>NC_057871.1:7952718-9224384 GCF_019740435.1 Gambusia affinis | reverse complement strand
GGATCTGGTAAGTGAGAGCTGCAAAGAAATAAAACTTGCAAGAGATGATTTAGAGGACAAGACTGAGGAAAACGTAAATGTTCAGACTGACCAGGTTGTAGTCAATGAAGAGACAAAAACATCTGACCTGGAGGCCAAAATTGAACAAGTTTATATGGAGAGAAGAGGAAGCCCAATAAAGCCAGCAATAGAGAAAGAAATGTCAGGCATGTTGTCACATCTCAGTAGTGACATGAATGAATATATAATCCAAAAACCATTGACAAGTCAAAGTCATCTTGAGGAAGATCTGATAAATGAGACATGCAAAGAAATAAAACTTGCAAGAGGTGATTCAGAAGACAAGACTGAGAAAATAGAGAACCTTGAGACTGAACCAGATGTAATCAAAGAACAAACACAAACGTCTGTATTTGAGAATGAATTTAAACAGGTTTATGTTGAAAGAAAAGGAAGCCCACAAAATCCGACAATCATAAAAAATATGACAGGCATGTTGTCACATCTCAGTAGTGACCTGGATGAACATTTCAAACAAATACCAGTGACAAGACAAAGTCATCCAGAGGAAGATCTGGTCAGTGAGAGCTGCAAAGAAATAAAACTTTCAAGAGATGATTCAAAGGACAGGACTCAGAAAATGGAAAATGCTCAGTTTGACACAGCTGTAGTCAAAGAACAAACAAAAACATCTGTTTCAGAGGCCCAATTTGAAAAGATTTATTTGGAGAACAAAGAAAGTCCACAAAAGCAAATAATCATGAAAGACATGTCAGGCATGTTGTCCCATCTTAGTAGTGACCTGGATGAACATGTCAAACAAATTCCATTGACAAGACAAAGTCTACCTGAAGAATATCTGGTCAGTGAGAGTTTCAAAGAAATAAAACTTGCAAGAGATTATTCAGAGGACAATTCTGAGAAAATGGAAAATGCTCAGACAGACCCAGCTGTAGTCAATGAACAAACAAAACCATCTGTTTCGGATGCCCAATTTGAACAGGTTTATTTTGAGAGATATGGAAGATCACAGAAGTCAGTTATTGAAAGAGATATGTCAGGCATGTTGTCACATCTCAGTAGTGACCTGGATGAACATTTCAAACAAATACCAGTGACAAGACAAAGTCATCCAGAGGAAGATCTGGTAAATGAGAGCTGCAATGAAACGAAACTGGCAAAAGATAATTCAGAAGACAAGCCTGGGGAAGAGGAAAATGTTAAGGTTGACCCAGCTGTAATCAAAGAACAAACAAAACCATCTGTTTCAGAGGCCCAATTTGAACAACTTTATGTCAAGAAAAAAGAAAGTCCACAAAAACCAGTAATCATGAAAGACATGTCAAGCATGTTGTCCCATCTCAGTAGTGACTTAGATGAATATGTTAAACAAATACCAGTGTCTCTACAAAATCTCCCTGAAGAAGGTGTGGTCAATGAGAGTTGCACAGAAATAAAACTCTCAAGAGATGATTCAGAAGACAAGATTGAGAAAATGGAAAATGGTCAGATTGGCCCAGCCATAGTCAAAGAACAAACAAAACCATCTGCTTCAGAACCCCAGTTTGAACAAGTTTATATGGAGAGAAAAGGAAGATCACAAAAGCCAGTAATTGAGAAAGATATATCAGGCATGTTGTCACATCTCAGCTGTGACCTGGATGAATATTTCAAACAAATACCAGTGACAAGACCAAGTCATCCAGAGGAAGATCTGGTAAATGAGAGCTGCAAAGAAACAAAAGTGGCAAAGCATGACTCAGAAAACAAGCCTGGGGAAGAGGAAATTGTCCAGGCTGACCCAAATGTAGTCAAAGAACAAACAGAAACATCTGTTTCAGAGGCCCAATTTGAACAAGTTTATATGGAGAGAAAAGGAAGATCACAAAAACCAGTAATTGAGAAAGATATGTCAGGCATGTTATCACATCTCAGTTGTGACCTGGATGAATATTTCAAACAAATACCAGTGACAAGACAAAGTCTACCAGAGGAAGATCTGGTAAATGAGAGCTGCAAAGAAACAAAACTTGCAAAAGATGATTCAGAGGACAAGCCTGGGGAAGAGGAAAATGTTAAGGTTGACCCAGCTGTAATCAAAAAACAAATAAAACCATCTGTTTCAGAGGCCCAATTTGAACAAGTTTATATGGAGAGAAAAGGTATCTCACAAAAGCCACTAATTGAGAAAGATATGTCAGGCATGTTGTCACATCTCAGTTGTGACCTGGATGAACATTTCAAGCAAATACCAGTGACAAGACAAAGTCATCCAGAGGAAGATCTAGTAAGTGAGAGCTGCAAAGAAACAAAACTGGTAAAAGATGATTCAGAAGACAAGCCTAGGGAAGAGGAAAATGTTCAGGCTGACCCAGCTGTAGTGCAAGAACTAACACAATCTTCTGTTTCAGAGGTCCAATTTGAACAAGTTTCTATGGAGAGAAAAGGAAGCCAGAAGAAGCCAGTAATTGTGAAAGATATGTCAGGCATGTTGTCCCATCTCAGTTGTGACCTGGACGAACATTTCAAGCAAATACCAGTGACAAGACAAAGTCATCCAGAGGAAGATCTAGTAAGTGAGAGCTGCAAAGAAACAAAACTGGTAAAAGATGATTCAGAAGACAAGCCTGGGGAAGAGGAAAAGGTTCAGGCTGACCCAGCTGTAGTGCAAGAACTAACACAATCTTCTGTTTCAGAGGCCCAATTTGAACAAGTTTCTATGGAGAGAAAAGGAAGCCAGAAGAAGCCAGTAATTGAGAAAGATATGTCAGGCATGTTGTCCCATCTCATTTGTAACCTGGATGAATATTTCAAACATAAACCAGTGATAAGTCAAAGTCAACTTGAGGAAGACCTGGTAAGCGAAAGCTGTAAGGAAGTAAAACTTGCGAGAGATGTTTCAGAAGACAAGGTTTCAGTTGACCAAAACTTGCAGACTCATGTAGTTGGTGACAAAGAACACACACAAGCCTCAGTTTTGGAAACTCATTTTGACCAGGTTGATGTAGTGAGAAAAGGAACCCCAAAAAAGCCAGTGACTGAAAAAGACATGTCAGCAATGTTGTCACATCTGAGAACTGATATAGATGAATATGTCTCAAAAGGTCCAGTGATAAAAAGTATTTCTGATGAGGACCTGGTCAGTGAGAGCTGCAAAGAAATTAAATTGGCAAGGGATAATTTAGAAGAACAGATTAGGGAAAGGAAAAACATTCAGCTGGCTGCATTTGGAGTCAAACAAAAACAACAATCATCAGATTTAGAGAGTGAATTTGAACAGGTTTGCATTGAGAGAAAAGGAAGCCCACAAAAGCAAGTAACTGAGAAAGATATGTCAAGCATCTTGTCCGTTCTCAGTAGTGACCTGGATGAAAATGACAAACAAATGCCATTGACAAGACAAAGTAATTCTGAGGAAGATCTGGTCAGTGAGAGCTGCAAAGAAATAAAGCTGCCCAGGGATAATTTAGAAGATAATTTAAGTTTTGCTGCTTCCTCACATCTCAACATACAGGGGTCTTTTCAGCTTTCAAGTACTCATAGCACACTAAAACGACCATCTGATTTAGACACCCTTCAGACTCAGGGGTTTGATGACTCAGATCAGGAACCATGCCATCAAGATTCATTAGAGGCCAGTCCTCTTATGGAAGACAGATCATCAAAGAAGTCTCCTGATTCCATTGAGCCAAGCCCCACTAAAGAATCTCCATGTCAAGACTCTCTTGAAGGAAGTCCTACTCAACCAAAGGAGCAACAATTTCAAATGCCAGTACAGACAGCTGTATATGAAGATTACGCTTCCCAGCTCAAAGCATGTTTTGCTTCTGATAAAGCCATTCATACAGATGAATCTGGCAACACCACACAAGAAAGCATAACCGCAATCCCACAAGTGGATGGTAAAGTGAGGATTGATCAGTCTCCTAAGTCTACACATGAAGTAACTGGGTTTAGTGTGTGGTCAAACGAGGGTGTTCACACACTCATTAGGCAAGACTCTCTTGGTAGTAATGACAGTGAGAATGACACCACCAATAAACAACACACTCCAGAAGAGGAGATGTTTAAAATAGCTGTAAAGATCAAAACATTTGATGAAATGGAACATGAATCCAAAATGAAGAAAGACAAATTGGTAAATGCCCCTTCTCTATCTGATGAAAGTGCAGTGGATCTCAAATATGACCCAGCTACAAAGGCTTCCTTAACAGATGTGCTACACCAAAGCTCTGAAAAACAAGTAGCAGAAAGCTCTAATCAGCCAGTTGAAGATTCACTGTGTGTAATCACAAGTCAGAAAGAGGAACCTGAGAGAAGTGTCTCTATGCTCCAAGTAGCAGAAATACACAAAGACATGACAGAAGGTGTGAGTTCTCAAGAAGCAAAAGCACATTTTCCTTGCACTGTGAGAAATGAACATACCTTAGCCAGTGGGTTTGCAAATGAATCGGTATTGACACATGATTCGGAGTTTAACAATAAACCCCAGGACTATGGAACTATTGAAGTAGAAGATGTCACATTATGTTGTAGTTATGATAATGTGACCTTAAAGGAACATACTGAGGGTGAGCAACAAGTGCCTCTTGACGCTTTGGAGGACACAAAAAAACCTGAAAAAATATTTGTCCAGACACCAGGTGGGGAGAAAAGCCCCAGTCCATTTCAGTTTCAGGAAGGAAAGCTTTTTGAAATGACTCGGGGTGGAGCTATTGATATGACAAGAAGAA
Organism: Gambusia affinis; assembly: GCF_019740435.1. NCBI lineage: Eukaryota > Metazoa > Chordata > Actinopteri > Cyprinodontiformes > Poeciliidae > Gambusia > Gambusia affinis. Next base: position 9,219,651 of record NC_057871.1, on the reverse strand, counting down.
CTTTTGATGAGGAAGAGGAATCATATTTATTCTTTCATGTCGGAGAACATCCAGTTGAAGAGGCTGTTTTGGAAACAACTGTTTCAGACACAACCCTTCAAAGGAGCCCAAAATCCCAGGTAACTCCAGATGTCTGTGGTGTAAATTCCAGTCCTGAATCCAAAAGTACCACAAAACCCTCTCTTGAAAAGTCAAAGCTTGAGAAATCACTTCAAAATGTTGATCTGTGCAGCTTTACGGACACCAAGCTTGCTTCTCCAAATGCTTCTAAGACTTTTACAGATATTTCAACAGAGGCTGAAAGTCTCAAAAACCTTGGGCTGGTCTATCTGGACAGCACAATAGCTGACCTTCAGCTAGATACATCTGCTGAATCTGAAAAGAATTCTTTAGATTCCTCATCATCTGATGATGATGAGCTTGATGAAGATGAAGACCAATGCTCAGTCATAGAAATGAGATATCATCAACACTCACCCCGACCCCTGGATTTCAAAGAAACCCCCAAAGATAGAAAGGACATATCAGTGAGAGAACCACAGCTTTCAGAGCTTGTTCAAGTTCGAGAAGCAGGAGAAATCCTAACTTTTAGTCGTAGAACTAGATCTGAGGATAACACAACTAAGGCCTTTGGTAAAGAAGGTAGGAGTTATTCTGAGAGTAGTCAACCCTCTAATATATTAACTATTCATTCTTCCAAACCTACTACCATTATCCAAGAGAAAGCTTTGGCTGATTGGATTTCTTCAAGTTCTCCTCCAATAAATGAAACATCTGTGAGGTCTTCTTTAGAGACCGATGAAATGAGCAGCACTAGTCACATGAGTTCAGATTCTGTTATATTTACATATGACATCCCAGCCTCCCAAAGTTCAGATTCTGATAGCAGTCAGTTGCCGGTTGTACATCCATCCTGCGGAACAGAGGATGTGTTTGAGTCCAGGCCTGCCTGGGATGACACAGTGGAAACTCAGATGCAGAGAATCGGTGATGATCAGACTCCAGAATTTACCTCAGGTATGGTTTGAGATGAATTAGGCTTTTGGTCTATCTTCTCTCTTCAGCAGCGAGATCCTTTTTTCTCTTTCAGAGAAGATTCTCTCCATTACCCATTTACTGTTATTTTTTAACATTGGGATTTGTTTCCTCCCATTTTATATTGTTGCCATATTTTGTTTATGTGCACGTGGGTAGTAGTGTATTACATTTGATAAGTTATTGCTGTGTCTGAGGACAAAGCAATTCTAAGACTGAAATTAGACATTTTTGATACAAGTTTATTGCAATGTTGTGATTATGTACTAACCACTTTTACTAATGTTAATCAACTCAGTGAATCATTTGCATATATTGATTGACACATTAACAACACTGCTTACACTAATGACTGAAAAGCATGTTTTGTTTATGTGATTAGGTAGTAACTGTGCATAAGCAAACCAAGTTTTGTGTTATCATCCATATAGACATCACATGTCCTCATTGACTTTACAGCCTATAGCATAGGTTCCTCAGGAAATCACATTTCGTATTTATCCAGAATGACATTTTATGTAATGTGTTCATGCTGCATATTCTGTTAAAAACAGTTGGTGTCTTCAATAGCTGGACATCCCCATTTATGTTTTTGGCTATGATTGAATCTTGTAGCTGACTGGCAGGATGACACTGACCGGAAAGAAGAAACATTAGCAATTATTGCAGATCTTCTTGGCTTCAGCTGGACTGGTAAGCCATTCATTTTCTTCAGCTATTTACTGCTTCAAAGAAGTGTTGTCAATGCATTGATAGCAAACACAATAGTTTCTTTTTATAAAGAATGGATTCAGTCAGTTCAAATTGACTGCCGTCTGTTGGCCTCCAAATTGAGGCACCGTGCCGTTTGGCAGCTGTACTGCTTTAATTCTTCATAGACATTCACAAAACACCAGAGTTTTTGGTTCATATTCAATCAAAGCAAGTTGTTATCACAGATTTATTAACTATACAATTACTGTGATATTCTTGTTCCATCACATCACAAAGAAAACTCTATTGGATTGACAGCTAGTGATTGTGGGTCTATTGGATTACTGTAAACTCACTGCCATGTTTAAGAAACTGGGTTGGGAAGATTATAGCTTTGTTAAATTGTATATTATCCTACTGGGAGTAGCCATGTTGTAGATGAGTACATGATGTTTATAAGGAATGGAAAGGGTTTGCAACAACATACTGCATACTGTCCATTTGCACCAAGGGACCCAAAGTTGGTCAAAAAAATCTTTGCACCATTACATCACTACCAACAGCTGGAGCCTTTGTTTTGTGTCCTTTTGTCCATGTTTCAGCTTTTCTTTCTATTGTCTTGAACCAGTGTGCTCTTTCTTCTTTAACATTTGATATCAATAAAGCAAAAACAACTGTTTCTACAATGCACAGATAAAATGTCTGGCAACAACAACCATACCAGCTTTAAAGCCCGTTAATTCCCCTTTCATACACATTCTGATCCTCAGTTTGAACTTTCCTAAACAGCCTTCGACCTGTGTAGAGACTGAAATCCATTAGGTTGCTTCCATCTAATCTGTTGATTCATTATTAGTGTCAACATACAATAGTCAGTGAGTGAAAATGTTTCTTTTCATACAGTGTATTTCAATGTCTACTTTTAAAACAATGTCATGTCTATGTCCACATTACCAAACCAAAACTCATTGTATTTACAACAGGTATGTTTTTTCAACCTTTTTGTCTGTTCCTTTGTTTTTAATAACATTAGAGCTAGCAAGGGAACTGGAATTCAGTGAGGATGATGTTCAGCAAGTCAGAACAGAGAATCCTAATTCCTTGCAAGAGCAGAGCCATGCCTTGTTGCAACGATGGGTTGAACGGGAAGGCAAACATGCTACAGGTATTTGCCTTTAAAAATTGTATTATATGTTTTAATTTGAATATTTCTAGTTGTTGTTTTTTTACAAACTTTAAGCACTGCACATTTAAGACACCAGAAGCCAGATTTGTTAATTGGATGGATCTTGTTGCTTTACTGGTCAAAAAGTTATTTTTTCTTTAGTTATTTTTTAAGTCAATCTTGCCATGTGATGGCATAATTAACAATGTTCTTTCTAATGTGAAAGAACATGTAATGTTTCTTTGTCAGTGAGAATACTGTAAATAAAATTGCTAAACGTCAATGTGCACCATGCAACAAAAGCACTGCAAAGGCTTATTGGAGATGGTCAATCATTATTATTTCCTGGCACCTTGTGAACACATACAGGAATGTTGTTTCTGTTGTATTCCTGCTGGGAGATTGTCAAAAAGGATTTCTTAATTCATTATCCACAATTTTTTATATTTAAACAAAATTTCTGTTTTTCTGCAGAGGATAGCCTGATAAAAAGGCTAACGAAGATCAATCGCATGGACATCGTCCATCTTATTGAAACCCAGATGAACAAGTCAGTTCAAGAGCAAACATCAAGGACATATGCAGAGATAGAAAAGACACTTGACCACAGTGAAGGTAACAAAACCTTTAAGTCATTTCAAACACCAAGCTCTACATGTGTGTTAACATGTATTCTAATCCAGGGTCTATTTTTTCCAGTCTCAGTAGCTCTATCTTCAGTTCAAGAGGATACAGACAGCCCAAGAATTGTCAGGAGGGTAGAGTCAGACCGCAGGCCACCCCCAGCTGTATCTGAAGAAGATCTCTCTGTTGCCTCCTTATTGGATATTCCTTCATGGGCAGAACCTGCAGGACAAACTCACTCAGAAAGCATGCACGGAGACCTATTGGAGGAGCCCGAAATCCCACAGTAAATCAATAATTAGAATTATTGACTCAGCAAAATTGGTTGAAATTTAAATATGAACTGTTTCTACAGACCTATAGTATATCATTTAAGAAATCCAATCAGACCCAAATATACAATTATTCATAGAAATTCAGTGGAGTGACCACATTGATGGGAGTACTATAAAACATATTTTTGTTCAGGTACTGATGCAGAATGATCTTATTGCTATGATCGTATGATCATAGCATATTAGTTCACTAAGCCTAGGTGGGTAGTATACTATATATAAGTACTACTCAAAAAATTTGAATTTTTTTGAGTAGTACAAACATTTTTCTACTTTTGTACAAAACATTTTCTGTTGATAGTGTTGACTAGGAAACATTTGCTTTGGACTTGTGTGTCACAGAATTGTGGATTCTGGAAAATAAATCAGCCTAATAGTGACAATGGATAATTTCTAAGCTCTGTTAGAACATGCTCAACTAACTAACTGTTAGCATCTTAAAACTTTAGAACCCTTAAGTTTGCAAGACAAACCAAAGTGTTGTCTTGCAAACATTAAATTAAATGTAAAGTTTTCCAACTTAAAGTAATATTGTATTGTTATGATAAGCCTATTGTGGTCCATCCCCTCTCAAGATCTGAATTTTTCATTACATTCCTAGTTCTTTTCTTTTAATGACTTTTGAATCTTGCAATCAAAACCATGTTGTTTAGCCTCTTCTTTTCTCCCAACAGTGAACTGAACCCTAATCTGTGGACCTCAGAGGATGTGATTACACAAGAATCCACTAGTCACTCAGATGAGCAAGTAAGTACACAAGTTGGTACAAAAGAAGCAACACTGAAGAGCCAAGCATCTCAGGTGAAACATCAGCAAGTTTCAAGTTGTAATGAAGGTGATTGGCTCAGATCTGGCCAAACCGGCCTCTCACTCAAAGGTGACTGTTGTCAAACCTCACTGTTGATCCAGTGTGTTTGTAAGGATATGGAAAGCAAGTCACCAGAAGTTATGAAGGTACCATTTTCCATATCTATCAGAGACTTCAGTTTGAGCCTGTCTGAGTCAGACAAAGCCGAAAGTGACTTTACTGAGCTTTCTGATGAGTTCAACTGCACTCCCCTGCTTGGTAATACAGAAGTGGCTAGAACTAGCCTAAGAAGACTCTATGAACCAGTGTCACAAACCATGGTAACACAGTCAACTCTGGCTCAAGATGACACAGATGTAGCACAAAAAAGTAGGGCATCTCAGAAGGAACCTGATGATGTACTATGTAGTAATTACAAGATTCCACACGTTTCAAGTTTGGATTTGGAAGCTAAAGCTGTCAAGTCACGCAAGAACAAAAATCCAAAAGACCAAGTACAAATGGATGATATACCCTTCATTGATGAAGATGACCTTAAGTCAAGTGAATCTGTCTTCAGTTCAGTGAAGTACAGCATGGTGAAATCTGACAAAAAGCTGGAAATTCAAACTATTATACCATACAATCATCGAAAGAGTAATTGCACTCATTTGACATGTGACTCAACTGATAAATATACTAATTTATGTCCTTTTCCAGAATATAAAGATACTGACATTAAGTCTAAAACATCCCACACTCCTGAGCTGAATATTACTCCTTCAGGTTTTTTCTCACACATTGAATCTGAAAATGATAGAATAACTGAGACTTCACAATCTGTTGTTTTAGATTTCTGCCCTTTGACTCCTAATTATTTTGTGTCAGAGGAACAGCATGACTCATTTTCACCAATTAATGAAGCAGACCTTTTCAAAGCTGATATGTGGATGACAAACACAAGTGTATCCAGGCTGTCATCTCCTGAATCTGTCATGTCAGTTAGTGATTACAGAGCACTGTCACCTGATTCTCCAATAGGTACTAAATGGTTTTTACCTGCAGACTTTTCCTCCACATGGGAAGGTTGTCGAGAACTTTCTGCAATGTCTGACAGATGTAGCTCAACAGATATTAATCAGATTTATAACGAGAACACATTGCACACACAAACATCTGAAGATAAACAAAGGATTTGTCCAGATGAGTTCACAGTGCCTGTGATTTCAACTTCCTATTTTTCAGAGTCTTTTGAGTCATGGAAATCCTGTTGGCCACTGTCCTCAAACTCTCAAGCAGCTGAGCTTTGTGAAGCCGTTTCAGATGTTTCACATAAGAGGGTAGAAAGAAAAGCTCTGTCACCTGTGTCTTTAGAAATTGAAAGTGATGATACTTTAGTACAGTTTAAATTACTTGATAGAAAAGCATTTTTACCAGAATTATTAACCTCTAATCAAGGAGAACAGACAGATTGTAGACCATTTTCACCAGAATCTCAATCCTCTCAGTGCAGCTTCTCATTTCTTGATATCATGTTCTCAGAACCAACTCGCTCCCAACTGAGGAGCCAATACTGTGATTACTTCTTACATTATTCAGGAGAGAGCCATGCATCCCCACCGACGATAAAAGGTTTTCATGCTATTATGCCCATTGAGGAGGAGTATCCTGATATATTCTTGACAAAACACTTAGAGAATTCAGATATTCAAGCTCCAACAAACTGGACCATGTCAAATGACAATCTTCCATCAAATTTTCCATGTGTACAATACAATGTTCAGAGATGTGTAAATACAAAATCCTCTAGAACTGCTCCTATGCCATATCTTAATGATTGGACTGGAGATCAGATAGAAGAGGAAAAACAAAGAGCACCTGAGGTTCATGACAACATAAGTCAAAAAGCGTTTTGTGAAAGTGAAAAGTTAAAAGCCTCATATTTAAGAAGTGAAAAAATAAAATACCAAACACAAAAGAATAGAAAAGAGTCTAACCTGTGTTTCTCAAATTCTGTTATTGAGCCACAGTCCTCTAAAACTTTATTAGTACTAGGTCAAGAAGAAAATGATGTGGCAAATATATGGCAAACAGAAAGTATGGATGCAGATTTGGAGGGTGACTCTGCAGAAAAGAAAGCTAAAAAGAAAGACACAATAGCAGAAAAAAATAATAATTCTATTGAAGAAGCAGCAATGCAAAAACAAATAAAAGTCTTTGAGCTGGTAACAAAACCAAAATATGTCTTACATTTTCAGAATACACCCGAAACACTATCCAACAAAAGATTATCCTTACTTGAGGAAAATGAGGCTGAAGAAAGTGTCACCAATTTTAATCATACAAAGACGATTGAAGAAATTGAGAACAAACTGCTTTCAACACTTTCTTGTTCTCCAGATTTAGTTTCCAAATACTCGAGTAAATTGGTAACTATCCCTCAACAAAATACAAATGCCACGCTTTTGACACATGGACAGTCCAAAATTTCAGGTGAAACAGTACTTTCTTCTCCACTGCTCTCTACACTGAGACCTCTGACATATGCAGAGGTTGTTCGAGGTATTTCCTTTAAATCACAATCAGAACCTTTGTTGGATCTTGGGGAGTTGGATTCAGAAGATGTTTCACCTAGTTTCCAAGCAGAGGAGCTATCCAGCCCTCTAATTGAGGATGATTTGGTATCTGAGTTAAGCAGACATTCTCCTGAATCAATGGGGTCTTGCAGTGACTTTAGGCTGGTGTCTTCAGATTCGCCAATTCCTGATTTCACATGTTCTAATGTTGAATGCAGTGGGCAGTTTACAGGACGCAGGTCATTTATGCCATTATCTACCTTATCAGATTGGGAAGGCACTGATTTGTTTCTGGAAAGTCTTTTTGAGGACAACAGACGAGAATCAATTCATTCATTTGGGTCAGACGTTGAACTGCATAAGTTATTCAGCAGAAATTTGTCCCCAGACTCTTTGTCTTCTGATTTGGATTTGTTGCAGCTAAATGACTGGTCGGAAGATTTCAGAGCCTGCTCACCAGAACCTGTAGCAGCTGGTGAAGCTCAGACTTACTCTCGTGTTTTTACATTCCTTCGGTCCAATGATCAGCACTGTAACTATTACCTACAATACCCAGAAAATAAGCCAGTGTCACCTCTTTCTGTACTGTCTGACGTGGAAGACTCTGACATTTGCCTTTATGACATGTTTGGTGACAACCGAACAGATTCACCAGACTCACTTCCTACACAGTCTAAACAGTCAGATATAGTTGTTTCTCCACGGATCTCTCCATTGAGACCTCTGACATATGCAGAGGTTGTTCGAGGTATTTCCTTTAAATCACAATCAAAACCATTTTCAAATATTGGGGTGTTGGAATCAGAAGATGTTTCATTTACTTTCCAAGCAGAGGAGCTATCCAGCCCTCTAATTGAGGACGATTTGGTATCTGAGTTAAGCAGACATTCTCCTGAATCAATGGGGTCTTGCAGTGACTTTAGGCTGGTGTCTTCAGATTCGCCAATTCCTGATTTCACAATTTCTAATGTTGAATGCAGTGTGCAGTTTACAGGACGCAGGTCATTTACGACATTATCTACATCATCAGATTGGGAGGGCACTGATTTGTTTCTGGAAAGTCTTTTTGAGGACAACAGACGAGAATCAACTCATTCATTTGGGTCAGACGTTGAACTGGATAGGTTATTCAGCAGAAATTTGTCCCCAGACTCTTTGTCTTCTAATTTGGATTTTACACAGTTAAATGCCTGGTTAGAAGATTTCAGAGCATCCTCACCAGAATCTGTAGCAGCTGGTGAAACTCAGACTTGGGCTCATGTGCTTACATTTTGTCACTCAGATGATCAGCACTGTAACTATTACCTACAATACCCAGGAAATAGGCCACTGTCACCACTTTCTGTACCGTCCGACGTGGAAGACTCTGACTTTTGTCTTTATGACATGTTTGGTGACAACCGAACAGATTCACCAGATTCACTTCCTACACTGTCTAAACAATCAGGTGTAGTTGCTTTTCCATTCATCTCTACACTGAGACCTCTGACATATGCAGAGATTGTTCGAGGTATTTCCTTTAAATCACAATCAGAACCTTTGTCGGATCTTGGGGAGTTGGATTCAGAAGATGTTTCATTTACTTTCCAAGCAGAGGAGCTATCCAGCCCTCTAATTGAGGATGATTTGGTATCTGAGTTAAGCAGACATTCTCCTGAATCAATGGGGTCTTGCAGTGACTTTAGGCTTGTGTCTTCAGATTCGCCAATTCCTGATTTCACAATTTCTAATGTTGAATGCAGTGTGCAGTTTACAGGACGCAGGTCATTTACGCCATTATCTACATTATCAGATTGGGAAGGCACTGATTTGTTTCTGGAAAGTCTTTTTGAGGACAACAGACGAGAATCAACTCATTCATTTGGGTCAGACTTTGAACTGGATCAGTTATTCAGCAGAAATTTGTCCCCAGACTCTTTGTCTTCTGATTTGGATTTGTTGCAGCTAAATGACTGGTTGGAAGATTTCAGAGCCTGCTCACCAGAACCTGTAGCAGCTGGTGAAGCTCAGACTTACTCTCGTGTTTTTACATTCCTTCGGTCCAATGGTCAGCACTGTAACTATTACCTACAATACCCAGAAAATAAGCCAGTGTCACCTCTTTCTGTACTGTCTGACGTGGAAGACTCTGACATTTGCCTTTATGACATGTTTGGTGACAACCGAACAGATTCACCAGACTCACTTCCTACACAGTCTAAACAGTCAGATATAGTTGTTTCTCCACGGATCTCTCCATTGAGACCTCTGACATATGCAGAGGTTGTTCGAGGTATTTCCTTTAAATCACAATCAAAACCTTTTTCAAATATTGGGGTGTTGGATTCAGAAGATGTTTCATTTACTTTCCAAGCAGAGGAGCTATCCAGCCCTCTCATTGAGGATGATTTATTATCTGAGTTAAGCAGACATTCTCCTGAATCAATGGGGTCTTGCAGTGACTTTAGGCTGGTGTCTTCAGATTCGCCAATTCCTGATTTCACATGTTCTAATGTTGAATGCAGTGGGCAGTTTACAGGACGCAGGTCATTTACGCCATTATCTACATCATCAGATTGGGAGGGCACTGATTTGTTTCTGGAAAGTCTTTTTGAGGACAACAGACGAGAATCAACTCATTCATTTGGGTCAGAGTTTGAACTGGATCAGTTATTCAGCAGAAATTTGTCCCCAGACTCTTTGTCTTCTGATTTGGATTTGTTGCAGCTAAATGACTGGTTGGAAGATTTCAGAGCCTGCTCACCAGAACCTGTAGCAGCTGGTGAAGCTCAGACTTACTCTCGTGTTTTTACATTCCTTCGGTCCAATGGTCAGCACTGTAACTATTACCTACAATACCCAGAAAATAAGCCAGTGTCACCTCTTTCTGTACTGTCTGACGTGGAAGACTCTGACATTTGCCTTTATGACATGTTTGGTGACAACCGAACAGATTCACCAGACTCACTTCCTACACAGTCTAAACAATCAGTTGTAGTTGCTTTTCCATTCATCTCTACACTGAGACCTCTGACATATGCAGAGATTGTTCGAGGTATTTCCTTTAAATCACAATCAGAACCTTTGTCGGATCTTGGGGAGTTGGATTCAGAAGATGTTTCATTTACTTTCCAAGCAGAGGAGCTATCCAGCCCTCTAATTGAGGATGATTTGGTATCTGAGTTAAGCAGACATTCTCCTGAATCAATGGGGTCTTGCAGTGACTTTAGGCTGGTGTCTTCAGATTCGCCAATTCCTGATTTCACATGTTCTAATGTTGAATGCAGTGGGCAGTTTACAGGATGCAGGTCATTTACGACATTATCTACATTATCAGATTGGGAGGGCACTGATTTGTTTCTGGAAAGTCTTTTTGAGGACAACAGACGAGAATCAACTCATTCATTTGGGTCAGACTTTGAACTGGATAAGGTATTCAGCAGAAATTTGTCCCCAGACTCTTTGTGTTCTGATTTGGATTTTACACAGTTAAATGCCTGGTTAGAAGATTTCAGAGCATCCTCACCAGAATCTGTAGCAGCTGGTGAAACTCAGACTTGGTCTCAAGTGCTTACATTTTGTCACTCAGATCATCAGCACTGTAACTATTACCTACAGTACCCAGGAAATAGGCCACTGTCACCTCTTTCTGTACTGTCCGACGTGGAAGACTCTGACTTTTGTCTTTATGACATGTTTACTGACAATCGAACAGATTCACCAGATTCACTTCCTACACAGTCTAAACAATCAGATGTAGTTGTTTCTCCACAGATCTCTATACTGAGACCTCTGACATATGCAGAGGTTGTTCGAGGTATTTCCTTTAAATCACAATCAGAATCTTTGTCGAATCTTGGGGAGTTTGAGTCAGAAGATGTTTCATATACTTTTCAAGGAGAGGGGCTATCAGCAGAGGGACTCAGATACCAAATTGAGGACAATTTGGTATCTGAGTTAAGCAGACATTCTCCTGAATCAATGGGGTCTTGCAGTGACTTTAGGGTAATTTCTTCAGATTCACCAATTCCTGATTTCAGATGTTCTGATGTTGAATGCAGTGGGCAGTTAACAGGATGCAGGTCGTTCTCACTAGAATCTCCATTATCAGATTGGGAAGGCACTGATTTGTGTCTGGAAAGTCTTTTTGAGGACAACAGACGAGGGTCCCCTCAGTCAGATGTTGAACTAGATAGCATTTGTAAAAGCAGGACTGATTCATGTTCCCCATCACTGACATATTCAGCTGTTTCTTTGACTTTTTCTTCACTGGTTAATTCTACTAAACCTCAGGCATTTCCTTTGGATTTTCATGACAACCAAATTGAGAAGCCAGCACACTCCTTTCCTGACCAACATCCATTCGTTGACAATGCCGCCTCCACCTCAACTTTTCAACTCTACGATAAGTACTTTTCTTTCCAACAATCCCATTTAAAAAGCAACATTCTACTTATTTCAAAGTTACATGATCCTTTCTATAAGGGACCATGCTCTCACTGTACCTTCATGCCTCCCAGTTCTCTGTAGTTTTTCATTGTTTAGCTAAATGAATATAGTCATTTTCATCTTCTAAACAACTACATTGCTTCCAATAAATTGGTGCAAGTTTTTAATATATGTTTTTCTTGCCGTTTTCTTTGTGCCACCAAATTTAGTGTGTACAGTTACCAACCTGTATGGAGAGGTATGCTGTTCCAAGCACATATATCAATATGAATAGACCGTCATTTGAGCAGTCTGCATTAAGTCTCACACAAGCTCTTTCAATAGTATTTTGTCATGCTCTCAACTTTGACCACTTCTTTTTTACCTGTTCTCGGCTAACTGGCATGGTCCTGTGTCTGCTTTTTTGCATCTCTTTCTTTGCTCACTTTTCATAGTTTCTGTGAAAATCCAGAGTTCACTGGAATTAAGAGCAATCAATCACAAAAGCAAGTCAAAATACTGCTACAAATTGAAGAAAATATAATAAAATAAACACTTGAATTTTGTAATCTAGAAATATTTAGTATAGTACTTTAGACTTTTTTTATAGTATTGAACAATTTTTAGATTTTACTGTAGATTTTTGGAAATTTTCAGACTTGATGAAAAACATCTACTTGTATTATCAGATGCGTTTTTCTCTAAAAGTTAACAGTAAAATTATAAAATATTTATCGTAGGTATTATTTATTTGTGTTTCTTAATAAAAATACAAACAGTTTTCAGGAGCTAGAAAAAATACACTCCTTAATAAGAAAAATATTTTTACATATTACATAATTGCTAAAAAAAAACAAAACCTTGAAAATATGGCCTAATTCCCCATATTTGTATGCTTAGCTAAATATTCCCAGCGTGCCAAATTCAAGTGTTTCTTTTACTTTGGCTATTTGGTATTTTGATTTTTTGATTGTTTTTGGTATTTTTCATTCAAGCAAATAGAGCATTTTCAAGGAATAATCGGATTTGATGTAAAGGACAACACTGGTGATGTGATTTGTATACTTACACCTGACGTTGTGAAAGCATTCTCTGGGTCTAACGTGAGCAAAGGGCATGCAAACTAGAGTTGTCAGAGGTTATTGTGTGCCACAACACGTTTGAATGAGCTTGAATGGAGACACCTCAAATTACTGTTCATTTACATAGATATATACTCTCAGATCAGCCTCACCGTGTGCTTGGATTGGTGACTACATGCTCATGTTGGTGGCACAAAAAGTAGCTCTATTTTGGTATGTTTAATCTTTCATCCTATAATTTTTAAGTCCCCAAATAAGATCACCAAAAGTTACTATGTCCATTTTTGAAACTTAAGAAACAAATCCTTCCCTAAATTTGATACATGCAGTCTGATGTTCATTTGGACTCCACTAGAGCTCTCAGAGCATTGCACAGTTTATAAAAATTTGTGTCATTTGAATGTGTTACCCAAAATGCAGCCACTCCCAAGTATATGTGGCTCATCACTCCAACACCTGAATAGTATGCCAGCATCTCCTCTGATAGCCGATCGATGATGAAGACCATGGCTGAATTATGAATATAATCTCATGTTACTGTTATGTTTGTTGCCACCATCGTTTTCAATGATTTCTCGTGTGAACAATCTTATTCAATTGCTAAATAGTGGGAAATAGCAATACAGTGAGACAAAAATCCATTAAATTGGAAGTGAGACTAATATGAAGACTTATGTGAAAATAAACATGTGAAACATTTACATATTTACTATTTTTTAATGTGTGGCAATTAATTATTCAACATTAACCTCATAATAACATAAATCCAAAAAATTGTAGGAATTCTGTGATGGAAAGTGTCAAGTGATCATTATAATTTCTTGCGAGTTATACTAATAGTTACTACTACTTTTTGGTGGCAGCGACCACCAAGCCATGTAGTGGCCATCAATAGCAACATGCTGCAGGGGTGGGCTGTTCTAACGGTAATAATCAGTCTACTTTTCAATGTGCTGTAAGAACTCTTATCTTGACACAAGTTATTTCACTGACATCACTTGTTAGTGGTTGCTGTAGTTTCAAGTTGAATCACATGCCATCTGTAAAAGCAAGAGAGTTTCCTCATGCTGGCTTTGATGTACACTGTCAAGCAAAAAAAAGACTGAGTGAAAAACCGTCCTTGTGTGGAGAGTGCCTGAATCTAGAGTGCTTATTAGGACAACCTCTCCCTCAAGATTTCTCCTCAAAGGAAATCCATGTTCAAAGGCAACAAAAAGATCCCTTGGTGTTGGTAAGAAAGCACAAGCACTTGTTTGTTCATGAGTGCAGTGTTGGTTTCAATTTTTTTAAATTAGTGGCACTATAAAAAGTCATATTGTTGATGCTTCTTGGGCATTTAACAAGTAAAGGCTTTATTGTCTTAGTGTCGCATGTTTGCTTTTCAACCATCAAGACGATTCTTCAATGTAGCAAAACTAATCTAAATCCCTATGACTCCATAATAATTGAGATGAGCTTCAGTTCTTTCATTCTATTCTTTAACTGCAAAAAGAGTTTTAAGTGGCAAAAGGTGAAAGCATGTGTTGAATGACATTAGCTCCTGACTGAAATGGGTATGTTTACATTACATTTAAACTATAGATCCACACAGTATTATCTAGGCATACCTCTCCACTGACACAAATGATAACTGCCTTGCTTTTTCTATCCGATCTCAAAAAGCATCTTTTGTCAATACAGAAAAATACTAAATTTGCTTGTTAATTATTCTGATTTCGCATAATGCAATTTGGGTAAAATATGTTTGTGTGTTAGTGAAGGGGTATAAAGCTCTGCTGAAAAGGAGCTTTTTTTTCTATCTTTCAGATAAGTATAAGAACTGCAACAGAATATCTTGATGTTATGAAACTGTTTTTTTATTGTACATGTTTTGCTTCTTGGAAACAACTTCATATAAAAGTTATGTAAACTCAACGGCCCCGTCACTGCTAGTCATTCTAATTATAGTATAAATTTATTTGTGCCCTTCTGTAATGTGGAAAGCCATGGTATTATGCAACCATTTATAGAGTCTGCTTAAACTACTGTGTGACCATCTATCACACTGGAACAGATCTCTCCAATCTGAGAGAAAAATGCTGTAAAAAAAATCTCTCCTGCTCAAAGGTACAATCTTAATACTCATGCATGTTGGGCTACAAATACATTTTTAACATAGGCTTAACTCTTGCGCTTACAACTACAAAAAGCATTGTGGCTTGAGTGTTGATTCCCAAAGGCACTTCAAAATGTATTTATGCATTTTTCCCCATTCCATTGTATTATTTCTTTCAGGTATCATCTTCAACTTTCAAGACAAATATTGCTCAAGCCCCAAAACACAATGTTGATATGGGACAAATTCAGGGCATGCAAACAGAAACACTTTTGTTGACACATGATTCAAACACAGCAATGATAACATCCCACAATGAACCTGTGTTGGACATAGTGAACACTGAATGTGACATTACATCAACCAGCCAAAGTAGCTTTCCACAGGGAAAATATAATGAGTCAGACTCTGAGACTCTAGAATCACAAGAAAACTTAGATTCTGTACTTACCATCAAGTCCTTAAACTCTAGCCCAACATCACAGAAAAGTGGATCTCCTCAGTTTGATCAGATGTTTTCTGATTTGAAGGAAATTAAACTCAAGTTAGCACCAGAAAAACATGATTCACATGCATCAGAGTCCTCTGACAGCAGCCCCGATGAGAAAGAAGCTTACATATATACAGAACTTTCACCTGAAGAGGAATACCCTACTGAAAAAGTAGATGAAGTCAGTGTGTTTCCTGTTCCACAACTTACAGAAGGTATTGTAAATGTAGGACAATGTCTTGATACAAAACATGCGCCTGAGTCAGACTCTGACATTCATCAAGAATCGAATTCATCAACTGAAGCTCCATCAATCCCTGAAGTTCATCAAAGATTTGGTGAGGAAATTCAAGAGCAAAGCTTTGGACACTTTCAGTACTGCCAAAGTATTCAGAGTCTTACTGACACATTTGCTTCATCGAGAGACATACTTGAGAAAAATCAGAATAACTTTAACAGGAAAAACCTTATGACAAACACCTATTCAAATTGCGAAGGACAATGCCTACCTACACAATCTTTAGAGCCAAGGGGCACAACAGAAGAAACCTCTGCTGAGGGTAACCAAGATCAATGTTTATGGGAGGGAACCTCCACTAAAACCATATCTACCTACCCTGTGTCTGATTTTACTCCTGACATAGCTACATCTTCGAGACATTTCAGCTTTGATGAGCTGATACCTTACCCCTCTTCCAGGAGTGTAGAAAAACTTTCTGATGAGAATGGGTATGAATATTTTGCCCCTGAATCTCCTATATTCAAACTCAAAACTGAAACCTCCTCATCAGGTTCTGATGAGGAGTACACCAACCAACTAGAAGCTGCAGACATCTCCTCTGCTTCAGGGACCCATACCAGGACCCCTCTCAGAATTGCTGATGGATCACAGTGCAGAAAAGACAGTCCAAACCTGGAATACTCTGACATGGAGTCTTTTTTTGACTGCAAACAAGTAGTGTCGGATTTGTCAGAGAATGAACTTGATGCACCTGAGACAATTGGTAGTGCAGGTCCAGCTCAGTCTCAGGTCGACACAGAGACACAAGAAAAGGCAAAGCAAAAAATTATCCCGTCTTCTGGAAGTGAAGATTATGAAGATGCTCTTTTGGTTCATGAGTCGTACAATCAGGAACTTGAAGAGAGCAGAGAATCACTACATCACTCAGAGACATCAGATGAAGAATTCACTCTATGCAAAACTTCTCTACCTTCTGGAACTTACTATACTGATAAGTCTCTGCAAAGGGTAAGACGAGTGTAAAAAAGATCATCCAAGTTTTTTTTTTGTTGTTTTTTTTGCCAGAGCCAAGTAATAATGTTCATTAGATTTGCCTCATGAAGAAATTACTGCTAACCCTCTGGCTGGAAAATTTTAATCTACATTTTGTTATGTATCACATTTATTTTATTTCCAATTTAACAAACCCTAACTCAGCATGTGTCACTGCAGCTTTACTTAGCAATATCACCTGGTGATGATTTGTTCTTTCAAAATTTCAAGCATGACATTTTTCCAAATGTTTTTTTTGTTTGTTTGTTGTTTTTTTTCCGAGTGCTACGTTATATCTTCCAGTGTAACATCCAACACATTGGAAAGTGCATTATTCGACTCCGCTCCCAGCTTGCTTTGCTACAAACAAAATCTTTATATAGGGGGACTCAACAAATTGATTCTGAACAGATTTGTATTGCTTGGTCAGGAGATCTCTGCAGAATTTGGATCAATATCAGAAAGTTCAGATGAGGAGTTTCTGACTACCAGAATAATACGAAGGAGAATTTTCATCAAGGTATCCGATTAGGCATGGCTGATGATGCGCTGATTTAGCATGGAAACCTTGACTTTACGTTTTTTTTCTACCAAATAAAATGAATGAACATGTGTGTTTCAGGACTTTAACTTCCACTTTGTTTGCACAGATGGGTGAAGGTCTTGGAGGGGTTTTATCCTGCTGTGAGCACGTCTTTGCCGATTTCTTTTGACAGAATAACCCTTGTTGTTTTGTTGCTGTTTCCCTAATTTCCCAAACTTTTCTTATGAATCTGAAATGCAAGTACTATGTTTCTGCCCCATGTGTTGCCGAGTGCAGTGATAAACATAAAAGCTCATTTTGAACCAAAACCGTCCTTTCTGATTGACAATTGTTTTGTTTCTCAAACAGGTTGATGAAGGAGCTCACCTCCCTACTCAGTCCGTGACTGAAGAAAAGTACAGAGATGAAAATGGGCATTTAGTTGTCAAAAGGGTAAAGCTGTTTTTCATTTGCACTAATTTCTGTTGCTTTCTTTTATTTAACCTTTTAATCCTCTACAGGGTTTTGTACAGCTGTATCTATGTGTAGTGTTGATTAGATGTCATCCTGTTGTCTTTTTTGATATGCAAACAATTTTCTCACTCAGGTTACACGAAAAGTAGTCCGCAAGTGCGCTTCTGTGAATGGTGAAGAGATACCGTCAGAAGGAGCTTCTCAGGACTCTTTGACTGTAGCAGACGAAGATGGTTATTCCAGGATGGGAAAGCGGACAGTACTGAAAAGTGTTGGAGACCACACAGAGGTGCATGTACTCTCAATATCTGTAAAGTACACTAAAAAAGTATTTTTCCCCTTTTACATTTCTTGTTTATTTGATTTGTTTTCACATTTAAATATTTCTGAACTTAAACAAACTTTGCCCCATGAGAGAGGGTAGTTACTTATTCAAATGAGGAACAGTTTATTTTAATAAATTAAATTAGAATTTTAAAATGCTGGTTGTGTTTACTAAGGTTATCTTTGTCCTGTATGGAAATTTGTTTGATGATCTGAAACATTTAAGTGTGACAACAACAAAAAAACAATAGAATAAATATGTAAGGGGTCAAATAATTTTTCTCAGCACAGTATGCAATAATTATATTAATATGACATTTGCATTGATAGTATTTTGCAAAGGATTGTAAATATACTAATAACATTTTATGCTGACTTAGGTCACATTTTTAAAAAGTGAAGGCTTCCTGTCATCCAGGCAAGAAAAAGTTGATTCAGAAAAGAAAACTGTGGTTGAGGCGGAAAAAACAACAACTTCCCAGGGAGATCCGTCTTTGGCCTCAAAGCTCCCATCAGCCCAAAATTATTCCAAACAGGTTTGTAAAAAACTTCTTTATGTCCCAGAAATTAGATCTTGCCAACTATATTGACAAACATGAAAAAATGACAAATTCTTAAGCTCAACTTGAAAAAACAATCAGAAAACATTGACTTCCCTCCTGTAGTAGAGAGAGATTGTCCTATGTTCATTTGAAGCGATTTACTATTTTAAGTGATTTGGCATTTGCAGAACTTTGTTCTCAAGTTTTGGCCTCAACTATATCATATCATAACATCTTAACAACAGCATGTAAGACTATTTTGAGTTAATCTACTCTCAGCAGTTATTAATTATTGGTAGTAGGAGCAGATAGAGGCAAGGTCACACCATGAGTGTGACACCAGTGTTACACTCATGGTGTAACTGATATATCTGATATTGGTATATCAAGCAGTTGCAGATATATCCAAATTCACATTGTTTTTGTACAGAAGAAGGATTAGAAACTGAAAGGCATTAGACAGAAACATTTTTACATTTCTCTGGTTCTTTAAATTTTATCTTTAAACACCTCACTGATGCTGAAAATATCAAAATTTGAGTCCCATAATAACTAAATGTAGCACTGACATTTAGTATCTTCTTATTCTGTCTTAAGGGCCCACATGTGTAAAGATTCAACCCACAAACAGTGGTGGAAGGATCAGGGCAGCACGAAGACGTCCTCATCTCGCAATTGGAGGACCCAGGAAAAGATCAGTTGCCTGTGATCAATAGTAGCAACTCCACCAGGTTTTTCACTGCTGCCATGAAAATGAGGACAACAATAAAGACAAAACAGAGGTGGAAGAGCAACTGAATGACTAACTCTCTCCCCAGATCCCCAGCTCTGTCCACGCTAAAGTCCCTGCTAATCCTATGCATTAGCCACATGCAATCCCAGTGTGCACCTCAGAGATACCACAGTCTTCCCATTTTAGTCCAGGAAGTTTAATTTTTGTTTTCCAATTTTTTTTATTTTTTTTTTTATTTTTATTTTTTTGACAATATCAAACCATGATTTTTAAAATTATTTTCTGAAGTTGCTTTGCCTTTTTATGACCAAAGAAAGCCTTCTGTTGTTTTCTTATTGAATTATTCTGAATGTCCAGGTTGTTGTAGTTTTGCTTTGAATATGTGGAAGAGCAACAAGAAAACAGATGATAAAAACAGGCGAACACAGTCCAAGGTAAAGAACAACTTACCTTAAAATAATTTCAGCTACTGATGTCTTCATAGGGGTTCAGAATTAAACAAAAAAATATATAATATACATCACTCTGGCTGTAACATGCTTCTTTCACCAACAGTTTGAGTCCTTTTCATTTTTTTTTCTTGACTCAGGTGGTCAGGATGTCACAAACAGAAAAACGGACTGTGCTGACACAAAATGTAACTGCTGCTGTCGTGTTTCGTGTAGACTATGTGTACTCTTGTCTTTAGTAGCCAGAAACATATATTATCTATTATATGAAAATAGCTGACATCTGTAGCCTAGGAATTAATAATCACTCACATGAAGTAAAACTGGCATGGCTAATCAACACGTGTCAGTGAGATCCCGGCTTTGACTGCTTTGCCGCTCTGTGGACTGTCTTTCAGACTTATTTTTATTTCCTCAGTGTGTCTTTTTATGTGTTATTACATTTGCTCCTTGGCTTTCTGATCGTGACTCATGAGCTATGGATGATGAACGTGTGCTGATCAAGCTGCAGCAGTGGTGACTGGTTTCACTAGAGTTTTGCAAGCATCACCACTTCAAAAGCTATTTAAATTTCAGGTATCCATCAGCAAAAGAAAAACATTTACACGTCTGTGGAGCATAACCAGGTATTTGCTGAACTATTTAATGTAAAAGCTTTATTAGCTCTTTTATTTCATTGAGAAAAGATTTAATTGAGTGGATGAGTGTGTGCTTGTTTATTTTACGTAAATTGCTTTTGCACTCCTGAATGTCAGGTGGGAACCCCTCCACGCTTTTTGTGCACAGGCCATAAGGGAACAGTAAATGGGCAGTTTCATTGCGGAGGGTTGCGGGGTGTGGAGGATGATGAAATGACACAAGATGGCTGAACGGTGTCACTGTGCTTACCTGGGACATGTATATCACTCTCACTGTTTACGTTGTGATTTAAAGAAAACATGCAAAATAGTGGAAGTTCACTGTGACAGGTTTGCTTTTAGTTTACTGAAACAGCATTGTTTTTTGATGACAGTTATGTGCATATACAGCTCATAATTATATAATTATCTACAAGGGCATGAATTATTGTATTAAATTTCAAATGGACTAAAAGTAAATGGCTGCAGTGTATCTATGACTGGTAGAAAATAAAAACCTACAAACATACGGTGTTGGAACTTGATCATACATTTTTGCACAATCTCTCTAATTTGCCCAGAGTCCTGATACAATCTTCACTTCACTTCGCCCCACAGCTTTTCTATAGACTTGAGTAGGAGGACGGCTCTGTGAAGAAAAAGTGTGAAATGTTGCTGCACGATTTGACGGGGAAAAGAATAGAGCTATCTGCTGTACAAACATAATAATTTTAAAAAAATGATAGAAGATTGCCCTGAAAGAAATCTTAACTGAAAATAATGTATTATAGTACCTCGAGAAACTGAAACCGATTTGCAAAATAAACATCATCAAGGCAAATTCAAGCAATATACTGTACATTTTACATAGTCAAAATTGGTTGAAAATTACATATTAAATGGCACAAATGATAATGGTAAAGTATGGATTATAGATGTTTTAGTTATAGAAGGTAACTACTTTACCTCTGTGATTTCTTTCCCCCCCTCAAAGTACATGTGCATAAAATAAATGGATAGAATTTTTTTAAAAATCATAGATTGTTCTATCTGCAATAGAAATTAATGTATTTTTAAGTTTTTTACACATTTATTTGGAAATTGCCAACAAAGTTGTTTGCATCTTACAGAAAGGTACAGATGCCTTTTTTAGTATCTATACTACATCATATTATATTATAGACATATTTTAAGACTAATAATTGCAAAGTGATTTTTCATCTAGAATGGGTTCTGTGGGATTTTTGAAGGACTAAATGTAGAATAAAAGTTACACTGCCCTCTGGTGGCCATTAAACGAGTTTCAGCATCAGGTTCATAAAGTCTAGATATGGCTTTAAGGTTTGGCAATTGAATAAAATTTGATTGGCCACCTGTTTGGGGTGTTCCACACCTTTGAATCTCTACAGATAGACCCCACTTCACAGACAGAAAATACTGAAGTTCACCATAAATTTATGACAAATTTTTCTATGGCAGGTGCATTTTAAAAGTAGAATCTGCAAAAATTGTAAAGGAATGAGAAACTAGAACACAAGAAAAATGTTGCCATAGCACATAAGTTGTTCCATGTTCACAGCATGTTGCAGTTCGAGCATTTGTCAACAATGTGAGGCTTTTATTTCATGAGAAAGGATTTGCATCAAAAGACCCAGAAAAGTGTGTTTTTTAATGAGTTAGAGCCAAATTTGACAAGAAAAGGTGAGTGAACTGCACTGCATTTCTGGCTAAGAACGCGGCCATGAATAAGGAGTAGAATCAAAACATATTTCAAGAGCTACTCCTTCTAACATCCCAGACTCAGTTTGAAAATTAAATTTTTGCAGGTTGACTGAATAACAAAGTTTATCAAGAATTCTAGGTCTATAGCACATCCTCAGATCTTAACTATGTTTAAAATCTGTGGTAAATTATAAAAAGGGAGAAAAGGAGAAGCTAACAAACTTATTAACTAGAATAAGAAAAGAACAGGTAGCCATCAGTTAGGATTTAGCCCAAAAGTTAAGAGTTTCAGAGAGAAATGTAGAACAGATGTAAATACATTTGTGACTATGCAATAAATGTCTTAATAACTATAATTTTATAAAATGTTAAGATGCAACTCAGAAATATTTACAATTAATGACATTAAAGACCAATCTTTTATTACAAAAGAGCCAACTGGCAGTTTGGGAAAAAAAATTTATTATCATGACAATATTTCAAACTAAAGCCGGTTTTCTCATAATAATGGTTACATTACCGTACCAATCTGGAGTTTACAGACACTTATCTGAAAGCAAGCTCAACTATGTAAACATTTAGATCTCCCAAATCAAATAATTTTACCTGTTCTATTTTAAAGGGGGAATGATTATACAGAGTACACCTTCAATAGATTTTAAAAAGTCAGGTGCACCAGTTCCAATTTGTTGTCTCTCTGATTCACAAAGAGGCAAAAATTACAGATACAGGCTCAAGTAAGTTAATATTTGGGTAAATAGCCCCATGACCACATGATTTTTTGTAATTAGGCTTTAACATAATTCTGGCTGTGCAACATTTTCTGGTAAAACTTTAAATAAATGGCTTTTATGGGATGGGCCTGCATAATAAGCCTAGACCACTAGAGTTCAATAGAGTTGAGGTCAGGGCTTTGGGGAAGATTCTCTAATTGGAGCACCCAATTTTTGATTCAAAATGAATATGAGTTGAATTTTGAAGACACCATGATGCTACCACCATGCATGACAGTAAAGCGTTATTCAGTTTTAAAACCCACAATCCTCTTGCAACCAAATAGTTCTATTATTTTCTTCCCCGATCATAACACTTTTCTCCTGCTGAAAATTTGCATGTTTATTTTGAAGAAAGGAATTCTTTCTTAGCTCTCACAAATCTATGGTGATATTAACATCACTTAATCATGAACACCAGCATGGTTTACGATGGGCATAATCCTTGGTGATTCCTGGGTTGTTGCTGAACATCCTAACCAGCTTCCAGAAGCTTGTTGTTGACTACAAAAACCACCTGTATAAGACAAAGCTTATTAACTAACCAAGTATTAACAAAGGTGCATGTATATATAATTGAGCCTGCATCTATTGATTTGACACTTTGTTAATTAGAGAAAAGCCACAAATTAAATACTGGCAACAAAATTCTTCTTTACAAAATTCACTGTTGTTTGAGACAATAACACCTTTAAAACGGAAGAGCTTAAATAATTTAATTTGGAAGATCAGAAAGGTTTAAATGCAACATTAAAAGGCCCAAATCAATGACATCTATGCCAATGAGGAGTGTAAATCAACTTTTGACGGGCAATGTTGCTTGATTACCATATATCGAGATAAATAAAGAATATCAAGGTAAACTCAGTTTTAACAGATACACAGCTGTTCTCATTCTCAACACCTGTATATTGAAAATTCAAGGGAATACAAAGATCTAAATCAAAGAACGCACGCATTTTCCACACTAAGGTCATACACAACAGCAGCTCTACAGCAGAAAAGCCAATCAACCAGCCACACAGACATGAGTTAAAACCCATTTATCATCACACTTTTTAACTGATATATTTATTTCTTAAACATGTTAAGCCATCCATTGCCATGCTGGCAACAGGTACACACCATGGAAGGAGTAGTGCAATGCACTGACATCATACTTTTTGTCAAATGAAACACTCATCTTTTCCTTTTCGAAAAAGAAAAGAAACCAGTTGGAAATAACAAACAATGTGGGCAACAAAGACACTGTCATTGTTCTGCCATGGTGACACAGATAGCCAGCAGAAGCACTGCTCAACATAGAAGACATCCCAGCTTCCAAGGCCATCCAACTATTCACCCCACATTTTCCCTTCAGTGTCATCTGGTTGTCACTTGATGTGACTGAAGTTAGATGCCAGGGTCTTTTCTTTGTCTTTATCATATGAATCCTCTCTCTGCAGCTGGCAAAGCAACACGCAGGTATGACAGTAGAATGACAACAGAACGCCGACACACAGGCACACAATACAAGTACAAACTGTGAAAAATTGTCTTGTGTTCCTTTCTGTTAATTTTTTCATACAAAATGTAAGGGGTGCTTCGGCAGCCAACATTTTATTTCCCTCCTGTTCGACATGAGGTTTAGATAAGATGTTTTTTTTTTAATTATTATTATTATTATTATTATTATTATTATTTTACAACACTTTCGTGACACTGGAGGACATTAGAAACAGTTTGGGACAGGACTGATGCACAACAATAACAAATGCGAACAAGTCAGTGACTGACAAATTAAACAGCAGATATTTTTAGTTTCATATCTTACTCATGGTAACACTCCCCTCCCCCACCATGCACTACACAATAAATCTTGGATTTTCATATGTTACATATATGCTACATTCTCTTATTTCTTATTTCACTGATATAAAGGCAAACATATCTCAATGCAAAGTGTAAGCTACTCTGCTTTTCTTTACATTTAAATTAGCACTATAGATTGAAATCTGACAATTTAAACAGTATGACAGCTCATAGCAAACAGAAACGTAGCTCATAAACTTGATTTTACAGAAATTCTCAAGTCTTCTGGTAGCAAGAATAGCAGATTCAGTGTTTGTTTCTGTTTGTTTTCTTTTCATCAACAACCACGTTGTATATACATCACCAGAACTAAAGCAAGCTCAATTTTTGAACATTCTGATCTCCCAAATGGTCGTCGAGTTGCACACACAGAAATACACGTAAAAATACAGAACTAATTTTCAGGAGAGGTTACAATAGAGGAATTTTTAAACATCTCGTTTTATATTTAAAATGCATACCAAAAACGTTTAAAAAACAAACCAAAAAGGAAAAACAAAATGTTCTCAATATGTTTGTTTCATTATGTCCAAATACAGTGTGCTGCCACCCAGTGGTGGGTTTGGATATTGTCTGTTCAGAAAATACCATAACAGTAAAATGTAATAATGCTTGTATCTTGTGCGACGTCACGTCCTTATGGAAGGGTCAAAGGTCTAAAGAGCTGTCAGGAGGGTTGGCTAGTTGACTGCTCCACTAGATTATTTTTCACACACTGATATTCCATTAACTGTAAGAAAAGACAAAAAATATATTTTCTTTTTTTTACAATGACATGGTTATATAAATATGTTACCATTTCTATACTTCTGTCAAGTCATGTCATGTTTTTTGAGTGCTTCATGCAACATTGCTAAAAGTCACAACTTTAATGAATTTAGTGTTTTACAATTAGTGCTGTCACTGACAGTGGAAGTGATCATGTTGGCCTTTTGTGTCCTTCAATACAAAATCAAAGGTTTCTTGGAGACAAACTGGAAGACCAAAATGAGATTTTGAAGATATGATAACCTTTAGCAAAACTAATAGTTGCATGGTGTCGTTATATTTTTAGAAATTTTTAAAAACAAAATACAATATCTAACTTTAGAATAGCAACAATTATTCTGACTGCTGATTAATATAACATCCATATTAATATTGTTACATTTATTCATAACATGTCTGATTACATCCAAACATCAATAAAACAACCCCGACTAAATTTATTATGCAACTAGAATTGCATTCGAATGCCTCTTTCCAATTTGTGAGGAAAATGTGCTTAGCCTACTTTTAGCCAGCAGAGTTCAGTGTACAGCAACACGAGGCAAAGCGGCGACTCTGCACCACTCTATGCTCCAAACTGGTTATCCTGACTTAAAGTCCTACGTGCCCTTGGAATGTGACAGATAATTTTAGCGGCTCAGCTAAATTTTTATTCATTATGATTTAAGTGCAAATATGCCAGTCAATGAAAAAGTTTACTACAGAACCTTAACACATTTCTAAAATGAAATATTTGCTAAAATATACACTGTTTATACATACATCCACCCTTTATAGGATGAATTAGGATTATCATTTGTTGCACGAATTCTATTCTTTGAATTGGTATGTGTGTCTTTAGCTAAAGTAAGAGTCTTGTTTATTGATTTCTTATGGCCTCTTACTGAGAGGGGATGCTGGGTGAGCCTGAGCGATGGAAGTGAATGTTCTGCCACTTTCCGTCACGACGTTGCCACACACGGGTCTCCTCGGACTGCATGGTACGCGGCATGCCACTCCCGTCCATGTACTGGGTCAGCCGGATATAAGCAATGCATGCAGCGTTTTCCCCAATGAGATGCACGTGTGGGTTCAGGAGGATAGTGTGCACCGGCTTATTTCCTTTAGACAGCGCTGTGAATGAGAGATTACAAAAAAAACACAGTGAGTAAGTAATGTGGAAATCCACTTTTTCTCCGTCACTTACAGGTAATCCATTATAATGATCTAAAACCAATTTGAATTACACCAAAAGCAATACACTGTTTCTTCATTGTAGTACAAGCTAATAGTGTGTGAGAAGCCCAAGTCTCCATATGTTGATGTTGGAGGGCGGACAAACAGGGGCTTGCCAAGTGATTGAGGTTTCTGGGACATATCTGGTTTATCTGAACTATTTTTACCCGGGCTGAGAACATTCTGCCATTTACGGCAGTCATTATTCATGAGTGAGTTTTTGCTCCAAGGTTAGTTCATGCCCTTGCAGAGTGGGAGCAAACACAAATAGCAAAATGATCAGACTAAATATTGATATTGAACACTCGACTGAAGCCATACAAACATCCTGAATTCATACTTTGTCAGTTGCATCCTCTCCTACACATTTTGTAGTGGAACACCTTAACTAATAAGTTAAAGTAAAATGGAAAGATGTATTATAAGTGTTAGTTGCTTGGCTATTTTCAGGTAATCTGCTTGCTTTTGCAAAAACTATCAGTAGCTCCTTCATGCTGCTCCAGTTTGAGCAGCAAAACTGGGCAATCGAGGAACCTATTTACAGCTAACCTGAATTACTTTCTTTAAAAGCGTGAAGCAGGACACTGGGAGGGAATTTTTAGCACAGTTGGCACTTCAAATGAATTCTCCCTAAGCATTATGCACTTATTTTTTTATTATGTTAACTTAATTAAAATGCAGCAAAAATCTGATTGTATGCTTATAGAGGCTAAAGGTTTGGGAGCAAGATAAAAGAAATTCAAACAGAACAACCTCACGTTTTAGTTTCCTTAAAAACATCATGAGTTCTAAGAACATTGGGATGTATTTACTGCACGATCCCATTGCTTTCACTGATGTGTACCATTTTACACAGTTTACATTAGGTATACACTTAAGTACCAGAAAGTAAAAAGAAAATCCAATTTTTCTTTAGTTTTTGTTTGCAGACTTCTTGTCATCTTTTGGTACTTATTGTTTCTTTCTATATCTGTTATGTTTACAAGACTAATTCAAACCAGTGCTTTGAGTATGTAACTTTTTTTCAGTTCCCTGGCTTTAGTTTCATCCCAATAAAAACAAAGAAAGCTTTCCACATTCGGATTTGTTACGAGAACTTGTGCAATAGCTTACATCTCACTAAAGTAAGCCATCACAATAATTTATCTTTTTTGTTTGAAAATCCAATAAAAACTATTAGTAGCATAAGTCCAATAATTTGATGGAAACAAAACTGCCTTCTAATATTTCTCCTTTGTTCATGTTAGATGCAGAAACTTGGTGTTCTGTACTGTAATGGAGGTCATTGGTGACAAAGAAAAGCATTGCAACTTTTACAAATTACATTTAATTTGTAGTACAAGCCACCAATTTGTGTTCTGTAGAAAAATGTTAATAATTACAGCTAATGTTTTTTTTCTTAATTGCCTTGAACACACCATTCTCAAAGTAGAAGCGATGGAAGTCATGTCCTTCCACCAGATTACCCAGGGCCTCAGGCTCAAAGGACGTCAAACCAGGATCACAAATCTTCCTGTTGTGTATAAAAAGGGAGTCCGTCATCAGAAAATGGAGGAGGCAGCTGATTACGAAAGGTCAAATATTACGGTGCATATGCAAAATGTGAACTTACGCATAGGCTTCAAAGTCTCCATTATTTATAGACTCAATCAGCTGTTCAGTAACTTTTATAATTTCCTGTTTACGAGCTACAACAAGAAAAAAGAATAGAATGTTTAAAAAAAAGATGAACAAGTAATTTTTTTAAAGCAAGTAATCTCTTAATGCAGATAGACAATTTGGCGTCAAATAGCATTAAATGAGTTCTAGTCTACACGTTTGCAAGATTCCAAAACAGGTATTAGAAATGGAAGGCGCTCAAAAAAAAACTAAAATGTTTCAGTATTTATCTTATTTAGAATAATTTATGTTTTATATCTGAAGAGAGAAGAGAAGAAAGCCTCCCATGACTAATAGTGACATCAGGCAGGAAAAAAATGCAGGATGACGGGATTTCTTTCACCCAACAAAGCTCAAAATAGACATACAAACCAATGCTCAGATGCAATGTAATTACTACAAAACTAGCTGTAACTAAGTAATATTAACAATTACCTTTATTGTTATTGGTGCAGGCTGGGGGATATTGAAAAAAATACTTAAATTGTGCAACAAAAGAGACATGTTACAACAAAAAGTGCATGTAGGTTAGTCCTCAAGCTTCATTTCCGTCACACATGAACAACAATACTGGATGTATGAGTGCATAATTAAGTGAGCAATGTACACGAAACTAAAGTTAAATGAAGGCAAAACATGAAGTACAAGGCACAATTTTAAGAGTTTTAAATTAAGAGCAAAAAAATAGAATAAAGAATTTATTTCATTAAACTGGATTCAAGGAGGAAATATTTAGGAGCAAGAAGAGGATCTTATTTAAAGTGATGGGGTATGAGAAGTACTTATGTATTTATTTATGCAAAACTACAGACTATGAAACTTGAAATGATCTGGATGTCACGATGACAGGATCTGAGACACTTCAAACAGAGAGGTCATGATCCTACAAAGAGAAATGAAACAGGGCATCTCCCCTTTTGCAGAGGGGACTTACTCTGAACTGAGGAGGTGGGAGTCTGTCCCGAGTCAGACATCTGTGAGGAGCGACTCTTTGAACTCAAGACCCCGCTCACTAAGCTGCCCAAACGGAGGGCTGACAAGATTGCATGAGTGAGGAGAGTGCGATTTTGTGTCCAGTGTTTGTGTGTTTGAGTAGTGGGTGTGATGAAGACAAACATGTTTGATCAGGAAAGGAATTTACAGAGGAGATAAAATGACAAGAAAGAAGAAAAAAAGGTGGGGGGGAGGGGGGGTTAAATAATACTAAAAACATAAATGTTAAAAAGAGATGCATCCAATTTTAAAAGAACAACATTTCCTGTTTCCAAATACCCAATTGCATTTGTTACCTTTCCGCTAACTGTGTGGCAACACAATTAGAAACCCCAACTGAGGATTGATCAGACTGAAATGATGGGCACCGACTGTTAGAACTGGTGTGTGGTGAGAGTCTTTCCTACCTTTTACATCTTCATCCTCAATGGTGGTGTTGGCACTTTCAATGGATTCCTGAAAAAAATTTAAAAAAAAGGTATCTGTTCTAACTGAATAGGTCAGAATGCCTTTGGTAAAGGAGAAAGCAGTTAACAGAGAGAGAGAAAAAAACTGCTGGTTGTTTTTTTAACCCAAATGTTGGGTTCATTCTGTTCAAGACTTCCTCTGTAAGTAAGCAGCGCTGAATACAATTAAAGCCTGTCACCTTCGCTTTACTAAGTAAATGTGGCTGATTGAAATTTTTTATTGTTATTCTAGTGTCAAATTAAGACACTTAAATTCACTGCTGTAGTAATTTGGAACCCAATGGAGACTAATCTAGTTTTTGTTCGCAAAATACAATCACTTTAGATATAATATAGTAAATATAGCTCACAAAAATCTTGCTATTTAATTATTACTCTGAGATAAGTCACTTATGTGTTGCATCCCTTTACCATCTGTGTTGCCCCACATAATATTTGTGGACATATCAGGTGGACTGAACCACTCCATCCAATGAAAGTCCTTCTTTTCTAAGCTGTTTGGTTGTAATGCCTCAGTCACCCTGAAATTTAAAACTGTAGCCTGTTTTTGTACATTTTATTGTTATACCTTATTTCCATCTACAGGGTTGTGGATCACAGTTGTCTGTGGCTCCTAAGGAGAACAAGAAAATAAAGAGCATGAGCAAACAGGTAACAATAAATGGCACAGAAATTGACCATGAAATGTTTTGTGTGTATTTTCTTTTGGGTATAATTTTGAAATTTAAAACTATAGCCTGTGTTAAAAATCACTGTCTGTCTGCCTGCCCTGCCGATGACATCAATGTCTTTTTTGTGTCTGGCAGGGTCCTGTGGGAGTAATCAGATGTCTGAGCTTCTGTAAAATAGATCCTGATGACCCCCTTTAGTCCCTCTAATCACTCACCCAGATACATCAGCAGCTTTTACTGTATTTGTGTGAGTGTGCTCTGTGTGTGTGCTTGATAATGAAGACGGACTGGAGGATAGAGAGAAAAAAAAGACCAATGTCATGTGCCTCATGTACATGCGTAATCAAACCGTCAATAAATGAGGGAAGAGAAAATCTTTCACATCATGCAAAGCGCTGGTCACATGGCCAGACAGAAAGCTTATAAGCAGGCGCTACGCAAAAGCCACTAAATAGACGGCCAAGGAGCAAATATCATCATACTCCTCACAGCCATGCACAGGCAAACTATGTCAGCAACAAATCCTCAGAAATGCAGATCTGGATTCTAGTTTTATATGCACAACTGGTAGGAGTAAAGAGACATGGACGTTAGCTGGAGAACAGTATGAGGGAAGAATGCGGGGACAAGGAGAAGAGGGATAGGCTGGAGACTTGAGGTAAAGGTCGCCCTAATTAGAAATTTAGGATGGTATGTCTAAAGGATTATTGCTAAAACCCATCTCAGTTTTAGACCAACTAAGGTCTATACACAACATGCATGCTCTGCCAATCAATATAAGTGAAAAATACGTCAATGTGAAAAGTCTTCACCTTTCATTGCTTGTTGTGTCAGAGATTCTGGACATACTGTGCACTCAAATTATTTAACATACTTTATAATTCAGGAAAAACTGGCTACTTGGCATGACTGCTGTTTCATCTTGTATTTACTACCCTTGAATTTGTCTATATTTTTGCACACCCCATTAAGAATTTTAATCTAGTCAAGCTGTGTAGAGATCAAGCAACATAGATTGTGAACCTGTACCTCCTCCAATTTGGAAAATGAGCTTTACACCTTTTAGTAAAAGAAAAAAAAAAGGTGTGGATGTTGATGAGACTGATGTGTGTATATACCAGTGCAGAGGCAGGGCCAGTGTCTTTAGGACTGGTCACTGTGTTGGCTTTGTTGTTGACCTGCAGGGGGTAGTGTAGAGGGGACATGACACATGTACGCACTTTTTGAACTAGCACACCATATTTTTCAGCCATTTCGAAGAGATAAACCCAGCTCCTCTACCCCAAAACATGTCACACCTTACTATTACGTTAATCACACAGACTATACCTTAATAAAATGACTTCATCATGTTTTCACCATGTTAGGCAGTCAGATACAAGGTTGCATTCTTATGTTTTGAAATCTCTGACAACCACTGGCATGGATAAGGATTTGCTTTGACTAAACCTGCAGCCCTGCAAAACGACAATAATGAAGATTCTATGAGTTTAATGTGCTGCACTCAGTGAACTTGTTGCCACCAGTGGATGTGTAAAATCTGGAAACATAACTTTCTATTTCCCTTATAGTGATTAGAAATTATCATTAAGCACAGTAGTTAGTAAATCCCAAAGGTTTTTTCTGCTTTAAAATGAACACTGTAATCTGGGTTGGACATGATTGTAAGGTACAAGTTCAGATTTTCAAGGAAAATAAAGCACAGCACCTAATAGAGTATTGGGATGCAAAGTAAGGGGGGGAAATAAAATTAAACATCAGATGTTAACAGTAAAAAAAATAAGTCAGCTTAAGTGACTGCTATGGAAGTATTACTAAAACAAATTGTGTTGCAATCTAAGAACTTTCTTTATAAATCTGGGATTGTGGAAGGCCAAAAAGGAAGTTGATTTATTTTTACTGTATTGTATTTAGTATTTATTAATTTATTTGAAACAAAAAAAGCAACAAGTAGGACAAAACAGAAAACTTGCATATATAACTGAGAAAAAAAATAATAAGTTTACCAAAACTTATCTCACCCATGCTTCATTAAAGAGAATTTTAAATTTCGCAATCACATTAACAATGAACTAAAATGTTTTATTGAAGTCTGTCACTGAAAAACATACTTTCTTTTGGGGTTTTTTTCTAAGTACTGCACAAGTTTAAATTCAAATATATATATATTTCCCCCCTCTTCAAGCTGCCCAGTTAAACAAAAACATCAATACAATGTTACACACATTAAATTTGGATCTTTAGTCCACTCCAGATATTCCTATAAAGACTCGAAGAAAGGTTTTAGATTGGAGTTAAGGATGTGTGAGGAAAAGGAAACACATTTTAAGTGGTAAACTTTAGTGATTCTTCAATGTCATCACTCCACAGACACAACCACTTGAAAACTAATAGTCAATGAAAAGGAAAAGGACAATGGATGACAACTACAGGGTGATAATAATGACTCAATTCTCTTTAAGCCCTTAGCTATTTCATGTAAAAACTAAAATAAAAAAACATGAGTACGTGCAGAATTTCCTCATAAATGTCTGGGTGTTGAGGAAATCTATTTTTGTCTTTCCTTCAGAATACAGCATACTGACTTGTGGTAGATTCAATGCTGTAGAAGCTTTTGACCAACGTACAGTTAAAATGACACCTGAAGTGTTCACTTTCATGTCTAAAAATTGATCTGTCAGGAAATATTTTGGAGGATATTCAATACTGATATTTAATATTTTCTAAAATATGGAAACATCACATCAAAGGAATAAAAACATAGTATATGAGTAATATTATTTTATTTTATGAATAAAATTGAAAAGAAATGTAACAAAAAACTAAATTTCAAGCATGTTTTGCTGGGAAAAATGAACTTGAGTAATTGATCCTAATTGATCTGAGAACCGTTAAACTAGTCAGCAAAAATCAAGCGTTCATCACTAATGTTTTCCCAAAGAAGGATGGATTTCCAATGAAGTACTAAAAGTCAGATTTATTTGGAAGTAGAAACAGTTCCAAATAACCTCAAGCTGCCTTTCTAGTTTAAGGCAACATATTCCCACTCCTGACTCGTCATATATTGACAAGTTGGGACGCTTTCTACCCAGGTCGTCAAGTATTGACGCAAATGGTACTCCCTTCGCGTCAATACTTTACGACTTGGGCAGGTTCCTTCAGCGTCACATGTTGACAATTTGGGATTTGCACATTTCCTGGGGACGCCAGCTGATAATCTTCCAATAAGAATACATCTCACTATATATAAACTTGAGGTTAATCAAGTTAAGATTGGGTCATCTCAGAATGCCAAACATTTGAAGTAGCTCCAGCAGCCAACCAGCCCAGCCTATGCCATTTTCAGATTAATTCAGCTCAGACTGTAAATTGTTAAACATTTAAACTGTGCACAGACTTTTCATCTGCCAACTTTCACCCTGAGATGTTCAATAACTAAGTATGCAAGAACACAGTAAAACCACTGTAAATTTTGCAACCTTAAACCCACAGACAGCAACAGAGGCCCTATTCTTTATATTATAAGAACTACCAAACACATGCAACATAATAAATTTAGAAAACATACATAGGAGAAAATAAATAGACAGTTAAGTGGACTAAAATTAAATACTGTATGTGCTCTAGAACCAGTCTTAAAAACAAGCATTTTTCATAGCTTATACTGACTGTCCCATAGATTTGTAATCAAGTGCATAATTAAAACTATAAGGGCCAGGCACAATTCAACATTCCATTCAAAACAATGCAAAGGGAAAGAAAAGGGCCGCCGGCCTCTTTAACTCACCTTAACGCCGTCTGTTTTTTTGTTGAGCAAACTTTTGGCTGCTGCATGTGCCAAGAAAGAAAGAAAAGTTCAGAATGAGGATTCATAAACATAGTCCTGTGCCTGAGCCTCACTAACATGCAGCAGGCATATTTAACCATCAGCGCTTATCTTTAATTTACATGTGCAAGAACTATAAAGTTATACTACAAATGGTTCAAATGCCATTATCACTTATGCAAGGCAGTTATTCTACTAGAGTTCCATTCATAAGTAAGGGACTGAAGGGAAGGTTGTAGCTGAGTGATTATAGTTCAGATGAAAAGATGACTTAACATCAGTAAAAGACTTAAATTCTTAAAGTGACATACACATGCACCAGAACCCCAAACGTTTAACTCTATGCACCAAGACATTGGCTGGAAAACTGAATTAGACAAATCAGCTTGATAGGCCCTGGCTGGTGACTGGGTTGTAGTAAAGCAAGAAAAATTAAAAAAAATCTATAATTTTCCATTTAGATACCACATAATATAATAGGGTAATCAGATTGCAGTGACCAATTTTATCGGTTCATTGGACTAAATCCAACGAACCGGGTCAGAACCAGTTCAAACCCTTTAAAAAGGAAACCCTGGCATTGCTGTTGCTATGGATGTAGAAATATCATAAAGAAAAACTAGTAGAAGCAAAACAGTATGCTATGGAGAACTAAACTTTTGAGAGTACCGGTCATTTAACTGCTTTGCAATTTTAAGTGCATTCTTTTGCACTTAACTTTTGTAACAAAGTAAAGCAGCTGCTTGCAGCTGGACTTCTATCAAATTAACATAGACCCAAACAGAGCTTAAGCAGTTAGCATACTTTAGCAACATTCAACAAAGTTATGTTTTATTCTTTTCAGCTCCTCAACTTCTCTCTGTTAAGGAACATGCCAATTTTAGCAATGTTGTTAGCTATTTGGGGATATCCGAGTTATGGTAAGGGTCCACATTTTCAAGAGAAAGTAGGGACTTATGACTTTGGCTAGTTATGCTAATGGTGCTAATCGTTCAAATATTGCTAGTCGCTATCAAGTAAAATTGTCAACTCCATAATCAAATTTTGTTTGTTGTAAATTATTACTAAAACATTATAAACCAGTACACACTCACTGCAGGAACACTAAAAAATAATTTATTGAAAAATATTAATTATGGCCCTCTAAGAGGAATCATTCTTATCAGGATTTCAGATATTTACAAAACTAAAGATTATAAACTGGCCCCAAGTCTCTGACAGGCGCACTTCTATTCAGTACCATCTCTCTGCTTTAAATATACTTTTGTTTATACTGTGTTTTTAACTATTAGTAGCATTTTAAAATTTATGCCGTATGCTGTTCTTTGTGAAGTACCTCTTTTTAAATGGTCATGGTGCAATACTGCTTTTCTTAAAAGAATAAATGCAACAACAAAAAAATAAATAAAATAAAGAAATTGTCTCCTTGCATGCTTCACAGGCTGTTAGGACAGAAGGAGAGCCTTAAGATAAAAAAAAATTGGTTGGATCCATCCCCACACATTTCCTCATCATCCCAAACATCTTACCTCAAATGGATACCACAATCCAAACACAGAAACGGAAATAAAAATTGAAAAAGGGAGGAAAATTGTGAATATTAAGAGAGACACAAATGTGTTGATGCAATTTACTGTAAAAAGTGGAAAGTGAAAGTGGGTCAACAAAACCCAGAATATTAGTGACACGTCAAAAGAAATACATGCAAGAGAGAATATGAAAAAGCAGAAGAAGAGTGACTGAGCAACAGCTGGAGAGATAAAGTGAGATGAATCTGTTTACCACTGGCCAAAACTCATCCCAGCTCCATACAGAAACATTTTAAATTCCATCTCCAGCATGCATTGAAGTAAATCAATCAAATGGAGTTTTTATAGAAAAATTCCCATCATGAGTATAAAAGGCCAACTTTCTCTAACAACCATCCAATATGTTTAATGTCCAAGATACATTTCAGAAGCCAGTCATGGGGCACTAGGCTGTGAAAAACATACCTGAGAAGTTTCTTGTGACCAGCAAAGTGGTCAGTATTGCTCCCTGCAGTTACAGAAGAGGACAGAAGGAGGAAATGGCAATGGTCAAAAAGAAGATAGGAAGGAAGATTGATTAGGAGGTTTCAGCAAGAAGAGAAATGCTTAGTAGCAGTGCAGCATTAGGGATTTGGAGACATGTCATCATTTTGAGGTTACTGTGAGATATCTTGGGAGAGACTGGGGAGGAATGGGCAGATGAATTACCCAGCATAAATAGAAACATCACCAATTGTTTGACTGCAGTATCACCTTGAGTTTCCTCCTTGCATTAAATTTCTTCAGGCACTCCACAGTCTCCTGCCTGTGCATCATGGAGGCTACAGTGGACCGTTGCTGCAAGGAGGAGAGTTAGAAAAGGGTGCACACAATAACGCAACTGAATCAAGATCTGTATAATTATTCATCTATGTTTTATTGAAACATACGCAGATCCAGGGGTGTTTGAGGGCCTCTGCAGCGGTGATGCGCTTACTGGGGTTGATAGTTAGCATCTTGTTAATGAGATCTTTGGCCTCGGGAGTTACAGTGTCCCACTCTGGGGATGGAAACTGTTAATAAAAACACAAGAGCGTTCAAAGCTCTAGTATCCAACACAAAAAGTAATATATTTTTGACACTTTTGAAAAAAATAGAAAGATCTAGATGAAATGGAGAACTTGTTTCTTTGACTAAGTTGCTGTTTGTGAAGATCTGGTTGCATACGCAAAATCTTTGCACAATGATCTGTTTATATTCAAAAACCACAATATATGCAACAAAAGCAAACTATCAAAGTTGTCTCAGCCAACTCTCAAGGCCTGATAAATTTTAAAGTTTTGATCTGAATAAGATTCAGATTGTAATTCTTTTTTCTAAAGAATTACAACAACTAAAATCAACAACTCAGTGAGAGTTGGGATTTCTAAGACTCCCTGAGTGTTGAAAATACCAAAATCCATCCATTTCAGTTCCTGAGTAAACAACGGGTCATTACTGGGCCATTGCACTTCTATTGCTTTAAAGCATCTATCAGAAATGACAGTAAATTCCACCAACTGTCATTCCTGTGAGTGGGAAAGATTTGTAATCGCAGTTCATGAGAAGTACCAGTCATCCAGCTGTTTAGTACAATCAATTCCTGTTCCTAAATTCTGACTGGTAAACTAACCCAGTAAAAAAGAAAAACAGAACTTGTAGGAGATCATCAAAAGGAGAAATACGTTTCCATTGTTGCGTATGTCAAAGAGTAATGTTCCTGTGTGACATTGATCTTATGTTTTTATGTGAGGAACTTGAAGTGTATATACATAGGGACAATGAACACTAAATATCTTTCTGTAAATGCAACAGTGTTAGTAAAAAGATTCATTTTCATCTGTTAAAGCTGAAGCATCTGGAGAGAACCCTATAAGCTCAGCATGAAAATTAAGAAAAGCCCTGGTTCTATTTGAACCCAGAACCTCCTTGCAGAAAGGCAGTAGGGCAAACAACTGAACTAGCTTGCAGCCTGGCTCAAGATTTAGCAAGTAAAACTAAAAGCTTATGTGGAGCTGTGCCCACATGATCAGTCCTGCAATTCAGTTCACCTTGGATAATGTTACCTTTCGGAAAGCTTGGAAAGAAAGGCAAAGTGTGGGAGGTGTCATGGTGTGATCAAGTCTCTGAACCCACATGTGCAGAACACACTCCGGAGACAGATCAGGTTAAGGAGATTTATTAAACACAATGTGCAAATATGTACAGGTGATGACAGGAGGTCTCTCTCTCAGAAACGCTGGATCTCTGGAATCTAGGAGAATGGGAATAGAGTGATTACAGGGGTTGTGGAAGTCTTCAGTCCCTTTTCACGGCTATGGTCTTACTTATGGGTTGAACTGGGGAAAGGCTCGACTGTGGATCCGGGGCTGGTGGATCTGAGAGGCCGGGGTTCGATTGGAGGGCGGACAGGTGAGTGAAGGAGCTGGGGTCCAGGATGGAATAACTTTCCAAAAACTCAGGTCAGGCTGCTAAGGCGTCACGGAGGAGAAACCTGAGAAGAGGCGACACAGAATTAGTTACTTTCACAAAACAGGTGGTCAGAGGATGGCTAATAACCACAGATACCATTACTGGCTAACACTCTGGCACTGGAGTGTCGGCAGCTCCGTCCAGATATACTCCTCCAAATGAGTCAAATCTGCGTCAGGTGTGCAGCCACAATCCACGCCCTCCAGAGAACCCCTGGATGCCCCCTGGTGGAGAAAATGGAGAAAGAAACCCCAACCAGCCTTCCCCAGATCCCAACAGTTCCCCCCCCTCAACGACCGCCACTTGGCGGTCCACCAGAACCAGACGGGAGAGATGACCAGTAGGTAGAGATGAGGGAAGGGTCCACAATAAATGACCCAGGAACCCATTGGCGATCCTCAGGGCCATACCCCTCCCAATCCACCAAATATTGCCAGCCTCTCCCCCGTTTACGGGAGTC
This sequence comes from Gambusia affinis, assembly GCF_019740435.1. NCBI lineage: Eukaryota > Metazoa > Chordata > Actinopteri > Cyprinodontiformes > Poeciliidae > Gambusia > Gambusia affinis. The sequence goes on along the minus strand of NC_057871.1, from coordinate 9,181,003 downwards.
GACAATGCGGCGGACAGAATAAACGGGGCCCCCCTCAAATTCACGGGCGGGAGGAGGGGGTTCCGGAGGTGGGCACAAGGGACTAGTGAAAACGGGCTTGATCTGGGACACATGAAAGGTGGGGTGAACTCTGAGGGAAGGGGGTAGCTGCAGACGAACAGCAGATGGACTGATGACCGACCCAATCTTGTAAGGGCCAATGAAACGGGGGGAGAGCTTTTTTGACATGGACTTCAAAGGGATGTCCTTGGTAGACAGCCAAACCTGTTGGCCAGCAGTATAAACAGGGGCAGGTCTCCTCTTGCGATCAGCAAATCTACGGTTCTGTTCCAGAGTGCGATTGAGAGCGGAAACTGTGTTCCGCCAGATAGCCCTGCATCGACGGATGTGGTGCCTCACCGAGGTAACTGCAATGTCTGTCTCTTCCAAGGGAAACAATGGGGGTTGGTAGCCTAAAGTGATTTCGAATGGGGATAAACCGGTGGCAGAGGAAACGAGGGAGTTGTGTGCATACTCTACCCAGGTAAGATACTGGCTCCAGTCAGTAGAATTAGTACAGGTGAGACATCTGAGCATAGCCTCCAGCTCCTGGTTCATACGTTCCGTCTGGCCGTTAGTCTGTGGATGGTAACCAGAAGACAAACATGCTTTAGCACCTAGCGCCGTACAGAAATGTCTCCATACCTGTGCTGAGAATTGGGGGCCACGGTCAGACAGTATCTCCTGTGGGATGCCATGGAGCCGAAACACATGCTTGACTAGGAGCTGAGCTGTCTGAAAAGCTGATGGAAGTTTCTTTAAGGGAATCAGATGACAGGCCTTTGAAAACCGGTCAATAACTGTGAGGATTGTGGTCATACCACCAGATACGGGGAGCCCAGTAACGAAATCCAACGCAATGTGGGACCATGGTCTCGTAGGCGTGGGAAGAGGTTGGAGCTGACCAGACGGAAGCTGATGGGATGGTTTATTTCGAGCACAGACCGCACAGGCCAACACATACTCTTTAATGTCTTTATGACTGGACGGCCACCAAAAACGACGGGAAATGAGTGAAATAGTTCTACTCACTCCAGGGTGGGCAGAGAATTTAGTAGAGTGCATCCAACTGATGAGTCTGGATCTGACAGAAGTGGGCACAAAAATCTTATTGGGAGGCCCGGTGCCAGGATCAGGTTCAGATAACTGAGCTTGTTTGATTAGATCCTCCATCTCCCAAGTGACTGACGCAATGGAGCAACTGGGGGGCAAAATGGAGACCGGAGAGCTATCAGAGTCATCAGGGGAATAAAGCCGGGACAATGCATCAGGTTTGATATTCCTAGAACCAGGGCGATATGAAATGGAAAGGTTAAACCGAGAGAAAAATAATGACCAACGTGACTGTCGGGGTTTGAGTCTTTTAGCAGTCTTCAGATAAGAGAGATTTTTATGGTCAGTCCAAACCAGGACAGGGTGTTGTGCGCCCTCCAGCCAATGTCTCCATTCCTCCAGAGCCATTTTAATGGCGAGGAGTTCCCGATCTCCCACATCATAGTTCCTCTCAGCCGGAGACAGTCTGCGGGAATAGAATGCACATGGATGAGTCTTATGATCTGAATCTGAGAATTGTGAAAGGATTGCTCCTACACCAGAGTCTGAGGCATCTACCTCCAGAACGAACTGTTTGGTTGGGTCAGGTTGAATGAGAATGGGTGCATTAGAAAACAGGGATTTTAACTTTAAGAATGCAGCATCTGCTTCGGGAGTCCAGGAAAAGGTGGTTTTCACTGAGGTCAGGGCAGTTAATGGCAGAGCAGTTTGACTGTAGTTTCTTATGAAACGTCGGTAAAAGTTAGCAAAACCAAGAAATCTCTGAAGCTGTTTTCTAGTTTCAGGAATTGGCCATTCCAAAACAGCTTTAATCTTATCCTCCGAAGGTCTCACCTGTCCAGCCTCAAGAACATGCCCAAGGAAGGTAACAGAAGACTGGTGAAACTCACATTTCTCAGCCTTGACAAACAATCTGTTCTCCAGCAGACGTTGAAGAACAAGCCGGACGTGTCTTTGATGTTCTGGAAGACTCTTGGAATAAATCAAAATGTCGTCAAGGTAGACAAAAATGAAAATGTTCAGATAATCCCTCAGGACGTCATTAATCAAAGCTTGAAAACAGGCCGGTGCATTACATAATCCAAAAGGCATGACGAGGTACTCGAAATGACCTAGCGGGGTTTTGAACGCCGTCTTCCACTCATCTCCTTCCCTTATGCGAAGGAGATGGTACGCATTTCTTAAATCCAGCTTGGAAAAGATGGTGGCTCCTTGGACAGGTTCGAAAGCAGATGATAGGAGGGGTAAGGGATACTTATTCTTTATCGTTATCTGGTTTAAACCACGATAATCAATGCAGGGTCTGAGGGTACCGTCCTTCTTTTCAACAAAGAAAAATCCTGCGCCTACCGGAGAGGAAGAGGTGCGAATAATTCCTGCATCAAGGGATTCTTTAATGTACTTCTCCATCGTTTCTCTTTCGGTTTTAGAGATGTTATATAGGCGGCTATTAGGCAGGGGGGCTCCAGGTAAAAGATCTATAGCACAATCGTATGGTCGATGTGGAGGAAGTGAAAGTGCTTTTACCTTACTGAATACAGCGGCTAAATCATGGTACTCCACCGGAACGGCTGAGAGATCCGGGGGATCCGCTTCATGAAGATTTGCCGGTGGTTGACCTGGCGGAACGGCTGAACGGAGACAGGAGGCGTGACAGTTAATGGACCAGGAAATGATGTGTCGCTCAGACCAATCGATGTGGGGATTATGATGTTCTAGCCAATCAAATCCTAGAATTATTGCTGAGCTGGCTGCTGGAAACACAAAAAATGAAATTATTTCATGATGGTTACCAGAGGTAAGTAGATTTAATGGAACAGTTTGATGAGTTATCGGATGTAGAGCCTTGCCGTCCAAAGCCGAGACTTTCAGCGGGTTCTTTAATGGAACGGTTTCGATCGCCATTTGTTGAACAAAACTGGAGTCGATTAAATTTCGCTCACAACCAGAATCGACCAAGGCTGACAAGGTTATGGACTGATCTTGAATGAAAAGAGTGACGGGTAGAAGTAAGCGAGGAGAATTTTCTTTAATTTGATGGTCCGCCAGCCTCCTCATGTCTACTGGCGGACCCTGGCTTTTGCGGGACATGCGGAAATGAAGTGACCAGCTGCACCACAGTAAAGACAGAGTTTGGCTCTGATTCGTCTCTGTCTTTCTTCAGGAGTGAGACGAGTATTCCCAATCTGCATGGGTTCGGGTTCGGCTATCGCTGGAGAAACTGAGGCTGAAAAGTGACTGGGCTCGCCCTCCACGGACCAACTGACAGGTGGATCTCTCTTAATCTTATTCTTAGCTCGGGTGCGGGTTCTGTTATCTAAACGGATAGCCAAACTAATTAAATCCTCCAGAGTTTTAGGTTCATCCAATGTAGCGAGTAAATCCTTGATCTTGTCATTTAGGGCGTTATAAAATGCACTTTTAAGGGCTGGAGGATTCCATCCAGATGCAGCTGCTTTTATACGGAACTCAATGGCAAAGTCAGCCACAGATTGATGACCCTGCCTCATTTCCAGCAGTTCTCGAGCGTCTAAACTTCTGTCTGGATCTAGGTTAAATGCTTGCTTGAACTCTTTCAAAAACTCGTCAAACGTGCAGCCATAATTTGTAGAGGAAGAAAATCGGGATTCTGCCCAATCTAAAGCCTTGCCTGATAAATGGGAAATGATAAATGAGATCTTGGCACCGTCATGGGGAAACCAGTGCGGTGAGTGATTAAATAGTATCATGCATTGGAACAGGAACCCTCTGCATTTACTCACGTCACCGGAGAACCTTTCAGGATTAGGTGGCCGACATTCGGAAAACGTGGGACGGAGTAAACCTTCGGCACTGGAACTGGGCACTGGCGCTGGACTTGGTTCTGGATTCTGCTGGCGGGAAGGCTGTAAAAAATTTGCTATTTCTTCCAGACGGGTGTTGGTCTCGACCTGACGTCTATTTAGTTCCTGCAAAGCTGCGTCGTGATTTTGAATTAGAGAGTTCTGTTCTTGCAAAGCTCTCCGAAGTGCGTCTGCTGGGGTTTGTTGTTGGCCAGAGTGTTCTGTCATGGTGTGATCAAGTCTGGAGACAGATCAGGTTAAGGAGATTTATTAAACACAATGTGCAAATATGTACAGGTGATGACAGGAGGTCTCTCTCTCAGAAACGCTGGATCTCTGGAATCTAGGAGAATGGGAATAGAGTGATTACAGGGGTTGTGGAAGTCTTCAGTCCCTTTTCACGGCTATGGTCTTACTTATGGGTTGAACTGGGGAAAGGCTCGACTGTGGATCCGGGGCTGGTGGATCTGAGAGGCCGGGGTTCGATTGGAGGGCGGACAGGTGAGTGAAGGAGCTGGGGTCCAGGATGGAATAACTTTCCAAAAACTCAGGTCAGGCTGCTAAGGCGTCACGGAGGAGAAACCTGAGAAGAGGCGACACAGAATTAGTTACTTTCACAAAACAGGTGGTCAGAGGATGGCTAATAACCACAGATACCATTACTGGCTAACACTCTGGCACTGGAGTGTCGGCAGCTCCGTCCAGATATACTCCTCCAAATGAGTCAAATCTGCGTCAGGTGTGCAGCCACAATCCACGCCCTCCAGAGAACCCCTGGATGCCCCCTGGTGGAGAAAATGGAGAAAGAAACCCCAACCAGCCTTCCCCAGATCCCAACAGGAGGGAGCTTGACGATAACCTCTGAGACACTATGATATTTTTAACCTCTCTCCCTGACTAAAGTAACATAGATTTTACTTGGTGGATATTTTATCAGAAGACATTTTGATCTTACAAAAACACTGGATTTTTCCACAGTAGAGCATTATTCTCAGAATATTTTTAGTAGGAATTGCAATGTAGTTTTAATGTGCTGCCTTTCTGTAATATTTTCAGGCTTTATTACTTGCTAACAAAAACATAAATAGGTGAATGGGAGTTGTCTGATGGAGAATCTGGCAATGTGTGATATAGGACATGTGACTGCCACGAACATAAATATGGTAAACAATTTACAAATCAAACACATATGTTTTTGGGGTTTTTTTTTATTACATTATGCATGATAAATAGACATTTTTTTAAAGATATTTTGTTATTGCAAGACATAGTGTTTATTTGCTTTGAGGTTCTGAATATTGCAGCAAAGTAATTTTAATTTTACCTGTGTGAATCTCTCAAATACTATGTTTTAACTTGAAAAAATCTTTTTTGAATCTCGGTTGTGTATGATGAGAACATCAGTATGTCCAAAAAAATGTCTACAGATAATTGGTGTTTATGTTGTATTTTCATGTAAGGTACATATATTTGTGGACACTCACATCATAGGCCCCTGCCTTGATTTGTTGGTAGAGGCGATGTTGATCTTCATCCCAAAAAGGAGGGTAGCCCACAAGCAGGATGTACAAAATCACACCTAAAAGGAGATCAGCTATAAATAAATAAGTAAATAAAGGCAATAAGATAGCTATAGCCATAGCAGCCAGTATTGATTCAAAAAAATGTACAAACACAATTTACACTGCGACAAAATCTAGAAAAAATATGAAGTTGTAGAGTTGCACCACAACAGAAAGCCGCTGACAATGATTTAGCTATTTCATCAACTGTATTCTACATGTAAAAAGTGAAAACATCTGAAACTTGTTTACCACAGGCCCACATATCAACTGGTTTCCCATAAGGGTCTTTCCTCAGGACCTCTGGGGATAAATACCCAGGGGTGCCGGCAAAACCTGCAGAGGTTAAAAGTAGAGAGGGGGAGATGTAGAAGGAATGATATATTAAGTATATTTCTTATTTACTTTGGAAACCATCATGACGATGATTTGTTTATTCACATTGTGTTGAAAGGAACTGTGATAAAACACATCTGCTGTGGAAAGCTTACTTTGGCTGATGTGTTGTTTTAGTTGAATACTGGACTGAATATGCAGTAGGGTTCATTTGGGGAAGTGGGTGTGGATTCCTAGGAAACTAAGGTTGGCTGTGTTCTCACAGGGACAACTGGCTCTAATTTTAGAATTCCTCAGAACCCATTTTAAGGATAGCTAGTACTATGACAGAGTGAGTGAATAAGAAATACATATTTCAGAAAATGCTTTTGTTTTGATTAACTTTTGCAAAGAGAATAATTTCATAGCAATTAAATCAGATTGGAGGCAAGTTCTTTTTTGTACTAGAATAGAATGACAGGGAAGCATTAATCACTCAGCTTACTTCAGTTTGATAAAACTGATTTTATCAAAGCTACAGTTACTAACTATTAGCAATTATTAGCTCATATTTTAAATTGGCAAATTTCACTGGCTAATAAACCAAAAACCCCTTTTCACAGTAGAATATCCATATCTTTGTCAGAGCTGTGGTTTGTGGATTATATGCAGCATCACTTTTGCTCCTGATCACAGGAGATAAACAATGTTTGTGAAACCAGTCTCTGACTTTGAGTTTTGTTCAAGTTTTGAGTCTTTGGAGCATAAGTCTAGGACAAATCACAAGATTTGTTTTTGTGACTTGTGAAACTAATTCGAAACCAAGTCCTTGTCTCATGTCCACACCTGTATCTTTATATGACACTGAGTTATGTTTCCCATGGACTTAAACCCTTTTCCTGATTCAGAGTCTGGCTTGTTAGTAGCTTGGGGAGTTTTGTGAGCTATTAATGTAAAAAAAATGATTGACAATATATTTGAATCATTCATCAACTAAAAGTGGAGAAACATATGAATGGATACTCACCAAACCATGCCTGTTGGTCCCCCTGTACCTCGATAGCCAGCCCAAAGTCAGCCAACTTGACTGCCGCCCCCTTCAGCTTACTGGCCAACAGAAGGTTCTCAGGCTGGGGGGGGCGGAGTCAAACAGGTTAGAGGTGAGAGGTCAGACGCTCAGGGATTATGCTGCCCACAGACACAGATCTAAAATCAGATTAGCCAAACCAACACCTAATCAAAGCTATTAGGTCTTAGTGACACTAAACTGCTCTTAAATCAGTGTCTGAGGCAACTCCCTTTCTGTCACACAGATGACAGAGACACAAAACGTGCACAGGACTGACTCTCAAGGTGACCACAGACATTTTGTGTGCTGGGACTATGGACTTGTCTCCTGAGCCTCATGGATTGAGAAAGAGAGGCTTGGTGAAGAACGAGTGTTCTTTCTATAATGCCATAAATAAATATACTGATAAAATCCATGAGTGGGAGCAAAGCCCACAGCAAGGAAAGATAGATACAGGGGAAGGAGTGGGGTAACAAGAGGCGTAAAAACATGACTCAGCCACATATATATAACTACAAACACGTTGGAGACTGGCACAGTTTAGTAAAATCAAAGATTTTTATGAGCCCACAGCACCCACACACACACACACGCATGCACGCCTTTTCCTCAAAAACACACCCTTGCACACATACGGTGGAGCAGAAAGGTCTTTGCTAACCTAAGGCCAGTGAGACTGTGTGCTCTAATGAATAATACATTTGTTAACATTTACAGACTCCAAACACAGACAGCCTGCAAAGCTGGCGGTTTATGGAAGACATACAGCTCACCGAGCACAGACACTCACATCAACACATAGATTTACATGACAGTGAAAGAAATCTTGATATTAAGAGGCACATATAAGCTTCACCATTTCAGCAAAGGACATTTTTCCCCAACAAATTCAGCAAATTTAAAATCTTACAAGAGTTAATAACTTTAGAGTTTTCTTTCCCCCTGGATCTAATTGTCATCACATCCTACTTCTAATTATGCTGATCCCTGATTACTTCTGTTCCCATCAATACCGTGCAACACAATTGCAGATAATCATTTTTTAAAAATCCAACGACAATGCTCAAGACAATATCAGTTTTCAGCAAGAAGACAATTCTTGACCTTGGCATTAACAGAAAAAGGTATGACCATTGTTTTCTTTAAGGAACAAGAGGAAAAAACGGTAGCAAATGAAAATGCGTAAACTTTCAAATGTAAGCTTGATTGACCCTGACTGGTGATTGGACCATCTGAAACTTACAAATACAATCACTTTTCAATGAGTGAATCTGACATGTTTAGGCACTACAGGGTCCTTCTTACAACAACAGATTTTCTGGAAGACAATGCTGACAAGTGAAGAAGACTCAAAGCTCTTCAGGGTAACAGATATAAGAAATAAATGTGTAATAAGATCCTGTGGCATAGACCACTTGTTTGAGACTCTTATTTTGAAGTGCAAAAGAATTTTCTGGAGTTGTTACCCTGTTGGATTGACAGGCTTGGCTACCAAAGATGTCTTTAGCTGAACAACACTTGGTTACAAAATTTTGAGGAAGCCCCCAACATATGTGGAGGTATTTTAGGTACTCAGAACAAAAAAGATAGACTATGACAATCACTATCATCTTTACTAATCTTGTGCAAAACTCACAACCATATGCTTCAAGGTTTGCTGTCTCAGCTAAACAAAATAGCTTATTTAAAGTTTTTCAATTAGTCTGGATTTCCTTTTATCATCTGAAGTCCAAAATAGAAAATAACTAGAGTGATTAAAACTGAACCAGATTAATCAAATATATATTTTACAGCCACTGTTCTTTGATAATACCTCTGTTCCCAGCATGTGCTATGATATGTTAATAATGATTTGCTTAGGGGATGAATGATATTAGGAAACCTTGCAATGTGTGATTTTAAAGGTGAATGGTGCAGTAACATGACTTGCGATGAGTGAACAAATATTAAAAAGTGTCACTGACTTTCTGCCTTGGGTTCATAGCAAGCAGAGAACAAATGATGAGTAGTCCAGCATCCAGCTTCTAAAAAAGTAATTATTTCCACATCGGCAACAAGGTTTTGCTGGACAAGTGACTTCTGGCCAACATCTCCTGTTTTGGCACGGAAACAACCTGGATGCAATTTCTCAATGACTTGGTCACCTCACCACTTCATTGCCATTAAAAAAACTTTAATTGTCAAATATACTACAAAAAACATATTGTGCAACCCCTAATCTACTCAGCAAGGAAGGCTAGGGAAAAAAGTATTCTGAATGCTGCTTTTAAAAGGTTATGCCTTATAGGTCTTAAAGAGAAACAGCAATTGGCTAAAACAACAGCAGCGAGATTAAAGTCTTAGAAAAACCAACAGATTGGAAATAGATCCCAAAATGATGCATGGTTAGAAAAAATACAGGAGTTTCTAAATCTTGTCCTCTGCTTCATATTGTCTGAGTTTGCAGCAATGCCTTTGGTCATACAAACCTTCAAATCCCTGTGAACAATCCCATTAACATGGCAGTGATGGACACTCTCCAGGATCTGCTGTATGCAGTGGCTGAGGAAAGAGAGATGAAAAGAATTGTGAATGGAAGGATAAACCACAGAGAAAGATGGAATTAGGGAATTACAGGAGGAGGGAAAGTAATGAAAACAGGAGAGTGAAAAGATAATTTCATAAAACTCTGCTTTGTCCTCATACAGGACAAATGACAAGAAGACCTTGCACACCACATTCAGTCTATGATACCGCATTATAAGGCCAAAGCCTTATGGCCTGTACGGCAAGAAAGCTAAGACAAAACACATGCACACTCTTTCTGTGCATTTCTCTGGGGAGGCCATCTTCCAGCACAAAGCTGGCACTATAAGTTAGGTTGGTCATGATGAATACTGCAGGCTTTGTGTCATTAATCATTTGTATAAATAACTCAAAGATACCTCAGAGAGAGAGAAGGCAGCTGTACCAGACCTCTGAGACGGCCATATGTGAACACACAAACACGGCCTCATACACACAATATTCCCAACTGTAGCAGACAAAGATGCATTATGATTGCTATGCTCAGCAGAGTGTGTCTGTTGGAAAGCATGTGTGTGTGTGCGTGTGGGTGTGTGTGTTGGGGGGATGTGGGTGCTACCTGGCATCAGCTTCACTGTAGTACTCCCTGGCTACGATGTCCTCAAACAGCTCTCCACCTGTCACCCTGCAGGGACACAATGACAACATGAGTTTGTCGTGATCTCGTCCTTCTCGTTATAAACTGACGGAGAGCGTTTACTTGTCCCTTATTTGTGCTTATTTGGCATGAATAGTACTTATAGCTAAAGTTAAACACGAGCAGGCAGCACAGTTTCTCAGAAGTACTAAGAGGAGAATAAAAGTACCCCAATTGATTAAAGTCTCATATGTATAAAGTAAATGTATTGGCTTTTTGCTAAAGTTACCAGCAGCAGTTCATTGTTGCTGTGTGAGATCGAAACAACCCCCAAAGAAAGCCCAGATGATGCAGCCTGATTCATTATGTTTCAAGTATTTATTTAAGCTAACATTTTCTGCTTCGATATTCAGGTTAGCTTCTTTTTCTGTTTATTAATAACATAGTATTACAACTTGACATCTGGAGATAAAATAGATAAATGAAAAGGAGGATCTCTCTGCAATTTCTCAACTTAACGTAAACAAACCTTTGAGCTTTTATCCTCTGAATATCCTGCACTCTCAAATACCCATTAGGATGTTGGATACAAATACTTATCCAAGTTATACAGTTGTCTACAAAAATCTGCAAAGAAGTTAGAAATACTTTTTTGTTGTCACTTTAATCCTTACACCAAAATATCATGATAACTTTTTAAGTCCATATCACTCATCTCTACATGCACCTTGTAGCTCTAGTCTCTGGTTTTTCTAAATGAAAAAACAATACTGCAAATTAGAGCGAAAATTAGAGTTACAATAAAAAACAATCATAGCAAATAATTTTCAAGAAGTATTATCAAACAAAATGGTCATACCTAATATTCAACTTATTCTGCCTCTCACCAGCCTGTCATAAATGCATCTGTGGAATCCAGTATTGCCCTCCAGTTAGACTGTTCTGGAATAAAATTACTGATAAACTCTCCTTTATATATGACCGCCACATTCCATTCTTTCCATTGTGCTCTGTTAGATAATTCCCTCATTTTCCCCGGCAACAGCATCAAATGTCACAAGTAAAATTGCTCGTGACAGAAATAAATAAATAAAAACATCTTGTGAAAAGCTTATCATAATTAGCATAAGCTTTCTTCAATGAACACTTAGGTAGAATTAAGGTTGTTCTTTGCAACCTCTGTGTGTTTTGTAAAAGAGCTCCAAAAGGTGTGTTTAAAGAGAAAATAACACTGGACAACACAATAGGAACAAATCCACAGAGTCATGCACTGAGTTTACTTGTTTCAGATGCAGTTTGGTATTAGTGTAAATGTATGTTTACTTCTAAAGCATGTTTTTTTCAAAACACTTTTCAAATGCCCTCCCTACAAGAATGTCTGATTTTTGGTTAAAATATACAGGAAATACCCCAGGATGGAAAAAGTTTCCAAAACCTTAATGTGGTTATCAAAGAGCAAACCATATCAAAATAAATATCAAAGTAAAAAAGAAAAACTTAACATCTGTAATTATTGCAGATCCAAGTCTGACGAGTTTATTCTATGTTGTATGAAAACCATTGGATCATTTGGCAGAAACCAATTCATTTAGTCTCAAGGTGTTTATAAATAACAAAATCCCTAACAGCATCTCTGAAGTATTGTTTAATCTCATTCAAGCAACGAAAGGTGCAAAATGGGACTGTGCTGGTGGGTGTGTGAACAGATAGGCAGGAGGAGTTTGTTACTCACAGATCAAACACCAGATAGTGGAAACCCTCTTCTGATATGCTGTCATGGAGTCTTACTGTGGAGGAGATTTCACAAAAACATAGTCAACTCACGTAGGAAATCAAACAGTGAAAGGCAAACCGGGTGTGTCCCGGTGAATTTTAGCACTCACCGATATTCGGGTGCTTTAGTAAACGACAAATCCTTGCCTCTCTCTCCAGCTTTTGATGATCTAAAAGAAAAGCAGAGCAGACACAAACAAACAGACATTAACAGTATTTCTCATGCTCCATGATGACTGGCTGCAAAAATTATCCAACATGAAGCTGGCTCCAGCTCATGTTTGCCTCAGTGGAGGACAGAGGACAGTGTTAATGTCACTGTCAGCGTGTTTATGTTGAGTCCGTCTGCGCGTGTTGGCTTTGCATCAGGCTGCTCTTTTGCTTACCAGAACTGAGAGGCTTGACAGAAATAATGTGACCTGATATGTGCTTGGTTACATGCCACACACAGCAACATAACAGCACAGTAAGGGGCACAGTAAGCTCAAAATGACTTCTGGAGTGTAAGTTGACAAATAGCTGAGAAAAAAAGTGAAATATACCCAAAATGGCAGGTAATGTAAGCATGTCAAGGTTGTTTTAAACAAATGACATGGAAAGACATTTCTGGACAGTTCTATTTTGATCAGTATTTTCAGATTCATTTATTGTTCTGGTAATTTATGTAGAGTGAGTGATGATTCAGTTTTAATTTAATCTTAACAGTTTTATTTCCATTAGCTGCAAGCAGAAATGCATTATATTTACAGAAATAAAAGCTTGTAAACATTACTCTGTGTGCAATGAATCTATATAATGTGTGAATAACTGAGTGAATAGAGTTTCTGAAATAAATTAACTTTTCAAATTTATTGAATGCAACTGTACTGTGACGCCGTTTGAAAATCAGTATTCATAGTCGCTGGTTGCTAATTTTCTGAACCGTCAATCAGATGATTGCAGAGACAGAGCATCATCTTGATATTTCGCACACTTAAAGGGGTCAATTTGTCTCTAATTGGCTTTCAGAGTTGTCTTCCACATTCCTGCTGCGTTGAACTGAGGTCTCCTAAGTTTTCTGTTCTTGGCTGATGTTGGTGTGGTTTTCTGCTGCTTCATCTCAGTTGACTGCTAAAGTTAAAACCGTACATTCAGAAATTGTACTCAGCATAACGGGTGGCTATTTGAGTTAGCTTTTTCATTTCTATAATTGAATACAACTCTGGTCATTCTCTTTTGATCTCCCTTATTAACAAGACATTTTTATCCACACTGACACGAACAGCCATGCAATAATATGCAATAACTTCCCTTTCTTCCCTCATACTCGTGTAATTTGAACTTCAACAAGTCGTCTCTAGAAGTGAAAGTATATTGACTTCCTGCTATCTGTAAGACCTGACCAGATGTGCTTACTAAAGCGTTTGATGAACATATACTCTATATGTGTCAGTACATCATCCAAAACTTTACACTGGAGCTGTGAAGTAGGGTAATTAAAGACTGGAGACAACAAGGTTGAAGATGAAGAGAAAAAAAAACAGGAATATCACAGATAAGAAAATAAAAATATAATGGAAGGTTTTTCAATTATTTATCTAAGTATTAAAGATTAGAATAGGATAGAAATTCTGTGCAACCTAGTAAAATTATTAGTGCCCCAGAAATGTGCATTTGGGTATCCATGCAATATTCTGTCCATCCTTTTCAGCCTTTATGCCAACCCACAAACCATTTTCACACAGCACCACTAGTTTTGTGTACTGCACATTTCTCTTTAATTTCCAACAAGAGTATTTAGTGAAAATTATTTTCCAAAATAAGATAGTCCTAAACAGTAAACATTATATCTTGTTCGTAGCACGTGTCAAAGAAAACTTTTGAAAAGTTAACACATTATGCCATGCCAAGAGGAAAACACTAAAAAGTACAGAGGTGACTGTGTGGCTGCTTGGATGCAGCACTGCCCCAAACAAGATATGGCAACCCAAGCACATCTCTCTGCAGGGTGATTACACTGATTTCATCTGACTTTATGAACATAGAGCGACATACAAATGTGTCTGTCAGAGAATACCCCAGTCTACTGACTGGACTGTGAGTCAGAACAGCAGTTGTCATAATGAGTAACATGCTACGGTTTTAGAAGTGACCCATTTCAACTTTCCCCCAGGAAACAAAAACCAAGGAAAGAAAAATATAGCAGCAGGTGAACACATCCATACTCCCAACATGTAAGACAAGTAGGAAGCATTTTGTTTCTGTTGTTTTGTCAACACATTCAAATCTCAACCAGAAGAGGAGATAGTGGTTTGTTTTTACATTCCTTACCATGAGTGAACAATTGTGTTGTGACACACAGAAAAAGCACCAAATCACAAAAACATTATTTTAGAAATATTTTTTTCATCTCTATTTAAAAGCATATAAACCACAAAACAATGTTAACCCAATCAACCTAAAAACTGTTGCTTCAGACCACAGTGGACACATAAAATAGGGGTTAAAACGGACACATTACCAATTTTGCTTTCTTGATGTTGGCTCTACAAGTTTAATGTTCAACACTAAACACTGCAGCATAACACTGCACTAGGCATCCTGGTAGAACATTAAAGCTTGTAAATAGATCCTGAAGTGGAGGTCTCTCTTGACTGCTTAATTTGATACGACTCCAAATTAGTGGGTTTTGAAAACTGAAGCGAACAACTGCTAACACCCAAGAGACAACAAGGTCAAAGCAGACTTCTGCCTCTAATCTTGAAGACATCAGTCATTCGTCCCATTTTATGAACCTTTAAACAAACATCACATTGTAAATATTACTCTGACAAACAGTTTCCATGTTCTGCTTTCCAATGCACATTTCAAACAGGGAGATTGTTGGTGACGCACTGCCTCCTACCTCCATTTACTGTGTTAACAACCAGTGGCTTCAGTGCTAATGCTGACCAAATGCTAACATGATGAGGCTTAATAGGTTCATAAAATAGAGTTTCCATAAACCACAAGGACATTCTTGAATTTTGAGTTTTTTGCATGAAGGTAAAAAAAAAAGTCGACCGTTTTCTAGTCTCCTTTCGGACTAGCTAGTACCTTTATGTTCCAGGACAAACTAATTTGGACTTATACCTAATAGGCTTAAAACAAATTCTAACTGCTTTCACTGCTTTTAACACAATCTGACTTAAATATCCTAAACTACATAATGCCTTAGAAAAATCATCTTGTGAAAAGAAGCATAATATATCTATTCTGTAAAGGCTTGCTCTCACTCCTGCACATAGAGCCTAATACAGCTACTTTGTTGTGCTGCAGATTTTCCATATTGCCTGTGAGGACATGTCCATTTAAATAATATTTCACTGTACTGCCAAATGTAGACAAAAACAGACGAGCACAGAGCCGCAGACAGAGCCTGAAACAAGGACAGCTCAGTTGACGCTGTTTTATTAACATGACCCTCAGAGCAAGGTCACTAATTGCTCTCTCAGTCTCACTATGTTACTGAAAAATACTTATTTAGCATCTCTCCTATTCTATCTTTCTCAACCTTATTTTTGCCTGTAAATTTCCAAAAGTCACCTGGATTGACCCTAACTTCAGGTTTTCTTACATGAGTGAGTTATTTTCTCTGTTACGTGAAGATCTGTACCTTTGGTTATTTTTATGTGCTGTAATGATTTTAAGCTGCCTTTGGTTGTAAGAATATAAAACAAATTACCTATATTTTTATCAAAAGCTGTTATCTGTTGGTCTGAGGCGCTTTGTGGAAAACACATTCCCCACATTGAGGATTTATCAGACATTTCGGGGGGGATTTTTCTCTAACTTGGAGAGTTAACACACATGGCATTTGCTGCTGTGCTCACCAACAAACTGCACACTGCAAATGCCTGTCACATGAAAGCCACACTCCTCCTCAGCATTTTCCAACCTTTACTTTCACTCTGCTTTCCCTTCTCTCTCACCCACTCTTTCCTTTCTCCACAGGTAGTACACCTCCTAGCTGGCTGGACATCTGTTGTCTAGCAACTCCTGCACCAATCAGAGCGCCAGGCCTCTCGTTCTCCTCTGCAGTGGAACCAGCCTTGCATGCAAATGGCAGACATCCCGAGAGTTTTTGTGCAACTATAAAACTCTAAAGAACATTGGGCAGAAAAATAGTTCTATAGGTGTCATCATCATGCAAGCTTTTAGTTTGAATTCATCTGTTTTTGAAATGAGATAAAGAACTCAAACTGTCACAAATAATGCAAAAAAATGTTCAGCTCAATTCTGAAGGCTATGTGAGATAGAAGTGCTAGTCTGTCCATCCAGTCTGTTGTTAAAGTTGTTTATCTATGCAACTTGCCTTTTCACTGAGAATGCCCTTATTCAAAAAACAGCAAAGAAGTATTGGGTAACTTGGATTAGAGTGTATGAATGCATGTGAAGATTTTTGGTTGACCCAACATTTTCTTTTATATTTTACTCTAGTAAATCCCCTTTAATATAAACATTGCTACTGTAAGCAAGTCTGAAATCTGCTTGACACTGAAACCGCCTAAACTTGATAATGTGTTGCAAGTCAATGACAGAAAAGCTTTAAAATATTTAGGTGTCAGTGCAAATGTGCAAGCTTGATCCTCAATGCGGCGGAAGCTTTGAGAGGCACTTTGCTTACGTTTGTTAAAATTGACTGCTGGCTTTATAATTGCAGTGCCTTGCAAAAGTATAAAACTTTTGTTTTACTTTTTATTTTTTATGGGGTTTTTTTATGTTGTCACTGCAAACTTTAACCCTTTAACTGTCACCCCAAATACTGTCACATGCAGGTCAATGGGTCACTGGGGACACCGGCGTCCTCCTGGCAGTTCTGTCCTGGATTAAAAAATTTTTATGTGAAACCCAAGAAGTCTATGGTAACTCTGAAGAGTGACAAAGATCCAAAGCTCAGATGGAAAATTCAATTGACATAAGACATTTCAGCCATGTTCTTATGTAGTCACCCTTTGTGGAGTCAATAATAAAACAGTCATTGATAGAAAGTTGTAATAAATCCTGTGTCAGTTTTCCACAATCCATGTGGGGAAACAGCAAGCATTTGAAAGTAAGTACTTTGGCCAGATGAGACTAAAACTAAGCTTTTTGGACTGCATGCAAAAGCTGTGAAAACCTGACATCATAAAAAAACTGAACACAACATACCCACTGTGTTAGATGGTAGTGGCCATATCATGTAAGATTGATGAAGCTAAATTTATAGTAATCCTGTAAGAAAACCTTACTTGTGACTGAGTTTGAGGTAAAAATAAAGGGTCAACATTTATTTTTCTAGATAGCTGGAAGATATGAACCTTACAAGACCTACAGTTGTAAATGCACCAATCAGGGGTTCTAAAATACTTTTTACAAAGTACACACTACTAGAGGATAGGACTGAATACAGATGCAGGTCCTATTTTTTTCAGATGTTTTATTTGCTAAACATTTTGGAAACCTTGCACTGTCATGTGTTCTTCCATCACATAAAATCCCAATAAAATGCATTGAAGTATGAGGCTGTAATATGAAAAGATGTGAACAATTCAAGGGTTATGAATACTTTTCAATGCACTACATAAGGTCCAGATGTTAATCTAATCCATTCAGCTGCAATCACTTGGTAAGACTTTGAAACTTCAGTCTATTTAAGCCTAACTCAATTTCTGCGTATTCATATTTTTAGTTTGCAGTGGGAATGGCTACTTAACACTTTTCTCTTCAATATCAAATTTAAAAATCCGCTATGATGTACAACACTCGAGTACTATAACAAAGAAAATATTTTTGGAGAGTTTTGTGTCACACTCACTGCAATCCTCTGAAGAAACTCGTATCATCTTGTTCTCAGGAATACATTTTTGTGTTTTGCTTTTTCTTAAGGTCATGAAACTGAGACGCTCATAGTGAATTATTTACTAAGAGAATTGAAAAGGAGTCATTTGAGTCTTTGTAAACTTTGCATACTTCCTCCCTGACACCACAGATATTTGAGGACTCCAAAAGCAAAACTTTAAAGACTGTTCAACATTATGAAGTGGGCTCATTTCTATTAACTCATTTAATCAGTAATGATGATGAGGAGGCGAAGGCCACAATGCTTATGGCAGCCAGAAAAAGAAAAATAGTAAAAATTTTAAAGAGGGAAGTAAAGGAAGTGATCATGGAAAAAATATTAAAAAGTAAAAGGAGTTTCCCCTGATGAATTGTCACTCTTAGTTCCCACGCAGCGATCAATGATTTTCACTCAAACTATACTTTATTAATTATTGCAAAAATGAGAACAGCAAGTTCATGTCATGACATGTGCAGTGTCCATTCAGTCTGACCCGTTCTGTCTAGACAGAGTCATTACCTTCTATACCTGGGTTATCAGGTTTCTCACAGGTAGTCTGGGAACCAACACTTCTAACTCAGCATTAGGCCATTAATAAAGATCTTTAAAACCTTGAAAATGGAGGAGCTTTCCATTCTTATTTAAATTCTTCCTAAGTTACAGGGTAGAAATACACCAAGCCTCATGAATGTAATTGTTGCTGCAAAAGGAGGTTAATATTTTTCCAAAGATTATACAAAGTACCAAAAAAAATAATTCTCTAAACTTTCACTAACATAAAGTAACCTTTTCGTCTCTCTATAATTGGCATAGTGAAAGTGTTCAAAATGAATAATTTTCCTCTGTATACAGTGGGATAATTTCTTTGAACCTGCAGCTTTTCCCTTTGTTTATTCTGAAAGAGCAGAGGAGTTTGAAGTATTAGACCAAGCAAATTTGTTTATTATCTTACTTTCTTTGGATATTTAAAAAGATATCCATAAAAATCTCCAAATAAAGTCTTTGGAGTTCACTAACTAACTCCAAAGTGTTGCAATGACACTGTTTCAAAACTGACTGCCCCCCTCAAAACAATCATTGCACCATCATATCCATCATGAGACAATTTGAGAATTTCCCATGCAGACCCAACCAGCTGGCCTCTTCCTCTTTTAGTTTCCTGAAGGCTCACATGTGCAACTGTTGTGCAGGAATGTATTATACTGAAGAGTTTGACTTCACAACCTTTATATCCAATAATGCCAAATTAGGGAACAGAAAGAGAGAGTTTAAGGATAAAACGTGAATGGAAAAATAAAGAAATAAAAAAAGCAAAGCAGGTCAGTGACACATCATTTAGAATATGAATAAAATAGAGGTTTCATAACAGGTAAGTGTAGCAGATACTGTTATACCAGTATGAGTATGGGCACACTGGTCAGCAATGATAGAAGGGGAAGACAATTAAAGCAACCACTCATTACAGCTATGAATGCTGAATCTCATAGAGGAAATGTATGGAAAAATATTAATGCGGGAGCAACCCGGGGCAGAGGGGTAAAATACGGTTGTTTCCCAGTCAAAACGGGAGACTTGACAGGTATGGATTTCTTGAAAAGTACAGTGAGCTCCTCATCTGTCCATAAGGTGAGGAAACTAAACTAGAGATCACAAAAGCAGTCCCATTTTACTTTGGATGCATGTTTAACACAACCACTGAAGTCACAAGCTAATCTTCTGCCATTTATAGGCATAGCTGCAAACAGCGCAACAAATAATTCAACTTTTATGTCACTTGATTGACTTTCTGTTATCCTAATTTAAAAAAAACAGCCAGTTTTCAGAGAAACACCACCAGGACTATGATGGATACCAAACAGGTCCAGGTTAAATTCCAAGATTTGACAGTTTTTGATACTTTGGATTGCTGATCTATATGAGTTTACTTTGTATGATTTCTTGGTGTGACATGTCAAACAGGCTGTAGACACTCTCTGGGTTGGCCTCAGTCAAAGTATACTTTTAAACAATAAATCATATCCTTAGTCTTAACTGTTACACTAAGGCAAATCCCAGCCACGTGTAGCACAGCAGGTTAACAGAAATGCTGTCCTCTAAATTAATTAAGAGTTTTAATTAAAAAGATTAAGTAAGGCAAATGTAACATCCTTATTGGGCAGCAGCGGCACAATCTTCCTCCACACAGTTATATTCTTCAGCTTACAGAACACAGGGGCCTAATAAAACCATTCAAAAAGCAGAGACACCGTCACCCTCGGCTGGTTACCAACAGAGGAAGAGTTATGAAACCAATAACTCCCAAGCTTCTCCCCGAAGGAGAAACAAAGGCAGCTGGTGTCAAAGATAAAACTGCTCCAAGAGTATGCCTGTGAGTACATCATGGGAATGTTTTGTTATCGTGTTCAAGTTTAAAGCAGACACAGTCAAATATGTGAAATAATTTTAATCTGAAGAGGATAGTTTGAAGACATCCCGACAGAATGACCAAGAAAAACAAGCAGGTACACAAACACTTCTGTAATTAAATACAGAGATTTGCATGCATAAATCAGGCCATACTGTGCCTTGTTAATATTTATGAGCCCAACATTAAGCTAACTTTTGTAGGCTGCAGGTGAGGAGCATCTGCAGCACAGAGGTAATAATACAAGCATCAGAGTATTACAGGTTCACTTTGAGAATATTGTCTTTTAATGTTACAGAAAGGATAAAAAATATTAAACAAGGTAAAACTGAAAGAATAAATGCTGAAGCTCCTGTATATAGATGCCCTACTTTAGTCAAGGTTCAAGTCAAACTATAATGATAATTAAAATAAACCATTTGTCCAAAGTGTAATTTCAAAGAAAAAAACATTATTATTATAATTGTAATTATTTCAAAAATATTCTCACAGTGCCAGAGATTTTTATGTTATCTTAACAGAACTTCGTAGTTTAGCACATGTAACACATGCGTGTTGATATTTAAAATTTCTTCATAAGTTCAGACAAGATGCGCTATTCTCAATGTATACATTTTTTCATGTTGGTTCATATTAGTTTCAAGCTTATTTCTGGTCAGAGTGAAAATTCTATAAAAGCGCACTTTTCATTGTCCCATGATTTCCTTTTTTAGAGATGATACAAGATGTGAAGTTTTCATATTGCAGCTTGCTTTTCCAAAAGTTAATAGATAATTTGTTTATATTTCCACTGTACCCAAAAAGCTACTTCAGATTTTACCTGCTGCAGATAAAATTTTCCATCATCTGCAAAAAAAAAAACAGAAATAAGCGTTTCACATTTTTACAAAATAGAAGCAATTATGGACAAATCAGTAGATCTTGTGGCAGAATCATTATTATTTACAGGCAGATATCCATATCTACAATCCAACTAACAATGCAGAAATTCATGAAGAAACATCTGGTTACAGATGTAATTATCTGTCAAAAATATTTTGAACATCTGTTTAAAAACATCCAGCTATATGTCCTTTATCCTGTATCAGAAAATTAACACTAAGTTACAAGGTTTGCATCCATCACTTTGACAGCGAGATGAATGTCCCACAAAAACAGAAAACACTGATTTTACCCATTTCTTGAAATGCACATCTCAATAATTACGACTACATAGGTGCTGTAAGTGAGCAAAACTGTGTTCGCATAGGAGGCGGTACTGAAAATAATCTCTCACCTTCTGAATGTAAATGTAATACATCTGAGAGGTGTAATATCTCTAACTCCAATTTGTGGTTGTGTGTCATTAGAGAAAAATAATATTAAAAAAATAAATAATGCCTAATGATTTTTATGTAAAAACTGGCACATGCAGAGGGGGGGAATGGGGGCTTGAGCCCCTGCCCCTTTTATCCTTGATGCGCTAGTGCCCTTTTTGAGTTTTTTGGTTTTTTTCAATTTTCTATTTTTTTGTATGTCAGAAGGCCTGCTTGTGTCCCTCAGCAATTATATTTAGCTGAATATAATAATTTAGCAAAATAAACTAGTCTGGCTGCCCTCAGTCTAATAATGACTCAGTTTCTCTGCCTCCATGTTTTTCAGTTACCGGGTCCAAAAGGTGACGAGGAGGGGGGCGGATCTGCGCCTCTAACTATGAAATTATGGGCAAGAAGATTTTTTTTTTATACACTGGTTTGTGAATAAAAACGTAGGTCTGATGTTGACGTTATAAAAATTGTTTCTATTTATATTTTTGCAATTGTCCTTGCAATAGCGGAAAAAAAACCCGCCTCGCCCCTAAACACAGAAATGATTCGGCTGCAGAGAAAACTTCTGACTTTAACTTAATCAGGCTGCTAAATGCCGGATTCGCTACAGGCAGCCTGAGTCGCTCCCACTGACAGATATAAGAATGTCTGTCTTTATATCAGACATCCTGATATAAGACACGGTACTGCGATTGTCACGCAATGCAGCTCAAAGCCCCGGTATCACCCGGTACCAAAATTTACCCTTTAAATGAACATCACATTAGAATAATTATTTTATTAATAGCACTGTAAGAACATTACACAGTGGCAGAACAACAGAATAGTTTATTTTTTGTTGAGGTCTTTTACAAAATCCACATACAGCAGCACTTAAAGAACAGATTAATTGCCATGGGGCCAGACAAGGAGAAAACCTAGAGGGAGGACAAACAACATACAAAGAGACATTGGGAGCACATGCTGTATAATTAAGAAAGCTGTTTTTGAAGTCTATTAGGCTTATTTATCATGCTCTAGGTTCTTTCCTTACAGAGTGAGTCACCGAAAGGCAATTTTAAATCCAACAGCTGCAATTTTCATTTCCAGCTTATACAAGACTCTGTTTTACTAAAGATGAAATTATCCTTTGAAGTCAGGCTTAATTTTCCGGTTGCGTCTGTCCTCTAAAATCTACCAGAATGGGAACTCAATATTAATCTTTCATTAAGACTTTAGATTTAGGTTTGTAATTTATGTTGGTTAACAACCATAGATTTGGTATCTCTACCACTGAAGCCACAAGATAATCCACAGCAACTGCAACAAATAACGCAAAAATGAATCTGTAACAAGACAGTTCAATCGACTGATTTTTCGCTATCTTACTCAATATCAAAAACGATTTTAAAGCAATACCACCAGGTCTAAGGTGGATACCAAATTGCTTATGCATTAGATTTACAGGTGTACCAGAAACAAGCAAATAGTTTCCAATTTGAGACAGCTGTATGTAAAAATTAAAAAAAATTACTAATTGCATTAAAATTGTTACATTCTGTGTAATTAATAAATCAAAATTAACATGTTGAAATACAGTCCCTAAATAAAAGCAATTAGATGATATGCTATAAATTTTACACATTAATGTCATGGTACAGTGAGACCATGATTTACGCAAAAGTATACAGTGAGAATCTCATAGCAGCCAATGCCTGGTGTTATTATTTTATCATTTGTATGTACTTCAATGTCTCAAGCTAGCAACAGGAAATGTCTAAAAAGTAAATATCCATATCCACATTTCAAACATGAATTCTTCTGTCCAAAAAAGTACATCTCATCTCAATAAAATTTTTGGCCTTTTGCATAGCAATAAATTAAGAAGCAATTGAAGTGATAAACTGTCAACAAATTGCACGCAAAATACATTGGATACAATTTGCTGGTAACTGACATATTGTATATTTTTACAGATTTACAGATTGTGCAGAGGCACATTTGCCAATGAAAGGCTTTTACTGAAACCAAAAACCGTGGTGTCGTTCAAAAGATGGAATACTTTCAAAGCCGTGTGCACTCACATGTGTGTGTCAGATAGAGACAGACAGCATGAGAGCACGACCAGCATTTATTTTTAGCCTTCAAGTACCCAGTGAGTCATGTGATTCCCCTTCCCTCCTGTTTCTCCAATCTCCATCTCGTTCATATCGTCATGTCTCTGCAATCTCTCATTTTACCTCTCAACAAAGCAAGGTGAGTCAGACCAACAGTGACTTAATACAAATTTAAAAAATAAAAATGAGGAGAAAAATAAAAAATCTCTTGCTAACAAAAGTCTATTCTGACTGAGGGTTAGTTTGAAAAGAAAGATGACCGTGAAAAGGAGGAACGTTTAAGACAAATTAAAAAATTATTTTGTTTGAATAAAATTCAGGGATTTTTCAAACAAACAAGGCTTTGCCCCATTTCTGTTATACAATAACTATAAAAATGAAATGAACAAGCTTTGTCTTTTATATATTCTAGACACTTAAGAACAGATGAGGGTTTACAGGCATGCACAAGCGACAGCATGGCAGCACACACCCACACATGCACAGCACACCATCAGCAAATATAAAGTGACAAGAGATGGCAAGCAGAGAAGCAGTGACAGGACACCAACACAAGCATGAAGGAAGAGTACAAATCAACTGCTGTGGGAGAGCGTCTCAATGCATGAACACAAAAACTCAAGTACTGACTTGCCATCCTTTCTCTTATTATCTCCCTTTTTTGCTGCTTCCTATCATTTTCTTCCCCTCTTGCCATATTCTCTTGCCCCCTCTTGTTCTCTGACTCATCTACTGCTCCTAATGAAATGCTGAGCAATCGGGATTGTAGATTGCAAGCGAGTGATCGGCCCCAGCAGGACCACCGCATATGCGTGCCCACACGACAGGAAATGCACACAGAGCTTTGATCTGCCCACATTCCAGCCATCAGTCCTATCTTAAACCTCTGTCAATTCCAGATACTGACACACACCGCCTGCAAATGCATATGGGTTGGTGATGGGGGGGGTTGGGGCAATGGCTTATGATCCTGCCAAAGAGACTGGAATCAGAGTTGCAATTCTGAAGCTTATCATGTAAAGCGGCTAAGACTGTATCTGACGCCAGCATGTCCTGTATGTAAACCTTAAAATATACACACACAATCAGACAGTGTGTGTTTTTAGAGACAGACCCACATGCACAAGGAGTGAGATTATTCTTCACAGTATTTTTGGAAAATCTGTCTATGCAAGTGGTGAGACACCGATCCGTCTGGTGAGGTGTCTGTTACCGACTGAGCAAGCGAGGGTCAACACGGATAGAACAGAGAAATAGCGAGAGGAGTCTTCACACAAAAAACAGGACAGCAGAGCAGTAAGAGAGAAGACAGAATGGAAGAGATGAAAAATGCAACACAAAGAATACAAAAAGGTACAAAGAAAGTTTCTGCTGCTATGGTCAAAAAATTTATCATAGCACTCTTTTAAGTATTGGAGAGTTTAAACAATTATCATAAACTGCATCAAACAAAAAAAAAGTATAGTCTTTAAGATGGCGTCTGTTTACTGGGGCATGGCGATGGTGCCCCATATACGGCGGCCTTTGACTTCGACGCAGCCATCACAGGTTCCAGTCCCGGCCTGTTGACCTTTGCCACATGTCTTCCCCCTCTCGCAACAGCAGCTTTCCTGTCTCACCACTATCAAATAAAGGCCACTAGAAAAGGAAACAACCTTAAAAATAAAAAATAAAGAAGATAATGTGTTTATAGAATATTAACAGAGCACAACCAGAACCTAATGCAATAATAGTTCAAACTATTGATTTCCATCTGTTTTCCAAATTGCAAAAATCCTGAAATAACGGTGGCCTCACATACCACTCGTTAAGCCACATGCACTGTCTGTCCTACCAAACTTTAAAGCCTACCTTTATTATTATTATCAATATTTTCTGACTTTTGATAAGTAATTGAAGTTGCTTTATTACTCAGCACTATACTGGGTTCCATTTGTTAAATCAGCAAAAGGATAAGTGGTCTGTACCTTTTGGTATAAACAACATGGAAGCATAAATTAAGACTACTGCTGGTGGTCTAACACTATGAGGCCATTCCTTTGGGATTACAGTGTACCCATCTTCATGTCCTTCCAGCACAATAATGCACAATGCAATACAGCTCAAACCATCTCTAATGACAACAGTGAGTTCTCTGTACCCCAGAGGTCTCTACCGTCACCAGCTCTGAATCTACTAGAGCACCTTTGGGATGTACTGGAACAGGAGATTTTCTGTGCAGCTGACAACATACCTTAACTGGGTGATGCTATAACTTAAAATGATTTAAAGGACTCAAGAAGTGTTTGGGGCACATCTATGCAATGAAGGCAGTACTGACAGCAAAAAAACCAGCCCAACCCAGTATTAGGATGGCATGCCAATCAAAGTGAGAATTCAGTAAACATAAATATTTGAATTATTCCAGTTATTTATTTTTGAAAATGATCTTTAAAATCCCTATGCTTTTGACTGAACAAGTATAAGCACGTTTCCATAGTTAGCAATAAAATGCAAAGCAAGAGTTGTGAAAATGTACCTTACGGCTTATTATGTACAGCCATTTAAAAAGTTAACAACTTTAAAATCACGCTGCTGCACTGACAAAACCACAAGTCTAACATTCATCACAAAAAATAACAAGAGGATGACAAAAATACAAATCTTAAAAGAAAGAATGAAAAACATGTAATACCCAAATTAGAAAATCAGCAAAATTCCAGCACAAAACCAATATTTACCTTTTGTCATTTTTTTCAGCAGAACTACACTTCTGGATGTACAGCAATGGTTTTGACACTTTTACATTGTAAATCCACCAAGTTTAGAATGAAATTTATTGTCTCGTTAATTTCAATTCATATATTCCTTAGACTGCTCTCTATTGGTAGCAACATGCAATAATTAAAGATTTAAAAAAATTAGAAGGAACGCCGCTGCAAAACAAATCAAAATCCTGTTGAAGCCTCAAGTTGTTGCGGTTTACCTAAAGAGTGCGCTCCATGTTTGAACATTAATGGCAAAGAGCACAAATGAAACAACTCCTTATAGTTTTTGTATTTTCTTGCACTGTTTGTTTTTGCTTTTTTGGTCTCCCCTAGAGCATGTTTTCTCAATTCCGGTCTTCAGAGACCACTTCTTTTCATGTTTTATGTGATTTTCTTCTGCCACACACCTGACTTGATTTACAAGCTTCTGCAGAACTTGATGGTATGCAGAGGGGGTCATGCAATCATTTGAATCAAGTGTTCTGAAACAGAGACACATCTAGGGCTCTGCATCTAAAACATGCAGGGCCCTAGTCTGCCCTGAAGCTGTCCAGTGGAAATATTGTAAGAAGGTGTTAACATTTCTACACATAACTATCTAATACATCAACAGAATGCAGAAAAGTTATAGGTTGTAAACAAAACTTTCAGAGCATGCAGTGCCACTGGCATGTCAAGGCAGCTTGGGGAATTAGATGCCAGTGAGCCATCAAGAGACAAATTAATCAATCATTCATCAGAATGCTAATGTGTTTTACAGATAACATTTTTAGGTATACAAGCTCTACCTGCTAACAATAAATAAAAAATTTAAAGACATTCAAAGATCCTGGTCCAAATTTATTTGTAAGGGCCCTTCAGGCACCAGAACATTGCAATGCATTTTCCTAAGAAAATAAAATCCTTTTTATGTGGAGAGAACTGATTATAGCTTTATGGGGAGGCGTATTACGCAACATCGATTTTTTTTTTTTTTTTTTTTGCACTTTATGCCAAGTAATACTGTTATTTCCTCCTCAAACACATACCTGGAGAGCTGCTTCGACTCATTAATACATCTTGGAGAAAGCCTTGAATCTCTCATGGCAGCTATTCAATGTGTATTTACCCAACCCTCCTCCTTGGAGCTTCAGTCTCCAACTGAGCCCCCGCCTTCAGAGCATCCCTCCTCTGCTTCTCCACCAGACTAGTGGCAGAAGCAATTAGCAAACACCTGGAGGAACTGTGCATCTGTTAAGCTTATCATTCAAACTACATTGCTCCTAAGAACAGATGTAAAATGTGTCAATGGTTGGAATGGAGTAGCATTGCTAGGATGACCTGGTGAAGTGGGAGAGTCAGAAAAGGAGGTAATAAAAGAGATGTGGGGGACCAGTTGCAGGGGACTTTATATCAAGAAACCCCCACCCCTTCCATTAAAATATGATTCTATTCTCTTTCCAACAAAAAGGTTTTTTTTGGGGGGGGGAGTTATTAAAAAGCACAGTGTTTCATTGTCAATGTTAAGCTGAACATTCATACATACTGTATGTTGGTAACTATTCTGGCTGAGAGTGAAATGTGTCTAGAAAGGGATTAGTTTTTAACAGGCACTTAGGGCAGCTTTGGGCCCTAAGGTTCTGTGTTGAAGAACGTAAGCTCAGTAGAACATAGCAGCCATAGTGTGACGCACATCGGATTTATGAATGTTGTTTTGTATTTTCAGAAAAAGGAAAGTAAAGAAAATTTACAAACACTGCATGTCTTGACATCACTATTGTTTAAGTGTGCAGCAGAGACAGGCCAATTTCAAGACATCGGAAAGAGATAAGATGTGAAGCAAAAAATTCTTTAGAATTGCTTTTGATATACACAGCATTTTAATAACTGAAGGTAACAGTTACGGTTACTGTTATACTATAATGAAGTAACATTAACACCTCATCTTAATGATAACTCCAGCATGAGTTTTAATAACAATTTAATATTTCCCATTATCGTGACATAAAATCTCAGGCTGACTGTCATAATACTGTGTAATATAACCATGAGGCACAATTGCCTTGAGCTTTGATGTTGAGATAAACTATTATCCCTAGGAAGTCATTTGTTTAGCAGCCAACAGAATTAATGGAAATTATCATTGAGGCTGACACTATCATGGACAAAAAAACATTTGTATCTTTTTATTACATTTTATTTGTACCTGTTCTTAGGATGTCATTGTCTCATTATTGAGAAAATTAAATCTTAAACTTGTTTTTCTTGTCACACGTTTCACTATCTCGTCAGGTCAATAAGATTCTCAATCATTGATAGTTCTAATTGAGACTTCAAACTTCATTACATTAGAAAACAATAATTCAAACTTTTTTATAGTCTAATACATATCTAAGCACAAATTCATGAGCTCATGGGTGACATAAATGTATTCCTGCTTCAGATTATTCTGTGTTGTAATGAACAATGAAACTGGGTGTAACACTCATCTTTGGACTGAAATTGCTATCTAGTCGAAAAGAAAATTGGATTTTTCTAGATTGTGAGTGAAAATAGAACACAGATAAAGATATAAACCACAAATGATTCAACATCCTCAATGTTGCATTCTTCAAAAATGTGTAGAAATCCTGGGGTTAAGAGTAAAATAGAAATCTCTGGTTATTAACCGATATTATTATCATCATTCCAAGTCGATGGCTTTCAGCTTCATCTTTCTTTTCTGGCCTCTCTGCTCTCTGTCACTCTCAATGACAACACCCGGTAGTTCACACAAAATCCTCATTTAAATGGGAACATCTGCATTCCTTTTGCATGTGCCATTTTTGTTGACTGCGTGCAACGCACTCACATGCTGCGCGTCCAATTTGTTGTTTGCTCATGCAATTTAGTGTTCTGCACTCGGAATCGTTCGAGATCAGGCCCAAAGCGTGGTCAAATACTTTGACCACACTTTGACTACAAAGTGGTCAGCTTCTTCCATCATTCAACCTTAGGAAAAAGCTAGGAAGAAAAGAGTCTTAGTTGTCTGAGTGCTCTGGTACCAGTCCCTGTTTTGCACAAAAAACCAAGTGTTGGCAAAAGTGGACTCTGACAGAAGAAAGGAAACCTTAGAGGCACAACAATCCACCGGTTAGTATTCACAAATAGGTTGGGTCATGGCTGTGCTTGTGCGTGCACATGTTTGAGAGTGTGTCTTTATGAGCTTGAGTATGAATATGGGTGCGTGTGTGGGCGTGTGTGTGCGTGTGTGTGTGTGTGTGTGTGTCCCAAGCTTGAGGCAACCAGGCCAGCGGCTACAATTACAATGACGGATGTGAAAGAACTGGGTCGGCTTCGCAAGAGATCTGCCCCTGGGACGACAAGACCAGCTAGAGCCCTGAATCAATACAGAACACATACACACATCCAAGGCTGTGTGTGACTAAATTTTGCATAGAAACTAAAGGACAAATAGGAATAACACAAATAGGAAGGAAACCAGTGCACCAAAAGTGTAAAGGAGCAAATAGAGGATGACATATTACTGTTCATTGCTGTTCATTGTTTCCTTCTGCAAACCAGGAAAAAAAACTACCATCATTCAAACTCAAGGTAGATGTTTTCCTCACTGCCTACATGTTTGATTGTCTGTCTGTCTGTCTGTCTGTCAGTGACATTAACAATACCTGTGCACACACTCATGTGGCGCCACTCTAACCTCAAGCCCACTCTGAGAGGCAGCATCATTCAGAGTCTATTAACACTTCACTGAGTGACAAGCAGAGAGTGTTTCTGGTATTCATGCAAAGTGTGTCCTTATTTATTTTACTTACATAAATGTTTGTTTTCCTTACCTCTGGCAGAAAGCTTCTTGGTGTTGATGATTTTAGCAGCATACTCCTGTCCAGATGAAATCTTCACGCACCTCCTGACCACAGAGAATGCTCCCCTTTAATTAAACACAAACAAAATAAAATACGTCAGCGATGAGTCTTCGATGAAAAAAAAAAAACTGCCCACTTGCCAATCTGACTCTCTAGGCTGAATGAAGTTTCTGTTACAGATTTTTTCAATAAGTGTTTGATGGCAGAATCAAACAGTTACGGGAAAGAATGTCAAAGGAGTTCAAAGAAGAATTTGTTGCAACCGACCCAAGCAGAGAGCTAGTTGTGAATTAGACGACCAAAAATAAACTATTCCAGTTAGCTTTTCTTTGAACCTTTGGAAAGAGGGAAAATGTTACAATTGGGGTCTAAAAGTTACATTTTGAAGAACAGAAACAATGAAAACATGCAAAAAAAAAGAAAAGAAAATTAAACAATATAAAAATATACAGCGAGAGAAAACAGCTGGTGAATGAAACTGGTGTGGTATGGATGCATCTCAGCCTCAAAAGCCTTACAACTCCCCAGTAGTTCTCAAACTAAAAAGAACAGGTTTCTTCCAGTCAGTGAACACATTATACCCAAGCAGAAATACTGTACAAATAGCAACATCTTTCAGGAAGCAACTGAGCAACCTAGCAACTGAGGTTGGAAAATTAAAAATCATATTTTTACAGCATAGCAAGGTGTTTCATGATTCTACCAGAAAAAGTACAGAAGGCCTAAAAAGCTACTAGTTTTCTGTGGAGACATGTCTGCCATGTCTGCTGTTCATTCAGGCTGCTACTTTTCAACTATTTTGGAGTTAGACTTTCTAGATAAAAGAAGAGCTGAATGCATTACAAAGCCTTTAAAGTTTGCCATAAAACATTCTGGATTTGGAAACACTGGCAGAGTTAAGCTAAGGATCTTTATTTTTTTAAGGGAACATTAAAGGGACTAATGCTAACAGCAGTAATTACTCATTTAAAAGTGTACCTAAGAAAGCTTATAATGACAGATCCTTTGTCATTTTCTCTTAGTTTAAAAAAGTAGGGAAAACCTTTTTTACACTGACTAAATAAATCTTTTATGACTGCTTATGGCAGAAAAGCCAGTAGCAATATTTTGAAAGCAGTTACGTATACACCGTGTTCCAAATTATTATGCATATTGGATGGAAGTGTCAAAAATATATTTTTTTTTTTTTGCTGTGCTATTAAATTTATAGATGGCATTGTGTGTCAGGGCTCTTTGAATCACTATAATTAATTTCAGAGAGCTGGGTTGATTAGTTTGTCTGGTGAGTTCAATTAAAGAAAATCTACTTGAAAAGGATGTTCCACAATATTAAGCAGGCCACAGGCTTCAAGCAATATGGGAAAGAGAAAGAATCTCTCTGCTGACAAAAATCATCAGATAGTGTAGTGCCGCATGACAAGGTATGAAAACATTAGCTATTTAACAAAAACTGAAGCGTTATCGTACTGTGAAGAGATTTGTGGCTGATTCAGAACAAGGATGGGTTTGTACAGATAAAGGCATAATGAGGAAGGGTTCTGTTAGACAAATTAATCGTATTAAGAGAGCAGCTGTTAAAATACCCTTACAAATCAGCAAACAGTCATTTGAAGCTGCTGGTGCCTCTGGAACCTCAAGGTGGAGGATCCTCCAGAGGCTTGAGGTGCATGAACCTATTATTCAGCCAACCTAACCAGAGCTCACAAGCAGAAACATTCGCAGTGATTACATGACATCCATGAAGATTAATTTTCAAACAGACTTGTTCACTGATAACTGCTGTGCAACCCTGGATGGTCCAGATGGACGCAGTAGTGGATTGGTGCTGGATGGCCACAATGTTCCAACACGGCTGTGACGTCAGCAAGGAGGTGGTGGAGTCATGCTTTGGGCCAAAATCATTGGGAGAGAATCATTGGTTGGCCTCTTCAGAGTCCCTGAAGGTGTGAAAATGACCTCAGCAAAGTATTTGGACTTTCTGACTGATCACTTTCTTTCAAGGTTCAAAAAGAAGAGCTGTACCTTCCATAGCAAAATCATCTTTATGCATGACAATGCACCATCTCCTGCTGCAAGGAATACCACTGTGTCATTGGCTGCTATAGGCATGAAAGGGGAGAAACTCATGGTGTGGTCACCATCCTCTTCTGACCTCAACCATATTGAGAAACTTTGGAGTTTCCTCAAGCAGAAGATCTGAGGGTGGGATGCAGTTCATATCAAACAGCAGCTCTGGGAAGGTTTTCTGACATCCTGCAAAGAAATTCAAGCAGAAACTTTCCACAAACTCACAAGTTCAATGGATGCAAGAATTGTGCTGTGATATCAAAGAAGGGGTTCTATGTTAACATGTAATTCAGTCTGTTAAGATATTTTTGATTTAAATAGGTTTTGATTTTGGTACATGTGACCACTTAATGTTCTTTATACAGTTCTTTATAATCCTTAAATGTTTAGAAAATCTGCTGTGCATAATAATTTGGAACAGTGTATTTTGAGTTTTTTATTTCTGAAAAAAATACTGTTCCCATGTGGAGCTTTGTTCAGTAAAATTTGATTTCTACTGTAATAGTTCATGACTTGAAAATTATACTGACCATCATTTGCAATGACCATTTAAGAAAATCTGAGAAAATATCACTTGCATAATAATTTGGAAGACGGTGTAATCAAATTGGCTAAAAGTGTTATCAGCATGGCAAAGTTTTGCACAACTGGAGGTTGAAACACTCATCAGTACATTTTACTGACTTAAATATTATGCCAGACAAGAGAAACAATTATATGATGAAGCAGTTAGTCATCGATTTTCAAAGTTAGAAGGAAACAACCTTTACAAAGTTAAGGGACAACAGCTACAGACAGGCTGAGGTAATAAACCTTATAGCCTGTCTGAGGTTTGTAACCTGAGGTTTGTTCACTTCATTATTCTTCCATTACACTGTTGAAATCAGTAAATAGAAGTGTTGTCATGCTGTTGCTTAACTTGTCTGCAATTAGAATAAAGCAACTGCAGCAATTACTAACCAGATATTAATCTACATAAAGTTGGATCTTCAGCTAACAGTAGGCATTTTGGGGATTGCCTTTGACATTAGTCAGCACAGTAACAGATGAAAAGTGATATGTTTGTCTATCAAGTGCAGAGGAGAGTGCTGTATTTCATCTCCCAAAAAACCTTCTGTACACTTTTTTTAAAATAAATCTCTGTATTGTTTCAGTCCTTTTTTGTTTTGGTGTCAAGGTCATTAATGAAGATCAAAAAACTAGGTCAGCTATATTTGAGGAATAGAAAGAGCACAGAGCTGCATCTGATGCAGCCTTGGAAAGATTCATCCATCTTAAGACTGCTAGGTTCTGCAGTCATGGAGACACCATTAGCAACCAATATTCCTCATGACCGGAAATCAATCCTGACCTATGATTTATTCATTTTCTGGAATCTGATAACTGAGTTTATTACAGACATTATTTTATTTAGTGAAAGGTGTGTAACAAACTAAATCAATAATTGTTTGTGCAATGACTTGTTGATAAAAGGTGATTTTAACCATTGTTTTATCTAACATAAATGAAAATTTTACCACAAAACAACCTCTTTTTTAGCACTTATTAAAGAAAAAACCGCAGCGTAACCAGTTGCATGAGATTTCAAGTGAACAGATTGTTATAGGTGGATCGATAAATGGTCTGTGCTTGTATAGCACTTTATCAAGTTCAAAGGAGCCCAAAGTGCTTCTTTCACAGTCGCAAGTCTGACAGATCCTCTGATCAGCGTCAGCAGGCAAGACAGATGATGAGTCTAACTCAAGGGGCAGACAGAGAGGGACTTGAACAAGCAACCCACTGATTGTGGAGGTGAACATCTACTACTGTCTCCACCATATGAATCAGAAACTACAAATATACTGTCAAATGCAGCAACTTGAAAATCGATTAATGCACACCAAGCAATACTGATTGCTTGGTGATAAATGTTAAATTTATCCCACAAAATATTAGATTTTGTGGGATAAAAAAGTATAGAATTAATTTTATTGACTTTTATTGAATTGGACTCAGTGTTGGCAAATACCTAATATTAACTTACTAGTATTCTCAACTCTTGATCTGGACATCCTGAGTGCATAACTATCATATTATTATAAGACTTGAAAATATTGATTTCCTTCAAGGTTTTAGTATGTTTTCAGCAGTACATCAATTTTATTTAGACAACAATGGCTCTTTGGATTGTAAATGTTGCTGACCCTTTTTACAAGGGGAAAATTTCCTGCAACATTGAAGAAATTAGGATGATGAGCTGCAGACAGTTTTGAGAGATCAGTTCCTCAAACAGTGAAACAGAGACTGCATTATTTTGTGTCCCTCTATTTTGGCTGGGAGGCAACTAGCTGCAGACACGTAGGACTCAAGACTGCAGGTCAAGAAGCACATGACAACAATACATAGAGGCCCACACCTTTCAAGGAGTAAGCAAGACTTTTAAAAGTGTGTACAACACATACCTGCTGTGCACAAAAGAATCAGGCAAAATTTTGTGACTACTAGCCAAATAATGTGCTGTGTCTCATTTTGCTCCTAAAACAGCCTGGTAGAATCCTGAAGTTGTGTTGTGGTAAATGGCACCAAGATGTTCTTTAAGTTGGGGGAGATGTGAAGTGTGGCCTTCCAGAATCCAGACTTGTTTGTCCCACACATCCCATACATGCTTTAGATTTGATTGGGAGCTGGAGAATTTGAAGGCCACATGAAAACCTAAAAGTTGTTGTTCCTTAAACCAATCCTGGACCATTTTTGCTTCTTGTCTAGAGTATTATGCTGGTGATAAAGGTGATACTCATGATGGCCCTGGTTCCCTGAAAGGATGACTTGCTTTTCCATTGCTCCTTTGGTAGGTCAAGTCAAAGTTGAATCCAAGGGCAGGGCCCAAGGATTTCCAGCCAAACCATCGACTTCCCCTCCACTGGCCTGTTCTCTTCTCCATGCCCCCCTGATAACATTTGATAGATACTGACCTGTGGAGTCCTAGAACACCTTACAAGAGATGCAGTTTTGAAGACATATGAACCAACTCATCTAGCTTTCACAATATGGTGCTTGCCAAACTCACTCAAATCCTCAAGTAGGCCTTTTTTCTTCTTCTAACAACGTTAAGTACAAAGTGTTTGCTTGCTACTTAGTATATTATACTAACTATCTGGTGTAATTGGCGGGTAATCACTGCTATGCACCTCACCTTTTAAAAGTCATGATGTTTTGTCTGATCAGTGTATGCTGGTATGTGCGGATGGTGGCCTGTAGCTCTGTCAGAGAAAAGGTGAGAGTTCCCCTGCCGGCCTCTGATAATTGGCCGCGGATCTATCTTGGCTAGGGAGTGTGTCATCCTCAACTACATGAGAGCTGTCGCATTCAGTGTGTGTATTTCTGTCACGCAGGAGGGGTGATGGAGGTAGAGAAGGAGGAGTGAGTTACCATATCTCCTTGCACACACACGCGCGCGCGCACACACGCCGAAGGACTTGTCATCCTGGTTAAGCTTTTTAGCAAAGGAGTCCCGCAAAAATCCAACTGCAGCATCAGCGGCTATCCAAGAGGAAGGAAAATGACGCCACCCGGCCGAACCACATGAGCACAGAGCGCAAGCAGGGCTTCGGATGCTGGGATTAAAGCAAATAGAAAGCAATTACACTGGCCTGCGTGACGCACGCGCGCACACACACGAGGGCGCATTTAGCCTCTGCATCTGCATATTGGATGAACTGTCAGCGGCGCGCACACGCACGCTCACGCTCAGCACACAGACTCTCCAGCGTAGAAATCCGCGCGTCCCTAAAGCAGAGCGGCCTATTGCGTAACAAGCTGACATCTCGCTGAGGGAGAGAATGACAGATGATAAAAACAAAGGAACATGCGTGCTTACTTCCCCAGCTCCTCGAACAGCTGATATTCGTCGGTGAATCGCGTGCAGATCGTTAAGGCCATCCTGAAGCAGGTGCCACGGAGGAGTGTAGAGGGGGGGTGTAGGTGTACAGAGAGGCGGATACGGTGCACTCACAGGCTCCACAGAGTCGTCAATACCGCTCGGTTTTGTACTGAACGTGCAAACCAAACAGAGGGATTCATGCACAGCGAAAGCGCATCAGCAGGATCTATGTCTACAGGAATCTGCGGCAAGAACGCTGCCAGCGTGCGCGCTTCAAAGGTTCTATTCCCCCGGTGTTTGGTTATTTTCTTCACATCCAGCGGCTGGTCACAGCTCGTGGACGCAGCATTTTGTGTGCATTTCGGTGTCTTCCGAGCGTGTTCGTCCTGCTGCTGAGTGTTGTCTTTATGCACACATCAGACGCCGCACTACCGCACCTACCTCCAACTGTGCGCTCGGTCCCGCCCCTTTGCCTGCATCCTCTCTCAGGCCAATGGCAACGAGCAGTCTGACAAAAATAACACACGAGGAATATGGAGGGAGTCATTTTATTTACAGCTAAATAAAATGACTCAAATCATAAATAATCAAAGCTACAAATCAGAAATAATAAAAGGCATTTATTGCTGCTTTTAAAAATCAATTATTCAGAAAAGCTTTTGCCAGATTATTGCAACTAATTATGAAATAAGCGTATGCAAAATGGATTTGGAGTGTCTGCATTTATCACCCAAGCCCGGCTGTATGTTTATTATAATCCTTTAGAGGACGGACATCTGCCACTCTTTGCTCTTTTGTAGTTTAAAACACGTTTTCTTCCAG
Organism: Gambusia affinis; assembly: GCF_019740435.1. Classification (NCBI taxonomy): domain Eukaryota; kingdom Metazoa; phylum Chordata; class Actinopteri; order Cyprinodontiformes; family Poeciliidae; genus Gambusia; species Gambusia affinis. The sequence continues at coordinate 9,144,242 of NC_057871.1, read as the reverse complement.
GATTGCTTGTTATTTAGCTCCATCCATCTCATCAACACTGATGCTTCCACAACCCTGCTGTAGAAAAGCATTTTCACAGATTCTCTTCAGGATGGATTTCATCAGTTGAGTTCATCTTGTTTAATCTTACGATGAGGCAAAAAAAAAAAAAAATGTGTTTATACAGTGTGTAACTATTCAGTTTCAACTATGTGAGACTGACTGATTTAATAAGCCAATAGTATATTTTACATAGCACTAAGTTCAGTACAGGGTTTTGCATGATGAAGTATCCCTGCTTCACCACACCTAACTTAAATTGCTAATTTTTATTTAATTGTTGAGTTTGCCTATCATTTCATCATTTTAATCAGCTGTGTTCATTTTCTTTTCAGACAATAACTTTGCAGCTCTGAAAAACCCTGGGAAAATCGATTTTGATTAATGGCACACTATTACTAATATTTATAGAATAGCAGCAAAACCCGGTGAAATCTAAATGTTTAATTCAGTAGTTATATGATCTGTTCATCTTTTTGGATGACCAACTTTGATATGCTATCTGACACTAGTTATATTTGCACAAGCACGTTTTTGAACCCTTTTTGTAATCACAACTTCTGGTCTGTTTGTGTTTGCATCTACAAGTTAATGTCGCAGACTAACTTTAAAAGAGCAACCGAAATGCATAATTAAAATAGTCAACCTCTCAGTATTGTTTTTGTGCCATTGAACCAAAAAATAAGACACAAAGCTAAAATCTGAAACCTTGAAATCACAAAAACATTTAGGCATCTGTGAGAGGTTTTGTACATTTTGTAGTCCTGTTTTTAAGGATATCTCTCTGTAGGGAACCCATAAAAAATTGCCTGAAGGAGTACATTTTTTTAGGACTACCTCAAATGTTTCTGTTATAAGCAGGTTGTTTTTGAGACAAAAATGAGCACAACACCATACAGATGTCATAAGTTAGTTTGCCCAGCTTTGGAGAACTACATTACATTACTACTATACATCAGCTAAAGCTAAACTTCACCATAAAAGAAAATCAATAATGCTCTGTCAACACAACTATACCTCAATTTCTGCTGGAGTTTGAAAATAGCTTAAAAAATAGCAAAAGAACATAGATTTCATCAAATAAAATTAAAAAACGATACATTTTGAACAATTCTTATTGCTGGACTAGGAAACAAAACCACAAATAAGTTTAAAATTTATAATGTTATTTCATAGAGTAAAGAACAGAAAATATTTAAGGAAAATAAAATACAAAAACTTACAAAACCACAAGTACCAGAGAAAAATACAAAATAATAAATCCATAGCTATCCAGAAGGAGCGAACAGGGAAGGGAGGGGGGCAACAAAAGGAACCTGCAAGGATTGGCTGAAAAAGAGAAGCTTATGTACTAGGAGGTTGATTACTGAAACAAAGGACCGGGCTGATTGGTGAACTGAACGCAGGTGTGAGGGGAGAGAGGAGAAAGGCAGACTGAGGAGAAAGCGAGAGAGAGAAGCACAGGGGACTAGAAAATAAATCTAGCACTAAAGTATAATAGACACAAGATATAATTAAACTAGAGCAACTAAGAATAAATAGAAGTAAACATGACTAAAACCACTAAGAAGAACTGAGCTGAAGTGAAGCTGAAACAAGACTAATCTAATAAAAATAATGAATAACACAGAATAACGATGAAACTAAAATAACTAGGAAAGGACTAAACTGAATTAAAACAAAAACATAGTTGATTAAATAAAAGAGGAACTAAGAAACACAGAAACAAACAAAACCCAACTAAACAGCCTGAGATCATGATATTTTGATTAGATTTGTCATTTATGGTGCTCTATGTATCCTTTATTCTTATTTTTTTATATTGCTAGGATGATTATTACAAAGTTTATTTCTGTTTACCCATTCTAGCTATTTTTCCACAGTCGCTCTAGTTAGAACATGTCGTCTCTCTCACCAGTATAACTGGTGGACATTCCCATGAAGGTTTTTGTTGTATTTATTATTAAATAGATGAAAAATGTGCCTATTGGGAGTTGAACCCAAGGATGAACTTGACTTGTGGAGGTCCACAGTTCTCTTCCTTATGTCATGCCTGGTGGATTTATTTTTATTTTTCCTTGCTGTCAGACAAAAATGCATTCTGTTTGTTGTATGCCCTTAAAACATTCACAGTTGGGCCTTCATTTAATTCAAATTAGTTATACATGAACTTATAAGAAAAGCCATGTAAATTTCTGAATTTCAGAGAAAAATATATATTTAGGCGATTTCATCCATTTAGCAAATTAGTTTGTTAAACCCAACTGTCCTAAAACAGAAAAAGTTTAGTCTGGATTAATTTCAAATGTTGAGAATAAAGCAGTTATGCATCTTTTGTATAGTCTTTGCAAATATCTGGTTTCAATTGTCCACCATGGATGAATATGTGGGAAACCACATAGTTCATGAACTTTTTAAATCTTACTTTGACATGATCCTCTGAATTACTTTCTTCACCCATAGAGCCTCAGGGTCCAGCCAAACTTCTTGGCAGTTCAAAGTTCATGAACTGTGACGTACAGTTCATGAACTGTGATTTTGTTCTACTTCTCCAAATATGGGAATCTTGGTGGAGTATGCAGTTGGAGATTTTAAATGAAAATCTGTCAGCGTGTTTTAGAAAACCAAAAACAAAGGGTTAGCAGTGTGGCTTTTGACAGGATAATAACCCCAAAGTTTTAGCCAACTCAAAAAAAAAAAAAAAAAAAAAACAATTGTTTGTCAGCCAGAACAACTGAAAAGAATATGTTTATGCTCGTTCTTGGTGGTGAGTTGGAGTGAAAAGAGCATCAGGACTCTGGAGAATTGAGACTCCCGGTTCTCTGTTTCTGTTCTCCAACTTTGAAATGCAAAATGAGAAAACTAAGTGCTGGCAAAACAGGGTTGCACAGTACATATTAACAGATTGGTCACCAATATGTAGTATATACAATTCAGCATAAAATAAATACACGTACTGCTAGAAACAGTTTTTCTTTTTTTTTTTTTTTTTACTTTACATAAGAGTATTTACTTATCCTCTCTAGGGATAGCTATGATATCTTGGATATTTTCAACATGTAGGAAAATACAAAGAGAAATAACTTCTATTCTTACTAAACGTTAGAATTTGTTTTGGATGCAAGATTCTGACAAGCCCACAACTAAGACAGAATGCAATAACTCATGCATACTGCAGGTGGCACACATGTTAGATATTTGCCACACAGCTTCACACTGAAGGATATTCGAAAGAAAAACATGGAAAGTATTTCAATTTAAGTTATTTATTTAAAATTTGAAATAACATTTACATATTATAAATACATAGATAAATAAATAGAAATAAAAACAATAGTGCAATTTTCCAAACTGTTTCTGTATATGTATAGCATGAAGCATACAAAGAGGGGGTGGTAAGTTAATAAACAGTGTGTTTGATGCAAACAATTTGAGGACAAAGATGCTCTCAGCATCAGGCAAATCAAAGTTTAGTGATCCATTGTCAGACCAAGCCAAGCCTTTTGATTCTTTGAAGTCGTTGTCTTTATTCATTTCTCCTCATCGTTTCTTGCTGCAGAGAAGAAGAATCAGAGAAAAAAAATTATAAATATTTTGTGGTTTGAACTCTAGGCTTCAAAATTGTACATCTGTATATTATATTTCGGAAAGGTTCAAGCTAAATCTTACTTTGACATGATCCTCCGAATTACTTTCTTCACCCATAGAGCCTCAGGGTCCAGGCAAACTTCTTGGCCGTCCTTTTTTAGAGTGGCACTGCAACACAAAGTGAAAACAATGAGTTTTCATATACCAATGCAATTACAACAATAAGATCTTCATCAACATCATCAGAATGAGGCAGGAAATTGGATCTTACATGATCTCAGTCTTCTCGCAGTGAGAGTTGGCAGGAATCAGCTCCACTTTCTCTATGTGGCGTCCTATGGGACTGCTCTCAGTCTGGATGCAGCGGCAGTGCAGCTCCACTCCTAAGCTCATTCCTGTGTGGAGATTAAAAATTTATATGGTCACAAAGTCCAGATAAATCCCAGTCCACATAAGCAAAACTGCCAAAGGAGTTATAGTTTTATAAACCAAACAAACTGAGTCTTACCTTCACTGATGGTGAGGTAGGTCAAGAAGACTAAGACAGAGAGGGTAATAATTTTGTTTATCTTCATTTTTGCTTCAAAAAAGTCTATAACTAACTTGTGAGAAGAGATAAGAACTTTCTAATAAATATTTCTTGACAGCAAAAAGATTTCTTCTATTCTTCAACAGACTTCTTTCTCTCGGTTCCTCTTTTCCTCGGCTCCTCCAGGTTTTGCTGCTTTCTCCAGCTGCTGTTTGAATCTGGCGGAGAGAAGTCCCAGCTTTTATTCTCAATCGTGGAAGTGACTCACTTCCCCATGTCAGTGTGTTGTGCAAGACAGGAATCACGGAGTGGGAATTTACGCGGCTTCACTTCACTGTCGCTCATTCAGACCTGTCATAAGGAAAAGCACAGACTTTAATAACCGAGCAATGCATAACTGCTTTTTTTCACATGTTTATTGTTTTAAACTTTAAGCAAATTGTACCTGTGGACTGACAAATTGTGTGTATTAGAGTACAAATTATAATTGTTTGGTAGATGATAGGTAATAAAAAGAATTATACTTATAGCATGTGGATTAATGGGGGTGAATGATAACTATCTGAATATCTGCTGGCCTGCTGGCATATCTATTCCTTCTACTATCATATCACATACTGTAAATCTTCAGACTGTATAAACACGTCTTCTACCAAGCACCTGCATTACCTGTATACCAAAGAGAATATGGAGAGGGAAATCATTTTGGTCGTTATAAACCGTTGACATTTTTGTGTCCTTACAAGCATGAATTTGCAAGAAGATTAACAGACTTATCATCAGTGAATTCATCAAACTTTGAATTCCTTGTGCTTGACAGTTCTAAAACACCACCAGGCTGTAAGCCAGAAATTTTCATGTGAACAAAGCCTGAGACTAATTCAACATGCTCCGACCTGTCTGTCCCGACGTCACTGCATCTACTTACTAAACAGTCTTGAGTAACTTGGGGTCAAGGGATCATGTCTTGTGGTTTTGACACAATAATTTATCATTTATTACTGTACTCTGAGTTATTTCTAAGGTATAATATGCTTATGTTTGTGACTTCAGTGCCTTTCCACTATATTCCGTCCACAGCTTTTTCTTATTTTGCTACATTGCAACCACAATCCTCGGTCCACTTCACGGTGCCATAAACCTACAAAAACTAAGGGAAAACTGGGAAGAGTGCATTTTAAAAATACATATTAAAATTGTTGCCCTATATTCAGCTCTCTTTGATCTAATGTCCCTTAATAAAATTCAATGTGACCATCTGCTTTGAAAAACAACAAGTTGTGGAGAAGTTCAAAGTGTGGTTTATTCTTATAAATCAATATACAACACAGAGGCCTGTTCAATGAATCCAAAAATGAAAATGGCATGGTCCCTTACTTATCTATGCTTTAACCAAATTAAGAATCTGCAACAAAACTTTAACATTGCTTTTTAAAGACCCTCTCCAATCTTTCTGAACTTGAGCTATCTTACAAAGAAAAACCTCAGTCTCAAAAAAGACATATAGGTATAATCATAATAAAGGGTTGTCTTCTGCATTGTACTGTGTAAGGGACTGCCACTCTTTTCAGATTTTATTAGTAAAAGATGAAAACCACAATCATGTCCTACTCTGCGTAGTATTGGTTCGTTATATAAAATATAGATAGACTACAAATAATACTTGTAGAGTGATAAACTGTGAAAAAGGCAACTTTTTTACAGAGTGAATATTCACACTCAATTGTGATTGTTTGCATTTTAATTTCAAACTATTTTTACTAATTTTAACATGTGTTGTTTATATTTAAATTTCTTGTAAATGGGAATTAAATATATCTGAAACAGAAAGGAAAATTAATTTTCATCCCACATCTTTCTTTGGTCAGCTTTGACTTTATTACACGAAAATGAAAAAGGGATATGGTTAAAACATATGGTGAAAAGTGAAAGTAATATGGTTAAAGGTGAAAAATGTGATAGACACTGGAAAGTTATTTGATTTTCAACATTTTGTCCGTTGCAGTCGACACTACATCACGTTCATCAGATGAGATAAAAGCGGCATGTGACCAGCATGAGACGGAATGAAACACATGTACATTTTCACTGCTTTCTTTAAAATCAGCTCCATTTTTGGTAAATTTTCCAAAATCAGGTTATTATTAAAGTGTATGTGTAAAATTTTTCAGGGTGATAGCAAGTTTCTTTAGCACAAAACATTTTTTTAAATTATACTAACAATATTTGTTGTTGCGTCATCATTCAAGATTTACACACACACACATGCACACCCACACACACACACGCAAACACATGCCAAATGGGGAAAATAGATTTGACGTCCACATGTGATCACACAGGAAGTAAGAAAAAATTTATCTTCAAGCGCTGTTTGCAAAAAGGGGATATTCCTAAATTAGTCCTCAACAAAACCCCTTAATAGGTCAATAACTTATTGTACTGCTAATGGAAGTGATAAAGATGTGTTGGAAGAAATACTTTGAAAAAAATACACAATAAGAATAATTTTTTTCACTTTGCATCCAGTATTATGAAACAAGTTTTTCATATTTTTATAATTAGACCTTCTGGGAGACATCAATGATGCTTCATTCCTCTTGAAACTAATATGTAAATACAGCTTCATATTTGAATGACTCTTTTGCCAAGTCCCTTTAAATCATGAACTCTGACCTTAACTGAGGAAAGTGAGAGCTTTTTGTGGCTTCCTGGAGGAGTTGATGATGCATTTATGGAGTAATTCTGGTAGAGCTTTCATGGTAGACATTTTCTGTACTCTCACTGTAATTGTGAATAATATTGTGGTTCATGGCAGTCACTGTGCTTTAGAAATTTCATTGTGAGTCAGTGACTTTTTCTCGTCTGTTCTTGTACAAGTAAGTGATTTCTTAATTTTTCTAGTATAGCAGGAATCAAATGTGGATGTGGTAAGTGGGATTCAACACAGCTTTCCAAAAGCATGTTTAATCAAAGTTATTTTAGCAAGGGGTGAATGATTTAATTGAACAACTAAATCTGTTGGGTAGAAACAGATTATACAGGAAGTATTTATGTTGAAACCAAAACTTTGTAAAAAGCCTAGAAACTTTACATCTTTAGAAAACAGAGAACAAAAACACCAGTCTCTTCCAAAATAACATTTATTACAAACTAAGTTACAACAGAACAGAGACAACTTTCACTATATTTTTTAAACTTGCCAATATTTCATCCATGTATTTAGTTTATTTAACTAAATCAAGATAGCCCTCTGTAAAAATCTTTCCCAGGCCTCTTCCAGAGAAAAACTTTTTTTCTGACACAGGATCCCAGAGGACTATGGTTTGCAGATTTGCTTTCATTTTCAACTTAGTCAAGGAGCTTCTTTGTATGCTTGTTTAGCAAGATTTGAAGATAGAACCTTATACTAAAACGTATTCATGTTGTATTTTTTATTCTTCTTCTGCTTAATATAGACTTGGCACACCTAATCTAAAATGCACATTTATTCTTACTAAAGCTGTGAGATTTATTTACTTATTTATTATGTTATAAAAATTGATACATGCAGAAGAAATCTGACTGGTGCCAGACATTTTTGTAATCAGACTAACATTATAGAAAGACAACAAATGCTGCAAAGTCTTCCTTGACATGGCAAAAAAAATAGTATTAGTAACATAGCCAAAATATCAATGCATCTTGACTTTTTACACATTTTGACAATGATATATCATAAACTATAATTTATCTCATAAGGGCTTAACGAGTGCGAAACGAGTAAATATGAATTTATGCATAGTTTTACACTTTCTATTAGAATATTGTGAAAAGTACAGTATGTTTTGGTAAACAGCTGAGAAGCAGTAAAGAGAACAGGTCAGCACAGCGTCTTGCTCTGCTCTGAAGGCACACAGAGTCAAGCTGCAGACACATCTTATCCCTCCCCCTACAGGAAAACATTAATTTCTCTCACAGATGTGGATGTACCATCTATTCTTCTAGTCTGCATTGTGCTGATACAAGCTTTTCCAGAAAGGATTTCCTTACCCTCAGATCTTCTACAGAACACAGGTCACTAAAGGGACAGACGTCCAAGATAAAGAGTGCACATAATCTCACATTCATCATCCTGTTTTCCTATTATTCTTTTCCTTAGAATCCGTTTCCTGGTCATACAAAGGTGTGGACACTTTTCCATAAGCATGTAACATAAAATCATAAAACTTCACTATCAATCAATGATTCAAGTATCTTTGCAAGCACATTTCAGCAACAAGACAGTTCTACGTACTTTACTCCATAAAAACACAAATAAAAAGTCATAAAAACATTATATAGTCTCCAACTGAGAAACCAGTAACAATCAATATGTTGATCAATGTTCCAGTGATTATAGGTAGAAGGCAACTCTAAAAAGGCAGGAGTTTAGTCTTGATTTAAAGGAACTTAATGTTTCAGCAGTTTTGCAGTTTTTCTGGAAGTTTGTTACAGATTAGCGGTGCAGAGAAGCTGAATGCTGCATTTCTGTGTTTGGTTCTGTGTTTGGGGATTCAGAACAGGGCAGAACCAGAAGACCTGAGAGGTCTGGAAGGTTGAAACAACCACAGCAGATCAATGATTTATTAACTAAAAACAGAATTTTATGGTCAATTTGTCCTTCAAATTCTCACAACAGGTCTGAATTTGCATTAAGAAGCCTTTACATTCATTCACCTGAATAAAATTTGGTGCAACTAGTTCAGCCAAATCAAAAGTGCACTACTTCATCACATTGACTCCCATTGCCCTGGCCTTGGTGTTTTCTTAGAGAATATTTATTTAAAAACAAAATGCATCATGAAGACCAGGGCACACACAGGTCAGGGATGTGGAGAAGTTAAAAGCAGCATTAGATCAAGAAAACGAGATCTGCACCTTTGACCATGTCACATATAAATGCTCAATCCAACGTCCCACTGGGGCGAAATATAAAATTATGTCACTCTTTTCAGCTTTTTTCTACAAAAATGTTACAAACCACTTATTATTGTTCTTCCACTCAACACTATTGCACTACTTTGTTTTGGTCTATCACTTCAAATACCAGTACAACACAAAGAAGTTTGTATTAATTTGATAAAATGTTAAAAGGTTTGCAAGAAAATGCGTGAGTATAGTGGATATACCTCATACACTTACATGTCTCTATCTTATTAGGCAGACTGGGGTTTTTACGCCATACCCTTGCCTTGTCACATAAATTTGCAAATGAATGCAAAGCCTAATATAAAATGTGCACAAATAAGAGCTGGGAAAATCAGGAATGAATCATCAGCTTATCATCACGTCTTGTTTTCTCTCCCTTTATTTCCATGTGTGTGCAATGTTGTAAGTATGTTTGTTCTTCACGTTTCAGTTTATTGCAGGATGTTTACAATAGCTTCAATTCAGCTGTAGCACAGGAGTGACTGGGGTTAATATAAATCCTTTAAGCGCGAGGAAGTGATACTCGACTGAAAGCAGAAGAGCATGTGGGAATTCCTGGAAATCTGGAGGAATTTATGAAATAACCCACGGCAGACTAAGAGCAAAAAAGGAGATAAAACATGGAGTTTACTGACCCGTGTTCCTCAAATGGACAAATCAAGGATTCAGGTCAAATTTCTGTGGGTGGGAGACCAAGCAGCATGCATACCATGTGCTTGAATGTTAATTGTCAAGTCTGGACAAGCATGCTGTCTTATTGTGACATAGCACTGTTAAGATAAAGAGACAACATGTGCAAAATTTAGATAGATGTCTGCACAATAGCTTTGGTTCATGTGTAGTTTAACCAAAGCAACATTTATATGATCATAAATATCCAGCACCTCCTGAATCCAAACAATCTAGGATGTTGCAATACAGCTGCAGGGGAACAGTTGTTTCAGAGCTGATCTGTTCCAGATAGTTTACCACTAAGTACTCATACATGCAACAGTACTGTTTAAATTGGGAAATTTAAACCAAGTTTAAATTTGGTTTAAATTTAAACCAAACTGTAAATGAATAATTTACAGCAGGAACATTTAAAAGTGTTCCTGCTGTGCTAAACTTTGCTGTCAAAATCTCAAAACCAAACACAGACTGTCTGCCACACAGCTTGAGCTCATTTCCAAGGAACCAAACAATACTGAAAACGTATTCCCGACAACTCTTGTTTGAAACACCCCTCTTCTCTTAAAGGAGCAGAGGAGGCACTTATAAAAATTAATCAAGTGTCTGCAGAGCAGTCTTGCAACACACTTCCACACTACTGCAGGAAAGGGAACAGGCAGTTTGGCGTTTGAACAGGCAAGCCACATTAAGGATTAGATTTGGAACTTTTAAATTCACTCTCAAGGCAAATATGTCTCTGAGCACTGTTGTTGTGGCCATCCTGGTTTTCCTGACCATACATGAAGGTAAGTTCATCTGTCAAATACATGTTAGTATTCATCTACGTTTTTCTTGTGTGAAGATATTGACTTGCTGACTTTAACTTCTAAAACCTCAGGTTGTGCTGTGGGAGATCAAGTGATGAATTTGCGCTGTCGTTGCATTACCAAGGAAAGAAAACCCATTGGCCGTCGCATAGTGGCATTGGAGGTGCATCCTGTGCGCTCCCACTGTGCAGAAACTGAAATCATGTGAGTCGTTCAGGGAAAGTTGTTCTGCACCCTTGCTGAAGCAATTGGCAGTATTTTTATGTCTTTTTGTAGGAAAAAGTCCTCTCAAGGTACTTTAGTTTTTGATGTCTTGGATCTGTCTTTGATTGCACAGAGCAACTCTTAAGAATGAAAAGCGAAAGGTTTGCCTGGATCCAAATGCTCCATGGGTCCAAAAGGTGCTAGCGATCAGGCGTGCAAGGTAAATGAGCTCTCTCTGAAGAGAAACAATAGTCCTCTGAAGTGTTTATACCACTGGTTTTTGATTTAAAAAGAGTAGACCATGACAAATCAATTCAAATAAATCTTCCATCTTGAATGTGATATTTATTGCATAGTTTAATTGGAAAACAATTTCAGTAACTCGATTCGATGAGTTAAATACATCATATTTAATTAAATATATGCATCATGATTTCATACCTATAGGATTTATGATGACTTTCCATTTACAGACAATGAAAATATGACAAATATTTGAAATGATTTATCATGAGCCCATAATGTTTTTTTCTTCTTTTTTAACATCACAGAAACATGGGCTTTAACAGGAACGAGTAAAGTTTTGAGATACATACTTTGAGAACCAAGTTGTTGTTTTAAGGCAATCATTAAACAAGAGTGAGTGGAGAATACTGCCATATGAGAAACATGCTACAATAGAACAGTTATATGACACCTTAATCTTAGCTGCATGGCAGCGCCAGTTTTTTATGAGTTACCTATTCATGCTTAGTCACAACATGTATGTCAACAGAGAAAATGTAGTTTGTAACTTTAACATTTCCGGTACGTTGCAATCACTGCCAGATGAGTAAAGCTTGAGCCACATTCCTACATAATTATCACTACGGTACAAATTATTTGTAATGTGTGTGTCACGTGGATAGTTTTTCAGGTAACAATACTTATAAAATATAATAATTCCTTTCTTTATAGGCAGAGAGTCCAAGAACAAGCCTCCAAAGCATAGATTTTCATCATGGAAGCTTTGGATGTGAACAGGAACAAAGTTTGCTGTTTGCAAGAACGGACAGGCAAGAGAATGGATACCGGGAGAAGAAAATCTTTTCCAAGAAAGTTTTACATGTTATTAACAGTGTCTTGTAACTTTAGAAAGCTATTTTTGTAAATAATTAAAATCATAATTCTAATATGAGTCATGTATAAAGAATGAATTTCAAAAATCAAACTTGTTCATGTCTAAAATTATTTTCCTCTTCACAAGCAAACTGGCAGATTCCTGACCCGGAGTTTGCATGTTCTCCCTGTGCATGCATGGGTTCTTTCTGGGTTCTCCAGCTTCTTCCCACAGACCAAAAACATGCCTGTCAGGTTAATTGGTCTCTCTAAATTCTCCCTAGGTGTGAGTTTGTGTGTGTGCATGATTGTTTGTCTCGTCTGTCTCTGTGTTGCCCGGCAACAGACTGGTGACCTGTCCAGGGTGTACCCGCCTCCCACCCAAAACGTTCGCTGGAGTTAGGCACCAGCAGCCCTCCCGAATTCACTAGGGAGAATGGTGTGCAGAAAATGGATGGATAGAAACACCTTTGTTTTGATCAAACAACGCCATATGATGGCAAAACGTGGGCACTACAAGCAATTTGGAGAATTTTAAGCAAAACGCTCTCTGCTTCACAGTTTTTCAGTGATCCTAAGGACAAAACCAGATGTATCTGCTAATGCTGATGTAGGTTTCTCTGCTCTAGGGGGGAAAATATAAGCAAACTGCATGTTTTCAGTCCAAAATGTGGTATGCTTCTGCAAAAACTAATGGTTTAGCTTTGAAATAGAAACTAATACATTTTATTAAAAAGGAAATAAAGTATACATTTCTTATTTCATTTACTTTCATAGGACTGGTTGGCGTTATAAAATCAATCCACCCATTGTGTTCCATTTATCCCCGACTGATACATTGGGTCACCTCTCCGCAGCTATCTACTCCTGAGGTATCCCATGGAGTTTCCAAGTCAAAGAATACACCAAACATTATACTGAAGCAAAAAAAAATCCTGTTTTTATGTGAATTTTGATCAACAACATTTATATTATACTAACCTTCCATTGACCTAAATAGGTGATAAAATATTGTGACAAAACATTTCCTAAAAGTGAAATGTAGCCAACGCTTACAATGTAATCAACCGCCAGTGCAACAGTAGAGAAAAAAATAGTCTACCACTCATTCAGAAAATCACCCCTATATATTCAGTAAAATTATAAATCCATCTGACCTACTGTTTAGCAAATATAGGTAATTTTAACAGTTTTCGTGACACTTCCGGTTAAATAAGAGAAAAAAGAAACATGCAACTGATCCTTTCAGTGCAGTTCAGCTCAAGTTTACTGCAAATAAATGACTGCAGATTAAGAGTAAATAAGTCTTTATTATTCCCATGTGCAGAAGAAGGGCACGTGGAATGAAGAAGTCAAACAAGAGTTCATGAGCAGAAGAAACAAAGGGCAACACTGTCCCCTACTGGTCACACCAAATATAACCGAGTTCGTCATTTTCTCTCTCCCCTCACCTGGAATTTACCATTTCCATAAGTAATTCCCACAATTCCTTCAAATAAATAATATTTTCTAAAAAGAAAACCATAGACACAAAATGTGATCAAATTTTTTGAGAGTCACATCTGATTAACCAACAATATGTGTATATCTATTGTCTGTGTTCATGTTCATGTATGTTTATTTCTGTTGTTGTTGTTGTTGTGCTGCCCCGGAAGATTATATAATTTCTTAAATTTACATCAAAGAATCAAAGCAATTCAGGTATGTTTTTGATGAGGGAAAATCATTACAACATGATGTAAAGATCAAAAAGTCTATTTTAAATAATACCCTATAATTTCTCTGCTGCAGTGATTTTTTTATATATATATTTTTTTGTCTTGCAATTATTCGTAACATAAAATTGAAATCAAACCATTTTGTATGAAACTCATACATTTTTAAGGCTTGTTTTGATATATTTTGTAGTTTAAAACAAAATTTAATAATCTTGCTTGCTTTTGATTTTTTTTTGCGTGTTGGTGAAAAAAAACATTGTCTTTCTAAATCGACCTTATGTGCGTCGTGCATAGTTGTTTTTCGTGTGTCTCTGTTGCTGTTTTGAGGATGTAGTCTGACGTTTGTTCAATGATTGATGGAGACAGGAACCAGTTCCCCCTGCAAACTCCCAATAATAAACTGACAACTGATGGATCAAAACATCCTTACATGACAGACAGATGGACTGGCAACGGCCAACATTCATAAAAGAACTGTCTCTGACTGCAGCTTCCTTGCCTTGAAATTGCGCGTGCGCTCGTGTGCGTGTGTGGAGTGGATGAGGAAGAAGGGAAGGGGAGGTCGTAAAGGTAAACGCCCACTTTAAGAAGGCGGAAGATGGAGATTTGTGTTCGCCTGCTGCCGTAAACTGGAAACCTATTTGGTCTGAGCTCCATATTTCGGTGGCACATCTGCAGTCATGATAGGCTGCAGTGAACTACTGCAGCGGCGGCGGCTGTGAGGAGACTCTCCCCCCGGCATGCAGACATGGAGCGCTCGGTAAACAGCTGTTGGAAACGTCGAGCCGACATGTGTTGATCCGTCGAACTATGGCGAACTGTTGAAAGGTAAGGTTTTAAATTTTTCATCATTTGTAGCTAACTGCAGTTGCGCAATAACTAGCGGTATGTTTGCATGCTAGCTACTCATCATTATTTTTATTTTATTGATAGAACTATTAAACTTTAAAGAAAACAGGATCTGGATGTTTGTTCTCAAGCAAGCATAAAGGATACAGAGTTTGCACTATTGTTTCCTCTCTAAAATAACACAGTGATGGTATAACCTTACTAATCAAGTATGTTTGTTTTTATTGTTTAAATAGGTGCTTTAATTGCATGTGCCCCTGTCTCCAGGTGTCTCTGCTGCCATGGAGGTGGGTAGTCTCCCCGTGGAGCTGTGGAGGGTTATCTTGGCTTACCTCCCCCTCCCTGACTTGGGCCGCTGTTGCCAGGTGTGCCGTGCCTGGAGGGAGCTCATCTTCTCACTTGATAACACCCGCTGGAGGCAGCTATGCCTGGGCTGTCCCGAGTGCCGGCATCCCAACTGGCCCAGTCAGCCCCACCTGGAGCCCCCGTCCTGGAGGGAGGCCCTGAAACAGCACGCTCTCGCCACCCGAACCTGGACCAGAAACGGACAGGAGCTCCAGTCTTCCGCCTGCCTGCTCTTTTTCCGCAGACGAAAGGATCGCAGGATTTGGCATGTGGGCCCTGGGTGTGAGTTTGAGACCCTTCGAGGGGCTCTTGGTGTGGTGGGGCCCTACGACCGTGTGGTCCTCCATCCAGGGGTGTATGAAGAGCAGGCGGAAGTGGCCCTGAAAGTGCCTGTGGAGCTGGTCGGTGTGGGGCGACTGGGTGAAGTGGCCCTCCTGGTTTGCATTGAGCAGCAGTGCCCGACTGCCAGGCTGTGTAACCTGGTGTTTATGCCACCCTGGTTCTCCACTGTTGTCTACAAGGTGTTGTCACACAGCTTGTCACACTGCGTCTTAAAAAAGTATTCACACCACTTAAAATTTTTCACAGTTTGTAACTTTTCAGCCACAAACCTTTCTGTTTCTTTGGGAATCCATCTGATAGAGTAACATAAAGTTGTGCATGATTGTAGAACTTTGGTGAAAGGAAAAGGATACATGGCTTTATATTGTTTTCTTTACAAAAATAATTGTTCAATTCATAGATATTAACTTCTTTTAGATGCGTATATCTGCTATTAAATAAAATTCAGTTCAATCAGTTGCCTTCAGAAGTCACCAAATAGTAAATAATCCAAGACTTGAGAATTGGGAGGGAACACAATTGATTGCATCACTTTCTCTTTTCTTTAGACTTTTATCTGTAAATAAAATAGAAAATAATTTATTAGCCTTTCACCACAAAATTGTAGTGTGAATTATTTTTGCAAGTATTTGAGACACTAATAATCTTCACAATTATACTTTAATCTGTCTTGCTGAGTGTGTCTGACTCTACCCAATTTGTCCTTGTCCTCTAGACATCATGGGGTCATGTTCAACTCGATAACTGCAATTTTGAGGGAGCCCAGCTGCAAATCCGTGGTCCTGGGACGTGCCAGGCTCGATTTTGCTCCTTCTCCCAGGGTAGCTCTGCCCACTTGCTGGGTGTTGTCCTAAGTTTGTTGGACAGCTGTGATTTCTCTGGAAGTGACACGGCTTCTGTGACTGTGGAGGGTCCTCCGGCATCAGAAAGGAACTGGGCTTGCAAACACTTGGCTGCTCTGGCTAGGTCATTCCCGTCTCAGTACAGCAGCACTCCCAGAGGTCATGAAGGCAGCTCCAACAACAAGCCTGAACCTCCTGGTGGTAATGTAAAAAAGGAGAACATAAGCATGGAGGACTGGAAGAGACGGACTGGTGGAGATGCAGTGTGTCGGGGCACAGTTATTGAAGATCCCTGGAGTGACGGTGAGCACAGCGATGGGGAGGAGAACCAGGAAGGAACTGACAACACCAAGAAGCTCTTTACGCTGGATTACAAAATCCTTTATGACCACCATGGGCTATCCCATTTACTGAAGCCTCGGGCGGATGGCTCTCTGCCTCTTGCCTCCTCACCCGACCCTCCATCTGTGACCCCTGAACCTCTCACCCTGCAGCAGGAGCTAGACAGGGACCCTGAGGCTCAGATGCTGGCATCATCGATCCTCGGCTGCATCGTGAGGCGCTGCGTGTTTAGGGACGGGAAGGGCGGTGTACATCTGTCAAACTATGGACAAGCTCGACTGGAGGAAAACTTATTCCGCAGCCTCAACTACGCCGTCCGGTGCATCCAGCATTCCACAGTAAATAAAATCTTTTTCTTTCCTCTAATAGATCTGTAAAATGCAGTGTCTCTCAAAAAAACCTACACATTCCTGTTACAACGCCAGGGTCTTTCTGATGTAAAGAAATTATAAAAATAACATAAAATGTTTATTCTGTGCAATCCAACTGAAAAATCTCATTTGTTTTAGGTGGGGTTGTAGAAAAGGTGCAATAACCTTTAATAATTTTTGCACAATTAAAGCTGGAAACTGATTATTGAGTGCCAGCCAACATTGTAGGCACAGTAGTCTGGTTGCATAACTGTTCAAGCCCTTAATTTAATACTTTCTGATTCAATTTCCTCATTTACTCTTATGAAGTTTGCATCATGTATATTGATTCTGTTTAATCTAAGTTAAAGTTCAGCTGCCCTAGTTTGTTCTCGTGACTTTACATTTGCCTGCTTTAGCTAAAGTTATATTTTGCAGGCAAGTTACAAAGTAACAATGGGAACCTGTACAAAAATATTTGTCACAATAGCAATCTTCAACCTGAAAAAATTTGGAGCAACAGCAACATTAGAAATGTGGATACTTTTAAAACAAATGTTTATAAAGACAATAACCATCTGTATTCTTTGTGTAAATGAACCCAGGAGTCGTGATAAATGAAGCATTTTTCTCCTAATCACATCCGGCCTGCCAGATTGGAGCCATATGGGGATGTTTTTGTGAGAGGCGTTATTAGAGTCTAAAGGAACAAAACCTTTAAGTATTTGGGCAACATTTTCAAAAATGTTTTTCATAAAAAAACTTACTGGGCATCAACATCCAATTCCCAATGTGAAGCACAATGGTGGCATGATCATGCTCTGGAATTACTGTTATACAAGGAAAACCTTGTTCTATCGCTAAAGTTATGACCAGTTCCAAATACTAGTATTTTTTGACCCAAAACCTTGAACTGTCTGCTAAAAAGCATCTCCTTGAGTTTATGCACTTGTATGCATCAAATCTGCATAAAAGTGACTTCCATGATGGGAAAATTTAAGCTTTGGTCTGACCAGAAGAGGGCAAGAAGAAGAGATTTCCTCACAAACTTCTAGATCTGGGGAACTTTTTCATGTCAAAGTGGGCAAATGTTGCCAAATGAAGATGCAGAGTGCTGATGATGAGAAAATTAAATCACAAGTTGCTTCAGCAAGGTGTTAGGTAAAGGATGTCACACTGTTTTTTGAAACGGTCTAATTGTACCAACGTTTTGAAATTAAAATTTTGATGTCATGATCTAAGTTTTTTACATCATAAAACCAAAGCATTTTACCAAAGGTGTGTACACTTTTGAGAGCCACTATATTTCTTTACACATTTAGATTTCACAAGTTATTTCCAGGAACATATCAAGTTAAGGCGCTTGTATCATTAGTAATTTAGGTTAGTTTCCTTCTCAGGCTGTTACTTGAGCTGCCGCTTTGCGCTCTCTTTCCTTAGATTGTGATGCTAAGAAACGAGGTGTGCGAGTGCCGTGCTTCCGGTGTGTTTCTGCGCCTTTCTGCTCAGGGCCTCATCGCAGAAAACAACATCCACTCGAACGGGGAGGCTGGGCTAGACATCCGAAAGGGAGCTAACCCCATCATTCTGGTAATTCTGATACCACCTTCTATTAAAGTTAAACTTTTTATTGACAGAAACATTTGCCAATTGAAAAAGAGTCTCCCTGGTGTCACCTCCTTTATTTATTAGTACTGAATCTCCACTAAATTAAATTGAGATTGCTGGCAAAAACTGAGCTTCTGAATTTCAGACTGAAGTTCTGTCTTTTCTTCCACAGTGCAATAAGATACACAGCGGTTTACGTTCTGGTGTTGTTGTTCTTGGCAATGGGAAAGGTTCAGTTCGGAGCAACCTGATCTATAATAACAAAGAAGCCGGTGTGTACATTCTTTTCAGCGGGAATCCAGTGGTGAGGTATGTCAGACTCTATAAACATCCATCTTACCCAGAATTGTTTGGATCTTATTCCCAATGTTTGGACATGGTTGTGTAATTACTAGCCTTCTCTTGCATAATGATTCCTTCACTCTGGATTTTGTTCCCAAGTGTTTTCATTCATCTTCAGTCATGAAAAAAGATTTATGCTTCCACTTTTTTAGGCATGTAATTTTCAAAAAGTTATTAACACTATTGGATTATTTGACTACACACGTGGACTTGAAATTCCATTTTAATTCCATTTTAACTTTAAGAAGATGTTTTGCAGCTATAACTGCTTCAACTCATATTGGAAGGAGTCTGTTTATGGAAATGTTCAACATTCTTTCATGAGAGCATTTGTGAGGTTTGACACTGATGTTGGACAAGAAGGCCTGGCTCACAATCTCTTCTCAGATTCTCTGTTAGATAAAGGTCACCCCTGTTCATAGCCCTGACTATCCAATGGGAAAGACGTTGCTTTGTTAAGGGCTTCCCTTTATGTGGTGAAGCCCATGACACAAACAGCTGCTCAGATTTGTGAAAACCGGCTGTTTTCTCCACATAGAGAGCTCTGCATTGCACCAACCCTCAAATGCACGCCATTTTCCCTCATGATACGAGCTGAGACTGTTCTTGCGCTCTGAATTGTCAATGACGTTCTGGGGAAGCCCATTGACTGCCAAACTCACCCTCTCACAGGCCAGGCTCATAGAGCCAGGCACTCTGGATAAGGATGAAATATTTCTCTGCATGCCTGTGTTAGGAGATCTCTGGGGAGAGGGTGCCCTCATGGCTCACCCTGCAGTGACTAGAAAATCTAACAAGTGCTTCCCCAGCCTGTGGGGAGCTAACAGGATGCATGAATGTTTCCTCTCTCGCACCCTGGCGAGGGTAGGAATAATAAGTTCCAGCGGTGGAAAAGCATACAGTTCTCCTGTATGCTTTTCCACTCGTGGCCACTCGTGTGCTAAAGCATCCAGTGAAGCGCCCTCCTTGGTCAGGGAGAAAAACCTCGGGCATTGAGTGTTCTCCTCTGATTTAAAGAGGTCTACTTCCGCCTGACCGTACCGCTGCCATATTTGGGCTACCACCCCGCTGTGGAGTTTCCACTCCTTGTAGCGGGGATTGCCTCTGGACAGCAGGTTTGCACACCTGTTCATCACCTCTGGCACATGAGTGGCTCTCAGTGACAGAAGGTGTGAACTGGTGCAGACTATCAGTCTGTGTGCCAGCATGTGTAAATGATGTGAGCACAGGCCTCCCTGCCTGTTGATGTATGCAACCACTGTTGTATTGTCTGTTCTGACCAAAACATGGTGCCCTCTGATAAAAGGCAGAAAATGTCTGAAAGCCATTGTAACAGCCAGGATTTCCAGACAGTTTATGTGAGCTGTCCCATGTTTGCGAGCTCCACACACTGTCTGTCGTCATGCCCTCGTCATGCTCCCAGCCAATTAACGAGTGTTAGGATGGTTCCCATGGCAACGCCGGTGTTGTGAAATGCGATGCGTTTCCACGCACTTAGAGCATGTGTCCCAGAAACGACCACTTTCCGGTGGGTATGGCGTGTTGGGCTCAAATTGAGCGATGCTACCCACCGCTGAAACGGTCGCTTGTACAAGCGGCTGAATGTGATGACTGACAGTGCTGACGCCATCAGACCAAGCAGCCTGTGGCATAGCCTGAATTTCACGAGTGCACCTCTGTGAAAAACTGCCAAGCAAGCATGGAAGGCTTTCAATCATTCTGCTGAGAGGTGAGCTCTGAACTCATCTGAATTCAGGGACTTACCGATGAAGGTGATTCCTTGCACTGGGGTTAGGATGCTGTTCTCCCAGTTTATTGTGAAACCCACACTTATTGTTGCTAAAGTTTCTGCAAGACATTAAATCATGGGATCTACTTACTTTCTACCTTTACAGTAGCTTGATAATCAAGTCTACTTTAAAATTTGTAAAGCTGCAGCATAAGAGACTGTTTGTTCTGTCTGCTTGTAGTGGAAATTGCATCTTCCAAGGCCAGGCAGCAGGAATTGCTATAAACGAGAATGGCAGAGGGCTGATAACAGGTCTGTGTGGGTGGCTTTGCACCATTTCTTTACTCACATCAGCAAAACTGGACTCTCACAGATATTATGTCATTCCTTTCCAGAAAATGTGATAAGAGAGAACCAGTGGGGAGGAGTTGACATCCGCAGAGGAGGTGACCCAATACTGAAGAACAACTACATCTGTTTTGGCTACTCCGACGGCGTGGTGGTGGGAGAGAGAGGGCGTGGACTTATTGAGGGAAATCATGTATATTGTACGTCCTTTCTTGCCTGAAAATGGTTGCATTATATGGAGAGCATATCATTTTAGACCAGTTTGCTTTCAAACACTTTCCTCCTTTGATTTGTTTAGGTAATAAAGGTTGTGGCGTGTGGGTTATGTCCTCCAGCCTCCCCCAGCTTTTGGGGAACTACATCATTCATAACTGCATGTACGGACTGGCGGTGTTCTGCAGGAAGGATCCGGACAACATTGAAGCCAGGGAGGGGAACTGGCCTGGTCAGGAAGGGATGGGTGGAGATGTGGGCAATGCGGAAAGGAGAGGAGTTGAAGGAGAGGCCAGGGAAGGGCAGGAGAACTTCAATGAAGAGGGGGAACTGTTCGCTTGGGAGAGTGATCTGGACAGCGAGGATGAGCGGCACTCTGCTCGGCGCTCTATCAGTGTGGCGCTAATGGAGGGCAACTGTGTGAGCTACAATGGAGGTACTAAGCTATGTCACATAAACATGTATACAGTGCATGGCTAAAGTAGAAATGACATCTAAACTTTTCTACGTTTTGGCAGGTGACAAACACAACCGTGAACATATTTTATTGGGATTTCATGTAATGGCCAACACAAGATTGTGCAGAACTATGAATTTGAGCTATTTTTCATTGTCTGATTTGATTGAGGTTGTCTGTGAAGACAAATTTTGAAGTCTTTCACAAACTCTCAATTTGGTATACGACTGGACTTTGTCAGGGTCATTCTAACAAATCTGTGTTGATCTAAACTATTCTGGCTGTATATGTGGAGTCTAGGTCCAGTTGGACTCCTGCAGTGTGAGGCAGGTTTTTTTTTTTTACAAGATTGGCCCCTATTTAGTTCCAGCCTACTAATAACTGACAACCTTCACTGTCTCTGTTACAGAAAAGCATCTACACAATATGAAGATGCCACCACTGTGTTTCAAAATAGGGATGGTGTGTTTAGGTTTATGCATAATGTAGTTTTATGCCATAGTATTTTGCATGTAGGCCAAGCCTAATCAGAAGGTTAGGTTCTTAGTTATGCACAACTATGCATTGGTCAATCACATAAAAACTAATTAACTTTGTTGTAACGTGATAAAATGTTGAAAACAACTTCAGGTTCGGAATGCTTTCTTGCAGCACAGTAAAGTCAGCCTTCATAATTCTCCTGTTTCTGCCTTTCTGTAGCGGTTGGCCTGTATGTGAAGAGCAGCGAGGCCCTGAATGTTTTTGCAAACCTTATGAACAGAAACTGCGGCCCGGGCGTTGCTGTGCTGCAGAGCACCCAGCTGACCCGGCTCGTCACTAACTGCATTGTCGAAAATGACCGGGGTGGCGTAACAGTGGAGAAGGACTGCAGAGTGGAGCTCCGCGGTAACGGCATCTATGAAAACAGTGGCCACGGTGTCAGGTTTAGTGGCAGCGGTCAGATAGTGGAGAATGATGTGGTCAGTAACTGTGGATACGGCATCCAGGTTTCTGCAAGCACCGATATTAAGGTGAGTTGATCTGTTGAGACTTATTTCAGAAACACTTTGTCTTTGTGCATATAATGTGAGTTTTATGATTCTCGTCTCCAGGTGGTTCGTAATCGTGTCCAACCAGCACAGGGTTGTGGTATTGCACTGCTGGGCCCAGTAAAAGGTGTTGTCCATGACAACATCCTGTTTCAGGGTCATCCAGAAAACAAGAAACCACTCCTACACACAGATCCTGGAAATGAAACCTGCGTGTTGCGTAACAACAGTATTCTAAGGTTTAATAGCAGGTAACCAAGCAACTGAGTGAAAAGCAACTGTCTTGTTATTTTCTTCCCATGTAAAAATAAGCAGCTCCTGCTGGTCTTTCATAACAGTGATATTTCAGTTGTACAATTTTCTAGAAATTGAACACTGTAGTATGAGTTTTCTGGTAATTTATACCCACAACTCTTCCTTTGTTCCTGAGAGATGGTATGTGGTAGCTGGCTTAAAAATGTCAGGATATTACTGTAAAGCTAAAGAGACAAAGGAAAAATGCAACTTTCAGGTGAAATTTAGTCAGTGTAATAATGTTCCCAATTCAAACAAAGGACTTGAGTTCTTTTAAATATAAGTAATTTCTTGAAAGGCTGTTCATGGCATAACCTCTAAAAGAAAAACTCTCCTCTTTATTAACTGTTGATGCATTAATAACTATGTGTGGGTTTGAACAGCAGTTTTAAAAAAAAAAAAAAAAAGCTTGTAAAATGCTAAAATCTAAAGGCTTTGACCCAAATTATTTGGCAGTCAGAAGTGCCTCGCTAAATATTATACAAGTATATCTATAATATTTTTTTATTATTATTTTAATGGTCAACTTTTTGGGTTTAGGTAATAAATTAAAAGATGTAAACCAATATTCACATTTGAACTTTATTGAAAAGATAATCCCAAACAAAAATCACACCAATCAAATATTATGTTTATACTGTGGGAATGCTTTTATTGACCAGGAAAATCTAAGCTGTCTGAGTTCATCATTGAGCCAACTGCTGGGCAATCCTGAAGCAAAACTTTAATTTGAGGAAGCAAATATTCTGAGATTGGGGCAGATCTTTGCCATCCAGCAAGATGACATGCAACCAGTAATGCAATCGAATTGTTAGAGCACTTTAGCTCTCCGTTCAGCCTGAGCTTGGGCTATTTTATAAAAACAGTAAGGACAAAAACATTAGTCTCTTGTAGAGACACCCCTTCAAATACTTCCAGCAGTATGGTGACTTCAACAAAGTATTGACTGAAAGGGTCTGAATGAAAATGCATGGCACACTTTTGAATATTGAACCCATGAATCATTTTCCTTCCACTTCACAAGTATTTACTACATTATGTTCTGTCACATAACTCCAAATAAAACAATGACATTTATGGTTGTACTTTAGAAAAATGTGAATTTAAATCATTCGCTCAACGACTACAGCTAAAATAGAGATGTTTTCCCAAATAGCAAATGTCTAAAAACAAGAACTAACATCACCTTCATAAATTCCCTGTAATTTATGATTCTTATTTCTCTCTTTATACTTTTCAGTGGTGCATCTTCCCCACCATGGGTTCTAGAAAACCCACCCCCTCGCCCTCTGGCCAGCTCCCCTACAGGGCTCTCATCCTCCCAGTATCCTTCGCGGCTTGGGATTTCTATGACGACCAGAGTTGGCACTGCCGTAGAAAGCGGATGTCACAGCGGCAGCATGTTCTGCTCCATCCTGTGAATTAACGGCCAAGCATGCAAAAACTGAAGTGTGTTGCTATGAGGTCCCAAACTGGTCACTTTTTACCTGCTGATAATCCAAAAGACGTACTGGCTTTTTCTTCCAGGATTCATGAGATCACCTTTGGCTCTGTATGTAAATGTGATGGGGTTTTTTTTATAAATTAGGGGAAATTTTACAATAAAATGCCTGCACACAAGAATTGAACAAAAACTCATCCAAATATCAACTGCATGTTTCACTGAAGCTTTATTTTAATGGTTTTTACACCACAGACATTTTATCATCATTCTGCTTTTAATAGTTTCTGTTAAGGATGTGCTCTTCAATAGATCCCAGCAGCAGGGGAAGGCTTTAGAAATAACTCATCTGGTACAAATCTGTGCCTTTTTTGATATTTAAAAAAAAAATCTACAATTGTAGCAGGGGGGTTTGGAAAGATGATCGTATGAAGTGAATATGCAACAACAAGCCAAAATTAAGCTTCTGCCTCTTGCACAGTGTGTTGTTTTAAGGTGAGTTTCTGGCTTCAATGCCAACACTCATTTTCTTGCAACCAAACAGAAATATGGCTATGGAAATATGTGCAATATGGCTACGTTCACACTGCAGTCTGAAGTGACCCAATTCCGATTTTTTTTTTTTTTTTTTTCCCCCCTTAATGTGACCTATGTCTGGGTCACATTAAGGAAAAAAACTTGAGTTGGGTCACTTCAAGCAGCAATGTGAATATAGCCTAAGTGAACTCTACAAATGTGCCTATAGAGTAAAGCTGGATGTTAGGTAATCTAGAGGTTGTTTACAGCTTGTTAGTTTTTACATCCTCAACAGTAATCGTAAAAAATAAGGTTTCAAAGTGTCCTCTTTTCTCTTTTGTCTACAAAACATAATAAACGGCTCTTCTTTGTGATGTTTCCATTTCCTGCAGTCCTTTCATCTTTTCTTATATTTTAATGCATCTTCTTCCGTTTCCGTTGCTCGACAAACTTCTCATACTTGACTAGTGGTAGGACAACAGTGGCCTGCCGGTGGTCGTCACTCAGTGCAGCTTCGTCCCTTTTGGCTCTTGCTGGTTTAATCAAAGACAGTCCCATTGACTTTGCAATCTCGATCACCCTGTACATAATATGTGGGTCAGAGATTTTATTTAGGAAAAAGAAACATCTTATACTAATACTGTCATAGTTTAAATAACACTTTTTAAAATTTTATGATTATGTTGACTTAAATAAACAGTGTTGTTAAATGTATTGCCCCCTTAATGATTTCTTCTAGTCTTGCTGTTTTGTCAGAGTTAAATGACTCAGACCATCAGACAAAGACAACCAGAGTAAATAGAAAGTGCAGATTGTTTACTAAGGGAAAAACTATCAAAAACAAATTTGCCTTTTGTTAGAAAGTAATTGCCCCCTAATAATTGACTGTTTCACCCCTGGCCACAAAAACTGAAACATTTGTGAAAGCTGCTAATGAGTCAATTATATATCTGAGGAGGAATCACTTGTTTTATTTCTGCCACACTTCTGTTTGTGAGCATAGAAGGTCATGCAACAGGATCTCACAATCTGATATGATGCCATATTTTGACTGGAAAACATCGCAGATGTTTGACTGTCTGTATGATGTTATTTTTTCACATTTTACTTCAGATTTAATGGATGCACTTTTCAATAGGCTCCACTTTTGTCTAATGAGCTTTAAGATCTTGGGGATTATCAAAGTGCTTTTAGGCAAATGTGAGGTAGGCTTTGGTGTTCTTGGTATCAGTGGTTTTAGTCATGGAGCTCTCCCATAGCTTACATATATGCCTATTTCCTTTTTCGTTGGTGAATCACAATCAACAAAAAAGATATTCTGGATCTTCTGTGATCTCCTCAATGAGTTCAATATTCTGTTGGAACAATCTTTGTTTATACATGGCTTTCTAACCCCTTTCAATTACTTTAAATCCATATGGGATAGCTTATTTTCCCTTAGTAAATTAAATCATTTGAAAATGCACTCTAGTGCTGATAACAAAATCTGTTCCATCTGAAACATGAGTGTGGCAAAAAAAAAAAAAAAAAAAGCCAAATCTGGGTGCAAATACTTTTTTCCAGCACTGAAAATAAAATCAACTCACTTGGCTTTGGTGATTCCCAGATCACGATGCAGTAATGAGAGGTCAACAGTCATGTGACCCATGTGCAACAACAGAGCCAAGCTGTACGCTGCTAATTTGGCACGCATTGATGTTGAAACTATCTTCTGCACCCTAAACACAGGAGGGGAAAAAATAAAGATAAAAGATGTGATTAGGTTATTTGTTTAAAACAACAAATTTTAAAGTCAATCTGAAGTTGTTTTTTTTTACAGGACGAACTTTCTGGTCAAAGAATTGGTGCAAAACGACGACAAGTCAAGCTAACCGTCACTTCATCATCATACCTCCCATTGTCGAAACTCTCTACAGTGAAAGTTCTGAACAGCTTGTTCTGAATGATGCGAGGGCAGCCTTCATCATGTCCAACTGTACACATAAAGAACAGAGAGCAAAGAATGTTCTAACTTTTCCCTCTGATGATTCAGCACACACAGGTAAAATGTTCTGGGTAGTTTTTGTGACTCAACTTCGGGAGGAAAAGAACATGTTTTATTTTTCAGAGTTTGAACATTCAGTCAGAATCAGGTAGGAGGATTAGACAATCCTGCTGCTGAGTCACAGTAACATTTCAGCTGAGTTTTTTTAAAGAGTACTCCAGTGATTTTGTGCTAAATTGCCAAAACATCTTCACACCAGCTTAAGATCTTGAGTGGTTTGCTAAATGTTTACTTCAACAACGTCCTATTTTTCTGTTTCCCCTTCAACTTTGTTGAAAATGTTCCAGGCTCAGCCACAGAAAAACATCCTGGAAAATAATGCCGCCATTACCATATTTTTACCTTAAATGTGAATTTTACATTTCCTTTGCCAGAAAAATATTTCTGAAAGGAGTGACAAGAAATATTAAATGTTTTCACGCTATATTAATTTTTTTAAATGTACCTTGTCAGTTGCTCCAGCTACCAAATATCAGATAAGTGGCTGAAAGGTAATTTTCTTTTATTGACTTATTTACTTAATACCCATTCCTATAATGATTTTACACTTTGTTAATAAATGGACAGTTTAAATTGTCATTTTCATCTAAAATATTTGTCATTTTTATTAGCTTCATTGGAAACCAATGAAGTGCCCACATTTGTTGACATTTTGTAAATAGATATAGATATATATTTTTAAACATCCATCTCTCTTGACAGGTCTGTGCAATCCCTACCTACCTTTATAAATGCCTGCTTCACAAAGATCAGAGAAACCTTCCATTGTACAGTGCAAAAGAAGAGTAAAAGCAGACATACTCACACTTGCGTTGGACGTTCTTCTGATTTGCCAGTTTGAAGAGCAGAGAGAGGTAAAAGGCGCAGCGTGCTATTCTCTCTCTGGCTTCACCTTCAGGTGGCAGGCTCTCTAAATGCTTCACAACACTCAGTGACCTTCAATCAAGGAGTAAAAGTAAAATTCATCATGCAGAGAAACACTGCTAAAGAAATGTCAGGCATTGTGAGCAACTTGTTGCCCTACCCTCCTTCATCTCTCATCTTCTGCAGCTCCTCCTTGGTGAGTGCTGCCATCTTGGATCCAGGCTGCTCCAAAGCAGCGAGCTCGACTGGACTCAAGACTGAGGAGATCGATTAAGGATGGAGAAAACCTCCACTGTAACTCCAAACATAAAGCTATGGTTACATTCCTAAGGATTTACACACAATGATAGGAAGCAAATAAAAGATACGCTCATCAAATGGGTATACGTCTTCTCGTTTGCCTGCGTTTGGATTGCAAGGAGGCAGGTGGGACCCCAGGGTCTCTTGGGACTCTGTCTCAACCACTTCCTGTTGGAGGGCTGAGGAAAAAAAAGAAAAAAGTTTCCAGTAACATAGCCACAATGAGAAATGAGGGTCAAAGCTTTTTTTTCCCCTTTTACTGATTTTTTTAAGACAGAGGAGCTGTTAGAACCTCACCTTCCAGACCTTTCTTTTCAATAACAGAGGTGGCAGCTTTATCCACTGCAGCCTGCAGGGCATTGCTACCCACCTGGTTTAGCTTGCGGGAAGCCAGGGCTCGTTTCTGCTTGTTGGTGCCAAATGCCTCAATCAACATATCAACCTGAAGACAAAAGGAATCAGATTTAAACATGATTTCTGCCTATTAAGTCATTATGGTTTAATTAAGTGGGAGAAGAAAATAAATCTGTGTACTTTGTCTCTGTAGGATTGAGAAGTATCCTGAGATTTGGTAGTTGATGTCTCCCCTGGTGTAGATGCCACAATAATTAAGCTTTTTGAACAGTTCTCAATGATTTTCAAAGGAAATGAGAGGCACTGATGTTACAATCAGTACCAATGTGTGTTGTTGTTTTTACCCGGGATAACAGGCTGCATGTTGAACAGCACAGCGTTATGCACCTCCATTTGCATGGTCTGTTTGTTCAGCACTCCAACATAATATCTGGGAAAACACCAAACATCATGTTTAAAGTTCCTAACCCAACTTTACAACAAAATCACTCAGAACTATGAATCATAGACAGTTTTCTAACCACAAATGTGGTTGATGGAAAAAGATTAAGAGTTTTCAAAAATCCTTAAAAATTAAAATCTGGAATATGTCGAATGATTCTGTATTAAAACCGCCAAATCAAATTCTTTGTAGCCCCATTTACTCTTGTTTGCTCTTCCACCATATTAATGTCAGGTTACCATTTTGATTGGTATACCTTCTATGATGTCATCAACAAAAATAGATCCAAAGTTTGTTTCTAAGTGGAAATCTATTCTACTTTTCCCAGCTCATGATTATTCTGTGTACATTTGTTAGTGGAGAAAATACACCACAGGATAGCATCTTTAAAAGTGACATCTGCAGCAGAAAAACCTCCAACACATTTCTTTTAGAACAAACATAATTGTTCTTACTTGCAGAGGGTGTTGCATTTCAGAGCTCCCGCTCCAAAATTCTGACCAACATAACTCAGTCTGTTTGATTCAGCAACCTCAGCAGAAGAAAAACATGATACGCATAAAAATCCAAACAGCATAACCTGTTTGGTTATGCTGTTATAACCAAACAGGGTATACAGAAATAAGAAACGCATCATGCACCAACATCTTCCTCACCAGTATCCGCCTGCTCTTCTTCCTCGGGTTGTTCTCATCTCTGTTCTTGTACATGCTGAAATCGAGGCTCTCTGCATTGGTGACGCAGCCATTGGAAAAGCGGACTGTGTGAGAGAAACATTCAGAGACTAGTTGTTAACCTCTGATGCAACACATTTGAGGAGAATAATGCATTTATTCATGGGTTTGAAGTCAAACTGCAGCGAGCGAGCTGCAGTTTGCCCACGTGTGCGCGCACTATTCCCTAAAAACGGTCTTTAAATCTCACACAACACTAAGCGACGATGTCGTAGTTAAAATTCAGGTTCAACGATTTTATATGTAATAATGATATGTATTCACCAATAGCTGCTTTGTCGGATTCAGTCTCTTCCCCACAGCACACTAAAGAGCAGGAGGCAGCCATGACAGTTGTTGTGGGGTTTCTTTTTTTTTTTTTTTTTTTTTTTTTATATAAGGCGGTGTTAAATGTGTTATACTGCCATCTAGAGGCGAGGATGTGTTACTATCCGGTCACCGCACTTGAGAATTAATATGTGTTTTTCTTTTTAAATCGTTATTACACTGTCAAAGAGCAGCTAAGCTATTCAGTCCGTAAAAATTTGCCAAACTCCAATAAAAAAAGCAGAGTGGAAAACACCCTGACTGTACAGAGCCGACCTAAGGCATAATTAAATAAAGCAACTGCTTAGGGTCCTCGGATCTTCAGGGGCACATAAATGCTTCAATTTAACACATATCTAGATTTTTAACATTTTATTTTCTTGAGAATGAGAATGACAATTCGAATAAATTTTATTTAATTGTTTCAGCACAGCTAAATTAAAATATTAAATTTATTTTAATATTCCTAGTTTGACTGTTGTGTTACCAAAACCACAATCTCATGCTTTGTTATCTTTGTGTTTCAGTTCAGTTACTTCACAAATATTTCTCAGTGAATAATAACCAATTATCAGTGAATGCTTTTAAGTTCAGCCAATTAAATTTGGCTTATGGAGATCATAGCTAGCTGGCTAATTTCCGTCTCTAGTTACACTCCTGATAATGATGGGGATGTTCTTAACACAAAGAGGGGTTCGTAAATCACAACCTTGGGCCAGTCCTGTGAATGTAGATTTAGTTCTCAATTTACTGATGTATCATGAATTCACAACAAAATCAGTTATGTGTTACTTGTAACAAACTCAAAGGTTTTCATCAAATCTTCACTTCCTCTGTCCTGGATCTGCGTAAATAAACAGCCATCTCCATGAAGAACCTAATCCATTTGGGGAAAAGTCACAAAGTTTTGAATCGCTCTTAGTCTGACCCCTACCCTAAGACCATTTTGCCGTTGGAGTCCCAACTGGGAGTGGAATTCCATGGCAACTAAGGAATCAGGATCATTGGGGTACTCAAACCCCTCTACCACGTTAAGGTGGCGATTCACCAGAGGGGAGCGAGTCCCATCAAATGTAATTTGATGAGACCCCCCATCCTGAGCAAGCACACGGCGCCAGTGGAGAGGAAATCTCCCTTTAAAAAGGAAGAAACCTCCAGCAGAACCAGAATCAGGATGGGCAGCCATCTGCCTTGGCTGGCCGAAAAACAAGATGACAGGAAAGAGACACAAACACACAGCTGGATCCAAATGGGCTGAGAAAACACAAACCACAAAGTTATTTGCAGTATTAATGCACATGTACATCATAATAAAGGGGAAAATCCACAAATTACAGAGAAATCCTGCAAACTTTACACAAAAAGGAATGGAGGTTAAAATTACAATTTAATCCTAGTTACAATAAAATGCATTGACCTAATAAATTCAGTTTATTACGTCAATAGGGAATATTGTAATAATACAAGTTAAACCACCATATTTTCCTAAATGTGAAGGTGAATCAAACTGAACATTTGTTCAAGCAATAATTATATTATAATTGTTAATAATTATTTTTGCAATTTTGTACAGCATATTAAGTTGTTTATCCATTATCTAACACACATATTTTCGTGGGGTTGCTGGTGACAGTCTCTAGCAGTCAACAGGTAGGAGGGATATACTTCAACACAGAGACAAACACACACACTCATGTGTGTGATGTGGGAATTTAAAAAGAATCAATGAGAATTTAGAGGACTGTGGGAGGAAGCCGGAGCACCCGGAGAGAACCCACACAGAAACCCTGAACCTGGATTTCAACTCAGAATCATATTGCTGCAAAACCACAGTGCCATCAACTGTGGCACAACACAGCCATACTCTGAGTTTCTCTTTTTATATATTGTTAATACTTTTATCTTTATCTGAACCTACCAAAACTACTACTTAATGTCCTGCCACTTTGATGTTTTTACAGCTGAATTTCCCCACTGAAATAATTTTCTATTCTAGTTTATTCTATTTATAAACCTGTATCTCATAATTATGAGTTATCTCATGATAATGATAAGATTAGGCGCTTTATATCATTATTATTATGAGTTAATGAGTTAATATCTCATTACATACATTTGTAATGAGATTTTCATACTAAACAGCTAAATAGCTTTCCCACTGACGTTAATTATTTCCTAAAACTTCCTTTTGTTTTTTAAAAACCAGAGCACCTGGAGAAAAATGCAAATCTAAAACAACCCAAAGATAGAAAGACTAAAATTCAATTACAAATATTCAATTTGACCACAGTTACAAGGCAATGCAGCTAAATGCAGTTCAGAATTATAAAATGCACAAATAAAATATAAGTTTTCCCTGTTACCAAATGAAACAACTATTTTATATCCTAGTGTTAAAAATTCTCTTCTAAATGCTTCTAATTATTCACCTGTAAACATCCATACATTTTCTTACACCCTCATCCCATTGGGGTCAGGAGGGGCGCTGGTGCTTATCTCCAGTGGTAAACAGGCGATGTCTCCAAGTATACCCTGGACAGGTCGCCAGTCCTTCACAGGGCAACACAAAGACAAGCAGGACAAACGATAATACACAAACCTAGGGAGAATTTAGAGAGACCAATCTACCTAACAATCATGTTTTTGGAGTGTGGGAGGAAGCCGGAGCACCCGGAGAGAACCCACGCATACACAGGGAGAACATGCAAACTCCATGTAGAAAGACCCCGGGCCGGGAATCGAACTACAAGGCAACAGAGCTATCCACTGTTCCACTATGCAGCCCTACTCTTAATTTTCTATCCATCCTTTTTCTGTACACCCTTGTCCCTAATAGGGTTAGGAAGGGTGCTGGTGCCCATCTCCAGTGAACATGTAGGGCGAGAGGCGGGGTTCACCTTGGACAGGTCGCCTGTCTGTCGCAGGGCAACACAGAGACAAACAGGACAGACAATCATTCATACACACACACACACACACACACACACACACACTCACACCTAGGGAGAATTTAGAGAGACCAATTAACCTAACAGTCAAGTTTTTGGAGTGTGGGAGGAAGCCGGAGAACCCGGAGAGAACCCACGCATGCACAGGGAGAACATGCAAACTCCATGTAGAAAGACTCCAGGCCGGGAATCGAACTACAAGGCAACAGTGCTACCAACTGTGCCACTATGCAGCCCTATTTTTAATTTTCCTTTTAATATATTTTTAGTGCTTTTATTTTTGTCTGAATCTACACAAACTGCATGCCTCGATGTCCTGCTAAAATCATTTAAATATTAAATTCTATTTATTTAATTAAATGTGTTTATGCTGTTTAAATTGCATCAGATTTTTACTATATGAATTATATATAGTAAATATAGTTTAATCAAGTTAATTTGAAATTTCATTCTGATGTTTTCAGTCTGATTCCACTGCACCTGTCTATACTTACTACCCTTTATTTGTTATCTTCTTGGGCGATCTTTCCATGAACTCTGAAATTATACAGACAGGTATACTGCCGATGGCCCCAGTTGCTGCTGATCTGTAACTTTATGGACCTAAAAGCCGCTCCTCTGTGGCTCTGTAATGACAAAATGATATATTAGCTGAATATCAAATCAGTAAACCTAAATAGGAAGTTTAATTACATTCACTCATTGTTTTGATATTGCAAAGCCAGCAAGATTTCTAATAATGCTTGAATATTTTCCGTTTTGTCATTTAACAACCACAAATTTCAACGTATTTGATATTTTATGTGACACACCAACAGAACATAACACGTAATTGTGAAGCTGACGGTGATGATGTGAGGGTGGTTTTCATTAGCAGATGGACAGAGCTATAAATACAGATCAGTCCTTGAAGGTATGCAGAAGACTTAAAAACTGGGTGGACAGTATGACAACAACCCTACACAGCCAGCAATACAATAGGAAGGTATAAATTCAGCACCACATATGACAGGTATAGTCAAAGTCCAGACATACATCCAAAACAGAATCTGGGAAGACTGAAAAAATTCAATTTTAGATGCTGCATCCAAATTGACTGAGCTTTTGTTTTCATGTATAATTTTCTATCTGATTCACAAAGATGAGCTACTTTCTGTTGGCATGTTTCTGTTATCAAGTCCTAATAGGATACAATAATGTTTGTATTTTAAACATTAAAACACTGAAAGGTTCAATGGCTATAAATATCTTGCAAACTGATTAAGCAAAGTAGTTAAGAAAGTACTTGAGATAAATGTACCTGTAGCGCAAAGGTCTGAAGCGGATTTTGGTCATTTTCATACAGAAAGGTTCCCAGGTGAGTCCATTCCTGTTCGGGCTCCCTCATTCCCTGTAAACCAAAATTAGACAAATATTCTTAGAAATATGTCTGAAAGTTAGACTGTGTGTTTCTGTTTAATATTCAGATACTTGTGGCTTACATAAACAGAAAACTCCTTGGGAGCACTCCAGATGTTACCAGTCGGGGACAACATTTTAGGAATGTGTCCCAAGGTGACTTGACTGATAACAACTTTGTGGGACAGGGCGATGACTAAATGTCCCTCAGAACCTTCAAAGGCCCAGCACTCTCCTGGGTGTAGGCGAGTCCTCCCCTGAAGAAAAAGAGTTCAAAGTTTGTTAAAAAAATAAACAAAAGTCTTCTAACTATTGCATCATATAGAAATACCATTCTGCTTCATTTTCATGTTACATTATGATTGCAGTTCAGTTCATACCTGAATGACAATGCTTGGGTGGATCGATGGCTGTTGAATTCCAAACCCACTGCATCTTCGTATTTGGCCAGGATGTATGGCCGATGGCATCCAGTGTATAACCTTTGCTCCTGTTTTCAAACACACACAGAAAGTGAATTAAAACAATCTAAGCTTAAAACATTCAGTTAGATTTATGATGGTAATGACTTACCTTGTGATTTCAGTGCAAAGTTGGGCAACAAATCTACCGATGGAAGAAGGTAGTCCATCTTATTCTGCAGGCCAACCAGCACATCCTTCATTTCCTGTTTTTGTTTTCCCTCATTTTCAGATCCTGGGACAGAAACCTAAACACAATTGAAGTTAGCAGTTTGGTCATATCACTAAAGAGGACATTCAAATATGGGTTATTATTAATAAAAAGCTTACTGTGTTTATGGTGGGGGGTGAAGAAACCGGAGGTTCCATCGTCAGAGGAGCAAGAATTCTGGCAAATCCTAAAAGAGAAGGGGGAAAGTGACAGGGTCAGTAACACTGCTTCCAGACAAAAGACTTTCTACAAAATATTGGTGGTTGGCTGTTTGTAGAAGAAAATCATTTACCATAAATCAAGGCGAAAAATAAGATGCTGAAAAAACAATGTTTCAGCTTGTATTTCACCATGTCCCCATTGCTGCTACTGCTCCTGCAGTAGCTGATGTCCATTTCTGAAACGGAGTTGTTTCCCTTGCGGCCATAACGGCGGCGGTATGTCCACTTCCTGTTCAGCCAAGGTAGAACAAATACAAATATGTAAACAGATGCATGGATTAGAAGACTTTTGAGTTAAATATGCAAAGTTTATTTTGCAAAAGTTTTCACTCAAAGAGTAGGAATACTTTCGCCACGTTTTCCATTGAATGTATTTGATGACTGATCTCACCTGACTCTGGTCTCTTTATAACACACATTCGGTGTTCCATCAGGGTTGTAATATCCAGATGATTGCAAACGAACACTTCGTCTTGACATCTCTAAACTGAAGCAGAGACATGGAAAGTTGGTCAGTGACTCTAAAACAACACATGTCAAATATGTAACATAACTGCATAGTTTTTGGTCTGTTTCAACACCTGCAAATCATTTGTGAAATATAAACTGATTTATTTAATATTTAAAGCCATTCCAGTCATAGTATTATTTCTGGCGATAAATAGCAGTCACTGATCTTTACATTTTCATATGAACTAACTTTAAACACAGAACTTTAAATCAACTGCTAGAGCCAATTTTTTCAGATTTGCTCTTTTTCACCATTGTCAAATATGCAAAAAAAAAATATTTTTCATCTTTTCATAAAACAAGAAATATACTATTTCATCTTAAACTAAAAAAACGTATTTCTAACTGGCTATCTTTCTTAACTTATCACTAGCAATTCTTCCAAATAATTGTAGTATATCTTTTCAAAAGTGTAGTTAGTTATTCCTACTTGATAAATATAAAAAAAAAATACTTACGCTGACTGTATGTTAAATATAATCACTGAATTTAGTGAAAATAAGTAAGTCTCTCTTCAATATTTTTTGTGTCACTTCTCTGAGATCTGCAACAACAAATGAGAGAATTCTGACAAAAAAATCCTCCTTTGTTGACAAAATTCTAGAATCTCATGATGTTTTGTTACCATGGAATCCGGTGTCATCAAAAGCACATTAAGTAATGGCATTTATGTGTTAATTTAGCACAGTTTTAAGCAGATAAATTTATTCAAACCTCTCTTAGTTGATGTGTTTCACTATAGGCTATGCAAAAGTGAGTGACAAGTGTTTATTTTTTATGAACACTATTTTTACGTCAATAAACTAAATTTATGATGTTCAAACTAAAATAAAATAAAAACCTTCTGATTCAATTGGGAAATTAGAAAATGGTCAATAAATTCAAACTTAATTCATTATCGTTTGAATTTATTGTGTTATTATTCCACCTTGGGAAAAATGCATGACATCAGCGACACTTTGTGGTAAAACTGTGAAGGTGCAGCACTACGCCGTGGTGAGGTCGCAGCCTCGGAAGTGAAGCACAGCTCCATCTTGTGAGTCTGGCTGGTAAAACCGTCTGAGTAACGAGGAAATTGTTAGAAATCATTGTACACACATCCTTCCGCCAATAGAGCGGATGGCTATTAGGATGAAGATCATGGCCTCCGGCGAGTGAAACAATATGTCCCCCTCGGTTTGAAACCAACGGTCAACGTGACACCGCTCAGCCAAGCCAGCCGGATGCAGAGTAAAAATCCGGTAGGAAGTGGACCACCGCAAGGAAAGCGTGTTGTTGCACGCAGCAGTGAAAATGCTTGCTGGCGGTAGATATATTTGAGGGGACATTTTGTTGGGGAAAGGTCTCGGCACAGAGTAACGGGTCTTCCCGGAGAACAGAATGCTTCTGTGGCTAGCAAGGCACTTGATTGGTTTGCTGTTAGCTAAATTTAGCATCTCCAACTCCTGAACCGGACTATTTTCTTCCCATTGAAACCTCATTTTTAAAGACAAAACCGGTAATGTATTTCTCAGAATCCCCTTTTTGTCTTTTAAAATTAAGAATATTCGTTTACATCGCTTTAATGAAGTTATTTAAGTGGTAATGCACTTGCTAACTGCTCTGTAGCCCATCTGTTATCGGTGTTATCAGTCGGCTAGTAAACTACATCAGCTTTGCTCTAATTTTCTGATTTTTGTATTATTTTACCCATTAAAGCATACATGTATATTGTCGCTTAAATGTTTAAGGTTGATACAGAAGAACATATCTATTAGTCATTAATGTCAGATTTTTCGATACCATTCTGGCTTTCATGCATGCAAACCCTTACTGAAATATGTATTTACATCTCTATAATTAAGTGTTAATGCATTTGCTAACTGTTCTGTAGCTGATTATTGTATTATTTTACACATTAACCCATAGATGTATATTGTCGCTTATTAAATGAAAGTTTTGAATGTTTAAGGTTGATATAGAAGAACATTAGTCGTTCATATCTCAAACTCCAGATTTGTAGTGCTTAGATAGGTATTTTAAGACAGACCCACTAAAAGCAGGGCAAAATTGTTAATTGGAAGTGCAATGGCAGTATTTCTTTTAACAATTAAAAGTCTGTGAAATGTGCTTTTGTATTACTTTTCAACCCTTCTGGGTCGTTTTTTTTGTTTGTTTGTTTTTTCTTTGATACAATTAGGGCTGCTTGCAATATATATGTATTTTTGTATTCTACCAGCGCTGTACGTCAATAAACTAAATTAAATTTTACAAATTCATGACAAGTGCATCTTCTTCCACATGTTTTGTGGTATTCCCCGTTTGACTCAATACCAACTACTGCTGGTTTACCTTCAAATCTGCAGGGCAATGGATTTTCCCGGCCACTTTGAGCAGATCTTCCAGCAGCTCAACTATCAGCGCATTCATGGCCAGCTGTGTGATTGTGTCATTGTGGTGGGCAGCCGACACTTTAAGGCTCATCGCTCGGTGCTGGCGGCCTGCAGCACCCACTTCAGAGCACTCTTCACGGTTGCGGAGGGAGACGCCAGCATGAACATGATCCAGCTGGACAGCGAGGTTTGAACTAAATCTGTGACAGTGTAGCAGATTATTATTGCATCATAATGAAACCGCGTTTGATTGCAGGTGGTGACAGCAGAAGCATTCGCTGCTCTGGTGGACATGATGTACACATCGACACTAATGCTGGGAGAGAGCAATGTCATGGATATTCTTCTTGCTGCTTCGCACTTGCACCTGAACAATGTGGTGAAGGCCTGCAAACACTACCTGACCACACGGACGCTGCCCCTGTCCCCCTCGTCAGACAGGCCCTCCCATCACCACCCTCAACAGGAGCAGCAGAGACACCGGCAGCAGCAGCAGGTGGGGGATTTGGGGGCTAACGCTAATCTCACAGCTTCATCTGCGAATTCCAAGCTGCAGCGCTCCTTCCTGCTGCAGCAGCTTGGACTCAGCCTGGTGAGCTCTGCTCTGGGAGGCATGGAGGAAGATGGCGTGGGCAGCAGAGTGGTTGATCAGAGAGCCTCCTTCCCTACACGGCGCTTCCACAAACGCAAACCTCCTCTAGGGATGGGGCTTTCAGAGGAAAGACCCAGACAGAGGCAGCGGCCCTCGGCCCCCAACCGGGGTCTGTTGGTAGAGAGTGGGGTTAACGCAGAGAGAGAGGACGGAGTGCTTCTGTCACCTGACTCCCACAAGATGGGGGTTGAATCCAAGTTAGACGATGCGATCACAGGGATAGTGTCAACGCCTCAGGATGACCCCCAGATGCCAAGTCAGTCAGACAGCGGGCACTGTGAGGAAGAGAGGATGCAGGGAAGAGTGGGCAAGGAGGAGGACATCAGTGATCATGACCATCAGGATGATGAAAGAGTTGGGATGAAGATAAAATCAGGAACAGGGGATGAAGAGGCTGAAGAAGATGAGCAGAAGGTAAAGAGATGATATCAAGCAATAATAAGTTATGGTGTATTCTGTGTGATTATTCTTGTTTCATTTTGTTTAGATACACTAGTCATCAGCATGAATTCCATTTAATTTAAGCTATGGACATAACTTGGTGTTCTGACAGGACATTAATCTAAACACACAAAAATAGCTCTTATTGGGTAAAGTAGAATAATGTTAACTTGCTAGAAACCTCATCTCTGCTCAAAATCTGTAAACTGTGCTTTTAAGCACGGTCTCTGTCTGGACAAAATCCGGCCCTCCATGGGGGGATGTATATGATTAAGGTTGTATGTATAATGTACATTTTTAACTTGTAAGTCCTTACAACTTACAGTTGTAAGTCATTTTTTAAGTTGTAAGGTTACATATTTTTTTCATTATCCAGGTGGTTGTCAAGCGTGAGCCGCTAAGTTCGCCTGAGCCAGCAGATGAAAACAGTGACGTGACATCACAGGCAGAATGCAGCGACCCAACTGAGCCTGGATGCCGGGAGGAAGAGGAAAAGGTGGAGCTGAGCCCAGAGAGCAGCGACCGCAGCTTTACCTCTGACCCCCAGGCCAGTTCCGAGCCTCTCCTGCAGTCCAGCTCGCAGCTGCTGCTCAAGAGCAGCATGGCTGGAGGAGCCGGCGTCTCTGCAGGTTACGGCTCCAGCACCGCTCTGAAAAACAAACCCGGTTTTAGCATCCCTAGCTTCCTTGGACCAAAGGATTTCAGGAGTGGCAGGTCGGGGTTGGTGGCTGGAGAAGATGGCCTTCCCAACACAACGACTGGAGGTGCACATCATTTCCTTCTGAGACAGGAAACTGCCACACCTTCAGGCTCTGCCTCATCCTCTGCTCTGCAGTCTGGAACATCGGGCGCTGAGAGCAGAAACAGTTTTGGAGATAACCTGCAGCCGGACTCTCTGTTCCTCCGACCACTGCATGACAGTTTAGGAAACAGTAGAGCCAGTGGAGGGGGAGCCGGCGGGAGTCGGGGAGGTGTAGACCCCTTTGCCTTGGACTTCCAGCGGTCCAGTCTGGGCTTTCACTCACTGGGCCGACTCTCAACTGGAGCAGGAGGAGCAACAGCAAACAGTCTGGGTTATCCAAGTTACAGGCGCATCGCTCCAAAAATGACTCCAGGGATGGACGGAGAAGAAGCTGTAGCAGGGATTCTTCAGGATGCCTCTTCCTCCTCCTCCAGCCTGGCTGGTCCTCTGCTTCTTAATGAAAGCGGCGGGTATGAGATGAACAGCGGACGGCCCACCTCCCTTCCACCACACCTCACACGGGCGTCAGCCGACGTCCTGTCGAAATGCAAGAAGGCGCTGTCGGAGCACAACGTCCTGGTGGTGGAAGGGGCTCGGAAATATGCTTGCAAGATCTGCTGCAAAACTTTTCTCACCCTGACTGACTGCAAGAAACACATCCGAGTCCACACAGGAGAGAAGCCCTACGCGTGTCTGAAATGTGGGAAACGTTTCAGCCAATCCTCGCACTTGTACAAGCATTCCAAGACCACATGTCTGCGCTGGCAGAACAGTAACATGTCCAGTGCGCTGCTGTAGAACGACTTCAGGGGGGAGAAACAAGGTGTTGAAATCAGCAACGGGCTCAGTTTTAACTCTTATAGTCTCACTTATGTTTTTGTCAGAATTGTTGGATCATCTGCCTTTTTTTTTTTAATAAATCAGTCCTGATCTCTGATCAAAGATAAGGATCATTTTGTTATCATACATATTGTTTCTGCTCTTCTAGCTCTCAACTTGTGTTTAAGGCTTTATTCTTAAAAATATCTATAAATAGGTTTGATCCCTGGCAGATTACTGTGCATACTCTCCTGTATAAATATCAGGAGAGTATGATAAAAATGTCTTTTTCGTAGGTTTAGATATCAGAACTTAAAACGCCTTAAAACTATTTAGTTTAAAAAAAATACTGATCCGCTTTGATGTTTCCTAGATGTTAAGGAGGACTTTGAATTACAGCCTTCACCTCTGATCAACTCTTCCCATACTCTAAGTCCATACTTACTGAGTCTTGTTGCATTCACAGCAGTCTGTACGCTTCCATAGAGCATTTTGCAAAAACTTTATACCTCCTGAACCTTTTGCATCTTGTAAATCTACAGCCACTCTCCTTATTTTATTGGGATTTTGTGTGGTAGAAACAAAGAAGTCATATTTGTGAAAGAGAAGTTAAATAACTTTTTAACATGTTTTAGTAATGAAAGTCTTTGTTGCGTGCATTAATATATGTTAAGCATTTTTTAGAGTTTTGTTTTGTCCCTTTTTCTGTATAGTGATATTTATGAAGTGCAGTAGTAATTGTTGTACAGTCAAAAGCTTGACCTGTCTGAACTGTTGAGTGCTACAGCTCATATACAATCAGCATGGACCTCCAGTTCTCTTTGTTTCCATTTGCAGAAGATGGATTGAACAAAGCTCTAAGATATCCAAAGCCTCGGTTATTGTTTTATGACCAAACTGCTTTAGACTTCACCACAGATTTCTCCCTGACCGGTCTTCTATAGCTGGTCATGATTTTATTTC
Organism: Gambusia affinis; assembly: GCF_019740435.1. Classification (NCBI taxonomy): domain Eukaryota; kingdom Metazoa; phylum Chordata; class Actinopteri; order Cyprinodontiformes; family Poeciliidae; genus Gambusia; species Gambusia affinis. The sequence continues at coordinate 9,102,810 of NC_057871.1, read as the reverse complement.
TTCACTAATGTTCTCTAACAAAACCTCTGAAGCCTTCACAGAACAGCTGCTTTTATCTGGACATTAAATTACACCCAGATGAACTCTATTTAATAATAAGATTCAAAAGGCAAATTGGCTGCATTGCATTTATTTAGGAGTATCAAAATGAAGTGTACTGAATACAGTTGCACCCAACACTTCAAAGTTTATCACCACTTGGTGTTAATTTGTCACATAAATCCCAATAAATATGTTGAAGTTTGTGGCTCTAAGGTTTAAATGTTGGGATCTTCAAGGGGTATGAATACTTTTTGAAGGCGCTGTACACTTTGGAGAAAGTACATGTGCTCTGTGTGCCAGATATTTATGTGAACATGAAGGTGGGATATATGAAACAGATGAATTTACGTGTTGAATGTTTCAACAACAGAAGAAAATTATATAGTCAACAACTAATATGAGTGGATTTTAGTGGCTTGATTATCTTTTGATAATCGCTAATAGATTATGTAGTCATTATCCATTTCTAAAACTGAGTTAATACCCAACTTTGCTTTTATATTTAAAGATTCTTTTGCTTTTATTAGGATTTGCAGTTCAGTGCCAATCATTGATTGGTTTGAGAAATGAAAAACGTTCCATTTCTCTGTCAAATCTCAGCAGTTTGTGTTGGACAGATTTACTTTAGAGTAAAGTTACGCTGTAAAACAAGTACTAACTAATATAAATTATTAATGGTGCCATTTTTATGAGTTTCTCTGGAAGCCCCACTGTAAATAGATTCTTTTAGTGTAAAAATTTCCAGTTTATTTATATTGTTGTTTATGACTAATGTACAAAAGTTGAGCTGAGATCCCAAAAAAACATCACTACATGATGCTGTGATGTAATTCTGTTTTTACTGATTTAAATGTCTTTTTTGATGGATCGGAGTTTAACGCGTCTTTTAATAGATACTTTGAAAAAGAAGTACACTTCTCACTCAACTGATTATCAGTTTGTTTGCTTCCACCTCAGAGTTGGCTCAAATCATTTACATGATATCTCTGTTACCTTTACTAGAAGTCATTTTTAAAACACTCATCTCTTTTTTCAGTTCTTGAAATGTAATCAAAGCGCTTAGACAAATCAATAAAATCTTTGTTATGTATAACTAATATGTTTTCTGGAGTGCTAAGATATGTATAATTTATTGATCCAACTTGTCCAAATGTATTGTGAGGCAGTTAGGGGTTGGTATGAGGTTCTCATGGTATAAATATTTCCAGTAGAAAAACAGGTTCAAGGTTTCAACTCCACCCAGCTCATTACTGTACAGCTGTAGCTGTAAAACATTGTTACCTTAATCAGAGTGATGTAGATTTCATGCATTCTCTATTTTGTTTTTTTTAGGTTTTTATGTAATAACTGGGGCTGCACAGTGGCGCAGTTGGTAGAGCTGTTGCCTTGCAGCAAGAAGGTCCTGGGTTCGATTCCCGGCCAGGGGTCTTTCTGCATGGAGTTTGCATGTTCTCCCTGTGCATGCGTGGGTTCTCTCCGGGTTCTCCGGCTTCCTCCCACAGTCCAAAAACATGACTGTCAGGTTAATTGGTCTCTCTAAATTCTCCCTAGGTGTGAGTGTGTGTGTGCATGGTTGTTTGTCTTGTATGTCTTTGTGTTGCCCTGCGACAGACTGGCGACCTGTCCAGGGTGAACCCCGCCTCTCGCCCGGGACGCAGCTGGAGATAGGCACCAGCAACCCTCCCGACCCCATTAGGGAAGAAGGGTGTAAAGAAAATGGATGGATGGATGGATGTAATAACTGGAGTTATTTAGATTGTTTAATAACAGCTGGTTATGTTTTCTGCGTTGGCCAGGACAAAGTGTTGCTATCTCTTTTCAGCCAGCTGATCAGCAGTACTCAGCAGCAGCCAGAGAAAACTCTGCTCACTTCAACACTTTCTTTCTGAGTTTGCATCATAGAAACTATAAAAAGGATTTGTGGATACATTGCCACTGTTTAAAGCCTCAGTTTACCTCATTAACAGGAAACTGCTCCATCACTACGTTTATGCTAGGCATCTTACCCAAATGTTCAGCATTACGTTGTTTTTTGGGGCCTGGGGATTTTCCAGCAGGCAGGCAATTATACAGGTTGTCAACTCATCCACAAAAGTTAAATTAGTGAAGTACTATTTCACAGTTAATATTTTTGAGACAAGTATATTTCTTCATTAGATTTCTTTTAAAATACATTTACATCCAACTTGCTTAGATCTAATATTTTATATTTTCTGTTATTTACATTAACAATTTAAAAGAAACAAACTTCCTGAGAAAAACTCTGACTATCATAGATTGATTTATATCAGTTTGGCTTCTTCTGTTGGTTTTAAATAAGAGTAATGTCATTGGACTAGACTGTTTATTGTACAGTTCTGTTTTAGTGAATTAAAAAAACAAAAACGAACATGTCTGTCTGTCTGTCTGTCTATATTCTTAATCACTGGATATATTGTGATATTGGTCATTGACTTTAAGTTGGTCGGCATCTTATCATAAAGTTGTTACACTGTCAGCTTGTATAGTTAAACATTTTTATTTAATTTCATGAGACATATTGGCACCTTGTTACAGAAGATAAACCTTGTTTTAAAAAATGAAATTAACACAAATTGTCAGATTAAATGTTCCTGAGATATAATCCAGTGGTGACGTTGCTGTTTGGTGTGTGAGTTTTAAGTGGCAAGTGATGGTTAAATGTATGATGTAACTCAGTCACATTCTTGGGAAAAAAATGTGTTCTTGTAAGAAATAAAGAGGTGATGAAGTGAAGATCTTCTAAACTACTTTCACTAGTTATTAATCCTACTGGTGTGGGGTTTTTTGTCCTAGCAGTTGAATTAATGGTTTATAAGCTTTCAAAATAAAGCACTTACCGTATTTCCTCTAGTTTTAATATTGCAAATTTAAATAGTAAATGCCTTACGCTCTCCAGCTTTAAAAGCTGAGTAATTGTTTGTTTTCCTAAATGTGAAAGCAATTATTTTTAAATGATTTTAAATGCTGTGGTTAAAATCATTGTCTCTGGTGTGAGAAAGTTGTAAAATATGTTGATTTGTTGTACAGACTGAATAAAACAATGGAGCTCTGTTGGGCCTTTCTTTGTGAAATTCTTATTTAATATTCTACAGTTAAACTCAACAGATGTGAACTAATTCCAGAAATTCTGAGCAAACCTGAAAAAGTCTCATTTGGATTCAAAAAATAAACAATGAATTTCTGAAACAGACTTTTTATATTTATTTGTTTAAACATCCACTTTCTTAATCACATCACAGTATTTGTATTTGTCTAATTTTAGCAATTATTTGTATTTTGTAGATACTGAAAGATAAATCCACACTCATTTCACTGCTTTTCTGGCATTTATACCCTCTAATATCAAGATTTTAAACCTGCTTGTTTTTTTTTTAGCTTTGCACAAAACTGGAAATTTATGTTTACAATTCTTTGCAAGGCGTTTTGTTACACGATCTCTTTGGCTCCAGACGTATTGATTCACAACCCTAAGTGGGGTCCCGATCCCCACTTTGGGAGAGCTAAAGGAGAACGGATCCAAGTTGATGTAAATAAACAAAGATCCAGTGCATTTATGCGGACAATTGCGTAGTCGAATGGGAAGCCATACTCTGGGTTGTGTTGTTTCATGATTTATGACATTTGAGTTAAATATTTCTTACACAAAAGAGAAGAATACAATAAAACAAACTGAGTTTAAAACAGAGGAAATATTTCAATGGAAAAATTGAAGTTCTCCAAAACTGAGATCCTGTGGAGCAAGTCTGTCCTCACAGCTTCAGCTCTTTGATCATTGGCTGCCTCCGCAGGCCAAGCAGCAGGTTGTTCGCTGCCAGGGCAGACATGGCGTTACGGGTGCTGTAGGACGCACTTGCAATGTGTGGAAGAATCACTGCAGAAGAAAGTTAAGACATATGATTGACAGTAAGTAATGAGAGCAATGAGAGTAATCAAAGTTGACTGCTTTGACAAACTCACCGCAGTTTTTGAGAGTAAAGAGTGGGTGGCTGGTGGGCAGGGGCTCAGGGACAGTGACGTCTAATCCAGCTCCAGCTATCTGCCCAGTGGACAGAGCTTCATACAAGTCCTCTTGATTTACAACCCCTCCTCTAATGTAGCAAAAATGCAGTATTTACTGACAGAAACAACATGGACAATTGATTCAATTATAAAAAGCTTTCGAACGCCATTGTATACATTATATTTAGGGATTGTTGTGTACTGCCTGTTCTGAGGTCACTCGGTGTGTTAATGATTAACATTGGGGTACCTGCTGGTGTTGATGAAGATGGAGGTATTTTTCATTTTTGAGAAAAGGTTCTTGTTGCAGATCTCTTTGGTCTCCGGTGTTAGAGCACAGCATACCAACAGGAAATCTGACTGCTTTGCCAGCTCATCCAGTGTGACTTGAAGAATAAATAGCATGAAAATCACAATACTGTATATCATACAATTGTCTCATGTAGATGCAAATTAATACAATCCCATCTATGTATTTCTATTAGTATGTTTAGATAGAGAAAACTTATGGGAAAGTGGGACTACAAAGGGTGGACACACAACCACCAGATGAAAATGTATTGCCTTGAACAAGTTTTCTATTGCTTTTATACATCTATACTCAATGAAGAGTTGTCATCTAGGCTTGCTACTAAGCTTTGGGAGAGAATTCTACATGTTTTGTGTCGCATCGGAAACACAGATTTTCTGCATGTTGATTTTCTTGAACATAATTATCTGGGACTGGATCTCTCCTGGCCTGTTTGTTGTTTGCATTTGGCCTGCAGGTTCTGGTTGTGCAATTTACAGGAAGGTCACATAGTTTTACCTCCACTTAGGGAATTAGCGATGTTGGAGAGTGAAAAAAGGCAAAACAGATGATTCTAATGAAACTGAAAAGCTGCAACTTTTGCATTTAAGCAGAAGCCAGTGCTTCTTTTACACAGGCGTTATTCATAAGCTTATGTGGCAACACTCTAGGCACGGCTCCAAATGAATTCAATTTGAAATGCATTGCACAGAACCAGACCTCTACCTTCACAGCACTCTAAATTCAATCATATTCAAAGTACAGGGAAAATATGAACTGTGAGCTTAATTTACTATTCTTTGTAATGCTTAGCTTCCTCTCTTTTTTTTTCTTTTCTTTGTAAAACTCCACTCCAAAGGCTTGAGGTATTATCAAGAATATACTTTGAAAAAATCCCTAAAGTGAAAAGAGGCCACAAGTGCCAATGAACCACATATTACCATATTCAGCATTGATGGCCTTGGCCAACTCAGGTCTCGGACCCACATCTGCGTAGATGAACTTATTCACTTTGAAAGGCGCCAGCCGCTCTGCAATAGCCACGCCTGAACAGCAAACAGAAAAAAACATCAACATGATGAGTATGGTGATAGTGAGACGATCTTATGTAAATTCATTGTGTTACCTATTCTTCCAAGACCAAGAATTCCCACAGTGCTGTTGGCCAGCTCGTATCCACACAGCCACAGAGTTCTCCATGTGCCCCAGCCGCCGCTGACACAAGTTGCAGTTGAAGATGGTTGTTTAAATTTGACTGAAATGAATTTGGGAATATTTTCTAAAAAGATGCGTGCTGTGTGGATGAGCTTACGTCTTAGCTTCATGAGTTGCCTCTATGAGTCTCCTGGATGTTGCAAGCAGCAGAGCTACCGTTAACTCTGCAACTGCATCTGTCAGGACCTCAGGGGTGTAACCTACACGGATTCCTCTGTTGAGGGACACAACCACATGAGCATGTTTCAGTAAAATAAATCCCATTAAATGTATACATATAAGGACCTAACAATTAAATGTATTATAGAAAAAAAAACAGATCACCTTTTCTTCAGCTCCTCCAAAGATAGATGATCAAACCCCACTGACATAGTACTAATGACCTTCAGGTTTGAACCTACAGGAAAAACACCATTGACACATAACCACCATGCTTTTGTTTATGGATTCTGTAGTGCCTGTAGTGATTCAGCCCAAGATCAGAGATAAAGATGCAAGGAACTTCGAGTTAAATTGTTTTATAAAGCAGTGCTGTTATAAAACAATCCATCCAACCATCCATCCATCCATTTTCTGTTCACCCTTGCCCCTAATGGGGTCGGGAAGGTTGCTGGTGATTATCTCCAGCTGCGTTCCGGGCGAGAGGCGGGGTACACCCTGGACAGGTCGCCAGTCTGTCGCAGTGTTATAAAACAATATCTAACAATTTGAGCAACTTGTGTAGCACTGTTCAATTTTTCAACACAAAATAGAAAGAGGAGTGCACAGCTCCAAACCAACCAAAATATGGTTCTCAATCTCTGATGACAGGGCAATCAAGTTTGTGACATGGAAATTTGGGAAAAAGTTTGATGGATTTGAATGTTTTTGCATACCTGCAGCATCCAACAATTCTGCATCGATCTTTTCAGTCAGCACGCAGAGGAGACCATCCACACCTTTCACTTTCTGAAGCAGCTCTTTCCTCGGCACAGGGACGTCATCTGAGTCCCACAGTTCAAACTGCACCCTGTGTGAAGAGAACGCAAAGCAGAGCAGCTATTCGACAACTACTGAGGTTCTCAGAGTGGTGCCTCAAACACCAACCTGAGATTTTACTGATAATCTCCTATTTAGATGTACCGGTAAATAAGATGCAACTGAGGTATATTAGTTATGAAATACATTGAAACACATTTATTCAGAAATGCTGTTTGGAAATATATTATTTTAGGTATCATATCTTTATCTTATTAGTCTTAAGGTGACCAATAGAAGTCCTTCATTCTGTTACAGAACTCCTTCCTGACTTACTGTCCAGAATCCTGGAGGATCTTCAGGCCTTCAGGTGGGATCTGCCTAGTAACATAAACCCGTGGAAGGGTTGACATGTCCCTCAGTACTTTAGTTGTTGCACCACTGGTGAAACTCAAAGGAGCAACAGCAATCCTCTGTAGCCGACGTAGTGCCATGCGGCTGCTCAACATTGCCAGTAGCTTGCAGATCTCTGTAAGGCAAGGAGTTTCTTTTGGAGTTGAGTCTTATTGCAGGGAGGCGTTAATTTCTGGCTGCAGTTTAGGAGGAGGTTTCCATGTGTGTTTGACCAATGTGATCAAAGGGAGGATGCCTCAGAGGTTTTGAGGTGAAGGGTAATTTTCTTTTTCCAGACCAAAAGAACACAATATTTGTCCAGATTTCAGTGGAAATGAAATCTATTTGCACTGCAATGGGAATGGAAATCAAAACAGACACAAAAAGATCCGACAATTACACATGTTCAAGCAATTATTTGGGTTTGTTTTTTGTTTTTTCCAAAAAAAACTCTCCACCAATTTGAAGTTAGTCAGATGTAAATGTTTCACTTGGCTGTTGACCTTTGTTTCTTTACACAGGAGAGCACCCAAACACATTCTGTTCTTCTGTCCAGCTCACCCTGGATCAGTTATGTCCTCCAAGTCTCCCAAGAGCGGTCTGGAAAACATATGGTTTGTTTAGAAAATAGAAACAAACCTATTGAAATAAAAAGAAAACCTGTTATTATAGTGCATTAAGAAAAATAGAAACAATCAAGATGAGGGGACAAAATCCACATTAAAAATTGATATTGATAAAACTTGTAACAAAGGTGTATCATTATAAAAAAAAACATCCGCCTGTTCATTTTATTTGAGTTTTATTTGAGTTCAGAACATAACATATTCTGAGCTCAAACATAGCATGTTCTACAGACATGCTTACATGCTAATTACATAGCATGTAATTACTATGCAAGTAGTATAAACATAAATGGGATACATGGGAAAAGCTTTCATATCAGGGGTAATGTGTTGCTATTAAACTGTTGTATTTTATAGTGATTTTATAAGAAAGACCAAGGCAAAATTTTACATATTTGGGTAGTAAATAAAAAATATTTGAAATAAAGTTTTATTGAAATAATTTCATTTTTTGTGATTAAATACTTCATTAAGGACATAGTTAATTAAAATTTTATGGTAAATATAGTTACTTTGGTATTAATATAAGCATTTCACTTTGCTGTGATACAAGCTGCGCACCATGAATTAGTTTGATCTGTCAGCCACTATCAGCTGTATGTCAGTGTTACACAGATGAGGAAACTGGCCTATTAATGTGCAGTTTAGCCAACACAGAGATCAGCCATAGAGACAGTTCACGATGCACTGTTGCAAACAGGGAATGATTTAATCAGGGGCGTCAACTGCAACTTTTAGATGTGCCTCTGCTGCACCACACCTGAATAGAATAATTAGGTCATTTGCCAGGCTCTGGAGAACTTATCTACACAAGGAGGTGGATACTGGCCCTTGATTGGAGTTTCACACCTGTGATTTAAATAATATTTTAGCAATTCTATTTCAGTATACAATATATGTTTGCGTTATTTAAGCTCTATTTAAATCATGAATTATGGACATGTTTATACAAAAAACAATGATGTTTTATTAAATTTGCGTGTTAATCGTTTTGAGAAACATCAAAACTTTCTCCTCCTCCAAAAACAGTCAGAAATAATCTACTAGGAAATCATTGGATTTCTGAGTCACGTGATCAGCGTAACCCGGAAGCACTTCTCGTTTTTAACCAGTCACAGCAATTCATTCGAAGCTACCTATCGCGCATACTGTCAGGTACAAGCTTATGCTTTTAAATTCTTATCATAACAATTTTAGTAACATATTTGACACACTGCATGACGGAGGTTTTGTTTTCTTAAACAGTCGAATAATTTGGACAGTTTTGTGTTGCCTGGTATTTCTGTTCCCACTTTTAACGAGTTTATGACAAGTCCTGTTCACCGGTACCTCACCGGGAGTGACACTCAGTGCTAATGGAGGAGCTAACGTTGAGTTTCAACCAGCAGTTATCTGTGTATTTTAATAAAGTACCGGTTTACTTTGTTTTAATGCTTCACGATTAAAGGGCCCTGGAGCCGAACACGTTGTTCTGACTCGAGGCTCAGAGCCGCGGCTACTGACAACCAGTTAGCCACGTAGCTAACCTGCAGTTGGGCGTTGGTTTAAAAACAGAACTGCAAAATGCCACAAATGTCACGTTGTGTCTTCCCGTTTAGGAAGAGTCGAGATTTTTGAAACGAACAAATCGCTACCCCCTTCCCCTCTGAGCATGGCTGCAGACCTGATGGAAATTGACGACTCACTGTACAGGCAAGTGCAGTATGGTGATTCTCTCATTAATTAACCCGAAATCACAGATAACATGGCGTGGCAGTCGGGTCAGGATATGACAGCTCACTTCACCACACAGCAGTCCGTGATCCTCACCTTTTCTCACACTTTCTCCTTCTTCACGATCTCTTCCTGTTCAGCCGGCAGCGGTATGTGCTCGGAGACAGTGCTATGCACCAGATGGCCCAGTCCTCAGTCTTTCTCAGTGGAATGGGAGCACTGGGAGTAGAGATAGGTGGGCAGGCAAACATTTATTTATTTATTTATTTTTTTGTTAATCCTTCCTGATACTATTTTAATACGAACATAACCATCACTAACTGCATTTGATTTTACTTTTGTGTTTCCTCAGCAAAGAACATAGTTCTGGCTGGTGTGAAGGTAGGTAGGATATTGAAATTGTACTGTCTACTGCTTAACAAAACTGTACCATTATTGAGCACCAGAGTCAGATCTGAACCTTCCTAAGTCTCAGATTTTTGTGCATGTGTGTTTTGTTCAGTCTGTTACTCTTCACGACACCAAGAATTGTGAAACATGGGATCTGGGTTGCAACTTCTTTATCCACAATGAGGATGTTCTGAGCCATAGAAGCAGGTAATGTGGACAGTAGTGATATGCAGTTCCAGTCACAAGTTTATATCCACTCATTACCTTGAATTTAATATTATATTTTGTTTCTTTAAATATACATTAAAGCTGTTCATTTTTGGATTTAAGTTTATACATCAACAACTTAAATTAAAATTAAAGAGAACACTGATATTTGACCACTAATCATATTAGAAAAGGCAGCAATTCATGAGTTTTCAGAAGGTTTCAGTGCAGGGATACTCCAGATGCCTAATGTTAGCATCTAGTGTTTTGTATCCATGTCCTATTGTGAAACCCAGTTATGACCATTTTTTCAATTATTCAATTAATAATGACTGGAACATCATAAGTTTTAATGGGTTTTTTTTTCATCCTGTCATCATTTTTCCATTTCAATGTATTATTTTGTTTTTTAGTTGTTTTATCTTCTTTGTATGATTTAAAACACTTTGAATACCCCTGTTGCTGAAATGTGCTATACAAACAAAATCGACCTGCGTTGGCTTTGATTCAAAAAGTTTAATTTGGACTAGAAAGCGTCAGCATTTAAAAATATCTTCTTGGTTAATGTTTTGACTTGGTGCATCATTTCAAGAGAATTGTTTGACGTATTTCAAGTAAATGTTTAAAATACCACGTTATAGAAAATATGTTAAGTCAGTATTATGAGCCTTTTAAATACATAAATAAAATTTAGTTTTGTTGTTTGGAACTTAGTAGGAAGGCTTTTACTACCCACAGAAAGTCCTAACCATAAAAGCAAACCAAAATATTTGTTTCAGTGGTTGCCATGATTTTTTTATTCAGAAGCATGACTGATTGGCCAAGTAACTGGAAAAAGATCATAATATGAGGCAAGAGTCTAATATTACACGTGTTAACTAAAATTAATTCTTCTGTTTCAGGGTGGAGGCAGTGTGTCCTCGGGTTGCTGACTTAAACCCATATGTCCAAGTTGACATGTCCTCATTGCCCGTGGATGACAACACCGATCTAAGTTTTCTCAGAAAGTATCAGGTAAGTTAGTATTTAAGAATCTTGTCTCTAAAAACATAACCATTTGAATATGTTTCAGAAATCTAGTCTCAGAAAATAGCTGTTAAACACTTCTGCCTGAGATGAAGGAGGTGATTTGTAAATGCATGTGTGTGAACACTCATCCCACCTCCAGTAGTTGAGATTTTTCCTTACTTTTTATGTTTTCTGGTTAAATTCACAATAGTTTCTTATGGAAGAAAGAAAAACAAATAAATTGCTGTACACTTTGTATTTGTAAGGTAACAAAATGTTTGAATAGTTTTGAAAGGAACTGTCAAATTTAAGTCAAATCTGACAGTACAAGATATTACCATAAAGGTTTAATCAAAGTATGTGGGAAATTATCTATTTCGACTCGTAATTAGTTAGTACTGTCAGTTTCCTTGTCCTTCAGTTTAAAAATTCCAGGTCTTGACTCATTTAAATTAAATCAATATTGTCGTCATCTGCCTGCTGCAGACAGGTTCCTACGTTCAGTTCCTTACTGTTCTCTGTCCACTGCAGTGTGTGATTTTGACAGAGGCCAATTTGAACCTACAGAAGAGAATAAATACATTCTGCCACTCACAGCAACCTCCCATCAGAGTAAGTTTTAACCCAATCCTTATAACTTTGTTTGCTTTATATGTATTCTGCTGCATTTTAACTAAACCCTGTTGCCTTCTGTTTTCACCAGTTCATCAGCTGTGACACTTACGGCATCGGTGCACGCATTTTTTGTGACTTTGGGGAAACGTTCGAGGTGTCTGATCCCACAGGAGAAGAGCCCAAAGAAATTTTCATCCAAAGTATCACTCAGGTAGCATTCATGCTGTTATATTCTGTTCACACAAGAGGAAGTCTGGCTGATTCTGAACTTTATCCAGGAAAAAAAATAAATAAATCTCATTGTAACTCAGAACAATCCTGGGATTGTAACCTGTATGGACAACCGCCCCCATGGCTTACAGACAGGCCACAGTGTTATCTTCAGAGAGGTCCATGGGATGGTAGCGCTCAACGGGACTGTACGGCAGGTCACAGGTATCGTCTTTCCTGAGTGGAACAGTTTTGGTGTTGAAATATTTAAAATAGGAAACAAAAAAAAACTGAACACACTTGTAGTTTGAGTGTTGGCGTTGCTGTAGCTATGTCTACTGTGTGATGTTGTATAACAGTAAACTAATCAAAGCTTTGTCTTTTTTGTGTTATTTATTTTTTATTTGCTTGTTGTTTTTATTTTTGTTTTTTTTGGTTGTGTGTGGTATCAGTACTTTCCCCTCACAGCTTTGAAATAGGAGATACATCACAACTTCAGCCCTATGCACATGGAGGTTTCTTTGTAATGGTGAAAACCCCCAAGACATATTCTTTTGTGAGTAAATATTGTACTCTCTAAATATTAATTTTGCACAAAAAATGCGAACGGTAATTAAAAAACAACCTATTTATTCTATCCCTTTTATAGGAAACATTAGAGCGACAGCTTTGTGATCCTCAGGTTCTGATTCCAGACTTCAGTAAACCAGAGGTAAGAATGGAAAGGAAGCTGGGAAGCGTATATCTCATATTGACTGAATTTAATGCCATTTAAAGATAGTGTGCACTTCTGTGTTAAATTAAATCATGTTCAGTTAAACAGTAACTAAGGTGATGCAGACCTGGATGAGCTGGAAATGAATATGACTGTGATTCATATGCTGATGAGTCAGTCTCTGTCCAGTTGGTTTACAAAAATGTTGGAAAGTATAGACTTGGATTTATCTGGATAAGTACAGCAGAATAAATCAGAATATTAAAAAATATGAAATTTGTTGCTAAAATCGTGAAAGAAAAGTGATGCATATATGAACTCTAGGGTTATGCTTCTATGATATGTAGCCAATGTGCCAAATGAACTTATGCAATTTAGATTAGATGGAAAAAGAAATGCCATACATCCTCATCCATCTTGATGCACTGGTTAAACAGGTCTTGTCCAATAATCTTAGTTCACATTTTTAAAAACCTCACTGACAATCGACGGAAACAATGTCCACTCGTCCATTGAACATCCTTTCCTCAACCTGCAAAATAAGCTAAATCAAGCTAAGTTGAGCCTGGTGTTTGTGCTTTAATTCATTCTTGTTTTCTACCATCAGGCTCCGCTACAAATCCATGCTGCCATGCTGGCTCTGGATAACTTCCAGGTCAAGCACTGTAGACTTCCTAACATTGGGTAAACAAACTTTCTCTGTTTTATTTCTACCTCCACTGTGATTTCCTGCTTTACATTCTGTAATTCAGGTTTGTGATAAAAAAAATGAATGCAAAAAATGCACAAAGAGAGATAATAAATTGTTATGCTTTTATCATCATCAGGTGCTTACAGGATGCCGAGGTTTTACTAAACCTGACTGAGGAAGTGAATACGACACTTTTGAACAAAGTGAGCATTTAGTTCTCTATTTAAATTCTCAATAATACGTTCTGATTCATTATCAGCTATCTTTCTTCTTGTTTCGACCTCCTTCATCGTAGGTTCCTGTAAATGCTGAGGTGGTGCGCTGTTTGTCTCGGACGGCCAGGGGAACCCTTCCTCCGTTAGCTGCAGCTGTGGGAGGAATAGCGAGTCAGGAAGTTCTCAAGGCCATTACAGGGAAATTTGCTCCACTGCAACAATGGGTAGGAGATTATTTCAGAGGCTGAAAGGATCTTACTGACAACTCGCCCTGAAGGTATGCTCAAATTCTTTGTTAATTTGACCCCTTCCTCTCCATGTGTTCAGTTTTACCTTGATGCCATCGAGCTGGTCAGGCCTCTTCAGTCTCTTGCTGTTGAGGAGTTTTTCCCTCGAGGTGACCGCTATGATGGATTACGAGCCTGCATTGGTGAATCATTGTGTCTTGAACTACACAAGCTCAGGGTTTTTATGGTAGGCACTGGAGTTCATCAGTATTATTGCATTAATTGCAGGATGCTTGTGCCAAATAAACCTTAATTGTTTCTCTTTCTAAGGTTGGCTGTGGTGCCATAGGCTGTGAAATGCTGAAAAACTTTGCTCTCCTTGGCGTCGGATTGGCAAAAAGCTCTGGAGAGGTGGGTGTCTTCACATCACCACTCTTCTTTCTGAATGTATTTCCTTCATCTGCTTATGTAATACAGCTTTGGTGAATATATATTTTTGTGTGTCATCCCAGGTTTGCGTCACAGACCCAGACCTCATAGAAAAGTCTAACCTGAACAGGCAGTTCCTCTTCAGACCCCATCACATACAGGTTAACGGATGTCACCTTTATAGTTTCTGCATGAACCAATATCAGAAGCTAAATTAATTTAACTCCTTGCCCCGCCTTTGCTGTTTCAGAAGCCAAAAAGTACCACAGCAGCAGACGCCACTCTTGACATCAACCCAGAGCTGCAGGTGGATGCTCACCTAAACAAGGTGTGTCCAGCTTCTGAAAACATCTACAGCGACTCCTTCTACTCCTCCATGAACGTAGTGGTTACTGCGCTGGACAACGTGGAGGCCAGGAGATACGTGGACAGGTTGGTTTGAATTAGAATTGATTTTAAAGGATCATCATCCAAATGGTTTGTATATAGCAGCTAATATCCACCATACTTTTGTCCGCTTATGTCTTGAATATTACTAGACACACACCGCTAAGACAGTTTCAAGGTTTTTGGGGGATATTATGTAATGACTTTTAAGTCATATTTGATATATACAGTATGTTTATATGTCAAATCTAAAACAGGCTGATTCCTTTCTCCAGCCAGTGTCTCTCTGTACGTTTACTGATGAGCGAATGAAGCCTCTCTGTCTTTGAACTTGATCGTATTCATCCAAGTTGGATTTCTTTTCATCTGAGCTCTTGCAGCTCATTAATGCTAGACCTTGAAAAACTGTTTAAATAAAAACTTTAGAGTTGAAATTATTCCATTTTAAATGTAATATTTTTTCCATGTTCCATTTCCAGCCGCTGTGTGTCCAATCAGAGACCTCTCTTGGACTCAGGCACCATGGGAACTAAAGGACACACGGAGATCATTGTTCCAAGCTTAACAGAGTCATACAATAGCCATGTGAGTATTATTTCCTGGTCATGTTTGTTTTGTACTTTTGTGTTTTTATGTTCTGAACCACTTGTTTTTCCTCTCAGAGGGACCCCCCTGAGGAGGAGATCCCGTTCTGCACCCTCAAGTCTTTCCCTTCGGTTATAGAGCACACCATCCAGTGGGCCAGAGACAAGGTCTCACCTCACTGAATCTGATCGTTATTTTGCTACTGAGACTATTGTCTAATGCTTTTTGTTGTGATTTTCTGGTCTAGTTTGAGAGCTCCTTTTTCCATAAACCCTCCATTTACGACTCATTCTGGCAGACACACCCTTCACCTGATGTTGTGCTGCAGGTGAGATTTAATGCTGCACCTGTTGTTTTCGTGGTCGTTTAGCATCACTGTAAATCTCTGTTCTGTGTGTGTGTAGAGGATGCAGGCGGGGGAAAGTCTGGAGGGATCCTTTCAGGTCATTAAGCTGCTGAGCAGACGTCCTGGTCAGTGGCAGCAGTGTATCCACATTGCCCGTCTCAAGTTTGAAAAGTATTTCAAAAGAAAGGTATCTGGTCTCGACTTACAGATGCATATGAATATTTATAAAGAGATTAAAATGGAGAGACATTCCAACCCTAATGTTGTTTCTGTGCTGCTTACTATCCAGGCCCTACAGCTCTTGCACTCATTTCCCCTGGAAACGAGATTAAAAGATGGAAGTGAGTTTATGTGGCGTTTCTCTCTTTGTTAAAACCTAATTATTAAATGCATCTACAGAATAACACATCTCACACGTTGTGCTTTAATAGGTTTGTTTTGGCAGTCCCCAAAAAGACCCCCCACACCTATTGATTTTGACTTGAAAGACCCATTGTGAGTAGACTTTTGTGTGTTTTCTTGATATTTTTCATTCCTGTCATCAAAGCCTCACTCTTTTTTTTTTTTTCTTCTCCATCAGGCACTTTACCTTCATCGTCAGCACGGCCCGTCTCTATGCTGAGGTTTATAATATCTCCTACTCAGAAAATGTAAGTCACATACATTTGTGCTTGTATTGTCAAACAAATTTAATTTAAATTTAATCGCTGACTGACTGGACTTTTTTGGTCACCAGGATCTTTCTGAGGACACTGTGACCAGGATTCTTTCTGATATCAAAATTCCTGAGTACAGACCCTCAGAGAAAGTAGGTTATGCTTCTCAGTTAGCTTCTCCATTTCTGTCTGTTAAAAAAAAACAATAATTTATCTTTGCTCTGTTGTTAGTGTATAGAGACGGATGAGACTGCTAGGAAGCCCAACGCGACAAAGATGCCTCTAAGCAGCGAAGAGGAGAGGGAAGCCATCACACAGCTTGAGCAGGCCATCGTCACAAACAAGGTCACACCAGGTGTGCAGACAAACTTCATTTAATTGATGTGCAAAAAAGAAAGATGCTTCCTTGGATGTTATTTTGATCACATCTGGGTTTTTTGGGGGGTTTTTTGCAGAAGGATTACAGATGAGGCCCCTTCAGTTTGAGAAAGACGACGACAACAACGGTCACATAGACTTTGTAACGTCGGCCTCCTCCATCCGAGCCCGGATGTACTCCATCGAGCCGGCAGACAGACTGAAGACAAAACGCATCGCTGGGAAGATCATCCCCGCCATCGCTACAGCAACCGCTGCCGTGGCAGGACTGGTGAGAACTGCCATCGAATATTTATAAGAATAGACTTGATTACACATTATTCGACTTCCATGCGATAAACCAAGTTGTGCAAAACTGTGAAGTAAGCTGAAATGTATTCAAAGTAAAACTGAAGAGTATATGTGTTTAAAGCTACTGAAGCAATTTAATTATTTGAGAAAACTTGAATTTGAGTTGAGTTCTTGTTTGCTCTGATAAACACTTAACCTTCATGCCTTGGATCTGAATTGAGTAGTTTTCATAAATTAAAATTTGGCTGAATGCTAAAATATAGTTCTATTTTTTTAATAATATAGGTGGCACTGGAGTTGATCAAGGTCGTCGGTGGATACGGATTTGAATCTTTCAAGAACTGCTTCTTTAACTTGGCCATTCCAGTTGTGGTGCTCACGGAGCCCGCCCCAGTTAAACGGACTCCCATCAGGTAGAAACATCAGGAGATTTCCTCCATCATGCACACATTATCACCATGGTGATAAACTCTGAAATCACAACATAAGCATTTTTGCTAATATAGCATGTTACCCTTAAATGAATTTCACTTCTTCCTTCAAACCAGCTTTTGCTAAGGTACTGAATGTGACATCTTTTCCAGGAACAACATCTACTTTTCTATTTGGGACTGTTGGACTATCTTCGGCCATGAGGATTTCACTCTCTCTGACTTTATGAATGCAGTGAGGGTGAGACATCGTTTTGCATAATTCAGCTCTATTTCAGTTTTTGCAACTTTACTTTTTAAGCCCAACAAATATTTGCAAACTCGACATGCAGCCATTGTCCTTCTCCTGACTGATACAAAGTTTAAGATTTTGACCCATCCTGATTTTTTTTTTTTTTTTCCTTATTCAAAGGAATACTGGACAGAAAAGAAAGTAATATCTGTTAAGTGATGTGTTTATAAACTAAATCTGGAGGCATTTCTTAGTTTTCATGCATTATTGAATGGAGAAGATGGAAAATCAATATAGGAAAAATTGTTTGAGATCTCTGGCTGGCTGGCTGATTTAGTGTTTCCATACTTTGCAGTTACTCATTTTCAAACATATTAAATTTGACGATTTCATGTTTTTGCAGGAAAAGTACGGGATTGAACCGAGCATGGTTGTCCATGGTGTAAAGATGCTCTACGTTCCTGTGATGCCTGGACATTCAAAGAGACTCAAGCTGACGTAAAAACTTCACTCCTAAAATGTTTCTATTTTAAAATATTCTTTCTTCAAAGCTTTTATCCTCCGTCTCCCGCAGGATGCAGAAGCTTATCAAGCCATCGGCGGCCCGTCGCTATGTCGACCTCACCGTATCATTCGCTCCAGAATCAGACGGAGACGAGGACCTCCCTGGTCCTCCTGTCAGGTACCACTTCAGCCCGGAGAGCAAGGCACCCTGACGGCTCCAGAGACGTCGCCCTCAAGAACCTATGGTGTCCTTATTTCTCTTACTTCAAGCACTCTGTTATACTCCACCTCCCTTCCTCTGCTCCATCAAAAACAGAAGCCTGGTGGGGACAAGAGTTTTCCCTTCAGGTTTTGATTTGACTACAGCAAAACTCCCGGCCCCAGCACAACCCCACTACCGCCTCCCCTCCCATCTCCAGAGCTCCATGCAGCAAGAAAGACAGACAGGCATTCTTGCTGCACAAATAGCCAGGAAGTTAAAGCTGCTTAAGTAGCACTTGTTATTGTACCTCTTTGTACATATATTCTGGTTTTTACTCTGAAATGCACAGCTCTGCCTGTGTGGATGCCTTAAATATTTTTTTTTTTCTTCTGATAGCCAATTTCTTCATTTGCCTGGCTCGGTTAATTCTTCCCTTTGGCACTCATCACTTCACTTTACTCTTTAGAAATCAACTGTTGGCCTCTCTTGTGTTCATAGAAACAGATCAAGCTGTTGTATAGTTAAAGGGGTCCAATAGGCCAGTGACAAAATGACCAAAGATGCTGATTATAAATGTGTCTCCAGATGATTGTTCATAAAAACAATGGGTGATATCACAACAGTGTTTAAGAAAAATGACCATCATCTACCCCCCCAGGCCACCATGTGCTTTGTCACTGGAAGATAATTTTACCACACTGCACTTCAATCAAATGATGCAACTGATGTGAGGAGCCAGTAACGCTCAAATGTAGCTGCTGGTCATGCCAATTTCATTGTTTTCTTTTCTAATGACAGCACTGACAGTGTCCTCCATGTTGGAAAGTAAAGTCCTTTGGGTAAAGATGAGCAGATGTTTTCATACTTTGTTTTAAACACATTTTTCTGGAATATATCGTTCCTCTTTATCATTGTTCATAGATGTTTTCATGAGACATGTATTTATTTACTTGTTACTAATTTTTTGTGTCAAACTGAGCCTCATGTTGATGAGCTCTGTTGAGTCATGGTGCACTGGTTAATTGTTGGTGATGAGCTGAAACCATTGGTGTATTTACTCCTGTTTTGTTCCAGTTGGAGGCTGCATCAAAAGACTTTGAAATTATCTATACTGGCTTATATTTGAAGGCATATCTTAGTGGTTCTGAATGGAGTTCCAACTTGATTAAAAACTTGGGAGGATGAAGTCAAAGGTTGTCTGCTTTTTAATGAAAATACTGACCTGAAAACAGTTCGGAGATTGGCTGCGTTCTTATTCATCCATTTAACGTTTTTTGTTTTAAACAAGAAATGTCTATTGGACTTTATAAGTATAAGACGAATCTGTTTTGTTGAGAAATAAATGATGTATGTTGTGAAAGCCAGCTCAACCTATGGTCCAATAAAATGTGACTTCAGGATAAAATCAAGAATAAACCTGGTGAGTCTTTATGATCATCCAACTCAAATAGCAAACATTTCCAGTTCATTACATCAGACATCCTCCTTATTAGTGTCAAAGATGTACCAATCAAGCCCTTTCCTGGTCAAATACCAGTTTTAGTGATTCTTTTGATTTTTAAATCCAATTTAGTGTAAATAAGTGTAGGCTGAAAATGAGAAATATTTTTGTGTATATACAGCCAAATGATTGGTGCATCTCTGTCAGCTTATAAAGCATGTACAAAATTAATGTAGATTTCATGTACAAAATTAATGTAGATTTCATGTACAAAATCAGATTAGTCAGATGTCGCATCTCATCGTCGATATGTTTAAAAAATCTTTTGTGCAGATGAAAGTATATACAAAAGTTATAAAGCAGCATTACAGTTAATTTCATCATTTAGGATTCAGTTTATATATCGAGGTCCTGCAGGTTTCCCCAACTGGGTCCAACTTTGACTTTGGCTTTGAGCTTCACATACAGCTTCACTGCTGACTCCATCTCCCTTTTGACTATCTGTGCAACCTGGTGAGAAAATGTCAGAAAATAAAGCATCATTCTGCTCTCCATGTCACAACACAAACAGTGCTTCTAGTACCTGTATGAGATCCTGTTCTGTGGTTTCGTAGATGAGCTCATCATGCAGCTGGAGGATAAAATAGGCTCCCCTGAGCCGAGACGTCCCAATCCTGCGGCGACCGTGAGCTGGAGGGGGAATTACAAATTGAGGTTGATGATGTTAAAGGTCACAGTCTGAAAGTGTAAATACAAAAAAGCGAGAGGAGGAACTGTGTGAAGCTTACCTGAGTGTGTGTGTTGGTGAGACAATGGGGCTGCAGGATACGTTTTTCGTAACCGTTTCTGGATGTTGATGGTAGCCAGTTTGACGATGTCAGCTGCCGAACCCTGCACCGTCGTGTTCACCGCCTGGCGCTCTGCCTGAATGAATGGCAGAAGAGTCGAGAGGCAAAGAAACAGAAGTAAGCTTTTTGTGTCATTTTACCACTAAACCTTAATTGTCAGGTTTGCTCACATGAGCTTTGACGTGTGGATTTGTGCTGGAGATCCCAGCTAAATATCTCCGGCGGCCCATCAGCGTCTGAACATAGCCGTCCTTTAAGCACTTCTTTACAGTCTGTTTAAGAAAAGTGTTGATCCCTGAAAGACGAGACAGAATGCTGGTAAGAGGAATTTGAATTTATTTTCATTCAACCAGGAAGTCTTTTGATATGAAAAGAGGCAGGCATTTATCGAAAGAAACAAATTATAGGCAGACTCAGTCTTGAAAATGTTTTATGTTTGACATCTAACAATCAAACTCCTCTTATAATCAGTGACCAACAGGTTTCCACTGTCATTTTGATTATTTATCTTTGTTGGTGAGCTCTTAAGTCTCCTCATCATCACCTTAATCATAAACTTTCTCCTCAGATTATCATCTATCAGATTTAAGGTTTTTTTTAAGGTCAAACAAGAAAAATACAATTTTACCTCAATATGTCTGAGTCGAGGTGAAACTTTCAGGTAAAAACACAACAAACTCATCATGCTGTGAGGCTGGTTAACTACTGAAGGTACTGGTGGATTTTACATGTATGGAATAATGAGGATTACAACCAATCTTATTAAACTTCTCAATACAAAACCTATATGGGGCATAGTTGAATCCTGCAACAATACAATATCAGAAAAACTTCAGCGTACAGTCAACGTATCCTGTTTATTTCTGCTATGCAGCTCAGTAGTGTTGCAGATGTCTCCATACCTTTGTATCTTGCTTTGAAACTCTCGATGTAACAGGCAGCGTCGTCCTCCTCTACTCCCATTTGCTCCCCAAGTGACTTTGCTCCCATTCCGTAGATGATGCCGTAGCAAATCTTTTAGCAAAGAAGAATGTACGATCATCAGAGGTCATAAAATAAATCATCACATCCCCAAATCTGCTGTTCTCCGTATCCCAACCTGTTTTGCCTGTTGTCTGAGGCTGTCCTGCACAGACTCTGGGTCAACATTTTTCCACTCGGCAGCAATGCAACGAAACACATCAGCTCCTCCATTCAGCACCTTGGGAGCACACAGTGTGTCAGTAAGTCATTTCTGTTAACAATGTTATCTATTATGTTGTCTTGTTACACTACTGACCTGCAGGAGGCGCTGATCCTTCGAGAGGTGAGCCAGCACTCTCAGTTCCAGTTGAGAGTAATCAGCTGCCAGTATCATTCCTCCTTCAGTTTTATACATGAAAACATGAATAGTTAGGTTTGAAACAAAGCCACTGGGAAAATCTCTACATATGCCATAAGAATACAGCATGCTGATTTCAACCTGAGAAGGGAATAAATGCATGTCTCATGCTGACAGAGAAGGCCGGGCCTTGTTCTGCAGCTGCAGGAAAAGGAGCAGCAGAGTTTCTCCTCTTTCTGTGAAAACAGAAACAGATCAGTCATCTTCCTTCCTTCTGTCAATGTCAAATAAAACCCATTAAATCTGGTTTAATCCGTTTTCTTAGGCAGCAGATGGAACTCCCAGGAAGTTCTTGTTCATAATTGTGAACATAAAAAACATGACAATGTCGTTTTAATTAATGGAGACAGACTCCTATCTAAAGAGAGAAAGTTTTGCATGATTTAAAATTATGTGAAAGGTTAAAATAACAAAAACACAGGAAGAGAACTAATGGGTATAACAGGCACATTATGCCTTTTCCCCCTAGATTACTACTTACAAAACAGAATAAATCCTGGATACAAACGTTTAAGGCTTTTACCTTTAGCTTGGTGCTAACTAGCCGCCACAGAGACAGTTTCTCTCCCCAGGCTCTTAACAGAGCGCCAGAATTAATGCCATGCATATTAGCAACAATTCAGTCTTGTAAACCTCATTTATAAAAACACTGTATGCATATATATTTGCAAGAAAGAAAAAAAAAACTTTCACTTTTTATTTTCTATTTTTTAATATTTTAAATATCTTCACTGAGAGCAAAGTGAAGCTGAAGTCAATTTTCTTGCTTCATAAATAAGACTGATAGTGTTTCTAAATTGCTTTCATAAGCAACTGCAGCACTTGGGTCAAAAGTGGGTGTCTCAAAGTGATATAGGTCTGGGCTTTGACTAGGCCATTATGCATTGATGAAATCAATCTTTTGTAGCTCCGACTCTGCTGCATTTTAACTGATTCTCTCCCCAGATTTTCACCACAGTGCAGAGCCCTTTGTTCCCCACTTTGCTACACATAACCTGTGGCAAAATGAAAATGAGATGTCGTGACTTTTCCTCAACAAGAGACCTTTACGTAACAGCTGTATACAGCTGTATACGTATATAGCTGTATATGTACAGCAAACCTGTGGCAGCAAACCAGCTGCCACAGGTTTGCCACACACAAGCCAGGAAATTCGACCAAGAGTTTACCTACCCTAGTTTGTTGGGCATCTGGAAGCCACCCTGAGAAGGAGGGCTTTCTCCGACCTCTGTAGGCATGCAAATCTCAAAATCTTTGGGGACGTTCTGGATGTTTGGCTCAGTGAAGCTCACTCTGCCTGAACATAGGAATCTGGTTAAATCCATTGGTTAGATTTACCTCAAATGAGAATGATTCATAATAACCAGATTGAACAGCCTGGTTTCAGTGAATCCTTGTAAACACAGACACTCTGTGTTGCACCTGTTGCCGTGTGTGTTTGTGCGATGGGATATATCCTGTCCATATCCAAGGTAGGATGATACTGCTTCTCCCTCTGCAGGGGAAACACCACTTTAGTCAAGGCGTTGGTGATTCTCCGCCACTCCAGGACCACAGCTGGCAAAGGGTGCAGGGGGCGAAGTTTTTCTAAAACATCCTGAAGAAGGAAGTCTATATTTTAGAACAAAGACTTCTTTGCTTCAAGTAAAATTTAGTGAATTTGATTTAATGAGGTTGCCTAACATGATTCAGGCAGTCAAACAAGATATTTTATACATCTTAAGAGAAACAAAATACGCAGGTTTCTAGTCTATATAAAAGATCATTCTTTTTTCTCACTGTCTCAAGTTGAATCAGACCAAACTTCTCTTGTTTTAGATCAGTTAAAATCACAAAATGAATGGACTTGAACTTCAGTAAACTATACAAACTACTAAGTTTGTGTGAGCAAACTCAAAACATCTGACCCAATTCACAGTACAAAAGCTACCAAATACTTTAGAAACCTATGTAAACTTAATAAATAGTAATAATAAATAATATTGAGTCTGATTCAACATTGCTATAATCTGTCTCTTTAGATTAATACTTCTACATAAGACAATTAAAACAGTAAACCTTAATTTACTTTTAGTTTAGTTTAGTTTAGTTTAAAAGACAAAAAGGATTACTAAATAGTTTCGTAGCTAATTGGCTGCACCTTGGTGGTGCTGAACTGCTTCCCAAGTCGCACTCTGCTGCCGCCTCTCCTGGTGTAACCCAGAGTCTTCTTATTTCTTGGTCCATTTATATCTCCGTTTGGAGGCAGATGAAGCTCCAAAAACAACACCTATCGTGACAAGGTAAGAAAATACGTCATTAAATCCTCTGGGGGTTTTTTTCTTTCTTGATCTATTTGCATTTTACTCAGTCAGCTGGGGAAGATGAGAAGAGTTGGACCTGTGCTATATCGTCAACACTTGTGAGGGAGAAGGTGTGTCCAGCCAAGCTGTAAGCCTCAGCTTCCAGCGCCGACAGTTTGGCCTGCATCACATGTTTTTGTCTCTCACACTCCTCCACGCTGAAGCCAACTCCGTTCAGTTCTAACAGAGCCAGACAAACCTGGGAAGGCATCTCTATCCTCCTAAACACATCTGACAGAGTCATAAAGGATTACTGAAAACCGTCACTGAACACCTCATTTTCACCACTGGCTTTATAGACGCAGCATTTCTACCCAGTGTGCCATCTTGCTCTAGCAGACCGGAGAGATGGTTCATCACAGCATGTATGAGGACACTCTTGGTTGCAGCCCTGACTCGAGGACAGTGGGAAAGTGCGTTCCCGAGACCATCCAGCAGGGGTAATTCTTCGGGACAATAGACAGTCACCATGTTGGGAAGAGTTCTTTCCTCACTGCCAGGATCCAGCAGCCAGCAGGCAACCTGGGATGGACAGATGCATGATTATTTACATTCCTTACAATTTCCCTCTCAGTTTGATCCCAATTTTTAAATACTAATAATAATTCCAAAGATGAAAAAAAATGATAAAGTCCAGAAGAAGACTAGGACATCACAGTGGGAAAGTTATTGGTTAATGAAAACACTCTTAGGCCTCCTAGCAAGGTCTATTCAGGGATCCTGGAGAGGAGGGTCTGTCAGATAGTCGAACATCAGATTCAGGGAGAGCAGAGTGGGATTTGTCCTGGTCGTGGAACACTGGACCAGCCCTACACCCTCAGCAGGGTGCTGGAGGATGCATGGGAGTTCGCTCTACCAATCTACTACATGTGTTTTGTGGACTTGGAGAAAGCGTTCAACCATGTCCCTTGGGAAACCCTGTGGGGGGTTCTCTGGGAGTATGAGGTACTGGGCCCTTTGATAAAGGCTGTTAGTCCCTGTATGACCGGTGTCAGAGTCTGGTCCACATTGCCAGCAGTAAGTCGGGCAAGAGTAAGAGTTGGACTCTGCCAAGGTTGCCCTTTGTTACCAATTCTGTTCATTGCTTTTATGGATGGAATTAATGGACACAGCCAAGGTGTTTAGGAGATCTGTTTTGGTGGCCTTAGGACGGCATCTCTGCTTTTTGTAGATAATGTCGTCCTGTTAGGTTCATCAGGTTGCAATCTACAACTTTCACTGGATGCTTAACAGCCGAGTGTGAAGGGCCCGAGATGAGGATCAGTTTAGTTTAGTTTCTATTCGTTAAATAAAAACAGTATCTCCATATTTCAAGAATCTAATGTTCTCCTAATGTCAAATTCTTGTCAAAATTAGTTTCTCATGCTTTCATGCAAAATCTCTGGGGTTTCTTCCCCCCAGATTTCCTCTCCTCATTTCAGCTTTCAGGCACTTGCTAAATATACTCTTAAAAGTTTTCAGTAGTAACCCAAATCATAACACTTCCATCATGAAGACCAAGGGCAAGATTGTTGTTTGGGTTTAACCAAGTATTGACACAGGCAGGCTCAATACAAATGCATGACACACTTCTGAGAGTCTCATTTGTATAAACATGTGACATTTTCTTTTCACTTTACAATTGCTCCCTATATAGTGCATCACAAACAATTCTAATAAAAACAGCTGTTTCTAACTTTTTACTTCTCCCACCTTTGGATCCTCACAATTTCCCTCCAGGCTGATGCCACAGCTCTGTACCAGCCTCTTGTACACCTTGATGATGTTATACACGACAGCCACACGGCCCTTGAGACGGGTCAACTGTCCGCTCAGACAGACCTTCACCTGTTCCAGCCTTTCCCTTACCGGCAGAGCATCATCGAGTGGAGGAGGAGCCAGACTGGAGCTCAGACCTGATGGGGATCAGACAGCTTCAGCTACGGACACATATTTATAAAGTGGTAACACTGAGTCAGTGTGCCTGTTTTTATCAATACCTTTTCTCTGCTCCTGCTGTAGAGAAATATAGTATGCATCTCGGGCTCCCCAGCAGACAGAAAGTCCAGTCAAAGTAAGGCCTTCTGTGTCTCTTACTGGAAAACCATCAAGTGTTAGATGAGCTTCTGATGCTGCACAAAAAATAAAATGCAAAAAAAATCATCAATCAAAAAACTATGAGAAGATCAAACATTTTCTTGAACTTTTTCCTCACCTTTCTTATGTTTCCCTCCCATTTCATCCTCAGGGTGCTGCCCGCACTCTGTCTTCTCGCAAGCCAAAGCAATAGAGAACCGCGCTTTTGTTTTCCACTCTTTAATGAAAGTATCAAAAAGCCGTCTGTCGCTCGCCACGTCTATGATGGAAAAGCTCCCAGAGTTGCTGCAACAGATGGAGGCCTCCTGGGACAGCTGGAGAGAGAAACCCTCGGGGCTCAAAGAGGACTCGGTGTCAGATGGAGGTTTGGGCTGGGGGGACGGTGGAGAGGCGACACTTTCTGGGGGGAGGCAGAGTCTTTCCTGCGGTCTGCTGTCAAAAAACGAAACAGCTGCCTTCTTCAAGTGACTGTTCGCAGCGTGGGATGTGGCGCGTTTTTCTTGAAGACGGTTTGAAGGCGTCGACTGTTTGAGAGGCTGAGCGACGACAGGTGTGTGGACAGAGGAGGTGGTTAGTTTCAGTCTTGGTGTGACAGGGGGCGTGGCCTGCGTTGGGGGAATAAGGTCACCGGCAGAGCCTGGTCTTTCTGTGACCTGTACCGTTTGAGCAGCGTCAAGATGTTGGGATTTTTTCCTCTTTCTGTCCAGATGTGTCTCTGGACGGGGTAACTCTGAAGCATCTGCTGTGGTTGAAGCAGCAGCACCTGGCTGGTCAGACATACTAGGCCAGCGGTCAAAGATGTCCTGTAACCCAGGGCTGCAATAAAAAGCATTTTCAAGTGAATTTTGGAAATGCAGCTGTTTGACAACTAAATTTTCCCCATTATTTTCTTTTTCTTTATTGGTTTTCTCTTCAACCTGCTGTGCAGTTTTGCCCTCATCTAAACCTTTATCAGTAAATTGTTGATCATTTTGATTGCAAGGCTGATCATTGCCTTGTTTCTCCTCGTCAGACTCATTTTGGGATTTTAAAATCAGATCTTCATCTTCGTTTGGTCGCTGCAGCTCTTGGTTTTCTTCAGTTCTCTCTGCGTGTCTCAGTAAACTCTGCCTCTCCAGAAAGTGTTCACCCACCAAGAGCGAGTCCCCCCACTCGGACAGATTGAAGAAGGACTCGCCCCACTGGACCGCCTCCTGCTCCTCCGCCTCCTGATTGGCGAGACACTCACTGCGTCGCCTCTGCTGGGCTGATGGAGCGGGACGTGGGCTAGGAGATTCTTCTTCACCTGCTGGCTCAAGTAACTGGTTTGGTTGCAGAGCATCCAGGAGAAGACTGTCGTACATGCTGTCAAACAGGAAGCTGCTGCTTCTGTTTGGACTCTCTGCTGCAGCCTCGTTATTGTTAGGGGGCAGATAGTCGCGTGTGTTTTCGTCTTTATCTTGGTCGTTTCTTCTTCCAGCTGGACTGGGAGATATCTGAAAGATACCAATGTCATTGATTTAATGATGCTCAAAATGCATCCAGGCGTTTTTATCACACAGAGCCTTGCAAAAGTATTCGCACCGCTTCATATTTTCCGCATTGTTTCATTACTGTCCACAAACTTTAATGTATTTCTTGGGGTTAAATTATATTTGAATTGGTTTTGTAAAAACATATATTTGTAAGTAATTGAATTAGATGGGCGTATCATATCACATCAGATTGGTCACTGACTTGTGATTTGAATCAAGCTCATATAATGACAGACTTTTTGATTTCAGAAAACATTGCATCGTCATCCAAACAAACCAAAATGATAATGTATCATAATAAAGCTGCTGATTTAGACTTCTAGTACATAAAAAACATTTTTTAAAAGGTTTAAGAGGTGTGAATACTTCTGGAGGTCATTGGAAATGATGCCGTTACTTACTTTGTGGTCTGTGTTAAGGATGAGCTCCAGCTGGCTCTCTGTCACAGAAATATTGAATCTGGGAGACACTGTCTGAAGGCCTTCAGCTTCATTTCTTCTGTCATGTTCAGCTCCCTCTACTGAATCCTCCTGTTGTACCCTCAGCGGTTCTACTCCCTCATCTGTTTCTGCAGCTAGGCCACTGAACTCATGTTGAACTATGATTCTTTCTGTCTGAGTGTCCAAGTCAAAGCTTTTGCTGAAACTTTCTTCTGCCACACCATCCTGCCCCATTTCCTCAGTCCTGCTGCCTGTGTACAGCTCAGGAGATGAAAACGAATCTACCCCTCCGGCTTCGGTTCGTCTTCGTTTGGCCTCAGGAGTGAACAGGGGAGCGGAGGCAGGAGAAGATGTTGACAAATCTGCATGCGAAGGTGTAGAAATATCCTCTGACTTTTCTTGAGAGGTTACAGGCCTTCTGTCTTGGGCTTTTGAGTGTAATCTGTCAGCAGGCTGCAACTGATCCTGCAGAGCCCGATCAGGTTGTATTGACTGGAGGATTTTGCTTAATGCGATCGAGTGTTTAAGTCTCCCTGGCTGCAGAGGGGATGAAGAAAAGTCTGCTTTTGCTGTGCTTTGTCGTGGCTCTAAGCGAGAAATCGGGGGTCTGAACCGTGGGGCCGGGGTTGGAGAGGATAGGGGCTGAGCATGAGGGGGCAGCTGAGGGAGAGGGCTGGAAATAATGTCAGCCAGCTCTTGTGTTAGGCTCCTTTCAGGATTGAAATGGGGAATATTTGCTTCTCCAATTTGTTTGTTTTCTTTACTCATCTCTTCTTCTTGTATTTTGTTTTTTTCCAACATTTCCCCTTTGTTTTCCTGTTTTTTCTCTGCATGTTCAGCATCATTTTGGCCTGATGTCTTTGGTTTTGCTTTCATTCTTTCTAGTAGAACTTCACAGAATTCAGATTTTGTCACATCTTGCTTCGTTGTTTTTCCTTCTAACACATCTTTCCCATTGTCGATTTCTGCATCTCGCCTAACCTCCTCTCCATGATTCTCACTGACTTTCCTCTTGTCCCTGCGCTTTCTCGCTTGATGCTCTTTAGTCCAATCTGTTGGTGATTGGTGCGGGCTGATGTAAGAGGCAGACGAAGCATCTGAATCCCCACTGGTGTAATCGTCAGAGCTACTTTCAGAGGACGACTGTGGAGGAAGTACTGATGGATCCCAGTGAACTCCAAGCTGAGCCAGGTCCTCTCGAAGGAGGAGCCTCGCTTCAGAGACGATCTCAGCAGCTGCTTCCTGCTCTGTCAGAGCCCGTCCACCGGTGACCCACACACAGCGCAGGTTCCGCCTCTCCGCCGCCTCCATCTCGCTCTCATCCACCGCTCGCTTAGAACTGATAAATTAAAGCTTTCTATTAATGATTGTTAGATTAAACATAAATTTGTTTATTTTTTTTATTATGTGCTTAAATTTACTTTATGACTCTGGGATTAATAATGTTTTCTGAATCTTTGATTGTGCTTGTTGATGAAGCTGTAATTAATTTCAAGTATTGGGATGGATCAAGCAAAACTGGTCTGTTCTCAGAAAAGAAATTCTAATTCACAGATGGACAATGTGAACTTTGTGTATACAATGTGAACCAATTAAATCTCAACATTTGTCCTTCTTGGAAAAATACCATCATTCTAAGATTTTTTTAGAAAATACATAATCCAGTTCCTGTCTACCTCTTGAATGGGATGGCATTCCTTAACGCTTTCTCCACGTCGGGAACTGTGGCCCGGGCTACTTCAGCTACAGTGCAGAGCCCCTGGGCGTAGAGCGCTCTGGCTCGCGTTGCGTTCAGAAGGGAAATCCGAACCAGATCGACGAGCTCTCTCTGGACTCCAAAGCTCAGCCTGGTCTGGTACTGAGACAACAGCAGCTCCATGTTATGCCAGCCCAGACGCTTGCAGAACACCGTCACCATTCCTGAAAGACGACAGCAGCAGGTCTGAGAGTATCACACTGAGATAAATGTCAAGAATCCTGACAGCAAAATTGTTCAGTTTTTCAGTGTTCAGGCAGTTTTGACATAGCAAGAAACCACAAATGGTCAATACATTAGAATAGTCCAGAGTCAGATTACGAAATACCTTTTGAAAATAGTCTTTACTATGAAACAAAGTGTTTATTTTTGCTGTTCTGATTATTCTAATCTTCAGCATCATAGTTTTCATTAACTGTAAGCAGAAAGTCATTATAATGACCATGAATTCACACAATGAACTGGTGGGTTTGTTTCTCATCAAGGGACTGGGTTTATTCCCAAACCTGCCCAAGAATACTACAGTGAACAACAAATCATTCTACAGTGATGATCTATACTTTTTTATGTTTTCATTATGTAAAGGGTTCTGAATTGTCTTGTTGCTGAAATGTGCTGAAATGTCGCCTTGGTTTATTAAGCACTGCAAATATTTAATCTTTGTAATGTTGGGCCTATAAGTAAGGATCTCCTCAGCCCATTATGAAACCGTGGGCAGTTCTCATAAATCAGAAGTAAGAGCAGAAACCAACAACCTTTGAGCAACTTAAAGCAGAAATTCAACAAGATTGATGCTGAAGTCAAAAAACCTGTCAAACAAAACACCTCTATAAGAACACTGAACATTTAGATATACTGTTTCACGTGCACCTGATATATCTGCAAATGAAAGTAATTAAAAGATCACAAAACAACATTTAATTGGCTTCCCAAAACATTTGGCTGTAGCTGGAGGTAGCACATGTGGAAAAGTGTTTCTGATCCATGTTGCTCCTCTCTAAACTAAACCCTTGTGTAGAGTTTAAAGTGATATATTTACATAGTGATCACGAGGTTTACAAAAGGCACATGACAATACTCAAGTATGCACCTGCATATGTGGAAGCAGATTGCTGGAGAGACTGCAGCTGTCCTCGATTGCAGTTGTACTTAGAAGCAACAGTTCCCAGAGGCACTTCGCTGACCAGATCCTGGAGAACAAGAGTTGTGAAAAACCTGAGAAAAGAACAGAAAGTTAGGTTCAGCAGAATTTTTATAAGTTATCACCCATTAACCTGGCTGCAGTTTATTTTATCATAAATATTCTTACATTTACCTTTCTTCTCTACAAAAACAGCTTTTAAATCAGCGCTTTACCGTTTATGAATGGCCATCTGTCTGAGCTGCTTTTCAGTCTTGGCAACAAGTTTGCCACTGACAGATCGTGCAAGAAAGCCTTCCTGGACACCAACCAGCTCCGCCACTCTCTTCATCGAGGAAGGCATCTGCTCCCACAGGCAGAAAAACTGATACCAATCTATTGTAGTCCACTCTGCATACAGTGGGGTAATCTGAAAATTTAGAAACAGGACTTTGATGACTTTACAAAGAACTGCTTTTTGTTGCCTTACAAGAAATAAAAACAAGTCTAAAACAAGTCTAAAATTTTACCACAATTAGCAGAATGTGATTTATTTGCTGCTAGATTACTTCATGCATACCAGATACAGAATGTGCAAATCATTTTCAAGTACGAATCCCTTCATTGCCCGTTGGAGATCTGCAAATATTCCCAAGGCCTCTGGAGGAGAGAGGGATGAAGAAAGAGTGGCAGCCCCCAGTTGGGTTGGACAATACTGCTCATCTGGAGGTGAAAAACCAGAACAGAAAATAAATAGAAAATATAAGAAAACTCAAAACAATAAGGCTAAATAAAATATGCGAATATATTTCATACTTTCAACTCAAATTTGAGTTTTCCTAGAGTAAATTAAAAATTACTAGAAGCTTTCTAAACATTTTGTGATAAATCTAAAGGATAAATCTAAATTTAATAACATTGGTAAACCTTAGCATTACCTTGCCCATCCTGTTGAATACTAATAAATTCATTTCCCATCAGCCATTCAACGCAAGACTCAATAGCTCCTTTGCTGGTCTGCTTGTTAGATTCGGTCTTGTTGTCACTTTTCATGCTGGCAGCTAAAAGGGAGCATGAGGCGTACAGCCTCACATCCTGTGGAGAGCTGGCCACACCTCCAACAATAATCTGAAAGAAGGTGGTTTCATAAAATTAAGCAAAGAAATTTAAATATTTTTTCAGACATTACAAGCATAAGTTTTAGTGTATTTTTTAAATTATGTAATAGATGATTTACAAAGCAGAGCATTATTGTGAAGTGTAAATAAACACCACATTTTTAGTACTAAAAATCTGAAAGTTACGGTGTGTAGAAAAGCTTGAAACTGAGGTGGAGATTCAACAACACTAAACATACAACCAGAACTATAATTTGGTTATCAAAGAATATTCATTTGTGAGAGTGGTCTAGTCAAAGTCCAGACCTAAATTTTACTGAACCTACAGCAAGAGTCAAGAATGGATGTTCTGCAACCAATTTGGCTCAGCTTAACCAATTTTGTTAAAATAATGGGACAAAATTTCCCACAGGGCAGAGCTGGTAGAGACATATCTTTCTCACTGCTTCCCTTTCACTTTACAATAACCATAACTTTGTATTGATAGATCAAAATTCAAATTAAATGCACTGAAGG
The DNA here is from genome assembly GCF_019740435.1 of Gambusia affinis. Lineage (NCBI taxonomy): Eukaryota > Metazoa > Chordata > Actinopteri > Cyprinodontiformes > Poeciliidae > Gambusia > Gambusia affinis. Next base: position 9,070,284 of record NC_057871.1, on the reverse strand, counting down.
TTGTGGTTATAGCGTAACAAAAATAAGAGAAATGCAATGTAACATCAATTAATTTCACAAGTTTGCTGTGTTGTTACACAAAAGGGAGAAAATGCTTGAGTCATCCATTGTTTTCTTTATTAATATTAATCCCACCTCCAGGATCGCTCTCAGCATGCTGGTGGTTACACCCTCGCCTTCCCGTCTCACCAGGCAGCTGCTGATTGGCTGAAGAACTCCCGTAAGGAGACTAATACCCTTTTGACGCTCGTTCTGCTTACACACAAGCACACTTTCACCTAGAGGAAAAGAATAAAAACATTACTATAAAAGATACTTCAAATCTCCACAGTGTCAAATTACTAGGCACAGTGAACTTCTCCCTGTTGCCCTACCTGTGGTGTCCACTCCTTTTCTCCCTGCTCGTCCAGCCATCTGTTTGTATGTAAGCGGGTCCAGCAAGCGTCCGTTAAAAGTTGGAGTTCGAATGATGACCCTGCGAGCCGGAAGATTGACTCCCGATGAAAGGGTGGAGGTGGCAGCCAGAACTCTGATCAATCCCTGACGGAAAGCTCCCTCCAGCACATCCCGCTCATCAAACGTCAACCCTGCACAGTGAAACGTTCTCAATCACAAACTAGACAGGTTACATTTTAGCGTTGATGAAGGACTGAGTGTTCACCGGCATGGTGGAAGGCCACCCCCCATGGAACAGTGCACTGTAGGATGGGATCAAGACCAGCTGGAGTTCGCCTCAGCTGAGCTATAACATCATCTAAGCCCTCTGTATCTAGACACACAGGCTGAGGCACACCTTCTCCCTGAAGATCTGGAAGAAATAAAACACCACTCAGAAATATTGACACTTGTCATTTAAGTAGAATACCAATCTCAAATAATAAAAGAGAAAAAACGGGTTAAACATCCACACTACAACTTAAACACTCCTTCATTATCTAAGCTTGTTTTATCTAAAAAACAAACAAACACAGTAACTGGTAATATAGAGTGATAGTTGTTGTATTTTTAAATACCTGCATGTCTGAGGTTAAAGAATGCTCTGGCGATGGTATCAGCCAGCTTTTCACACCAGTTCTTCGAGGGACAGAACAGCAGCACAGAGTGGCCTTCGTTCACAGTTTCATAACACAAGCTCACAATATGATCGTCGTCGCCCTTTAACAGAGTCATACGTGCACAGGCATGTAATGGCTAGTCAAAAACAACCAAGTAATGCTATTACTAAAACAATTGGTATGTATCGTGACATATAGATCATTTGAATTTTGATTTGACATTTTTATTTTAACTGTAATAGTTAAAGAATGAAATGCCTGCAGAAGAGTCGTATCATATGATAATTGTGATTAGTTACAAAGATGTAATGTGACTAGGTGCAAAAGTTGCTAGTCATTCAGTAGAGGCTAACTTTGCATCAAGGAAGAGGGTCAAAGGAACATCGCTCTGAAAAAGACTGAATGAAAAATGACTCAAAACATTCTATTGTGTCGTCCACCCCACCCATGTTACCTTAATATTAAGAGCAGGGGCAAACTGTCGAACCACGGAAAGGCTCTTGTCGTATATGTTGCATCCCACTTTGAGATGTTCTTGCAGGGGTACGGGCCTGTAATCTGTTTGGTACAAATCTGCACTCAACCAGCTAGCCAGCAGAGAGAGATTTGGCAAAGTGGCACTCATACCGATGATCTGTACGCCCTCTGAAAGAGACCTGTAGGACTGGTTAGCATTAAAGTTTTATAAAGAAATGCTAAAAAGATAAAGTGGGAGACACATACCCTGATGTGTTCTGCTTCTGTGCGATGTAGCGGATTTTGGTTAAGAGCAGTTCCAGTAGGTATCCCCTTCCAGAATCTCCAACCATGTGTAACTCATCAACCACCACCATGCCTTGCAAAATAAAAATCATTCAATATGTCATTTTTATGATGCAGTGATGATGAATACATACAATAAAACCTGCAAAAAGAAAACGTTGTACTTTATTTCAGCATGTAACTGTTTTATTAAATATATGAGTTCTTATGTCTTTATACACTGTAAAGCAGAAAATGTGTGCTTAATTCAGCATGTGTAAAGTAATCTAAGTAAGATGGGTCAAACCCTGCAGTTTTCTTGACTTTTAACCATTCAAAATGATCTGTGACAGGTATATTACCTAGTAGACCCATGCTATTTTCTTCAATCAGTCTGTTAATTAAAGAATTGGCTTTTTCTATGGTGCAAACAGCCACATCCAAGGTAGCGAACCCTCCTGCAGCTGAAGTACTCCCCATGTAGCCCTCCACACGAATCCCAGCCTCTTCAAACACGCTCTGCAGAGTAACAGAAACAAAAGCAGAGTTAGCTCTGAAAACATACTGAATATAAAAATAATATGCACACATTTTTCCCCTCTCCATCACCTGAAGGTAGTGCATCTTTTCTTTGGCCACAGACACAAATGGCAAAATGAAAAGCGCTTTTCTTTTGGTCTCCAGCACGCGCTTCAGGATCAGCAACTCCGACACCAAAGTTTTGCCAGCACTAGTGGGGGCTTAAATTAAAAACACATTGTAAGGTAAAATGAGGAAAGTGCCCTGTGCTGGGGTTATACTGCAGATAAATATTGCTGCCCTCACCAGAGTACACAAGGTTCCCTCCACGCAAAACCTGTCCAACAGTGAGGCACTGAGCCTGCCATTCAAACATCTGAATGACTCCGTGTTTCTGGTAGCGCTCTAGAACAGGCTTTGGTAAGCCCCAGCTGGATAACAGCAGCTTTTCAGCCTGCTGCTCAGGAGCACACAAGGCCACGCCTGTGATGGAGATCAAAATTGTCACGGCATGATACTTTTCAAAGAGGTTTTAAAGATTTTATCTGTAAAGTAGTCCTCTTCTCTAAAAGCTCCTGATTTACAGAGTTCTCCACTCTTTTGGTTCAGTAAATAAAGTTTCAGAGGTAATTTGGTCCGTCTGTCAACAGAATCTGCTTTAAGACTGTCTTAATGTTGCCTTTTTGGGCAACATGTGGCAACATAAAGTGCCTTGAATTCATATACTTTATACTTTTTCACTTATTGTCATAGTACAACTACAGTAAATTGAAAGTATTTATTGTGATACCAAAAGAAGTGATAAAAAAGTATTTGACCATTGACATTTGATCATTTTTGTCAATAGATTGGCAGTGATAAAACATCACTGTCATCAAAGTTAAAAAAAAAAAAAATCGCAAATACTGCTCTAAAAAGAACAAAAGAAAACCCAGTAAAACATCTGACAAAAAAACTTTGCAGTTGTTTACTAGGCTACTTCAGGACACAAAATTCCTTACATAGTTCAATTTTATTACTACACAGCACTCATTAACTGCAATTATTAATATTTTTAAAGATATTCATAATTACTACTGTTCTCATAGAAACAGTGCAGAGAAATTAAAATGAGAAAACGAACAATAATTTCAGTCTTGGGCTCAATTAGAATTAAGACTGGACTTTGACTGGGCCATTCTTACACACATATGTGCTTTAACCGAGTATCTCGGGCTGTATGCTTATGCTTGTTATTCTAACAGAAAGTGAATCCAATCCATTTTCATGCAGCCTCTAATAGGTTTTCCTATATTATTCTCCTGTATTTGTGCTCTAAATACAGGCCAATGGCATCTAACTGTGTTCAGATCTAATCTGGTCAGCTTCTCGTTCTCTGCCTGACAGAAATATACGCATATGAAGTGTGCAGATGTAATGTGACATAATGTGGAAAAATTTAAGTGAATACTTTTTCAAGGCACTGTGTTATAGCACAGTATCTCATTCATTTTCTGCATTTTAATGATTAATATAGCCTTGTTCAATGCAAAAAAAAAAGATCAAAACAAATGAATGAGAACAAGAATTAAGTAAAACATAGAATTCAACACTGCACCTGGTGGAGGAAGTGTGTCGCTGAGCATGCTGAGCTCCAGGCCGCTGGGCACTGTGAGTACAGATGCAGACTGATTCTGTAATGACTGCTGAAGTTTGGCCCTTTGCCTGGCTGCTGCGAGGCGGGTAGGACTGAATAAAATGTATTTTGTAGATACATCCAGAGGTGGACTGATGTTCTCACTCGAGTTAGCGTTCTTATCACTGGGAGGAGAGTTTCTTCTTCTGAGTTTCTGCCTATATTTAAACAAAGAGAGCAGGAAATGTCAGTGAGACGTCTAAAATAAATGTAAAGAAGAATGGTATACCTCAGCTAAGACTTACTTGCCGGAGCCGTCTGCTTTTCGACTGTTACTTGTTTCTATACAAGGCAGAGTGCAGACAGAGGCAGAGAGACGATCTGAATGGTTATTCTGCTGGTCTCTCTGAGGATGGTCTACTTCACCAGAGTCCTCACTGAAAAGAAGCTTCTGAGCCAGGTCTTTGCAGTCAGCGCTCCATCCTGGTCTGTTAGAATCCCCTCTAGATCTACAGCCTCTCTGCTGAGGATCACCCGCCCCATTTGTGTAAGGAATAGTTTCCCGGTCCTTCATCATTCCAGAGTTTCTCTCCATTTTGCTGAGTGCGTTCGATGTAGTGGGTTGTGGAGGAAGAAATGGATCTGAAATTTGTTTTTCCTTAACACCCCTTTTAACTTCATCCTTAGAAAGATCAACAGCATCCATAACTTGTAGCATTTCTTCATCAAGAGCTAAAGTGGAATCGCCCAATGGAAGATAAACTGCTCCACCCTGGTAAAAAGAAACATTATGTCTTCCTCATCTAGTTTACCATAAACACATAAAGGAATGGGAGAGAAAATAAGGTCATGTCACTTACCATGAGGCTATATTTAGGTCTATTTGTTTTCCCTGATGTTGTCTGCAACAGCATTTCTCCGTCCGGTGGCTCATTGTTGCCTAGGATGCTGTGTTCACAATAAGTTCATCTTAACAGACATAATCAGATATTAAACTATTGGCTGTTTTCAGGTATCAATAACAATCAGGACTCAAGATTTCAGCGATCTGCACGTACCTCGTCTTCTTCTTGATCTGGTGCTGTCCCAGGTAACTTTTCTTTTTCAGAGCACCCGAGGTCATTCTGAAGTTTATCTAACTTCAAAATAACTGATCTGACAAGAAGCTCTGCAGCTCTTTACATTGAATTATAAACTGTGACTCATGTTGTTGAAAGAGACAACAACAAGTCTTGTTTGTTTTGGTTGCTAAGTATAAACGCTCCGCTAGGCAGAGCTAAACAAACAAACAATCAAAAATACCGCCGGAGTCCCACCCCTGTGTTCTACTAAAACTGTCCGACTGAATCTTGGCTTCTCTTTGCAAAGGTTCCGTATACAGTCCTGCTTTTTATGAATATTAACAATGACGCATATGTGCTAATATAATAAATACGGATAATGTATAAAAAAAATTACAAACTCAACCGGGGTATTAAAAGAGATTAATACTTTACAATTGATATTTTATTATATTAAATTATATCATATCATATATCATATTATATCATATTATATTATGCTAATGCAGGGTAGGACCAAAGAGCAGAGAGAGAAGGAGGAAGTTTTAATCATTCACTATCTCTAAGCCTGGCTTTCTAAACTTAAAGCCAGTCAGAGCAGCAAAAGCAAATGAGGTGGATTAGCAGTACTTGCTAATAACTGATGGTGTTATCTAGGACATGTTACTGTGGAATACCATCTCTGCTGACAGAATATTGAGCTGTTAGCATATTGTGATTATCATGAGACTGTAATACACCAACAGTCTTCTGTCATCTTCTGATTTGTTGCAAGACCGACTGCTACAGCAGACCCTTCCCACCCACAGTCATCATTGCTACGGAGTACTCATTGAATGCACTACAACATTTGACTTCAATTTGTAAGAAATGTGAGGAATTTTTTTGGTTTTAAAAACATCATTTTTCGCAATGACCTATAAGAGGGTATGTTCTGACATTCTGATTCTGGGAACTATTTGAACTACTTATACAGTGTTATTTCTATGAAGCAACACTGTCGACTTGTTTCATAGAAGTCAATACAAGATATTAATTGTATCTCGCTGTTTTTCATAACTTCTAATCGACTCAATGCTCTGTTGGAAAATGGTCAGACTGGAGCGGCTGCCAGTAATCCACACAGTCCAGGCGGAGCCTTGTTCGTCTAACTCTGGGCGTGAACGAGCGGCCAGTGGGCGCGCCCGCTGCGACGTTGGTCAGGCTTCAAGATGGCGGAAGCCTTGACAACTCAGGAGCAGCTGGTAAGGGTTTCTTCGCAATTTTTTTCCTTCGTTCCCTTCTAATTTTTGTTGTGTGTACATGTCATCGTCCGTTTCATCTACGGCTGACCTCATTTAAGAATATATCTTATAAAATAATTGGTTCAAGGAATAATAGCGAGGTAAACAGCCGTGGGCCGTTCGTTCGCTCGCTCGCTCTTCTACACTACTGACTCCTGTGTGACTGACAGGAGTTAGCATGTGTGTTAGCCCGATGGCGTTTTGTAGTAACGGGGAGAAATTAGCCGGCACTGTGTCAGTATGCTTAATAACCCTAAATTAGCGTGGCCCAATTACACATGTTCGAGATGCGTATACTAACGTAACAGTTAGGCTTGTACCATTATCTCTGAACTGGTGTAGGGGTGTTTTTTGTTGGTTAACGTTAGAGATCCATCTACCACATGTAACCTAGCCTTTAGCTAATGCTAACAGCTATTGTTGACTTGCCTGGAATCACCTCAACAGCTGCTTTGGTGGAGTTTAAACATTTACGTAGGCTAAATTCTACAATTTGTAATAATATATTAGTGTTAGCTTTACTTTAATTCTACACAGTCAGGCTAGAAATAGACCCACATCCACCTTAACAAGCGGCGGTTTGTGTGTCGGATGTACTATCATGAATTCGCCGAAATGATACTGGGGTTCCTAGAGTTGTTGTTGCTGTCGCTTTCTATTAAAGTTCTTGGTTTTGACATTGACGCCGCATATCAGAAGTCTCGTTGCGTTTGAGACAACAGTGTTGTTTTTGTGATTGCTTGCTTTGCTCGTCATCTATTATTACTTGATGCTCACTCTCCCGAAGCTTCCCAGATTTGCAGATAACGTTTTTATGAGTAGCATCATCTCTCATTACCTGTGGCATGAATTCGCTTAATGATAGCTGAGTTATTTCTGGAGTGCATATGACTTGTTGGCCTCTTTGATCATCCTGGAGAGCATTTTAATACAGATGTTCACAGTAGGAAGTTAAACGGGTTAGCTCTTTTTCAACTCTGATGATGGTTATTCTTTCAGAAAGCTGAAGAATATCGCAGCTTGTGCTAGTGGGCACAAGCAGCGAGGCCCCTAAGCTGGCTTTATGTGTGGCTGTATTCAAACAGTATTTTAAACTGTGTCAACTAGAATAGATCCTCAAAATGTTATACATCCGAAAATCAATATGGCACAGGGAGATTTTCCTACAAAACAATATTTAGAGCAGGTCCTCACTCACTCTAAAGACATGGTTTAGTAATTACATCAGTCTATATTTTCAGGGAATATATTTACCTTTTTCTCCAACTAATGAAATAATAAATACAATATTTAGCTTTAAATAGTTTGCTCTTGAATGGCCTTAATTTTTCAGAAAGTTGAGCATAAATATATTTCTAGTGTTTTTTCATTGACAGCCTGTGGGTAATGTAAGTTTAAGTGACTTCAATAATAATAATAATTTACATGCTTGCTGGTTTTGGTTGTCTTTTTTAAAAATTTGTTCACAAATAAAAATTGGATGAGGGAAATTAACACTGACATCAAAATAACCTGAGACTATGTTTGAAATTATACTTACACACACATATTATGCAAACGTTATATAGTCTTTTTATCCTTTCCGAATCCAGAGGCCACAAAATGCAAATTCGAACAGTTTGTTTTAGAATGAATAGACATTTATAATTGCATTTTAAATATGGGTGCATTGATAAATCTGCCCCGATTTCCTTAATTTTGGGACATTGGTGAGCAGCTGATACTTGCATGTGAAGCCAATCTTATCTACTTGGCAAAGGTCTAAAAGTCAACCACTGTCCTCTTTTGAATAATCAGTAGGCAGGATGGGAGCTTGACTCCACAATTAAATTTGCACCATTAAATGTGTACACAATTTTTTTTATGTGTTTTTAGGTAAAGCATTGTGATTTTGACAAATTAAATGTTGTCTTAAATTCACTTGAATTAAATAACAAAGTCTGCAAAAACAAATGTTTTTAAAGCACTGCATAGTTCTCTATATTGTATTTTATTTTATCTTGTTGTATTACTGCATAGATGAAAATTGTACATTATGATCATCTGCTACTTGTTGTCAGGGCTAAATCTGAGAATCTGAGCCATTTGGTGGTCTGCCAATACTGTTTTTCTTTTTTTGCTTTGAGTAATCCAACAAGTTTACCAAATGTTGAATATCTGTTACTGTGTCAGCTTTGGTTTTTTGCAGTATAATCTTCTAGAGTAACCATCTTCCCATCCTGAATGTAGAATTAAACTTGACAAGACAAGAAGATCTGGAATATGAGATGATTTTGACTTTTGCTATTTAAGCCAGAATGTACCATCAATATCCAATGGTTTTATGAAAGCATTCTTTATTTGTTTTGCATGTGGAAAAAACTGTGCTCAGCGCAACTCTTTCTGCCTTCACATCTGAAGAATCAATACATCCTACTCTATAAATGGCAAACTGAGTGTTATCATTCATACAAGCTGCTATCTGTATCATACACGTTACTTTAGCTCGAGATGTAGAAGGCTGATCTGTTTGCCACCCATTATTTTTCTCTGTGTGCTTCCTCCAGCTTTGCTTCAATTGATATCTGTAATTTATTCCCAAACCTAATGGATAATGTATCATCTATTGATGATGTCTTCCATCAGATAGTTGATCTCTTGTTGTTTGTCAGGCTGTGGAGGAGTTCCTGAGAGAAGTGAGGAGCAGGGAGCTCCCCCACAGCGCTGGGCTCGTCTCCCAGCCTACAGCTGTTAAGTTTCTTATGGCCCGCAAGTTTGACGTCTCCAGGGCCATCGATCTATTCCAAGCATATAAGGTATGCTTTGTTTCATTCCCTGTTTTTTACTTAATTATACTTTCTTATAAAGTTTTTTAAAACATAGTAAGCTATGTTTTAAAAATACTTCCATTCAAGGTGTGCCATTTTCTCAACAACAAATCCTAGTCTTTCTAAGTGTTCAGCAAAAATATTTCTAAAACATTCCACTGACAAATAAATGTTTGTCAGTGGAACAGATTGAATGTTATGGTGAAAAACTGATGTGTACTGCTATTAGACCAGAACTTTTTGGTCATTAAAGATTGTAGGAAGTTTGTTTTTGATTATATACTGAGAAACTATTGATCTGTGGCGGTAGTCCATTATGGAAGGACTGGCCTGTGCTCCAATAAACTATAGTTTGTCATTTTAGACATTGATTGGCCTTGCACTCATGAACTCCACTAAACAATCTAGTTTTAATCAGGTCAGACTACATTGATGTGAGGCTCTCTGCAGATGAATCTAAATATTTATTTTCCTCCTATTCACCAACATTCTCCATTCTCTAAATCTGTGGTTCTCCCCCAAATCGGTCCATGAATCATTTGGTGACTGTAGTTAGCCCTTTTCTTTCTACTTCCATTAGTTTCTGCACACTTTCTTAAACCTCCACTGTGGGATGTTAGTCAATCTTTTCTGTGTAACCCTAACTACATGCAGATGCTGTCTTTTAAATACCAAAGTGCTATGTCATTCAGTCCATAGATGTCCAGTTTCAGAGCTGATATAAATCCCTCTGATGTGTAGAGTGACATTTGCACAACAATCTAGTTTTTCTACATCTATGTTCCTTCTTTTTTTTTACCGAAAGCAGTCAAAATGTTTGCAACCATAGAAAAATCCTTTCCTATGAAAAAGAAAACGTGCGACTGCTGCCCTGTTAGTTTGAGTCTGATATGTGGCAGCAGACCTATTAATAGCGTTGTAGTGTTTGTGCTGTGAATAGCGTTTGCTTGCCTTTAAATATTTACTATCTTCCTTTTGAATCCCTCATGTCTTCCCCTAATTTTCAGGAGTACGTCTTTTTTCATGTTTTAATCTTCTGTCATTCAACACATCTTTACCTGCTTTTCTAGAGCTTTAAAAAATTGCTGTAAAAAAATACAAGGATGAAAATGATTCTCCTCTGTCTATCCTTTGTTTTGATTAGAATACCCGGATCAAAGAGGGTATCATCAATATAAACCCAGACGAGGAGCCCCTCCGCTCTGAGCTGCTGAGTGGCAAATTTACAGTCCTGGTTAGTATTAATGCAGTTGTTGGCGCATAGTACAAAGGAACAACATGTGTTTTGCAGTTACACACCAGTCTAAAGGAGAAGAACAAGCTTTTAGAGGACTTTTATTATGACGTTCTCTGCAGGCCTGACTGATTAACATGTGTAGAGCAATAGCATCATTTTATTTAATGTGCATTGTTTTTGTTTGGATTTTTCTTTTTTTTTTTTATGACCTGGATCACACCAGCCTGGCCGAGATGCTAATGGTGCTGCCCTAGCACTCTTCACTGCTCGCCTCCATCGGCCAGACATCACCACCCACAAAGCTGTTCTGCAGGCCATCATCTATCAGCTGGATAAAGCCATAGAGAGGTGAGGCATCAATATTCAGTTCTGTGATCAAACTTGGTTGTTGTTGTTGAGCTGCTCTTTCAGTTTTTTTGTCAGCTACTTATTTATAAAGTATTAAAATTTTCTGTTTATAATGTTAAATATTTTTAACATACTAAAAGTATCTAAATGCATCAGAAAAACTAAATGCAGCCATTTTCTGACATTTTTGCAAACTTGTCTTAGCAAAATAGCTCAACTTCAGTCAGACTTGAGGCTGTGTGTGAATATCAATTTTCCAAGTCAAGCTTCAGATTTTGAATTGGTTTTATGGGTTTCTGTTGTATATTTGTAACACAAGCATATGCTTTGATGTAAACCTACAAAGCTCTGGCTGTGTGTTGAGGGTCATTGTCCTGCTGGAAGATGAACCTCTACTGTCAAGTCTTTTGTGGCCTCTAATGGGCTTTTTGCTGCCATCCCTTTGTGAACAGAATTTCACTGCTAATTCATCACATTGAAGTTTAACATTAAATTGTTCTGTTGGATACTCTTACCAACCAGTGCCAGTAAGAAGCTGTTTCCAATCTTCTTTCTGCATCTTTCACTTTTTCAAACATGATCTCATGAAGCATGTTGATGCAGTGGTAAAGGAGGTAGAAGCAACAATCGGTCATTAAATATTATAAAATGAAAGTGTAGATGCGAATCAGAATATGCTAAAACAGTAATTTAAATAATTTTTTTGTTTTTTTTGTTGTGTGTTTTTTTTTTTTTTTTGCTTTTTTTTAGCCATTATTCTGTCAAATTTAAAGTTAAACTACTTCAGTCCTATGCTCTTCTTGTGTGATCTTTGTATATGACAAGATTAAATAACATGCATCTCTGTTTGACTGACTAAGTGACGTCTATATGCAGTTTGTTACAGGTACAGGTCTAAAAGTTATTCCTTTAATATAGTGACCACCTGCTCCACTGCTACACTATATCCTGCCAAATAGTTTTATATAGGAGTGTCAGGAGCTGGATATAAATGCATTCCATATCTTTTTACTTCTACTGGAGTTATGTGGTACTTTATGTTGGTCCATTTTACAAAATGACAAAATAAATTGAAGTTTGTGTACAGTGAGGAAAGATGAAAAGAGAAAAAAAATCATTGCGTGTGAATACTTTTGCAAGGTGCTATGAACACATGTACTTCATTTGAAGCTAAACAACAAAAGCTTAACAGAATTACATAATTTTTTTCAGTCATGTCTAGGTGATCTTTTCGATCTTGCTCTTTTTTTATGTGGCCATCTTATTCATTTGTCTGCAGTTTGGAAACTCAAAGAGACGGACTCATATTTATTTATGACATGACAAACTCAAGTTATGGAAATTTTGACTACGAACTCTGTGTCAAGATTCTGAATTTGCTCAAGGTAAATATACATATTTATTTATACATTTGTGTGTTTTCTGTAATGAAGAGCCCTTTTTATTTTGTGCGTCTCCTTCCATTCCTCAGGGGGCATTTCCTGCCCGATTAAAATGCGTCTTCATTGTGTCCTCTCCACTTTGGTTCCGAGCGCCGTTCGCAGTTCTTCGACTTTTTGTCAGAGAAAAGCTGAGGGAAAGGGTGGGTACATAAAATTTCCTGGGTGCACATTTATTAAGTCAGGTAATAGACTTTTGTAAAGTATTTTTCTTCCTCCCAGGTATCTACAGTGAGAGCTCACGAGTTAGTCAGTCATATTCCAGTCTCCTCCCTCCCTGAGCATCTTGGTGGAACATCCCAGTACAGCCACGTGGCCTGGATCCAGTCCTGTGTTAACATGCAGTCCAACACCGCTCTGGGTGACACACAAGAACACGACACACATGACTGCGTGGGAAGCCTGTTGCGCTCCTACAGCTTGGACAATAGCAACGCAAGCATCGGTACTGTGCCTTCCCACACCCTCCAGGGTACTGAGCGAGCCGTGGCTAATGCCAACTGCTACGATGACAACAATGCTAACCCTCAGAACCACATTGTTGGTGTGGAGGGCAGGACTCAAGGCCCAGGCCAGTACCAACAGGGCTCCAACTCCAGTGCAGACAAGTCGCAGGGGAACCACCAGCACTGGAACGGTACGGCCTTGAGCGGAGCCAACACAGGCGTTGGTCCCAACTCAAACGTGAACGGCCAAGCCCCTACCCAGTCAGACACTCCCCCCAACACACCGCTGTCACAGAAAACCAGTGACGGCCCAGCAGCTGGCATCACAACAAACCCTGCCAGCCGGTTTCAGAACGAAGCTGTGAAGGAGGAGGATGAGGACGAAGAACAGGAAGGGGTTCCTCCGCTGCCTCAGAAAGCTCTGCCCCGCCCACCCAACCAGGCTGCATCGCAGTCCCCACCCCTGTCTTCGTCATGGGGTCCGGATGACGATGAGAATCGTTACACGGAGGTATCGGTTCACATGCCGGACCAGGGAGGAATGACGGTCCATCAGCTGGTGGAGTATGTCAAGAGGAAAAAGAAGAAAGGGATTTACCAGGAGTATGAGGACATTCGCAAGGAGCCTCCAGCCGGCACCTTCGACTATTCTAAGTAAGTCTCAGTCTGTTTCACTGTGTTTCCATCTCTGCTGGTTTAGGAAAACTATCCAGACAGGAAGATTCACACCAGTCCATATTACCTCAGACTGAACTCCTAACTGTCTTTACAGGAAAATGTCAAATCAGATTAAAAACCGGTACAGTGATGTTCTGTGCCTGGACCAATCACGGGTCAGACTCTGTCAACTCTGTGATGATGAAGATGAGGTAATAATTGTATTAGTTTTTGTTATCTCTGGCCTAATTGTTTCTTTTATTTTCAGATGAATATGCACGTGAATTAAGACTCACTTGGCAAAATCTGCAGATATTTAAAATTCTGTTTTCTGTTGCTGTTCAACACATTTTGCCACATTACCACCACAAACTTTAGTGAATTATTTATTTAGTTGTTTTTTTAATAATAATATGATGCTCTGAAAAGCATATATTGCCTGAAATTATATTTATGTTTTTGGGTATCTCTTCCAGTTTTGCTCTTTTATAGACTGACATTCTTGCCCATTTACCATTGCAAAATATTCTAAGTTCAGTCAAAATGGATGGAGCGTTTGTAGAGATCAGGTTTTGCCATAGGTTTTGGTTTTGCTTTCGCCTTGAGATTGATCAGATTAGTCTGATGCATAGACATGCTTTATTCCAAACGCTGTTTATTCTAAAAGCTGTTTTAGATTCTCCTGCAGAAATCACTTTTGGCGAGGAAATAAAAATGAAGAATTAGGCCATTATTTTAGGAAGGTGCTGATGATTTCTTTATTATTTCCATTGCCATTAGTGAACCACTGATGGCAATACTGTTAACGGCTTCTCCCATCTCTGCTGTGGACTTCTGCAGTTCCTCCAGAGTTACTTCTGTCCTCTTGTCTGATTAATTCTTTCCTTTCTTGTCATATGATGTTTGTTTGTAGTCGTTGAATTTCTTAAAAAATTGTTTACTGTTCAAACCTTGCCAAGAATTAAGCTAAATACAAATATGAATCTCTTCAAGTTATTTTTATTTGATAACAATATATAGTTTTTCTTCTGCTTCACAAGTACAATCTACTTTGTGGTGTCTGGTCACATAAAATCCCAATGAAATGCATTGAAGCCGGATTTTGTAACTTGACAAAATATGTGAAAAGTAGAAGGGATATTAAATAGTTTTGTACTACACTGTAACTACCTTAATCTTTTCATCAGAATCCACTATAGCTGTTTGTCACGTCATCTATGAATCCATTTTTGTACTTTGTATAATAAAATATTTATAAAATGTTCATAAATAATAATAATATTAAACATAAATAATATTTTGCTGTTCTCCTGCCAGAGGATGTTGGGTTTTTACCTGAATCTGCCTTTTGTTTTGTTTTTGTTGTTTTTCAGACATCAGATTACATAAATGCCAGTTTCATGGATGGGTACAAGAGAAGCAATGCCTACATCGCTACCCAAGGTTCAAAACTCTTTTTGTTTTTCTTTATGCAAGCTTTGTCAAACTGTAGACCAACACATTGGTCCTGAGATCTATGTGATACAAGTCTATTTAGATTACTTTTTTAATACTTACCACTGCTGGAAACTAACACTCAATGTTTTCAGTATCAAATGAACAGTAGAGATAAACAGTACAGAAGAACAATTTGCCCCATCATGTCTTGGTTCTGAATTTACTTGGCTCATGTTTTGCTCAGGTAAACAAACTGATTTGTTTGTTTTTTTACTGCATTTGATATTACTCACTTAGATAAATGTGAAATAATTTGTTGGTTAAAGTGGTGAGGAGAGGGAACTTTAAAACGTGGCTCTGCTAGTTTTAGTGTGTTTTAAAAGCTGCCACGTGATGAGTTAGGGTTAGGATAACGTGTGGTGAACACACAATGCCTGCCTTTTGTGTGATTCTTGTGAACTGCAAATGGAGTTGCACGTCTTGCCGTTTATGTCTCACGTATCTGAATACAAGCTGCTCTGTTGTTTTCCTCTTGCTAGTTTAGGGTTATCAAATCTTTCCAGAAATGTGAGCAGTTCCTGTTTGTAGCAAAGTGAGATGAGAAATGCTGTTGGCCTTTCAATATCGGTCACAAACATTGTTTCAAATGGTGTTTATTAATTCTGAGAAATTTAGACATCTGTTTGTCACATAAAGACATATTCAGTGATTTGTGGAGTTAACCCATCTGTCCTGTGATATTCTACATAAACTAAGCACAACAGAGGATAAAACATTTACTTGTATTTTTTGTGTGAGTTCTGTTTTATATATAAAAAAATAATTTATTTTAAAAATTTTTTAATCCATTTTAAGAGCCACTGTGTAAAGGTTAAAGAGCAACTTAAGGCTTTGGAGCTGCAGGTTTCAGGGCTCATTCCTCAGCAACATAAAGATTTTTTTATTACTATGACTTTCTGTCCTTCAGGTCCGTTGCCAAAAACATTTGTTGACTTTTGGCGAATGTTATGGGAGCAGATGGTACTTATCATTGTCATGACCACCAGGTGAGATTTTACAATGTCTTGTCTTGATTTTTCATTAAAACATTTTGGCAACATGCATTGAAACTCTGAATTGATGGTTAAATATTAAGTAACATGGTTTTCTTAGGGTTGTAGAGCGTGGACGGGTCAAATGTGGTCAGTACTGGCCGCTGGAGGAGGGTAGAACTGAACAGCATGGATACTTTATGGTTAAAAACACACACATCCAGGTGTTTCAGGATTTCAAGCTCTCCTATCTTGAACTATACAACACACAGGTAGGCTCATACACAGGCTTGTATAAATTTAAACCCGTTTAAAATTTATAAAAGATTTAAAAAATGTAACATCGATTACAATTATTTTTTGTATGCGCAACCAGTTTGTAAGATTTATTTATTTAAAAAAAATTTTTTTTTTTTTTTTTTTTTACTTGTGTTTGTAGTCTGGAGAGAAACGTGAAGTTTGTCACTACCTCTATGTCAGCTGGCCAGACTTTGGGGTGCCCAAAAGTGCTTCAGCTATGTTGGACTTTCGTGAGCATGTTCTTGAAAGAAGGAAGGCAGCAGTGCAAAGCTTGGGGTCCAGCTGGAGGGGCCCTCCAGGGGGCCCTCCAGTAGTTGTGCATTGCAGTGCTGGCATCGGTCGCACAGGTAAACATAACTATTGTCAAGTCATCTGACCCAATAACACCTGTAGTTACAGTAAATTGAATTTGATGTCATGATAAATTTCACTTGACTGGCTTAATTGACGCAGCTAAGCTGTGATGCAGCTTAATTTTAACACTGCATTATTTTCATTCAAGTCTGCATACTTTATGTTTTTAAAATGTTCAGCTTAAGTAAAAAATACATTTACCCAGTATATGATTTTATTTTTTTATATCTATTATACATTTTCATGTTAGTATTTGCCTCTGTGTTCTGTTGAGTGTTGCTCAGTTATCTATCTCTTCTTCCTTCCTTCCTTCCTCCATTCTTTCCTTCCTTCCTTTTAAGGCACATTCTGTACACTCGACATCTGCCTGTCACAGCTGGAGGACGTAGGCACAGTAAACGTTCAACAGACGGTGCGGAGGATGCGCACGCAGAGGGCTTTCAGCATCCAGACCTGGGACCAGTACTATTTTTGCTACACTGCCGTCATAGAGTACGCCCAGCGACATGGGAGACTGAGCCCAGTGCAGTGGTCCGACTCAGAATTAGAAACAGACAGCGAGTGAGACACTCTTGCACGGATGGTTAGTTGAACATAAACAGAAGTTATAGGAATAAATATGAGAGGAGCAGCATTTCTTAGTAAAGGATGGAGGAGATCCTTTGACCATAAAAGAGAGAGAGACGATAGTGGACTCCAACCGTTGCTCTTCCCTCACACAAGATGCAGCTGAAGAGCCGGAGCAGAAAAGGCAGTGCATTAGAAACTATGCACTGCAGCAGCGATAAGCAAGCTGGCCTGCCAATATCCGAGCCCCTTTTTTTATAAAGCAAACTACAGAGGGGAGGGGCTTGGCCTGCCCTTACACGCCACGTTGACAAAAGCGATGTACGACTTGTAGCATTTTTATATTGACTTGCACATGAGGAATGATGAACTTGAACCTTTATCCCTTCAAGCCCTCCGAATCCAAGTATCAGTTCCTTTTTATAGTTCTTGTTCCTTTTCAAACAAGTCTGGTTACAGATGAAATGCGAGATGTGTGAAAAGGTGAAACTTGAAAACATTTCTTGTTTTTTATTTGTTTTTTGCTCATTTAGGAAGAAATGGTTTTTGGTGAGACATTTTGTGACTGACTATTTGCGAGCCATTTTTGTTCATTTCCATTTTATTCAACTATTTCATATCCATTTTTATTTGATGACATAAGATTTATATGCGCTTCATATTTGTGCATATTTAGACTAACTTTTTAAAGCCAAAGTCTTCACCCTGGATGCTTGGATGTACTCCTTCCTGTGATCTTATAGCAGGGGTCCCCAAAGTTGGTCCTCGAGGGCCGGCATCCTGCATGTTTTAGTTCTCTGCCTGGTTTAACGCACCTGGATCAAATGATGGCACATTAGAGGCCTAAGAAGAAAAGGTTGTTGCCACCAGGGAGAGAACTAAAACATGCAGGTTACCGGCTCTCGAGGACCGACTTTGGGGACCCCTGTCTTATAGACTGAAACCCACATATATTCCTCTAACATACATGTATATTTTATTGCGCATAATAACATCCTCTGAAATACAAGCTTACAATGCCTAGCAGAGTATAATTGACTTAACCTTGAGAGAGAAGTTCTATGTAGCAAACCAGACTGAGAAGAACTAGAGGTCTGGTCTTTAAATGTATCTTTTTTTGGCAAATTTCTGAGTCAGGTTCTAACATCATATTGCTGATATATGCTGTACATGCATTAAGCCTGGACGTTCTTGAGTAATTTGGCCTTAATCTGATTCACTGCCTCAAACAGAGCCTTGGAGAGGTATTTATACCCCTTGAACTGTTTCACATTTTTCTTGTATCACAACTGCAGACATCCTTGTATTTTAGTGGGATTTTTATGTTATAGACCAAGATAAAGTATTTTATAATGTGAAGTTAGGACATGGCTTATAAAAAGTTTGTGCAAATGAAAATCTGTGGTGTGAATTTTTATTTCATTTAAAAAATTAAAAAATTTCTTGCTACTTGTCCACGCAGGACAGATTTGTGAATTGCTAATGGTTGTTTGTCAGCAGGTTCTCTCACCTAACCTGCGGCTCTAAGGGCGTTTAAAACAGTGTATCATTTTTCTTCCATCTCACAATTATAAACTACTGTGTTGATCAATCACATAAAATTTTATTAAATCCAATGTGGGTTGCTGTTGTGGTACAAGATGTGATATAGTTCAGTGAGATTGAGTTCTTCAGCAAAGCACTGCACTTGTCAAAACAAAATCACCTTTTGAACTTATAATTCTCCTCTTTTTTTATTTAATCTTCCTCTCTTGACACAATAGTTGTTTGATTCTAGAGGTGTTTGTGCCTCGGATAACGGTGCCTTCATGTTTTCCTTAGTGTCATATCTTGCTAGTGTGTTGTAACGCCCAAACTAGTGCACTTGCTTACTGCACATTATGTGTGTCACAAAGGATGTCCAGTTTAGAGCACACTACTTAAAAAAAACAAAGTAGTGTAGTATTTAGTAGTAAACTCTGGTTTGAGACATGGCTATAGTTTCATCTTTTGACCTCAGGGGGTAACTCTAGTTTTCTTCTTTTTTTTTTTTTTTTTTTTTTTTTTTTGTGTCAAGGATCAGTTTCTGGGTTTGTATCTGATAAATTATCATTTAAGAAAAACATCCTTTTTTGTATTTTTTTAACTGTATTTTATCCTACTGTATTTGTCTTTATACTTCTTCAATATCAAAGTCCGTGAATGTTGGTACGATGCTACAAAGAAAACAGACCAGTTATTACATATAATAAGCTGAACAAATCTCAAGAGGAGTGAAATGTATATTTTTTTTGTTGTAGACGGATACATTTTGTTAAAAATTGTAGCTTGTCATATTTTCAGAACTAACATGTAAAAGTCGTGTTTGTCCAATTTTGTCAGCTTTTCTTTGGGGTGGGGGACTGTAACTCTTGTTTTTTTGGGGGGTTTTCTTGAGGTTTTATTACAGAACCCTTTAGTAAGGGTTATCTCATACCCTAAGCCAAGGACAAAGCCAAAAAAAGCTAACACAAGGAATAATTAGCAAAAAAAAAAAAAAAAAACTATCTTAAACATGACCACCTGTCATTTCTGTTGTATGTATAAAAGGAGTTAATCAGCATGGAAAGAGCCTTGAATGTTTTTTGGGGTAATGGTGTCAGAAGATAGTCAAATGTACACAGATATTTTCTTGTGAATGTGGACCCTGCAACCCTTAATGCCAAAGGCCCAGGCTCACCTTATTTTTATTTTATTATTTTTAACATTCTCAATAGCCTTCTTGCATGGACACTACCAGTACAGCCTTTCATTCATAGAGCAATTCCCCCAGTGTTCCCCAGAGCACATGGAGAACATTGCTAACTTTTATGTAAAGCCATCTTTATATGAGAAAGTGTATGGGGGAGTGCTGGTCCCTGTGCTTTTAATTTTAATTTTATATGGAAAAAATGGAGCGCAATTTGGACTGGTCTTTGTTTTTCACATTTCAGTGCTTTAAGTTAATGTGATTGAATTATGGCCTTTTACATGCTGTCAACCCATTAAAGCAATGATCTTACTATCTTGAATGAATGCAGACCTGGTGTTATATCCACTTGACCAAATAGATGTGAACATTTAAAGCATATTTTCACTTCACTGCTGACTTTTAAGTTGTTTACAGATAATTATGGCAGTAGCTTAAATTTTTGAACCTTCAGTTTGGGCAAATATTTATTTTACAACTAACATTAAACTCGTACTTAATGAAACAGAATATCATTGATATAGTTCAGTAAAATAAAGGCAGTTCACAAAGTGAAACGGTAATATATCTCTGAATTTTCCTTAAAACCCAACATTTGTTACATTCTTGGAAAAATACTGTATTAAGATCAATAAGCATAACTTTGAAAGCAAAAATGTTATGGCCTGCACACAATCATTGGGAACATTGATGACTTGGTGACAGCATAGACAATGAATTCCTTAACAAGGATGATCAGCCACAAAAGGTTATTGCTCAAGATGTTGGCTGTTCAATTTGCAAAACGTGTGCAAAGCTCCTTGAAGTTCAATTTCTACAGCCAGTGATAATTTGTAGACTATGATTATCTCCTGGTGTTGATCTGCTGTATTTTATTAAATTTAAAGTCAGAGCAGCCATCTAACGTGATGTTTCATTGCACTTCGCTGTTGACCAGCTTTATAGACGTGGTAATTTAATTATCCAATTGGACATGATGTCTTCCCACATTGCCAAAACTAGATCAGCAACAGCAACCATGGTATCACTTTTGTAAGCAAACCGGCCGTGCCAAACCAAAACTCCACAGAGAATCCATGGAGACACAGGATGAG
Source organism: Gambusia affinis (assembly GCF_019740435.1). Lineage (NCBI taxonomy): Eukaryota > Metazoa > Chordata > Actinopteri > Cyprinodontiformes > Poeciliidae > Gambusia > Gambusia affinis. Next base: position 9,049,586 of record NC_057871.1, on the reverse strand, counting down.
AGACACCAGAACCAACAGTGCAGATGAAATTAAGTAGTAGTCGCAGTAGTTAATGCAAAAGTAACTCCAACTAAGAATGGAGTGCAAATACTGCATTTTACACAGTCATGCTTTTCAGAAGTTTGTCTGTACATTGAAGTTCTTCTTTTTCTAACAACCTAATTATATATTTACATTTTCAGAGAACTGAAATTTGGGGTTTCATTAGCTGTAAGCCACAATCATCAGAAATAAAAAGGAAATAAAAGTATGAAAATTATTCTATGTATTTTTAATATAAACTTCACTTTTTGAATGAAGTGATTAAAATAGATGTTTTTGATGATATTATGCTCCCTTTATTGTTTAATGCACTACACAACTAACTTGAATTTATGTACAGGTATCCCTGATCTGTTTTGCACTATGTTGTTGAAGCTGTAAAATGTACGTTAACGCGACAATGTTCACAAATTTGATAACAATTCTGTTCTGTTGATAGTTACTTTATAATATGCAAGTTTTATATAAAATCAAATCAAATTTGCATACATTTGTAATAGGAAGTAAAACATTTTAGATCCTTCTTAGTTTTCTTCAACCCGTAGAGAAAGCCTGAAAAGCATGTCTCCGTTTATCAGTGCTTTTTTAAAACATTTTTCTCTTTGGAAAGCACTACAAAGTTCAAAGGCAAAATTATTTCTAAAAAAATTTTATAAGGGGTTTTGATGGAAGAATTTTAGTTGAATCAAGCTTTTTGTGGGTCGTTTTCTAATGTAGTACCACATTTTACCACAAGGAGGCGAACAAACCGGAAACAGGAAATGTCGTCAATTGACGGGCGAAATTCAAACTCCTATAACCAAACATCCTTGAGGTAAGTGTTTCTTCATTCAACTTTACGGTTTACGTCTTTTTCTAACAAAATAAGGTAATTTTAAAACATAGAGAGGAGTTATAGAGAGGAGTTAATCGTCTGTATTGAATGACATTGTAGCACTGTAACTTTACTTAATTTCAACAATAGATTTCTGGTTGCGCAAACGCAAGCTAGCAGCCAGAAAACGTTAGCTGCATGGCACTGAAAAGAAGGTTAAAACCAAAATAAAAGTGTTTTGAAGGTTTGTGTTATACGTTGATGTCGATAGTGAGGTGATAAGTGAATCTGTTTCCGCAGTGAGGATTATCTTTAGGTCGCTGGAACAAGGAGGATGCCTGTGGAGAGGACGGAACACCGCGGAGCCGCAGAGCTCCACAAATATTATGAGGTCTATGAGACTATCGGCTCAGGTGCTGTGTTGAAGTGTTTTATGTTTGTATCGATTCGTCCCGAATTTGGGGGTTCTAAACCTTGTTTATTTTGCAGGCGGCTTTGCTAAAGTTAAACTGGGCCGACACCTGCTGACAGGAGAAAAGGTTGCCATCAAGATCATGAATAAAAAAGATCTCGGGGTGAGACACAAATAGACCTTTTCGTTAAAACTTTCCAGACATGAATTTGGATTTGGTACGAAAATGTTCACTTAAAAAAAACAGCATAATTATTTTTACAACACTAGTGAGACTTCATAATGCTGTTCTCCCTCCTGAATGATGAGAAAATGAGAGCCAATAGTAATAAAGATGGTGATTATTATCGGGTTCACTTTTGGCACAGCGTTAAATGTGACTTAGACGAAACACAGTTTGACTTCGTGGTGTTCCTGCTTTGTTTGAAGGATACACACAACTTTTCTTTGACACGCCTGTGTTAAATTAGTCAGGTCACGTGATGCACAATAAACCAATAGGAAAACAACAATAAACAAATGAGAGCATTAAAACATTCATCATGTCAACAGTGATAAATAAAAACAATAAGAAAATGCAGAACTGGAGTCCAGATAAATAAATGATGCATGAAAAAGAGGAAGAATGTTTTTGGTGCCAAGATCTGTTTAACTGTTAATCAGACCAGTCTCTCTTCCAGCCGAAAAAACTAGGCTGTGGTAACAATAATATATATTTTTGATGGTTCATGATAAGTTTATTCTCAAGGAATGTATTTTAATGGACTTTCAAACAGTCAAAACTAAATTAAATATTATTGGTTGTTCTGTAAAGAAATACAAATTCATGCATCCAAAAAGCCTAATGATCATCGTTCCGCTCAGGATGACTTGCCGCGTGTAAAGGTGGAGATAGAAGCCATGAAGAACCTCAGTCATCAACATGTCTGCAGACTCTACCATGTCATAGAAACTTCAACACAGATCTTCATGGTGCTTGAGGTAACTCCCCTCAGACTTTACACTCACTGTAAATGGTAGAGATTATGACATGAGTTTTTTTAATGTAATTATCTCTTTTGTTGGGTCTTGGGTCAGTACTGCCCTGGTGGGGAGCTGTTTGATTACATCATAGCCAAGGACCGACTGTCAGAGCAAGAGACCAGGGTGTTCTTCAGACAGATTGTCTCAGCAATGGCCTACGTCCACAGCCAAGGATATGCTCATAGGGACCTTAAACCGGTACTAACTGCAGTCACGTACCTGAATGTGAAGTAATGCAACTAAAGCTAAATCAAGTTGTTTCTCTTCCCTGTAGGAAAATTTGCTGATTGATGAGGACCGTAACTTGAAGCTCATAGACTTTGGCCTATGCGCCAAACCAAAGGTACATATGCTGCTGCATCCTCTGAATCATTCTTTGTGTTGAAGGCAATTAGAAATTAATTTGAATTATTATTAATCATTCTATGGCATCTTGTTTTTCCTAATTTGCAACAATAGCCACTATGTTTTTGTTTTTTTTCTTATTTACATATCTTGTTTTTTTGTTGTTGTTTTTTTCTTTCAGGGGGGTTTAGGTTATGAGCTAATGACTTGTTGTGGGAGCCCTGCATATGCTGCTCCGGAGCTCATTCAGGGAAAAGCATATATTGGTTCAGAGGTAAGACATTTGCAAAGCTCTAACTTTAAAATGTTGGACTTTGGTTTTTGTTAAGATCCATTTGACCCAGCTCGACTTGCCCTATGTAAGAATGATTTCACAGTTCTGCTCTTTGATGTTTGTCCTGATCATATTTTCTGGTGCATAACTCATAGCAGCTGAGCTGTGAAATCCTGTCTGTTACACTTGGTGCTGACATGCTGCTGTGTGATGTCTAATGTCCAGGCTGATGTATGGAGTATGGGAGTGCTGCTGTTTGCTCTACTCTGTGGATATCTTCCCTTTGATGATGACAACTGCATGATCCTTTACAGAAAGATTATGGTATGTGATGTACAATTTCTGTTGACTACAAAGCAGTTCCAGTCTAATTTACTACATGACTAGCATTGCAGTTAAAACCACCTGACCTGAACAAGACGAGACCAAGTCTATAGAGAGGTTAGAGTGAGATAAATAAACTATTAGATAATTGCTGCAGTCTTAACAAGATAGGGAAGTACAGTTGTTGCACTTTTGTTCTTTCTTTCCGTGTTGTTGAAAGAACAGCGAAAGATAGATGTATTTCACTGGAAATTGTTTTTCCCATTTGTTTTTTATCCTCATTTTCACACCATTTGTACGTAGATACATCAAGGAGCACTTTTTACATTTTCACAATAAAGCACTTGGTTGCATTTGAATAGATGGTGATTATTTATTTGCTATTTAACCTTATTATTCTCAACATTTTAGTTATAACCATTAGGTTAATTTTAATTAACTTTTAACCCTGGGCTTTTTCTTCTTCTTTTTCCAGAGGGGTAAATATGACAACCCACAGTGGCTCTCACCAGGCAGCATCCTCCTTCTCAACCAAATGATGCAGGTGTGTATTTAGTATGGCTGCTTCATACTTGTTTTTATTTTTAATTTTCTGTTTTCTCTTCTAGTGTTAACTCATGTCTGTCATATACAGAACTGGATTCCTTGAACCTTTTCACAGTTTGTCACATTTAAACACAAATCTCAGGATATTCTGAGATTTATGAAGCCAATAAATGCATAATAATGATGAAAAGGAAATAAATGTGATTTTGAAACATATGCCTAGAAAAAACAATCAGCAACACACATTTTGTTTTGTTTTACTGGTCTAATGCATGAATAAAATGGTTAAATTATGTCTTCAGCGTGTAGTCAAGTTCTTCAGAGTTACCAATGACCTAATTATGAAACAGAAACATCTAAAAGCTGAAGGACGCCAGCCCTCGAGGACTTACTAAATGATTGTAAAATCGAAACACGCATGTTCACATAAAACATCATGCTGCCTTTAGACCAGGGTGTTTTTTTGCCTTACTGAGGTGTTGTTTCTGCTCATGCCCTCTAGGTGGACCCCAAGCGTCGCCTGACAGTCAGACAGCTTCTGGATCACCAATGGGTGATGAAGGACTACAACAGCCCTGTAGAGTGGCTCAGCAGGCAGCCGGTACAAGCAGCCAGAAAGCAGAGAATCTCTGTTCTGAACTCGTCACTCGGACTTTCATGAAGCTGACTTTAAATAAGGACACTTAATTTGGTCCAGAACGAGCAGTCTCTCACACAACCACCGATCCACTCAGATTTTAATTATTTTTTTTTTTTGTAGGTTGCCCACATAGATGAGGACTGTATCACTGAGATGGCGGTAAACATGAAGCGATCACGAGAAAGCACCGCAGCACTGGTGAAGGAGGTGTGTGTGTGTGTTTGTTACTAATATTTGTGCCTCCCAGCTTGTTGCTGTTTGTTTGCTTCATGATTGCGTTGGTGGCTCATATAATTTGTGAGAGCAGACTCTCGCAGCTTCCTTCAGATGTGTATCTTAATAGATTTGACCTCCCACAGTGGAAGTACGATCAGGTCACAGCCACCTACCTGCTGCTGCTGTCCAAGAAGCAGAAGGGGAAGCCTGTTCGCCTTCGCCCTGAGGCGCGCCTCTGTGAGGACTCTCCTCTGCACCAAGGACTGCAGGTAACATGCAGGACCCGACCAGCTATGATATTTTCAGAACATCACAAAGTTGGATATTTAGTTTAGAAAAAAAACTAATTTTATTTACTTAATTGTTCAAAATTAAAATGTGATCTATGGATTTTTTTCCCTTCTTTCAGAAAAGAGAAGCTCTTCACTTCAGTGAAGACGAAGACGCTGTCATTATCGGGTCTTTGGACTTTTACTCAGAATATATTGATGATTCTCCCTGGGTGTCAGATCGGCACCACAAAACGCCGGCAGGCAGAGGTCGGCAAGATGAAAACAAAGTTATGGTATGAGATATGCTTAGTTTTCTTTACATGTGCAGTGATGCACAATAAAAAACCTGATGATGAAAAGGTGGCAAAAGAGCCTTTCCGATTGCCCTTCAGTAATGATCATGTAACCACAAACCCCACTCCGTTGATAAGTTTGTCACTCACATCTTCCAAGGTCAGATCCTGAAACTCACAGCCTTTACCTGAGCAAAATGAGTAGGAGGAATTTTCATTGTATTTTGGAAAATGGAAAATGGACTGAACTTATATACAGTAGCGCTTTTCCAGTCATTTTGACCACTCAAAGCGCTTTACCCTGGAGTCACATTCACCCATTTGCACTCACAAACACACACACATTTATACGCAGATCTGTAGGCAATTTGAGGTTAAGTGCCTTGCCCAGAGGCACATTGACATGTGGCGGGAGGAAGCTGGAATCAAGACGACTACACTACCATAGAGCCACAGTCGCTCATGAAGTTTGTCCAAATGCATTCAGTCCTTTAAATGCAAGAAAATATATATTTTATGTATAATTCAGACAATGACACACCTGGCAGTTACCTCGGTAACCATTTTTGTTATTGCTACTATAAACTTTTTATTAAGTAGTTTAAAAAGCACAAAAATGTCAAAATTTCAGAAAGCATGGCATCAACACACACAATAAAGATGTTGGCCCATAAAATACAGCAATAAAGCAGCGAATTGCTCGCTGGCTAATCCATGTGCCGTTATTGGCCAGTGCTGCTTCTATTGCATAAAAGTGATTGGACAGTGTACACAAAGACTGTATGTCAGTACAGGAGCCTTTTTCAAACATAATCGCCTTTTTAAAGTGCGTTTTTATTATTCATTTATTTTTTCAAAGCTAAAACAGAAAAAATCTCCAGTGGAAATAATTCTTCTTGGTACTAAAACCATGTAAAAGTGGTCTATAGTGTCAAAATGTGGAAAAGGCACCTTTGTGTCTCCATGAGACAACACCACATGTTCACATATTGACTCCTTAACATGAACATGCTATCATAAAAACATTCTGTTTGTGATTCTGAAGAAACTCACATCACCATTAGCGGAAAAGAGAGACGCGTTCACCCTGACCCCAGGGAGCGCGGTGACGCCACAACACCGCGAGAGGAAGGAGAGGGACCAGGAGAACAAGGAGAACATTGCTGAAGAGAAAGGAGTCGATGTATTTGCTCTGCCTCACCCTCGGACCCCTGCGTCCAGTAAGAAGAACCGACCCAACAAGAACGTGCTGAACACACCCAATCAGAACACAAACTGCAATGGCACCAAAGCCAGTGTGGCCACACCTAAAGGCAAGTGGAGTTTTATTGTTTGTAAACCAGCGAAAGTAATTGAGTACAGACAATGCAGAACCTAAGAAAATGTATTTGTACAGTAATTGTTTGTTCAGCCTAACAAGGGGTTGAAGTAAACTCCACATTAGATTAAATGTACATTAATGAACTGCCCTCTCCACATCCCCCTCTTTCATTTATCCTATTCCCTCGGCCTCTCGCTGCTCTCATAATCGCAAGTGCCACAACCACATGCTACACATTTGCAAGTAAATTGTCTTCTGGTAATAAAATCATTTATTGGCCCTGTTTTTTTTTTGTTTTTTTTCTTATTCAAAAGCCACTCATATTTCAATAATTTAGCTGTCATTACGGCCACTGAAAAACGGACCCACACATCCACTTATCACTGTCAACTCAAAGGTGAGGTTATTATCAGGAAGCTAATTATTTGTCACTTATCTGTAAATGAGGGGCACTAATATGAATGGAGAATCCTAATTATTTGTCACAGTGTCTTCTCTGCTCAGACCTCCAGCCTCATTAGTTCTTCAGAAATTCAGCCGGCTAACTTGCTGTATTTTGACCCAGTTGATGTTAAATCCTCTGTGCTGCCTCTTGTTTTGCTGGCAGAGTATGGACATGCCGCTGGTGACATCCTTGTCCACACACACACTCGGTGGTCTGTGTATGTCTGTCCCCAGGCGTGTGCTGTGACAGGTGTAGCCGTCTCCTCCCTTTGCTTACTGTCCCACATGGGCTGTAGTGACATGTGTTCTCTTGCCACTAAAGCCCAGTGCTCCATGTTTCTCATTTTTAAGCTTTGTTTTCAAATTCAAAGTCAGAGACACATTGGTTTTTACCATAAGCGTAAAAGTTTTTCTCCTGAACATTTTCACATGTAATGCAATACTTAAGTGTCATTATTTCACAGTGTTTGATCATTTTATCTACAGTTTTATTAAAGTTTGTACTGGGTGAAAGAGTAAAAACAATTTGACTCACAACTTCATTTTATTATCTGGCATAAATTATTAATTTGGAGTTGTGCAAAGAAGAAAGTTGTTTTTAAAATCCTGTTTATTTCCTCTTAAATGGTGCCATAGTGGTAAGAAAAATGCAACAACCTTCAGTTACAACTTTGAACAACTGACTTTTTGTTGAAACTTTTGCTGTTTTAACTAGAATTTTAGTCGTTTTTCATATGATCAGTCATCAACATGAAAAAACAAAACATGGCACTTAGTTTATTCTTTCAAGAACAGCTGAGAATGCTTTTCTAAGACCATGCTTTATTGTTCTGAGAAAACTGCTTACCGGTAGTCTTTTGGAAAATTCACATTGCATGGCAAAAATTGGTAAACAATTCCCCAAAGCAACAAAGAAGGATGATTCCCTTAGTGGCTAATGCCACTCTGCAGGAGGTCCTGTAATTTACTAACCTGGTACAATTGTTTCTATTAGCCAACCTCCCTGTTTATTATAAAAACTTAAAATATTGAAGAACTATTTTGTCTAATAATTAAAGAAAATATTTTTGTTCCAAATTTGATTTTTCAAAATGAAACCATTTCCTTTTCAGTAAGGTCATCATTTTCCCAATCATTGTTCATTCAGCTTTAAGATTTCTTCCTGGGTTCATTACAGATGGGTTTGGCTTCTAGTTTACAGGCATACAGAATAGTCTGAAATTAGTTTGGGGTTTTTCCCCCCACACTTCAGTTTATAAAATAACTGACCATGCTGGTGGATAGCTTGCCTTTGAATTTTATTTACCTGTCTTGCCCTATTTTCTTTGGCTGTCAATAGGTTGTGAGATTGGATCCAAGGAGCAGAACAAGAACAGGGTTGCTGAGAATGATTCTGCAAACCTGGAAGTATTGGCGTTCAGTCCAGAGCGAAGGTGAGTTCATCACACAGTAACTGTAGCTTAAAAATCCCCGACTCACACAGGTGGAGGGTCAGTGTTAAGTGATTCCATGGTTGCTGCCCAGGTCCAGGTCTTTGGACATGGCTGCTTCAGGAGACAGTGGGAAGAAAAAGCGAGGAGGGAAGGTGTTTGGCTCCTTGGAAAGGGGCCTAGACAAGGTTATCACAATGCTCACGCCAAGCAAAAGACGAGCTCTGCGAGACACGCCAAGGAAGATTAAGGTATGCAAAACAATAACAGTACAGGTATACAGAAGTAGCAGAGCTCTGTAGAAATTTGCATCAACATTCAGATGGGAAATTTAAATTTCCATAACTTTTATTTTCTTCAAGGCTCAATATAACGTCACCCTAACCAGTCAGACCAATCCCGATCAGGTGTTAAACCAGATCCTCTCCATCCTGCCAGAGAAAAATGTCGACTTCACGCAGAAGGGGTAAGAAGATGCATTTTCTGTTGCTGCTCCTCTTTAAACTGATTCTTCTGTTTTCACACTGATGTTTTCTCTGCTTGTTTTTTAGATATGTCCTGAAGTGTCAGACCTGGAATGATTCTGGAAAGGTAGCCATGGCGTTTGAGCTGGAAGTGTGCCTACTGCAGAGGCCGGAGGTCGTTGGCGTGCGGCGGCAGAGGCTGAAGGGAGACGCGTGGGTTTACAAACATCTGGTGGAGGACATCCTGTCAACATCCAGCATCTAAGCAGCGTTTTAGCTGTACTGCTGTCTGTTAGTGACACAAAATACCCTTTTTCTTTGTCTGTTGAAAAATTTGAAATAATTGATCAGTGTTGGATATTTTAATTCAATGATGTGCGCATTAATATCTGTAGGTCAGCCATGTAAGGATTGTGTAATACATTAGTTTATGTAGAACATCTTAATCCATGCTTTCTCTAATAATTAAGATTAAAGTTATTTCTTTTAATTGTCTTAATGTATGAAATACAGCAGAACTTTGGTTTCCATACCTCTCAGCTGCTTTTGAACATATTTATTTTTCCACCCTTGACGGAGCAACACTTCAGTAAACGAGCATTATTAATTTACCATCATTAATTTACATGTGTTTGCAGTTGTCTCTCTCTGTTCCACAGTGTTATAAATGTCTTGTTTTATTTCCGTGTTTGTCTTTCATTTTCTCTGTCATTTTTATTGTTAATGAAGCTAAATAAATACACTTCCTTTACTGAGATAAATGACTGAGATCATTAGTCTGTCCACGGGTTTTTCTATTTGTTGTTTAGAAGTCAGGGGAGCAGTGGTTTCTGTACGGTGGTATTCTGCTCGTTCATTTTTTGTGTAACAAGTAATATCTCTGATGTCCTCCATTTTTGTTCAAGTCCCCCCAACTTAGCTTCTCAACCCTTTCTGCTTTTAGTTATTCTAATAAATATTTTTAACACTTTGCTGTGCTACATCAGTAAATCATTGGTGGGTGTGGTTGCTGGAGGACAGTAAGTGGGTCAGATGTTTGGGGGTAAAACAGAAGGAGCTGTGAATGTATTTTCTGCTGGAGCATCGCTTTTTAATCAATACCTAACAAATACAAACTTATTTATTCATGATGATACAGAAAATAAGGTGTTCAAAAAATATTTGGTTTTGTTTAAAGCATCAGTTTTATTTTTCAAAATAAGAATTTTATGACTATTTTTATGTATTAGACTTTAAAAAGTTTAATTGACTCCAAAGAAACTGATTCTGGTTCAATACAGTGGAAATGTAAACCTCCCTCCCCGGTTTTTGAAGGGAAAGTGCCATGCAGTCATGACAGTGATGCAGGTGATCAGTATTCATTTGTGGCAGGTTCTCCTTGAAGTATCAGCAGGGGGCAGAAGGGTAATTGTGAGTTGAGATGCTAATGAGAGAAAAATTAACCTTAATGAGAGACTGGTGGGTGTGAGGTGAAGGTTTCCTACAATTCTGGCCTGATTTTGAGTTTTAGTTTATGCAGTGTTGAGCTTTTTTTCTTGGAAATCTTGTAAGAGGATGGAATGAAATGAGTCCTATTCTAGTACCGCCCCTTCAACAGGTGGTGCTCACAATCCCAAACTCTTGAGTGCAGAACAAAAGAGCCTGTGTCCCTCAGAAAGAGGATTATTTGAATAAACGCAGACTATAGACCAGCGTTGTGGGAGTCAGCTTAGAAGTATCCACATTTTTGCAGCAGTGTTGGGTGAATAGTTTATATAAATTTCATCTCATTTTAAACTGAAGTCCATGATGCTGTCAGGTGTTAAAGCTGGAGGAAATTAATTCAGCTTTGTGTTTGACTTTTTGTTTGCTCTTTTACAGGTTTGCACCTCTGAGGACTCGTATGCAAAATGAGGCTTTTTCTGGGAGTTTCTCTCGTTATTCTCTTCCTGTGTATGTTTATAAATATATTTGTTCAGAGGCAAGACAATTTGTTAGCTATTTCTACTTCCTGACGGCGGTTCTTCACATTGCTGATTTTTGCAGGGCTACAGTCGGCTCAGAAGTCCAGCAACAGCAGAAATGTTTGTGAGGTAGGTTAAAGTTTCTCTTTAAAGACTTGAGATAAATAAAGGATGAGATTATGGAAACTCAAGACTTTATCTCACAAAATTAATCTATTATTTTAATTCCCCTGTAATTTCCTGGTGGTGTTTGGCACTTAAATGAAGGGTAGTTGCATATTTATGTTTGATGTTGAATGAATTAAATGTTACATTATGATTTTCATATTAGTCTGCAGAGGTGTATTGCAGACTAATGGAAAATGGGGTTACTAGGAAAATTAAAAATTTTTTTTGGTGGAACAAGTTACACAAAAACAGTTTTTAAATAGTCAAAACGAGCATTGGTAGGATTTTATTCTGTCTAAGCACTAAATCCAAATTTCAGTGACTACTATAGTCTAAAAATTGGTTTCTTCTTTGGGGCTTAAAAATTTAGGTGTGATCTCAGCCAATCAAGAGCTTCATCACTTGCATCTGTTCTTGTAATTGAACGTCCTCAGAGACCCGACTGTAGATGGACTGCATGTTTGAAATGTAGCTCAATAATTTTCAACAAAGCTCAGAAGAGATCAATGCCTTGTGCAATCATGGAAAAAGGTGGCAAAGGCCTTGAATGTTACGTGAGATCCAATCTCAATATACTTGTGATCCAGAAGTCACAAGTATGGGAGGAAAAAGAGACAGTAGCTACACCAACTGGTGGCAGAATAAGGTAGTTATGAACCACAGATGTTGGTCATTTGCTGCTCTTATCTCGTCCCTCTAGCTTTTTTCTCCACTCTCTTTTTGTTTAATAAACTCTTATACCACACAACTTGCATTCACATTCAGGTATATCCTGTCTGGAATTGAAAACGGGTATCTGAAGAGCAAAGAAATATTTTGGAAGACCTTAAAAAAAGTATCTGTCTTGGAATCAGACTAAAACTTTCAGGCTGTACTCTAAAAGAATTGCAGACACAATCCTACTTTTCCTCTATACATGAATATTAATTTCTTATCACGTCTGCTTGTTGCACTTTTTATCTTGCAGGCAGCATCTATGAGCGAAGCGGTGGTGTCTTTCCTGTTATCGCCTCTGTCTCTGTATTCGTGGATGGCCTCTACGCTGCTCAGATTCGTCGTCTCCCTACCGGCTCTCGTGTCCAGCGCTCTTCATCACTCCCTGCTGCTGCTCCTGGCTGGACCTTGGTGTGTTGCCACAATCTGCACCTCCTTTCTGCTTACATGCCTCCATGTTGGCCTGTACCTACTTCACATGGCACTGGTTGTAGGCGCAATGGCCTTTTTAACTCTAAATCAGCACAAAAAGCCTGACAGCGGTAATATTGATGAGTCAAAGGAAAATGACATGAAGGCGTGGATCCAACAGAAGAGACTTGAAGGCCGTCTGAGAAGAAGTGGCTGCAGAATTGTTCAGCAGGGCTGATTTCTGTGATGAAAATCATGCTATAGTGGATTTATTTGAGTGAAAAACACCACTTCAGTTGCTTTGAACCTCGCTTCACCTTCATTTACTTAATGAATGGGAAACCGGTAAATTTTTAAGATGTTTTCTGTGGTTAAATTGGCTTTGAGACATTTCATAAAGAAGGAAAAAATAAAAATTAAAGGAAACTAGAATGAGTCCTTGTGATCTAAATGAGGGTGAAAATATATATACCAGTTGCTACTGTAACAAACGCCCACCCTTTGTCCACTTATCTATCCCCCTCATTTTCGCTCTCGTCATCCTTAAATGTGGCCTCCCAATTATCTGCGGATTGTTGTGCGGTTTGCCCGCTGCCTCTCTCCCCCCCGAGATGTTATCATTAGGCATGTCTGTCAAATGGAGATGAGAGGATAAAGGAAGAAGAGGGAGGAAAACGACTACATCTTGAGCATTCACTGTGTCAGTGCTTTTTAATGTTTGCGTGTTTACATGGTGGAGTCCAGCAATGCAGGACGTGCAAACCAGAGTCCTGAAAAACACTAATAAAGGGAGTTAACAGGGAGGGAAACTACATGTGGTGGAGGCCCTGAACCGAGGCACTGGGTGCCTGCCCAACCGCTAAACAGCAGACCAACTGGGGCTCTCAGGGCAGCAATGAAGGGAAGTTCAACTATTTAATGCAAGCTGTTGGAATTACTGGTAAACATGTAGGCACTGAAAGCAAAAGGAAGTTTGTGGTTTGAGGTCTGAGCGCCTGAGTGAGACGGAAAGACAGGGGCGAAATGAGGCTGGATCATAGAGATTTATTACATGGCCGTGGCGTCCTAATTAGCATAAAGACTGGCCTGGCCTGCTCAAGCAGAGAATTAAAAACCCTAATTGTGCTGTCAGCCTCCCTCTGTCTTTGCCACTGCTGGCTCTACTTCATTCCACTCAGATTTGTTTCCTTCCACTCTAGCCGCCGTCTCCTCTTCTGCCTCTCGGTGCATCCATGCCGTTTAATTGTTGGTGATAAACGGGGTGTTTGTAATTGTCTCACAGATGAGAAATTGAGAACGCAGATTGTCTGGAAGAACAAGAGAATGAGTGGTCCTTTCTTCTGGAAGAGGATGTAGGGGAGAGTATTCATCAAATGTTTGTGTGAGATGCATCGGGGTGTTCTGTTTTAACACCGGCTGTGCAAGAGTTGGACTGTTTTCCAAAACCCCATGACATGTAGATTGAAAAGTTGATGTTTTAAACTTCTAAGATCCTTTATTGCATACACCTAAAACCAGATATTTCATACTTGTATTTTATGTACAGTCTACTTTTAAATGGACCAGAAGTAACTTGACAGTTGATCCAAAAGCTATTTCAGGAAAAGGTGTGACCAGTTCCTTTATTTCAAATTCAGTCTTGATTCAAAATGTGCTGTTGAAACAAATTTGGTCAAAGGTGCTCAACATGAAAAACATATATGGCTTTAGGCTGTGAAAACAGAAGAAATAATGGGAGAAAATGTAAGAATCATGGTGGAGCAATCTGTTTGAAATGTTCTGAGAAAAAAAATGCACTTGTGAACTCAACAGTGCAGAAACAAAAATTCCTGGTTGTTGATGAGTGATGTATAACCACAGGACCATGGGGAAGACAAACCATGTCCCAACATCCAGTCAAGAGAATAAATGTTTGACCCAAGCCAGAAAGTTTAAAAACAATTAAAGCTTAAAGCTGCACTTTTCCAAAAATGTTTTTTTTTTTTTTTTTCATATTTGTTAAAGCTGTTGTGATGGTATTTGAGACAACACATAATCTGTGAGAAGATGGAGCTCCTCCTTGAGCTACTACTGCTGTCTGAAGAAATGTACTTCTCTCAGTTGAAAGCAGGTAATCGGATCCAGAAGAAGTATCTTAGCGCTGCCAATCAATGTGCAAACTGTTTATCTGCAGTCATCAGTGGGTACTCTACAAATATTTCAAAAATTGTTCTGATTTATTTTACATTACCACGGAGGCGCCACAAACGTTATTCAACCAAAGTCCAAAAGGTAGATGTTTCAGGGTCTGGTTAGTGAGAGCTTGAAATGTCCTCTGACCAGTTTTCACACTTCGCAAAGGTTCGTGTTCCCGTAAAGGAAAATTCCTTAAAATTTCCACTGTACGAAGCCTTCCAGGGGACATGGGGATTTTTTTTTGTTTTGCGCTGCCCCTGGAAGGCTCCGTATTACGGTACAATTTTTTTTTTTGTTACGGTGCACAGTGCTTCGTGTTCTCATGGCAGTGATGTGACTTTGACACCCTCTTCAAGAATGTGTTTGAATCTCATGGTAAATGGTCAATCACCCATTCACGCACTGATGGTTATGAGCTACTATGACATTGTAACTATAGTACACAATATGTACTGTACACATGTGTATTTTCTTTTTGTGACATAATTATAGCTATTGCTTATTTTATTTAAAATTGTTTGTTTTACATATTTTTTTTTAATTAACATTATGTTGTGACAGTATAAGACAATCTGTGAAATAAATTGTGCGCCGTTTGTGTGAACTGTTCATTACAAACCCTAAAAAATGTCAGTAATTTAATGTGTCAGTTATGTTTATCAGTTTGTCAGTTATGTTTCAGTTATGTTTGTCAGTTTGTCAGTTATGTTTGCCAGTCTGTCAGTTTGTTTATCTGTTTCCATGACGACGACATAGCCAGCTTTGGAGGGGACATGACCGTTAGACTAGGCTAAGTACTCTGAATCCAATTGCCAGTCTTTTTTTGATGAATTTCAGGAATATGTTGAAAAAATTAATCTTGATTAAAACCTTATGGAAGATTACTTAAAAATCGAAGAGCTTGGCGTAGCAATACAACAAATGGCAAAGTGAATTTTATGCAGAAAAACTATTATTTGAGGCCCTCCTGGAATGCATTTTAAACAATAATCTCTATAGCACCATGAAACAAGCTGATTACTCTGATCCCCAAAGCCAACAAAGATCCTTTATCACTAGACAGTTGGAGTCCTGTCACTCTTTTATGTACAAATTACAAAATTTTAGCACTTGTTTATGCCAATTGCTTAAACAGTGGATTAGGAACGACTATTAATGAATGCCAATCAGCCTTTTAAAGGGAAGAAAATTCTATCATCCTACTAGAAAGAGTTTTTATATCTTTCTAGTTTTGTTGACAGTGATAGTTTTATTTTATTCCTGGATTTCTTTAAGGTTTTTGACTCACTGGCACACTGCTTTATTATAAAAACTTTAAAATATTTTGGCTTTGGGGAGAAATTTTGTAATATAATCTGATTATTTTGCGACAGACTGGCGACCTGTCCAGGGTGAACCCCGCCTCTCGCCCGGAACGTTAGCTGGGGATAGGCACCAGCAACCCTCCTGACCCCATTAGGGACAAAGGGTGAATAGAAAATGGATGGATGGATGAATCAGATTATTTTATACCGATATAAGTTTCTCAGTTTCTCTGGGAATGAGTCTGACCGCTAGTTTCTCTATGTCAAGAGTCATCAGGCAGGGCTGCCCAATTTCACCTAAATTAATTATATTAACTCAAATGCTTACGTCACTAATTATGAAAAATTCTAATTTGCATCTTATTAAAATTTGTGATAAGGTTTTCAAGATAAGTCAATTTGCTGACAATACAACAATTTTTCTAAGCGATAAAACTGGTAGACATTGCGCTAAAATCTATTTTAATGTTTTCCAGAGCATCTGGTCTGTTTCTCAATATTGATAAAAGTGAACTTCTACCGATCCATTCCAGCTTGGAGGGATCTGTTACCTCCATTACAGTTAAGCTCAAAGTTAAATACCTAGGAAATCATCGTGGCGATGCATGGCTGGTGTATGAGTTTCTGAGTGTTACGAACGAAGGTGCCTTAAATATTCCATAAGTGATCCCCAGTTCTGACGTTTGTCCCCTGTCCTACCGGTCCCCGGACTTACATTCGTTGTCCGCTGGTCAGCGGTGCCATATTAATTTTTGAGGTGGGGTGGCCATGGGTTGTTTTGTCACCTCTGTTACGTACTTTGAATGTCAGGTGTGCGCACTTCTTCAATTGATATGATGGCACCAGTCAATCAATTCTGTGGGTTTGTCACAATTTGTTCTAAAGTAAACAGTAAACATCCCCTGCCTAGAGGACAACATTTTTGAGTCTACTGTGCACTGCGGTCTGGCTAGATTTGATGATTGTTTGCTAATTTAATGCGCTGTGGTCATAGAGATTTGATGAAAAATAATCAAAAATTTTTTTTTTAAGTTGTCAGTGGGCAGAAGGCAGCTTTACACAGAGCATTTAGATGCCGGAATAGACTTTATTCCATTTTCAAAATTGGAGTCTGGAAACATGTAAAAGACGGATAAATGCCTGAAGTCGACCTAAGAACAGCTGAATACAGAGATTAACTGTATTAAGACACCGTGTTTGTGTGAAGGTTTTGTCATCATTACATCATTGGTGTAAACACAACAGTGGGATTTACTGTTTTACCCATCAGCCCAGTTGGATGAGCTGATGGGTCATCCAAGTGGATGACCCATCAGCTCTTCAGTTTGCCAAACCGCACACACATAAAGCTTATAAGCTGGCGACCCGTCGGAACCGCGCACACTGTAAAAAGCTCTGGCAGGATCCAAACGACAGCTCTTAGAACTATGGGAGGATTCGAACTCCGCTCATTCGTTTTTAGTTTACAGAAAAAGCGCCAAGCCACCAAATTTACAAAAGTAAACTGACCACACTTAGGCTTCGACGTGCGCACCTCATACAGACTCGTTACGTACAAGGTGCTTTGACCCAATAGATCTATTTTTCTACTAAATGTTAATAGTAAAGAGGGATAGATAAAGAAAAAAAATATTCCTTTCTGTTTTACTTAAAGGAAAATCTCAAGGTACACACAGTGCGTACAGCTATGGGCTCCCCTGTGTCCAGCTACTTATTACAAGTCCAAAATAAGCACGATACAACTATGCCAAGTATAGATAGATATAACAAAAATCACAACTGGTCAAATATTTGGAACATAAAAAATAAATGTCAAATATTCTCCAGCAATACCAATTTAGAGCAGCAGGACAACCTAATGGTCCCAAAGTATCATCACATTACAGTGTAGCAGCGCTATCTGGATGCTCTGGGTCTAAGACCAAAACGCTGCGCAAATTATATTTGCTGCATTTTCTACAAATAGTGCGGGAAAGAGATGTCTGAGTGGGACAGATAACCAGCCAGACAGTTGCCAATATTTTTGCATTAAAAACAAAATGAAAAATCATTGGATATTTAATATATTAATCTTCTACTCTATGTATCTGTTTACATATTTTCTTTTGTTCTACCATGACTGAGCAGGAAGTGGAGACGCTGTCGAACTAAACACATAACAAGAAAGACCTCTTCAGCAAATAACACCAGCTGCAGCAGCAGCAATGGGAACCAAGTCATTTATTTTATCATCACAGAGCCAAAATAGAGCAGCCTATAGTTTTGTAAGGCTACAAATTACCAGCAACTGGGGACATGCGGAGTACACCTGCCTTTACAATTTCAGAGTCCATGGAGAGATTGCAACATGAAGAGGAGGAGGAAGACGATGGATATAAAGTAAACTTACCTCTGTCTATACGAGTGTAACGGAGGTAAAAATTAAAAGCAGAAGAAAAAATTAGGGTACAAAACAGGGGTTTAAAATTTCAAAGTTGTAAGCATCCATTTCATTAATTCATATTTTGCATAGCTGGACTACATGTGCCTGCATTTTATTAAAACTACAACTAAATTGTAGTTATGTGGGCATGCGGCTCAGGTGGTCGCTGGGGCAGAAACTCAGGCATGGAGGAGTTTGAAGATTTCATGGAAAACAACTTCCCTATGGCTTCAAGGTGATTCTGGTCCACACCTGGCATTTCAGTAGGAGGAAGTGGTACAGCACCAACACTTCTTATAGTAGGGATGCTGTGCTGCTGACCTCAGCTGGGGACAGTGTACTAAACCATAACTGATTTAATGAGCCATTCGCAGTTTTACTGTACCACCTGTGTGTACCTAGACTTGCATGGCTTAATCTTTGGGACAAGTATATGCTACTGGCAGGATCAACCAGGTAGAACCCCAGGCGAGCGTGCGAGAGTGCATGCCTGCGTCGCCGCTGCGGATCGTAAGTCGGGCTTGCTTCTGGTGAGAGCTGGCCTCCACAAAGGTTGACCTGATTCTGTTTATAATTTTTATAGACAGAATCCCCTGGTCCTTCTGTGGAGTTGAGAGTGTCCGTTTTGGTGTCCTTAGGATTGTGTCTCTGCTTTTTGCAGATGATATGGTCCTATTGTCTTCATCAGAGCGTGACCTACTGCTTTCACTGGAGCAGTTCGCAGCCGAGTATGAAGTAACTAGGATGAGGTCACTGTATGATCGCTGTCTTAGCTTGGTCTTCATTGCTGGCAGTAAGTCGGGCTTGCTTCTGGTGAGAGCTGGCCTCCACAAAGGTTGACCTGATTCTGTTTATAACTTTTATAGACAGAATCCCCTGGTCCTTCTGTGGAGTTGAGAGTGTCCGTTTTGGTGGCCTTAGGATTGTGTCTCTGCTTTTTGCAGATGATGTGGTCCTATTGTCTTCATCAGGGCGTGACCTACAGCTTTTGCTGAAGCAGTTCGCAGCCGAGTATGAAGCAGCTAGGATGATGATCAGTGACCTGTAGGTGACCGGTGTCAGTGAAGTTTAAGTTTTGTGGGATTTTGTTCATAACTGAGGGAAATTTGGAGCAGGTGATCGATAGGCAGATTGGTGCAGTGTCTGCAGTAAAGAAAGCACTGTACCGGTCTGTCATCTTGAAGATAGAGCTGAGTCAAAAGGTAAACCTCTAGATTTACTGGTTGATCTGTGTTCCTACTCTCAGCTGTATTCATGAGGTTTGGGTCAAGCGGCCAAAATGAGTTTTCTCTGCAGGTTCTCTGGGCTGTGCCTTATATTTAGGGCAAGAAGGTCAGTCATCTGGGAGGGACTCAGAGTAGAGCTGTTACTTCTCCATGTCTAGAGGAGCCAATTGAGGAGGTGTGGGCATTTGGTCAGGCTTCTTACAAGCCTCCCCAGTGAACTGTTCTGAACATATCTCACCGGGAGGAGTCCCGGAGGAAGACTCAGGACACGTTGGAGAGACTGTATTGCTTGGCTGGTCTGGGAATACATTGGGGTTCCCTGGATGAGCTAGCCCAAGTGGCTGGGGAGAGAGAAGTCTGCACCTCCTTACTTAGGCTGCTACCCCTGCGAGCAAACCCAGATAAGCAAAAGAAATGGATTGATGGATGGATGGATACAACTAAATTGAACATTCGTAACAGAATGTTAATATTTTCATATAATTTATAATTTATTATTATTATTATTATTATTATTATTATTATTATTATTATTATTATTATTATTATTATTATTATTATTATATTATTTTATTAATTTTGTTGGGAAGATTACTTCAAAGACCTCATCAACCCACCCTAGTGCATGTCTTCCTTTGAAGAAGCAGAGTCTGTGACTTTGGTCAGGCTTTCCAATCTCTGGTGCTTAGATCTCTTAGGTGGTTAAAAAGCTCCCAGAGGTGCGTGAGATTCGCCTGGAGTTCTCTCCTTTGGATAGTTGTAGTCCGGGTTGAGATCTTCAACCTGGTCGTGGAATACTGGACCACCTCTACACCCACAGCAGGTTCCTGGAGGGTTCATGGGAGTTCACTCAGCCAGACTACATCTGCTTTGCGGACTTGGAAAAGGCGTTCGATTGTGTCCCTCTGGGTACCCTGTGGGATGTACTGCAGGCCCTCCCAGTGGGTGTCTGAACTTGGTCTGCATTGCCGGCAGTAAGTCGGGCTTGTTTCTGGTAAGAGCTGGCCTCCACATAGGTTGACCTGATTCTGTTTATAACTTTTATGGACAGAACCCCCTGGTCCTTCCGTGGAGTTGAGAGTGTCCGTTTTGGTGGCCTTAGGATTGTCTCTCTGCTTTTTGCAGATGATATGGTCCTATTGTCTTCATCAGGGCATGACCTACTGCCTTCACTGGAGCGGTTTGCAGCCGAGTATGAAGCAGCTAGGATGAGGAACCTGTTAGTTCACTGTATGACCTATAGCCTTCCCTGGAGTGATTTGCCGAAATGAGTTTTCTCCAGGTTTTCTGGTTTGTCCCTTAGATATAGGGAGAGAAGATCGGTTATCTGGGAGGGACTCAGAGTAGAGCTGTTACTTCTCCACATCTAGTGGAGCCAGTTGAGGTAGTGTGGGATTCCTGTAAGCTTCCCCAGTGAACTGTACTGGGCACGTCTCACCGAGAGGAGCCCCAGAGGAAGACTCAGGACACGCTGGAGGGACCATGTTACTCGACTGGCCCAGGAACGCTTTGGGGTTCCCCTGAGGCGGTAGCCCAAGTGGCTGGGGAGAGGGAAGTCCGCACCTCCCTACTTACTCTATGTATCTGTATACATTTTGTTTTTTTGTTCTACCATGACTGAGCAGGAAGTGGAGACGCTGTCGAACTAAACACGTAACAAGAAAGACCTCTTCAGCAAATAACACCAGCTGCAGCAGCAGCAATGGGAACCAAGTCATTTATTTTATCATCACAGAGCCAAAATAGAGCAGCCTATAGTTTTGTAAGGCTACAAATTACCAGCAACTGGGGACATGCGGAGCCTTTACAATTTCAGAGTCCATGGAGAGACTGCAACATGAAGAGGAGGAGGAAGACGATGGATATAAAGTAAACTTACCTCTGTCTATACGAGTGTAACGGAGGTAAAAATTAAAAGCAGAAGAAAAAATTAGGGTACAAAACAGGGGTTTAAAATTTCAAAGTTGTAAGCATCCATTTCATTCATTCATATTTTGCATAGCTGGACTACATGTGCCTGCATTTTATTAAAACTACAACTAAATTGTAGTTATGTGGGCATGCGGCTCAGGTGGTCACTGGGGCAGAAACTCAGGCATGGAGGAGTTTGAAGATTTCATGGAAAACAACTTCCCTATGGCTTCAAGGTGATTCTGGTCCACACCTGGCATTTCAGTAGGAGGAAGTGGTACAGCACCAACACTTCTTATAGTAGGGATGCTGTGCTGCTGACCTCAGCTGGGGACAGTGTACTAAACCATAACTGATTTAATGAGCCATTCGCAGTTTTACTGTACCACCCGTGTGTACCTAGACTTGCATGGCTTAATCTTTGGGACAAGTATATGCTACTGGCAGGATCAACCAGGTAGAACCCCAGGCGAGCGTGCGAGAGTGCATGCCTGCGTCGCCGCTGCGGATCGTAAGTCGGGCTTGCTTCTGGTGAGAGCTGGCCTCCACAAAGGTTGACCTGATTCTGTTTATAATTTTTATGGACAGAATCCCCTGGTCCTTCTGTGGAGTTGAGGGTGTCCCTTTTGGTGGCCATAGGATTGTGTCTCTGCTTTTTGCAGATGATATGGTCCTATTGTCTTCATCAGGGCGTGACCTACAGCTTTCGCTGAAGCAGTTCGCAGCCGTATGTGAAGCAGCTAGGATGATGATCAGTGACCTGTAGGTGACCGGTGTCAGTGAAGTTTAAGTTTTGTGGGATTTTGTTCATAACTGAGGGAAATTTGGAGCAGGTGATCGATAGGCAGATTGGTGCAGTGTCTGCAGTAAAGAAAGCACTGTACCGGTCTGTCATCGTGAAGATAGAGCTGAGTCAAAAGGTAAAGCTCTAGATTTACTGGTTGATCTGTGTTCCTACTCTCAGCTGTATTCATGAGGTTTGGGTCAAGCGGCCAAAATGAGTTTTCTCTGCAGGTTCTCTGGGCTGTGCCTTATATTTAGGGCAAGAAGGTCAGTCATCTGGGAGGGACTCAGAGTAGAGCTGTTACTTCTCCATGTCTAGAGGAGCCATGGAGGAGGTGTGGGCATTTGGTCAGGCTTCTTACAAGCCTCCCCAGTGAACTGTTCTGAACATATCTCACCGGGAGGAGTCCCGGAGGAAGACTCAGGACACGTTGGAGAGACTGTATTGCTTGGCTGGTCTGGGAATACATTGGGGTTCCCTGGATGAGCTAGCCCAAGTGGCTGGGGAGAGAGAAGTCTGCACCTCCTTACTTAGGCTGCTACCCCTGCGAGCAAACCCAGATAAGCAAAAGAAATGGATTGATGGATGGATGGATACAACTAAATTGAACATTCGTAACAGAATGTTAATATTTTCATATAATTTATAATTTTTTTTTATTATTATTATTATTATTATTATTATTATTATTATTATTATTATTATTATTATTATTATTATTATTATTATTATCATTATTATTATTATATTATTTTATTAATTTTGTTGGGAAGATTACTTCAAAGACCTCATCAACCCACCCTAGTGCATGTCTTCCTTTGAAGAAGCAGAGTCTGTGACTTTGGTCAGGCTTTCCAATCTCTGGTGCTTAGATCACTTAGGTGGTTAAAAAGCTCCCAGAGGTGCGTGAGATTCGCCTGGAGTTCTCTCCTTTGGATAGTTGTAGTCCGGGTTGAGATCTTCAACCTGGTCGTGGAATACTGGACCACCTCTACACCCACAGCAGGTTCCTGGAGGGTTCATGGGAGTTCACTCAGTCAGACTACATCTGCTTTGCGGACTTGGAAAAGGCGTTCGATTGTGTCCCTCTGGGTACCCTGTGGGATGTACTGCAGGCCCTCCCAGTGGGTGTCTGAACTTGGTCTGCATTGCCGGCAGTAAGTCGGGCTTGTTTCTGGTGAGAGCTGGCCTCCACATAGGTTGACCTGATTCTGTTTTTAACTTTTATGGACAGAACCCCCTGGTCCTTCCGTGGAGTTGAGAGTGTCCGTTTTGGTGCCCTTAGGATTGTCTCTCTGCTTTTTGCAGATGATATGGTCCTATTGTCTTCATCAGGGCATGACCTACTGCCTTCACTGGAGCGGTTTGCAGCCGAGTATGAAGCAGCTAGGATGAGGAACCTGTTAGTTCACTGTATGACCTATAGCCTTCCCTGGAGTGATTTGCCGAAATGAGTTTTCTCCAGGTTTTCTGGTCTGTCCCTTAGATATAGGGAGAGAAGGTCGGTTATCTGGGAGGGACTCAGAGTAGAGCTGTTACTTCTCCACATGTAGTGGAGCCAGTTGAGGTAGTGTGGGATTCCTGTAAGCTTCCCCAGTGAACTGTACTGGGCACGTCTCACCGAGAGGAGCCCCAGAGGAAGACTCAGGACACGCTGGAGGGACCATGTTACTCGACTGGCCCAGGAACGCTTTGGGGTTCCCCTGAGGCGGTAGCCCAAGTGGCTGGGGAGAGGGAAGTCCGCACCTACCTACTTACTCTATGTATCTGTATACATTTTGTTTTTTTTGTTCTACCATGACTGAGCAGGAAGTGGAGACGCTGTCGAACTAAACACGTAACAAGAAAGACCTCTTCAGCAAATAACACCAGCTGCAGCAGCAGCAATGGGAACCAAGTCATTTATTTTATCATCACAGAGCCAAAATAGGGCTGCCAGAAAAGAGTAACCACTGACATAGCGCCTGTAGTAGCCAGCAAACCCTAGAAATTGCAGTACCTCCCTGCGGTTTGTTGGCCTGGTCCAGTCTTTGACTATATGAATCTTCTCTGGGTCAGTCTGGATTCCCTCAGCAGATACCAGGTGGCCTAGGTACTGCACTTCTTTTCTCATCAACTGGCATTTAGAGGGCTTAAGTCTTAGACCGGGTTCCCGGAGCTGATTGAACACCAACTGCAGTCTGTTTGTTTGTCATCATTAAATCTTCATTTCATCATTTCTACCTGGGTCTCAAGACTCTGCCTCACCACATCACCACCGCGATTCATGACAGTTGCAGCTTCAGCTTCCCGCACTAACTCAGATTGTCATACACTCAGCAAACTACCAGAACGAAACCGTTGGGTAACCGGGCTGCTGGCGTTGTTGCCTAGGTGATCTTGAAGCACCACTATCCGGGGCACGGCACCAAAGATGTAACCCTGTCCGTATGAGATGACACCTCGCTGTTCCTTAGACTCTGCATTGTGTTTTCTTTAATGGTTGTCGGAAGGAAACTTGAGGTAGGAATCAGACACACACGGCGGTTGAGATCGTGGTTCAGACCGTTTATTCAGACCACCCGACAGTGCAGCGGCTTCGCCTTCAGAATTCACAGCAAATACTGTGTGTCAACATAAGTCTCATTAACGCAGTTATTTTTTTTGGTTTACAGATACAGCATATATTAAAAAAAGAAGAAAAAGACAAAACAATACAAAACTAACTACTTGTACATTAAAAGTAACATTTGGCTACATTGAAGAGCTGGCGGTCAGTTTTGCTTACCTTCAGAATTCACAGCAAATACTGACCGTTGTACTGCCAGCACACCGTAACAGACACCAAGTACGACGTTCTTCAACAGACACACTTTACCAGCTTCCACAACTGAAAGAATAAATCTAACATTTTGGTGGTCATATTTAAGCCACTGCCCTATATATGTTTTAAGTCACCTGTGGAATAAAATAGTTATTCTCAGTATGTTTACTTTTATTAGAAGTTTATTTAATGTTAATCTTACAGTGTTTAATCAGTTTATTATATTTTACTCAGACTTACAGAGTCATTGTTTCTCTTCTAGCCTTCACAAGTTTGCTTCAGTGTGTGAGAAGCTTAGCAACAGGCGATAAGTAAATAACTGTCATACCACCGGAGTTACAGACCAGACCCAACGGCTGAGTGATTATTATTCGGCACAGAATATTCTGCCTGAAACTGGTTTTTAACTAAAGGTTGCATTTTTCTCACTATGTGTATAAATCTGATAAGCTTTTTTATAATATCAGCGATGACATCCTGTCTGTGTGCGAAGGGCATTAAACAGTATATATAGAGAAGTGATTCCTTTTTCTAGTTAGATCTCTCTTCTGAGTTCTCCATCTGTACAGATGTAATAAAGCTGTGTTTTGTTCTCTCTTTTTAACAAGGTTTGGACTTTGTTTTTTTCTTGCACTTGACACACCCTGGTACTTTGTCTGAAAATTTGCTCCCGTTTGCTGGTGAACAACCAATGTTTTTGTATGTCCTACAATTTTCAATAAAAAATAAATAAATATATAGAAATCATGCAACCTAGCACAGAAATAATGTTTAGTTTTTAAAATTAAACATTATTGAGTCAGATTATATTTGTTTTTATTTCCAACTTTAATAAATTTACATTTAAATAATAATAAAAAAGAACGGGCGTGACGTCACATCGTGGGACTTCCGGTGACAGCAGACACTGTCCCGGTAACATATGAATGACGTCACATCCGGTGGGCGGAACTTCCTGTAGACAGCATACGAATTTTTTTTTCTTTCTTTTTTTCCTTTATTGATAATAAAGGGGTTTACTATTAAACCCCTATTTACAAAATACCAAAGTTAACACAAATAAGTAACAAAACAGACAAGACAATATTTCCAGAATGTTATATAGCAAGTACAAACAAAACGAAATATAAATATATAAATAAAAAGTTAACTCAGAAAGATGTTAAAGTGGGCCCACATATCCATTGTCCATCCATCCATTATCTGAACACCCTTCTTCCCTAATGGGGTCGGGAGGGTTGCTGGTGCCTATCTCCAGCTGCGTCCCGGGCGAGAGGCGGGGTTCACCCTGGACAGGTCGCCAGTCTGTCGCAGGGCAACACAAAGACATACAAGACAAACAACACACTCACACACACACTCACACCTAGGGAGAATTTAGAGAAACCAATTAACCTGACAGTCATGTTTTTGGACTGTGGGAGGAAGCCGGAGAACCCGGAGAGAACCCACGCATGCACAGGGAGAACATGCAAACTCCATGCAGAAAGATCCCCGGCCTTCTTGCTGCAAGGCAACAGCTCTACCAACTGCGCCACTGTGCAGCCCCATATCCATTGTCTTGATGGCTTTTTTATTTTTTGAATGCTCTAATATATTGTTTGAATTCCTCTTGAAAGGCTGAAAAGCGAGGTTTGTGATTTGAGAATTTAGATTTATGTATATGATATTTTGCGACAAATAAAATTAGATTGATGATATATATGGGATAAGAGAAGAATCCAAACGTTGGGAAATAAACATACAAATATCTTGCCAGAAAATACATGAGAAATAGCATGACAAAAATAAATGACAGAAATCTTCTTCGTAGAGTTGGCAGAATGTACAGTTCATGTCAATGTCTTTTTTTGTATCGTTGAAGGAAAAACCTGCAGGGATAAAAACAATGGATCATCCTGAAAGACACTTCGTTGATCTTATTAATAATTAAATATTTAGATGGAAGACACCAGATTTTTTTTTCCAGTTCAGCTTGGGGGCATGTTAGTCCAATAAGAGATAACATTTAGAATAGAGAAGATGTCCTTCTGGAATAAGGCACGTACATCAAGGTTGTTCTTTCGCTTTATAGTGGAAAAACAGATTTGACCAACATTAGTGCCAGCAGGGACTAGACTTGGGGGAGTCAGAACAAAAGTTACAGAAGATTTAAAAAACATAAAACTAGACGGGATGGCATCAAAACAAGCACACATTCCTTAGGTGGTCTGGGGAGACCAAACTTTTCTAAAAGTTCAGATTAAGACATTAAGACACCATCAGGACTAAAAAGCAGCTGAATTAAGATGATTCCATGTTCAAACCAATTTGCCAAGAATAAAGATTTATGTTTGTACAGAATGTCTCCATTGTTCCAAATATGATATTGATGGGGCAAAAATTTTGCTTGTAAATTAGAGACCAAGAAAGAAGCATTTGTTTGTGGAAATTAGATAGTTTTATGGGGAGTTTTTCAATGTTGTACTTGCAAAGGAGAATGAAATTAAGGCCACCAAGTTTTAAGAATAAATAGTTATGTATAAAATTCCAGATTGAGGATGAATTTTTAAGAAACTGTTTAATCCAATTTATTCTGAATGTATTGTTTAAGGTTTAAAAAATCAACAAAATTGAGGCCACCAGGTTCAAATGAGTTCATTAAGACTGATTTCCTAATAAAATGAATCATATTTTTCCATACAAATCTGTAAAGCATTTTATCAACGATGTCAGTTGTTTGTTTATTTACAGAAAGAGACAAAGCTGGATAAGTTAAAGGGGAGATACCTTCTGCTTTCGCTAACAAAATTCTTCCTTGAATTTAGTTTCTTTTGTACATTTTCTATAATAAGGTTAAAGTTCAGAGCACTTCTAGAGTTTTGATCTTTGTTTATCTTTATGCCGAGACAGGTGACAGAGTCTTTTACAGGAATATTATAAATAGAGGGTGTTTTACAAATTTTAAGGGCTAAAAGTTCACATTTACTAATGTTAAGTTAGAGTCCAGAGGCTGTATAAAATTTCTCAATTGTATCAATTGCTAAAGAAACCTGAGAAGCATCTTTTAAAAATAAAGTGCTATCGTCGGCCAGTTGACTAATTATAATCTTTTTATCAGCAATAGTGATACCTTTCAAATGGTTGAGTTTAATAAAATCTTAAAGTAATTGAGAGCAAATGAAAAAGAAGTATGGGGACACTGGGCAACCTTGCCTGACTCCTCACTACAGATCAAATCTGGGAGAGGTACCAGTATGAATCTTGATTGAACAATTAGCATTTTTATACATGGTTTTGATTGCTGCACAAGTGTAAGGGCCAAAACCAAATCTCTCTAATGTTTGAAAAATAAAATTATGTTAAATGGTGTAAAAAGCTTTACAAAAATCTAAAAATAACATAAGGCTGCCATCATGGCACAAATCTGCAGTCATTTAGATCCAAAACCAGCCTGAAGTTGTTAGCTATATGTTTTTGTGTCATGAAATCATTTTGAGTTTCATCAATTATATGATGAAATTATATGTACTATATACATATATATAGTACATATAATTAATATGTATGTATACATATTTATACATTTTAAACATAAATTTAGGACTAATAGTGTCAAATACTTTATAGAAATCAACAAAAAGTATAAACTAAAAAAACCACACCAAATATTCCTACTGCCATGAAACCAGGTTGTTCCTCATAAATAATATTATTTGGCTCTGCTTTCAATCTTTTAGCAAAGATGAGTATAAAAATCTTAACATCGTTGTTTAATAGACTAACGGGTCTATATTTTCCATATTAAGTATGTCTCTTTTTTGATTTTGGAATTAATTTAATCAAGCCTTGGTGAATAGTAAGGAGAACCTCTTCCTTTATTATTGCTTCCTCAAACATTAGTTTTATAAATGGGGCAAAAGAATCAGTGAAATACGTCTTGAATTCGCTTGTTAAACCATCATTCCCAAGAAATTTATTTTGCTTCATACCACAAATAGCTTCTTTGATTTCTTTTAGGCTAATTTCTTGATCACAAAATGTCTTAAAGGAATGGTCAAACCCATGGGGATCCTCATTTTGGTCCTTAAGAAATAAAGTCAAGCTTGAATTATTTTCTGCTGAAAACTCCTTATTTATTTGGAAGGACAGAGTTTGAATCGTTCTTGGTTGACCCCATCCCTGAAGCCATCTTTGACATTACAGACCATTAGCTCTCTAATGTCTAGATAAAATAAAAATAATAATAGACAGCCATCAGGATCACTGGAGTACTCAAACCCCTCCACCACGTTAAGGTGATTTATTCTCCGAGGGGTCTCGGCATAACCCCATCAAACTGATCATAAACCAATTTGATGACATCCCCCATCCTGAGCAAGCACATGGCGACAGGGGAGAGGAAACCTCAGTTTGATCTGAGAGAAACCTCCAGCAGAACCAGACTCAGGACGGGCAGCCGTCTGCCTCGACTGGCCGAAGAAAAAGATGATAGAAAAGAGACACAAACACAATGCTGGGACCTGTGGAAACACAAAACACAAAGTTAGCAACAACATTGATACATGATACCTGTGTAAGTGACAAGATACAAAATTAAACAGAAACTCAACTGTGCATGACAAGGATGTAGAGCAGCAAACCGTGGAGGCAAGGAGGCGAGAGAGAGGGATGGCGAAGCTCCAGAACCACAGCACTGTAACCTGTAGATAGAGAATGGAAAAAACACAAACACAGGACAACAAACAACAAACATAATCCAGGCAATATCCTGGATTGTTGTAAGAGGTACAATAAATGTACCTCTTACAACCATTGTTCTCTAAAGCTAACCCTTGTTTTGGTGGAAAACTAGATCACTTGGAGAAAACTTTGAATCCAAAACATTCCAATTATATGAAAATATTAACATTCTGTTACGAATGTTCAATTTAGTTGTATCCATCCATCCATCAATCCATTTTCTTTTGCCTATCCGGGTTTGTTACTTGGGGTAGCAGCCTAAGTAAGGAGGTGCAGACTTCTCTCTCCCCAGCCACTTGGGCTAGCTCATCCAGGGAACCCCAATGTATTCCCAGGCCAGCCAAGCAATACAGTCTCTCCAACGTGTCCTGAGTCTTCCTCCGGGACTCCTCCCGGTGAGATATGCTCAGAACAGTTCACTGGGGAGGCTTGTAGGAAGCCTGACCAAATGCCCACACCTCCTCAATTGGCTCCTCTAGACATGGAGAAGTACAGCTCTACTCTGAGTCCCTCCCGGATGACCGACCTTCTTGCCCAAAGTATAAGGCACAGCCCAGAGAACCTGCAGAGAAAACTCATTTCGGCCGCTTGACCCAAACCTCATGAATACAGCTGAGAGTAGGAACACAGATCAACCAGTAAATCTAGAGCTTTACCTTTTGACTCAGCTCTATCTTCACGATGACAGACCGGTACAGTGCCTTCTTTACAGCAGACACTGCACCAATCTGCCTATCGATCACCTGCTCCAAATTTCCCTCAGTTTTGAACAAAATCCCACAAAACTTAAACTTCTCTGACACCGGTCACCTACAGGTCACTGATCATCATCCTAGCTGCTTCACATTCGGCTGCAAACTGCTTCAGCGAAAGCTGTAGGTCACGCCCTGATGAAGACAATAGGACCACATCATCTGCAAAAAGCAGAGACACAATCCTATGGCCACCAAAAGGGACACCCTCAACTCCACAGAAGGACCAGGATTCTGTCCATAAAAGTTATAAACAGAATCAGGTCAACCTTTGCGGAGGCCAGCTCTCACCAGAAGCAAGCCCGACTTACTGCCAACAATGAAGAACAAGCTCAGACACAGGTCATACAGTGATCTAACAGGTCACTGATCCTCATCCTAGCTGCTTCACACATGGCTGCGAACTGCTCCAGTGAAGGCCGTAGGTCACGCCCTGATGAAGACAATAGGACCACATCATCTGCAAAAAGCAGAGACACAATCCTAAGGCCACCAAAACGGACACTCTCAACTCCACAGAAGGACCAGGGGATTCTGTCCATAAAAGTTATAGACAGAATCAGGTCAACCTTTGTGGAGGCCAGCTCTCACCAGAAGCAAGCCCGACTTACTGCCGGCAATGAAGACCACGCACAGACAGCGATCATACAGTGATCTAACAGGTGACCGATCCTCATCCTAGTTACTTCATACTCGGCTGCGAACTGCTCCAGTGAAGGCCGTAGATCATCCTGATGAAGACAATAGAACCACATCATCTGCGAAAAGCAGAGACACAATCCTAAGGCCACCAAAACGGACTCTCTCAACTCCACAGAAGGACCAGGGGATTCTGTCTATAAATGTTATAAACAGAATCAGGTCAACCTTTGTGGAGGCCAGCTCTCACCAGAAGCAAGCCCGACTTACTGCCGGCATTGCAGACCAAGCTCTGACACCCACCGGGAGGGCCTAGCGTACCTCCCACAGGGTTCCCAGTGGGACACAGTCGGCCGCCTCTTCCAAGTCCACAAAGCAGATGTAGACTGGCTGAGCGAACTTCCATGCACCCTCCAAGAGCCTGCTGTGGGTGTAGAGCTGGTCCAGTATTCCATGACCAGGATGAAGATCTCAATCCGAAGTTCCCTCCTCCTGAGATGCCAGAATCGTCTTGAAGCCATAGGGAAGTTGTTCTCCATGAAATCTTCAAACTCCTCCATGCCAGAGTTTCTGCCCCAGCGACCACCTAAGCCGCATGCCTACATAACTACAATTTAGTTGCAGTTATAATAAAATGCAGGCACAAGTAGTCCAGATAGGCAAAATATGCATAAATGAAATGGATGTTTACACGTTTGAAATGTCAAAGCCCTGTTTTGTACCCTAATGTTTTCTTCTGCTCCTAATTTTTACCCATTAACAAATGTTTGTTAATGGATTGTTTTCTACCCACAAAGGTGTTTGTGGGTAGAAACAAACACGTGATCAAGAAATTAGCTTAAGAGAAATCAAAGAAGCTTTAGAAAAACTAAAATTCAGAAATCTTACCTGAGTCCATACTTACCTTAAATCCATTCTGATTAAGCGATCTCTCCATGGATTCGGACGTTGTAGAGGCAGGTGTACTCTGGATGGCCCCAGTTATTGTTTATCTGAAGCTTTATAGAGCTGAAGGCCACTTTTTCGTGGCTCTGCAATGATAAAATTATGTATTAGTTTAATATAATACAGTAGAACTTAAAGGGAGTTTATTAGAGGCAAAATATTTTGAGATTGCAAAGCCTTGCAAGAGCACCACCAACATTGCTTCAATGTTTTCCCATTTTGTCATACAACCACAAATGTTCATGTTTTAATTGGTATTTTATGTAATAGACCAACACAAAGAAGCACATAATTGTGAAGTGGAAGGTGATGAGAGTGGTTGGTCTTAATTAGTAGATGGAAATAGCTATGAATACAGATCGGTCCTGAAGAAAACCTGCAGAAGACTTAAAGTGAAACTCACCCTCAAATCAATTTTATTTTGCTGACAAACTGTCTAAATATGTTATTTGGCATTCTATCTAAATAGATAGAATGTTCAGTGCAAAAGGACATTTTTGTGCAAATCTTTCAGCTAGGCATTAATTTTACTAAAATCATCTCACTACTGGTGCCATGGTCATCGGTCAATCGGTTCTTAGGGAATTTAATTTTTTCTGTTGGTTGCAGCAGTTGGTCTTGGTACAATTTTCTCATTAAGGTAACCAAAACACAGCGCCAACTAAAACTGGTGGCACTCAGAAACTGTTGCGAGCGTTGCCATGGGAATTGG
Source organism: Gambusia affinis (assembly GCF_019740435.1). Classification (NCBI taxonomy): domain Eukaryota; kingdom Metazoa; phylum Chordata; class Actinopteri; order Cyprinodontiformes; family Poeciliidae; genus Gambusia; species Gambusia affinis. Next base: position 9,017,095 of record NC_057871.1, on the reverse strand, counting down.
TAAGCATTAATCGATAGCATTATTCAGTTTTATAAATGTGTGATTTGTTTGTAATGTAAACACAGAATGGGATGGGTCTCCTCTGCTGTGAGTGTTGGTGAGGGGAGAATCTTATGGCAGCTAATGGAATTAGCCATTAGCCTAATGCTAATTAGCATTAGCATTAGCAGCTAATGGCTATTGCTAATTAGCATTAGCCATAAGCGGCTAATGCCATCCAAGCAGACAAGCTGCATCTGAGCAAGAGAGAGTTATCGCCATTAAAGTCTCCAACAACAGACAAAAAGACTCTCTAGATTTACCACTAATTGTTTTGAAAAAACATCTCTAGACCAGCCTGAAGAATCTATAAATATAGTGACAAAGTGGATACGTTTTCCACAGCGCTTCTTTCATCAGATTACAGTCCCACTCCCTCCCTCCACTCAGCACTCATCCCCACACTCAAAGTGTCTCTTGGCCCCGCCCACTTTGATGCTATTTTTCAACATTTTCCATGGGTGAAAGGGTATGTTACACTTTAAAAACTGGATCACAGGTTCACCTTCCACCCTAAACACAGAGCCAACAATATAATGGGAAGGTTTAGATCAAGCACCTCATAATCAAAGTCCAAACCTAAATACAAAACGGAATCTAGCAAAGTTTTAAAAATGACATTTTAGATGCTCCATTTTCAAACTGGCTGAGCGTGAGCTTTTTTTTTCTTCATGTATAATTTTCTTTTGTGTTCACAAATATGAGCTTCTTTCTGTTAACATATTTTTCCTATGAAGTCCCAATAAAATTCGATGATGTTTATAGTTTTAACATGAAAACAATTAAGGAAAGTAGCTTAAAAAAGCAACTGGATAAACATACCGGTAGCTCAAAGGTCTGAAGAGGATCTCCATCCTCCTCGTAGATAAAGGTTCCCAGGTGAGTCCATTCCTGTTCAGGCTCCCTCATTCCCTGCAAAATAAAATTAAACAAATATTCTTAGAAATATGTCTGACAGTTAGACTGTGTGTTTCTGTTTAATATTCAGATACTTGTGGCTTACATAAACAGAAAACTCCTTGGGAGCACTCCAGATGTTACCAGTCGGGGACAACATTTTAGGAATGTGTCCCAAGGTGACGTGACTGATTACGACTCTGTGGGACAGGGCGATGACTAAATGTCCCTCAGAACCTTCAAATCCCCAGCACTCTCCTGGGTGTAGGCGAGTCCTCCCCTGAAGAGAAAGAGTTCAAAGTTTGTTAAAATAATAAACAGAAGTCTTCTAAATATTACATCATATAGAAATGCCATTCTGCTTCATATTCATGTTACATTATGATTGCAGTTCAGTTCATACCTGAATAACAATATCTGGGTGGATTGATGGCCGTTCTGGGGCAAACCCAAACCCACTGCATCTCTGTATTTGGCCAGGATGTACGGCCGATGGCATCCATTGTAAAACCTTTGCGCCTGGTTTCAAACACACACAGAAAGTGAATTAAAACCATCTAGGCTTAAAACATTCAGTCAGATTTATGATAGTAATGACTTACCTTGTGATTTCAGCGCAAAGTTCGGTAATAAATCTGCCGATGGAAGAAGGTAGTCCATCTTATTCTGCAGGTCAACCAGAATATCCTTCACTTCCTGTTTCTGTCTTTCCTGATCTTCAATTCCTGGGACAGAAAACTAAACACAATTGCAGTTAGATGTTTGGTCATATCACTAAAGAGGACATTAATATATGGGTGTTGATTAACAGAAAGCTTACTGTGTTTATGGTGGGGCGTGAAGAAACCAGAGGCTCCATCATCAAAGGAGCAAGAATGCTGGTAAATCCTGACAAATGAGGAGAAATGAGATTAGTGACACTGCTTTCACACTAAAAACTTTCTACAAAACTTAGAAATATTGGTGCTTGGCTGTTTGTAGAAGAAAGTCATTTACCATAAAACAGGGCCAGAAATATGATGCTGAGGAAACAATGTTTCAGCGTGTGCATCAATAGGTCCCTATTGATGCAGCTGCTGCTGCTGCAGTTGATGTTGTTTCCTAAAGAGGTCTCTTCTTTTGCTCTGTGGTAATACCGACGGTATGTCCACTTCCTGTTCAGCCAAGGTAGAAAAAATACAAATATGTAAACGGATAAATAGATCCTAAGATTATGGGGTTAAATATGCAAAGACTTTTTTGCAAAAGTATTAATTTCCCTTGAACTTTTTCACATCTTGTTTTTAATTACCCAGGAAGTCACCATTGAGAATAAGAATCTATTATTCAAGGGAGATGTGGGTCATTATTCAACGTTATCACATTACGAACACAAACTTTGCAAAGTTTTTTGAACAGCCATTTGGCATAAGTTAGTTTGACTTTATATTCATACTAAGGTCCTTCAGGTCCTTTTACCTGTAATTTACTGCTGTAAAGTGCATATAAAAAATACTCACTTCCCCTGTATGCTTTATCATTTTAAAACTTTTTCATCAAAATATAAAAATAATGGCAACAAACAAAAAATATTTTCCCCAAAATAAGTGGTTGCATAAATATTCACACATTTTAAAAGTGACCAACTTAATTCAACAAAGGTCCAGCCAACATTGAAGGGGTTTTTTTGTAATTTTTTTTTTGTCATACAAGCCAAATTTTGTTGTACAGTTTATTTTAAAAGTAACAAAACAGTAAAACACTCAAGGGGATAAATACTTTTTATAGACACTGAACACTTGAGTTTCTCTACTGTTTCTATTTCTAACTGATTCCTAGTTAAGTGACATCAGAAGGCATTGTGATGTATGTATGGAACATACATCACAATCACAATTTAGAGGCCGTAGAATTCGAAGGCTGAAAAATATACTGCTACAGAAACTAGTCAAAAAAATAAAAATGTCTTTTTTTAATTTCTAAATAGTACACATAAGTTTGTGTTTTTTACATGAAAAAAAGTCAAAAGTTCAAAGGGGAAGAAATATTTTTGGCATGTCTTGAATTTAATATTTCTTTTGATTTGGATTACCTGATCCTGGTCTCTTTATAAGAGATTGTTGGTTTTCCATCAGCTCCATAGTATCCATTTAACACGAGTCGAACACTTCTTCTCACGATTTCTAATCCAAAACAGAGGCATGGAAAGTTGGTCAGTGACTTTGTCACAAAGCATATCAAATACAAGACAAAATCACATAACTTTTTATCAGTTTCAGTGTCCTAAAACCATTCATGAAATTTTAAACTGTCATTTATTTTAACTTTATTCCCATGCAAGTCAAACCATTATTTCTGAAAATTATCACAGTCATTGATCTTCAAATAAAATAACTTTAAACAGCTTTTAAATTTTTCCAGATTTGTTTCTTGTCACCATTATCAAACGTGCAAAGAAAAAAAAAATTATATACATATATATTTCCTATCTTTGCATACGACTGAAAACAAACAGTTCCGTCTTAAATTTAAATTGAACTTTAAACAACTTTTATACAACATAACAACAAACAACTTTTTAAAATTATACAAACTTATTTTCATTTATTTAATGTTTAGAGCCAAACCAGTCACGGTGTTATTTCTGACAATTGTCAGAGTCAGTGATCTTCACATTTTCACATGAAATCACTTTGAACAAAAACGTTTAAGTCAACAATTGGGGCCAATTTTTCCAGATTTCTTTCTTCTCATTATTATCAAACATGCAAAAAAACAACAGTCCTGATATCTTCAATCTTTACATAAAACAAGAAACAAAACTATTCCATCTTAAACTGAAAAAACTTTTTTCTAGCCAACAATCTTCAGTAACAAATCACAAATAATTCTGTCAAACCAATTTTTATATCCTTCCAAAATTGTGATTTAGTTATTCTTGATAAATATTCAAAGAAAAACTTACGTTTCATCCTTGTATTTTTACTGTATTTCAGTTGAAATGAAGTAAAACTCTCTTGAACTCTTGAACGTCTCTCTTCTCCGAAGTCCGCAAGCACAAATGAGAAAATTCAGTAAAACATTTCTCCTTTAATGACAAAATTCCAAGACGCTTGTGATGTAAGTTTCAAACATTCACAAGTTCCATAGGTGTGATGTCAGCTTCAGCAAACACAATGGAATTTTAGTGTTGATTTAACATAATGCAGCTTTAAATACATAAAATGACTAAAATCCTGTTTAGTTAATAAGTTTATTAATTTGTATGTGCAAACATATGTGGCAACTAGTAAATATTTAAATTACAGTAGTACTTTATATTTAGTGCAGTTCAAGTAGTACCCTGAACTTCTAATTATTAAAACGTAGGTCCAAAGATACTGTAACAGTTAATTTGTACTTCAACAATGGGCCTCTAAATAAAAACTACTGAACGTGATAAGTATAACACAATAAAGACCTGTTATTAAAATGTACTTCAAAGTGAAGTACAGTTGCTATGGGACAAATAATCTGCGAAAAGATCAATCTCCTCAATCTCTTCCCTAAACTGCTATAGCTGGCTAAAGTAATGCACCGTTCTGACCAAAAACAATCAATCAGAACTATGAGGAGGGTCTTAGTGCTGTCAATCAATATCATTCACTCACTGCTAAATGCCCTCTCCTAAATGTCTCCATATTCGTAACTGACTTCATGGACAGTAATGGTGTTTTGTTAAATTAGAGATTTTACCAACAAATTTAATCTGAACTGTACTTGTAATGGATATCTATAAGTATGCAAAGCTATTCCTGTAGATCTTATTCATCTTATCCAAAACACCTTAAAATATTCAAATGTTACTTCACGCATTGCATCATGGGAACAAGAACATTCACGAAGCGCGAAATCTAGTTGTCCAGACATTCAAAGGTCTATCTGCTCCGACTCTGGAATGTACATCGTCGACGTGGCTTGGATTTAGAAGTTGGAGAAATCACTTTTGGCACCTCTTGGGTAACGTAAAATAAACCAATAAACCATTTTAAAAACATAAATATGGTTTATAGCAGTATTAGTAGTTAATAGTTACTTAACGACTTTTTGAAAATTGGCGCTCACCTAGTATGTTCTTGTAAATTACGGTATTATTTTGATGTAGCATTCGTTTTTATTAAAAAACGTCTTTACTTATGATTTGTAAGTGCTGTGCTTATTTGTGTAATATAAAAGTAAGACGACGTTATTTGCTAGACAACGGTGACCGCTTTCCTTTTTTTTTCCACTCCAAGTGCAGCGCCCATTTATGCGTTTATCTCGAGGAACTTGCTAGCTGGATTTATTCCACCATCTAAATAAGACTAAATTTCACGTAGCTTCCAAAAATATTTGTATGTATAAAAGTCATCAGCGGCTGTGAGTTTACTTGATCTGGCTTTCGGCAGTATAATATGTGATGCGTCTTTTTTATTTTAATCTAATTGCTGATGAAGGGCGCATAAAGTTAGCAGTTCATGACGTCACGCTGCTAGTTTCAATTATGCTGATTCGTGAATGTCAGGCTGTAATTTTCTAAATTGTTAAACACGGTTTGATGTCCCGGATGTTAGATGCAGGTGGGTTTTTTTAAACTTCGACAGGCTAGTTTTCATACCCAGACTCAGGCTCTGCTCTCCTCGTTCTGTTTGTTTTTTACTTGAACAGGGCTGCATCTTTTTCAGCCAGTGGTAAATATGTGGTGAGGTCAGACAGAATTGTGCACAGAAATATGGTGATTTATAAACTGTTACAGTAGATAAGAAGCTTCTTTGCCATTTACAAACTGATGACAAACAGATATAGGGACAATTAAGTTACATTTTTGTGAATTAAAACAAGCGAATGAAACTGACATGTATAAAGCATTTTGTTTGGCACTTAATTTGAAGTTTTCACAGATATGCCTTTTTGCATCCTCATGCTTTTTTTGTTACCTGTAGCCCAGTTTATAAACTGTCATAATTTACCACAACAAAGCCGAGTTTTCATTATGTATGTGTGTAATATTTGCACCCACTTTATGTGGGTTACACAGGCACCTGCACATTCCTTTGCATAATCAGATTTAATGACCTCAGTCGTAACATTTCTAAGTTTTGTAGAAAGTTTTAAGTCTGAAAACAGTGTCACTAATCTTGTCATCTTCTTCTCATTTCTCCTTATTTGTCTGGATTTACCAGCATCCTTGCTCCTCTGATGATGGAACCTCTGGTTTCTTCACCCCCCCACCATAAACACAGTAAGCTTTTTATTAATAATAACCCATATTTGAATGTCCTCTTTAGTGATATGACCAAACTGCTAACTTCAATTGTGTTTAGGTTTCGGTCCCAGGATGGGAAGATGAAGGAAGACAAAAACAGGAAGTGAAGGATGTGCATCCTGCAGAACGAGATGAACTGAAATCAAAAGGTAAATCATTACCGTCATCCACCCAGTCATTGGCATTCAGGTATGAACTGAACTGAAAATGAAGCAGAATGGTATTTCTATATGATGTAATATTTAGAAGACTTTTGTTTATTATTTTAACATCCCACTCAAACTTTGAACTCTTTTTCTTCAGGGCAGGACTCACCTACACCCAGGAGAGTGCTGGGCCTTTGAAGGTTCTCAGGGACATTTAGTCATCTCCCGGTTCCACAGAGGTGCTATCAGTCACGTCACCTTGGGACACATTCCTAAAATGTTGTCCCCGACTGGTAACACCTGGAGTGCTCCCAAGGAGTTTTCTGTTTATGTAAGCCACAAGTATCTGAATATTAAACAGAAAGATGTTTAGATATGTTTTTTGGTTAAGTTACTTGCTGCAGCTTTAAGCAAATGTTCGGTGTGAGAGTTCACTGCTGGGTGGAGGTTGAGTGGCGCTTCATCTGTGAAATATTATTACCAGTAGCATGTAGCGGCTTTCCAAGAGAGAGATCAGAACCAGCGTCTTACTCCTCCAGCTCAAAGACTTGAATTATTTTTCGGTTTATTTGTTTAGCTTTCTGACAGTCATGCTAATCCGGGTGAGTTTTGGTAGTTGAGCGCTGCTTTACCTGTTATCTGGCCGTTCCGGATGTCGTTTTGTTCCTGCATTAAGCCTCCATGTAGCCGAACTCCATCAAGTGCTTGTTTTATAAATGCCATATTACCTTGGTTGTGCTGATGCATTTTGACGTGCTTCTCTCCCGAGGTAATTTTCTGCCGCGACACGCAAAGTGTTAAAGTTCCACACAACAGGATTTGTCGCTGCGCAGTGTGAAGAAAAGAAGAGATCAGTTGCACACGCAGGCTGAGAAGTGAGATAAATGTGATTGTTAACAAGAGACAGTAATCGGCGATCACTGACCATACACTTTACCACGGAAATCTGCCATTATGATCAGTGGCCGATTCATCGGCACACCTCTAATATTAAGTGTTTCAGATGTTTGTCTATGTGCCGTTTGATACGTGTATCAAAATGAAATATTCTTTTCTGAGGATGTCCATACTTCTGAAGATATTGTCTTCTAAACTTTGCGACAGGGTTTTCTTCCAACACAGACTTCCCCTTCCTCTGAAGGGGGGTTTGTACATTTATATTAAGAAAAATATTTGTGTGTCTGTGTAAAATATATGCTTCCGTATGTGCTGTGTATTTTTTGTTATTTATTTTTTATTGTTTTATGCAGGTGGCTCTTCACAGAGGAGAGCCCACAGCTCCAGGTTTGGATGCAGCTTCCCAGAATCTCCCAGTGATTTGTTTCCTCCTCCTGACATCGTTTTCTTCACTCTCATCTTGTATATACATAAATTATAGAAATCATTTTTAATAATTACCTAAACATAATGTAAAAAAGTTATTGTCTGTTATTGTAATAAATATTTTTTATGAACATATTTTATTCATGTTTGTTTTGTCAGACATGAGTTCACAAGCTGATAACAGAAAATAAGTTTGGTAAGTGTCTAGTAAGTATTTTAAATAAATCATCTAGTTATAAAGCACCAACTGACTAGATACAGGTAAATAAAGACTTCTTAATAACATAATGTGGGGCTTTCATATTCATGTTTAAAAGTTTTCACAGTGGACTGTGAAATCTGGACCATCAAAGTATTATTCCCAAAACAACTTCTTGTATGTTTATTTTCTCACAAAAAGTAAATATTGTACTTGCAAAATCTGACATACTTCAATGAAAACAAAATTTATTTGGAATTTGATTAAATATTCTGTTGAGATGACAGTACATGGTTTACTCTGAGTTACCCTCTTTCAGCATGGGTGAAGCCAACAGCCTCAAGCTCACCAAACAAAAGGAACGCTGCCTTCAACTCTAAAAATGCCAAGAGAAAAGGCCAAATAGAAGATATACACAGATGTATAGTTTTACCTTCCCATAGGGGCCTTCATGAGTAACGGTCATCTTACACATACCTCCTGGTTATGTTTAATAGGTCTATCAAACAGTTCTGGAATGGTCTGTAGTGCCTGTTCACAGTTGAGTCAAATAAACATGCAAGGTCTGGATGAAGCAAACTGAACTCTTCTGCCCTCTTATCTTCCTCTGAATGAAAAGGATCACTGACAAATATAGAGTGTCTAGTCCACAGATGTTAAACTCCAGTCCTCAAGGTGTGGTGTCCTGCAGTTTTTAGATGTGCCACAGATACAAAATACTGGAATGAAATGGCTTAATTACCTCCTCCTTGTGTAGATCAGTTCTAGAGAGCCTTAATGACCTAATTATTCTATCCAGGTGTGGTGCAGCAGAGGCAAATCTAAAAGGTGCAGGACTCTGGAGTTCGACACCCCTGGTCTAGTCAATGTCCTGTTTCCTGCTTGTACAAATCAGCAGCCACACAGGATTCAGGTAGTAGGTCTCCTGGGATTCTTACCATGCAACCACATTGTGCCAGATTGTTGGGGACGCCTTTCCCGATAATAATAATGATAAAAAAAAACAGTCAAAAACTTATTCCAGGTACTAAAAATCTTTGCATAGATGAAGAGCAATAACACATTTGTGATATTTCAGTGAACATACTTTTTATGGAAAAAAAACCTTTAAATGTCAAAGTGAATCTGCTGGGTATGCAGCTATTAACCCACTGAAGTTCATAATGAACCTTCCTAATATATTATGACCAGGGTGTAAATATAGAAAATCTATGCACTATTTACTGGACTGTAATTCTAAATTTACAAGTAATTACCGTATATTTTGTCTTTAATTTACACAACTATTCCAGTTATTTGTAACTGTGTATGTCTGGATATTTGTTATGACAACAGATCCAATATATGTGTCATTCCTTAGACACTGGAAGTAAAGAATGCGTGCAAACCGTGAAGTTTAACAAAAAATCTTTATCTGTAAAAATATAGTGAAAATGCAAATACAAAAATGACGATACATCAGTTTTCAATTCTTCTTTTTCCTTTTCCAAAACATCAGCTTACACGGAAAACACACCTTAAGCGGTCAAAAACTGCATTGCTCCGTGTCTAGGTAATCCGTCAATATCTAATACGATATATAGCTTGACAGGAAGCATACCTTTCAAAATAAAACTAAATTTCACACTAAAAATAGTCTGAACAAATATCAGTCTTCTTACTCAATATTCTAAAATAATAAAAAAAAAAACATCCTAAAAATAACTTAAATATTTCCTATTTATGGCTCTAATATTCCGGCCCCTAATCGTATAGGCAGGATGCATAACAATTACACTTCAAAAAGAGCCATATAGTTATTAACCTAACAAAAAATCCAGGTTTTGCCTTTGAGTTAACTAGCAGTCTTTTCTTAACTCATTCTGCTTCCTGTAATAAACAATAAACAGAGTTTATTTATAGGTCTATCTAACAAACTAGACTTGGTTTGAACTTGAACCCGTCGCACAATTCCTCTGGAGTCCGGGAAGGTCTTTTGGATTCTTCCAGTCAACCAAGCGTTTCTTGGAGCGGAACTGTCAACAATGAGTACAAGATCTCCAGCGACAAAATTCCTCCTTTGCGCCCGCCATTTCTGTTGCTCTTGTAGTAATGGAAGATATTCCTTTGTCCATCTTGACCAAAACAAGTTGGCCATGTATTGTGTCTGTCTCCATCTTCGACGCGAGTATGTATCATTACTGTCAAACAAGCCTGGAGGAAGGATCGGCTGTTTCTTCAACAACAGAAGACGATTTGGGGTCAAAACCTCCAGGTCATGTGGATCAACTGATGTAGCAGTCAAAGGACGATCATTTATGATTGCTTCCACTTCACATAATAGTGTGTGAAGACCATCATCATCTAATGTTTGTTGCCTCAAAACAGAGTTCAACACCTTCCTGACAGTACGAATCTGCCTTTCCCATATTCCACCTTGATGAGAGGCAGTTGGTGTATTAAAGGTCCACGCGATACCTTTTGGCATCAGCTCTTCTCTTATTTTAGAATGATCAAGCTCAGCTATGGCTTCTCTAAGCTCCTTTTCTGCACCAATAAAATTAGTGCCATTATCTGAGTGCAGGGTAGAAACTTGACCTCTTCTACATATAAATCTTCTGATGGCATTTATGCATGATGAGGTATCCAGAGAGTGAGCAACCTCTATGTGGACTGCTCTCAGTGCAAAGCATGTAAACAGTACACCATAGCGCTTCACCATGCTGCGTCCCCTTTTTACACCAAAAGGTCCAAAATAGTCCACTCCCACATGTGTGAACGGACGCTTGTCTGGGAGTACACGCTCCTCCAACAAGTCTGCCATTTTCTGGACTGCAGGCTTCGCATGTATTTTTCTGCATGTAAAGCATTTTGATATTACCGTACGGGCTGCTCTGTTCAGTCCTGGTATCCAATACTGCTGTCTGACCTTTGCAATCAGCTGGTTCCTTCCGCAGTGACCATTTTGTCGGTGAACCTGTTGCAGAATTAGCCTAGCAATGTGATGTTCCTTGTGCAACACAGTTGGGCATCTTGCTTCCTCTGGCATGGCTGATTTGTTCAATCGACCTCCTACTTTAAAGATGCCATCGTGCAGAAAAGGATCTAATTTGGAAAGCTGATTTGACCTCCTTACATGGGAATCCTTACCTAAGAGCGAAGACAACTCTTCAGGATACATCTCTCTCTTTGACTGTGATGTACTAGCACCACTTTTGCTTCTTCCAAGTCCTGCACAGACAAAGGTTTTTCTTTCACTGACTTTCTCAGTCCCATCATTTCTTCATGCACTTTCTGGGACTGCTTTAATGATTTTGTCTCTTTCAGGACAGCAACCTCTTTACATTTTTTCTCAACAAGATAGTGAAGCAGGTCTTTCATGCGTAGCATCCATGCAACAGCTTTTTTCAGTTTGTGCCAGTCAGAGTAGTATTCCATCAGTTTTTTGTTCAACTTTCCGTCAGGCCACCATAGAAAATGCAAGAAATCAGAGTCCTTTGACGGCACTCTGACTTGGTAAAACATTGCCTCTATATCGGCCATCAGTGCAATCTTCTCCTCTCTAAACCTTGTTAATACTCCAATCAAAGTATTTGTGAGGTCTGAGCCTTGGAGTAACTGGTTGTTCAGTGAAACTCCCTGATATGTCGCAGTCAAAAACAACTCTGATTTTCTTCTTTTTTGGATGATACACCCCATGATGTGGGATGTACCACACCTCTCCGTTGTTGCACTGACTGTCTGCAGGCACCTTTTCAGCATAACCCTTTGCTATCATGTCAGACATGAAAGCTTTATAGTCAGCATGAAACTCAGGGTTCTTTATGAGCAGAATCTGTGTATCCACACATCTCCTGGCTTACAGCTCTAGTGGTCTGAGTTTCAGACGTGGTGTTTTTTTCTTTTTTAGGTGATGTCTTTTCATCTCTTTGTACATGTAGGATGCTTGGATGTTTTCGCAAACATAACTGACATGTCAGTCTTCTTGAACAGTTTTTACTCATATGACCTTGAACAAGGCATCCAAAACACAAACCTTTGGACTTCAAATATTCAATTTTTTCTTTGTGTGCTTGCTCCTGGAATTTTTCACAATTGTCAAAACTGTGATTCTTGTCTCAGTACAAACAGTTATTTTGAGATGCTTTGCCATTATCAGTCTTTGTGATTTGGTTTGGCTGTGAAAATTTCTGTTTTTCTGTGTCAACACTTGTAGCAAAACTGCTACTTCTCGGTGTATTTTCCTTTGCTTTCCTCACAAAACAACCTTTTTCTTTTTGGTTTGTAGGTAGACTGATTTCCTGGAGATCACCAAACAATGGATCTGAGATTATCTTTGTTTGTCTGTCAATGTAAATCTACCAGATCTGTGAACTTCACTCTTCTTCCTCTGGCCTCCTGCATTTCAAATGCCACATTACGCCATCGCTCCCTCATCTTATATGGCAATTTGGACAGAATGACTCTCATGTTTGTTGGGTTGTCCGTTTCTTCCATGTAATCAACATTTTGCATCGTATTTTGGCTACCAATCAGGAAGAGAGAATAAGCGTTTAAGCCCTTAACATCATCCGTCTTTATTTGTGGCCATTTTAAAGCCTTTTTGATGTAAGCCATGGCTATTTTTAAATTATCGCTATATTGTTTATGAAGCAGTTGTCTAGCTTCTCTGTAGCCTTTCTCTGGGGTCATGTGTTCACAGCTTCTCACCAGATCTTGTGGCTCTCCACGTGTATACTGCTCCAGAAAGAAGAGTTTATCTTTCTCATTTTCTGTCTTATTGTCAATAGCATTGTCAAATGCTCTGAGAAAAGATCTACATGTGAGTGGATCACCTGAGAACACAGGAATGTCTCTCTTGGGCAGCAGTGACAGGCTTTGCTGCTTGACCAACATTTCAGTGATCAGGTTCTGATGATGCATCACTTCATAAATCTTGTCACCTGTACATGTGGGATCCTGAGGACCTGTAGGTGGGGCTTTATCCGAGTGATCCTGATGACACAAATATGCCTGAAATGAATGCTTTGTGATACTAGCAGACACATCAGAAATCACATGATATTCCTTCTCTTCATTTGCTGTCATTGGAGCATGGACTTCATGTGCAGGTTGGGATCTTGGAAGACTTGACCGAGGTCCTTCCAGTCTGTATTTCACATAATCATTCATGGCATCTCGGGAATCTTCATGGTTCTGGAAGACCTTGAGCTTAGCGGTAGAGGCTGCTATTGCAGTTTCGATCTCTAGCTCCTCCAACTCAGCCTTTAGCTTTGCTTCCTGTAGTTGTATTTCCTTTTTAGAGATTCAGCTTGTGCTAGAAGGGCTGCTCTTTTAGCCTCCTCTTTCATGCGAGCCAATGAACTAGTGTTTGACACAACAGAAGAACCTTCAGTGCTGGATCTCAATCTGCTCTTACTTCTTTGACGATAAAGATCAGCTATCACAGAAACACTGTCATATGGAGTAACCTCCTCTTCTTCTTGAACATGTATTTTACGTTATTGAATCCAACTTTCTGTTTCGTGCAAAAACTGCTGAATAGTAGCTGCCTTTGGCTCATACCAGTCACACTGATCTGTGTTAGCTTCATCTTGAGCTAACATCTGTGCAACGTTGTTGTTTAGCAACATGAACTCTTCATGCAGCTTGTAAAAACCTTGAAGTGTTTCTGATTCCACTTTATCAACAGGCTCTTCATTATTTTTCATGCTGTCTATTTCCTTCATTTTAGCCGTAATTTGAGCCATTTTTGCCCTTCTTTGTCCGATAAGCCTGTGGAATTTATCCTCGAGTGCCTGTTGTGTGTATTTTGGCTCCCTCTTGTGGTCACCCGCCTGCATTGCGTCGGATGCGGCAACAAACGATGGTTTCTCCTCCATGTTTTAGTCTCAACAATGTCCAATAATATTTATGTATATATGGTCCATAAACGTAAAAAATCTTCTCCAACTCTAATGTCTTCTTGCAAACGACTTATGCAGTGTAAATGAGAGCTCCCTCAGTTAGCATAGTTAGCTTCGCCATTAGCATGTTAGCAGGTCAGCTACTCACAGCAATCCAAATCTTGAGAATGGCTCTTAACTTCGTGTCTTGTCAAAGCTTCCTCCGTTTCGTTTCTTTCTTTCTGGAACGTACCTTTATCCTCTTGGAGAAAGTTTTTGACTAATGTCATGACAACTGATCCAATATATGGGTCATTTCTTAGACACTGGAAGTAAAGGACGCGTGCAAACTGTGAAGTTTAACAAAAAAATCTTTATCTGTAAAAAAAAATATAGCGAAAAATGCAAATACAAAAATGACGATACGTGAGTTTTCAATTCTTCTTTTTCCTTTTCTAAAACATCAGCTTACACGGAAAACACAGTTTACACGAAAAACAGTCAAAAACAGTATTGCTCCGTGTCTAGGTAATCCGTCAATATCTAATACACTATATAGCTTGACAGGAAGCAAACCTTTCAAAATAAAACTAAATTTCACACTAAAAATTGTCTGAACAAATATCAGTCTTCTTACTAAATATACTAAAATAGAAAACAAACCATTATAAAAATAACTTAAATATTTCCTATTTATGGCTCTAACATTATATATATGTATGTTAAAGTAACATGTCTATTTTAAATAATTCCTTTTGTGTATGTAACGTCCACATTAGTAACTCTGTGTTATTTATCTACATTTATGTGCTACAAACTATAACATCTGATTACTTAAACCCAGGGAACAGAAGAAGAACGTGGCTGACATGATGGTGAACGATGAGGAGAACCGTCAGAACAACAACTGGATCTCCTTTAAGAGGAAGCATCTACCTGCACTGAGATGGCAGAGCTCTATGAAGAGTTGAGGCAGACAGAAGAAGAAAAATAAATGCTGTTGTGCCCTCAATGAACAAAGTCTCTTTTTGTGATACTCACTCCACACATTATTGTAGATATTGTAGTTTATATGGCATCAAGGTCCTAATAAAGTCCTCCCAAAATGTCAGGAGCTTTAGACAGAGTGAAAATAACATTATATTATATAAATGTCATTGACACATTATTAATACATTATTCAGCAAGCCAAACATTTTGACATTATTATTAGGGTTGCTATTGGCAAGAAACCGAAATACAAGTCATGTTTGTTTGTTTCTACTTAGTACGACATCATACTATCCACTCACTGTCCAACTGTCTTCCTGGAGAATCATCAATGTAAGAAAGTGAGAAAATGTGTCCAAACCTTAAATAAGCCTTGAGTTTAAACTTTTAAGCTCCCGATAAATTCTCAGTGACCAAAATGTGAAAACATGGAAGGTTTGATTAAAACTAGAACCAGTCAGATCAGAAGGAACAGAGCTCTATTTCTTCTCAGTATAATTTGAATATCAGATGAATCATAATTAAACGCATTGAGAAGTTAAAAATAACAGATTGTCAATGCACTTCAACTCTGTAAGAACATCAGCCACATTTTTTAAATTAGAAATGTTTCATCAGCCCATTGGGCTCATGTAATCCCTGCTCCAGAAAGGTGAAGGTCTCTGGACATCCTGAAGGTAAACATCGACTATTATAAATTAAATTCTACACCCTGACTAACATTAGCCCATGTATATTCGGCACTATTACAATTTTTATAGTAGTTTAATATAAAAATCATCGAGAGCTCACCTGCACCGTCTGAGCCACCTGCTTTCCTCCTGCTGCGAGGTGGAGATCAGCTGTCATCCTCACCACATCGCAGCATTCCTCCCACCGCGCATTTTCTCGAAGTCTCAGAAAAATCACAATCAGGCTATAAAAAATTAGCTAAGCTATCTCTCTTCTTCTTTTGTATCAGAAAAACAACTCGCATTAGGTCGTATAGTAATGAAGCACAGCACATGGCGCCTGGATGCAGGGCGCTATACTCCCCCACCGCTAGGAGGCGGCACCCTGCTACAGAGCCGAGTCGGTTGGTGGAAAAGCGGTCACTCCGAAATAGAGCGAGCCGAGCCGAGCCGATCCGAGACGAGCCGCAGAAGTAGAGCCGGTGGAAAAGGGACATAACATTAGCTGTGTCCTTACAAATGTGACATTTTGAATGTCAACGTTGTATTACAAGTGTCATGATTTCCCAATGACACTTTATGATAACAGTCATAATTATTCACAAAGACTTACTCATGTTCATGACAGGTGTTATGTCATGGTTATTACGGTGTCATGACATCTTATTCACAGCCCGTCAAAATAAAGTGTTAGCCAGTTTTGTTTGCGTCGAAAGACCTGCCTACCGGAAGTACTATAGCAAGCCGTTTTAACATAATTTCGCTTTTACCACCCTTATATTCAAGATATCTCTAATATAAGATATAAGATATCTCTAATTACATTCTGACAAGTCGAAATAACGTCAGATTTACCATTGAGTTGTAAGGACACTTCAATTCAAGAAATCTAGAATGAATTACTGACTATCTGAAATACACATTTCAGATATCTACAATGAAATTATGAATAGTTATGAAGTAAATTCGAGATATCTCAATTTTAGTTTTGACTAGTGAAAATTAAACTAGATATCTTAAAAGGAAATAATAATTAGACAAAACTAAATTAAAGATATCTTAAATTGGCATTGTGACTAATCAGAATGACATTACTGATACCTTGAATATGTATTCTGTAAAGTCTAAACGTCCCTGACTTGTGTAGCACTTTGAAAGTTTAATAAAACAAAGAAAAATAGAGAAAATGAAAAAGGATTTTTAAAAATGCATCACTTTCATGTTGAAAATGGATTGACAATAGCAATTTTAGCTTTTCAAAGCTGATTTTAAGTGCATTCAGTTTGTCGGAAATGATTAAACAGGACATTTTTTTGTGGATATCAGAAGCAGTCTTATATTTTATGTTTTGCTATCTCTGCATTTCCAACATTGCCGAGCTCTTTCTACGTTGTGGCATTTACTGACAATTTTGTGCAGGAAACATAAAAGTCTGCAGGCAACTGTTTAGACAGCACAAAGGGGCTTACACATCATTCTTATTTCAGATATCTAAAATTGTAATTTTGGGCTGCAAAGTGGCGCAGTTGGCAGAACTGTTGCCTTGCAGCAAGAAGGTCCTGGGTTCGATTCCCGGCCCGGGGACTTTCTGCATGGAGTTTGCATATTCTCCCTGTGCATGCGTGGGTTCTCTCCGGGCACTCTGGCTTCCTCCCACAGTCCAAAAACATGACTGTCAGGTTAATTGGTCTCTCTAAATTCTCCCTAGGTGTGAGTGTGTGTGTGAAAGGTTGTGTGTCCTGTATGTCTCTGTGTTGCACTGCAACAGACTGGCGACCTGTCCAGGTGAACCCGCCTCTCGCCCGGAATGTAGCTGGAGATGGGCACCAGCAACCCTCCCGACCCCGTTAGGGACGAAGGGTGAACAGAAAATGGATGGATGGATGGATGAAAATTGTAATTTTGACTAGTGATAAATACATTCAAGATATCTTAAATCATAATTACACATATGTGTCCTGTTTAAAGAGAGATCCAGTGACGTTATTAGAGATATCTTGAAAGAAATCTTGACTGTCAAAATGTAATTGAAACTATCTTGTATTATTTATTATTCTTACTAGTCAGAATGTAAATGCAGATATCTTAAATTACCATCCGGGATTGTAAAAATGTAGTTTTGTCTAGTCAAAATGCATTTTTAGACATCTAGAATGTAAATACGGAAAGTCAGCCGAAACCGAATTTATGTTAAAATGGCTTTCCAAAGGGCCGGGCCGTCTGCTGTCTACAGGAAGTTCCGCCCACCGGATGTGACATCACAGGTCCCGTGAAGAACTTGTACATTACGTCCCAGGAAGTCCCACGTACCGGATGTGACGTCACAAGTCGCTAACGGAATAGCTTTTATTGTCACCAAAAGTCCCGCCAACCGGATGTGACGTCACAGGTCCCGTGAAGAACTTATGCATCCCTTCCCAAGAAGTCCCACCTACCGGATGTGACGTCACACATATGCTAACGGAATAGCTTTTGTTGTCTCCAGAAGTCCCGCCTACCTGATGTGACGTCATATGGCTTTTTATTATTATTTTAATGCAAATTTGTTAAACCTGGAAATGAAAACAGAAATAAACAATAATCTGCCTCAATAATGTTTCATTTTAAAAACTAAAAATTTTTTCTATGCTGGGTCGCATGATTTTTTTGCTTTATGTTTTTTTTGATTGAAAATTGTGGGATATACAAAAACACTGGTTGTTAACCAGCAAACAGCAGATTTTCAGACAAACAAAGCACCAGGGGTGACTTAAAACATACATAGAGGTTACCGAGTAGAAGGGTCATGAATTTCAAACTTGTCAAAAATATTCTTATAAACAGATTTCTTGTTGGGGATTTTGGATTCCACGACTGATAACAGGTATGTGTTATATTTCTGGGAGATTATCATTTTTGAAGGAAATAAGACAGACTTGCAAAAATTCATTTTCAAACTTGATGAAAATTCTTGGATACAAGAAACTACTTTATGTTTTTCATTTTCATTGGAAAGAAACATTGCTGTGTCATGAGCCAGTTGTGATCATTTAAATTATCTTCCCTATGGTCTGATTTACTGGTATTGACATTTTTAGATATGACCTAACATGTATCAGTGAAATACGTCTTGAATTCGCTTGTTAAACCATCATTCCCAAGAAATGTATTTTGCTTCATACCACAAATAGCTTCTTTGATTTCTTTTAGGCTAATTTCTTGATCACAAAATGTCTTAAAGGAATGGTCAAACCCATGGGGATCCTCATTTTGGTCCTTAAGAAATAAAGTCAAGCTTGAATTATTTTCTGCTGAAAACTCCTTATTTATTTGGAAGGACAGAGTTTGAATCGTTCTTGGTTGACCCCATCCCTGAAGCCATCTTTGACATTACAGACCATTAGCTCTCTAATGTCTAGATAAAATAAAAATAATAATAGACAGCCATCAGGATCACTGGAGTACTCAAACCCCTCCACCACGTTAAGGTGACGATTCTCCGGAGGGGTCCTCGGCGAACCCCATCAAACTGATCATAAACCAATTTGATGACATCCCCCATCCTGAGCAAGCACATGGCGACAGGGGAGAGGAAACCTCAGTTTGATCTGAGAGAAACCTCCAGCAGAACCAGACTCAGGACGGGCAGCCGTCTGCCTCGACTGGTCAAGAAAAGATGATAGAAAAGAGACACAAACACAATGCTGGGACCTGTGGAAACACAAAACACAAAGTTAGCAACAACATTGATACATGATACCTGTGTAAGTGACAAGATACAAAATTAAACAGAAACTCAACTGTGCATGACAAGGATGTAGAGCAGCAAACCGTGGAGGCAAGGAGGCGTAGAGAGAGGGATGGCGAAGCTCCAGAACCACAGCACTGTAACCTGTAGATAGAGAATGGAAAAAACACAAACACAGGACAACAAACAACAAACATAATCCAGGCAATATCCTGGATTGTTGTAAGAGGTACAATAAATGTACCTCTTACAACCATTGTTCTCTAAAGCTAACCCTTGTTTTGGTGGAAAACTAGATCACTTGGAGAAAACTTTGAATCCAAAACATTCCAATTATATGAAAATATTAACATTCTGTTACGAATGTTCAATTTAGTTGTATCCATCCATCCATCAATCCATTTTCTTTTGCCTATCCGGGTTTGTTCGCAGGGGTAGCAGCCTAAGTAAGGAGGTGCAGACTTCTCTCTCCCCAGCCACTTGGGCTAGCTCATCCAGGGAACCCCAATGTATTCCCAGGCCAGCCAAGCAATACAGTCTCTCCAACGTGTCCTGAGTCTTCCTCCGGGACTCCTCCCGGTGAGATATGCTCAGAACAGTTCACTGGGGAGGCTTGTAGGAAGCCTGACCAAATGCCCACACCTCCTCAATTGGCTCCTCTAGACATGGAGAAGTACAGCTCTACTCTGAGTCCCTCCCGGATGACCGACCTTCTTGCCCAAAGTATAAGGCACAGCCCAGAGAACCTGCAGAGAAAACTCATTTCGGCCGCTTGACCCAAACCTCATGAATACAGCTGAGAGTAGGAACACAGATCAACCAGTAAATCTAGAGCTTTACCTTTTGACTCAGCTCTATCTTCACGATGACAGACCGGTACAGTGCCTTCTTTACAGCAGACACTGCACCAATCTGCCTATCGATCACCTGCTCCAAATTTCCCTCAGTTTTGAACAAAATCCCACAAAACTTAAACTTCTCTGACACCGGTCACCTACAGGTCACTGATCATCATCCTAGCTGCTTCACATTCGCTGCAAACTGCTTCAGCGAAAGCTGTAGGTCACGCCCTGATGAAGACAATAGGACCACATCATCTGCAAAAAGCAGAGACACAATCCTATGGCCACCAAAAGGGACACCCTCAACTCCACAGAAGGACCAGGGGATTCTGTCCATAAAAGTTATAAACAGAATCAGGTCAACCTTTGCGGAGGCCAGCTCTCACCAGAAGCAAGCCCGACTTACTGCCAACAATGAAGAACAAGCTCAGACACAGGTCATACAGTGATCTAACAGGTCACTGATCCTCATCCTAGCTGCTTCACACATGGCTGCGAACTGCTCCAGTGAAGGCCGTAGGTCACGCCCTGATGAAGACAATAGGACCACATCATCTGCAAAAAGCAGAGACACAATCCTAAGGCCACCAAAACGGACACTCTCAACTCCACAGAAGGACCAGGGGATTCTGTCCATAAAAGTTATAGACAGAATCAGGTCAACCTTTGTGGAGGCCAGCTCTCACCAGAAGCAAGCCCGACTTACTGCCGGCAATGAAGACCACGCACAGACAGCGATCATACAGTGATCTAACAGGTGACCGATCCTCATCCTAGTTACTTCATACTCGGCTGCGAACTGCTCCAGTGAAGGCCGTAGATCATCCTGATGAAGACAATAGAACCACATCATCTGCGAAAAGCAGAGACACAATCCTAAGGCCACCAAAACGGACTCTCTCAACTCCACAGAAGGACCAGGGGATTCTGTCTATAAATGTTATAAACAGAATCAGGTCAACCTTTGTGGAGGCCAGCTCTCACCAGAAGCAAGCCCGACTTACTGCCGGCAATGCAGACCAAGCTCTGACACCCACCGGGAGGGCCTAGCGTACCTCCCACAGGGTTCCCAGTGGGACACAGTCGGCCGCCTCTTCCAAGTCCACAAAGCAGATGTAGACTGGCTGAGTGAACTTCCATGCACCCTCCAAGAGCCTGCTGTGGGTGTAGAGCTGGTCCAGTATTCCATGACCAGGATGAAGATCTCAATCCAAAGTTCCCTCCTCCTGAGATGCCAGAATCGTCTTGAAGCCATAGGGAAGTTGTTCTCCATGAAATCTTCAAACTCCTCCATGCCAGAGTTTCTGCCCCAGCGACCACCTAAGCCGCATGCCTACATAACTACAATTTAGTTGCAGTTATAATAAAATGCAGGCACAAGTAGTCCAGATAGGCAAAATATGCATAAATGAAATGGATGTTTACACGTTTGAAATGTCAAAGCCCTGTTTTGTACCCTAATGTTTTCTTCTGCTCCTAATTTTTACCCATTAACAAATGTTTGTTAATGGATTGTTTTCTACCCACAAAGGTGTTTGTGGGTAGAAACAAACGTGATCAAGAAATTAGCTTAAGAGAAATCAAAGAAGCTTTAGAAAAACTAAAATTCAGAAATCTTACCTGAGTCCATACTTACCTTAAATCCATTCTGATTAAGCGATCTCTCCATGGATTCGGACGTTGTAGAGGCAGGTGTACTCTGGATGGCCCCAGTTATTGTTTATCTGAAGCTTTATAGAGCTGAAGGCCACTTTTTCGTGGCTCTGCAATGATAAAATTATGTATTAGTTTAATATAATACAGTAGAACTTAAAGGGAGTTTATTAGAGGCAAAATATTTTGAGATTGCAAAGCCTTGCAAGAGCACCACCAACATTGCTTCAATGTTTTCCCATTTTGTCATACAACCACAAATGTTCATGTTTTAATTGGTATTTTATGTAATAGACCAACACAAAGAAGCACATAATTGTGAAGTGGAAGGTGATGAGAGTGGTTGGTCTTAATTAGTAGATGGAAATAGCTATGAATACAGATCGGTCCTGAAGAAAACCTGCAGAAGACTTAAAGTGAAACTCACCCTCAAATCAATTTTATTTTGCTGACAAACTGTCTAAATATATTTGGCATTCTATCTAAATAGATAGAATGTTCAGTGCAAAAGGACATTTTTGTGCAAATCTTTCAGCTAGGCATTAATTTTACTAAAATCATCTCACTACTGGTGCCATGGTCATCGGTCAATCGGTTCTTAGGGAATTTAATTTTTTCTGTTGGTTGCAGCAGTTGGTCTTGGTACAATTTTCTCATTAAGGTAACCAAAACACAGCGCCAACTAAAACTGGTGGCACTCAGAAACTGTTGCGAGCGTTGCCATGGGAATTGGTAAGCATTAATCGATAGCATTATTCAGTTTTATAAATGTGTGATTTGTTTGTAATGTAAACACAGAATGGGATGGGTCTCCTCTGCTGTGAGTGTTGGTGAGGGGAGAATCTTATGGCAGCTAATGGAATTAGCCATTAGCCTAATGCTAATTAGCATTAGCATTAGCAGCTAATGGCTATTACTAATTAGCATTAGCCATAAGCTATCAGACAAGCTGCATCTGAGCAAGAGAGAGTTATCGCCATTAAAGTCTCCAACAACAGACAAAAAGACTCTCTAGATTTACCACTAATTGTTTTGAAAAAACATCTCTAGACCAGCCTGAAGAATCTATAAATATAGTGACAAAGTGGATACGTTTTCCACAGCGCTTCTTTCATCAGATTACAGTCCCACTCCCTCCCTCCACTCAGCACTCATCCCCACACTCAAAGTGTCTCTTGGCCCCGCCCACTTTGATGCTATTTTTCAACATTTTCCATGGGTGAAAGGGTATGTTACACTTTAAAAACTGGATCACAGGTTCACCTTCCACCCTAAACACAGAGCCAACAATATAATGGGAAGGTTTAGATCAAGCACCTCATAATCAAAGTCCAAACCTAAATACAAAACGGAATCTAGCAAAGTTTTAAAAATGACATTTTAGATGCTCCATTTTCAAACTGGCTGAGCGTGAGCTTTTTTTTTCTTCATGTATAATTTTCTTTTGTGTTCACAAATATGAGCTTCTTTCTGTTAACATATTTTTCCTATGAAGTCCCAATAAAATTCGATGATGTTTATAGTTTTAACATGAAAACAATTAAGGAAAGTAGCTTAAAAAAGCAACTGGATAAACATACCGGTAGCTCAAAGGTCTGAAGAGGATCTCCATCCTCCTAGATAAAGGTTCCCAGGTGAGTCCATTCCTGTTCAGGCTCCCTCATTCCCTGCAAAATAAAATTAAACAAATATTCTTAGAAATATGTCTGACAGTTAGACTGTGTGTTTCTGTTTAATATTCAGATACTTGTGGCTTACATAAACAGAAAACTCCTTGGGAGCACTCCAGATGTTACCAGTCGGGGACAACATTTTAGGAATGTGTCCCAAGGTGACGTGACTGATTACGACTCTGTGGGACAGGGCGATGACTAAATGTCCCTCAGAACCTTCAAATCCCCAGCACTCTCCTGGGTGTAGGCGAGTCCTCCCCTGAAGAGAAAGAGTTCAAAGTTTGTTAAAATAATAAACAGAAGTCTTCTAAATATTACATCATATAGAAATGCCATTCTGCTTCATATTCATGTTACATTATGATTGCAGTTCAGTTCATACCTGAATAACAATATCTGGGTGGATTGATGGCCGTTCTGGGGCAAACCCAAACCCACTGCATCTCTGTATTTGGCCAGGATGTACGGCCGATGGCATCCATTGTAAAACCTTTGCGCCTGGTTTCAAACACACACAGAAAGTGAATTAAAACCATCTAGGCTTAAAACATTCAGTCAGATTTATGATAGTAATGACTTACCTTGTGATTTCAGCGCAAAGTTCGGTAATAAATCTGCCGATGGAAGAAGGTAGTCCATCTTATTCTGCAGGTCAACCAGAATATCCTTCACTTCCTGTTTCTGTCTTTCCTGATCTTCAATTCCTGGGACAGAAAACTAAACACAATTGCAGTTAGATGTTTGGTCATATCACTAAAGAGGACATTAATATATGGGTGTTGATTAACAGAAAGCTTACTGTGTTTATGGTGGGGCGTGAAGAAACCAGAGGCTCCATCATCAAAGGAGCAAGAATGCTGGTAAATCCTGACAAATGAGGAGAAATGAGATTAGTGACACTGCTTTCACACTAAAAACTTTCTACAAAACTTAGAAATATTGGTGCTTGGCTGTTTGTAGAAGAAAGTCATTTACCATAAAACAGGGCCAGAAATATGATGCTGAGGAAACAATGTTTCAGCGTGTGCATCAATAGGTCCCTATTGATGCAGCTGCTGCTGCTGCAGTTGATGTTGTTTCCTAAAGAGGTCTCTTCTTTTGCTCTGTGGTAATACCGACGGTATGTCCACTTCCTGTTCAGCCAAGGTAGAAAAAATACAAATATGTAAACGGATAAATAGATCCTAAGATTATGGGGTTAAATATGCAAAGACTTTTTGCAAAAGTATTAATTTCCCTTGAACTTTTTCACATCTTGTTTTTAATTACCCAGGAAGTCACCATTGAGAATAAGAATCTATTATTCAAGGGAGATGTGGGTCATTATTCAACGTTATCACATTACGAACACAAACTTTGCAAAGTTTTTGAACAGCCATTTGGCATAAGTTAGTTTGACTTTATATTCATACTAAGGTCCTTCAGGTCCTTTTACCTGTAATTTACTGCTGTAAAGTGCATATAAAAATACTCACTTCCCTGTATGCTTTATCATTTTAAAACTTTTCATCAAAATATAAAAATAATGGCAACAAACAAAAAATATTTTCCCCAAAATAAGTGGTTGCATAAATATTCACACATTTTAAAAGTGACCAACTTAATTCAACAAAGGTCCAGCCAACATTGAAGGGGTTTTTTTGTAATTTTTTTTTTGTCATACAAGCCAAATTTTGTTGTACAGTTTATTTTAAAAAGTAACAAAACAGTAAAACACTCAAGGGATAAATACTTTTATAGACACTGAACACTTGAGTTTCTCTACTGTTTCTATTTCTAACTGATTCCTAGTTAAGTGACATCAGAAGGCATTGTGATGTATGTATGGAACATACATCACAATCACAATTTAGAGGCCGTAGAATTCGAAGGCTGAAAAATATACTGCTACAGAAACTAGTCAAAAAAATAAAAATGTCTTTTTTTAATTTCTAAATAGTACACATAAGTTTGTGTTTTTTACATGAAAAAAAGTCAAAAGTTCAAAGGGGAAGAAATATTTTTGGCATGTCTTGAATTTAATATTTCTTTTGATTTGGATTACCTGATCCTGGTCTCTTTATAAGAGATTGTTGGTTTTCCATCAGCTCCATAGTATCCATTTAACACGTGAACACTTCTTCTCACGATTTCTAATCCAAAACAGAGGCATGGAAAGTTGGTCAGTGACTTTGTCACAAAGCATATCAAATACAAGACAAAATAACTTTTTATCAGTTTCAGTGTCCTAAAACCATTCATGAAATTTTAAACTGTCATTTATTTTAACTTTATTCCCATGCAAGTCAAACCATTATTTCTGAAAATTATCACAGTCATTGATCTTCAAATAAAATAACTTTAAACAGCTTTTAAATTTTTCCAGATTTGTTTCTTGTCACCATTATCAAACGTGCAAAGAAAAAAAAAATTATATACATATATATTTCCTATCTTTGCATACGACTGAAAACAAACAGTTCCGTCTTAAATTTAAATTGAACTTTAAACAACTTTTATACAACATAACAACAAACAACTTTTTAAAATTATACAAACTTATTTTCATTTATTTAATGTTTAGAGCCAAACCAGTCACGGTGTTATTTCTGACAATTGTCAGAGTCAGTGATCTTCACATTTTCACATGAAATCACTTTGAACAAAAACGTTTAAGTCAACAATTGGGGCCAATTTTTCCAGATTTCTTTCTTCTCATTATTATCAAACATGCAAAAAAACAACAGTCCTGATATCTTCAATCTTTACATAAAACAAGAAACAAAACTATTCCATCTTAAACTGAAAAAACTTTTTTCTAGCCAACAATCTTCAGTAACAAATCACAAATAATTCTGTCAAACCAATTTTTATATCCTTCCAAAATTGTGATTTAGTTATTCTTGATAAATATTCAAAGAAAAACTTACGTTTCATCCTTGTATTTTTACTGTATTTCAGTTGAAATGAAGTAAAACTCTCTTGAACTCTTGAACGTCTCTTCTCCGAAGTCCGCAAGCACAAATGAGAAAATTCAGTAAAACATTTCTCCTTTAATGACAAAATTCCAAGACGCTTGTGATGTAAGTTTCAAACATTCACAAGTTCCATAGGTGTGATGTCAGCTTCAGCAAACACAATGGAATTTTAGTGTTGATTTAACATAATGCAGCTTTAAATACATAAAATGACTAAAATCCTGTTTAGTTAATAAGTTTATTAATTTGTATGTGCAAACATATGTGGCAACTAGTAAATATTTAAATTACAGTAGTACTTTATATTTAGTGCAGTTCAAGTAGTACCCTGAACTTCTAATTATTAAAACGTAGGTCCAAAGATACTGTAACAGTTAATTTGTACTTCAACAATGGGCCTCTAAATAAAAACTACTGAACGTGATAAGTATAACACAATAAAGACCTGTTATTAAAATGTACTTCAAAGTGAAGTACAGTTGCTATGGGACAAATAATCTGCGAAAAGATCAATCTCCTCAATCTCTTCCCTAAACTGCTATAGCTGGCTAAAGTAATGCACCGTTCTGACCAAAAACAATCAATCAGAACTATGAGGAGGGTCTTAGTGCTGTCAATCAATATCATTCACTCACTGCTAAATGCCCTCTCCTAAATGTCTCCATATTCGTAACTGACTTCATGGACAGTAATGGTGTTTTGTTAAATTAGAGATTTTACCAACAAATTTAATCTGAACTGTACTTGTAATGGATATCTATAAGTATGCAAAGCTATTCCTGTAGATCTTATTCATCTTATCCAAAACACCTTAAAATATTCAAATGTTACTTCACGCATTGCATCATGGGAACAAGAACATTCACGAAGCGCGAAATCTAGTTGTCCAGACATTCAAAGGTCTATCTGCTCCGACTCTGGAATGTACAACGTCGACGTGGCTTGGATTTAGAAGTTGGAGAAATCACTTTTGGCACCTCTTGGGTAACGTAAAATAAACCAATAAACCATTTTAAAAACATAAATATGGTTTATAGCAGTATTAGTAGTTAATAGTTACTTAACGACTTTTTGAAAATTGGCGCTCACCTAGTATGTTCTTGTAAATTACGGTATTATTTTGATGTAGCATTCGTTTTTATTAAAAAACGTCTTTACTTATGATTTGTAAGTGCTGTGCTTATTTGTGTAATATAAAAGTAAGACGACGTTATTTGCTAGACAACGGTGACCGCTTTCCTTTTTTTTTCCACTCCAAGTGCAGCGCCCATTTATGCGTTTATCTCGAGGAACTTGCTAGCTGGATTTATTCCACCATCTAAATAAGACTAAATTTCACGTAGCTTCCAAAAATATTTGTATGTATAAAAGTCATCAGCGGCTGTGAGTTTACTTGATCTGGCTTTCGGCAGTATAATATGTGATGCGTCTTTTTTATTTTAATCTAATTGCTGATGAAGGGCGCATAAAGTTAGCAGTTCATGACGTCACGCTGCTAGTTTCAATTATGCTGATTCGTGAATGTCAGGCTGTAATTTTCTAAATTGTTAAACACGGTTTGATGTCCCGGATGTTAGATGCAGGTGGGTTTTTTTAAACTTCGACAGGCTAGTTTTCATACCCAGACTCAGGCTCTGCTCTCCTCGTTCTGTTTGTTTTTTACTTGAACAGGGCTGCATCTTTTTCAGCCAGTGGTAAATATGTGGTGAGGTCAGACAGAATTGTGCACAGAAATATGGTGATTTATAAACTGTTACAGTAGATAAGAAGCTTCTTTGCCATTTACAAACTGATGACAAACAGATATAGGGACAATTAAGTTACATTTTGTGAATTAAAACAAGCGAATGAAACTGACATGTATAAAGCATTTTGTTTGGCACTTAATTTGAAGTTTTCACAGATATGCCTTTTTGCATCCTCATGCTTTTTTTGTTACCTGTAGCCCAGTTTATAAACTGTCATAATTTACCACAACAAAGCCGAGTTTTCATTATGTATGTGTAATATTTGCACCCACTTTATGTGGGTTACACAGGCACCTGCACATTCCTTTGCATAATCAGATTTAATGACCTCAGTCGTAACATTTCTAAGTTTTGTAGAAAGTTTTAAGTCTGAAAACAGTGTCACTAATCTTGTCATCTTCTTCTCATTTCTCCTTATTTGTCTGGATTTACCAGCATCCTTGCTCCTCTGATGATGGAACCTCTGGTTTCTTCACCCCCCCACCATAAACACAGTAAGCTTTTTATTAATAATAACCCATATTTGAATGTCCTCTTTAGTGATATGACCAAACTGCTAACTTCAATTGTGTTTAGGTTTCGGTCCCAGGATGGGAAGATGAAGGAAGACAAAAACAGGAAGTGAAGGATGTGCATCCTGCAGAACGAGATGAACTGAAATCAAAAGGTAAATCATTACCGTCATCCACCCAGTCATTGGCATTCAGGTATGAACTGAACTGAAAATGAAGCAGAATGGTATTTCTATATGATGTAATATTTAGAAGACTTTTGTTTATTATTTTAACATCCCACTCAAACTTTGAACTCTTTTTCTTCAGGGCAGGACTCACCTACACCCAGGAGAGTGCTGGGCCTTTGAAGGTTCTCAGGGACATTTAGTCATCTCCCGGTTCCACAGAGGTGCTATCAGTCACGTCACCTTGGGACACATTCCTAAAATGTTGTCCCCGACTGGTAACACCTGGAGTGCTCCCAAGGAGTTTTCTGTTTATGTAAGCCACAAGTATCTGAATATTAAACAGAAAGATGTTTAGATATGTTTTTTGGTTAAGTTACTTGCTGCAGCTTTAAGCAAATGTTCGGTGTGAGAGTTCACTGCTGGGTGGAGGTTGAGTGGCGCTTCATCTGTGAAATATTATTACCAGTAGCATGTAGCGGCTGTCCAAGAGAGAGATCAGAACCAGCGTCTTACTCCTCCAGCTCAAAGACTTGAATTATTTTTCGGTTTATTTGTTTAGCTTTCTGACAGTCATGCTAATCCGGGTGAGTTTTGGTAGTTGAGCGCTGCTTTACCTGTTATCTGGCCGTTCCGGATGTCGTTTTGTTCCTGCATTAAGCCTCCATGTAGCCGAACTCCATCAAGTGCTTGTTTTATAAATGCCATATTACCTTGGTTGTGCTGATGCATTTTGACGTGCTTCTCTCCCGAGGTAATTTTCTGCCGCGACACGCAAAGTGTTAAAGTTCCACACAACAGGATTTGTCGCTGCGCAGTGTGAAGAAAAGAAGAGATCAGTTGCACACGCAGGCTGAGAAGTGAGATAAATGTGATTGTTAACAAGAGACAGTAATCGGCGATCACTGACCATACACTTTACCACGGAAATCTGCCATTATGATCAGTGGCCGATTCATCGGCACACCTCTAATATTAAGTGTTTCAGATGTTTGTCTATGTGCCGTTTGATACGTGTATCAAAATGAAATATTCTTTTCTGAGGATGTCCATACTTCTGAAGATATTGTCTTCTAAACTTTGCGACAGGGTTTTCTTCCAACACAGACTTCCCCTTCCTCTGAAGGGGGGTTTGTACATTTATATTAAGAAAAATATTTGTGTGTCTGTGTAAAATATATGCTTCCGTATGTGCTGTGTATTTTTTGTTATTTATTTTTTATTGTTTTATGCAGGTGGCTCTTCACAGAGGAGAGCCCACAGCTCCAGGTTTGGATGCAGCTTCCCAGAATCTCCCAGTGATTTGTTTCCTCCTCCTGACATCGTTTTCTTCACTCTCATCTTGTATATACATAAATTATAGAAATCATTTTTAATAATTACCTAAACATAATGTAAAAATGTTATTGTCTGTTATTGTAATAAATATTTTTTATGAACATATTTTATTCATGTTTGTTTTGTCAGACATGAGTTCACAAGCTGATAACAGAAAATAAGTTTGGTAAGTGTCTAGTAAGTATTTTAAATAAATCATCTAGTTATAAAGCACCAACTGACTAGATACAGGTAAATAAAGACTTCTTAATAACATAATGTGGGGCTTTCATATTCATGTTTAAAAGTTTTCACAGTGGACTGTGAAATCTGGACCATCAAAGTATTATTCCCAAAACAACTTCTTGTATGTTTATTTTCTCACAAAAAGTAAATATTGTACTTGCAAAATCTGACATACTTCAATGAAAACAAAATTTATTTGGAATTTGATTAAATATTCTGTTGAGATGACAGTACATGGTTTACTCTGAGTTACCCTCTTTCAGCATGGGTGAAGCCAACAGCCTCAAGCTCACCAAACAAAAGGAACGCTGCCTTCAACTCTAAAAATGCCAAGAGAAAAGGCCAAATAGAAGATATACACAGATGTATAGTTTTACCTTCCCATAGGGGCCTTCATGAGTAACGGTCATCTTACACATACCTCCTGGTTATGTTTAATAGGTCTATCAAACAGTTCTGGAATGGTCTGTAGTGCCTGTTCACAGTTGAGTCAAATAAACATGCAAGGTCTGGATGAAGCAAACTGAACTCTTCTGCCGCCCTCTTATCTTCCTCTGAATGAAAAGGATCACTGACAAATATAGAGTGTCTAGTCCACAGATGTTAAACTCCAGTCCTCAAGGTGTGGTGTCCTGCAGTTTTTAGATGTGCCACAGATACAAAATACTGGAATGAAATGGCTTAATTACCTCCTCCTTGTGTAGATCAGTTCTAGAGAGCCTTAATGACCTAATTATTCTATCCAGGTGTGGTGCAGCAGAGGCAAATCTAAAAGGTGCAGGACTCTGGAGTTCGACACCCCTGGTCTAGTCAATGTCCTGTTTCCTGCTTGTACAAATCAGCAGCCACACAGGATTCAGGTAGTAGGTCTCCTGGGATTCTTACCATGCAACCACATTGTGCCAGATTGTTGGGGACGCCTTTCCCGATAATAATAATAATGATAAAAAAAACAGTCAAAAACTTATTCCAGGTACTAAAAATCTTTGCATAGATGAAGAGCAATAACACATTTGTGATATTTCAGTGAACATACTTTTTATGGAAAAAAAACCTTTAAATGTCAAAGTGAATCTGCTGGGTATGCAGCTATTAACCCACTGAAGTTCATAATGAACCTTCCTAATATATTATGACCAGGGTGTAAATATAGAAAATCTATGCACTATTTACTGGACTGTAATTCTAAATTTACAAGTAATTACCGTATATTTTGTCTTTAATTTACACAACTATTCCAGTTATTTGTAACTGTGTATGTCTGGATATTTGTTATGACAACAGATCCAATATATGTGTCATTCCTTAGACACTGGAAGTAAAGAACGCGTACAAACCGTGAAGTTTAACAAAAAATCTTTATCTGTAAAAATATAGTGAAAAATGCAAATACAAAAATGACGATACATCAGTTTTCAATTCTTCTTTTTCCTTTTCCAAAACATCAGCTTACACGGAAAACACACCTTAAGCGGTCAAAAACTGCATTGCTCAGTGTCTAGGTAATCCGTCAATATCTAATACGATATATAGCTTGACAGGAAGCATACCTTTCAAAATAAAACTAAATTTCACACTAAAAATAGTCTGAACAAATATCAGTCTTCTTACTCAATATTCTAAAATAATAAAAAAAAAACATCCTAAAAATAACTTAAATATTTCCTATTTATGGCTCTAATATTCCGGCCCCTAATCGTATAGGCAGGATGCATAACAATTACACTTCAAAAAGAGCCATATAGTTATTAACCTAACAAAAAATCCAGGTTTTGCCTTTGAGTTAACTAGCAGTCTTTTCTTAACTCATTCTGCTTCCTGTAATAAACAATAAACAGAGTTTATTTATAGGTCTATCTAACAAACTAGACTTGGTTTGAACTTGAACCCGTCGCACAATTCCTCTGGAGTCCGGGAAGGTCTTTTGGATTCTTCCAGTCAACCGAGCGTTTCTTGGAGCGGAACTGTCAACAATGAGTACAAGATCTCCAGCGACAAAATTCCTCCTTTGCGCCCGCCATTTCTGTTGCTCTTGTAGTAATGGAAGATATTCCTTTGTCCATCTTGACCAAAACAAGTTGGCCATGTATTGTGTCTGTCTCCATCTTCGACGCGAGTATGTATCATTACTGTCAAACAAGCCTGGAGGAAGGATCGGCTGTTTCTTCAACAACAGAAGACGATTTGGGGTCAAAACCTCCAGGTCATGTGGATCAACTGATGTAGCAGTCAAAGGACGATCATTTATGATTGCTTCCACTTCACATAATAGTGTGTGAAGACCATCATCATCTAATGTTTGTTGCCTCAAAACAGAGTTCAACACCTTCCTGACAGTACGAATCTGCCTTTCCCATATTCCACCTTGATGAGAGGCAGTTGGTGTATTAAAGGTCCATGCGATACCTTTTGGCATCAGCTCTTCTCTTATTTTAGAATGATCAAGCTCAGCTATGGCTTCTCTAAGCTCCTTTTCTGCACCAATAATATTTGTGCCATTATCTGAGTGCAGGGTAGAAACTTGACCTCTTCTACATATAAATCTTCTGATGGCATTTATGCATGATGAGGTATCCAGAGAGTGAGCAACCTCTATGTGGACTGCTCTCAGTGCAAAGCATGTAAACAGTACACCATAGCGCTTCACCATGCTGCGTCCCCTTTTTACACCAAAAGGTCCAAAATAGTCCACTCCCACATGTGTGAACGGAGGCTTGTCTGGGAGTACACGCTCCTCCAACAAGTCTGCCATTTTCTGGACTGCAGGCTTCGCATGTATTTTTCTGCATGTAAAGCATTTTGATATTACCGTACGGGCTGCTCTGTTCAGTCCTGGTATCCAGTACTGCTGTCTTTGCAATCAGCTGGTTCCTTCCGCAGTGACCATTTTGTCGGTGAACCTGTTGCAGAATTAGCCTACCAATGTGATGTTCCTTGTGCAACACAGTTGGGCATCTTGCTTCCTCTGGCATGGCTGATTTGTTCAATCGACCTCCTACTTTAAAGATGCCATCGTGCAGAAAAGGATCTAATTTGGAAAGCTGATTTGACCTCCTTACATGGGAATCCTTACCTAAGAGCGAAGACAACTCTTCAGGATACATCTCTCTCTTTGACTGTGATGTACTAGCACCACTTTTGCTTCTTCCAAGTCCTGCACAGACAAAGGTTTTTCTTTCACTGACTTTCTCAGTCCCATCATTTCTTCATGCACTTTCTGGGACTGCTTTAATGATTTTGTCTCTTTCAGGACAGCAACCTCTTTACATTTTTTCTCAACAAGATAGTGAAGCAGGTCTTTCATGCGTAGCATCCATGCAACAGCTTTTTTCAGTTTGTGCCAGTCAGAGTAGTATTCCATCAGTTTTTTGTTCAACTTTCCGTCAGGCCACCATAGAAAATGCAAGAAATCAGAGTCCTTTGACGGCACTCTGACTTGGTAAAACATTGCCTCTATATCGGCCATCAGTGCAATCTTCTCCTCTCTAAACCTTGTCAATACTCCAATCAAAGTATTTGTGAGGTCTGAGCCTTGGAGTAACTGGTTGTTCAGTGAAACTCCCTGATATGTCGCAGTGCAGTCAAAAACAACTCTGATTTTCTTCTTTTTTGGATGATACACCCCATGATGTGGGATGTACCACACCTCTCCGTTGTTGCACTGACTGTCTGCAGGCACCTTTTCAGCATAACCCTTTGCTATCATATCAGACATGAAAGCTTTATAGTCAGCATGAAACTCAGGGTTCTTTATGAGCAGAATCTGTGTATCCACACATCTCCTGGCTTACAGCTCTAGTGGTCTGAGTTTCAGACGTGGTGTTTTTTTCTTTTTTAGGTGATGTCTTTTCATCTCTTTGTACATGTAGGATGCTTGGATGTTTTCGCAAACATAACTGACATGTCAGTCTTCTTGAACAGTTTTTACTCATATGACCTTGAACAAGGCATCCAAAACACAAACCTTTGGACTTCAAATATTCAATTTTTTCTTTGTGTGCTTGCTCCTGGAATTTTTCACAATTGTCAAAACTGTGATTCTTGTCTCAGTACAAACAGTTATTTTGAGATGCTTTGCCATTATCAGTCTTTGTGATTTGGTTTGGCTGTGAAAATTTCTGTTTTTCTGTGTCAACACTTGTAGCAAAACTGCTACTTCTTGGTGTATTTTCCTTTGCTTTCCTCATAAAACAACCTTTTTCTTTTTGGTTTGTAGGTAGACTGATTTCCTGGAGATCACCAAACAATAGATCTGAGATTATCTTTGTTTGTCTGTCAATGTAAATCTACCAGATCTGTGAACTTCACTCTTCTTCCTCTGGCCTCCTGCATTTCAAATGCCACATTACGCCATCGCTCCCTCATCTTATATGGCAATTTGGACAGAATGACTCTCATGTTTGTTGGGTTGTCCGTTTCTTCCATGTAATCAACATTTTGCATCGTATTTTGGCTACCAATCAGGAAGAGAGAATAAGCGTTTAAGCCCTTAACATCATCCGTCTTTATTTGTGGCCATTTTAAAGCCTTTTTGATGTAAGCCATGGCTATTTTTAAATTATCGCCATATTGTTTATGAAGCAGTTGTCTAGCTTCTATGTAGCCTTTCTCTGGGGTCATGTGTTCACAGCTTCTCACCAGATCTTGTGGCTCTCCACGTGTATACTGCTCCAGAAGGAAGAGTTTATCTTTCTCATTTTCTGTCTTATTGTCAATAGCATTGTCAAATGCTCTGAGAAAAGATCTACATGTGAGTGGATCACCTGAGAACACAGGAATGTCTCTCTTGGGCAGCAGTGACAGGCTTTGCTGCTTGACCAACATTTCAGTGATCAGGTTCTGATGATGCATCACTTCATAAATCTTGTCACCTGTACATGTGGGATCCTGAGGACCTGTAGGTGGGGCTTTATCCGAGTGATCCTGATGACACAAATATGCCTGAAATGAATGCTTTGTGATACTAGCAGACACATCAGAAATCACATGATATTCCTTCTCTTCATTTGCTGTCATTGGAGCATGGACTTCATGTGCAGGTTGGGATCTTGGAAGACTTGACCGAGGTCCTTCCAGTCTGTATTTCACATAATCATTCATGGCATCTCGGGAATCTTCATGGTTCTGGAAGACCTTGAGCTTAGCGGTAGAGGCTGCTATTGCAGTTTCAATCTCTAGCTCCTCCAACTCAGCCTTTAGTTTTGCTTCCTGTAGTTGTATTTCCTTTTTAGAGATTCAGCTTGTGCTAGAAGGGCTGCTCTTTTAGCCTCCTCTTTCATGCGAGCCAATGAACTAGTGTTTGACACAACAGAAGAACCTTCAGTGCTGGATCTCAATCTGCTCTTACTTCTTTGACGATAAAGATCAGCTATCACAGAAACACTGTCATATGGAGTAACCTCCTCTTCTTCTTGAACATGTATTTTACGTTATTGAATCCAACTTTCTGTTTCGTGCAAAAACTGCTGAATAGTAGCTGCCTTTGGCTCATACCAGTCACACTGATCTGTGTTAGCTTCATCTTGAGCTAACATCTGTGCAACGTTGTTGTTTAGCAACATGAACTCTTCATGCAGCTTGTAAAAACCTTGAAGTGTTTCTGATTCCACTTTATCAATAGGCTCTTCATTATTTTTCATGCTGTCTATTTCCTTCATTTTAGCCGTAATTTGAGCCATTTTTGCCCTTCTTTGTCCGATAAGCCTGTGGAATTTATCCTCGAGTGCCTGTTGTGTGTATTTTGGCTCCCTCTTGTGGTCACCCGCCTGCATTGCGTCGGATGCGGCAACAAACGATGGTTTCTCCTCCATGTTTTAGTCTCAACAATGTCCAATAATATTTATGTATATATGGTCCATAAACGTAAAAAATCTTCTCCAACTCTAATGTCTTCTTGCAAACGACTTATGCAGTGTAAATGAGAGCTCCCTCAGTTAGCATAGTTAGCTTCGCCATTAGCATGTTAGCAGGTCAGCTACTCACAGCAATCCAAATCTTGAGAATGGCTCTTAACCTCTTGTCTTGTCAAAGCTTCCTCCGTTTCGTTTCTTTCTTTCTGGAACGTACCTTTATCCTCTTGGAGAAAGTTTTTGACTAATGTCATGACAACAGATCCAATATATGGGTCATTTCTTAGACACTGGAAGTAAAGGACGCGTGCAAACCGTGAAGTTTAACAAAAAAATCTTTATCTGTAAAAAAAATATAGCGAAAAATGCAAATACAAAAATGACGATACGTGAGTTTTCAATTCTTCTTTTTCCTTTTCTAAAACATCAGCTTACACGGAAAACACAGTTTACACGAAAAACACAGTCAAAAACAGTATTGCTCCGTGTCTAGGTAATCCGTCAATATCTAATACACTATATAGCTTGACAGGAAGCAAACCTTTCAAAATAAAACTAAATTTCACACTAAAAATTGTCTGAACAAATATCAGTCTTCTTACTAAATATACTAAAATAGAAAACAAACCATTATAAAAATAACTTAAATATTTCCTATTTATGGCTCTAACATTATATATATGTATGTTAAAGTAACATGTCTATTTTAAATAATTCCTTTTGTGTATGTAACGTCCACATTAGTAACTCTGTGTTATTTATCTACATTTATGTGCTACAAACTATAACATCTGATTACTTAAACCCAGGGAACAGAAGAAGAACGTGGCTGACATGATGGTGAACGATGAGGAGAACCGTCAGAACAACAACTGGATCTCCTTTAAGAGGAAGCAGCTACCTGCACTGAGATGGCAGAGCTCTATGAAGAGTTGAGGCAGACAGAAGAAGAAAAATAAATGCTGTTGTGCCCTCAATGAACAAAGTCTCTTTTTTTTATACTCACTCCACACATTATTGTAGATATTGTAGTTTATATGGCATCAAGGTCCTAATAAAGTCCTCCCAAAATGTCAGGAGCTTTAGACAGAGTGAAAATAACATTATATTATATAAATGTCATTGACACATTATTAATACATTATTCAGCAAGCCAAACATTTTGACATTATTATTAGGGTTGCTATTGGCAAGAAACCGAAATACAAGTCATGTTTGTTTGTTTCTACTTAGTACGACATCATACTATCCACTCACTGTCCAACTGTCTTCCTGGAGAATCATCAATGTAAGAAAGTGAGAAAATGTGTCCAAACCTTAAATAAGCCTTGAGTTTAAACTTTTAAGCTCCCGATAAATTCTCAGTGACCAAAATGTGAAAACATGGAAGGTTTGATTAAAACTAGAACCAGTCAGATCAGAAGGAACAGAGCTCTATTTCTTCTCAGTATAATTTGAATATCAGATGAATCATAATTAAACGCATTGAGAAGTTAAAAATAACAGATTGTCAATGCACTTCAACTCTGTAAGAACATCAGCCACATTTTTTAAATTAGAAATGTTTCATCAGCCCATTGGGCTCATGTAATCCCTGCTCCAGAAAGGTGAAGGTCTCTGGACATCCTGAAGGTAAACATCGACTATTATAAATTAAATTCTACACCCTGACTAACATTAGCCCATGTATATTCGGCACTATTACAAGTTTTATAGTAGTTTAATATAAAAATCATCGAGAGCTCACCTGCACCGTCTGAGCCACCTGCTTTCCTCCTGCTGCGAGGTGGAGATCAGCTGTCTTCCTCACCACATCGCAGCATTCCTCCACCGCGCATTTTCTCGAAGTCTCAGAAAAATCACAATCAGGCTATAAAAAATTAGCTAAGCTATCTCTCTTCTTCTTTTGTATCAGAAAAACAACTCGCATTAGGTCGTATAGTAATGAAGCACAGCACATGGCGCCTGGATGCAGGGCGCTATACTCCCCCACCGCTAGGAGGCGGCACCCTGCTACAGAGCCGAGTCGGTTGGTGGAAAAGCGGTCACTCCGAAATAGAGCGAGCCGAGCCGAGCCGATCCGAGACGAGCCGCAGAAGTAGAGCCGGTGTGTCCTTACAAATGTGACATTTTGAATGTCAACGTTGTATTACAAGTGTCATGATTTCCCAATGACACTTTATGATAACAGTCATAATTATTCACAAAGACTTACTCATGTTCATGACAGGTGTTATGTCATGTTTATTACGGTGTCATGACATCTTATTCACATCCCGTCAAAATAAAGTGTTAGCCAGTTTTGTTTGCGTCGAAAGACCTGCCTACCGGAAGTACAATAGCAAGCCGTTTTAACATAATTTCGGTTTTACCACCCTTACATTCAAGATATCTCTAATATAAGATATAAGATATCTGTAATTACATTCTGACAAGTCGAAATAACGTCAGATTTACCATTGAGTTGTAAGGACACTTCAATTCAAGAAATCTAGAATGAATTACTGACTATCTGAAATACACATTTCAGATATCTACAATGAAATTATGAATAGTTATAAAGTAAATTCGAGATATCTCAATTTTAGTTTTGACTAGTGAAAATTAAACTAGATATCTTAAAAGGAAATAATAATTAGACAAAACTAAATTAAAGATATCTTAAATTGGCATTGTGACTAATCAGAATGACATTACTGATACCTTGAATATGTATTCTGTAAAGTCTAAACGTCCCTGACTTGTGTAGCACTTTGAAAGTTTAATAAAACAAAGAAAAATAGAGAAAATGAAAAAGGATTTTTAAAAATGCATCACTTTCATGTTGAAAATGGATTGACAATAGCAATTTTAGCTTTTCAAAGCTGATTTTAAGTGCATTCAGTTTGTCGGAAATGATTAAACAGGACATTTTTTTGTGGATATCAGAAGCAGTCTTATATTTTATGTTTTGCTATCTCTGCATTTCCAACATTGCCGAGCTCTTTCTACGTTGTGGCATTTACTGACAATTTTGTGCAGGAAACATAAAAGTCTGCAGGCAACTGTTTAGACAGCACAAAGGGGCTTCCACATCATTCTTATTTCAGATATCTAAAATTGTAATTTTGGGCTGCAAAGTGGCGCAGTTGGCAGAACTGTTGCCTTGCAGCAAGAAGGTCCTGGGTTCGATTCCCGGCCCGGGGACTTTCTGCATGGAGTTTGCATATTCTCCCTGTGCATGCGTGGGTTCTCTCCGGGCACTCTGGCTTCCTCCCACAGTCCAAAAACATGACTGTCAGGTTAATTGGTCTCTCTAAATTCTCCCTAGGTGTGAGTGTGTGTGTGAATGGTTGTGTGTCCTGTATGTCTCTGTGTTGCATTGCGACAGACTGGCGACCTGTCCAGGGTGAACCCCGCCTCTCGCCCGGAATGTAGCTGGAGATGGGCACCAGCAACCCTCCCGACCCCGTTAGGGACGAAGGGTGAACAGAAAATGGATGGATGGATGGATGAAAATTGTAATTTTGACTAGTGATAAATACGTTCAAGATATCTTAAATCATAATTACACATATGTGTCCTGTTTAAAGAGAGATCCAGTGACGTTATTAGAGATATCTTGAAAGAAATCTTGACTGTCAAAATGTAATTGAAACTATCTTGTATTATTTATTATTCTTACTAGTCAGAATGTAAATGCAGATATCTTAAATTACCATCCGGGATTGTAAAAATGTAGTTTTGTCTAGTCAAAATGCATTTTTAGACATCTAGAATGTAAATACGGAAAGTCAGACAAAACCGAATTTATGTTAAAATGGCTTTCCAAAGGGCCGTCTGCTGTCTACAGGAAGTTCCGCCCACCGGATGTGACATCACAGGTCCCGTGAAGAACTTGTGCATTACGTCCCAGGAAGTCCCACGTACCGGATGTGACGTCACAAGTCGCTAACGGAATAGCTTTTATTGTCACCAAAAGTCCCGCCAACCGGATGTGACGTCACAGGTCCCGTGAAGAACTTATGCATCCCTTCCCAAGAAGTCCCACCTACCGGATGTGACGATACATATGCTAACGGAATAGCTTTTGTTGTCTCCAGAAGTCCCGCCTACCTGATGTGACGTCATATGGCTTTTTATTATTATTTTAATGCAAATTTGTTAAACCTGGAAATGAAAACAGAAATAAACAATAATCTGCCTCAATAATGTTTCATTTTAAAAACTAAAAATTTTTTCTATGCTGGGTCGCATTATTTTTTTGCTTTGTTTTTTTTGATTGAAAATTGTGGGATATACAAAAACACTGGTTGTTAACCAGCAAACAGCAGATTTTCAGACAAACAAAGCACCAGGGGTGACTTAAAACATACATAGAGGTTACCGAGTAGAAGGGTCATGAATTTCAAACTTGTCAAAAATATTCTTATAAACAGATTTCTTGTTGGGGATTTTGGATTCCACGACTGATAACAGGTATGTGTTATATTTCTGGGAGATTATCATTTTTGAAGGAAATAAGACAGACTTGCAAAAATTCATTTTCAAACTTGATGAAAATTCTTGGATACAAGAAACTACTTTATGTTTTTCATTTTCATTGGAAAGAAACATTGCTGTGTCATGAGCCAGTTGTGATCATTTAAATTATCTTCCCTATGGTCTGATTTACTGGTATTGACATTTTTAGATATGACCTAACATGTATCAGTGAAATACGTCTTGAATTCGCTTGTTAAACCATCATTCCCAAGAAATGTATTTTGCTTCATACCACAAATAGCTTCTTTGATTTCTTTTAGGCTAATTTCTTGATCACAAAATGTCTTAAAGGAATGGTCAAACCCATGGGGATCCTCATTTTGGTCCTTAAGAAATAAATTCAAGCTTGAATTATTTTCTGCTGAAAACTCCTTATTTATTTGGAAGGACAGAGTTTGAATCGTTCTTGGTTGACCCCATACCTGAAGCCATCTTTGACATTACAGACCATTAGCTCTCTAATGTCTAGATAAAATAAAAATAATAATAGACAGCCATCAGGATCACTGGAGTACTCAAACCCCTCCACCACGTTAAGGTGACGATTCTCCGGAGGGGTCCTCGGCAAACCCCATCAAACTGATCATAAACCAATTTGATGACATCCCCCATCCTGAGCAAGCACATGGCGACAGGGGAGAGGAAACCTCCGTTTGATCTGAGAGAAACCTCCAGCAGAACCAGACTCAGGACGGGCAGCCGTCTGCCTCGACTGGCCGAAGAAAAAGATGATAGAAAAGAGACACAAACACAATGCTGGGACCTGTGGAAACACAAAACACAAAGTTAGCAACAACATTGATACATGATACCTGTGTAAGTGACAAGATACAAAATTAAACAGAAACTCAACTGTGCATGACAAGGATGTAGAGCAGCAAACCGTGGAGGCAAGGAGGCGTAGAGAGAGGGATGGCGAAGCTCCAGAACCACAGCATTATAACCTGTAGATAGAGAATGGAAAAAACACAAACACAGGACAACAAACAACAAACATAATCCAGGCAATATCCTGGATTGTTGTAAGAGGTACAATGAATGTACCTCTTACAACCAGTGTTCTCTAAAGCTAACCCTTGTTTTTGTGGGAAACTAGATCACCTGGAGAAAACATTGAATCCAAAACATTCCAATTATATGAAAATATTAACATTCTATAACGAATGTTCAATTTAGTTGTATCCATCCATCCATCAATCCATTTTCCTTTGCCTATCCGGGTTTGTTCGCAGGGGTAGCAGCCTAAGTAAGGAGGTGCAGACTTCTCTCTCCCCAGCCACTTGGGCTAGCTCATCCAGGGAACCCCAATGTATTCCCAGACCAGCCAAGCAATACAGTCTCTCCAACGTGTCCTGAGTCTTCCTCCGGGACTCCTCCCGGTGAGATATGCTCAGAACAGTTCACTGGGGAGGCTTGTAGGAAGCCTGACCAAATGCCCACACCTCCTCAATTGGCTCCTCTAGACATGGAGAAGTACAGCTCTACTCTGAGTCCCTCCCGGATGACTGACCTTCTTGCCCTAAATATAAGGCACAGCCCAGAGAACCTGCAGAGAAAACTCATTTCGGGAGCTTGACCCAAACCTCATGAATACAGCTGAGAGTAGGAACACAGATCAACCAGTAAATCTAGAGCTTTACCTTTTGACTCAGCTCTATCTTCACGATGACAGACCGGTACAGTGCCTTCTTTACAGCAGACACTGCACCAATCTGCCTATCGATCACCTGCTCCAAATTTCCCTCAGTTTTGAACAAAATCCCACAAAACTTAAACTTCTCTGACACCGGTCACCTACAGGTCACTGATCATCATCCTAGCTGCTTCACATTCGGCTGCAAACTGCTTCAGCGAAAGCTGTAGGTCACGCCCTGATGAAGACAATAGGACCACATCATCTGCAAAAAGCAGAGACACTATCCTATGGCCACCAAAAGGGACACCCTCAACTCCACAGAAGAACCAGGGGATTCTGTCCATAAAAGTTATAAACAGAATCAGGTCAACCTTTGTGGAGGCCAGCTCTCACCAGAAGCAAGCCCGACTTACTGCCAACAATGAAGAACAAGCTCAGACACAGGTCATACAGTGATCTAACAGGTCACTGATCCTCATCCTAGCTGCTTCACACATGGCTGCGAACTGTTCCAGTGAAGGCCGTAGGTCACGCCCTGATGAAGACAATAGGACCACATCATCTGCAAAAAGCAGAGACACAATCCTAAGGCCACCAAAACGGACACTCTCAACTCCACAGAAGGACCAGGGGATTCTGTCCATAAAAGTTATAGACAGAATCAGGTCAACCTTTGTGGAGGCCAGCTCTCACCAAAAGCAAGCCCGACTTACTGCCAACAATGAAGAACAAGCTCAGACACAGGTCATACAGTGATCTAACAGGTCACTGATCCTCATCCTAGCTGCTTCACACATGGCTGCGAACTGTTCCAGTGAAGGCCGTAGGTCACGCCCTGATGAAGACAATAGGACCACATCATCTGCAAAAAGCAGAGACACAATCCTAAGGCCACCAAAACGGACACTCTCAACTCCACAGAAGGACCAGGAGATTCTGTCCATAAAAGTTATAGACAGAATCAGGTCAACCTTTGTGGAGGCCAGCTCTCACCAAAAGCAAGCCCGACTTACTGCCGGCAATGAAGACCACGCACAGACAGCGATCATACAGTGATCTAACAGGTGACCGATCCTCATCCTAGTTACTTCATACTCGGCTGCGAACTGCTCCAGTGAAGGCCGTAGGTCATCCTGATGAAGACAATAGGACTACATCATCTGCGAAAAGCAGAGACACAATCCTAAGGCCACCAAAACGGACTCTCTCAACTCCACAGAAGGACCAGGGGATTCTGTCTATAAAAGTTATAAACAGAATCAGGTCAACCTTTGTGGAGGCCAGCTCTCACCAGAAGCAAGCCCGACTTACTGCCGGCAATGCAGACCAAGCTCTGACACCCACCGGGAGGGCCTAGCGTACCTCCCACAGGGTTCCCAGTGGGACACAGTCGGCCGCCTCTTCCAAGTCCACAAAGCAGATGTAGACTGGCTGAGTGAACTTCCATGCACCCTCCAAGAGCCTGCTGTGGGTGTAGAGCTGGTCCAGTATTCCATGACCAGGATGAAAATCTCAATCCGAAGTTCCCTCCTCCTGAGATGCCAGAATCGTCTTGAAGCCATAGGGAAGTTGTTCTCCATGAAATCTTCAAACTCCTCCATGCCAGAGTTTCTGCCCCAGCGACCACCTAAGCCGCATGCCTACATAACTACAATTTAGTTGCAGTTATAATAAAATGCAGGCACAAGTAGTCCAGATAGGCAAAATATGCATAAATGAAATGGATGTTTACACGTTTGAAATGTCAAAACCCTGTTTTGTACCCTAATGTTTTCTTCTGCTCCTAATTTTTACCCATTAACAAATGTTTGTTAATGGATTGTTTTCTACCCACAAAGGTGTTTGTGGGTAGAAACAAACACGTGATCAAGAAATTAGCTTAAGAGAAATCAAAGAAGCTTTAGAAAAACTAAAATTCAGAAATCTTACCTGAGTCCATACTTACCTTAAATCCATTCTGA
Organism: Gambusia affinis; assembly: GCF_019740435.1. Classification (NCBI taxonomy): domain Eukaryota; kingdom Metazoa; phylum Chordata; class Actinopteri; order Cyprinodontiformes; family Poeciliidae; genus Gambusia; species Gambusia affinis. The sequence continues at coordinate 8,972,891 of NC_057871.1, read as the reverse complement.
TTATGCGATCTCTCCATGGATTCGGACGTTGTAGAGGCAGGTGTACTCTGGATGGCCCCAGTTATTGTTTATCTGAAGCTTTATAGAGCTGAAGGCCACTTTTTCGTGGCTCTGCAATGATAAAATTATGTATTAGTTTAATATAATACAGTAGAACTTAAAGGGAGTTTATTAGAGGCAAAATATTTTGAGATTGCAAAGCCTTGCAAGAGCACCACCAACATTGCTTCAATGTTTTCCCATTTTGTCATACAACCACAAATGTTCATGTTTTAATTGGTATTTTATGTAATAGACCAACACAAAGAAGCACATAATTGTGAAGTGGAAGGTGATGAGAGTGGTTGGTCTTAATTAGTAGATGGAAATAGCTATGAATACAGATCGGTCCTGGAAGAAAACCTGCAGAAGACTTAAAGTGAAACTCACCCTCAAATCAATTTTATTTTGCTGACAAACTGTCTAAATATGTTATTTGGCATTCTATCTAAATAGATAGAATGTTCAGTGCAAAAGGACATTTTTGTGCAAATCTTTCAGCTAGGCATTAATTTTACTAAAATCATCTCACTACTGGTGCCATGGTCATCGGTCAATTGGTTCTTAGGAAATTTAATTTTTTCTGTTGGTTGCAGCAGTTGGTCTTGGTACAATTTTCTCATTAAGGTAACCAAAACACAGCGCCAACTAAAACTGGTGGCACTCAGAAACTGTTGCGAGCGTTGCCATGGGAATTGGTAAGCATTAATCGATAGCATTATTCAGTTTTATAAAGGTGTGATTTGTTTGTAATGTAAACACAGAATGGGATGGGTCTCCTCTGCTGTGAGTGTTGGTGAGGGGAGAATCTTATGGCAGCTAATGGAATTAGCCATTAGCCTAATGCTAATTAGCATTAGCAGCTAATGGCTAATGCTAATTAGCATTAGCCATAAGCGGCTAATGCCATCCGAGCAGACAAGCTGCATCTGAGCAAGAGAGAGTTATCGCCATTAAAGTCTCCAACAACAGACAAAAAGACTCTCTAGATTTACCACTAATTGTTTTGAAAAAACATCTCTAGACCAGCCTGAAGAATCTATAAATATAGTGACAAAGTGGATACGTTTTCCACAGTGCTTCTTTCATCAGATTACAGTCCCACTCCCTCCCTCCACTCAGCACTCATCCCCACACTCAAAGTGTCTCTTGGCCCCGCCCACTTTTATGCTATTTTTCAACATTTTCCATGGGTGAAAGGGTATGTTACACTTTAAAAACTGGATCACAGGTTCACCTTCCACCCTAAACACAGAGCCAACAATATAATGGGAAGGTTTAGATCAAGCACCTCATAATCAAAGTCCAAACCTAAATACAAAACGGAATCTAGCAAAGTTTTAAAAATGACATTTTAGATGCTCCATATTCAAACTGGCTGAGCGTGAGCTTTTTTTTTTCTTCATGTATAATTTTCTTTTGTGTTCACAAATATGAGCTTCTTTCTGTTCAGGCTCCCTCATTCCCTGCAAAATAAAATTAAACAAATATTCTTAGAAATATGTCTGACAGTTAGACTGTGTGTTTCTGTTTAATATTCAGATACTTGTGGCTTACATAAACAGAAAACTCCTTGGGAGCACTCCAGATGTTACCAGTCGGGGACAACATTTTAGGAATGTGTCCCAAGGTGACGTGACTGATTACGACTCTGTGGGACAGGGCGATGACTAAATGTCCCTGGGAACCTTCAAATCCCCAGCACTCTCCTGGGTGTAGGCGAGTCCTCCCCTGAAGAGAAAGAGTTCAAAGTTTGTTAAAATAATAAACAGAAGTCTTCTAAATATTACATCATATAGAAATGCCATTCTGCTTCATATTCATGTTACATTATGATTGCAGTTCAGTTCATACCTGAATAACAATATCTGGGTGGATTGATGGCTGTTCTGGGGCAAACCCAAACCCACTGCATCTCTGTATTTGGCCAGGATGTACGGCCGATGGCATCCATTGTAAAAGCTTTGCGCCTGTTTTCAAACACACACAGAAAGTGAATTAAAACCATCTAGGCTTAAAACATTCAGTCAGATTTATGATAGTAATGACTTACCTTGTGATTTCAGCGCAAAGTTCGGTAATAAATCTGCCGATGGAAGAAGGTAGTCCATCTTATTCTGCAGGTCAACCAGAATATCCTTCACTTCCTGTTTCTGTCTTTCCTGATCTTCAATTCCTGGGACAGAAAACTAAACACAATTGCAGTTAGATGTTTGGTCATATCACTAAAGAGGACATTAATATATGGGTGTTGATTAACAGAAAGCTTACTGTGTTTATGGTGGGGCGTGAAGAAACCAGAGGCTCCATCATCAAAGGAGCAAGAATGCTGGTAAATCCTGACAAATGAGGAGAAATGAGATTAGTGACACTGCTTTCACACTAAAAACTTTCTACAAAACTTAGAAATATTGGTGCTTGGCTGTTTGTAGAAGAAAGTCATTTACCATAAAACAGGGCCAGAAATATGATGCTGAGGAAACAATGTTTCAGCGTGTGCATCAATAGGTCCCTATTGATGCAGCTGCTGCTGCAGTTGATGTTGTTTCCTAAAGAGGTCTCTTCTTTTGCTCTGTGGTAATACCGACGGTATGTCCACTTCCTGTTCAGCCAAGGTAGAAAAAATACAAATATGTAAACGGATAAATAGATCCTAAGATTATGGGGTTAAATATGCAAAGACTTTTTTGCAAAAGTATTCATTTCCCTTGAACTTTTTCACATCTTGTTTTTAATTACCCAGGAAGTCACCATTGAGAATAAGAATCTGTTATTCAAGGGAGATGTGGGTCATTATTCAACGTTATCACATTACGAACACAAACTTTGCAAAATTTTTTGAACAGCCATTTGGCATAAGTTAGTTTGACTTTATATTCTTACTAAGGTCCTTCAGGTCCTTTTACCTGTAATTTACTGCTGTAAAGTGCATATAAAAAATACTCACTTCCCCTGTATGCTTTATCATTTTAAAACTTTTTCATCAAAATATAAAAATAATGGCAACAAACAAAAAATATTTTACCCCAAATAAGAGGCTGCATAAATATTCACACATTTTAAAAGTGACCAACTTAATTCAACAAAGGTCCAGCCAACATTGAAGGGGTTTTTTTTGTAATTTTTTTTTTGTCATACAAGCCAAATTTTGTTGTACAATTCATTTTAAAAGTAACAAAACAGTAAAACACTCAAGGGGATAAATACTTTTTATAGACACTGAACACTTGAGTTTCTCTACTGTTTCTTTTCCTAACCGATTCCTAGTTAAGTGACATCAGAAGGCATTGTGATGTATGTATGGAACATACATCACAATCACAATTTAGAGGCCGTAGAATTCGAAGGCTGAAAAATATACTGCTACAGAAACTAGTCAAAAAAATAAAAATGTCTTTTTTTTTAAATTTCTAAATAGTACACATAAGTTTGTGTTTTTTACATGAAAAAAAGTCAAAAGTTCAAAGGGGAAGAAATATTTTTGGCATGTCTTGAATTTAATACTTCTGTTAATTCAACTTACCTGATCCTGGTCTCTTTATAAGAGATTGTTGGTTTTCCATCAGCTCCATAGTATCCATTTAACATGAGTCGAACACTTCTTCTCACAATTTCTAAACCAAAACAGAGGCATGGAAAGTTGGTCAGTGACTTTGTCACAAAGCATATCAAATACAAGACAAAATCGCATAACTTTTTATCAGTTTCAGTGTCCTAAAACCATTCATGAAATTTAAAACTGTCATTTATTTTAACTTTATTCCCATGCAAGTCAAACCATTATTTCTGAAAATTATCACAGTCATTGATCTTCAAATAAAATAACTTTAAACAGCTTTTAAATTTTTCCAGATTTGATTCTTGTCACCATTATCAAACGTGCGAAGAAAGAAAAAATTATATCCATATATATTTCCTATCTTTGAATACGACTGAAAACAAACAGTTCCGTCTTAAATTTAAATTGAACTTTAAACAACTTTTAAATCTACAGTTGGAGAAAAATTTTCAAGATTTGAACCATCTAACTCTGTTTTTCAATTTAAAATTATACAAACTTATTTTCATTTATTTAATGTTTAGAGCCAAACCAGTCACTGTGTTATTTCTGACAATTGTCAGAGTCAGTGATCTTCACATTTTCACATGAAATCACTTTGAACAAAAACGCTTTAAGTCAACAATTGGAGCCAAATTTTCCAGATTTCTTCCTTCTCATCATTATAAAACATGCAAAAAAACTAAAAAACAACAGTCCTGATATTTTCAATCTTTACATAAAACAAGAAGCAAAACTATTTCATCTTAAACTGAAAAAACTTTTTTCTAACCAACAATCTTCATTAACAAATCACAAATAATTCTGTCAAACCAATTTTTATATCCTTCCAAAATTGTAATGTAGTTATTCTTGATAAATATTCAAAGAAAAACTTACGTTTCATCCTTGTATTTTTACTGTATTTCAGTTGAAATTAAGTAAAACTCTCTTGAACGTCTCTCTTCTCCGAAGTCCGCAAGCACAAATGAGAAAATTCAGTAAAACATTTCTCCTTTAATGACAAAATTCCAAGACGCTTGTGATGTAAGTTTCAAACATTCACAAGTTCCATAGGTGTGATGTCAGCTTCAGCAAACACAATGGAATTTCAGTGTTGATTTAACATAATGCAGCTTTAAATACATAAAATGACTAAAATCCTGTTTAGTTAATGAGTTTATTAATTTGTATGTGCAAACATATGTGGCAACTAGTAAATATTTAAATTACAGTAGTACTTTATATTTAGTGCAGTTCAAGTAGTACCCTGAACTTCTAATTATTAAAATGTAGGTCCAAAGATACTGTAACAGTTAATTTGTACTTCAACAATGGGCCTCTAAATAAAAACTACTGAACGTGATAAGTATAACACAATAAAGACCTGTCATTAAAATGTACTTCAAAGTGAAGTACAGTTGCTATGGGACAAATAATCTGCGAAAAGATCAATCTCCTCAATCTCTTCCCTGAACTGCTATGGCTGGCTAAAATAATGTGCCGTTCTGACCAAAAACAATCAATCAGAACTATGAGGAGGGTCTTAGTGCTGTCAATCAACATCATTCACTCACTGCTAAATGCCCTCTCCTAAATGTCTCCATATTCGTAACTGACTTCATGGACAATAATGGTGTTTTGTTAAATCAGAGATTTTACCAACAAATTTAATCTGAACTGTACTTGTAATGGATATCTATAAGTATGCAAAGCTATTCCTGTTTTGGATAAGGTCATCTTATCCACAACACCTTAAGATATTCAAATGTTACTTCATCTTTACCCAAATTGAAAATTGGTGAATATAGTGTGACTGATAGAAAGTGCAATAATGTTATATTTGACACTGCCTTTACATATAAATTGTTTAAGGATTGCAATAACGGTACATCGGCAACAATGAATTTGTCTATAATTGAGAAGGCATTTTCCAAGTAAGTAAAACGGCCGGTTTCACCTAAGGTTAAGGTGAGTCACTTCAAAATCTCTCACAATAGTTACCCAGTGGCAGAACTTTTGCACAAAAGTTCTGCCACAACCTTGAATGTCCAGGAAAATCCCTTAATCATGTCTTTTTTTTCCCTGTCCCTTTTCTTTTAAACTAAGAAGAGACATTAAAAATTGGTTGTTCCTTAAAATTGAAGACATCCCAAAGATAACCATCAACCACAAATTATACTATGTTGAAGACCTTGATAGTGTTGGGTTCTGTGTTTTCCTGTGTTTATTTTGAAGTTTCCTGTGGGTCTGAGTCTCCGTGTTGTCCTGTCTTCCCTTGATTAGTTCCCAGGTGTGTCTCGTTCCCTGATTACCCTCTTGTGTATTTAGCGTCACCTGTGTGTGTCTGTCTTCGTCGGGTCCTACGTCTTCGCACGTCTTGTAACGTCAGTGTACGTCTGGTAGTGATGGTGAGATGAAGCCTCATGAGGCATTGTACCACTTGAGCCAAATGGTTCGAGAAAGGGTTCATTTCTTGAGGCTTCATGTGCACACGAAACCACCTACTGGCCAGGTGTACAATCACAGCCCGCTGTATCTTAACACATGTGATGCATTGAATTTTTGTCTATTATTGGGAATGACTTCACAAAAGGTGTACATATGTGTACAATAAAATATTGGTTGAACAATAAAATATTGTTTGAATGTATTCTCTGTGTAATTATTCCCAAAATAGTAGTGTCATGTGATATGGCATGTTCTGTAATAATGTTTTTCTGTGACTCTAGAAAAATGGCATGAGCTTAATCAGGCAGAGGACAGTGAAAGTGCTTGTGGAACTAGGGAGGGGGTAGTGAATAGGCTAATGCTTGTGTAACTTGGATGATTTCATTCATTTTTATTAAGAAACAACAATTTCTCCACAGTTTTAGGTTTCAAACGATTTCTCTTTTTTGACACTACTTCTCCAGCCTTTGAAAAGACACGCTCACATGGCACAGATAATGCCGGGGTGCATAAATAAATAAGTGCAAGTTTGTACAGATTGGTGTACAGTGACCGATGATTAGAGTATAGTATATAGTATAGTAATGAAATACCTTGGCTGGGTGAAGCTCCAGTTTCCTCCCTATTTTCATGCAAGGCACGGTAGTGTCTTAGCATGGATGAGGTGTTATTATTGTACCCCAACTCCTTGGTGCACAATAAACACCTCACCTTTACAGAAAATAAGAAACAGTGAAAAATACAGTTCCTCATAAGCAAACCTAATGCATCTGCAAATGTTCAGTTCACCTTACCTCTCGCTGGCTCCATCCTACTCCTATCCTGTCTTCGCGCTCCTAAATCTCCTATCTATCTATCTCTCTCCTAAACTCTCCAAACACCAAACTAACTGTCTCAAACTAAATAAACATTATCCAAACTATCAAAACTCTGTCCACTCTCTCAACTGACCGTAACTCGCCTACAACAACCCACATTTTGAATGGAGCCTGTGGGGTTTATAAAGCTGTCAAACCGCGCGACAAAATCTGAGCCATTTCCCGAAGCAGTCACGTGGTACAGCCGGGCAGCGAGGACTCGGACGTCATCGTTTTCGGCTCCTCCCCTAAATGAAGCAAGCCTCGATACGCGCTTTACGGAAACGCCCCCTCCATTACTCGACACACGCCTCGAAGCCTCGGCTCATCACATAACATCACTAACGTCTGGTAAACGTCTCAGTTAGAGTTGACTGTTAAGTCCTCGTTGGAATGTCTCAGTTTAGAGTCGACTGTTAAGTCCTCGCTTTTCCCTGTCGCTACCTGTAGTGAGCATTAACCTTCCGCTCTTCAGTGCTGCCAGGTCTGAGAACTGTTTCCTGTTTATTTGATTATCTACATTAAAAACTCCTCATTTCACCTCATCTGGGTCCGCTGCGTTTACCTCACCGCTTCCACACCACACCTCATGACAGATAGTCAAATATCTGATGTGGTAAATATTGTCTTCTTGCTTGTTTAATATAATACACACTGCTATAAATGGAGAGGTTTTACTCCTTGTTTTGATTTTTTTTCTTAACCAATTTAAACTGTATTACACCTCATTGAAACATTTGAAATCTGTTTATGCCAAAACTGCCAGTATCTCTACTTTACTTTTGTTTAAAATCTAGCTCTATTTTTATCATTTGCCTTAATGTTACATCTCTGTCAGTAAAAATTCGAAGGAATTTTCCATTATTATTTTAACGGACATTTCTACTGTATTTTCAATTTCCCGCATTGCATCATGGGAACAAGAACTTTTAGGAAGCGCGAAATCTAGTTGTCCAGACATTAAAAGGTCTATCTGCTCCGACTCTGTAATGTACATCGTCGACTTGGCTTGGATTTTGAAGTTGGAGTAATCACTTTTGGCACCTCTTGGGTAACGTAAAATAAACCAATAAACCATTTAAAAAAATAAATATCGTTTATAGCAGTATTAATAGTTAATAGTTAGTTAACGACTTTTTGAAAATTGGCGCCCACCTAGTATATTTTTGTAAACTACGGTATTATTTTGATGTAGCATTCGTTTTACTAAAAAACGTCTTTACTTATGATTTGTAAGTGCTGTGCTTGCTTGTGCAATATAAAAGTAAGACGACGTTATTTGCTAGATAACGGTGACCGCTTTCCTTTTTTTTCCCCCCCACTCCAAATGCAGCGCCCATTTATGCGTTTATCTCGAGGAACTTGCTAGCTGGATTTATTCCACCATCTAAATAAGAATAAATCTCACGTAGCTTTTTGGAAAATATTTATTTTTCAAAATGCCTCAGGTTGGTTCTGAAGTCTTGAAGGCTGACGGGAGGGTGGTGGAGTCCGGTCCGGGATCCGTAGGTCGGAGGATCTTCCGAGGTTGCAGATGGGGGAGTCGTTGGAAGGCGGACAGGGGAGTACGAGCGTCACGAGGAGGGAAATCCACGGGCCAGAACAGGGTTCTCACAAGCCGAATACTCTGCGTCACGAAAGTGCACCTGAAAGCAGGAAAACAAGGAAGGATTACTAGAGTTGGATTCTCGGATCAAGCTCAGAGAAATCACTCTGGGGGCTCTGGGTACCATTACTGGTATAACACGCAGGCGCCGGAGAACCCGCCGCCTGCTCCTCTTATGCTGGCGATGATTGTGCCAATTACGCACCGGTGCGCAGGAACCACCCTCCAACAGACCGCAACCTCATGGCTCCTCCTGGTGGAAAAAACTGCTCCCCACAAAACTAGACCTCCAACATTTAATAAACACCGGAGTGCCACAAGGCTATGTGATGAGTTCTTTCCTGTACTCCCTCTTTCCTGTACTCCCTCTTCACCTATGACCTATGGCACAATCATCGCCAGCTACATGTGTGTTTGATTTGATGTAAAGCACTTTGAAATGCCTTGCTGCTGAAATGTGCTATACAAATAAAGTTTGATTGATTGACTGCAGACCTGTCCACGGCTCTAACGCCATCATCAAGTTTGCAGACGACAACACGGTGATTGGCCCCATTGGAGATAATGATGAGGCCGCTTACAGGGAGGAGGTAGACCATCTGGCTGAGTGGTGCGACAAAAACAACATGCAGCTGAACACCGAGAAGACCAAGGAGCTTATCGTGGACTTCAGGAGGAACGCTGCCCTGCATCCTCCGATCCACATTAAGGGGACAGTGCCTCTTCATGAGGACCCTGAGGAAGAACCACCTGTCCTCAGAGATCCTCATGAACTTCTACCGCTGCACCATTGAGAGCATCCTCACCAACTGTATTACAGCTTGGCAGAGGAATTGCTCTGTCTCCGACTGGAAGGCGCTGCAGAGGGTGGTGAAAACTGCTCAGTACATCGTCGGGGCACCGCTCCCTGCCATCAAGGACATCTACAGGAAGCGGTGTTTGGAAAGGGCTGGGAAAATCACAAAGCACTTCACTCACCCAGCACACACACTCTTTTGCCTCCTGCCCTCTGGGAGGCGTTAAAGAAGCCTACATACCAGAACCACCAGGCACCGGAACATCTTCTTTAGCTCTATTGTATTAAACTAATACATACTTTTATCATTACAGAGCCACGAAAAAGTGGCCTTTAGCTCCATAAAGCTCCATAAAGCTCCAGATAAACAACAACTGGGGCCATCCAGAGTACACCTGCCTCTACAACGTCCGAATCCATGGAGAGATCGCTTAACCCTCTGGAGTCTATGGACGCGTATACGCGTCCTTTTTACATGTCTGATTTGGGGTGACGTAGAAGCAAGACTCCGGCTCCCCAAGTCTCACTTTCAACTTGAGTTTGAAGTCCACATTATAAACTACACACCAGTTTTTAAATTATGTTAATAGGCGAAGTAAAACCGAAGTTATGCTAAATAAATTTAACGCATTTTTTTTCAATCATCGAAATTGTAAAACCCGCTCCGTTTCACTCAAAGACAGTGAAACGGTGCGCTCTCGCAACACAAAAAATAAAACATAACTGGAGATCCGATCTCGCATATTCAACTGATAAGAGTTTACAACATTTTATTGCTAAGAACCGTAGAACAGTGACACAAGTAACGGCGCGAAAAAAAAGACAATGAGCAGTAACGCGGGAACGGAGAAGAGGCGAAAAAAAGAGGCACATCGACAGGTAGTTTTGATGTCAGACCGATAAGTAAAATCTACTTTGTAATTTGTAAGAAATTGTCTTTGGTTTTGTCTGTAAAGAATGATGAGAAGAATGAATGTGGAGCAGGCAGCGAAGCTCTTTTATGAGCTAGAAGACGAGGGAAACTCGCAGCCTGAGTCTGAAGCAGACAGCGAGGATTCTGATGACGACGTAGCGGTTCAGTCATCCGTTTTAGAAACTGAGAGTGATGAAGATGGGTATCAGGAAGAAGTTGAGGCAGACACAAACGTAGCTATACGGAGATCCAAACTGGAAAGTAGGCGGCGCTGCGCAACTGCGCGGTCTCGATCACCAAGGGGTGATGCTAAGATACCTGCGCGGTCTCGATCACCAAGGGGTGATGCTAAGATACCGAGAAGTAGGCAGCGCTGCGCAACTGCGCGGTCTAGTTCTCAGCGGCTTGAAGCTGAGTCACTCCTCTGCTGTGATACCTGGAAGACAGAGGAGGATGCTGACAGTGTGCCAGAAGTAAAAAGGTTCCAGCCACGGCGAACACCGGGAGTCCAAATAAACAATTTGTCTTCCCATAGTCCAAAAGACCTGTTTTTATTATATTTTGCCACTGACACAGTGAAAAAAATTTGTCACAACACAAACAAAAATGCAGCAAAAAATAAATTATTAGGAAAAAAGTACAAATGGAATGAGATTGAAGTAGAAGATCTATACAAATTTTTTGGTCTCCTGATCTATATGTCTTTAGTTTCACTGCCTAGTCTTCAGGACTATTGGAAGCAAAACAATATTTTGTCTGTGCCCCTTCCACACAAAGTGATGTCCAGAGACAGGTTCAGATCAATATTTTGGAACATTCACCTTAGTGATCCAGAGGAAGATGAACAGAATGATAAAAAAAGGGAACTCCTGAACATGACAAGCTGTTTAGAATCAGGCCTCTGTACGACATCCTCTGTGCCTGCCAGGCTTATTTCCACCCCAGAAGAGAGCTGGCTGTGGATGAGAGGATGGTGGGAACTAAAGCAAAACTGGCATCACTCAGTACATGAAGGACAAACCGACAAAGTGGGGAGTGAAAATGTTTGTTTTGGCAGAATCAACCAGTGGTTACACCATTATATTCAGGATTTACACTGGCAAAACTCAAACTCAAAGTGAGCATGGCCTGTCTTATGATGTTGTCATGAATCTTGTTCAGACATCCTTCCTTGGCACAGGATACCATATTTACATGGACAATTTTTATTCCAGTCCAAAACTTTTCATGGACTTATCAAGAATGAAGTTTGGAGCGTGTGGAACATACAGGGAGAACAGAAAGGGATGTCCCAGAGGGAGAGGAAATGCTCTGACCAAGAAAAGCAAAAGAGGGTCTGTAAGGTGGATCAGAGAAGGATCCCTCGTTTTTGTGAAATGGATAGACACACGTGAGGTCTCTGTGTGCTCCACTATCCATCCTGCTTTTTCTGGAGAGACGGTGAGCAGAAGGGTAAAGGCCGCAGATGGGAGCTGGGCTGTGAGAAAGATTCCCTGTCCAACACCAATTGTGGCCTAACAACTGGGGCCATCCAGAGTACACCTGCCTCTACAACGTCCGAATCCATGGAGAGATCGCTTAATCAGGATGGATTTAAGGTAAGTATGGACTCGGGTAAGACTTCTGACTTTAAGTTTTTCTAAAGCTTCTTTGATTTCTTTTAGGCTAATTTCTTGATCACGTGTTTGTTTCTACCCACAAACAACACGGTGATCGGCCCCATCGGAGATAATGATGAGGCCGCTTACAGGGAGGAGGTAGACCATCTGGCTGAGTGGTGCGACAAAAACAACATGCAGCTGAACACCGAGAAGACCAAGGAGCTTATCGTGGACTTCAGGAGGAACGCTGCCCTGCATCCTCCGATCCACATTAAGGGGACAGTGCCTCTTCATGAGGACCCTGAGGAAGAACCACCTGTCCTCAGAGATCCTCATGAACTTCTACCGCTGCACCATTGAGAGCATCCTCACCAACTGTATTACAGCTTGGCAGAGGAATTGCTCTGTCTCCGACTGGAAGGCGCTGCAGAGGGTGGTGAAAACTGCTCAGTATATCGTCGGGGCACCGCTCCCTGCCATCAAGGACATCTACAGGAAGCGGTGTTTGGAAAGGGCTGGGAAAATCACAAAGCACTTCACTCACCCAGCACACACACTCTTTTGCCTCCTGCCCTCTGGGAGGCGTTAAAGAAGCCTACGTACCAGAACCACCAGGCACCGGAACACCTTCTTTAGCTCTATTGTATTAAACTAATACATACTTTTATCATTACAGAGCCACGAAAAAGTGGCCTTTAGCTCCATAAAGCTCCATAAAGCTCCAGATAAACAACAACTGGGGCCATCCAGAGTACACCTGCCTCTACAACGTCCGAATCCATGGAGAGATCGCTTAACCCTCTGGAGTCTATGGGCGTGATACGTCCTTTTTACATGTCTGATTTGGGGTGACGTAGAAGCAAGACTCCGGCTCCCCAAGTCTCACTTTCAACTTGAGTTTGAAGTCCACATTATAAACTACACACCAGTTTTTAAATTATGTTAATAGGCGAAGTAAAACCGAAGTTATGCTAAATAAATTTAACGCATTTTTTTTCAATCATCGAAATTGTAAAACCCGTTTCACTCAAAGACAGTGAAAGCAGTGCGCCTCATAACACAAAAAATAAAACATAACTGGAGATCCGATCTCGCATATTCAACTGATAAGAGTTTACAACATTATATTGCTAAGAACCGTAGAACAGTGACACAAAATGGCGAAAAAAAGACAATGAGCAGTAACGCGGGAACGGAGAAGAGGCGAAAAAAAGAGGCACATCGACAGGTAGTTTTGATGTCAGACCGATAAGTAAAATCTACTTTGTAATTTGTAAGAAATTGTCTTTGGTTTTGTCTGTAAAGAATGATGAGAAGAATGAATGTGGAGCAGGCAGCGAAGCTCTTTTATGAGCTAGAAGACGAGGGAAACTCGCAGCCTGAGTCTGAAGCAGACAGCGAGGATTCTGATGACGACGTAGCGGTTCAGTCATCCGTTTTAGAAACTGAGAGTGATGAAGATGGGTATCAGGAAGAAGTTGAGGCAGACACAAACGTAGCTATACGGAGATCCAAACTGGAAAGTAGGCGGCGCTGCGCAACTGCGCGGTCTCGATCACCAAGGGGTGATGCTAAGATACCTGCGCGGTCTCGATCACCAAGGGGTGATGCTAAGATACCGAGAAGTAGGCAGCGCTGCGCAACTGCGCGGTCTAGTTCTCAGCGGCTCGAAGCTGAGTCACTCCTCTGCTGTGATACCTGGAAGACAGAGGAGGATGCTGACAGTGTGCCAGGAGTAAAAAGGTTCCAGCCACGGCGAACACCGGGAGTCCAAATAAACAATTTGTCTTCCCATAGTCCAAAAGACCTGTTTTTATTATATTTTGCCACTGACACAGTGAAAAAAATTTGTCACAACACAAACAAAAATGCAGCAAAAAATAAATTATTAGGAAAAAAGTACAAATGGAATGAGATTGAAGTAGAAGATCTATACAAATCTTTTGGTCTCCTGATCTATATGTCTTTAGTTTCACTGCCTAGTCTTCAGGACTATTGGAAGCAAAACAATATTTTGTCTGTGCCCCTTCCACACAAAGTGATGTCCAGAGACAGGTTCAGATCAATATTTTGGAACATTCACCTTAGTGATCCAGAGGAAGATGAACAGAATGATAAAAAAAGGGAACTCCTGAACATGACAAGCTGTTTAGAATCAGGCCTCTGTACGACGACATCCTCTGTGCCTGCCAGGCTTATTTCCACCCCAGAAGAGAGCTGGCTGTGGATGAGAGGATGGTGGGAACTAAAGCAAAAACTGGCATCACTCAGTACATGAAGGACAAACCGACAAAGTGGGGAGTGAAAATGTTTGTTTTGGCAGAATCAACCAGTGGTTACACCATTATATTCAGGATTTACACTGGCAAAACTCAAACTCAAAGTGAGCATGGCCTGTCTTATGATGTTGTCATGAATCTTGTTCAGACATCCTTCCTTGGCACAGGATACCATATTTACATGGACAATTTTTATTCCAGTCCAAAACTTTTCATGGACTTATCAAGAATGAAGTTTGGAGCGTGTGGAACATACAGGGAGAACAGAAAGGGATGTCCCAGAGGGAGAGGAAATGCTCTGACCAAGAAAAGCAAAAGAGGGTCTGTAAGGTGGATCAGAGAAGGATCCCTTGTTTTTGTGAAATGGATAGACACACGTGAGGTCTCTGTGTGCTCCACTATCCATCCTGCTTTTTCTGGAGAGACGGTGAGCAGAAGGGTAAAGGCCGCAGATGGGAGCTGGGCTGTGAGAAAGATTCCCTGTCCAACACCAATTGTGGCCTAACAACTGGGGCCATCCAGAGTACACCTGCCTCTACAACGTCCGAATCCATGGAGAGATCGCTTAATCAGGATGGATTTAAGGTAAGTATGGACTCGGGTAAGACTTCTGACTTTAAGTTTTTCTAAAGCTTCTTTGATTTCTTTTAGGCTAATTTCTTGATCACGTGTTTGTTTCTACCCACAAACAACTTCCTGGGTAGAAAACAATCCATTAACAAACAATCATTTGTTAATGGGTAAAAATTAGAAGCAGACAAAAAAAATAGGGTACAAAACAGGGGGTTAAAATTTCAAAGGTGTAAACATCCATTTCGTTGGTTATGTAGGTATGCAGCTCATCTGGTCGCTGAGGCAGAAACTTGGGCATGGAGGAGTTTGAAGATTTTGTGGGGAACAAATTCCCTATGGCTCAAAGACGATTCTTGTCCACCACCTGCCACTTCAAGAGGAGGAAGTGGTACAGCACCAACACTGCTTACAATGGGGATGCTGTGCTGCTGACCTCAGCTTGGGACAGTGTGGGTCAGAGGGCAGAATACTTTGAAGGTCTCATCAATCCCCCTAATGCATGTCTTCTGTTAAAGAAAGAAATAGTACGTTAGCTTAATTTGGAAAAAGCTTGGGTCTCTCTATTTCTTCCTATTTCCCGGGTTCTTCCAGCAAGCAGCGTGTGCCAATCAGGAACGACGAGGCGTGATGACGTCACAGAGTTACAGCGTTTAATCCAATAAGAAACCACAATGAAGTAACAACACAAACTGCAAAGCAGCCAAGATACAGACTCATTACCTGAGACAGACAAAGAATAAAAACAAAGACAGAGACAGAGAAAGAAAAAGCAAAGACATGTCTTTGGAGAAGGCTGATGCCAAAACGGCAGAAAATAACAGCAATCTAATCTATTATTACTGTGCACGAACTTTTATAGTGGAGGTGTTTCCTAACTTTTTAATGTATTCAATTAAGGCGTACCCCTGGTTCGACCAACCAGGAGCTCCCCTGGACACTCAGAGGAACTTAGACCTTCCCTTAATTCACGCCAGAGATCAAAGGCCATTTGCTCTCTGGAAGAACAATGGAGCAAGCAGCTGCATCCTGGTCTTGTGGGCTCTAAGGCCATTTGGGCAAATAAAAGCATACAACAAGACTTCACAGATACCTGTGAAATTCGGAGTGTCTCCTTCACAAAGTTAAGCTCCGTAATTTAATGTAAGACCTAATTCTGGTCTACTGCATTCAGCATTTTCCAAAGATTTAAGTCCTTGCTTTATCACATAAAATCAACAGCACAAAATGAGGTAAAATCCCTTTTCTAACCCATAAAACATAACATTCAAACAATTTTCTAATACTAAACACATTTTCAATTAAACGCTTTCCATTTGATTCAGATATTATCATAGACAGTACAATTTTCAAATACATTCAGCATTCACCATTCTAAACTTAGATAATACACTTTGGTTACAAACTTGCTATTAATACTTAGAAAAATGTTAATGATCTCAACATTCTATGTTGCATTTTAGTTTAAACCCTGCCAGATGTGGTTATAAAACCTTTTGATGTTCTGTGAACCCAATCGGCTTCTGCCCTGCACTAGATGCTAATTTTGTGGCTTCCTGAGCCCTGATAACAATCCTAAAAGATCTCCTTTGATCTGCATCTAGTTCCTGACCTTTGACATTTACTCTGGTGGATAATTTCCTGTAAATTCTTC
Source organism: Gambusia affinis (assembly GCF_019740435.1). Taxonomy (NCBI): domain Eukaryota; kingdom Metazoa; phylum Chordata; class Actinopteri; order Cyprinodontiformes; family Poeciliidae; genus Gambusia; species Gambusia affinis. Next base: position 8,956,587 of record NC_057871.1, on the reverse strand, counting down.
ACAGAATATCTGTTTAAAACTAAGAAATTTATACAACATAGAATGTTCAAGATACCTTTTACACATGACATAAAATTAACTGTTTAAAGCATTAGAAATAATCATTTTTCTTAACACTTCAAAGTCTGAGGACTTTGGTCCGCCTCTCCAATCTGTGGTGCTTAGGTCACTAAATTGGTTAAAAAGCTACCAGAGGTGCATAAAATTCGCCTCGATTTCCTTAAGGCTCTGGATATTGTGGGGTTGTATTGGTAGACATGACTGCAATATTGCATGGACAACAGGGGCAGTTTTCCTGGATTGGCAGTCCAGGATGGTGGTTCCCCTGTTCAAAAAGACTGCAGAGTGTATTCCAAATACAGTCGGATCACACTCTTATGCCTCCCTGGTATGGTCTATCCAGTGGTTCTGGAGAGGATGGTTCTTAGGATAGTTGAACTTCGGATTCAGGTCTTCATCCTGGTCATGGAATACTGGACCGGCTCTACACCCACAGCAGGCTCTTTGAGGGGAAGTTCACCTCCAACTGCATTGCCGGCAGCAAGTCGGCAAGATCCCCAACACCATTCCAAGGGTTGTGCTTTGTTCCCATTAAAAGAAAACACACCAGACTAACTTCTGGTTCAAAGGTAAAAGCAGGCTGTCGTCCAATCAGCGATTTCTTAGGTCCTCTTCTGTTTCGTTAATGCTGTAGTGTTTATGTAATTTGTAATAGTCCTTTGTTAATGTTGTAGTGTTTATGTAATTTGTAATTGTCCTTCGTTAACATTGTAGTGTTTTTGTAATTTGAAATATTGCTTCGTTAATGTTGTAGTGCTTTCAATTTGCTGAAGTGGTTTGCACCTCAGGGCCACTGTAGAATAGTGTTGGAGGTTATGTTCAAAGGGTAACTTGGATCTTTGTTACATTACACAGAGTGATAGGTGCACCAGTAGGGAGGCTCACTGTGCCATTTGTGTTTTGTTAACCACTCATTTCAGGTAATTATGTTACATTAAATGTCAGTAATTTATGTTGTCAGTTATGTTTGTCAGTTGTTTGCCAGTCTGTCAGTTTGTGTGTTAGTTGTTTCTATGACGACATAATGCTTTTAAAACAAAATTAGACAAATATCTTTATAAATATCTCTGAAAATTAGACTGTGTGTTTCTGTTTAATATTTAGATACTTGTGGCTTACATAGACAGAAAACTCCTTGGGAGCACTACAGGTGTTACCAGTCGGGGACAACATTTTAGGAACGTGACCCAAGGTGACGTGACTGATAACTCCAGCACGCCCCTGGAATTGTGCTTTGTTAATGTTGTAGTGTTTTTGTAATTTATAATAGCCCTTCGTTAATGTTGTAGTGTTTATGTAATTTGTAATAGTCATTCGTTAATGTTGTAGTGTTTATGTAATTTATAATAGTCCTTCGTTAACATAGTAGTGTTTTTGTAATTTGAAATTTTGCTTTGTCAATGTTGTAGTGTTTTTTTTAATTTATAATAGTCCTTTGTTAACATTATAGTGTTTTGTCATTTGGAATTGTCCTTCATTAACATTGTAGTGTTTTGGTAATATGAAATATTGCTTTGTTAATGTTGTAGTGTTTTTGTAATTTATAATAGCCCTTCGTTAATGTTGTAGTGTTTATGTAATTTGTAATAGTCCTTTGTTAATGTTGTAGTGTTTATGTAATTTGTAATAGTTCTTCGTTAATGTAGTGTTTTTGTAATTTGGAATTGTCCTTCGTTAACATTGTAGTGTTTCTGTAATTTGAAATATTGCTTCGTTAATGTTGTAGTGCTTTCAATTTGCTGAAGTGGTTTGCACCTCAGGGCCACTGTAGAATAGTGTTGGAGGTTCCAAGGGTAACTTGGATCTTTGTTACATTACACTCATTTCAAGTAATTATGTTACATTAAATGTCAGTAATTTATGTTGTCAGTTATGTCTTTCAGTTGTTTGCCAGTCTGTCGGTTTGTGTGTTAGTTGTTTCTATGACGACATAATGCTTTTAAAACAAAATTAGACAAATATCTCTCTGAAAGTTAGACTGTGTGTTTCTGTTTAATATTTAGATCAGGGGTCCCCAAACTTTTTCCTGTGAGGGCCACATAACTTTTCCCTTCACTGATGGGGGACCGGGGTCAGTTTGTAACAGAAAAAGTGTGACAATTGCAAGAGTGTCTAAACGTAAAAATGTATTGTTTTCCAGAAAGCAGAACCAAATAACACTCTCTGGGTTCTTCACAGAACAGAATCAGGAAATAAATAACAACATTATAACCAAATAACATTCTCTGGGTTCTTCACATAAAAAAAGTCCATTGAACATAAACTTTTATGTTGTGCCATGCACAATCTTAATAGGTCCAATTTCAGCTTAGTTGTCAGAGCAGAATTTCTTACTTAAATGGCTGATATGAGCAGGCTCTAGTTCTTGTGTTCCTTCCTTATAATCTTTTTGTAGGTTCCAATGGCTTGTTTGCAGCTCTCTCTCTCATCAACGTCCCTGTAAAACCGACAAAGTAAGCAGGCTGAGAAACTGAATTAAGTGATACAGCACCTACACAGCACAACCAGTATGGTTGTGGAGATGGATTCTATCCCAGTAGATTTTATTCTGATTATATTTTTATACTCAGAATGACTCATTCAAATCAGAAAAATGATCTTACCTTTGTACTTTCATCAGTGTGAACTGTGGGCCTGCATTTGGCTGGTGAGAAGTTGAATGTCAGGTTCCATTCTAGTCACTGCCAGTCTCAAACACTGATGAAGATGTTCATCTGTCAATCTTGATCTCATTGAAGTTTTCAGCAGTTTCATACGTGAAAAGGTTTGCTCACAGATATGCGTGCTGCCAAAAAGTGTGGACATCTTCATTGCATGCTTTCTGATGTTAGGGTACGTGTCATTTGGGAGGGCGACATAGAAGTCAATGAGAGACTGTTGGACTTGAAGGCGTCTTTCAGAACATCACAGTTCTGTAACTCGGCCAACTCAAACTGATAACATGGCTGGGCTTCATCAATGTTGACAACAAAGTTGTTTTGTGAATGAAGAAATGCGTGAATTTCAGGTAGCAGCTCGTAAAAACGCCTCAAGACTCTGCCCCGGCTCAACCATCGGACCTCTGTGTAGTACAGCACATCTCCGTGCGCAGATTCCAGTTCAGACAGGAATTCTTGGAACTGCCTGTGTTTAAGTCCCTTTGCTCTGATAACTCCTTGGGAACACTCCAGGTGTTACCAGTCGGGGACAACATTTTAGGAACGTGATAAAGTTTACGCATGACACCACAAGATTCATGACAGAATGCCACGTCAACACTTTGCAGCACAGTGCTTGCTGGTGAATTAGGCAGTGGACTTGTAGTGGGGTGGTGAGACCTCGTTCTTCAATCTCCCGGTTCATGCATCCTATTAGACCCCGAGACACGCCCACCATACTAGGAGCCCCGTCAGTTGTGATGCTGGCCGGCTTTGACCAGACCAGGTCCAACTCTTCCATGGTTTGGTACACTTTGCCAAAAATATCCTCCCCCGTCGTAGTCCCTTTGAGACTTTGGAGGGCTGCCAGCTCCTCGCACATCTCAAAGTTTGGAGTAACTCCACGAATAAAGATGAGCAGCTGCGCGGTGTCCTGCACGTCCGTGCTCTCATCCAGTGCTAATAAAAAAAATTAAAATTCTTTCGTCTTTTGCTGCAGCTGGGCATATACATTACCCCCGATTTCTTCAATGCGTCTGGTGATTGAACTCGCTGATAGACTCACAGCATTAAAAACGTCTTTCTTCTCGGGACACACCTTCTCCGCGACAGCTTTCATACATTTCTTGACAAACTCTCCATCAGTGAAAGGTTTACCGCTGCTTGCTATCAGTTGAGTAACCTGAAAGCTGGCCCAAGCAGATGACTGGTTCAGCTGAGCTTGCCGTACAAATGTATCCTGCTGAGCTAACAGTCCACTTTTTAGCTTTGAGAGTTTGTCTGCTCGCATTTGGCCTTGCAAGCTATTATATTTTTCTTTATGACGGGATTCATAGTGTCTCCGCAGATTGTATTCTTTGAATACCGCCACCGCCTCTTGACAGATGAGACAGACAGCCTTTTCTTTACATTGAACAAAAAAATAATCGTTTGTCCACTGCAGGTTAAATCCCCTGCATTCTGAGTCAATTTTTCTCTTACCTAATCTTTTCGCCATTATTCCGTTCTGTCTTTGAGAGGGGCGGGTTTAAGATTTTTTGCTGGGGGTTGCCAGATAGGGGCACAAACCCCCAGAAGAGTGGAACAGAATGTCACGTTATATGTGTGAAGTCAAATCAGAAAAACTCCTTGGGAGCACTCCAGGTGTTACCAGTCGGGGACAACATTTTAGGTACGTGACCCAAGGTGACGTGACTGATGACAACTCTGTGGGACAGGGTGATGTCTAAATGTCCCTGGGAATCTTCAAAGGCCCAGTAGCATCCCGGTTGAATAAGATGGTCTCTCAAACTGATGGTTCACAGTCATTTATTGAACAGCCTTTTATGTGAACACACCGTAAGAGCTTGTTCCCTCATCAACCAAGCACCAACTAACTGATTGTCACCTTGAACTACACCTTAACTATCTCTTTTTCATTCCGACTCGTTCATGTGCACCCTTCTATGCCCAATGGCCGCGCTACTTCTACAGTTTTGCGTTAGTCACCTTACCGTTCTGAGCCCTTTCAAAATAAAAGCATCGACTATCATGTCAACAAATACTAATTTACATGAGGAAACACAAAATATTAGAAAAGTCATTTACAGGCCCAGCACTCTCCTGGATGTAGGTGAGTCCTTCTCTGAAGAGAAAAAGAGTTAAAAGTTTGAGTGGGATGTTGAAATAATAAACAAAAGTCTTCTAAATATTAAATCATATAGAAATATCATTCTGCTTCATATTCATATTACATTATGATTGCAGTTCAGTTCAGTTAGTTTTGGTCCAAAGTGGGCGACGGGCCCTTGCATCCTCAACTTCACTCTCCTCTTCCTCACTTGATGCCTCATCCTCTGACCTCCCGACCTCAAAATCACCGTCAATCTGTCCCTCTTGGTCCTCCTCATCTGACAAATCTATGTCTGAGTCTCCATCAGTAATCCTGTTTAGGATTTTCTCTGCCTCAGTCAGTGAGCTGACTTCTATTAAAACGGGTTAAAAAATAAAAAGCAAATCCTGATGTCCTCTATGGAGGACACACATAAACAGGTTATGTTTTATGCCAACAAATAATTAAACTGCTCTGAAAATTCACCTAACTATTCCTTAGATGTTCATTTACTAGAAGCAATCTGAATATTAAACTCACAAAGCTCATAATTAGAAAATAATATACTTACCTTTCTTCTTTCGATAAAATGTGCTCACAGGGATGGCAGCCATTTTGAAGAATCAGGAAGAAAATTCTAGAAAAGCCCCACCACCACACGTCATATCATTGGAGAGCCCAGGATGTCCTCTCTAAGGACCAACAGGATTTAACACAGTGGCATGTATGGTTTCAGAATTAGGAACAAAAAACCTATGTGCTCCACAGAGGACAAAAATGTATTGCTGGGTCTCAGGAGGATAACGACTCTGTGGGACAGGGCGATTTCTAAATGTCCCTGGGAACCTTCAAAGGCCCAGCACTCTCCTGGATGTAGGCGAGTCCTCCCCTGAAGAGAAAAAGAGTTCAAAGTTTGAGTGGGATGTAGAAATAATAAACAAAAGTCTTCTAAATACTACACCATATAGAAATACCATTCTGCTTCATATTCATGTTACATTATGATCGTAGTTCAGTTCATACCTGAATGACAATGTCTGGGTGGATCGATGGCTGTTGTATTCCAAACCCGTTGCATCCTCTCCAGTGCTGGGATGAACTTGTTGAGCTGCGCTATTTCAATATTCATATAAGTCAAGGTCACCTGCTCAAGGAGGGGTAATGCCACCTCCTCCTGGATGAGGTCCAGGAGGCTGTTGAGTTCCTCATCCGAGGCAGGAGCTGCTGTCTCCTCAGGTCGGCTGGAGGAAGAAGAGGAGTGAGAGGGGGAGGGCCATCTGCGGTGCAGAGGTGGTGGCCTCCAATGAGCTGGACGACCTCTGCCTACCTTGAGGAAGTGGGATGACGTCCTTCGCAGGCGGTGGGGGGGCCCTCGTTGTCTGGTTGTCCTCCTCTGGCCCAGATGGCGTCCAGCCGTTATGTAGAGGGTCGGTCATGGTCGCTGGGCAGCAGAAGATGTAGCAGGGGGCGCCAGAGGTAAGTGTGGTGAAGAGAGGTGGGCAGGTTCCCCCAGAGCCGCTTCTGTGCCCACAGCCTGAACCTGCTGCTCTTAGTGGTTTGCAGGTGGGGTCGGAGGGGGGATGTATGGAGTATAAGGAGACAGGCAGGGGGGAGGGGTTTGGAGAGGCAGACTCCTCCTTCGGTGTAATGAGGAACACCTGTACCTCATCAACAGTGTCCATATTGAACCTCTGTCTGGCCCATTTGACAGCAATCTCAAGCAGAGCCAGGAGGTTCCCCCCGAATTCCCCGAGCAGCTTTTCTTGTCTGCTTCATATTCATGTTACATTATGATCGTAGTACAGTTCTTACCTGAATGACAATGTTTGGGAGGATTGCAAACCCAAACCCGTTGCATCTTCGTATTTGGCCAGGATGTCCGGCAGATGGCACCTACTGTAAAACCTTTGCTCCTGTTTATGTCATGGTTTTGGAAATCTGTTTAACTCCTTATAGTGACCCCGCAGGATCATGATGGTACTCCACACCCAGTACCGTGCGTTACCGTCAATTAAGTCCAGCGTCTTCGGGCTGGGGTTAGCTGGCCTGATTGCGGTGGCTAAGCTAGCTGTCAGTCGCTGGATCGCAGGCGGGTCCTGGTCGTTACGTGACACATTTTTTAGGTGGTGCGTGGCTTTAAGCAGCCGGTGGAGGGCTCTCACCTTGACGGAGAAAATCGGGTCCTCTGGCTGCTGGTGGTTGTTGCGCTCCTGCGCTCAGGGCGCATACCGCTGCTGTTGCCGCTGGCCGTATTCCTGGTGCGGTGCCGCGTTCCGGTGCCAGATGCGGGAGCGAGGGTGCAGCTGTTGGTGCTGCTGGAAGTGGGCTGGAGGGGGACGGTAGCCTCTGTTGTAGTTGGAGGGGCATGGGTGGTCATCCCGGATCACCGAGGTGTAGCTGCGCCTCTGGTACCGTTGCTGGGGACCTCGGTAGGGTGGGGCATCACGGCGCTGCTGACGTGGATTTCTGCCGAGTGGTGAGCCCTGACGTGGCTTGCGGTTGAAGGGAGCGCTCCGGTGCGCAGATCGCTGTCGGTCCCTCGGTTGTCCTGTGTTCCTCCTACCTCGTCTGCGTCGGACCGTGGTCCAGCCCCCTTCCTCTTCTGGATCAAAATTTCACTCCATTAAAAATATATATATTTTCTTTTTGAAAAATCTGAATTAAAAGAAAATCACTGAAAAAGAAAAATCTAGTAAAATTAATTAAATAAAAACTGACTGTAAAGAAATTAAAAACGAGAGTTCTTTTTCTCGCTGTGTGACACTTTAATACAAGACAGGAAACAAAGCAACGTGGATTCCAGTGGTGAGTGTGTCAGGCACACGTTCACTGCTGTGAATGTCAGTCGCAATCAATGACTGATAACGACTCTGTCATTCCCCACATGAGCATTGAAGTCCCCCAGCAGAACAAGGGAGTCCCCAGGTGGTACCAATTTTAAACCAATTTTACCATGTTTCATGAAAAAAAGTCAAAAGTTCAAAGGGGAAGAAATATTTTTGCCATGTCTTCAATTTAATGCTTCTTTTGATTCGGCTTACCTGATCCTGGTCTCTTTATAGGAGATCGTTGGTTTTCCGTCCGCTCCATAATATCCATTTAACACGAGTCGAACACTTCTTCTCACGATTTCTAATCCAAAACAGAGGCATGGAAAGTTGGTCAGTGACTTTGTCACAAAGCATATCAAATACAAGACAAAATCGCATAACTTTTTATCAGTTTCAGTGTCCTAAAACCATTCATGAAATTTAAAACTGTCATTTATTTTAACTTTATTCCCATGCAAGTCAAACCATTATTTCTGAAAATTATCAGTCATTGATCTTCAAATAAAATAACTTTAAACAGCTTTTAAATTTTTCCACATTTGATTCTTGTCACCATTATCAAATGTCCAAAGAAAAAATAAATGATATACATATATATTTCCTATCTTTGAATACGACTGAAAACAAACTGTTCCGTCTTAAATTTAAATTGAACTTTAAACAACTTTTAAATCTACAGTTGGAGAAAAATTTTCAAGATTTGAACCATCTAACTCTGTTTTTCAATTTAAAATTATACAAACTTATTTTCATTTATTAAATGGTTAGGGCCAAACCAGTCACGGTGTTATTTCTGACAATTGTCAGAGTCAGTGATCTTCACATTTTCACATGAAATCACTTTGAAGAAAAATTTTTTAAGTCAACAATTGGGGCCAATTTTTCCAGATTTCTTCCTTCTCATCATTATCAAACATGAAAAAAAAACTAAAAAACAACAGTCCTGATATCTTCAATCTTTACATAAAATAGGAAGCTAAACTATAACATCTTAAACTGAAAAAACCTTTTTCTAGCCAACAATCTTCATTAACAAATCACAAATAATTCTGTCAAACCAATTTTTATATCCTTCCAAAATTGTGATTTAGTTATTTTTGATAAATATTCAAAGAAAAACTTATGTTTCATCCTTGTATTTTTACTGTATTTCAGTTGAAATGAAGTAAAACTCTCTTGAACTCTTGAACGTCTCTCTTCTCCGAAGTCCGCAAGCACAAATGAGAAAATTCAGTAAAACATTTCTCCTTTAATGACAAAATTCCAAGACGCTTGTAATGTAAGTTTCAAACATTCACAAGTTCCATAGGTGTGACGTCAGCTTCAGCAAACACAATGGAATTTCAGTGTTGATTTAACATAATGCAGCTTTAAATACATAAAATGACTAAAATCCTGTTAGTTAATAAGTTTATTAATTTGTATGTGCAAATATATGTGGCAACTAGTAAATATTTAAATTACAGTAGCACTTTATATTTAGTGCAGTTCAAGTAGTACCCTGAACTTCTAATTATTAAAATGTAGGTCCAAAGATACTGTAACAGTTAATTCGTACTTCAACAATGGGCCTCTAAATAAAAACTACTGAACGTGATAAGTATAAGACAATAAAGACCTGTCATTAAAATGTACTTCAAAGTGAAGTACAGTTGCTATGGGACAAATAATCTGCGAAAAGATCAATCTCTTCCCTGAACTGCTATGGCTGGCTAAAATAACGCGCCGTTCTGACCAAAAACAATCAATCAGAACTATGAGGAGGGTCTTAGTGCTGTCAATCAACATCATTCACTCACTGCTAAATGCCCTCTCCTAAATGTCTCCATATTCGTAACTGACTTCATGGACAGTAATGGTGTTTTGTTAAATCAGAGATTTTACCAACAAATTTAATCTGAACTGTACTTGTAATGGATATCTATAAGTATGCAAAGCTATTCCTGTTTTGGATAAAGTCATCTTATCCGCAACACCTTAAGATATTCAAATGTTACTTCATCTTTACCCAAATTGAAAATTGGTGAATATAGTGTGACTGATAGAAAGTGCAATAATGTTATATTTGACACTGCCTTTACATCTAAATTGTTTAAGGATTACAATAACGGTACATCGGCAACAATGAATTTGTCTATAATTGAGAAGGCATTTTCCAAGTATGTAAAACGGCCGGTTTCACCTAAGGTTAAGGTGAGTCACTTCAAAATCTCTCACAATAATTACCCAGTGGCAGAACTTTTGCACAAAATATTTACATTTGATTCAACATGTTGTACCTTTTGTGAATGTCCAGGAAAATCCCTTAATCATCTCTTTATTTTCCTGTCCCTTTTCTTTTAAACTAAGAAGAGACATTAAAAATTGGTTGTTCCTTAAAATTGAAGACATCCCAAAGATAACCATCACCCACAAATTATACTATGTTGAAGACCTTGATAATCAAATATCTGATGTGGTAAATATTGTCTTCTTACTTGTTTAATATAATACACACTGCTATAAATGGAGAGGTTTTACTCCTTGTTTTGATTTTTTTTTCTTAACCAATTTAAACTGTATTACACCTCATTGAAACATTTGAAATCTGTTTATGCCAAAACTGCCAGTATCTCTACTTTACTTTTGTTTAAAATCTAGCTCTATTTTTATCATTTGCCTTAATGTTACATCTCTGTCAGTAAAAATTCGAAGGAATTTTCCGTTATTATTTTAACGGACATTTCTACTGTATTTTCAATTTCACGCATTGCATCATGGGAACAAGAACATTCACGAAGCGCGAAATCTAGTTGTCCAGACATTCAAAGGTCTATCTGCTCCGACTCTGTAATGTACATCGTCGACGTGGCTTGGATTTAGAAGTTAGAGTAATCACTTTTGGCACCTCTTGGGTAACGTAAAATAAACCAATAAACCATTTTAAAAAAATAAATATCGTTTATAGCAGTATTAATAGTTAGTTAATATAGTAGGTGGCGCCCACCTACTATATTTTTGTAAACTACGGTATTATTTTGATGTAGCATTCGTTTTACTAAAAAACGTCTTTACTTATGATTTGTAAGTGCTGTGCTTGCTTGTGCAATATAAAAGTAAGACGACGTTATTTGCTAGACAACGGTGACCACTTTCCTTCCCCCCCCCCACTCCAAATGCAGCGCCCATTTATGCGTTCATCTCGAGGAACTTGCTAGCTGGATTTATTCCACCATCTAAATAAGACTAAATCTCACGTAGCTTCCAAAAATATTTGTATGTATAAAAGTCATCAGCGGCTGTGAGTTTACTTGATCTGGCTTTCGGCAGTATAATATGTGATGCGTCTTTTTATTTTAATCTAATTGCTGATGAAGGGCGCATTAAAGTTAGCAGTTCATGACGTCACGCTGCTAGATTCAATTGTGCTGATTCGTGAATGTCAGGCTGTAATTTTCTTAATTGTTAAACACGGTTTGATGTCCCGGATGTTAGATGCAGGTGGGGGTTTTTTAAACCTCGACAGGCTAGTTTTCATATCCAGACTCCAGCTCTGCTCTCCTCCTTCTGTTTGTTTTTTACTTGAACCGGGCTGCATCTTTTTCAGCCAGTGGTAAACATGTGGTGAGGTCATTGTGCACAGAAATATGGTGATTTATAAACTGTTACAGTAGATAAGAAGCTTCTTTAGTCATTTATAAACTGATGACAAACAGATATAGGGACAATTAAGTTACATTTTTGTGAACTAAAACAAGCGAATGAACATTAATGAGACCCAAAAACTGACATGTATAAAGCATTTTGTTTGGCACTTAATTTGAAGTTTTCACAGATATGCCTTTCTGCATCGTCATGCTTTTTTTGTCACCTGTAGCCCAGTTTATAAACTGTCATAATTTTCCGCAACAATGCCGAGTTGTCATTATGTATCTTATCTCATCATCTAAATATTTGAAGCACTGCAGATGTCACAGACATGTCAATGTTTTTCTCCTGTGGCCATAAAAAATGTGGAAGAAGGTTTTCCTCATGCTGTTGCTTTGCTGTTCACATGTCAAGAAGACATTTAGACATAAAGACAAGACAAACCCAAAATCAAAGTATATCTATACAGTTAAAATGCTCATTCAATTTTGAGACACAGCTCAGCATCTCATTATGTCTGTTTTCTCCCACAATCCAACAGTGCTGCAGACCGGACCCACAACGGCAGTCTGCATTCTGATTGGTTCAGACACTCTGGAAACTAAACTTCCTATTGGCCAGGTAGACCACCCATAACCTCTGTCTCTTTAAGAGGCATACCCACTTTATGTGGGTTACACAGGCACCTGCACACTCGTTTTCATAATTAGATTTAACGACCCCAGTCAACATTTCTAAGTTTTGTAGAAAATTTTAAGTCTGAAAACAGTGTCACTAATCCTGTCATCTTCTTCTCATTTCTCCTTATCTGTCTGGATTTACCAGCATTCTTGCTCCTCTGATGATGGAACCTCCGGTCTCTTCACCCATCACCATAAACACAGTAAGCTTTCTGTTAATCAAAACCCTTATTTGAATGTCCTCTTTAGTGATATGACCAAACATCTAACTTCAATTGTGTTTAGGTTTAAGTCCCAGGATGGGAAAACAATAGCTACGTAGAGGAACTAAAGGAAGAGCTGGTCTTCCATCGGCAGATTTGTTGCCCAACTGTGCTCTGAAATCCAATCATATTATACTTTCCGCACCAAAGTGCTCCCTTCGACCGCAATCCTCTTCAGGGCGCACCACGCGGCAGAAATCCGCGTCAGCAGCGCCGTGACGCCCTATTGCCGTCAAATGGGCCAGACGCAACGTGAGAAGGAGGTTCTATATGGACACTGTTGATGAGGTACAGGTGTTCCTCATTACACCGGAGGAGGAACACTGGTGCCTGTCACCTTATACTCCATACATCTCCCCTCCCACCCCCCCATCAAACCACTCAGAGCAGCAGGTTCAGGCTGTGGGCACAGAAGCGGCTCTGGAGGAACCTGCCCACCTCTCTTCACCACACTTACCTCTGGCGCCCCCTGCTAGATGTTGGCTCACTTTTGGTTTCACACTTTTTGGTGTTCCTGGTTGTGAGACAGCAGTAACTTTGAGTATGGTGCTGGACCATGCTAAGGGTGATCATGTTGTGGATATCGATCTCTATATTGTCGGTCACATGTTTGCTTACCTGACTTGTGTAGCAATGTTTTGTGGTAGTGGACCACTTGTTGCTGTGATCTTTTTTGTTGGTTAATACCAGTTCAGATCTGGTTGGATTGCTGGTTATTGCTTTGGCAAGTGGTAACTGGATGAATCCATTTTGATTTGGCTGTGAACCTTTGGTAGGTCACTTGTGTGTCAGGTCTGTGTTCGTAAGTGTTTTTTTTCCTCTTAAGGTACCTTCAGGGTGTAAGTACATGTCCTGTTTGAGCTGCTGTACTATTCTTTGCCAGTCTTCATAACCAGTGACCAACATGATGGGCACAGCAACTTATGGCTGTGGGACATGGAGGCTGATAATGTGACAGCAGTCATCCTGAACACAAAATTTTGGTAATGTATTACCAGCCCAAACATTTTTAAATTCATATTTGTTTTGAGTTTTTTTTAAAAGGTTCCCCTTTGGGGCCCTTTTCTTAAGGGTGGGGGTATTGCGGCTCTGGGCCTTATGGCCTGAATTGGTGACGTGACTGATGACAACTCTGTGGGACAGGGCGATGTCTAAATGTCCCTGGGAACCTTCAAAGGCCAGGCACTCTCCTGGGTGTAGGCAAGTCCTCCCCTGGAGAGAAAAATAGTTCGAAGTTTGAGTGGGATGTTGAAAGCACCTGTCTATACTTACTACCCTTTATTTGTTATCTTCTTGGGCAATCTTTCCGTGAACTCTGAAATTATAGAGACAGGTATACTGCCGATGGCCCCATTTGCTGCTGATCTGTAACTTTATGGACCTAAAAGCCGCTCCTCTGTGGCTCTGTAATGACAAAATGATATATTAGCTGAATATCAAATCAGTAAACCTAAATAGGAAGCTTAATTACATTCACTCATTGTTTTGATATTGCAAAGCCAGCAAGATTTCTAATAATGCTTGAATATTTTCCGTTTTGTCATTTAACAACCACAAATTTCAACGTATTTGATATTTTATGTGACACACCAACAGAACATAACACGTAATTGTGACGCTGGCGGTGATGATGTGAGGGTGGTTTTCATTAACAGATGGACAGAGCTATAAATACAGTTCAGTCCTTGAAGGTAACCTGCAGAAGACTTAAAAACTGGGTGGACAGTATGACAGTATGCCCTGTCCCCCAAACAGCCAGCAATACAATAGGAAGGTATAGATTCAGCACCACATATGACAGGTATAGTCAAAGTCCAGACATAAATCCAAAACAGAATCTGGGAAGACTGAAAAAATTCAATTTTAGATGCTGCATCCAAATTGACTGAGCTTAGCCTATTTTGTTTTCATGTATAATTTTCTATCTGATTCACAAAGATGAGCTACTTTCTGTTGGCATGTTTCTGTTATCAAGTCCTAATAGGATACAATAATGTTTGTATTTTAAACATTAAAACACTGAAAGGTTCAATGGCTATAAATATCTTGCAAACTGATTAATAAGCAAAGTAGTTAAGAAAGTACTTTAGATAAATGTACCTGTAGCGCAAAGGTCTGAAGCGGATTTTGGTCCTTTTCATACAGAAAGGTTCCCAGGTGAGTCCATTCCTGTTCAGGCTCCCTCATTCCCTGTAAACCAAAATTAGACAAATATTCTTAGAGATATGTCTGACGTAGACTGTGTGTTTCTGTTTAATATTCAGATACTTGTGGCTTACATAAACAGAAAACTCCTTGGGAGCACTCCAGGTGTTACCAGTCGGGGACAACATTTTAGGAATGTGTCCCAAGGTGACTTGACTGATGACGACTCTGTGGGACAGGGCGATGACTAAATGTCCCTGGGAACTTTCAAATCCCCAGCACTCTCCTGGGTGTAGGCGAGTCCTCCCCTGAAGAGAAAGAGTTCAAAGTTTGAGTGAGATGTTAAAATAATAGACAAAAGTCTTCTAACTATTTATTGCATCATATAGAAACACCATTCTGCTTCATATTCATGTTACATTATGGTTGCAGTTCAGTTCATACGTGAATGACAATGTCTGGGTGGATTGATGGCCGTTCTGGGGCAAACCCAAACCCGTTGCATCTCTGTATTTGGCCAGGATGTAGGGCCGATGGCATCCAGTGTATAACCTTTGCGCCTGTTTTCAAACACACACAGAAAGTGAATTAAAACCATCTAAGCTTAAAATATTCAGATTTATGATGGTAATGACTTACCATGTGATTTCAGCACAAAGTTGGGCAACAAATCTACCAATGGAAGAAGGTAGTCCATCTTGTTCTGCAGGCCAACCAGCACATCCTTCACTTCCTGTTTTTGTCTTCCCTCATTTTCAGATCCTGGGACCGAAACCTAAACACAATTGAAGTTAGCAGTTTGGTCATATCACTAAAGAAGACATTCAAATATGGGTTATTATTAATAAAAAGCTTACTGTGTTTATGGTGGGGGGTGAAGAAACCGGAGGTTCCATCATCAGAGGAGCAATAATGCTGGCAAATCCTAAAAGAGAAGGGGGAAGGTGACAGGGTCAGTAACACTGCTTCCAGACAAAACTTTCTACAAAACTTGGAAATGTTGGTGCTTGGATGTTTGTAGAAGAAAATCATTTACCATAAATCAAGGCGAGAAATAAGACGCCGACAAAACGATGTTTCAGTTTGTACTTCACTATGTCCCCATTGCTGCTACTGCTCCTGCAGCAGCTGATGTCCTTTCCTGAAACAGTGTCTCTTCCTTTGCGGCCATAACGGCGGTATATCCACTTCCTGCTCAGCCAAGGTAGAACAAATACAAATATGTAAACAGATGCATGGATTAGAAGATTTTTGAGTTAAATATGCAAAGTTTTTTTGCAAAAGTGTTCTCTCAAAGAGTAGGAATACTGGTGATCATACCATGGTGCTGGTGCCCATCTCCAATGAAGAGAAAGGCGGGGTTCACCCTGGACAAGTCGCCTGTCTGTCGCAGGGCAACACAGAGACAAACAAGACAGACAATCATTCATACACACACACACAGGGAGTACATGCAAACTCCATGTAGAAAGACTCCAGGCCGGGAATCGAACTACAAGGCAACAGTGCTACCAACAGTGCCACTATGCAGCCGTATTTTTAATTTTCCTTTTAATATATTTTTAGTGCTTTTATCTTTGTCTGAACCTACACAAACTGCATGCCTCCATGCACTGCTAAAATAATTGAAATATTGAACCCTATTTATTTAATTAAATGCTGCAACAGATAGTGAACTATTTAAAATAAATTGTCCAGATAAACTATTTAAGGTAAATTATTTAGAGTGAATTTTTATATTAAAATTTATTGCAGATTGTTTATGGATGTTTGTCTGTTCTGATGGTGTTTACACTTTGTAATGTTTGGGGGTTTTTTTGTGTGTGTGTACCTCACGGGCTGCCGTAGTCAATGAGGGCAGGCCTTATAAGGCTGGTCTAATCATTCTGACAATGAAGGACTTGAATGGCCAAATTGTTTGGTATAATGGAATCTACATTTGGTGTTCCCCGGTGAAAGCAGTGAGGTACGTTTTGTTTGTTTATTGTATTGTACGTTTGTGTTTGTATTCTAATGTTTGTATCTTTTAGTTTTCACGGTGACTGTTGCGACAAGGTGATTGTGGTGACCAGGTGATCACTTGGATCTGAATCACCTGCAAAAGGAAAATAAAAAAGAGGAAATTCACCCGTCGAGACTGGCTAACTAATTCAATAACTGGGGAGCAGCTATAAAAGCGTTTATACTGTTTAAATTGCATCAAATTTTTACTATATGAATTATTTATAGTAAATATAGTTTAATCAAATTAATTTGAAATTTCATTCTGATGTTTCCAGTCTGATTCCTGCACCTCTCTCCCATTGTTACGACTGACTCAAGGTCATAACAAAAACGGGAGACCATGCAGTGGTTAAAGTGCTTAACAAGTAATATTTATTAACAAAAACAACAATGGATTGTGAATGTCGGTATCAGTGGTGTAATGCAAATGCTTGAATGTGGTGTTTGAGTGCATATGGAAGTGCAAAAACAAAGACAAACTCAAATGTCCAGAAGGAAGGGAGCAGAGGCCTGGCACCAAAACACAACAAAAGTCATGTGGGAGAGTGGACACTGAAGACGACCCAGAAGGTGGAGACGGTCAGGTTTAAATGCTCTGTGCTCCAAATGAACTAATCAGCAGCACCTGTAAAGTGGAGGAGCACAAAGACAGACAACAAGGCACCTGCAACTCAGCCCATAACAGAAGGATATTCTGGTTGTCCTGCAGAACAAGATGGACTACCTTCTTCCATGGGCAGATTTGTTGCCCAACTTTGCGCTGAAATCACAATCGTTACTATCATAAATCTGACTGAATGTTTTAAGCTTAGATGGTTTTAATTCACTTTCTGTGTGCAACAGGCGCAAAGGTTTTACAGTGGATGCCATCAGCCGTACATCCTGGCCAAATACAAAGATGCAACGGGTTTGGAATGCAACAGCCATCTATCCACCCAGACATTGTCATTCAGGTATGAACTGAACTACGATCATAATGTAACATGAATATAAAGCAGAATGGTATTTCTATATGATGTAATATTTAGAAGACTTTTGTTTATTATTTCAACATCCCACTCAAACTTTGAACTCTTTTTCTCTTCGGGGGAGGACTTGCCTACATCCAGGAGAGTGCTGGGCCTTTGAAGGTTCCCAGGGACATTTAGTCATCGCCCTGTCCCACAGAGTTGTCATCAGTCACGTCACCTTGGGTCACGTTCCTACAATGTTGTCCCCGACTGGTAACACCTGTAGTGCTCCCAAGGAGTTTTCTGTCTATGTAAGCCACAAGTATCTAAATATTAAACAGAAACACACAGTCTAACTTTCAGAGATATTTATAAAGATATTTGTCTAATTTTGTTTTAAAAGCATTATGTCGTCATAGAAACAACTAACACACAAACTGACAGACTGGCAAACAACTGACAAACATAACTGACAACATAAATTACTGACATTTAATGTAACATAATTACCTGAAATGAGTGGTTAACAAAACACAAATGGCACAGTGAGCCTCCCTACTGGTGCACCTATCACTCTGTGTAATGTAACAAAGATCCAAGTTACCCTTTGAACATAACCTCCAACACTATTCTACAGTGGCCCTGAGGTGCAAACCACTTCAGCAAATTGAAAGCACTACAACATTAACGAAGCGATATTTCACATAACAAAAACACTACAACATTAACGAAGCACAATTCCAAATTACAAAAACACTGCAATATTAACGAAGGACCATTACAACTTACAAAAACACTACATTGACGAAGCACTATTACAAATTACAAAAACACTACAACATTAACGAAGGACAATTCCAGGGGCGTGCTGTGGTGGCGTAGGGGATAGTGCAACCCACATTTGGAGGCCTTCAGTCCTCGACACGGCTGTCACGTGTTCGATTCCCGGACCCGGCCAACGTTTGCTGCATGTCTTCCCCCTCTCCTGTCAGCCTACTTTTGAATAAGGGACACTAGAGCCCACAAAAGACCCCCTGGTGGGGGAAAAAGACAAAAGCAAAGCACAATTCTAAATTACAAAAACAGTGTAATATTAAAGAATGACTATTACAAATGACAAAAACACTACAACATTAACGAAGGATAATTCCAAATGACAAAAACACTACATTAAGGAAGAACTATTTCAAATGACAAAAGCACTACCATGTTAATGAAAGATTATTACAAATTACAAAAACACTACATCGACGAAGCACAATTCCAAATTACAAAAATAATACAAATGACAAAAACACTATAACATTAATGATGGACTATTTCAAATGACAAAAACACTACAACATTAACAAAGTACTATTACAAATGACAAAAACACTACAATGTTAACGAAGGACTATAACAAATTACAAAAGCACTACAACATTAACAAAGGACAATTCCAAATGACAAAAACACTACAACATTAACAAAGCACAATTCCAGGGGCGTGCTGGAGTTATCAGTCACGTCACCTTGGGTCACGTTCCTAAAATGTTGTCCCTGACTGGTAACACCTGTTGTGCTCCCAAGGAGTTTTCTGTCTATGTAAGCCACAAGTATCTAAATATTAAACAGAAACACACAGTCTAACTTTCAGAGATATTTATAAAGATATTTGTCCAATTTTGTTTTAAAAGCATTGTGTTGTCATAGAAACAACTAACACACAAACTGACAGACTGGCAAACAACTGACAAACATAACTGACAACATAAATTA
Source organism: Gambusia affinis (assembly GCF_019740435.1). Taxonomy (NCBI): domain Eukaryota; kingdom Metazoa; phylum Chordata; class Actinopteri; order Cyprinodontiformes; family Poeciliidae; genus Gambusia; species Gambusia affinis. Next base: position 8,937,538 of record NC_057871.1, on the reverse strand, counting down.
CTGACATTTAATGTAACATAATTACCTGAAATGAGTGGTTAACAAAACACAAATGGCACAGTGAGCCTCCCTACTGGTGCACCTATAACTCTGTGTAATGTAACAAAGATCCAAGTTACCCTTTGAACATAACCTCCAACACTATTCTACAGTGGCCCTGAGGTGCAAACCACTTCAGCAAATTGAAAGCACTACAACATTAACGAAGCAATATTTCAAATTACAAAAACACTCCAATGTTAACGAAGGACAATTCCAAATGACAAAACACTACAATGTTAACAAAGAACTATTACAAATTACATAAACACTACAACAAAGGACTATTACAAATTACATAAACACTACAGCATTAACGAAACAGAAGAGGACCTAAGAAATCGCTGATTGGACGACAGCCTGCTTTTACCTTTGAACCAGAAGTTAGTCTGGTGTGTTTTCTTTTAATGGGAACAAAGCACAACCCTTGGAATGGTGTTGGGGATCTTGCCGACTTGCTGCCGGCAATGCAGTTGGAGGTGAACTTCCCCTCAAAGAGCCTGCTGTGGGTGTAGAGCCGGTCCAGTATTCCATGACCAGGATGAAGACCTAAATCCGAAGTTCAACTATCCTAAGAACCCTCCTCTCCAGAACCACTGGATAGACCATACCAGGGAGGCATAAGAGTGTGATCCGACTGTATTTGGAATACACTCTGCAGTCTTTTTGAACAGGGGAACCACCATCCTGGACTGCCAATCCAGGAAAACTGCCCCTGTTGTCCATGCAATATTGCAGTCATGTCTACTAATACAACTCCACAATATCCAGAGCCTTAAGGAAATCGAGGCGAATCTTATGCACCTCTGGTAGCTTTTTAACCAATTTAGTGACCTAAGCACCACAGATTGGAGAGGCGGACCAAAGTCCTCAGACTTTGAAGACATGCATTAGGGGGATTGATGAGACCTTCAAAGTATTCTGCCCTCTGACCCACACTGTCCCAAGCTGAGGTCAGCAGCACAGCATCCCCATTGTAAGTAGTGTTGGTGCTGTACCACTTCCTCCTCTTGAGATGCCAGGTGGTGGACAAGAATTGTCTTTGAGCCATAGGGAATTTGTTCCCCACAAAATATTCAAACTCCTCCATGCCTGAGTTTCTGCCTCGGCGACCAGATGAGCTGCATACCTACATAACCACAATTTAGTTGTAGTTATAATAAAATGCAGGCACATGTAGTCCAGATAGGCAAAATATGTATAAACGAAATGGATGTTTACACCTTTGAAATTTTAACCCCCTGTTTTGTACCCTATTTTTTTTTTGTCTACTTCTAATTTTTACCCATTAACAAATGATTGTTTGTTAATGGATTGTTTTCTACCCAGAAAGTTGTTTGTGGGTAGAAACAAACACGTGATCAAGAAATTAGCCTAAAAGAAATCAAAGAAGCTTTAGAAAACCTTAAAGTCAGAAGTCTTACCCGAGTCCATACTTACCTTAAATCCATCCTGATTAAGCGATCTCTCCATGGATTCGGACATTGTAGAGGCAGGTGTACTCTGGATGGCCCCAGTTGTTGTTTATCTGGAGCTTTATGGAGCTTTATGGAGCTAAAGGCCACTTTTTCGTGGCTCTGTAATGATAAAAGTATGTATTAGTTTAATACAATAGAGCTAAAGAAGATGTTCCGGTGCCTGGTGGTTCTGGTACGTAGGCTTCTTTTTTTTTAATACTCTTTATTTAACGTTTTTCATTACAATAAAACATACAACACACACAGAACTTGGGGCACTGATACATAGATAAGTAGAAAGACAGAAAAAAAAATAAAATACATTACAAGATGTTACACCTGGTTATGCTTCCTTGCTTTTGTAGGTCAGCCATTTAGACCAGCGTTTGTTGTAAGAATGTCCTTTCATACGTAAAAGATATGTCAGTTTTTCCATAGAGTGAATCTCCTCCACGACGTCTCGCCAGTGGTCCAGCTGGGGAGGGAGTTTCTTTAGCCAAGACAGTGTAATTGCTTTTTTGCTTGCAATTGACAGAACTTTAAAAAGGTACTGATCTTCTTTTAGAAACACTTTTCCAGACATCAACCCCAGCAGAAAAATTCTAGGGTCCTTGGGGATGACACCCCAAAATTATCCCAGTAGTCTGACAGATCCCATCCCAATAAGTTGCCAACTTTGGGCAGGACCAAAATACATGAGATTGGCGTTCTGATGGCCACACTGTCTCCAACATTACTGTTCTTCTCCTCTATGTCTACTAGTAATTTGGGGTGTAATAAAGTATCTGATTAAGCACTTCCATCTGAATTCCTTCCATCTTTTGGAGCTAGTAGATGTCTGTTGTGTCACACACATTGAAAGCCAATCATCCTCTGTAATTATTACTCCCAATTCTCTTTCCCATTTAGACTTAATATTCAAGGTGTTATTTCCATTATATTTCTGCAATCCTTTATATAGTTTGGAAACAGTTTTACAAGGGAGGTGAGTATAAGCTTTCGTAAAAATGTTCACAAACCTTCTGGAGGAACACCTTTTTTTATTTTCGTATTGTAAAAATGTCTTACCTGGAAATATTTAAATAAATCTCTGTTCTCAAGATTATAATCCCTTTTCAGTTGCTCAAATGTTTTAAAGGTGTTACCTTCTACAAACTGGCACAAAGCCACAAGTCCTCTATCTTTCCAGCCTAAAAAAAAAGAATCTAATTCTCCTGGCCGAAAGTTTGAGTTACAGGAGGGCCACATCAGGAGTCCTGTGACATCCGCCAATCTGTATCTATCAACCACTTCCTTCTAGATTAACAATGTGCCTTCAACTATACCATTCCCATTTTTGTGGTACGTAGGCTTCTTTAACACCTCCCAGAGGGCAGGAGGCAAAAGAGTGTGTGCGCTGGGTGAGTGAAGTGCTTTGTGATTTTCCCAGCCCTTTCCAAACACCGCTTCCTGTAGATGTCCTTGATGGCAGGGAGCGGTGCCCCGACGATATACTGAGCAGTTTTCACCACCCTCTGCAGCGCCTTCCAGTCGGAGACAGAGCAATTCCTGTGCCAAGCTGTAATACAGTTGGTGAGGATACTCTCAATGGTGCAGCGGTAGAAGTTCATGAGGATCTCTGAGGACAGGTGGTTCTTCCTCAGGGTCCTCATGAAGAGGCACTGTCCCCTTAATGTGGATCGGAGGATGCAGGGCAGTGTTCCTCCTGAAGTCCACGATAAGCTCCTTGGTCTTCTCGGTGTTCAGCTGCATGTTGTTTTTGTCGCACCACTCAGCCAGATGGTCTACCTCCTCCCTGTAAGCGGCCTCATCATTATCTCCAATGGGGCCGATCACCGTGTTGTTTGTGGGTAGAAACAAACACGTGATCAAGAAATTAGCCTAAAAGAAATCAAAGAAGCTTTAGAAAAACTTAAAGTCAGAAGTCTTACCCGAGTCCATACTTACCTTAAATCCATCCTGATTAAGCGATCTCTCCATGGATTCGGACGTTGTAGAGGCAGGTGTACTCTGGATGGCCCCAGTTGTTGTTTATCTGGAGCTTTATGGAGCTAAAGGCCACTTTTTCGTGGCTCTGTAATGATAAAAGTATGTATTAGTTTAATACAATAGAGCTAAAGAAGATGTTCCGGTGCCTGGTGGTTCTGGTACGTAGGCTTCTTTAACGCCTCCCAGAGGGCAGGAGGCAAAAGAGTGTGTGTGCTGGGTGAGTGAAGTGCTTTGTGATTTTCCCAGCCCTTTCCAAACACCGCTTCCTGTAGATGTCCTTGATGGCAGGGAGCGGTGCCCCGACGATATACTGAGCAGTTTTCATCACCCTCTGCAGTGCCTTCCAGTCGGAGACAGAGCAATTCCCGTGCCAAGCTGTAATACAGTTGGTGAGGATGCTCTCAATGGTGCAGCGGTAGAAGTTCATGAGGATCTCTGAGGACAGGTGGTTCTTCCTCAGGGTCCTCATGAAGAAGACGCGCTGATGCGCCTTCTTAATGAATTTGGAGCAGCTGGTCGTCCAAGTCAGGTCCTCGGAGATGTGGACTCCCAGGAACTTAAAGGTGTCCACACGCTCCACCACTGTCCCCTTAATGTGGATCGGAGGATGTAGGGCAGCGTTCCTCCTGAAGTCCACGATAAGCTCCTTGGTCTTCTCGGTGTTCAGCTGCATGTTGTTTTTGTCGCACCACTCAGCCAGATGGTCTACCTCCTCCATGTAAGCGGCCTCTTTGTTATCTCCACTGGGGCAGATCACCATGGTGTCATCTGCAAACTTTCTGATGCCGTTAGACACGTGGACAGGTCTGCAGTCATAGGTGAAGAGGGAGTACAGGAAAGAACTCATCACACAGCCTTGTGGCACTCCGGTGTTTATTAAATGTAATTAAGTCAGAAAACTTACCTTAACTTGTCTGTCAATTAATTTAATTGGCAAAAATTTTTCAAAATAAAAATTTTCCAAAATAATTGTAATAATTTAAGTCAGAAAACTTAACTCAGTCCATACTTACCTTAAATCCATCCTCATTAACCCTCCTGTTTTCCTAATTTTCTGTAAACACCCTTTGTCCTCCGGGTCCGTCTTAACTAAACCCCCAATGTAAGCAGCTTAATTGAATTTTAAACACCAAATTTCACCTTGTATATTGTAATTCACCACAAAATGTGTGAATACTTGAGTTTTCCCTCTCCACTTGAATTCCTATAGCTTAAGAAAAGAAAAAAATGTGCAGAAAGGAGTTTCGAATGCATTTTTATTCATCTCAATGACTCATTTTCCTTTACTTTTCTCCAGTGAACAATTTAAGAGAATGTACAATACAAAAATATGAAAAATAACATAACCCATTCAACTAATTAGCACATGTGGGGCAGTAATACAAAGGCAGGTGTACTGTGAATGGCCCCGGTTGCTGTTTATCTGTGGCTTTATGGAGCTAAAGGCCACTTTTTCGTGGCTTTGTAATGATAAAATTAATTATTTGTAACAAGTGCACAGCCTTTGCAGATATATTTCTTACACCTGCAGCACACAGTATGTGTTTTACGGTCCTTATTTTGAGGGCAGAACTGACATCTCTTCCTCTTTCTTGCCCTAGCTGGGGAAGTGGCTGTGGTAGATGGATCCTCAGGTTGAAAAAACGCACCATGCATTTCCAGGAAAATTCCTTCCACAGGCCAGAGCTTGACGTGTGAATCACAGAATTGCATATATTTAACCAAACCTCATCAGTTATTGTTATTTTGGCTTCTTTTTCCCATTTAACCTTAATATATGTTGTATTACATTTCCTCTCCATTTGTAGACATGAGTATAGTTTGGATATTGTTTTTTTGGGAGGTCTTCCGTTGCTCGGATCTAATAAGGTTTTAAGTATACCTGTTTCGTCCTCCAAAAATTTAATACTTTTATTGTAATGGTGTCTTAGCTGGAGGTATCTAAAAAAGTCACATTTTTCCAGGTTATAGTTATCTTGAAGTTGTTTAAAACTTTTTAATTCATTATTCTTTGTAATCTTCCAGTAACTTGTTATACCTTTTAGTGACCACTGTTTAAATCTCTATCATAAGCAGGCCATCTTAAAATTTGAGCACTTCTTTCAGTCTTTACTTGCTTTAATATTTTATGCCATATGTCCAATGGTACTTTTATCCATAAGGGTAGTAGGTCAGAATCTATATGTTTGTTAATAAGACATGGATCTCCGATGTATTGTAGAGGTGTATCACTGTAAGACAGGTCTATCTCTTTCCATTTAGCCTCACATGTCGGGTCACACCAACCAACTAACACTCTCATCTGCGCCACTCTATAATAGTCCTCTAGATGTGGTAGAGCCCAACCACCCCTTTCTTTTGACAGCTGTAGTGTCTGGAATTTTACTCTCGGTCTTTGTTTGTTCTGGTCCCCATTGTTGCTGCTGCTGCTGGTTTTATTGACATTAGTGGCCTTTATTTGATAGTGAACTGACAGGAAAGTAAGAAATGGTAAGACATACAATAAAGGTCACCACGCCGGGAATTGAACATAAAATAAATAAATATTTATTTTAGATCTTTTGCATGTATATGTATATATGTGTGTGTATATATATATGTATATATATATATATATATTGATGCCTCACCTGAGCTTGAGTGTTCTGCAACTGTTCCATCCCCTATCATACCTGGAGGTATGAGACGAAAAGGATGGTTTCACATTAAACATTTCTGAACATCCAATAAAAGGGCAAGTTATTGCTAAACCTTCTTGTATGTGACCACTTATGTGAGAAATGAGCCATTTGACATCTGCATATTCTGTAGTACAAAAATTGAATGAGCATTTTAACTGTACAGATATACTTTGATTTTGGGTTTGTCTGGTCTTTATGTCTAAATGTGTTCTTGACATGTGAACAGCAAAGCAACAGCATGAGGAAAACCTTCTTCCACATTTTTTATGGCCACAGGAGAAAAACATTGACATGTCTGTGACATCTGCAGTGCTTCAAATATTTAGACGATGAGATGCATGTAAATTTGCAAATATTACACACATACATAATGACAACTCGGCTTTGTTGCAGTAAATTATGACAGTTTATAAACTGGGCTACAGGTAACAAAAAAGCATGAGGATGCAAAAAGGCATATCTGTGAAAACGTCAAATTAAGTGCCAAACATAATGCTTTATACATGTCAGTTTTTGGGTCTCATTAATGTTCATTCGCTTGTTTTAGTTCACAAAAATGTAATTTAATTGTCCCTATATCTGTTTGTCATCAGTTTATAAATGACAAAGAAGCTTCTTATCTACTGTAACAGTTTATAAATCACCATATTTCTGTGCACAATTCTGTCTGACCTCACCACATATTTACCACTGGCTGAAAAAGATGCAGCCCTGGTTCAAGCAAAAAACAAACAGAACGAGGAGAGCAGAGCTGGAGTCTGGATATGAAAACTAGCCTGTCGAAGTTTAAAAAAAACCACCTGCATCTAACATCCGGGACATCAAACCGTGTTTAACAATTTAGAAAATTACAGCCTGACATTCACGAATCAGCACAATTGAAACTAGCAGCGTGACGTCATGAACTGCTAACTTTAATGTGCCCTTCATCAGCAATTAGATTTAAAAAAAAAAGACGCATCACATATTATACTGCCGAAAGCCAGATCAAGTAAACTCACAGCCGCTGATGACTTTTATACATACAAATATTTTTGGAAGCTACGTGAGATTTAGTCTTATTTAGATGGTGGAATAAATCCAGCTAGCAAGTTCCTCGAGATAAACGCATAAATGGGCGCTGCACTTGGAGTGGGGGGAAAAAAAAAGGAAAGCGGTCACCGTTATCTAGCAAATAACATCGTCTTACCTTTATATTTCACAAGCAAGCACAGCACTTACAAATCATAAGTAAAGACGTTTTTTAGTAAAACGAATACTACATCAAAATAATACCGTAGTTTACAAAAATATAGTAGGTGGACGCCAGTTTTCAAAAAGTCGTTAACTAACTATTAACTATTAATACTGCTATAAACGATATTTATTTTTTAAAAATGGTTTATTGGTTTATTTTACGTTACCCAAGAGGTGCCAAAAGTGATTACTCCAACTTCTAAATCCAAGCCAAGTCGACGATGTACATTACAGAGTCGGAGCAGATAGACCTTTGAATGTCTGGACAACTAGATTTCGCGCTTCGTAAAGGTTCTTGTTCCCATGATGCAATGCGTGAAATTGAAAATACAGTAGAAATGTCCGTTAAAATAATAACGGAAAATTCCTTCGAATTTTTACTGACAGACATGTAACATTAAGGCAAATTATAAAAATATTTACCACATCAGATATTTGACTATCAAGGTCTTCAAGATAGTATAATTTGTGGGTGATGGTTATCTTTGGGATGTCTTCAATTTTAAGGAATAACCAATTGTTTATGTCTCTTCTTAGTTTAAAAGAAAAGGGACAAGGAAAAAAAAGAGATGATTAAGGGATTTTCACCTTCACATTATATTCACCAATTTTCAATTTGGGTAAAGATGAAGTAACATTTGAATATCTTAAGGTCTTTAGGATAAGATGACCTTATCCAAAACAGGAATAGCTTTGCATACTTATAGATATCCATTACAAGTACATTTCAGATTAAATTTGTTGGTAAAATCTCTGATTTAACAAAACACCATTATTGTCCATGAAGTCAGTTACGAATATGGAGACATTTAGGAGAGGGCATATAGCAGTGAGTGAATGATGTTGATTCACAACACTAAGACCCTCCTCATAGTTCTGATTGATTGTTTTTGGTCAGAACGGCGCATTATTTTAGCCAGCCATAGCAGTTCAGGGAAGAGATTGAGGAGATTTATCTTTTCGCAGATTATCTGTCTCATAGCAACCGTCATGACATGGTGACAGCTTTAACAAATAGGGAAAGAACATATATTTTTATTTAATTAAAGTTATATAAAGCAGCTTGAACAAAATGCAACTACATAGGACTTTTGCGAAGTCTGGATTGCGTTAGGTATACTGCTGTAACATTATGATTTTTAAAATCACCATAGATGAACACGATAAACCTTTTGATTTAATATTGAATGGATCAAACTCAATGAGCTTGCTCTTTTGTGTTCCACCATCCATTGGTGTAGCTACTGTTTATGTTCTACAGTGTCCACGTTTAAACGTTTCTGGCTGAACTTTACTACAAATACCACTGAGCCTGTGTTTGGGTGTTTTATTCTTGGTATGAACCAGTTTTAGTTTGAGCGTTGGGTTTAAAAGTATAGGAATATTGCACAAGGAAAATATTCTCCAGCCACAGAAGGGATGACAATGTTTTTCCTCCACTTGGTTTTTTCTCCTTCACTGGACTGAGCAGACAGTTTTTATTTACTTTTGAAATCGTGAATCCTTTTCTCTTTAGGAAACATTTCTTGTATTGTTGCCCGAGATTTGCAATGTGGGATGTTACGTCCTTCCGTCCGTCCATCCGTTCAATTAACTGACAACGAAATTAGCTATTAATTACTATTACCGGTAGCTCATTCTCGCTTAAGTCATTAGATAGAAGTGAGCCTGATTGGTTGGGGTTTGCTTTTGCAGCAAACAGTTGCTGCAACAGTTTTCTGGAACTTTTGCAGTATGCTTGTTCACTTTGAAGTACATTTTAATAACAGGTCTTTATTGTGTTATACTTATCATGTTCAGTAGTTTTTATTTAGAGGCCCATTGTTGAAGTACAAATTAACTGTTACAGTATCTTTGGACCTACGTTTTAATAATTAGAAGTTCAGGGTACTACTTGAACTGCACTAAATATAAAGTACTACTGTAATTTAAATATTTACTAGTTGCCACATATGTTTGCACATACAAATTAATAAACTTATTAACTAAACAGGATTTTAGTCATTTTATGTATTTAAAGCTGCATTATGTTAAATCAACACTGAAATTCCATTGTGTTTGCTGAAGCTGACATCACACCCATGGAACTTGTGAATGTTTGAAACTTACATCCCAAGCGTCTTGGAATTTTGTCATTAAAGGAGAAATGTTTTACTGAATTTTGTCATTTGTGCTTGCGGACTTCGGAGAAGAGAGACGTTCAAGAGTTCAAGAGAGTTTTACTTCATTTCAACTGAAATACAGTAAAAATACAAGGATGAAACGTAAGTTTTTCTTTGAATATTTATCAAGAATAACTAGATCACAATTTTGGAAGGATATAAAAATTGGTTTGACAGAATTATTTGTGATTTGTTAATGAAGATTGTTGGTGAGAAAAAAGTTTTTTCAGTTTAAGATGAAATAGTTTTGCTTCTTGTTTTATGTAAAGATTGAAAATATCAGGACTGTTGTTTTTTAGTTTTTTTGCATGTTTTATAATGATGAGAAGAAAGAAATCTGACTGGTTTGGCTCTAAACATTAAATAAATGAGAAATAAGTTTGTATAATTTTAAATTAAAAAACAGAGTTAGATGGTTCAAATCTTGAAAATTTTTCCCTAACTGTAGATTTAAAAGTTGTTTAAAGTTCAATTTAAATTTAAGACGGAACAGTTTGTTTTCAGTCGTATGCAAAGATAGGAAATATATATGTATATAATTTTTTTTTTCTTTGCACGTTTTATAATGGTGACAAGAATCAAATCTGGAAAAATTTAAAAGCTGTTTAAAGTTATTTTATTTGAAGATCAATGACTGATAATTTTCAGAAATAATGGTTTGACTTGCATGGGAATAAAGTTAAAATAAATGACAGTTTTAAATTTCATGAATGGTTTTAAGACACTGAAACTGATAAAAAGTTATGCGATTTTGTCTTGTATTGATATGCTTTGTGACAAAGTCACTGACCAACTTTCCATGCCTCTGTTTTGGATTAGAAATCGTGAGAAGAAGTGTTCGACTCATGTTAAATGGATATTATGGAGCGGACGGAAAACCAACGATCTCCTATAAAGAGACCAGGATCAGGTAATCCAAATCAAAAGAAATATTAAATTCAAGACATGGGAAAAAATTTTTTTCATGTCTGGAGAGACATGGTACGACCTGGGGACTCCCTTGTTCTGCTTGGGGACTTCAATGCTCACGTGGGGAATGACAGTGAGGCTTGGAGGGATGTGGTTGAGAGGAACGGCCCACCTGATCTGAACTCAAGTGGTCTTCTGTTGTTGGACTTCTGTGCTCGTCATGGATTGTCCATAACGAACACCATGTTCAAACATAAGGGTGTCCATATGTGCACTTGGCACCAGGACACCCTAGGCCGCAGTTCGATGATCGATTTTGTCATCGTTTCATCGGATTTGCGGCCGTATGTCTTGGACACTCGGGTGAAGAGAGGTGCGGAGCTGTCCACTGACCACTACCTAGTGGTGAGTTGGCTCCGCTGGTGGGCGAGGATGCCGGTCAGACCTGGCAGGCCCAAACGTGTTGTGAGGGTCTGCTGGGAACGTCTGGGGGAATCCCCTGTGAGACGGAGCTTTAACTCCCATCTCGTGGCTCCAAAGCAGCCACTTATTTTAGGTAAAATATTTTTTGTTTGTTGCCATTATTTTTATATAGGTTAGTTTATATTTTGATGAAAAAGTTGTAAAATGATAAAGCATACAGGGGGAGGGAGTATTTTTTTATATGCTCTTTACAGCAGTAAATTACAGGTAAAAGGACCTGAAGGACCTTAGTAAGAATATAAAGTCAAACTAACTTATGCCAAATGGCTGTTCAAAAAATTTTGCAAAGTTTGTGTTCGTAATGTGATAACGTTGAATAATGACCCACATCTCCCTTGAATAATAGATTCTTATTCTCAATGGTGACTTCCTGGGTAATTAAAAACAAGATGTGAAAAAGTTCAAGGGAAATAAATACTTTTGCAAAAATGTCTTTGCATATTTAACCCAATAATCTTAGGATCTATTTATCTGTTTACATAATTGTATTTTTTCTACCTTGGCTGAACAGGAAGTGGACATACCGTCGGTATTACCACATATCAAAAGAAGAGACCTCTTCAGGAAAAAACATCAACTGCAGCAGCATCAATAGGGACCTATTGATGCACACGCTGAAACATTGTTTTCTCAGCGTCATATTTCTCGCCCTGTTTTACGGTAAATGACTTTCTTCTACAAACAGCCAAGCACCAATATTTCTAAGTTTTGTAGAAAGTTTTTAGTGTGAAAGCAGTGTCACTAATCTCATTTCTCCTCATTTGTCAGGATTTACCAGCATTCTTGCTCCTTTGATGATGGAGCCTCTGGTTTCTTCACGTCCTACCATAAACACAGTAAGCTTTCTGTTAATCAACACCCATATATTAATGTCCTCTTTACTGATATGACCAAACATCTAACTGCAATTGTGTTTAGTTTTCGGTCCCAGGATCTGAAGATGAGGGAAGACTGAAACAGGAAGTGAAGGATATTCTGGTTGACCTGCAGAATAAGATGGACTACCTTCTTCCATCTGCAGATTTATTACCCAACTTTGCGCTGAAATCACAAGGTAAGTCATTACTATCATAAATCTGACTGAATGTTTTAAGCTTAGATGGTTTTAATTCACTTTCTGTGTGTGTTTGAAAACAGGCGCAAAGGTTTTACAATGGATGCCATCGGCCGTACATCCTGGCCAAATACAGAGATGCAGTGGGTTTCGGTTTGCCCCAGAACGGCCATCGATCCACCCAGATATTGTTATTCAGGTATGAACTGAACTGCAATCATAATGTAACATGAATATGAAGCAAAATGGTATTTCTATATGATGTAATATTTAGAAGACTTCTATTTATTATTTTAACAAACTTTGAACTCTTTTTCTTCAGGGGAGGACTCGCCTACACCCAGGAGAGTGCTGGGGATTTGAAGGTTCCCAGGGACAGTCATCGCCCTGTCCCACAGAGTCGTAATCAGTCAAGTCACCTTGGGACACATTCCTAAAATGTTGTCCCCGACTGGTAACATCTGGAGTGCTCCCAAGGAGTTTTCTGTTTATGTAAGCCACAAGTATCTGAATATTAAACAGAAACACACAGTCTAACTGTCAGACATATTTCTAAGAATATTTGTCTAATTTTATTTTGCAGGGAATGAGGGAGCCTGAACAGGAATGGACTCACCTGGGAACCTTTATCTATGAGGAGGATGGAGATCCTCTTCAGACCTTTGAGCTACCGGTATGTTTATCCAGTTGCTTTTTTAAGCTACTTTCCTTAAGTGCTTTACAACATATTTATAGCCATTGAACCTTTCAGTGTTTTCATGTTAAAACTATAAACATCATCGAATTCTATTGGGACTTGATCGGAAAAACGTGTTAACAGAAAGAAGCTCATATTTGTGAACACAAAAGAAAATTATACATGAAGAAAAAAAAAGCTCAAAACAATTAGTGGTAAATCTAGAGAGTGTTTTTGTCTGTTGTTGGAGACTTTAATGGCGATAACTCTGCTTTGATGCAGCTTGTCTGCTTGGATGGCATTAGCCGCTTATGGCTAATGCTAATTAGCATTATCAGCTAATGGCTAATGCTAATTAGCATTAGTCTAATGGCTAAAGCCATTAGCGGCTAACGGCTAACGCCATTAGCTGCCATCAGATTCTCCCGCTTCCTCAGCTGGTCACACACAGTCATCCTCAACACCAAACCCTCACCAACACTCAGCAGAGGAGACCCATCCCATTCTGTGTCCACATTGCAAACAAATCACACATTTAAAAAACTGAATAATGCTATCGATCAATGTTTACCAATCGCCATGGCAACGCTCGCAACAGTTCCTGAGTGCCACCGGTTTTAGGGGGCGCTGTGTTTTGGTTACCTTAATGAGAAAATTGTACCAAGACCAACTGCTGCAACCAACAGAAAAATTTAATACCCTAAGAACCGATTGACCAATGACCATGGCACCAGTAGTGAGATGATTTTAGTAAAATTAATACCTAGCCGAAAGATTTGCACAAAGATGTCCTTTTGCACAGAACATTTTATGTATTTAGATAGAATGCCAAATAACATATTTAGACAGTTTGTCAGCAAAATAAAATTGATTTGGGGGTGAGTTTCACTTTAAGTCTTCTGCAGGTTTTCTTCAGGACCGATCTGTATTCATAGCTATTTCCGTCTACTAATGAAGACCAACCACCCTCATCACCTTCCACTTCACAATTATGTGCTTCTTTGTGTTGGTCTATTACATAAAATACAAATTAAAACATGAACATTTGTGGTTGTATGACAAAATGGGAAAACATTGAAGCAATGTTGGTGGTGCTCTTGCAAGGGTTTGCAATCTCAAAATATTTTGCCTCTAATAAACTCCCTTTAAGTTCTACTGTATTATATTAAACTAATACATCATTTTATCATTGCAGAGCCACGAAAAAGTGGCCTTTAGCTCCATAAAGCTTCAGATTAACAACAACTGGGGCCATCCAGAGTACACCTGCCTCTACAACGTCCGAATCCATGGAGAGATCGCTTAATCAGAATGGATTTAAGGTAAGTATGGACTCAGGTAAGATTTCTGACTTTAAGTTTTTCTAAAGCTTCTTTGATTTCTTTTAGGCTAATTTCTTGATTATTTGTTTGTTTCTACCCACAAACAACTTTCTGGGTAGAAAACAAGCCATTAACAAACAAACATTTGTTAATGGGTAAAAATTAGGAGCTGATTAAAACATTAGTGTACAAAACAGAGCTTTCAAATTTCAAACGTGTAAACATCCATTTCATTTATGCATATTTTGCCTATCTGGACTACTTGTGCCTGCATTTTATTGTAACTACAACTGAATTGTAGTTATGTAGGCATGCGGCTCAGGTGGTCGCTGGGACAGAAACTCTGGCATGGAGGAGTTTGAAGATTTCATGGAGAACAACTTCCCTATGGCTTCAAGACGATTCTGGCATCTCAGGAGGAGGGAACTTCGGATTGAGATCCTCATCCTGGTCATGGAATACTGGACCAGCTCTACACCCACAGCAGGCTCTTGGAGGGTGCATGGAAGTTCACTCAGCCAGTCTACATCTGCTTTGTGGACTTGGAAGAGGCGGCCGACTGTGTCCCACTGGGAACCCTGTGGGAGGTACGCTAGGCCCTCCCAGTGGGTGTCTGAGCTTGGTCTGCAATGCCGGCAGTAAGTCGGGCTTGCTTCTGGTGAGAGCTGGCCTCCGCAAAGGTTGACCTGATTCTGTTTATAAATTTATGGACAGAATCCCCTGGTCCTTCTGTGGAGTTGAGAGTGTCTGTTTTGGTGGCCTTAGGATTGTGTCTCTGCTTTTCGCAGATGATGTGGTCCTATTGTCTTCATCAGGATGACCTACGGCCTTCACTGGAGCAGTTCGCAGCAGAGTATGAAGTAACCAGGAGGAGGATCGGTCACCTGTTAGATCACTGTATGATCGCTGTCTGAGCGTGGTCTTCATTGCCGGCAGTAAGTCGGGCTTGCTTCTGGTGAGAGCTGGCCTCCACAAAGGTTGACCTGATTCTGTTTATAACCTTTATGGACAGAATCCCCTGGTCCTTCTGTGGAGTTGAGGGTGTCCCTTTTGGTGGCCATAGGATTGTGTCTCTGTTTTCTGCAGATGATGTGGTCCTATTGTCTTCATCAGGACGTGACCTACAGCTTTCGCTGAAGCAGTTTGCAGCCGAATGTGAGGCAGCTAGGATGATGATCAGTGACCTGTAGGTGACCAGTGTCAGAGAAGTTTAAATTTTGTGGGATTTTGTTCAAAACTGAGGGAATTTTGGAGCAGGTGATCGATAGGCAGATTGGTGCAGTGTCTGCTGTAAAGAAGGCACTGTACCGGTCTGTCATCGTGAAGATAGAGCTGAGTCAAAAGGTAAAGCTCTAGATTTACTGGTTGATCTGTGTTCCTACTCTCAGCTGTATTCATGAGGTTTGGGTCAAGCGGCCGAAATGAGTTTTCTCCGCAGGTTGTCTGGGCTGTGCCTTATATTTAGGGCAAGAAGGTCAGTCATCCGGGAGGGACTCAGAGTAGAGCTGTACTTCTCCATGTCTAGAGGAGCCAATTGAGGAGGTGTGGGCATTTGGTCAGGCTTCTTACAAGCCTCCCCAGTGAACTGTTCTGAACATATCTTACCGGGAGGAGTCCCGGAGAAAGACTCAGGACACGTTGGAGAGACTGTATTGCTTGGCTGGTCTGGGAATACATTGGGGTTCCCTGGATGAGCTAGCCCAAGTGGCTGGGGAGAGAGAAGTCTGCACCTCCTTACTTAGGCTGCTACCCCTGCGAACAAACCCGGATAGGCAAAAGAAAATGGATTGATGGATGGATGGATACAACTAAATTGAACATTCGTTATAGAATGTTAATATTTTCATATAATTGGAATGTTTTGGATTCAATGTTTTCTCCAGGTGATCTAGTTTTCCACCAAAACACTCCGGGCTTTAGAGAACAATGGTTGTAAGAGATACATTCATTGTACCTCTTACAACAATCCAGGATATTGCCTGGATTATGTTTGTTGTTTGTTGTCCTGTGTTTGTGTTTTTTCCATTCTCTATCTACAGGTTACAGTGCTGTGGTTCTGGAGCTTCGCCATCCCTCTCTCTACGCCTCCTTGCCTCCACGGAGTGCTGCTCTACATCCTTGTCATGCACAGTTGAGTTTCTGTTTAATTTTGTATCTTGTCACTTACACAGGTATCATGTATCAATGTTGTTGCTAACTTTGTGTTTTGTGTTTCCGCAGGTCCCAGCATTGTGTTTGTGTCTCTTTTCTATCATCTTTTTCTTCAGCCAGTCGAGGCAGACGGCTGCCCGTCCTGAGTCTGGTTCTGCTGGAGGTTTCTCTCAGATCAAACTGAGGTTTCCTCTCCACTGTCGCCATGTGCTTGCTCAGGATGGGGGATGTCATCAAATTGGTTTATGATCAATTTGATGGGGTTCGCCGAGGACCCCTCCGGGGAATCGTCACCTTAACGTGGTGGAGGGGTTTAAGTACTCCAGTGATCCTGATGGCTGTCTATTATTATTTTTATTTTATCTAGACATTAGAGAGCTAATGGTCTGTAATGTCAAAGATGGCTTCAGGGATGGGGTCAACCAAGAACGATTCAAACTCTGTCCTCCCAAATAAATAAGGAGTTTTCAGCAGAAAATAATGCAAGCTTGACCTTATTTCTTAAGGACCAAAATGAGGATCCCCATGGGTTTGACCATTCCTTTAAGACATTTTGTGATCAAGAAATTAGCCTAAAAGAAATCAAAGAAGCTATTTGTGGTATGAAGCAAAATACATTTCTTGGGAATGATGGTTTAACAAGCGAATTCAAGACGTATTTCACTGATACGTGTTAGGTCATATCTAAAAATGTCAATACCAGTAAATCAGACCATAGGGAAGATAATTTAAATGATCACAATTGGCTCATGACACAGCAATATCTCTTTCCAATGAAAATGAAAAAGATATAGTTTCTTGTATGCAAGAATTTTCATCAGGTTTGAAAATGAATTTTAGCAAGTCTGTGTTATTTCCCTCATAAATGATAATCTCCCAGAAATATAACACATACCTGTTATCAGTCGTGGAATCCAAAATCCCCAACAAGAAATCTGTTTATAAGAATATTTTTGACAAGTTTGAAATTCATGA
The DNA here is from genome assembly GCF_019740435.1 of Gambusia affinis. NCBI lineage: Eukaryota > Metazoa > Chordata > Actinopteri > Cyprinodontiformes > Poeciliidae > Gambusia > Gambusia affinis. The sequence goes on along the minus strand of NC_057871.1, from coordinate 8,920,404 downwards.
CCCTTCTACTCGGTAACCTCTATGTATGTTTTAAGTCACCCCCATCAGGTAGGCGGGACTTCTGGAGACAACAAAAGCTATCCGTTAGCATATGTGTGACGTCACATCCGGTCGGCGGGACTTCTAGTGACAACAAAAGCGATTCCGTTAACAACGTGTGACGTCACATCCGGTACGTGGGACTTCTTGGGACGCAATGCACAAGTCCTTCACGGGACCTGCGACGTCACCTCCGGTGGGCGGAACTTCCTGTAGACAGCAGACTGCTCTTTGGAAAGCCATTTTAACATAAATTCGGTTTTGTCTGACTTTCCGTATTTACATTCTAGATGTCTAAAAATGCATTTTGACTAGAAAAAACTACATTTTTACAATCCCGGATGGTAATTTAAGATATCTGCATTTACATTCTGACTAGTAAGAATAATAAATAATACAAGATAGTTTCAATTACATTTTGACAGTCAAGATTTCTTTCAAGATATCTCAAATAATGTCACTGGGTCTCTCTTTAAACAGGACACATATGTGTAATTATGATTTAAGATATCTTGAACGTATTTATCACTAGTCAAAATTACAATTTTCATCCATCCATTTTCTGTTCACTCTTCGTCCCTAATGGGGTCGGGAGGGTTGCTGGTTCCCATCTCCAGCTAAATTCCGGGCGAGAGGCGGGTTCACCTGGACAGGTCGCCAGTCTGTTGCAGTACAACACAGAGACATACAGGACAAACAACCATTCACACACACACTCACACCTAGGGAGAATTTAGAGAGACCAATGAACCTGACAGTCATGTTTTTGGACTGTGGGAGGAAGCCGGAGTGCCCAGAGAGAAACCACGCATGCACAGGGAGAATATGCAAACTCCATGCAGAAAGTCCCCGGGCCGGGAATCGAACCCAGGACCTTCTTGCTGCAAGGCAACAGTTCTACCAACTGCGCCACTTTGCAGCCCAAAATTACAATTTTAGATATCTGAAATAAGAATGATGTGGAAGCCCCTTTGTGCTGTCTAAACAGTTGCCTGCAGACTTTTATGTTTCCTGCACAAAATTGTCAGTAAATGCCACAACGTAGAAAGAGCTCGGCAATGTTGGAAATGCAGAGATAGCAAAACATAAAATATAAGACTGCTTCTGATATCCACAAAAAAATGTCCTGTTTAATCATTTCCGACAAACTGAATGCACTTAAAATCAGCTTTGAAAAGCTAAAATTGCTATTGTCAATCCATTTTCAACATGAAAGTGATGCATTTTTAAAAATCCTTTTTCATTTTCTCTATTTTTCTTTGTTTTATTAAACTTTCAAAGTGCTACACAAGTCAGGGACGTTTAGACTTTACAGAATACATATTCAAGATATCAGTAATGTCATTCTGATTAGTCACAATGCCAATTTAAGATATCTTTAATTTAGTTTTGTCTAATTATTATTTCCTTTTAAGATATCTAGTTTAATTTTCACTAGTCAAAACTAACATTGAGATATCTTGAATTTACTTATAACTAGTCATAATTTCATTGTAGATACCTGAAATGTGTATTTCAGATAGTCAGTAACTTTTATGCATACCTACATCAACAGAAAACTCCTTGGGAGCACTCCAGGTGTTACCAGTCGGGGACAACATTTTAGGAATGTGTCCCAAGGTGACGTGACTGATAACACCTCTGTGGAACCGGGAGATGACTAAATGTCCCTGAGAACTTTCAAATCCCCAGCACTCTCCTGGGTGTAGGCGAGTCCTCCTCTGAAGAAAAAGAGTTCAAAGTTTGAGTGGGATGTTAAAATAACAAACAAAAGTCTTCTAACTATTACATCATATAGAAATACCATTCTGCTTCATATTCGTGTTACATTATGATTGCAGTTCAGTTCATACCTGAATAACAATATCTGGGTGGATCGATGGCCGTTCTGGGGCAAACCCAAACCCACTGCACCTCTGTATTTGGCCAGGATGTACGGCCGATGGCATCTACTGTAAAACCTTTGCTCTTGTTTTCAAACACACACAAAAAGTGAATTAAAACCATCTAAGCTTAAAACATTCAGTGAGATTTATGATAGTAATGACTTACCTTTTGATTTCAGTGCAAAGTTGGACAATAAATCTGCTGATGGAAGAAGGTAGTCCATCTTATTCTGAAGGCCAACCAGCACATCCTTCACTTCCTGTTTTTGTCTTCCTTCATCTTCACATTCTGGGACCGAACCCTAAACACAATTGAAGTTAGCAGTTTGGTCATATCACTAGAGAGGACATTCAAATATGGGTTATTATGAATAAAAAGTATACTGTGTTTATGGTGGGGGGTGAAGAAACCGGAGGTTCCATCGTCAGAGGAGCAATAATGCTGGCAAATCCTAAAAGAGAAGGGGGAAGGTGACAGGGTCAGTAACACTGCTTCCAGACAAAAGACTTTCTACAAAACTTAGAAATGTTGGTGCTTGGATGTTTGTAGAAGAAAATCATTTACCATAAATCAAGGCGAGAAATAAGACACTGACAAAACGATGTTTCAGCTTGTATTTCATTATGTCCCCATTGCTGCTACTGCTCCTGCAGCAGCTGATGTCCCGTCCTGAAACGGTGTTTCTTCCTTTGAGTGAACACTTTGTGTTTATAAAAATCAGCCATGTTTGCGGCCATAACGGCGGCGGTATGTCCACTTCCTGTTCAGCCAAGGTAGAACAAATACAAATATGTAAACAGATGCATGGATTAGAAGACTTTTGAGTTAAATATGCAAAGTTTATTTTGCAAAAGTTTTCACTCAAGAGTAGGAATACTTTCGCCACGTTTTCCATTGAATGTATTTGTTGACTGATCTCACCTGACTCTGGTCTCTTTATAACACACATTCGGTGTTCCATCAGGGTTGTAATATCCAGATGATTGCAAACGAACACTTCGTCTTGACATCTCTAAACTGAAACAGAGACATGAAAAGTTGGTCAGTGACTCTAAAACAACACATGTCAAATATGTAACATAACTGCATAGTTTTTGGTCTGTTTCAACACCTGCAAATCATTTGTGAAATATAAACTGATTTATTTAATATTTAAAGCCATTCCAGTCATAGTATTATTTCTGACGATAAATAGCAGTCACTGATCTTTACATTTTCATATGAACTAACTGTAGTGGCGATTGTTTGTCAAACCAAACATCCAATAAAATGTTCCTTCAAACCACTTTAAGGCACTGGGGTCCAGTTTCCTAACGCAGGCAAAAGAAGTTTAATGTCCAAACTTGTTGATTATTCAGGATGATTTATTTTTTCTTTTCAGCAACAATTACAGAGTTCAAACTTTCCTTTGTTCTCCTGCTCTGCTCTCTTGCTCTGGTAAAAACCATAGGCTCCAAACCCAAATGCCTGCTGGTCCTTTACCAGGCCCCTATACTTATAGAAAATGGACTGACCCACATGACTTCCTATCTGACTGAAAGAATAAATAAGAAAAATAATAAAACAAAAGATAAATAGAATCAACAATGATTAACCTGCAAATAAATGCTGTAAATAATACAAAAAATATACATTTAAGAATTAACTAACAAGATTCAAATGGATAAAGAAATAAAGAATAAATAGCTCCAACACTAACTTTAAACACAGAACTTTAAATCAACTGCTGGAGCCAATTTTTTCAGATTTGCTCTTTCTCACCATTGTCAAATATGCAAAAAAAAAAAAAAAAAACTTAAAAAAAATAGTTTACATCTTTTCATAAAACAAGAAAAATACTATTTCATCTTAAACTAAAAAAACTTATTTCTAACTGGCTCTTTCTTAACTTATCACTAGCAATTCTTCCAAATAATTGTAGTATATCTTTTCAAAAGTGTAGTTAGTTATTCCTACTTGATAAATATTAAAAGAAAAATACTTACACTGACTGTATGTTAAATATAATCTGTTGGGTAAATTGTATTATTGGTATTATCAATTATTTGTTGTTCATGTAGTCTTATAGTTATATCTTTATAATGTCTTACTTATATGCCTTTACTTCATTTTAATCTTAGTATAAAGAGTGTTGTGCTGAATAACTTTGATTCCATCCTGAGGCCTTCCTGAGAGAAAGCAGTGACAACCGCTTCCAGCAGAGTTTGCGGCCCGGCCGGAAACTCTGCTCTCCTTGACCTGTTAGATAGCAACAAAGCCGTCGCCGTGAAGCCTTACAACTTGTTCTGCTCGACGCCGTGCCTGGAACAGAAGAATCTAGTGTGTAGATAACATGTGTCTATATAATGATTGTCATTAGCGCTGCAACTATGTGATGATTTGTTTTCCCCGCCCTTTGAGAGTTGCAGCGTCCAATGTGATAGGGATCCTAAATGCAATAAAAAGAGAGGAGCAGGCATATGTGATTTTAGAGCGGTAGGAGATTGTAACTGAAAGCACATCTCTGTCTGTTCTCCTCGCGAGTATTCAGAATTCATCTCTCTTGTCTTTAATTAATTTTGTCTTTGATAGGTGTTTGAACCTGACATAATCACTGAGTTTAGCTGAAAATAAGTAAATCTCTCTTCAATATTTTTTGTCACTTCTCTGAGATCTGCAACAACAAATGAGAGAATTTTGACAAAAAATCCTCTTTTGTTGAGAAAATTCTACAATCTATACTTTTTTATATTCTAATTTTTGATTAGTTTGTTTAATCTGTCAGCCATAATCATCAAAAGTGTATAATATAATGTCTTCATATAGTCAACTCTCCTATAATAAATATATGTATTATATGTGTTTCACTATGTGAGTGACAAGTGTTTATTTTTATTAACACAATTTTTACGTCAATAAACTAAATTTATGGTGTTCAAACTAAAATAAAATAAAAACCTTCTGATTCAATTGGGAAATTAGAAAATGCTAAATAAATTCAAACTTAATTCATTATCGTTTGAATTTATTGTGTTACTATTCCACCTTGGGAAAAATGCATGACATCAGCGACACTTTGTGGTAAAACTGTGAAGGTGCAGCACTACCCCGTGGTGAGGTCGCAGCCTCGGAAGTGAAGCACAGCTCCATCTTGTGAGTCTGGCTGGTAAAACCGTCTGAGTAACGAGGAAATTGTTAGAAATCATTGTACACACATCCTTCCGCCAATAGAGCGGATGGCTATTAGGATGAAGATCATGGCCTCCGGCGAGTGAAACAATATGTCCCCCTCGGTTTGAAACCAACGGTCAACGTGACACCGCTCAGCCAAGCCAGCCGGATGCAGAGTAAAAATCCGGTAGGAAGTGGACCACCGCAAGGGAAGCGTGTTGTTGCACGCAGCAGTGAAAATGCTGGCTGGCGGTAGATATATTTGAGGGGACTGACAGGTTGACTGGATAGGAGATTAGTGTGCAACAGAAAGGAGGCAGATCTTACTGTTGGTGGAGATGAGGTGATCGGGGGACGGGGGGTAGATCCACTGAGGCACAGATCAGCTACAAGTGGGCGAGTAGCAGCGAGGACTCTCTGAATGCTGTCTGTTTTCAGGCTTAGAGAGCGAGGGACCGTTGGAGGGTGGACAGGCAGGTGAGCAGATAAGTGGAGGTCCAGGGCAGATGGATCAGGGGGCGATCAGGAATCCAAAGTGAGCAGATCAGAAGGAGCCAGGCAGAAACGGGAAGCTGCTATCAGCATGCAGCTGATGGAATTCCTCCGGGGGGGGAAAAACCAGTGAAGGCACGAATCGCACCAGGAACGAGGACTCTGGGGGAAAGAATGGACATGTACGAAGTTAGAACGATGACTGAAGCTCGCTAATATCTACTACTAGGTAGTTCAGGTTACCACTAGGTACGATGGAAGCATCTGGCGTCTGCCACTGGAACCCAGCTCCTATTTAACTTCTCCCCCTGATACACTGATGTGCTGCAGGTCATGGATTCCAGTGGTGAATGTGTCAGGCACACATTCACCGCTGTGAATGTGAGTCGCAATCATCACAATCACAGGGTGGGACGCCAACCTGTCCCACGACTCTGTGGAACCGGGAGATGTCTAAATGTCCCTGAGAACCTTCAAAGGCCCAGCATTCTCCTGGATTTAGGTGAGTCCTTCTGAAGAAAAAGAGTTCAAAGTTTGAGAGGGATGTTAAAACAATAAACAAAAGTCTTCTAACTATTACATCATCTAGAACACAGGTGTCAAACTCCAGTCCTCAAGGGCCGGTGTCCGGCAGTTTTTAGATGTGACATGTACAAAACACTAGAATGAAATGTAATTGCCTCCTCCTTGTGCAGATCACTTCTCCAGAGCCTTGCTAATGACCTAATTATTCTATTCAGGTGAGGTGCAGCAGAGGCACATCTAAAAGTTGCAGGACAGCGGCCCTCGAGGACTGGAGTTTGACACCCCTGATCTAGAAATACCATTCTGCTTCATATTCATGTTACATTATGATCGTAGTTCAGTTCATACCTGAATGCCAATGTCTGGGTGGATCAATGGCCTTTCTGGGGCAAGCCCAAACCCATTGCACCTTTGTATTTGGCCAGGATGTACGGCCGATGGCATCCACTGTAAAACCTTTGCTCCTGTTTGTCATGGTTTTGGAAATCTGTTTAACCCACATGCAGAAATACAATCTGGAGATCAGAATAGCACTTTTGTTTTATTTACAACAATTTGCAACAGAGTATAAATGCAGGTGCCCAGGACTGAAACACAACCCACACCGGGCAGCTGACTCAGAATTCTGGGGACAAAAGAGATACGCGAGTCCAAATGAGATGCTGGGGCAGTATAGTGCCGGAGACACTTACTGGTGCTGGAAGGGTGATCCGCTAGGTAGGGGATTGGCTGGGACCAGCCGGGGTAGCAAGACCGCTGTGGGGGATCGCTCCGAACCAGAGGAAGGAATCCAGGATCTGGATGGAATCCTGAGTTGCTGCGTACCAAGTAGGGCAGAACACAAACGTAGGTAAGCTAAAAACTCAAAAGACTTCAGACAAGGAACTGAGGCTCTGAGGGGCTGGAGTTACCGCATAGGCAAACACTCTGGCTTCGGAGGATCGGCAGCCGGCTCTTCTTATGATCCACCTAACGAAAGAAAATGAATTGCAGGTGTGTGGGAGAACCTCAGGTAGGCTCTCCTCCCATCCTGCTCCCTGATGACATCTAGTGAGGGAAGGATGGGACTTGGGGGTGATGACAGAGATTCCCAAGAGATTTCAAGCACACAGAAAGTGAATTAAAACTATCTAAGCTTAAAACATTCAGTCAGATTTATGACAGCAATGACCTACCTTGTGATTTCAGAGAAAAGTTGGGTAATAAATCTGCTGATGGAAGAAGGTAGTTCATCTTATTCTGAAGGCCAACCAGCACATCCTTCACTTCCTGTTTTTGTCTTCCCTCATCTTCCCATCCTGGGACAGAAACCTAAACACAATTGAAGTTAGTAGCTTGGTCATATCACTAAAGAGGACATTCAAATATGGGTTATTATTAATAAAAAGCTTACTGTGTTTATAGTGGGGGGTGAAGAAACAAGAGGTTCCATCGTCAGAGGAGCAATAATGCTGGCAAATCCTAAAAGAGAAGGGGGAAGGTGACAGGGTCAGTAACACTGCTTCCAGACAAAACTTTCTACAAAACTTAGAAATATTGGTGCTTGGATGTTTGTAGAAGAAAATAATTTACCGTAAATCAAGGCGAGAAATAAGACACTGACAAAACAATGTTTCAGCCTGTATTTCATTATGTCCCCATTGCTGCTACTCCTCCTGGAGTAGCTCTTTCTTCAGTTCCTCTACGTAGCTATTGTTTTCCCATCCTGGGACTTAAACCTAAACACAATTGAAGTTAGATGTTTGGTCATATCACTAAAGAGGACATTCAAATAAGGGTTTTGATTAACAGAAGGCTTACTGCGTTTATGGTGATGGGTGAAGAGACCGGAGGTTCCATCATCAGAGGAGCAAGGATGCTGGTAAATCCAGACAAATAAGGAGAAATGAGAAGAAGATGACAGGATTAGTGACACTGTTTTCAGACTTAAAACTTTCTACAAAACTTAGAAATGTTGACTGGGGTTGTTAAATCTAATCATGAAAACGAATGTGCAGGTTCCTGTGTAACCCACATAAAGTGGGTATAAAGTGGGTGCAAATATTACACACATACATAATGAAAACTCGGCTTTGTTGCGGTAAATTATGACAGTTTATAAACTGGGCTACAGGTAACAAAAAAAGCATGAGGATGCAAAAAGGCATATCTGTGAAAACTTCAAATTAAGTGCCAAACAAAATGCTTTATACATGTCAGTTTCATTCGCTTGTTTTAATTCACAAAAATGTAACTTAATTGTCCCTATATCTGTTTGTCATCAGTTTATAAATGACAAAGAAGCTTCTTATCTACTGTAACAGTCTATAAATCACCATATTTCTGTGCACAATTCTGTCTGACCTCACCACATATTTACCACTGGCTGAAAAAGATGCAGCCCTGTTCAAGCAAAAAACGAACAGAACGAGGAGAGCAGAGCCGGAGTCTGGATATGAAAACTAGCCTGTCGAAGTTTAAAAAAACCCACCTGCATCTAACATCCGGGACATCAAACCGTGTTTAACAATTAAGAAAATTACAGCCTGACATTCACGAATCAGCACAATTGAAACTAGCAGCGTGACGTCATGAACTGCTAACTTTATGCGCCCTTCATCAGCAATTAGATTTAAAAAAAAAAAAGACGCATCACATATTATACTGCCGAAAGCCAGATCAAGTAAACTCACAGCCGCTGATGACTTTTATACATACAAATATTTTTGGAAGCTACGTGAGATTTAGTCTTATTTAGATGGTGGAATAAATCCAGCTAGCAAGTTCCTAGAGATGAACGCATAAATGGGCGCTGCACTTGGAGTGGAAAAAAAAGGAAAGCGGTCACCGTTGTCTAGCAAATAACGTCGTCTTACTTGTACATTACACAAGCAAGCACAGCACTTACAAATCATAAGTAAAGACGTTTTTTAGTAAAACGAATGCTACATCAAAATAATACCGTAGTTTACAAGAACATACTAGGTGGGCGCCAATTTTCAAAAAGTCGTTAAGTAACTATTAACTACTAATACTGCTATAAACCATATTTATTTTTTAAAATGGTTTATTGGTTTATTTTACGTTACCCAAGAGGTGCCAAAAGTGATTACTCCAACTTCAAAATCTAAGTCAAGTCGACGATGTACATTCCAGAGTCGGAGCAGATAGACCTTTGAATGTCTGGACAACTAGATTTCGCGCTTCGTGAATGTTCTTGTTCCCATGATGCAATGCGTGAAGTAACATTTGAATATTTTAATGTGTTTTGGATAAGATGAATAAGATCTACAGGAATAGCTTTGCATACTCTAGATATCCATTACAAGTACAGTTCAGATTAAATTTGTTGGTAAAATCTCTAATTTAACAAAACACCATTACTGTCCATGAAGTCAGTTACGAATATGGAGACATTTAGGAGAGGGCATTTAGCAGTGAGTGAATGATATTGATTGACAGCACTAAGACCCTCCTCATAGTTCTGATTGATTGTTTTTGGTCAGAACGGTGCATTACTTTAGCCAGCTATAGCAGTTTAGGGAAGAGATTGAGGAGATTGATCTTTTCGCAGATTATTTGTCCCATAGCAACTGTACTTCACTTTGAAGTACATTTTAATAACAGGTCTTTATTGTGTTATACTTATCACGTTCATTAGTTTTTATTTAGAGGCCCATTGTTGAAGTACAAATTAACTGTTACAGTATTTACTAGTTGCCACATATGTTTGCACATACAAATTAATAAACTCATTAACTAAACAGGATTTTAGTCATTTTATGTATTTAAAGCTGCATTATGTTAAATCAACACTAAAATTCCATTGTGTTTGCTGAAGCTGACATCACACCTATGGAACTTGTGAATGTTTGAAACTTACATCACAAGCGTCTTGGAATTTTGTCATTAAAGGAGAAATGTTTTACTGAATTTTCTCATTTGTGCTTGCGGACTTCGGAGAAGAGAGACGTTCAAGAGTTCAAGAGAGTTTTACTTCATTTCAACTGAAATACAGTAAAAATACAAGGATGAAACGTAAGTTTTTCTTTGAATATTTATCAAGAATAACTAAATCACAATTTTGAAAGGATATAAAAATTGGTTTGACAGAATTATTTGTGATTTGTTAATGAAAATTGTTGGCTAGAAAAAAGTTTTTTCAGTTTAAGATGGAATAGTTTTGCTTCTTGTTTTATGTAAAGATTGAAGATATCAGGACTGTTGTTTTTTGTTTTTTTTCATGTTTGATAATAATGAGACGGAAGAAATCTGGAAAAATTGGCCTCAATTGTTGACTTAAAGCGTTTTTCTTCAAAGTGATTTCATGTGAAAATGTGAAGATCACTGACTCTGACAATTGTCAGAAATAACACCGTGACTGGTTTGGCTCTAAACATTAAATAAATGAAAATAAGTTTATATAATTTTAAATTGAAAAACAGAGTTAGATGGTTCAAATCTTGAAAATTTTTCTCCAACTGTAGATTTAAAAGTTGTTTAAAGTTCAATTTAAATTTAAGACGGAACTGTTTGTTTTCAGTCGTATGCAAAGATAGGAAATATATATGTATATAATTTTTTTTTTTTCTTTGGACGTTTGATAATGGTGACAAGAATCAAATCTGGAAAAATTTAAAAGCTATTTAAAGTTATTTTATTTGAAGATCAATGACTGTGATAATTTTCAGAAATAATGGTTTGACTTGCATGGGAATAAAGTTAAAATAAATGACAGTTTTAAATTTCATGAATGGTTTTAGGACACTGAAACTGATAAAAAGTTATGCGATTTTGTCTTGTATTTGATATGCTTTGTGTTAAAGTCACTGACCAACTTTCCATGCCTCTGTTTTGGATTAGAAATTGTGAGAAGAAGTGTTCGACTCATGATAAATGGATACTATGGAGCTGATGGAAAACCAACGGTCTCTTATAAAGAGACCAGGATCAGGTAAGCCGAATCAAAAGAAGTATTAAATTCAAGACATGCCAAAAATATTTCTTCCCCTTTGAACTTTTGAGTTTTTTTCATGTAAAAAACACAAACTTATGTGTACTATTTAGAAATTAAAAAATGTTTTTTTTATTTTTTTGACTAGTTTCTGTAGCAGTATATTTTTCAGCATTCGAATTCTACGGCCTCTAAATTGTGATTGTGATGTATGTTCCATACATACATCACAATGCCTTCTGATGTCACTTAACTAGGAATCAGTTAGAAATAGAAACAGTAGAGAAACTCAAGTGTTCAGTGTCTATAAAAAGTATTTATCCCCTTGAATGTTTTACTGTTTTGTTACTTTTAAAATAAATTGTACAACAAAATTTGGCTTGTATGACAAAAAAAAAAAAAATTACAAAAAAACCCCTTCAATGTTGGCTGGACCTTTGTTGAATTAAGTTGGTCACTTTTAAAATGTGTGAATATTTATGCAACCACTTATTTTGGGAAAAATATTTTTTGTTTGTTGCCATTATTTTTATATTTTGATGAAAAAGTTGTAAAATGATAAAGCATACAGGGGGAGTGAGTATTTTTTATATGCACTTTACAGCAGTAAATTACAGGTAAAAGGACCTGATGGACCTTAGTATGAATATAAAGTCAAACTAACTTATGCCAAATGGCTGTTCAAAAAACTTTGCAAAGTTTGTGTTCGTAATGTGATAACGTTGAATAATGACCCACATCTCCCTTGAATAATAGATTCTTATTCTCAATGGTGACTTCCTGGGTAATTAAAAACAAGATGTGAAAAAGTTCAAGGGAAATGAATACTTTTGCAAAAAAGTCTTTGCATATTTAGCCCAATAATCTTAGGATCTATTTATCTGTTTACATATTTGTATTTTTTCTACCTTGGCTGAACAGGAAGTGGACATACCGTCGGTATTACCACACAGCAAAAGAAGAGACCTCTTTAGGAAACAACATCAACTGCAGCAGCAGCAGCTGCATCAATAGGGACCTATTGATGCACACGCTGAAACATTGTTTCCTCAGCATCATATTTCTCGCCCTGTTTTATGGTAAATGACTTTCTTCTACAAACAGCCAAGCACCAATATTTCTAAGTTTTGTAGAAAGTTTTTAGTGTGAAAGCAGTGTCACTAATCTCATTTCTCCTCATTTGTCAGGATTTACCAGCATTCTTGCTCCTTTGATGATGGAGCCTCTGGTTTCTTCACGCCCCACCATAAACACAGTAAGCTTTCTGTTAATCAACACCCATATATTAATGTCCTCTTTAGTGGTATGACCAAACATCTAACTGCAATTGTGTTTAGTTTTCTGTCCGAGGAACTGAAGATCAGGAAAGACAGAAACAGGAAGTGAAGGATATTCTGGCTGACCTGCAGAATAAGATGGACTACCTTCTTCCATCTGCAGATTTATTACCGAACTTTGCGCTGAAATCACAAGGTAAGTCATTACTATCATAAATCTGACTGAATGTTTTAAGCTTAGATGGTTTTAATTCACTTTCTGTGTGTGTTTGAAAACAGGCGCAAAGGTTTTACAATGGATGCCATCGGCCGTACATCCTGGCCAAATACAGAGATGCAGTGGGTTTGGGTTTGCCCCAGAACGGCCATCGATCCACCCAGATATTGTTATTCAGGTATGAACTGAACTGCAATCATAATGTAACATGAATATGAAGCAGAATGGCATTTCTATATGATGTAATATTTAGAAGACTTCTGTTTATTATTTTAACAAACTTTGAACTCTTTCTCTTCAGGGGAGGACTCGCCTACACCCAGGAGAGTGCTGGGGATTTGAAGGTTCCCAGGGACATTTAGTCATCGCCCTGTCCCACAGAGTCGTAATCAGTCACGTCACCTTGGGACACATTCCTAAAATGTTGTCCCCGACTGGTAACATCTGGAGTGCTCCCAAGGAGTTTTCTGTTTATGTAAGCCACAAGTATCTGAATATTAAACAGAAACACACAGTCTAACTGTCAGACATATTTCTAAGAATATTTGTTTAATTTTATTTTGCAGGGAATGAGGGAGCCTGAACAGGAATGGACTCACCTGGGAACCTTTATCTACGAGGAGGATGGAGATCCTCTTCAGACCTTTGAGCTACCGGTATGTTTATCCAGTTGCTTTTTTAAGCTACTTTCCTTAATTGTTTTCATGTTAAAACTATAAACATCATCGAATTTTATTGGGACTTCATAGGAAAAATATGTTAACAGAAAGAAGCTCATATTTGTGAACACAAAAGAAAATTATACATGAAGAAAAAAAAAGCTCACGCTCAGCCAGTTTGAATATGGAGCATCTAAAATGTCATTTTTAAAACTTTGCTAGATTCCTTTTTGTATTTAGGTTTGGACTTTGATTATGAGGTGCTTGATCTAAACCTTCCCATTATATTGTTGGCTCTGTGTTTAGGGTGGAAGGTGAACCTGTGATCCAGTTTTTAAAGTGTAACATACCCTTTCACCTATGGAAAATTTTGAAAAATAGCATAAAAGTGGGCGGGGCCAAGAGACACTTTGAGTGTGGGGATGAGTGCTGAGTGGAGGGAGGGAGTGGGACTGTAATCTGATGAAAGAAGCGCTGTGGAAAACGTATCCACATTGTCACTATATTTATAGATTCTTCAGGCTGGTCTAGAGATGTTTTTTCAAAACAATTAGTGGTAAATCTAGAGAGTCTTTTTGTCTGTTGTTGGAGACTTTAATGGCGATAACTCTCTCTTGCTCAGATGCAGCTTGTCTGCTCGGATGGCATTAGCCGCTAATGCTAATGCTAATTAGCATTAGGCTAATGGCTAATTCCATTAGCTGCCATAAGATTCTCCCCTCACCAACACTCACAGCAGAGGAGACCCATCCCATTCTGTGTTTACATTACAAACAAATCACACATTTATAAAACTGAATAATGCTATCGATTAATGCTTACCAATTCCCATGGCAACGCTCGCAACAGTTTCTGAGTGCCACCAGTTTTAGTTGGCGCTGTGTTTTGGTTACCTTAATGAGAAAATTGTACCAAGACCAACTGCTGCAACCAACAGAAAAAATTAAATTCCCTAAGAACCGATTGACCGATGACCATGGCACCAGTAGTGAGATGATTTTAGTAAAATTAATGCCTAGCTGAAAGATTTGCACAAAAATGTCCTTTTGCACTGAACATTCTATCTATTTAGATAGAATGCCAAATAACATATTTAGACAGTTTGTCAGCAAAATAAAATTGATTTGAGGGTGAGTTTCACTTTAAGTCTTCTGCAGGTTTTCTTCAGGACCGATCTGTATTCATAGCTATTTCCATCTACTAATTAAGACCAACAACCCTCATCACCTTCCACTTCACAATTATGTGCTTCTTTGTGTTGGTCTATTACATAAAATACAAATTAAAACATGAACATTTGTGGTTGTATGACAAAATGGGAAAACATTGAAGCAATGTTGGTGGTGCTCTTGCAAGGCTTTGCGATCTCAAAATATTTTGCCTCTAATAAACTCCCTTTAAGTTCTACTGTATTATATTAAACTAATACATAATTTTATCATTGCAGAGCCACGAAAAAGTGGCCTTCAGCTCTATAAAGCTTCAGATAAACAATAACTGGGGCCATCCAGAGTACACCTGCCTCTACAACGTCCGAATCTATGGAGAGATCGCTTAATCAGAATGGATTTAAGGTAAGTATGGACTCAGGTAAGATTTCTGAATTTTAGTTTTTCTAAAGCTTCTTTGATTTCTCTTAAGCTAATTTCTTGATCACGTGTTTGTTTCTACCCACAAACACCTTTGTGGGTAGAAAACAATCCATTAACAAACATTTGTTAATGGGTAAAAATTAGGAGCAGAAGAAAACATTAGGGTACAAAACAGGGCTTTGACATTTCAAACGTGTAAACATCCATTTCATTTATGCATATTTTGCCTATCTGGACTACTTGTGCCTGCATTTTATTATAACTGCAACTAAATTGTAGTTATGTAGGCATGCGGCTTAGGTGGTCGCTGGGGCAGAAACTCTGGCATGGAGGAGTTTGAAGATTTCATGGAGAACAACTTCCCTATGGCTTCAAGACGATTCTGGCATCTCAGGAGGAGGGAACTTCGGATTGAGATCTTCATCCTGGTCATGGAATACTGGACCAGCTCTACACCCACAGCAGGCTCTTGGAGGGTGCATGGAAGTTCGCTCAGCCAGTCTACATCTGCTTTGTGGACTTGGAAGAGGCGGCCGACTGTGTCCCACTGGGAACCCTGTGGGAGGTACGCTAGGCCCTCCCGGTGGGTGTCAGAGCTTGGTCTGCATTGCCGGCAGTAAGTCGGGCTTGCTTCTGGTGAGAGCTGGCCTCCACAAAGGTTGACCTGATTCTGTTTATAACATTTATAGACAGAATCCCCTGGTCCTTCTGTGGAGTTGAGAGAGTCCGTTTTGGTGGCCTTAGGATTGTGTCTCTGCTTTTCGCAGATGATGTGGTTCTATTGTCTTCATCAGGATGACCTACGGCCTTCACTGGAGCAGTTCGCAGCCGAGTATGAAGTAACTAGGATGAGGATCGGTCACCTGTTAGATCACTGTATGATCGCTGTCTGTGCGTGGTCTTCATTGCCGGCAGTAAGTCGGGCTTGCTTCTGGTGAGAGCTGGCCTCCACAAAGGTTGACCTGATTCTGTCTATAACTTTTATGGACAGAATCCCCTGGTCCTTCTGTGGAGTTGAGAGTGTCCGTTTTGGTGGCCTTAGGATTGTGTCTCTGCTTTTTGCAGATGATGTGGTCCTATTGTCTTCATCAGGGCGTGACCTACGGCCTTCACTGGAGCAGTTCGCAGCCATGTGTGAAGCAGCTAGGATGAGGATCAGTGACCTGTTAGATCACTGTATGACCTGTGTCTGAGCTTGTTCTTCATTGTTGGCAGTAAGTCGGGCTTGCTTCTGGTGAGAGCTGGCCTCCGCAAAGGTTGACCTGATTCTGTTTATAACTTTTATGGACAGAATCCCCTGGTCCTTCTGTGGAGTTGAGGGTGTCCCTTTTGGTGGCCATAGGATAGTGTCTCTGCTTTTTGCAGATGATGTGGTCCTATTGTCTTCATCAGGGCGTGACCTACAGCTTTCGCTGAAGCAGTTTGCAGCCGAATGTGAAGCAGCTAGGATGATGATCAGTGACCTGTAGGTGACCGGTGTCAGAGAAGTTTAAGTTTTGTGGGATTTTGTTCAAAACTGAGGGAAATTTGGAGCAGGTGATCGATAGGCAGATTGGTGCAGTGTCTGCTGTAAAGAAGGCACTGTACCGGTCTGTCATCGTGAAGATAGAGCTGAGTCAAAAGGTAAAGCTCTAGATTTACTGGTTGATCTGTGTTCCTACTCTCAGCTGTATTCATGAGGTTTGGGTCAAGCGGCCGAAATGAGTTTTCTCTGCAGGTTCTCTGGGCTGTGCCTTATACTTTGGGCAAGAAGGTCGGTCATCCGGGAGGGACTCAGAGTAGAGCTGTACTTCTCCATGTCTAGAGGAGCCAATTGAGGAGGTGTGGGCATTTGGTCAGGCTTCCTACAAGCCTCCCCAGTGAACTGTTCTGAACATATCTCACCGGGAGGAGTCCCGGAGGAAGACTCAGGACACGTTGGAGAGACTGTATTGCTTGGCTGGCCTGGGAATACATTGGGGTTCCCTGGATGAGCTAGCCCAAGTGGCTGGGGAGAGAGAAGTCTGCACCTCCTTACTTAGGCTGCTACCCCTGCGAACAAACCCGGATAGGCAAAAGAAAATGGATTGATGGATGGATGGATACAACTAAATTGAACATTCGTAACAGAATGTTAATATTTTCATATAATTGGAATGTTTTGGATTCAAAGTTTTCTCCAAGTGATCTAGTTTTCCACCAAAACAAGGGTTAGCTTTAGAGAACAATGGTTGTAAGAGGTACATTTATTGTACCTCTTACAACAATCCAGGATATTGCCTGGATTATGTTTGTTGTTTGTTGTCCTGTGTTTGTGTTTTTTCCATTCTCTATCTACAGGTTACAGTGCTGTGGTTCTGGAGCTTCGCCATCCCTCTCTCTACGCCTCCTTGCCTCCACGGTTTGCTGCTCTACATCCTTGTCATGCACAGTTGAGTTTCTGTTTAATTTTGTATCTTGTCACTTACACAGGTATCATGTATCAATGTTGTTGCTAACTTTGTGTTTTGTGTTTCCACAGGTCCCAGCATTGTGTTTGTGTCTCTTTTCTATCATCTTTTTCTTCGGCCAGTCGAGGCAGACGGCTGCCCGTCCTGAGTCTGGTTCTGCTGGAGGTTTCTCTCAGATCAAACTGAGGTTTCCTCTCCCCTGTCGCCATGTGCTTGCTCAGGATGGGGGATGTCATCAAATTGGTTTATGATCAGTTTGATGGGGTTCGCCGAGGACCCCTCCGGGGAATCGTCACCTTAACGTGGTGGAGGGGTTTAAGTACTCCAGTGATCCTGATGGCTGTCTATTTTTGTTTAATTTGAACTTTTGCTATTGGAGACCTAATGGTCTCTAATGGCAAAGATGGCTTCAGGGATGGGGTCAACCAAGAACGATTCAAACTCTGTCTTCCCAAACGAATAATGAGTTTTCAGCATATATTTTGTCTAATTTTTCAGAAGGTTTCTTTCCATTTCTTCTTTTCCTTTTCACAATGAATGTAAGAAAACAAAGTTATTTGTTGAACTAGGAGTCTTAGTTAATTGTGAGATATTGAAGTTTTTCTCTAAGTGTTTAAGTAATAGGTAGAATGAAGGAGGGAGGGAGGTGAAACTCAGAACATCGGTTAACGGTCTTTCTTGTGCATCTGTGCTGTCAGAGACTGTCATGCAGAGACAAAGAAGGTTAAGACTTTGGAGACCAGACTCTCTCACCCATCTACTCCCTCAGCTCTGACAGCTCTCACACCGAGGCCCATGGACACATGGACAGCAATTCTCCCAGCATACAGTATGTTAAGCTTTCCTGAATCCTATCTCCTCCATGTGTCTGCTCCTGTTCTCCACTTCCTCTTTTTTTCTGTTCAGTATCCTAGCCTTGCTTCAGTTTTTCTCCTTGTTTTTTTTGTTCTTCCTCTTTTTCTTCTTTCTTTCTCTAATTGGTCTCCTCTGTGTTAGCCTAGACAGGCCTATTCATCATAGCACTATCCTTAGAGACAAACCCTTTGGGAGCAAAGGGGAGATAGACAGAGTCAGACCAGAGGGCGATGGGGTCTGCCGCTTGTCAAGCCACTTCCATCCTCTTTTTTCTCCCGTTTCATCCCTCTCCTCCCTTCCTCGTCTTTCAGTGTACAGCAGAGATGTCAGTTTTTTGTTGAGGGTGGAGGAGGAGGGGGAATGTCGACACATTAGTTAGGCTATTAGTTCAACAAGCTGCTTCCATGCCTGTCAATGGTCCAACATCCATTCACACACACACAAACCAAGATCTGACATATGTAACATGCAATATCTGTGAGAGGGCAAGGCTTTGAGTGATGGGCCGAGCAGCAAAAACATGGAGACCCGTGTTGTCGCTTCAGACTGCTCAGAGAACCTCCACACCAGCACTTTGATCATGTCCTGCTCATTAGTACAACTGTTTTGCATCTCTGTGAATTGTGTAAGACGGAGTGATCATGAACATGAATTGTGATGGAGAGGACAATGAGAAGCATGTAGAGGTTAATTGTGGGAGGTTCAAAGGCCTTCTGTGAAAAGGTCAAACCAGATTCATTTGTGTGTCAGAGATTGTGTGTCAGAGATTTTCACTTTATTTGATTTGCTGGCAACTGGACTGTGTGTGTGCTTGCCATGTGAATGAATTTTCAAAATACCTGCATCACTTGCAGAGTCATAAAACACTATTGGAAGACAAAATAGTAAAAAAAAAAAAAAGAGATACTTTCACAGATTAAAGGTTCCTTTATCGCTCTCATCTATTAAAATAATAATTTTTCCAGAAGCGGTTTACAGTCCCTCCAGTGTTTTATATGTCTGCCCTGGGGTTTCATTCCGGTGGGTTAAGCCCAGAGATCTTCCACAGGGAGGCACCCAAAAGCATCCTGAGCGTACGCCTGATCCATTTCAACCAGCTCTATTCAACCATTTGCAAAGTTGTTAACTTGCTTAGGCCAGTTGCTCAGGTTGCAAATGTTTGTGGGATTTATTTGTTGTTATCTCTTATTTGCGCATCTCTGTGAGTTAATAGAAATCAGCCTGTTGTTGCATTGGCATACTACGTTTTTATAATTTATGCTGTACACTGAGATTGGCTCCTGGGCTTATTTTGAACAGAATCAGAATATTGCAAAGTGGCTACATAGTTGGATAATCCTCCTTGTTTTACAGTACAAATTACTAGTGTTCACATTTTTTATTTATGGCCTTATTAACTAATTAAAGCAGGTTACATTTGTCAAGGGAGATTAGATTGTGCCACATGATGTTAAGTTGACAGTTCAGGGTAGAGGGAAGGAAGCTATCAATTAAATAAAATGTGAAATGTTTGGATACATCTTACTTTTGTCAGATTTTGATACATTTTGCAACCACAAATTTGCATATATTTTTGATTTATGCAAGTTGCAGATAACAATGAAGGTCTATTGATGAATATATAGTTTTACCTAACACGTCTTAAAATCTCCTCAAGAGTTTCAAGGTGTGTGAATACTTTTGAAAACAACTGTATATAATATTTGAATCAGCTATATCTGATTTAATTTTTTTTTGTTCATGAATTTTACATACAATTCATTGCAAGTATGACTTCAATACAGTCATAAATGCAGTCTATATTACCCATCGTGCATATTTATGTGCAATTATTTATTTTAAAGACAAACTTATTTATATTGGAGTTCAATTTGGTTTGTCTGCTCAGGATGTAGGTTTTCCTGTGTATTTCAACACAGTTTCTATGAGTTTCTGTTGTATTTCACAGATCTGCAAATAAATAAAATCAAAAAAACATCATGAACACCATGATTATAGAATGACATAAAAATTACACCCATCATAAAACTAATTACCAAAATTCTTTAATTTATTTAGTTTGGGTGAACATCCAAAGTGTTAAGAAGAAAAAGAAAGGAAAGATTTTGCAGAGCTGCAAATGCAAAATAAGTCATGAATATGTCGTCTCATTTCACTCTTTCTTCCTTCTCCTCTCAGTTATTTGTCGGATTCTCTCTGCTTTGCCTCCTGCTTAATTTATATCTCTTTTTCTCTTGCTCCTAATACATCTTCAGCATCTCTTCCCGTTTTCTCTTCTGCATGAAGTCCTCTTCTCTAATCATCTGAAGCCCAATTATACTGAGTTGGACCCGCTCCTCCTCCCTACAGGGGCTCAAGAGGGCCAAAATATACAGACGCTGACTGACATTAATTTGCATGACTTCTTGGCCTCCATAAGTACCGCTGTTGTCTGTCTTTGGCTGTTTCATAGGAAGCCATATGAGGGGGGAGATGAAAGGAGGAGGAGAGGTAAAAGGTGTTAGAGGTTACGTAATTTGAACGTACGGCAGGAACGCACAGAGAGCAGAGGGTGTCCTACTGCTTTAAACAAGACCCAAATTTGTGGGAAGATTTATATGACAAATGGTACACCAGCTCACACTGACACTGTTTGTGAATATTTGGACAAACCATTGAGGACGATCGTCTCTCTAAAAACATGGGCACATCTGCAACAGAAAGGTTGAAAAAGAAAATAATGTCATGGCTCAGATTGCAGTTTGACTGTAATGTTTCTGTGGAAACTAAAGAGAGCTGTACATAAACAAATGTCAGAAAACCTTCATGAACTGAAGCAGTGGAATCAATAAGAATAGGATCACATTTTCACATTCTATGATATAAACGGTCAAGTCCTCCAGACAATGACAACTTTAGATTGTTGCTGCTAAACAAGCAACTGACAAAGAGAAAGCATCCTTTTTTTATTTGAATCTTAGTTTTACATTTCGAAACTTTATTCTACTCAAAGCATATTCATAGAATAAAATTACAAAACCTTGTCCACTGGTAGCTAGAATTAAATAATTTCCCTGAGAATCTTGTAGCCATCTCCCTGTCTCTGAAGCCTCTGTCTTTCCTTTGTCAGGAATCTGCATTGTTGAGGTGTGGTCATCCTTCTCTCTGTTTAGGAGCTGCTGGTCTCCACTGGAGGGCAAGCCGGAGATCTGGAGCTGCAACTGATGCTTCAGAGGGCAGAGCCTGAAGTTGTACCTGTTCTGGTCATCAGTGTGAGGATAAGAGAAGCTGACACTTTTCACCGCTTCACTGAACCAAATGTGTGTCAAACAGACTAAACTTTCTTTGAAACGAAGATGTTAGACTCCTGTGCTCCTGATCTGATATGCCTGTGTCTAAGATTATCTGTTTTAGCTAGCAATAACTTGTAGTTATTTTAATCTTCAGCATGAAGATTTAAAGATTGCATTTATTTAAGTAGTTTCATGTAAAAGTCAAGAAGATAGTTTCTTCAGTTTGTATTGCTCAATTGCAATAGTTGAATTCTGTAATATTGTCAGCATTGCTATAATATTTCTGTCTGTCCAAATATGATTAAAACAAAACAAACAACCTCCAACGTTGTTGCTTTTTTTTCTCGTGACGAAAAAAAAACTATAACAACAAATTCAAAATGATATCATTACTTAACAACTTAAGATGATCTTAAGAACATTTTATTTGTTTGGAGCTTCCCAAGTCCTGTTTGCTGTTGTAAAAGGTGACAAAAACGGACCACAGATATACCAGACACAACAACGCGTCCTAAGTTTTTTTTTGTTCTTTTTCCTGTTTCCAACCTTGAAGGTTGGTATAGGGATAAAGTTAAAAGGTCGTGTTCAGTGTTAATCCTCCACCCTGTGATGCATTCTTCCGCGCTCTTACAGGGCATCCGTTTGTTGGCAAAGAACCAAAACAGAGTCACATACACACACAGGAGTTGTTTCTGTTTCAGTGATCTGGGCAGACACCCAATCTGCGGACAGCAGAGCCTGTGTCTCAAGCTGGGGATGTGCTGTTTTCTGTGTGTGCGGCGTGTTGTTGCCATGTCGTGGCTTGTGTCCTATTATCACCCCTCTCCCGCTTCCTTCTCTCCTAAGCACAGACACACACAAAAACACACACACCGCTTCGGCCAACAGCCAAGACTGCAGCACCGGGAGGCTAAACTCGTTCTGATTTGTCAGGTGACAAAAAGCAGGGAAAGAGATAAACTGTTCACTGTTGTGTGTTGCAAAGAAAAGAACCAACATTTAAGTAAATGCCTAAATGTTGATCAAAGAACTCAATCAGAGCATTTAACTTCCAAAAAATTATTTTTATTCTGAAGGACCAATAAAATTATGGCAAATATTTACAAATAGTTACTTCTCAGTTTCACATTACTGATACATAAATGGAATAATTCACCAACAAACAGTCACTCTGGTGGACAGATGGACAGGTACACAGACTGAGTATGAAGAGATGCATCAAGCAAACTGTAATTCAAAATTTTACACTAAAAATCAAAGCCAGGAAATTAAATAACCATAATATAACCATAAAAATAGAAAACATAACCCTTATAACAAATTCACCACTTATTTCCGGCTTTCGGGATAAAACCAATTTCCAGCCAGGAGCAAAAAATAAAACGAGGGTTGTTGAAGAGAAATCAAGTGATATGATATCTTTGGCAAAGTCGCACTGCAGTAAAATACATTCAAATATTAAGACAACACACGACACAGAGAAAAAACACCAAGATTTGTTTGCAACTACTAGAAAATTGAATAAAAAACATACACATTTTCATAAAGAAGCATTTCACTTTTTTTTCAAACCATCCCCTCCAGAATATTCAAAGGCAATACTTCATTTTATGTATCTGTAAGTCTTTTCTGCCCTTTTATATGTTTTTGTACAAGAATCAAATATTTAAAACAGGCATCACAGGCTTTGGTGAATGTTAACGGATATGTTTTCTTTTAGTTGTGTTTGTATTTTGAAGAAAGGAAAATATCAGAACCAAATTTATTCCTTGTGTGTCTTTGCATCACAATGTATTTCTGTATTCCTGTGTTTTCTGTTCATATTTTTTGTATTATTTTCAGCCAAAACACAGATAGAAATATCTCCTCAACAGGCTAAATAGGAAGCCATGGACACACACACATACGCACGCAAGCATACACACAAAATCAACATAATATTAAAACAACTCCAGATTGTTACACAAAAGGCCACAGTAAGGTGAGAACTCATGTATCTATTTCTTTTTTTGATTGAAACAGCTGCTTAAGTCAGGTTTTTGTCGGCTGATTCGTGCGCATTAGTTCTCTTCCACAGTTGAATAATATAAAGATGTAGGGAACACTGTAACGCTTCAGCGTGAGATCTGTCTGAAGCCTAGTTATATCGGCAAGCATGGAACAGATTGTGCCACTAATTGCTGTCAAGATGTGATGCTGAATTCCCCTCTGGTTTGGGATTCATATTGAGATACAGTCGAGCAGCGCACACTTGGTGGAAAATCATAATTTAAAAAAACAAACTGATTTGCATTTATTTCTGCCTCTGATTTGACTTGGAGCTGGATTCAAAACTAATGGATGTTATCTATTTCAGAGAAGATTGAATTCAGGGGTGGAGAAGTATTTTTGTTTGTTTGATGTGAAGCAGGTTTTAAATGTTATTTTGCTTTACCTTCTTACAGAGATGTAAAAAGTATTAGATCCCTTTCAGATTTAGACTGTTTTTGCTTTTTCGTCAAGCAAAAGCTTTTTATTTCATACAAAGATAACTTGAATAAAAACAAAGAAAGGTTTTTGTTAAATCACAATTTAATTGTTTTAGCCACAGTTTTAGTCCTTTCAATAGCCAAGCTCAGATGCTTAAATAGAACCTGAAAGCCAACTGGAAGTAGGCTAAAAGAATCCCAAAAGTAAACTTCCATCCAAACGAATTTTACTTGTCAAAGAGTCTAGCTAGTATCCAGTTAGTATGAAGTGGTGCGTACTTTAACAATGTGTTTATGTTGGAAAACCCACCAATGGGGCTGAGTTTGAACAAACATAAGTAGACCATACTTCCTCCACAGAGATGTAAAAAACTCAGTGGCAGATATCCCAAACGCTTGAAGGTAAGGCAAAACCAGTTCTGAGGTTCTGCCATTTTGGATTGCTTTTTTCCAGTAATAATTAAAATTAACATTTGAAACTACTATTTTTTTTAACTAATGTTATCTTTTTCTGATTGGAAATATAAGTACAAAAAAAAAAGAAAAAGAAAAAGAAAGCAGAAACAGGAAATCTGTAAAGGAGGAAATTATTTTTATAGCACTGCAAGGGGGAAGATCTGATCTGAAAGATTTTTGATTTTTAACAGAGCTGTCTGATGAAACAAGGAGAACTTTTTAAGAAAGGTCACATGCTTGAAATCAACCCACAGTTCTGCTATACCTTATCTTGGTGGTGTGGCAGTCCTACAGGAGGACGGCAGAGAAGTGAAGTGAGGAAGATGATGAGTGCATGAGATATGATGAGATTAGGGCCGAGGAATTGGGGGGGAGAGGAGAAACGGGACGAGCTTGTGATGGCACAGCAGGTTTGGGCTCCCCTGGGGAACACAGGGGAACAAGAGGAGGAGCGATCACCACTTTACAGAGGACAAAGGGAGGGAGAGAGTGCGTCTATACTAATATTTCTATAAGGATGCGTGTGTATGCGTGTCTGTATGTGTGTGGTCTCTGCCCGGCACCCTTTCTACAGTCACTACCACCTGCAATGACAAGTCGTCCAGTCAATGTCACAGCTGCAAATTGAAACCACTGGTGGTCAGAGACAATCCTTTCTCTCCGCATGTGAACCCGTTGGGTCAAAGCAGTGGCAGGAGAGGCTGTTTCTCTATGAGACGCAGAGTTAACAAATAATCCTGTTAATGCACCGCCAGCTGATTCGGAGCTGCAAAAGGTAGCAGGCGCTAAGTTTAGCCTGTTTGAGGCTGCTGCCCCAAAAACGTGCGAATGTAAATATTTTCGATCATTAGCTGGCTGGGTTGTATCTTTTGTGTTGGTTAGATTTGTGTCTGAAAAGAAGTGGGTATTTTTGCCTGTGTGGCATCCCTTATTACAGTTTTAATCAGCATTTCTTGAATGTGAACCTTTCAATCACAGATCCAGGCCAAACCCTCTGCTGTCTATCAGGAAATGTTCATAGAAATATTATAACTCTTGATACGTTTACATTGTGTTCCTGCGCCAATGTACAAATCTGCACAATATTAGTGTTTGTTCTCCTCTTGTAAAACAGCATCCTACAGTATTTGGGGTGACCTGCCCTCAATTTACATACAATACATAAATATTTCATTTGAAACAGTCTGAGTTGAATATTAAAAGCTTAGTCGTAGTTTCTGATTGTTTGTTTTCATTAAGATCATTAAGATCTTAGACTTTTTTGTAAAGTGATTTGACGCTGACTTGCTACACTCCAACATTTTAACTAGCTAGCATACTGCAGTACTTTGAAGTTAAACCTTAGTTAAACATATTCTCTTGGCTTTTGGAAGCATCCATACTGGCCTGTATGTTTTCTGTCAGGAGTCCAACGAAGGTCATTGACATTCAAATAAAATTAATTAGAGATACACCAATTAGAGTTTTGCTATTACTGATTTTGGCTGACTTAAATATCTCTTTAAGCTATGTAGATATATAAAAAAAGACATTTAGTTTGAGATAACTTTATCTTTATGGGCTGCATTGACAGCTTCTGAATGTTCTAGTATAAAAGTAAATGGAGAGCAGCTGATTCAGCTATTGATTCACTGATTGATCTGCTCTCAGGTCGACATCAAGAAAGCTGACTGATGTTCACTAAAGTGCACATTTTGGCAACTTTATCATGACAGAGAAAGAAACATTAACTAAGCTTTAAATCAGAAGCCGTTAAAATACTGACACCTAAATAAGCAATCAAATTTATCGTCTAATTATTCTGAGCAATACGTTGCCATGTACAGAGCTGAAAAAAGAGAATGAAGTTTAGCAGGTCTGTGATTGAAAACACATTCATTTCCCTCATCCAGGACTCATTCTGTGGCAGATCAGTTTTAGGTGTGGAAGGTGAAGCTTTATGTCACTGTTAAGAGGTTTGTTTGAATTCACAAATGCAGATGTCCAGAGTATTTTAATAGACTTAAGAGACAGTGAGGCCAATTTTAGTTTTAGCGTCTCACGTTCAGTAAGGGGGATGTCGACATATATAAAACCAAAGGCACTGTCCTTGTTTTCAGCTGGTGTGGTTCAGGTTCGATAATGCCTCAGAAGAACTGAGAGGAAAAGACAGAAAAAAGGAAAACCTACAGCTGAGATGAGGACCAGCAGGTCAGCTGGTCTGCTGTCACACAACTCTTCTTTAGCGATGCCGATGCAGAACTTTTACAAAATATTATTTAAAATAAAAAGATCAAAGAAAGAGTAAAGTTTTAAAATGATCTTGCTTAGCAGAGGTTTGTAAACCTCTGTTTTGTTCCCCACTGCAGATTTGGTGTTTGCTAAAACTGCACAGCAGCAATGATGAACAATAATGAGTCAACCATGATAAAGAAAGGAAACCAAAGACTTTATAAACACTTGCAGATATCTGCTAAAACCACAGCGAGTGGCTTTTTAACTGTTTTCATGGATAAAACTTATACTCTGAAATTTGAACGGGAATAAATAAAATTGTTTTCTGTTTCACTGATTTCTTTAAATCTTGCGAACAAGGAAGACGTTGCCGTCACACTCTGATGTGTGTGTGTGAAGAACAACACACTGATTTCAGATCAATGCCAGAAGGCAAGTCCATCCTATTCTAAACATGATGGGTAAGGCCTCAACCCTGGTGTCAAGCAATTGTCGCAGCGCAGAAGTGATGTAGGGAATAAAGCAAAGTCAACTTGAAAGAAAAGGAGAAACTTTTCACAGATTTCTTTATAAAAACAAAGCTTTATAGGAATTCTTTCAGTATCTCAAACAACACAAGCAGTCAGAAAGGGGGGGAGAAGAACTCGATAAAAACAGTGATTTTAGTCTCTTTGTGCTTTTGTCAGCCAATCCACTAGGGGGAGCCATCTTTGGGGAGTTTCAAAAAAGTAATCAACAGCACAGGAGAACCAGAGAACGAGAAAACAAGGGTTGATTCCTGGTTCTTGATCTGAACATTTGCAGGAGACGCCTCTGTCGATTGGTACCAGGCAACAAAATATAAACAGGAAAATCTCAATTTGATCACATTTATAAACAAAGACTTCTTATTGTACTGAAAGTTTTTCAGATTTCATTATTAACTGCATCGTCGTCCACATCATAATATCACTATTCTAGCACATGACACTATCATAAATCACAACAAGCGTTTACTCTCACCCAGGAGTGCAGCGCAGAAAAACCTCTGAATATATTACTCTGTGTCTCCTCCATGATAAATAGCTCTTGAACAGGACTACAAAATCTTTGCTGGGGAGGTAGGATAGCACCTTAATGTACAGTGACAACAATAGGTGGGAAGGATTTTTGGTTTATTTGAACAGTTCATATAGTGGAGGGCTCAGATTTTCGGTTGTGCTTTACTGAGAGGCATGTATAGTGCTATGAGAAAGTCTTTGCCTCTTTGCAGATGTCTTGTACTTCTGCTATGGTGTCACACTTTAATGTTTCATATCATCAAACATTCTCTCATCTGATTTAAGTACAGACACTGACATCCTCAGACACAGTCCACAGTTTCCACTTTTCTTCAAACAAGTCCAGAATACCTTTCCCTAAATTCCCAGGAAAAATCAAGATGCCTCACAGGCCTCTGGGTTCTTTTTGATTACAATTTTGCCACTGACTCTAACTGAGGCAAGCCAGGCCGGCAGAAATTGTTCTGGATTTTTCGATTTTTCCTTATGGTTATGGATGAATTCGTGAATAATTTTAGAAGGCTGTCCGCTCCTGCAAAAGTTCATAAGTGTTGGATGTTGTCTGAAATTGTCAACTGTCCCAAAGACTTAGAAATTTATTTCGTGACTCTGGTCAGACTGACAGTTGTCAATAGCTTCGTCTCTTATTTGTTAGTTTTGCTTTACATTGAAGTGTGACTGGAGAATCCCTGATTTCCTGATTTTATAGGTCCAGAGATTTGGCTGATTAAATTGAACCAAAAACAATGAGTTAAATCACAGTAAATGTAAAATTAAACAGGGGTACAATTAAATTGTGAAACTGGTTTTGATGACTTTCTTCTCCTCAATAAATAAATTTGTCATTCATAAAGAAAGAAGCAGAAGACATCTGCAAAGGGTAAATACTCTAGTTGTCTGATGTCATTTGCGCCACTTAAATGCAAGCATGGATCTGAAGGCGTGGATAGATTGAGACAACAGGAAACTTCTAAAACAGATTTGTTTTTCACCTGGTTATCTGAAATATTGCAACTAAAATATCTCTCAAAATTCTCCTTTAGGTCTGATCAAAACTGGTTAAAACATTGACATTTATGTAAGGAAAACAAAGAAGTCAGATGTTATTAAAACTTTAGATTGTATATCTAATAAGATCTCTGCAGTGCCTTCACAAGCAAGTTTGATTCTAACCTGTCTGCATATACAGTGTATGATGAAAATGCTATTTTGCACATGATGTGGGAAAGCTAAGAAATGCTTCTGGTTTACCAGTCAAACAATTTCCAAGCAAGTGAGTGGTTGCCGTCTTTGGCATCGGTCAGCCAGTTCTCTAAATATAACCATGTTGTGAGGATGCAGGTTTTATTAGGTAATAGTGCTGATGTTTGCCGAACCCCACCATTAAACAGTTGATTATAAGTGATGATGAGCAAATCAGGCCGCACATCTGATACGTTTTTACTGAATCTTACAACCAGAAAGCTAAAAAATGCCACTTTGGGACACTAACTCCAGCCTCCAGAATACTTTACAGGGCAAAGTATTCATGCCCCTTAAACTTTTCAGATTTTTTTCCTTTACATTATAACCACAAATTTCAATGCAATTTATGTTTTTTTATTCGATATACCAACACAAAGTAGTATGCAGCTGAAATGAGAAACACTGCACATCATCCTGAAAACTAGTGGCAGCCATGAGGAGGCTTCTCAGTTAAAAGAACGTGTCATTTTCTTTTCCTTCACGGTTTGTTGTGACGTAACAGAAAAGGGTATAAATACCACTGCCACACACTTTCTTCCTTGTGCTCAGCTGGTATAAAAGGCTCAAACAAAGTAACAAAAAGTAAAGATAGAGGGATGGTAAACTTCTGCCATAAAAAGTTGTTCCTCATTCAACATTGTGTTTCTAGATTAGTTGTGTTGAAGCCACAGAAAACAAAGTAGAATAAATTCATGGAGGATTTTGGTCTTTCAGATTTATGAGGATTGGATTGTCTTCACTCCACTGCAGCATGGCATAGAAAATTGATTGATGTCAAGTCATAAAAAGTACTGTCTACGAAGGGATTTGCTCTGATTTGTTCAAATATATAGCAGTCTCTAAGGAAAACAACTAGCTTGACTTCTTGGGTTTCATGAATGGAATAAAAAAAAAGTCTGAACATAATGTGGGAGGGTCCAAATTTGTAATGGTACTTTTAATAAAATGTTTTCTGTATTTGTACAGTAATGTACAACTAGACAGTATTTGTTGGTTTGGAATCAAATGAAAAGCAAACATCACTGATGTCAAAAGATCTGGAAAAACTCCTTCTTGCCTCAGTCCTTGCTCGTACAGGCAGGTTTTTACTGAACGGTGCTGGTGCTATCCATTTATTCCTCCCTGGTCTTCCTGCTCTCCATCCTTCTCTGATTTCTGGAGGGGTCAGTGGCGATCGTAGGCAGAGGCTGTTGCAGTGGCAGCAGGGCCGGCTCCCCGTGACGTTGCACTGTAATAATACGGCGATCCTGCACACAAACACGGACAGTTACATTTCTTTCAACTGTCTGGAACATGAGTAACTCAAATTATAAGAAGAAACTACATAACATTTCATTCAAAGTTTGATATAATACACAGATATGTTTGTAATTTCTTAACATCAAATGCTTCTTCAGGATACAGTGTGTTGTTTTGCAACTTAGATGAACAAGTTTTCTCTTGTTAAATTTGCATATATTCACAACAAATGCTGCTCAATTTGCTTCTGAGCCATTTTCATTTTATCATGCAGATTTTATCATTTTTCGTGCACTTTGCACACGATCTGTCTTGCATAAAAAGGAATGAGAGCCACTATACATTTTCAGAAACTAAAATATAAGATATGTACAATAAAATAAGAATGAGTGTGAAATTTCAGAATTTTTGCCATTGTGTGTCTCCTCAAGACATCAGAACATTTGACTACCGATAGAAATTAACTGGTACAAAATGGTTGTTTCTGGGTGTGAAAGGAATGGAGGCTGTGATGAAGCGACAAAGTGTGAGTTTAAAATAAAGCACAAATTTCCTTTTTGACTCAACAGCAATTCATAAATATCAATAAAGAGGGAAAAAGCTCCTTCTTTGGCAGTGTAAGACGTTAATCATAGTAAAAAAATAAAAAATACAGCCTCAATTATATGTCAATTCTAAGATTTTTCTTGAATAATTGATCTGGTTTTCACAACAGATTCTACAAAGACATTATTTATTAAGCAAAATAATATAATTTAAATGGGGTGTACTCACTTTTTTTTTTTACTATTAATATATACTTATCGAAAAGCAGAAGAGTAATTTGTTCTCATAATTTATCTTTTTTTCTCATCTTTTAGTAATCGGTTTGTGTGATACAGTGACATCTACTGACAAAATCCTCAAACTGCATGCAACTTAAAATGTAACTATGTAAAAAACCCCAATATTTTTTAATTTGCCCCTGTGTTTTAAATAACTTGTCTTGCTGAAAGATCTCTTGTTCAGTGCAAAGGTATAGTATATTATTATTATTAATAGATCCTTGTATTTCAAAGAATTCACAATGCTGTAAACTTAGCTAAGTTTTTCAGGGGCTTTGGAAGAAATGTTGTCCTGTTTCATTTAATTTAAAAAAATAATTTCTCTTCAAGTGGGATTTTCCCCCAACTGAATAAATATATTTAGAATAAAGGCATAATTCTACTAATTCTCCAGAAAGATTAATATACTTTTAGTTGTTGAACTCATCTTCATTTTAATTGTGGCCGATGCTGAACCATTACCTCCTTTTACCATAAATGACAGTGACTGCAGAAAAGCAAAGGAGCTTTATTAACATCCACTGCAACAAAACAGAAAATGAAGGCGTGCTACATGTCTCCAAACTAAATGCAGATAATGGGATTGTTTTATACTTTCATGATGTTTGTTACAATAATTCTGATTTAAAGTGGTGATTACGGTCATAACTCAAGATTTTTACAAGAAAACATAAATATTATAATACCTTAAACCTTTTTTCACCGTCTCCAGCTCATTTCTCCCCCCCCCCCACGGACTTCGGTCACAATGTCATCATGCTCATGAATCTCAGTAATTACGTTGGACAGAGTCATTTCTATTACAGATAGGAATGATGGTTAAAATGACAAAAATATGACTCGGTCTGTAATAAATCTGAATTCTCTTTTTAAATGCAGTGTAAATGTGAAATGAGCGGCTTCAATTTTCTGCTAAGATTATATTTCAGCGCGGAGCGGAGCAGTGAAAGGCAGGCATGAGATGACATGAGCTGATGAGGCTAATGGCAGAAAAAATAGTCTCTCTTTCACGTACAACCAATAGATTGGGCTTGACTTTTTTTCTCTCTCGGCGGATCGCCCCCCCGCCCCCTCACAGAGATACTCCTCGCACCGTCCAAGTGACAGTCCAAGTTGACACGCCAAGTACAGCTCTACCACCACTGATCCCTTGAGTCTTTTCTCTCTCCAGGGAGGAGGTCAATTCAATACCATAACCCCAAGTGCACACACAGAAACCCTCTCCCTCTCACCGTAACACACACACCCGTCTCTGTCCCTTCCATCAATCAGAGCAGCTGAACGCCGACAGGTTGTGTCTGTCCGCAGTCCAGGTAATCTCGGGAGCCTCTTTGGGGAAGTGAGGCATTAAGTCGAACTGACAAACTCTTTAGTCCCGCTCTAGATTTTAGAAACCCTCTCCCTGATTTTAAAGCAGGAGGTTTACTCATTTGGCATTTTGTTCTTCTCTCCAGCTTTGGTGTCTCCAAATCTGAATCTCGTCCTCACATTCTCCACACATTCTTCCATTGGTTTGCTCCACTGAATTTGCCTCTTATCACCTGTCTCCTTATGAGGTAACTTTTCTCTTTTTCTCCCTCTCTTCCTCTCTCTCTGTCCACCTACCTTGCATTTGTCCTGCCTGACTGGTGAAGAGACTGGACGAGCAGCCGATCTCCGTCCCCAGGAGAGACCCATAATCCTGCTGAAACACTGCAGACAGAGGGGAAGGAGGGAAGCAGGAAAATTGAGAGTTGATGAGAGAAAAGGAGAAGGTGGGAAGGATTCTGCATGTCATCATAGTCCTAACCGTGTAAATGGTTTGCTCAGCTTGATGTGTATTTTAAGTTTCTTAAAATACACTGCTCTAGTTTGGTCTCATCCAGACATTTCAACTTCTTCCATACATTTGCTGTGTCACCTACATGACTTGTTGCAAACTGCAAAGGGGACTTCTTCTGGATTTCTTTTGACAATTGTTTATAGATTTAAACACCTGAGACCAGATTTCTACAGATAGTCTTGAATCACCAACGGCCTCTTGGCAGCTTTTTTGATTATGAATTCACTTTACGATTCTATCATAAAATCCACTTTCTACAACCTGCTGTCCTCAATTCCTCACTTCTCTTCTCCTCATCCTTTTATATAAAAAATATTGCAAAAGATTTTTACAATCCACTTTAGTATAAGAGACAGTAAAGGGAAGACATATGGCCATCGGAACAAGGGCGTTGGCTAAATTATATGACATACAGTAGCACGTTTATTCATATTTGCATATAAATATTTGGTATGTACCAACCTAATAGACTAGGGTTTGGAAATCTCCATGATTCATTGTACGTGGAATACTGTGGGTGGGAATATGGACTTCCAGAAAAATCTCCCCCTGAAAGAAAGCACAAAACAGAAAACGAAGTGTGTTGAGAAACAATAAGGAACTGAACACAATAACTATACTATTCAACATCTTTAACTTAGTTTGGTTTAATTATTTTATCTTATATTATACTAGTTTGGTACTGGTTTTAGCTTGTTTTAGTTTAGTTTAACACAGCGTGTAGTTTAAGATATTTAATTTAGCTTAGTTTTATTAGTTTCAGTCAGTTTAACCAATTTAGTTTAAACTATTTTAGTTAAGCTTAGATTATTTAATTTCACATTTGTCATGTTTAGATCATTCTTATCTTAAGTTTAGCTTGTTTTATTATGGTTAATAGCTCATCCTGACTTTTTTATATTAATTTTTGCTTAGTTTAGTCATTTTTCACTCATACTGAACATTAACCTCCGTCCCGTGTTTCTAACACACAGAGACTAGTCGAATGTGTCTGAGTTGGAGAGCTCAGTCAGACTATAGTGGTCCTTCCACCCAGTGGATGATAGGTTAGCTTTTCTCCCTCATTTACTACTCACTGTCTGGGGTCTACTCTTCCTCATGTCTCCTCCTCCCTCAACTCCCTCCAATCTTTTATCTTTATTTTTCTCCTTTCTCCTCTGGTCCGCCTCAGTACAGACCACCCGTCACCCCTCACATCAAAACAACATTCTCCTCTGCTTCTTCCCCCCATTTCTCTGCTGACTTACTCTCCTTTTCTCAGTCTTTTGCTCTTTCTTTCATTTTTTTTTCTCCTGAACCATCCCTCCTCCCAGGGGATCCCTCTCCCATAGCTGACAGTCACAGACCCTGATGCCCCCTCCCTCCATTCTGCCTCCCTCTCACCCCCTCCAACCCATTCCTCTTCCCTGCCTCTCGTTCTGTCGGTTCTGCCTCAGTGCTTTCCTACACCCCCTTCGAGTGTCAGCACCCCTGCTGCAGAGAGAAGGAGACAGAGAGACGGAGTGGGAAGGGGAACAGCAGAAGAGAGTTGCTTGCTTAATGAAGGTATGATATTAGACAGAGTGAACAAAAAGGAGGATAATTTGGCAGCCGAGTGCTGAGATAAAGCAAAGTTGGCAAGTCAAAGTTTCTAGATTATCTCTTTCAATACTTCTAGCCAGCTCATGGAGTCGGCTTTAAAAATTCGCAGAAGAAAAACTTCAGCGGCGACGTTAGCTGCGTGTTTTTGTGCGCGCAAGTTTTCCTTTTTGCGAGTGTACATTTAGTTGCGTCTGTCAGGTGGGGGTCTCAGGATGTGGTCTCCATGGCACCCCCGGGCGCGAACATCCTCTCCCTTGTCATCACCGCGGTGACGGCGATGTGTCAGGTTGTTTAGCAGACGCGAGACGGAGGGTAGAGAGGAGTAGGGAAGAAAGCTCAGGGGTCTCCCTGGTGTAGCTCGGTGTCAAGGTCGCACACGCAGACACTGTCAAAAACAAACACACAAACAACGGCACACGCCAGCCCAAACACACACTCAAATATCCTGTCAAAGCCGAGGACAGCACAGTGGGACAGGGCGACAGGGTTACCCATCTTTAGACGTGCTGTTCCTACATGTCCACTGAGACTCAGTGTGTACATCAATTCATGGACATGGGTGTGTGTGTGTGGGTGTGTGTGGGTGTGGGTGAATGACTGGGAATACACAGAAACACCAGCGTGCAAACAACATTGTTTTGGACCTTGTGTTTCTATTTTTCCACAGCAGTATTTTTAACACGACCACCTCTGCTAGTGTGTCAAGAAAAGAGAGAAGAAGAACAGCGTTCCAGGATTGAAACACAAAAGTGCAGTGGAAGGCGGAGTGGAAGGGAATGAATGAATTAGTCGTGCACTGTTAGCCTTTGCTGTATTTTCTACAGCTAAATACCGCAAAATGCCCAGTAAAACTAACATAAAACATCTTTACAATTAGTTACTGTAATTTGCATTGCATTATGGGTAAAGGACATAGTATTACAGTAACTTACTGTATGTTTTGAAGTTGCAGTAATTTACTGTTTACACATTGCAGTAGTGGTACTGTATTTATAATATCTTGCACTGTTAGCCTTTACTGTATTTTTTACAGCTAAATACCGCAAAATGCCCAGTAAACTAACATAAAACATCTTTACAATTAGTTACTGTAATTTGCATTGCATTATGGGTATAGTACATAGCATTACAGTAACTTACTGTATGTTTTGAAGTTGCCGTAATTTACTGTTTACACATTGCAGTAGTGGTACTGCACTTATAATGTCTTTGCGCTGGCCATGTAAGAATTCTATTTGATTTCCAACGGTCATCATAGATGTTTCATCGTGGTTCCCTGTTTCTGTATTTTTACTCCTTTAGTGGTTAACATATTTTAAGGCAGAAAGAGAGCATGTACTTTTGTTTTTTTCACATCCTAGCTAACATTAATATGCAGTTTATCTAGCTACGTCATCAAGGGTGGCTTCGCTTCCAACGTTTTTCTGATGACGTTTGTTTTAAACTCGCTTTTTCCGTCCAAGTGCAAGTGCAGCTCTGTCGCTGTGGGCTCACACTGCTTCAGCTCTTCAGACAGGTAAAAAACACTTAGAAAACTGTTTGAAGCCAATGTATATTTTAGATGGAGCTAACGTAACTTATAGCATCATGCTATAATGCTATCACTTAGCATGAGGTGAAAGATAGAAAAATATGATGGTGTTATTTTTTGAGCTGGTTCGGAATTAACGTTAGCTAAGGTGCTAATTTTACCGAAGGTTTTAGCTTGGCTTTTGCCGCTAAATCTTCCTCGAGCGACTAGCTTTGGGTTGAGATAAGCTCAGTGCTGAGTGTCTGTTAGCATTGTTGTTACATCATTTGTCGAACAATATAACGTTAACTGATAATTGGTCCCCCCTCCCCCTTTTTTAAAAAAATACATCTAATAACTGTTCATTTGTTTAAACCATGACCTTGCAAATGTTAAGAGTGCAGATTAGCTAGGTCAACAAGGATGAATTCTAACGTTGTTCTTTTTTTTCTTTTTGTCAGATGACTTTTTTTAACTCCCAAGCTTTTTCCCTCCAAGTGGCTGTGCAGTTTTGTCCTGCTGAGTGCTAACATAGTTTCAACTCTTGAAAAGACAAGACAACAGGTAAAAAGACAGCTCTTCAAACATATTTGAAGCCACAAAATAATCTGGAAATGTAGAGGAGCAGCTAACCTAATCTATAACTTTGAGCTTGCTACAGCTAGTTAGCCTGCTAAAGTACCATTACATCTCCAACATAGTGTATAAGAGTCTGTAAATGAGGACAAAGGTGGAAAACATTCAAGTGGTTTCTGTTATTTTTTGAGTTGGTTCAGCCACAGTGGCAGGTGGACAAAAAAGTTAATTTCCAAGCCTGGTTCCATATAAGGACTGTTCACCTGTTTAAACCATGCTCTTGCAAATTTAAAGTTAAGTCAGTACTAACAGGTGCAACTATGTACAGGTGTAAATTCTGCAGCATTTGTACTTCAGAATTTAGAGAATTTTGTACTCATGTGAAGAAACATCAACACACAGCTAATTATCGGTTTCGTTGTGGAATAGAGCAATGTCCTACTTCCGTCAGAGAAAAATAAAACATTTAGAAGAAAAAGACTCAATCTTCATCTTGGTTGATGTAATTTTATATCGACTCTTAACTTAAAACACACATCTTAAATCAGAATTGTTCAATTAATTTGTTAAAGGGATCAATTCACCCAAATCACAAACATTTTGTTAACCCATATTGTACTTAGCCATTCAGATATTGTATTTGTGGAATGTAATGCTTTAAAAAATCTGTTTAGCCTCACAAACTGTCATTCACATCCGCTGTTTCAGAGTGGTAGCAGGATGTAGGGGTAAAGTCTAGTCTAGTCTCCGGGGTGAGGTTCTCAAAAACCTGTTGTAATCTGGGTGAACTGGCCCTTTAAATATAAATTACTACCAGTAATTCATATTTAAGAGTTTTCCTTTTATGTTTCAAAGGTATCTTCCACCAAGATGTCTGTTGAGATGGAAATGACCTCACCTACAACACCAAGGGTAATCATGCTTGGTAAGAGGAATATTTTCTATCACTATAATTTTTTGTAGCAATGTATGTAATAGTTATGGTAGTCTGTACTTTTACTCACTAGCGTTAGCCTGACAAGGGTTTGTCTATTTTAGGAAATAGCTTGATGTCTGCAACCCGGTGGATGGTCAGTATGGAGGAGAAGGTATTTTTCGAACCTGAGCAACTACATGACTTTGCCAGCGTCCTTGCTGTCTTTTTTGGGTCATATTATGACTTCAATCTGGAGTATCAGGAGTCAGCATCCACCACGCTGGAGATGATACAACTGTAAGTACTCTACACCAAGCCATTTATGAATTAAATTTAATGACAGTTTGACTGATGATGAAGAACCATAGCTGATTGCTGTATTGTATGTCTTCATTTAAAAAAATACAATTAATATATTTTATTTCTGTTAAAAGATTTTTTGTGAGGATCAATCCAGATGTTGGTACCAAATGCACAGCCAAAGTCAGTACAAGCTGCAAGACGGGAAGTCTTGTCAAGAGGAAAGTAGTCAGTGTCAACTCCCGGATCAACACCTTCCTCAAATGACTCGCTGAATTTGAATGGAGGACTTCCAACTAGGTAAGCATTTTACCAAATGTTTATTATTTTATTGTCTTTTCCTCCTATCTTGCATGTTCTGACTTTACTTTAGGCTTTTTAATATGATTTTAATGATTATTTATAAATGGCATGTGATTCCTACACAATAGCCCTTTAGAGTAGCCTGCATCTTTTCTGTGTCCGTGGTAAAAAGTGGATGTCGCTGCATCTCTTACTAAATCACAGAAATGTTTAAGTGTGTAGTCGTTTAAGTGAGGTGTTTTTTTTATATTATGCAGTTTTCAGTTTATTAGGCACACCTTTGCAGTAATCCGTCAGCACCAACAAAATGACTGAAAAGATTGTTATGACATGTTGTATTTCATCGTCTCCTTGGGGACATTTGCAGGGTCTCAATACAGTACGCAATCGTTTGAATTAGTGAAGACTGACTGACTGCTTTTGCCATAAACAATCCAAAAACCTGAAGTGAAGCCAGTCCTGCTCATTCTTTATGCAGCTTCTATTATCACTTCAGTGTAATAGATTTTTTTTTAAAGAAATTATCAACTTAATGCTGCTTTATGCCAATGATTTTATGCATTTGGACATTGTCAGTCAGCTTAATTTGTCAGCCTTCCTGTCGATTTGAAAATGTAGATAACTTCCTGACCATCTCATGACCTCCCACATCGTTTGTCTTATTCTTTACAGTTCAGCTTCCACAAGATGGATCCCTCTGATTTTGTTTGACGAATGGAATAAAAGTTCTTCTGATGTAGGAAATGCATCTGATATAACAATATTTATTGATATGAATGTCTACTATATAGTACATTATCACACTTGCACTGTTTTTGTGATGTATTGTGTAACAGAGCACATTTAAGCTACTGTTTTCTGACAATGCAGCCTCTGCTGGTTTTTTAAATGAAGTATATTCTATATATTTTTTAAAAGTCAGTCTTTAATAGTTTATGGCTGGTACTTGATCCACACGTTCATGTTACTACATACATGTGCCATAAAAATATTGACATGACCTGTAGTGTGTTCTATGGTTTTGTTGTTTTATAGCACATTATATTGTATTGTGACATTGTTCTTTATGACATTGCGAATATATAAATGGATTTTATTTCAACAAATCTGCTGAAAATAAATACCTGTTTTTATTCACAGTACTTGGACTAAAATTTCTTTTGTGAAACTTTTCGGTTTATGGTAAAATATTCTTGTATTAAAAAATGTAAACTTTAATTTACAGTAA
The DNA here is from genome assembly GCF_019740435.1 of Gambusia affinis. Lineage (NCBI taxonomy): Eukaryota > Metazoa > Chordata > Actinopteri > Cyprinodontiformes > Poeciliidae > Gambusia > Gambusia affinis. The sequence continues at coordinate 8,881,355 of NC_057871.1, read as the reverse complement.
AACTGACATTATGTTGTGAAACAAGTTTACAGTAGACCAGCTTTACTATAAAATACATTTACAGTAAAGCAGTTATAACTGCAAAGCACATTCACAGTAAAAATTAACTGTGAAATATCATGACAGTAAAGGTACTGTGGAATGGTAATTACAGTAACCTACTGGCAACACTGTTGCCAGTAAGGTACTGTAGAATGTCAATTACAGTAACTTACAGGCAACACTGTTGCCAGTAAGTTGCCAGTAAGTTACTGTAGAATGGTGATTACAGTAACTTACTGGCAACACTGTTGCCAGTAAGTCGCCAGTAAGTTACTGTAGAATGGTGATTACAGTAACTTACTGGCAACACTGTTGCCAGTAAGGTACTGTAGAATGGTAATTACAGTACCTTGCTGGCAACTTACTGGCAACACTGTTGCCAGTAAGTTACTGTAATTACCATTCTACAGTAACTTACTGGCAACAGTGTTGCCAGTAAGTTACTGTAAAATTACAATAAAAAGTCTAACAGTGTGGGTCACTGGTGATTCTCATTAAAAACAAATTACTAATGTTGAGGAGGGACAGCTGTGCTACTGTGGCTGCTTTCTAATGATACACGGAGAAAAACACACACATATAGAGCCTCCAACACACAGCTTACACAGGTATACGAACACAAATGCCACCCTCCGGGAGCACTGTCAGCCACAGCAGACAGAAAAGGAAGAGGAATGGTACTGCCATGTATGCTCTTCCAACACACACACACATACACACACAACCTACACAATGCATATATAGAGTTTTTACAATATATGTGCTGTAGAAACTCAACTCATGTTTATGGATCTGCTGCAAGATAAAATAATCACTTTAAAGGAAGTCAGATTCAATGTTTGAGTTTGTTTTTGTTGGGAACTTACAACATGCCTTTAATACAACCAGGTAAAGGATCACTTGTTATAGCATCAAGCTTTTGGACTAAGCACATCCCCAACATGACACCAGTACTTCCTGTACAGTAGAAACTCGTTCTGCAAAAGGAGAACCGCAAACCCTGCAAAACCCAAATGTTTTCACACCGGGATTGCACATTTGTTTAGTTTTTTTGCACTTTTTAAAGCATCAAATGATTACAACAAGTGCAAAATATCAGAAGAAACTTCCCAGTATGAGCAGCATGAAAGGCAGCAAGCTATCCAGCATGGTACTCAATATAGTATATACTATACAGAAAAAGACTGCTGGGAAAGAGAGAATATGACATCTTGATGTAGCCACACAGTTGAAAAGAGAAGTATTCAGATCACACTCTTGCTGGATTGGCTGTTTGCTTAATAACAAGAAGCAAATGGCAGCAAGATTCAAGAAAACTGATTATTTCTCAGGGTCCAGAGTGCATTTGTTTGGTCTGCACCAGATGTCCCTTCTCCTTAAATGTTGTGGACCATCCAAAGAAATAAAATGAGGTCCATTTCAAGACGACTGTGTAGCTGTGGTGTGAAAGTGTGCTACAGCTCAAAAGCAATGTCTGAAAAATGCACCCAGCCTCCAGACTGAACACCAGTCACATTTTACAACTCTTTGTTGTGAGGTCCCACCACAAAATCCACCATAACAAATGTTGTTAGTTCTTGTTTAATAGACAGAGCTCTTCAGAATAAGTCCATCACTGATCTGGGGATGTTTTAATAGTTTTGAGATAATAATTATTTTTTTTCCACAGCAGTAGCTGTGCCTTGAGTTAACTTACTTCTCTGCAAATGATCCTGCAGATTTAAATCCTGGTCAGAGCCTCTTCTGTCCCATGCATTAAGCTGACTCGTCACTTTAAATTGTCCTTGTTGTCAGTGTGTGCACTCATGGTTGGACAGGTGACCCATTCAGGGTGTAAAGTGCCTCTTGGGAGCCTCATCAACCCCAACAGGATCTGTACCTGATCCCACGTAAGTGGGTATTGAGGATAGATGGATGTTTATGGTAAAACATTGACTTAAGGTTTGGCTTTTGCCAAGTTTAGGGTTTTTTCAGTGCATTGGTAATCTTCGGCCCAATCCAAAAAACAAACCAGTACTGTGCTGTGTTTGTTATTCAGTGTCATCCTGTTTGATTCTCTTGCCCTGTCATCACCTCTAACCTGTAGATGCTCATTTATAAATGGACATTTTATTTCCTGGTATTACTGTTGTGGCCTTTTTTTTGCCATGTGGTAACTTTTGGGGTGAATTTGTGGATTCTAGGTAAAACAAGTGATATTTTTTTCATGTTTGTGTGCATACCCACCCGGTACCATGCCAGTGAGAGAGGGAGTGGAGTAGCTGCCCTGTCCAGTTGGGGGCACATGAGGAGGGTAGCCTGGCAGAGTTGTGCTGGCCAGGTCTCGACCTGTTAAGACAGAAAAATGTCCTCTTATCAGTATTTGACTCCTCTCTGTGTCATTTCAGTCACCAAAATGCCATCGTCAACATTCTTATCTCTCTATCAGTTAACTGTGTGTAGAGATCTACAAATTTCTATTAATTTAAAACTCAGGACCCAAAACTGTTTCATTGGGATGTTGCTCTTTCAGCAGCTCATTCAAGATGTGTCTCTCCCGTTTGCTTCCTTCTTCCTTCCTCGTTTCCCATCCTCTGGCATCTATTAATTTAGTGACTCTCTATTCTATTGTTTCCTCCATCGCCTCCCCCTTCTGTCAGTAGGTGGATGGGATATATAACTGCATTAGATTACATGACAGTCTGTCGCCCCAAATCATTTCTCTATGTTTGCGTGCCGTAGACATTGGGAGTGTGAGGAGAGGGCACCCTCCATTCATCATCATCATGCACACACACACACACACACACGCACACACACACGCACACACACCAGAAGCCCTCCTCCTGCTGTCTGCACACACACATTTATCATCATCACAAGCAGCTCAGATACTAACACCATCAATCCCATTCACTTTCCCTCCACTTAACCAGCACTAACTGAGAGGAAGCAGGAGGAGGGAAAAGAGAAATAAGCAAAAACGGCTGTAAAATCTTTTATAAAGAGAGAATGGTATGAAAAAAAAATATTACAATTAAGGGTTTAAAGGAAACATTATCCCAACCTCAATCTTTATTGTGTATTTTGGGAGATTTTGTGTGAGAGACAAAGAAGATGATGACTTGAGATGTAACTGGAAGAAGAATGCTACATGTTTAACATAAGTTAACTTTTTTAAAAGGTTAACTTAGAAAAGCGTAAAAAATAATCCAGGCTATTTTAGGTAATGAGCTTTGGACGTCCCATCAAAAAACATTTATCATCAAAGTAGCCAAGAGGCTCATATTAACTCTGAAAGAGCTGCAGAGATCCACAGCTCAGATGGTAAAATTTAGCTGCAGCACTTGTCAAAAGCATTTGGGTGGCAAGAAATAAAATGACATCGCTAGAAAAAACCCAAGACATATCTCTTTGATCTCTGTACAAAGTGCTTCTTATTGCAGTAAACACTAATGGGACATCACCCAGAACACTCCACCCTCAAGATGAAACCTGGTTGTGGCAGCGTCATGCTGAGCAGATGATTTTTCTCAGCAGTCGCAGGGAAGCTGGTCAGAGCTGATGTTAGGATGGACAGAGCTAAACTCAGGTCAACCAGAAGAAACCTGAGAAGTTGCAAATAGCTTGAGACTGGGTCACAGTCTCAAGCTTCATTTACAGGAAACACATGTTCATGTGTTAGGATGGCTCAGTCAAATCTAGACCTAAATTTGCAGCGAACTTTAAAAAGTGATGTTCACAGACACTTCTGCATCTAAACCTTCAAACTCTGTACACACAAAATTGAAAAGACCTGCTACTCTCATCCTGAGTGTCGACTCAGGATGGCTGCACACAAATTCACATCACACTTGGGCTCTTAGTAAAAAAAATTTTTTTTCTTTCTCCTAATAACTAAGTAACGCTACCCAATACCTGTTGGACACTCAAAACAAGAGACACTCACCTACTCTTGCCTCTGGTCCTCAGTGGTGGTTTATCATGCATAATCATTTTCTCACAATGAGAACAACTATCATGAGATATAAATAATCCAATTTTCTTGCTTCAAAATTTCTGTCCACTTAGGTTAGCCTCCTCTGCTCCTTCTCTGAATGCAATTTTCCCTCCCTCTTTCATTTTCTCCCTTTTTCAGCATCCCTCTGTCCCTCTAAGCCTCCTCTCTCCTGTCTCGTGTAGTAAAGTTTTTCTTGGTGTTTGACGCGACAGCGAGGCATTAGCGCAGACGGGCTGCTCATCCGCTCAGGGTCAGTGCACAGGGCATGGAGGAGAGGGAGAAGAGGGTGGAAGAGGGGAGAGATGGACTCTCTACAGCCAAGTTAGAGGGGGCAGACAGGGCCAGATCCTCAGAGATGTGTGTTCGCGTGTTGGTGTGTGTGTGTGTACGTTCTCATGCACTGTATTTGTGCATATGTATGGCAGTTGTATTGATGTATCTGTTCTCCACAGCTTTTCTTTAGAGGTCAACAAACAAGTACAAGTCTCCTCCGCGCTCACTTGCAGCTACAGATGAGCACGCGTTTTCTGTCCTACTGGTCTGCCTGTCTCATTCACCACATCAAAGAGCCATCAGAGCAACCCTGTCAAGCCCAGGAGGATCAACGACATGCAAAGTGTCCCCCTTGGCATCTTCGAACCCTGGTGTACTGGCGGACGTTCGGAGTAAAGGAAAGTGTGGTGCGGGGTTTCGAAGAAGTGTCGAGCATGTAGATGCTGCTCTCCAGCAGATGTCCAGAGTATCAACACTTCAAGGATGCAAAAAACACTGCGTCAAACACACGGACGTCTGATCCCCTAGAGGGAGCTCTGTTCTGAGGGAAAAGACAGCCAAGAAAATGCATGCATAATATTCAGAAGGTGTGTGCGCATGTGAATATGAATGTGTGTGTTTGCATGCATAAGCAGAAATGGAAATTTTTCATCTCTCTCTCTTTTTCTCACACTCTGTCTTTTTCCCCTGCTCTGGTGTGTGCAGGTAATATCCCTCTGTGGTTAGAGAGAGAGAGAGAGAGAGAGTGAAAGAGATAGAGAGTAAAAGAAAGAACCTATTCCCAGATATCCCAAATTCCCAGATCAATGATTCCCTTCATTACAGATGGGAGTGTTAAAGGCTTGTCCAAGTGCTCCCTGGTCTGCTCTTAATTAATCGCGCCTCTCCCTGTGCCCCTAAATGGAGAAAGAGCAGGGAGCGAGGTGTTCACTTTTCCTCCACCTTTCCTTAAATCCCTTCCCTCCACTTAATTGACATTCAAAGCACTGAGCTCTTTAAGCAGTGCTTTGAGCACTTAGATTATGCAGTTTAAACTACTGCTAAGAAGAAAAGCATTAGCTCCAGTGTGTTTTTGTTTATAATTATGACTTTCCATTATTTCAAAGTTTCAAGGTAAGTTTTTGGTTTATCCTGTGAATTGGATGAATGTGCAGCCAGAGGTTGGTTAAGCACTACTTCCTTTAGAAGAAATTATTTATTCAGTATTTCACATGCAGTAGGAAAGGGTCAGAATGATCTTAGTTTGGAGAATGAGAGGAACGTTCTTGTGAAACTCAAGAATAAAAGCTGTTGTAAAAAAAACACATTAAAAGGATTTATATTTAAAATATTTTCAGTAGATTCAGAAGAAAATTTTTATTTTTACAAATTAGTTTTTAGTTTCTTGAGTTTAAACTCAGTACTCATAGCACTGCTTAAAGCACCATGTTGCTGTGTTTACTCATTATACTAAAGTATCCCTGCACAGTCAGTTTTTTCTAATTTTATGAAAGGTTTCTGCAAAGAGTGGATGACGCTGGATCTGAATCCACTGTGAGGAGCTTCCCAACAAACCGTTACCAGGAGAGGCTATTTCAGTGACAAACCTTTCAGCTTAGAGAGGAACAAAATCACAGAGCAGGTTGATACATGAAAACTAGCAGGCTTATCCCACACAATCATTATTTTCTGTTCTTATCCTTCAAGTTCTGGCCCAATTCGTTGGATGTCCATTGGCTTCTGAAACTTTGAATTTCATCAAAGCCTCAACTTTAAACAGTTTTCCGTTTTGATGTATGTTAATAAAGTAGATACTTGGTAACGTCTAGCTTTATTTAGTAAATATAAAAAAGCTCTTGTCACTGTCTAACTCTGTCAGTAAGCATCATGTAGTTTAAAAGAAGAACTGTCTGTCTTGTAAATGAGTTGATTGAGTGTTTCATGGGATTTTTCCTCAGCGCTCTGTAATAAACTTCAGAGTTAGACTTACTTTACCTTCTTCTGCATGTGTGCAGTTGTTAAATCTATGGAAATGTGTGGTTTCTGTTTCTGATCAAAATAAATCCGCAATAAGACTAATTTGATTATTGATATTCAGATTTATGAACACTGAAGGAATTAATTTTCTGTGTTTATTTTCACCTGGAACTAGCGAGTAGGATTGTGGGCCGGACACATTGGATCCTAACTCCGTCCCTGTGCCCGGATTGGCCAAACTGTTCTTCATCTCGTCCAGTCCGCCTGCTAGAGAGGCCATGGCCGAGTAGTCCGATGTCTGGAAGGAAGCAGAAAGGAAAAGGAAAAATAGATTTATTAGACAGCAAATCCAAATCATGATACTCTGTGTTGAAAATAATATCATGGCACGATTGTGGCCTGTGAGGAGTACAGCTGTGAGCAATCTGTTGATTATGTCCACAGTATATCCTGCATGTTACACCTTCCTCTCAGCGATGAGCAAAGCAGCTTTTCCTATGAGCACACACACCCACACACACTGATGTACAGAAACACACCTACAGCTGAGAGTTTATTGATCTGTTTACAAAGGCAGGGATTTACTGTACAACCAAGTCCAACAGTCTGTAACCGCAGGATCAGCTCGCACTTTCTCTTCATCCCTCTCATCCCAGCGCTCACACGGTACATACACAACAAACATATATTTACACACACACACACACGCACACACACACCCACACACACACAGACTGTGGCTATAAGACAAAGCCTCTTGTCTCCCCAGATACCAACCTAAGAATGGTGATCTTCTCAATACACACACACACACACACACACTCCCAATGCTCTGAACATTACAGGAAGATACAAAACCCAAAACCACACACGGAGGAAAAGATCTAAGTGGCAAAAAAATATGTGCTTGTTGTAGCAGTGGAAATATTTCCAGCACAAAACTCTCAATTATTTTCAGAAATAGGTGAAAAAGATTTAAATCTTTTAATTCTAAATTCGAATTATAACATTGCTAAGTTAATAAGTCTGTGTTTATGCTTCTTGAGCTTTTTTCATGTTTTGTCACATTATAATTATCAACTTCAGTGTATTTTACTGTTATAGTTCACAAAAAAGTGGGGAATGATTGTAATGTTAAAGTAAGAAGAGCAGTTTTCAAGATTTTTTACTAATAAATCTGTGTTTGAATTCAAGTTTTAACTCTTATTACAGGTTCTCAGTTGGATTTAAGTTTGACTTTGACTGGGCCATTCTAATATCCTTTGATCTAAACCATTCCCTATAATTCCAGCTGTGTGTTTGGGGTTGATATTCTGCTGGAAAATAAAGCTCTTCTACAGTTTAAATTCTTTAAAACCTCTAGTTTTCTAATCTAAAAAATCCTCATGTTCTTAGACTCTTCAAATCAACACACAAGCATAAAGAAAATATGATGCTGCCTCATCACATCTGCAGGATATTACTATAATGCATTGAGGTCAAAAGTCCAATTTTGGTCTCGTTTCACCAGAGCACCTTTTTCCTCTGTGTCCTTTTCTTGGCTTGTGGAAAGTTGACAGTTTTCTGACCACTCTTCCTTAATAACCAGATTTGTAGAGTTAACAATCAGTGATTTGTTCTGTCAACCATGTAACATCTGCTTTTCTACAACTCCTATAGAGTTACTACAGGCTTTTTGGTACAGGTAGATTTTTATCTGTTGTTAAGATGACTCCTAAAGGCAATAGATTTCACTAAAGTCTATTAAGAGGATCAAAATGACATATTATGCACTTTTTATTTAAATACAATTTTGAAACTGTTTATCAATTTATCAAATGAAAGTTTAGCTTAATTCTCTCATCAGCGCCAAGTCATTCAGCTCTGCAGAGGCTTGGTAATGAATGGTTCATTTAATTCAGGTGTGCAGGTGCAGGAGTGCATCTAGAAGTTGCAGGACGGGGCTGGAATTGGGCACCCCAGATTTAGCGCTACATTGTTTTGGTCTATCACAGAAAATTCTATTAAAGTGCAAAGACCTTTATGGTTGTAGCCACTAATGTAGCTGTAAATTTTATAGCAAACCGGAACAAACATAAACTTATGTCAAACTTATGTCAAATTTTTGATGATGGATCATTATAACCACATAGTTAGGATGGCGACAAACTGTATTTTTCCAGAGAAACCAGCATTCCAGCTCCACCCAAAGGCCAGACTGCAGCCTGTCCACTCACCTGTGTTTGACCCCGGCTTTCAGCCCTGACCCATTCATCCTCGTCTCTCTGAGAGGTCTCTCATTGTGTGTGAGTATATGTGGGTGGTTCTGGTAATTTAGAGAGATGATGGCGACGCCGATGGCCGAGAATATATAGATTAAACACCAGAGACTGTCTGGACAGGAACAGTCCTGGCGGGCCGATGACCCTGTCTCCTATTGGGTTTAGGTGTGAGTGTATGAACATTTGACTCTCTTGAGTATATTTTGTTGTAGAATCGTCCATTTTCACATAATAAGGAGAAGACAGTGGTCTTCATTTATCAACAGTACAAACTGTGCAAAATTGGGTTTATGGTCATTTTCCCATCTTTTCTGATTTTGGAATCCATCACTGTGGATCTGAATGTGAGAGATGCTGTGAAATGTGAGGCAGTAGGAGAAGCTTTATGTCGCTGCGGTACCACAAAGAAATTCAAGCTGCGTCACAGAATTGAATCAGTGAGTGAAACAGGGGCCCAAATCCATGAAACCTTTCCACAAGGTATTTGAATGGTTTCAGAGTTATACCTTAGATACTTGGGAAAGTTTAGAGTCTCTAAATCACAAAATGTGGTGGAGAATAGCGTCAGTATTAAACAATAGCTCAACAACTATGTCATTAATTATTCACGTACATCTCATCTCTGGTTTCTCTTTTCTTAGGAGAAAAAAACTTCACTTAATATGGATTCATAAATTTGGGTGCTGCCATCTTGAATCAGCACATACATTAGAAAAAAAGACATGCATGCATGGAGGTTGAGACTTTCCCTCAAACAATGAAATGCATTTTCAGCTTTCGATCATAAAATCTGTCAAACTTAAATTTTTTTTTAAAAATGGATGAATGGGTGTTTTTTGAATTCATTGATGTGCTGCAGCTCCAGATTTAAGGTGAAAGGTTAACTTTGTTTAAAGAGTGATTTATCTTCCACCGCTACAACAAGATGAGGATGAAAATTGTAAAGTTTTGTCTTTGCAAACAACTACATTTTAAAAGACTTCAGGTGAAAAAATAAAATTATGAACGTACCTACTAAGATGACAGAAAATAGAATAATGGGAAGGTAATTTTTAGACAGCAGTGACTAATTTCAACATTTTTGGGAGAGTAGATGGTGTTGCTGTGTTTTTATGCAGTGTTATCAGTGGCTATTAAATTAATTTAGTCTTCCAAGCGAGGTCATCATGTGGTCTAGAACTACATTTTGAATAATGAGCTTTTTCAGTGGGGGGGGGACAATAGAAACATTTGGATTTAGTCCACTGTATAATCCTACTTTTCAAGCGCACTGAAGGAGAGATGACTCTGCTGTTTATGACAGAGAAAGTCTAAGGCAACCTTGACATTTATGCAAAATATTATGTTTGATGCTTGCTTTTATTTGATGCTCTGTAGTGTGATGAAATGATGTGGACTTTTAGAGGGAGACAGGATCTAAAGCAGAACTGCAAAAAATATAATATGAAATGAAGTTATTATTGAAAGGTATCCTTTTTAGCAATATTTTGTTTGCAAATTCCATGCATGAGGTCACCAAAGTATAAATAAATATGGATGTTGGTAATACAGCTCAAATGTTTCCAGATGATGGTTGTATCACCATTTGACTAATTGTTGAAATTGGCTAGAAAACACAAAGTTCCAGATATCAGACATCAAAATTGTCATTAGATCATTCCTGCACCCAAATCTAGTCCAGCTTTGAGAAATAACGCTGAATAACTCTCAAGTTAACACACATTTTGTCCAAAATGACTTGCCTCTGATGTCAACATCAGAATGTAGAGCGCATCAATAAGAAAGTTACCACCGCTTGTGTTGTTCCCTGAGTTAAGCTTGGAGCAAAACTCGCCACTACTAAACAATTATTTATCAAATATTTTGCTGTGACTCATCAAATGTCTTCCATTCCTCTTTTCCGTGTGTGTGTGTGTGTTTGTGTGTGTGTGTGAGGGGTATTGGGAAGGAGGGTGCGGTGGGTGATAAGGTGAGAGAGTCACACTGACCCTTTTAATACGTCTGCATCTGTGTGTAAGTGTAGGCGCTTGTTTGTGCTCACTGACCTCTTAAACACCCCTGTGCTCGTCAACACACAACACAACCACTGGACTGTGACCTACCAAATAAGAGCTTACCCTGTACACTTACACACCTCTCTCTTTCTGGTCCTTTTTACACTTCCGGCACATTTTAAGCCCCCCATTTTTTTCCCTTTCAGAAAGAGGTCCAGTAGTTTTTTTTCTAAACCAATCAAAGATGCTATCCCTGCGTACCCCCCACGCACCAACACAACCAAATCTTGGCTGCTAGGTCTCATTATAATAGCATCTAATGTGTCCATGTAGCCATGTGTAGAGCCAGCCAGCAGCAGCACCAGCCGAGAAGAAAGGGTCTGCTGTGGTAATTGGTCATGATGAAGTTTGGCCAGTGGGGTGACAGGCCCGCTAAGCAAGATGGATCATTCTCATTCGCACCCGTAAATGTTGTCAATTCCACCGCTCATACAGCGCCATCAGCTCTCATCAAAGCAAAAGGGACGCAGCTGCGGGGGCCGAGGAGGGGGCTGAACTTGGTAATGCTGATGGGGAGGAATTGGACAACTAGGCAGGATGAAGGGGAGGATGGCAGGAAAATTTGGACTTGGTTCAACATTAATGGGTGATTACATATAAAGTCTTGTAGGGAAATCCACTCGTAAGAATCTCCCTTTATTCTTGTTCATTCTTCATAGTCAGAATTGCAGAGTTTGGAAATGGATGTTGGACAGAACGGTATCATGATGTGAAAAAGTAAAACGCACTAAAAACAGTGATTTAAGAAAGTGTTTTACATTGCTTTAAACATGAAAAAATAACGTGCATTTTGTGGAACATCAGATCCAATTGATCAGTTATTATTGGCTGTATTATATAAGACCTTATCCGATCAGCTGCTGTTGGCGCTGCTTCAGCTGTTCTGCATGCGTAGGTAAGTTTCATCAGCCCAGACAGAGCCTTTGCATAGTTTAGAATGAGATGAAACTCTATTGTTAGCTAATTTCTGCTACATTTAAGTACCACTTTGGTACATTTTATAGCAGTACCAAATTTTTTGACATGATCAAAAAATTTGCTGTTGCTCAGAAGGCAATCAGTCTGTTCATGCCACATGTAGTAACTATGATGGGCCTCAGAAATCAGACCTTTTACAGACATTAGGAGTCATCATGACTTTAAATGAATAATATTCTGTCATCCACATAAGTTTCCTACGACTGTAAAGTCTATCAGACTGAAGCTGTTTGTTTGAAGCTGCCAACACGTTGTTAAAATTTAAATGAGGTTATGCAACTAGTTTAAAACTTTATACTCTTTTGAAATTATTTATGATTAACTAATTAATTTAGTAATTTTTAATAGAGCACATTCTCTGAATAAATTCTTTAGTTTGAGTCTTTAAATGCTATGCAGTATGCATATAGACATTGAATTGGACTGATGCTCCTTTTATTTTCTATAGATTGGAAATTTTTCTCCCTGGAAACTGAAACAAATAAAAATGGAAATATAGAGAATAAATAATATCTTATATGAGACATCAGGTGATATCTGTTGTAGTTGAATGTAAGCTAAGTACTTCTATAAACTAATACACAAAATATAAAATGAAGGGGAAGGTGATGCAGATGCATTTTTTTAATGAACGCAGCATGTCTTCCTATGACATTCAAGTGCAAAGCAGACAAAATGGTGTGATGGGTTTTGAAATAAAATGTCCTTCATTAGTTTTTTGATTCTGGGATAGGTTGATCAGAACTATAAACAGTCTGTCCTTCTAAATCTCAACAAAAGATTTATTTACATTTATTTAGAAATAAAACCATGCATACATTTGTTACCCCTTGAAGTACAGTATTCTATTAGGTTTAAAACTACATGTCTTTGTTTGTAAGTTTAGTTCTGTAAGATGACAGCCTAATTATTATGTACTGTATGTAGAGGTACTGAATTTATTACAGGACAGAAAATAAAGCTGCATTTAATGTAATTATCTCCTAATATAAAGAGCAAGTGCGAAAGTTTAATTTTCTTTCAAAGTTTCCCTGATCTTGCTTCTACAGCACAAACAGATTACGTAAAATAAAATGTGCATTAAAAACAAATCTTTGATTAAAAAATCTGGGTGACTTTTACTCTGAGGCTCTTAGAAAATCAGCTGAATTCTCAGGGAGTTTCTTGCCATCTTCCTTTTATACACCAGATTGCCTCAGATGTGGTAAGGTGGAGTTTCAGAGTCCAAATCAGGTGACAGATGAGCCCTAATCGCCCCTCTGAAACACACACACACACACACAGTCTCATACAACACACACAGACGCCAGCCGTGCTGGCTTGAACCATTTGCATAATAGTATTTCTCTTTTTCTCCATTCTCCAAATAGATCCTGATTTCTCTCCCCCAGCGCCCCTCTCCCTCCTGACGCCCTTTTCCCTCGCCACATTGTCTTGTGCACCCCTGATGGAAAAGGCTTGGCTATAAACAAACACAATTCCCTGAGTGGCCCACAAACAGAGACAGGGATTGTCGTGGAAAGAATTTATCTGAACTCAAACTGAGCGTGGCAGCAGTGGGGAGGATATTCATTTTCAGACAGATAACCCACACAGACCTGAACTCCAGGGGGAGGCGGTCCAGATATAATGCTTCAAATACAACATCTGGCTTACTTTTCTTACCTATCAACATGATTTGCTATTTGCAGCCTGTTTAGTCAAGTATTATTGTCACATTTGGTGTCAGAACAACATTGGAAGGAAAAATGAATTAACTCCCTTTTTCATGGGTTTTTTCAAACTGAAAAAAGATTTACAAAAAGATTCACTTTCCTGTTAAAATAGTTTCAACTTCTATGAAAATGTATTCTCGATTCTCTGGCTTTAGCAATTTTGAGCAATTTTCAACCTTTGGAGGAAACAATTACAGAAGAACAAAGTTAGCATCGCAAGCATAGTTTGAAGGGAGAACGTAGCATATTTGGAAGCAAGTGAACAATGCAACTTTCAAACAAGGAATCCTGTTTTCAAGTGGATGTACATTTTTAAAGATGCTTCAAAAACATAAAAAAAACTCACATTCTCAACATTCAGTTAACTCCACCAGAATCAACCAATACACTTCATAAACTAGATGCATACCAAAAGATGATCACTATACGTGACACTATCTTGGTTTATTCTTTCACATTGCAGCAGGTTTTGGTTTATTTCCAAATGTAGATTAGAAGTGTAAACCTTTTCTATCTTTCATTGATTTTCAGGCTGTAAAATGATCAGACTGTGCTGGTCAGTGCAGAGGAGGGCATTTGGACCCGGGGTTGCCAAAACGGGTGAGAGCACAGTCAGCCCCCCTGATTTATCAGCTGAGTAATAAGAAGTGATTGAAGGGAAATTCAAATGAACTCTCCCTGACAGGCGCAGACAGACACACATACAAACATGCACACATAAATTATCAGCGCAGCTTAATAGACTACAGGCAGCGGGGAACAAGAGCAGCACAGGGAGATGAGATAAAACAATGGAGTAAAAGTAAAAAAAAATAAACAAGTTAGAAGAGTACCTGAGGCTGATGGTTCGAATTATATTTGACATACTTTTTGGCTCTTAAGCTGTGGACAAATTACTTCTTTTGAGCCAGAAATATTGAAAGAAAAATTAACTGAAATAAAAATGTCCATGTTGTAAAAGTGGTTCTTTTCTGTTTCCTTTCTTCCTCACATTCACATCCACTGACTCCCCTGCACACGTCATCACCGTTAGGGGAAAGTGCATTTAGAGCTGTCAGCCTCAATGCAGTCTGACCCTACTTGACCGAAACCCCACCGCCACTGATTCACACACACATATTTATTAATACACACACACCTTAGCTCACATACCAGAGAGGCTAAGCTGTAGCCGTCAGTGTGTCAGTGGGTGTGACTGTCAATCACCCTCTCCAGGAAAAATGGGGGATGGGCATGAGCAGATGCCTGAATTTCTTTGTGATGTGCAACCTAAAGCCAGTTTGACCCCAGTGTGACACAGATTTTAAAGGGACTCATTCCAAACCCTGACCTCAGTGGCTCTGCTGGGCTCAGAGAGGACACTGACCCAGGAATCATGGGTATTTATGATGTCAGATCTCAGTCTATAGAGCTACTCCAACCAATACCTGTCGACCTCTTGCCCCGACCCGCCACCCTCCTCATGTTGGTCAAATGGAAGTGAATGGGTTAAAAAGTCCAACTCTGCCCTGCAGGTCTAAGGCTATAACCTGTTTTACTAAAACTTCCCTGGGGTCTGTCTGGGTTCATGTACTTGACACTGGCTGCACAAATAAACTTGAAAAGTGTTTTCCTGAAAAAAGAAAAAATAAAAACAGTAGAGGAAAATTGTCATTTCGAGACAAGGTCCAAAACATTTCCCTAATGCTGAGAGCAGGGCTGCACATTAGAAGACATCTGAAAAAGGCAGACGGAATACAAATGCTAGTGTGCTCACATTTTGTTATGCAAAGTACTACTTACACCTGTCTATTCCCCTCAGATTTACATTAATTCACTGCCGGAAAAGGGTGGGAGGTCAATTTAGATGCAGCATTAAGAGACACAGACACACCCTTTCTCGTCTCTTGTCTCTCCCATGCACGCGGATATGCAGTTCATCCCCCGCGTGCATCAGCATGCCGGATGCCCCATTTCCATCACCGTCCTGGAAGCAGCAGGAAGTGAGGTCATAATGAGAGCTGGGTCGATATGCTCATTAGCCCCTGCAGTGTGTCTAGATTAACTGAATGTCGATAAACTACCCTCTCTGCGTCTCGGCAGTGTCTATCAGACCACAGGAATCCACACACAAACAGAAAACAAAAGTTCATTTACACATTGTACAAACACCCAGTGACTGAGCTTTGAGAAATTAAAAGCATATGCGGAGATTGAGCAATTTTGCTAGGCGACAATTTGGTCAACATTGGCATGGCATGGCAAGGCAGAGCAGGCAGGCTTTACTAGCTGTAAGCAGAGATCCCCCTGTTAGCTTGCAAGGTTTGCATCAGCAGCTTCAAATGTTAGTCAGCATGTTTCAGTGCGACAGCATCAGAAATTCAAGATGGACATCTCTAATATCAACGACTCCTTGCAAGACGAATCATATCCTTGTTCCATTTTGTCATGTTATTATCACAAACATCAATATATTTTTGGGCTATTTAAATTTACATTAAATAGGGCATAATTGTGAAGTAGAAGGAACTTTATGCACATTTCATTTTTTACAATAAAGTTCTATAAGGTGTGATGTGTGAAATGGTAAATGGGCTGTAATTGTGTAATTGTGTGTATTTTGCCTTCTCAAGTCCAGAGGACTGCAATCAGTCATTCACCCTTTTAACTCTGCTGCTCAACTCACAGATGTTTTTTTTCCTTACAGTTGTGGCACCTTTTAAGGAGAAATAAACATCCTTTTCCACAGTATAAGATTTGTTACAACAAAGAAATAATTAACCAAACATAAATGTGTCAAACTTTCTGCATTATAAGTGATGACTGTTAATCTATGACATATAACCCCTGCACCTTTTGGCCTTAGCCAGAGCCTGCACAATGCCTTGCCCTTACCTTGCCAGAGTCAGAGCTCACATAGAGCTCAGTGGTGGTTTGGACTGGACAAGATGGCTGTCTGTCAAAGAGGCGGTCCAATACCTCAATCTGCTGCGGCGAGAACAGCTCCCCTCTCATCTGCTTCCTGAGGAAGTCCCGCCCACTGTGGCCATGCCCGTTAGCCAGCGGTGACTCCTGTAAAACTGCACAGAGGGGACACCAGGTAGGAGTGACATTAGAAAGGTTGCAGCAGGAAAATGTTAAGAGGATGCAGAAATAAAAGTGTGATAAAGAAGGTGGTAAAATGAAAAAGGAGACTAGAAGGAATGGCTTACTGGGTATATTTCTAAAATGGATATGGGGAAAAAAGTTAGCTGTCTCAAAAGAAAGTCCAATGAACTGATTCAGGATTGAAAGACTTCATAGATTGTGGAGACTCAGAGAAAATCGCATACAAATGCAATCCATTACTTGGCATACGCTATCTCCCCTTCTTGATCTCTCAGAAGTACACCCTCTCCTCTCGTATAAACACAATCCTCCCTCCCGCTCGTCGTATCGCCCATACACACACGTACACACAAATATATATGGCTTCAGTATCAGTATTAGACTGTGAGCTCTTGTATCCTGCAGTTATTGCTCGGCTGAGGGACTGGACGAGACAATTATAAGAACTCTGAGGAGTCGCAGCCCACAAATGATTAGAAAAGAGAGAACGAGAGAAAAAGATAAAGAGAAAAAGGGGATGAGGGTGAAAATCCCCTGCTATAGAGCCAATTCATTGCTCCAAACTGCTCCTGAGAGCCTATTTTAGTCCTGGGGGTCATAGTGTGTTTGATGTGTATCAGAGAGTGTGTATGTGTGTCCTGGGTAGTGATATGACAGACAGGTTGAAAAGAGGTTCGGGACTTCAAATTTCTATTTTTTTTCTTTTTTCATTTGGACAGAAAATACGGATTCATTTGGGGAAAGGCTTTGGTTTTAAAGAAGAAGAGAGAGATGTAGAGATAAAAAACCAAAGAAAGAAAAATGGACAAATAAAGTAGAGAGAAAGCTAAAGAGCTCATGCTGAAATGCTGTTTGATTGCTAAACAGACTCAAAATCAAAAGGAAATATATTTTTCTAATAAACTGAACATAATCTATTCAGGTTTTGTTCTAAAAAATTCAAATCCAGATGATTTCTGACCTTTTGACTTTCACAAGATGATATTTTCTGCACTTGTTTGGATGTCAGAGCCAGAACTGTTCATACAGCAGCATTACCGAGACAGAAAAGTAGGAGCAGATAAATGGTTAATTTTTGTCACTATCACTGCTTTTAATGTGAAATGCAGCCATGTCAAGTTTTGAGGTTGAGAAAAGTACAACTTTCCCCTCAGATCTGCCACTTGATTGAAGTAACTCAGGAGAATATTATTTATTGAAATAACAAGTCACATTTCCTGATGATAAACTATGAGTAAATTATGAATGCGTTAAAATCATCATTTGTCAAACTGCGTATAATTCATGCCATATTATTTCTGTACAAACAAACCTTAAAAATTACGAAACAGGAAAGGTCTATAGAACCCATGAGAATTACATCAAGAACTTTTCTCTCCATACTAATATTGTGTGGTAAAGCTGTCATGAGCCATTTAGCCTGTAGCCATTTTTTTTTTTTACCCTGCTAACGTTCATACTCGCAATTCAGTTTAGTTTACGATCAAAATTATGAAAAATGTAATTTTTCTACAGGTGTAACTTGGAGAACAACAACTTTCCACACTGGAGTTCTGACTTGTTGTTGTATTCCTAACTCAGAACATAAAAAATCCAGCTTTGGAAAAACAGACAGAACACAGCATAAGGGCAACAGCCACATTAATAAACGTTCAATCTGTCTTTGTAGACTAACGTTCAACCTTGTTAAAATTGTGTAGTAGTCCTGGCACGACCACTGCTTTGGGTTTATTTTAAAAACTTCGTCTACACCTCATATTTTCAGACAGCATCTATATGTCACACTCACAGAGTTGACAAACACTTTTTTCAGCACACAAACCCTCTTTCAATGCCAACAAACACCTCGATCCTAATCTCTCTTTTACTCTTGTAGTCTCGTCACACTCGCACTCATACACAGGTGCTGGGAGCACGGCGACTGCATGGTCCAGGTCTCCGATGGCAGACCAATCAGGAGACAGATAAAGGCGGTATGATGCTTTAGCCTGGTAACCCACAGCAACCCATTTAATCCCACTGGCCAGTCGCTGTGATGGAATTCAATTGATCAATCATGTAGCTCTGATGGCACCATTTCAGCCAGCTTATTGCTTTCTGCTTTCTCTCTAACACACACACACACACACACACACACACAAGTAAACTCCGACTGAGCGGACCTAAGCTCGCCACTGTAGCACACCCTCAAACGACCGCAGAACGACAGAATGAAGAGGAGTTACTGTAGTTGAGCAGAAAGAACAAAGCTTTCACTTGTCATAATCAATATTGTCCATTCATGTGTGTGAATGTGTATGGATGCTTCTTGGCGTTGATGTAGGTGTGTTTGTGGGTGGGTAGCTTGATATCCGGCCCTCATTGTATCCATGGATGGGTAAAGAAACTCATTGCCGTGACGGGTTAAATCCTATTCACTGTCAGACACACACACACACACACACACATGCTCGCGCGCACACACACACACACCCACCCACAGCTGCCTCTATCTCTGTGATTCGGTCTCAGAAGGGAAGCGTTTCTCTTCCCTCTTTTTCAGAGCAGAACAAAACAAACAATGAACCTTCATTGTTCCCTTCTTTCTGCCTTTTCCCTCTCCCCTCCGCCTCTTCTGTCTTCCTCTCCGACAACGGCTCAGCCTGCCTTTGACTTTGTTTTTTAAAGCAACCCCACAAGCAGATTGGATGATTAAATCCTAAAACATGGAAGAATTGAAGTTGTCAGCTATTCAGTGTGCCAGTGTGTGCCTACTGAGGGTGGGATATTACCTGTGTGAATCTTATTAAAGTTGTCACACTGTAGATGATCTCGGCAGGAGAAGTGTCTGACCTCACAACTGAAGCTTGTAGCTAAACTTGTGTGTGGTTGTGTATATAGGGTTGTGTGCGTGTGTGTGTGTGTGTGTGTGTGTCAAAAGATCAAAGTTTTGGGAGGCGCTGAGCAGTGCCACGGTTGAAGGGTACGGATCTCCCGCCTCCCTGCTTTCCGCCATCCTCCATATCTTTTTCTCACTCCAAGTTTCTTTTATTCGGTAAGCTGCTGCATGTCACAGTGGATGCACAAGGGGGTAAGAGGTCAATGTGGCATTCTGGGTAAGTGCCAATGAATCAAGTTCTGCTTCACAAAAAAAAAAAAAAAGAAAAAAAAAAGGACAACCTTTGGAGCTACTGCTGTATGTCGTATGACTTTCCTTCAAATAGGACAAAAATAGGTTGGAGTAAAAATAAAACATCCACCCTGCAGTAATCGATCCACCTGTTCTGGAGCTCATGTCCATGTTGAATCCACAGAGACACACTCACACACATTCACACGCGTGTGTGCACGCCAGCAGCCTTAACGTGCAACAAGAATAGGTTAAGGTACAATGGTCCCCTTTTGGCCCCGCAAGTCAAGTTCCTCCATTCACTCCCATTCAAATCCATTCTGCTCTCAGTCACCCTCTACTTCCCCTCGCTTTGGCTAGAGGGCACAGGTCACCACAGGGTTTTACCCCCACACACTCCTCCCACCAAAACACAAACACACACACACACACACACACACACACACATACACAAATACATGCTGCTGATTCCACCTTCATGTGTTCCCACCACTTGCACAGCTGCTGTTTGAATGCTAATGTTACTGTTCTGGAAATGAAAATAGTCCTTATGCTGCGGTATGATGTCAGTTCCTCCCATTAGTGTCATAGTAATGAATGCAGGCTTATATGACTCTTCACCTCTAAATTGGTTTCTATATTTGCTATTCTTTAATGAAAATATGTCATCTGAACTGAGGGGTGAAACCAAACCAAACAGTATGTATCCGATCCTGTGGTTGGGATGTTTGTCACTACCTTTAGCAGTATTTTGAGTTGTCAAAGTGACATTATTGGCCAAAAAAGCTATTGAAAAAATGAGAGATGAAGAAAACTGACAAATTTCACATACATTTGAAGTCTAACTGGATTGTCAAACTGTTGGATGATAGACAAAAACATTTGTTAATGAATGCTATTTAATGCTTCTTTTTTCAGTTTTCCCAAATCTATTGTTTTAGTAAGACAAGATTTTGAGAACAAAATTTTACAAAGTTTTATTCCCTCTTAAAGAATAAAACTCTCTTACATAAAAGTTGGAAATCATTTTGGCAACAAGAAAAGGTTTACACTTTTTAGGTAAAGCTCCTGTACAAAATGTGTCTTGGAAAATAAATTAGACATATTTGTATTGTATACATTTATGACATGCCATTTAAATTGAGCTAAGCAAAACCATAGAAACCAATGTCTAAAAATATGTGTAAACAGTTATAAATTAGTTTCAGATAAATGTGCAATACTATAGTTAAATGTATTTTCATAACTTTAATAGCTCCACATCACAAATTATATTTCCTCAAAAATTGTGCCACCCATCTTCATATATTTCTATCATCCTTTCTCTCTGACTTCAACAAACGTCACTGTTCTCCACTTTAACTCCTATGGCACTGTGTAAAATATTCACGTTTTTTAATTAAACAGTCATTTTAACAAAGTCGACAAAGGAACAATGAGATTGTTGGCTCCGTGTCTACATGACCTGTAGTATATGTGCGCGAATGTCAACTCCGACAAACATATGGGCGTGCGTGTATGTGAGAAGCGTGCTGTATTGTTTGTCAGTGTGTACGTGTTTGTCTGTCCATGTCAGCGCATGCTGTTCCTGCTGTCGCCCCTTGCTGTGTGTGTGTGTCATTATCCAGCGGGGGCTGCTCTAATGGAAGCTGTGATTAGCAATGCTGTTAATTAGACCACAGAGCCAACCCCGCAGACCTCTGCCATAGAAACGCTGCAGATAAAAAGCTCCCCCAAAACGTGACAGCAGCCAAAATCAGGCCTACATGAGGCTTTCTGACCACCTCAATGAAATATAAAATAATGCAATGTTTTGTTTTAATTTATTAAATATGGTGATGCTGAAAAAAAATTGGGTCAGCGCAAGTTGGTTAAAAGTTAATGAGTTATTTAGTCAAAAGTAGCCAAAAAATTATTATAAAAGGAAACTTTTTGTTCAAAAAATTTGTGGTCCTACACGGCATTCTTTTCTGTCAAACATTTCATTCGTTACTGCAAGTTTTCAACGTCCTACAGCAGCAAAGCAGTCCCAGGTCATTACAGCACCAACACCATGTTTGATTGTTCTTCATCTAAAATGCTGTTAATTTTACGTCAAATGTAACAGGATGAATATGTTTCAAATCTTTCACTTTTGTCTCCTCTGCCATTTTTATCTCTGTCTCTCTTTTGTTCCTGGATCATGAATATTGACCTTAAGGCAATAATGCTTTAGATGTCCTGTTTGGGTTTTTACTGGGAGAACTGGCAATGTGTCCTGGAGTAATTTCCGTAGATAGTGGCTCCCACTACGATTCTTGTGAGACCAAACAGTTTTGTAGCCTTTCCAGGCTGACGGATGCCCATTATTTAGGTTCTATTCTGTTCTTGAGTTTGTTTAGATTTGTTGCTTGCTGTGCTATTTGGAAACGTTTTGGATAAAAAAAATATCAAACTGATGTTGGTTCCATAAAATGATGTGAGTGCAGCTGCAAAATTGACGGTTTTGTTTTTACTGGAACATCCTGGACAAGCCCCCAAATTGTTTAATGAAAGCTGAGAAAAGACATCCACAAAGTTGGACAATAATTTGAGTATCGTAGTGCCAAACTTAGAATTTCTAGTTGTTTTATCTTTTCCAAAAATGTATCAGAAACGTTTGAGCTAACCAGTATTTAGAACCATGAATCCTCTCATGACTTATCTGTTTCAGTTTGTAAGACGTTGAGGTGTTTGCATGTATCTGTTAAGTTGGTCTGCGACAGACTGGCGACCTGTCCAGGGTGACCCCGCCTCTCGCCCGAAACGCAGCTGGAGATAGGCACCAGCAACCCTCCTGACCCCATTAGGGACAAAGGGTAAACAGAAAATGGATGGATGTTAAATTGGTAGAAAGTGGATAAACTTGATAACAAAAATGTAGCTTAATTCTCAATCTGATTTGTGTTTGGATTAAAAGCTCAGATTTGGGGGAAATACTCCAACACACATGGTGGGTCTGTGTGTGTTGGAGTTTAGGACTTTGTAATCCACTGATGGGTAAGCAGGCAATATCAAGCACATCATGGTTCATCTGGGATTCACGTGGATCCGGCTGAAACGATTTCAAAATTCATCAGGGATGGGAAAATGCACCCATGCGAAGTGTGTGTGTGCGTGTGCATGTGTGTGTGTGTGTTTGTGCTTGTAAGGAGAAAGAGACACCAAACGAGTAAGAGAGAGAGAGAGAAATAGCCCCTGGTGGCATTCTGTCACCCTACTTCACTCCAACATCTGGTGCTGTCTCATTTACCGCAGGAGACTGTCTGTGTGATGGCTTTTTAATGCCACAGATTCTACCACATACACACTCATAGTCACACACACATCCTCTACACGCCCACACACACACACACACACACACACACACACACACACAAAGGTTTACACTCACATTAGCATGCAACATTGATCCAGTATGACAGCACATATGATCAATAGAGCATGCATTAATATTACTTCTCAGGTGGGCCTCCAGTGGAGCGCAGTTGGTAAACAAACACGGGATTCTCATTCAAGATGTTTGGTTTACAGCTCCCAGACTTCATATATGCACACACTCGCATACATATTTGTCATTGATATTTACAGTTTTCAGTGGAGGAGATCTTTCATACTCCACCAGCACTTTATCTGATATTTCTGATGTCAATTCGATTGGAAAAATACAAAGATTTAGAAACATGCAGGATAACTACGTACCTTCATCCCTCTTCCTCTTGCCCACATCAGCAGCAGAGCTGATTCCCAGGATGCCACTGATTGAGTATGACGAGCCAGCAGAGTCGCTGGTGACCGCTGAAACCTGCGTGGCGGCCACAGACGTCGCTGCAGACAGATAGCATGGCGGGTTAAAGGATGCGTCATAAATCAGAAAAATTGTCTTTTTGTGGACATTTTTCTCCATAGAAGAAAAATTCTCAAACTAAAGTTGGACTGAATTTCTTCCACTGATTTAAATTTTATTCAACAGTCTCAATATTAACACTGTATGTTACACTGAGCCCAAACTTTGTGTACACGTGTTAGATTTGTTCTCTTTGGACAGTCAAATGCTCCTCGGTTCTCCTGGAGTTAAACAAATTAACTAAACTTCACCAAGAAGAAAAATGTGCAACAAAATGTCTGCACTGGAGTCTTGCTCCTTGTTGTCTTCTCCTCTGAGCTTCTCCCTGGAGGAGACAAGTTTCTTGATGGGCGACACAGTTGTCGGCGTTTTGGTGACACACTCACTGTGTAACCTCCTGACACACATCCACAAACTGCAACATGCAGTTAGTCACTCTCAGGTCCCTTATCTGTGGGCGGATGTCGGGCTGAGTGACAGTATGGTATCCCAGGAGGGACAGGAAGGTGTGGCAACAGACATCCTAATCCTCTCTCCCAATAGACTCCTTCACCCCCCAAATCACAGACAGACGAGACCAAAAAGAGAGTAAGAGGGAAAAAAAACAAGACGAACCACGGGATCAGAGTCCTCTCAAGCCGTTACTCTTTTTGCTAACGACAAGGAGAGTATAATGAATGCATATCCCCTCTTTTCCCATCACTTGATTTAGCACTTCAATTATCTGATTTTCCTTTCTCTTTCTTTTCACTCTTCTTTTTTTTTATCAGAACGTAACGCTCTTATTTTGCAAATCCAAATGTTCAATTTTCCGCCTGGGACTGGGAGCCATTTATCTGTGTAATCTGTAAGCGTGTGTGTGCAAAAGAGAGCGCGCACTGCGTTGTATCTAGGTGTGTGTGTGTGAGTGTGTGTGTGTATGAGGGCAGATCTGATAAATGCGAGTATAAGGCGGGAGTCAGGGAGCAGTGTGCGAAAATTAATTTAGATTACTAGACAATGTGTGATCATGAAGATACAAAAAGACAGCGAGGTGCAATCCACTGCAGGGAAAAGTGAGGGACAGTATTTGTCCTCTGAGATATTCATGGAGTAAAAGGGAGTTATAGTATATTTCCTATGTGGGAGTAAAAGGCTTTGGTTAACAAATAAACGATTATTTAAATATAAGAAGTAATGTGGATCCTCAAATAAGAAACTTACTGAATAAATGTTTTTTTTTCATGATATTTTTCCCTCCCTGGTCGACCCAGTGCAGGTGGTGGGAGACAGAAAGACTCTAGTTAGAATAGCATCCCTGATGGACAATCTCTCCCACCCCATGCATGAAGCTGCTGCTGAATGGAGAACTCCTCCACTGGCAAACTGCTGCATCCTCGGTGCACAAAGGAGTGCTATTGTAGATCCTTCCTCCCAGCAGCTGTTAGACTCTATAACCATCACTGCTCAAAACAAACTCATTAATGTTCCTAGAAATGCTCCTACCTGCACTGTCTTTAATCACGTTCAAAAACATTTTAAAAATCTGTCTTTTAATGCTCAAATAAATCTGCACAGGTTTTACATTTTTTAAATTAACCTACCCACTTCTTCATTTCTTTGGACCAGAGTAGCTATTTTTTAATAAATGCACATTATTTATGTTGAAAGTTTCTCTGCACAGTATTTTTATTCCTTATTCTGTTATGTATTTAATTTGTGTGTGAATCTACATGGTTTGATTGCAGTTGCACATAAATTTTCCCATTGTGGCACAATAAAGTCAATTCTGTTTTAGTCTATTTTATTCTATTGTAGACTCTAAGTGACAGACTCAGGGTAGAAGCAGTAAACTTCAACATCTTGTTTATATACGTTATTCTAATTGTTTCTTACTTGTTATTGTGACACACTCGAACATGCAGAACCTTGCACAAGTAAATGCCTCTTGAGTTTTTCCCACATTTTCTTACATAATAACCAAAATCTTTCATATTAGTCTATAAAACTTTCTACACTTTGAACATCTCGTGGAGATCTGTTCAATTCATCCTCCAGAAATACACAAGCACAAAGCTACCAAGATATATTAATCCACTATGCAAACATGTGTAAGTAGGTCCTATAGTTAAATTCACTGGCCGACATGCAAAATGCTCTGGGGGAAAATAAACACAATAATTACACCATCTGCAATGTGAGACATAGTGGTTGCACGGACGCTTTGTCTGTGGATAGAACCAGGAAAACCGATTAGAGGCTGCAGAAGACTTGAGCCTGAGATGGGCAACAACTTCATACTTGCAGCCAGAGCAAATAAATCCAATTGAGAATCTACTGCAGCACTTCTTCCAAATTGATATTCATGGATGGCATCCGTCCAATCTGAGTGAGTCTGAGCTTTCTGTCAAAGATGAAGTCCACAGGGTATCAACTCTGGGAAGCTGAATACAAAGGTATGCACTAATTTCAGGTTTGTGTTCCTTAATTATCATCCTTTATGTTTATCAGAAAATATCTTAATAAAATAGGCAAGTTGGAAGCAAATCCAAGAATTGGGAAATTTCACTGCAGTTCATGAAAAGGTGTCTGAAATTTCATTTATTTCTTATGACTAACACCACAACAAACTCTTTTTAGAGACATCTTCCCTTACAATAAAGGATATTTCTGTTCTATTTCATGCTGAGAGTATGATTATAGTAGTATCGTAAACAAGGTGACAAAGGTGTTAACAGCATGACTTACTTTTGTCTTTACTCCTCCAGTAAGACTCAGTTGACTTTTTTGCTGAGGAAAATATCTTGACCTGCTCAGATGTCTCTTAACAACACCAAAATAATTTAAACCCATTCCTACTGTCATTAAAAAAAACATTTTTTTATGTCCCTAATAATAGTGACATTTTGCTAAACTGATATATTTGGAGCGTCTACAGCCGACATCTCACTGCTAAAGGAACCAGAATCTGCTGGAGGAACGTACCTAAGCTGTGAGCCGACACTGAGCCCGCTTGACCCGGCTGCTGCTGAACCTTGGTCCGTATGATCCTGCAGAAGAAGAGAGGAGACATTAGTGTGTATGAAGTGGCTTGTTTGAGAGATCCTGAGTGACAGAGAGAACATGACCATCGTGGGAGCAACGCTGTGTGTGTGTGTTGGTGTGTGTGTGTGTGTGTATGTGTGTGAAGTGGCTTAGGCAGGCTGACATGGCAGAGGGGCCTCACACTTCCTGCTTGGTTGATCATGCAAGCCTTTTCTTCCTCTTTCCTTTTTCATCCTTTCCTCCCCTTTTCCTCTCCTCTCATTTCCTTTCCTCCATTTTCCTTTTTCTTTCCTTTTGTATTTGTTTCACCTTCCTTTTCTCTTTGTCTGCCTTTTTGGCTCACTCGTTCTTTCTCTTATTTCCCCATCCCTCCCTCTGTCGTTCCCTCTGTGCACTCAGGGGAAAGGGGTTGTCATTGTAGCATCGTGTAGAACCACTGAGCTGCGGCCACTTCATACATATGGAAGCCGGGGGCCTCTTTGCAATTCCCCTCTTCCACTCCCACACCGAAAAGGATACACAGATAAAACACACACATTTATGTTGTTCCGAGCTTCGTCTACAATCTGCTGTTACAGTTTGATACCCAAACCGACACGTCGCACAGACTGTGGCACCTGTTGATGGAGCTGACGCTGGGAACGCTGTCGTTGTCGCAAACTCTCTCGGCCAGGAGCCTGTCCCGGATCTCCCAGGCAAACATGGTGGGATTTTGGCGTTTGTAATCTGCGATCTTGTCGACCACTTTGGGTGTAGCAACCTTTGGTTTGGATCCTCCGATTACCCCAGGGCGGATGCTGCCTGTTTCATAGTACCTGTAAGGAAAAGCACAGGTTTGCCTGAAGCACAGACAGGAACATAAAACGTGCTGGCAGAATTTATGTGAAGAGCTCCACTGCTTTGCAAAACCCCTTAGTTAATTTTATATATTGACAGAAAACGCTGCATGATTGTGAAGTAGAAGAAGATGTTACACATAAATTATAATTCAGCCCCTCAAGTCATTACTTTGTTGAACCGCCTTTTGTTGTACAACTGAAAGTCTTTGCAGCCTCTAATAGGTTTTCTTCAAGGTTTTCCCTTCGTTTAACTCTATTCATCTTCTCTTTAGTGCTGATCAGCTTTCCTATCAGACACCCCAGTTTGCTTGGCTCCATCACCATGTTTTAGGATGTGGACTATGTTGAGGATGGTGCACAGTGAACTTTGTGCTTCTAAAGGGTAAAAATGTGGAAAAGTTCAAGAGGTAAAGGTACTTCTACAAGGCACCGCACATACCAGATTTTAAGAAATAGTTTTTTAAAATCGTGGGGGTAGCAGCTTCAGAAGGGAGGCCCAGACTTCCCTCTGAAGCTGCTACCTCCGCAATGGATGGATGGATGGATGGATGGATGGTTGGAGTTTTTTTAAATCGTTGATTTTAAAAACTGTCTTCTGTCTTACACATATTCACTCTGTGTCATAGCTGGTTAGTAGACAAACTTACCAAACAACCAGCTGATGATGGAACAACAATTAGGGGAGCATACAACATTCAGGTTGCCAAACAATAAAAAAAAAATTATAATTTTGTCTTATATTTTCAGACTTGCTCTGAATCAGCACCCATTTTAGCAAAGACAGAGTTCATTTTGAGGTTTATCCTAAACATAGTAGAGTTACATAGTCATTAGTCATATTTAATTTAACCCTGTTTCAGATGTGGTCAGTGTCGAGGCTAATTGTTTCATCATCAACATCATTTAGGATATTATAAGATTAAACAGTACAGCTAAACTTTCACAAACAGGCCGTATTTATTTATTAAATGAGCTATTATTGCCTTTTGCAGGTGCTGCAGCCATATTGAATCTTTCGGTCAGGGTTATGGAAAACCTTCTGATTTCCCCAGTCAAAATTAAAGACTTCAACGGTTTTACCAAATGATGTTTTACCATTTTGAACTAGGAAATACAGACTTGTGATTGTAAATGGAATATGGCATGACTGCTGGAGATGCTACATCTTGCCACTAGCTGCCTTCCCCATTAAAGCAGACACATTGCTACATTATTTGTTTCCACTGTCACCAAATGTTTGCTCAATTTGCAAAGTCAGTAACTCAATTCAGTTGATTGGATTTCATTAGACAGAAACTTTTTACCAACTGGCTAAATAATCTGAATATGCATGGAATCTGTCTATGTGATTAAAACTGGTCATTTTTAAACAAAACAACCAGAACTAGATAAATGGACGAAAAATATTTCATCGTCAGATATTATGAAGACCTTATCGAAAATAAAGATAGAAACAATGCATTTTAATCAGCTATCTTTAATTATATAAAAAATATTTTTATCTATTAAAAAACGCCTGTTGTCATTTCTCAAATGTGCACTCATTGACTCCAGTTATTTTTCAGGAAGCTTCAACATACTTTAAGTGGAAATAGTGAAATGGAAGGATAGATATTTTGTAAAGACAAAAATCAGAAAAGTGTGGAATGCATTCGTATTCAACTCCTTTATGCAAAACAAGCGACTACATCTAGGAGTCAGCCAGTTCGTAAAAAGGGTTCCAAATTGAAATTAGTAGATGAAAAGTGAAAAAGTTGAAGAAGCATGAACACTTTTGTGAGGCTCTGCAGCACTATCATGATCAAATCATCATGTTTATTGTTTTGAAATTAATTTGGCACATTGAGTAAAGTTTTAACTAATATTTAGCCTTTCTTCAGTTGTATTCTGTGAATTACATCAAACACTTCCAGCTTGTTACATAATGCTGCATCTGTCTGATTTACATTGAGATATCTATGTCAGCTAAATTGTTTAATGCGACTGCATCCCTCTCAAACAGCCGTGACACAATGTTTCTGATGCCTGACTCGATCTGCTGAACGGCTGCTGTTTTCCCTCATAGAAAAAAAATTGAACCATTTAGTGTCCACCATGGCTATTTCATGAATGTATTTGCATGCAGAAAGGGCAGGAGGGCAGGAGATGGAAGCACAGCTAGTGTGCCGCTCAGCTTGCAGAAAAAAAAAAAACTGCTTGTGTGTGTTTACGTGTGTGTGGAGGGGTGAGGGGTGCTTTGCGTGGCTGCAAGCTGTCAGTCAGTCTTAAACCTGCTGCTCTCCCTCCACTGTACGGTGGAGTAATCCTTTCCGCGAAGATGCGAGTTGCTGTAAATGTGTGCCTCCTTGTCTTTCTCCCCCTGTGTGTGTTGCACTTTTTGACTCCTCACAGCTGGAGCATAAACACAGCTAAAGGAGAAAAAAACAATCTATTTTCAAATGGAAAACGATTTAAATTATTCACAGCTGAATCATCGGTGAATAAACGAGCTTGGTTATTAATATCCTGCTCAACGATGAGCCGACGCACTCACTCACTTGCTCACACACGCGTGCACACGCACGCCCTCACGCGCACCCCTACACACACACACACACACAGAGACATGCACAGGGTGGTAGAGTTGGTGTTTTTGTTCTGCTGGCACCAGAGAGACAGAGAGGAGAGGATAAAACAGCCCTCCCTCCTTCCATCCATCCCTCGGTCCCTTCTCCTCCCCCTCACAGTAACGCTTCAGTGAGTTGAATGGCCAGGAGAGGGGAAGAAAGAAAAAGATAGAGAGGGAAAGACAGAAAAAGGGAAAGGGAGGCATGAGAGAACAATGAGCAACACATTTTTTGATATAGCTGAGGGTCGCTGTTGCTAATCCTTCCCCTCTGTCCCCACAAATGGTCTCTATGTCTCTCATTCATTTTTCCTCTTGCTGCACTCCACTCTCTTAACACGCCTTTTTCCTTTCTGATTGTTCTTCCATTTATTCCATTCTTCACCTTACTCACTTTTTTGGTTAGTGGAGGTTCAGAAATATTGTACCACTTTCATTTTGATGCTAATTCAAAAAAAAAAAAAGGAAAAAAGTGATGAATCTTTTTGCCATTGTCTGCCTTTTTTTTCTCTTCTGGGGGATGGAACGAGCAGGGATCTGCTCTTGAATTTAGCTTTGAAAAGCCAGACAGACTCACAGAAGAAGGAGAGAAAAGGGAGGTGAGAAGATTCACAAAAAGTGAGAAGCGTCAGGGAAGACTTACGGGACACAGAGGCGAGAGGGGGAAGGTAAAAAGGCAGAGGAAAGTGAAACTGAAGGCCAACATGGCTGAAAATGCAGCTTATGTGTGCTGAAGAAGTAAGAAGTTTTAGAAAAGTGACCAGTCAGTTTCTCCACCAACAAGCTCACATCAACCCAAATGTAAAGCAGTAGTTACAAACTACATTTGTGTAAGATCTAACAGTTTCACCCAAGATGATCCTTTAGATGTTGGAGAATTTCTGGTCCCTTTTGCAAAAATTATGGTGTGGCTTAAGTCTTTAAAAGTCTTTAAAAGCCCCGGACCTGCAGAGTGTTTTTCAGAGTCGGTTGTTATTTATCGGTAGCTTAACAACACTGCCAACTACTTGCAAGAGTAAACTGTAATGTAGAAATGCTTCATTTTAATTTATTTAAAATTGTTTAGAGCACTAACAAGTTTCAGATTTTGTTAAACTTTTGCAGTACTGGAATAAAAAATGAATTCAATTTAAAGTTTTGTGTCTGTAAGTTGATTTCTCAAACTCTACGATGCCAACAAAGGATATAACTACAGCGCAAATAATAACCAGCCATGTTCATGTTCACTTTGTACTGTAAAGAGACAATTCTTAAATGCAGACACTTTTTGTTCCTCTTCCATGAAAGCAAACATTTTCTCCCAGTTTCTAGTCACAAAAAGGGCAGCAGTGAATGTCGTCAGTATTGTGCTGGCATGTTTGTCTTTTACCTGCCCAGTATCTTGCTGACGCATCCATGGCTGACCCGTAGCTGCCTCGAGATGTCGCAGGGTCGAACCCCTTGATGGGCGAGCTCCACTATTCGCTGTCGGACCACGTCTGGAAGGGGTCTGCCGTTTACAAACACGCCTCCGAGCTGGTTCACGCCGCCGTGTCCTGGAAAAGAGACCGCAAGAGTCTGAGAGTGTTAACAGCAAGACGAGTGACAGAGGAAAGTCAGAGACTTGACTGAATCAGTAGCTTCAGTTCAGTTATAGTCAAAATGTTTAGATAGTTACAAAAATAAAGTGGTTTATGTCCAAACTTAACCACTGGACTACAAAAGCACCTTGCTAGAACAGATTTGAAAAACGTGTTGCGATTTTGGGAACATTTTATTCTTTATCTATTGTTGAAGTCCAACTTGTTACAATACAGAGCATCATAAACTTTGGACATGAACGTCACACCATGGTTGTGGTTGCTGAATGAAAGATGAGGATAGCTTTAAAACATTTATTACTGTTTCAGTAAAGTTTCATGTGTTAATAAGCAACCAATTATTTTGATTTTTGTTCTTTTTAATACGGAAGACAAATCAACTGTAAGGAAGAGCCGATGACTTTTGAGAAAATCTAAATATATTCTCTTGTTTTGTTGTTTATGAACCTTATGAACGACAAAAAACTGCATCCAAAGTTCACCGCTAGATGTGTAAGTGATTAAATAAATGACTTGAATATAATTATATTTAAAGTAATTAGAATTTAAACACAAAATGTAAAGCACTGACTGAAGTTTTGTTAATTTCGTTAATTATCTGCCCTTACAAAAAATCCCATGAAAATCACATGTGACTTTCACATGTGATCACATGTGGTTCACACAAATTTTACATGTGAATCATGTGAATCACATGTGAAAGCACATGAATACGTGTGATTTTGGAACGTTTCGTGGTAAAATCACATGTGATTCACATGTGATTCACACATTTCCACATGTGATCACATAATCCACCAAAAAATCACATGTTTTCACATGTGAATAGTGTAATAGAAAATAGTGTAATAGAAGCATAAACAAAGTTATGTACAAACAAAATAAATTTTAAACAAAAGCACTCAGAACAAAAAGGAAGAGTAAAGTATTTTTACACGTTCAAAGGAGAGGCTAGAAGTATGAATTTATTTTAACACCCACCCCTGTAACATTTGTAGCATCATCAGATAAATTATTATTTCTGTTAACATGTTTTAAAAATGAAAAAAAAAAAAACAGTTACTGTGATATTGAGATTATGGGTCATAAATGATCCTGTAGCAACTTAAACCTGCCTGGTCACTTTGGGTTTGTCTTTGATAAACTGTCTTTTTTGTTTTCCTAACTTTTTATTGCAAATCATCCTAATGTATAAATTAAATGTAATATTTTTTGTAACCTTCACTTTATTAGCATGTGTGTATTAAGACCCAAAGCAATAGTTCAAATTTGATCCAAGAAGAAAAACTTAATCAATTCTGGATGGGAACAACACAAGTATTGCCCTGCAAACTGGAGTCATTTTTTAGTGCATCTGATCTGCACTATGTCTCTCATTTATCCTGTGAAGCAAAATAATATTAGTTGCTCTGCACTACAAAAGCAACTTTTTCCAATTTCACCAAGGGGCAAGCTAAGCAAAGATGGCAATTAGGCGAAGGGATTTCAATTAATTATTGACCAAGGCCTCGGCTCGGCCCCACAGTAAAAGATGCTGGTAATATTCCCCTCTAGGGAGGCAGGGATGAAAGTAAAGCAGGAAATAGATAAAAAACAAAGAGCAGGACTGAAATACACTAGAGTAGAAGAAAAGACAAGCTGCAGCTTAAGGTAATTGAAAAAGCTCCAGGAAGCAGGATTTATTTTATGTACTATAGCTATTGGTTAAATAAAACAAAAACAATCAAAAACAATCACATGTGCTTATTAGATAAATTTCTATCATACTTATAAATATTTTTGTATTAAGTTTTTAAAAAGCTTACTTTCTAAACAGTTCAGCAAAAAATCAGAGTGAACTCTGAAGCACGTGTTGCCCATGAATACATTTCCAAACTTCACAGCAAACATATAAAGGCTCTTTACTCAGAACTAGATTTAAAAATAATGATCTGAGATTTAACTTTGTTCTGCCAGTCCTGTGGGGGGAACACATTCCCTCTCTCCACAACCACTGAGTTTGTGTTTGTACTGTACATATACATGAATCCCACCAAAGGCAAAGTGTAAATCAACTTTCCCCACCGTTTAATCCACTAGCTTTTGTATTACCATAGTGATTACGTCTTTAGGGGAAACACACACGCACTCTCTTCTTTACATACAGACACTAATCCTAGCTGTGGGGGTAATAGATTTTAAACACATAACCCCAGCAGGGGTAGCGTCTGAAACAGCAGGCTGTCCCGTGAACCAGCCGCCTTGCCTTCGTCTTCTCATCATCAGTACGAGGAAAAACAAAAGTAAAGCTACATCGTTTCTCTCCAGCTCTAACATAAATGAGTCAATATATGAAACAGAACTCTACAAACACTTCTAATAAGGACGGTCTGGCTCTAACCTTACCGCTTCGTCATTTTAGATGTAAGAGGGCTCATTAAGCAGACACCAGCACAATTTGAAAAGCAATCACTCTCGACAAAAGGCAGTGATGTATCTGCAGAAAGTGAGAGGTATCTGTTTATGCCAGTCCTCTCGGAGCTCCTCTCAACCAAAGCTCAGTGATGAAATGTTATTATCTACAACAAATGTTATTTTTCAAGAAAATATGAGACGATGTGGCAAAAGAAAGGCATTTTTCTCATCAAAAATAAATAGTTTGGTAAACATAGTAATTAAATACAGTGAGCATGAGATGGTTAATTAAGATATACCACAGTTTTACCTAGTTCTTGTTGCAAAACTGCTGAAGTTTCCATTCCTACTTCCTCTACAGTTAAACTCCGTCTTTGAGATTTCAGACAAAATGCTTTAAGGAACCGAGTTTTCTCACTTTGTACAAAGCATGGAGTAACGCATCGCTGCTCTTCCTGCACCCACTGCTATGCACTGCCAGTAAGATGGCTGAAATAAGGCCCTAATATTTTCCTTTACAAACTGTGTTATGTGGAAATGTTTTCCAATCATGAGAAACAAGGACAGTCATGGACTCGCCAACCACTCTTATTCTTATTATCATGGTCTGACTGTTTACTGCTTAGCTGCGTTTACTTTGTAATGGTTATTTCTTTTATTTGTTTCACGTGTTGCCTTTGTGGCAATGTCTCTTTTGGAAAACAGATTTTAATCCAATGAGACATTAGTTACCTGGATAAAAAGGATTTATTAATAACTCTGTTTCAGCACTACGGTGTGGGTGAGATGCCTGAAAAGCAGCTGACTACAGCAGACAGCCTGACTATTTAATCAGCTGATATTAACTCGTTATGACTGTTTTAATCTATGTAGAGCAGAGAAATAGAAAGTGAATCAAAATTAAACTAGCAATTAAAATAATTGTAACAGTATACATGCTATGTTAGAAGCAGTAAAGATAATTGTAGCTTTTCTGTTTTGAATAAATGTAACTGCATCCTTTGAGACAGTTTTACAATCAAGCCTTTAAACCAAGATAAGACATGTAGTGAAAATCTTTCATAAACTCAAATATAGGGGAACTAGACTCAGAACTTGACCTTTTTTCAGCTGTAGAAAATAACCTTGATCAAGTTTGCTCTGTTAAGATATTCTCATATTGACATACAGATGACAGACAGAAACTGTTCAAGATTATCAGGCAAAGTGTATAAAAGCATTTCTGTGCATCAAAAACAACAAGATGTATCTTAATTCTCACATCTTTGTTTAGAATATTCTTGCAAAACATTCATTGCAATTGATAATAATGCCTGTAGACATATGGCATTAATTAAATATCCTTGTTGTCATACAGTCTGAGCAGACTATAATGTTTAACTATCAGATGTTTAATTTTAATAAAGGATGCAGGCATTGTCACCATCATACATAAATAATGTTTTCAGTAAGCATCCAATAATGCTCTGTCTTTTGTCCACTAAAATTTCTCCAAAGCCTTTTGGGGTTTTATCAGTATCAATTTTTATATAAAAACTTACAAACAATATTCAAACATATGAGTCTGTTTTTATGAAAATGAGCATTTACCTCTTCCAAAACAGCTGCATTTTGTTCAGAGGCAGTGATACGGACAACAGGGCTCACCTCATTGAGCTGTTTGTGGACATACTTAGTTTGAGTCTTTTTCACAAAACATCATCGTTTTTATGAAGCATAAGATCTAGTTTTGGGAACATTCATGCAAAAACCACAACTGATGTTATGCCTTTAATAGGTGATAATTAGGAGGGAGTAAAAATATCATGCAACAAAGCTCCCCAGCCAATGCTCTGACCGTTGAGCCAACAGGGCGCCTCTGGACCAACTGTTTCATTATAAAGGAGAAATCCACTTATTTACTGTGACTGATTTCTGGGAGTTTAAAGGAAATGATCACAAAATCTCTGCCAGTCCCATTCAGCATAGAGAGTGTGCTGTAAAGAGTCTGCTGACCTACATGGACAAATCTTTTTACACTCTCAAACACTCTGAGTGAATCCTTTATGGCTGTATAAGGACATTATTCCTTTTCCCTCCTGCCCTCATTATTATTTCCCGAAACCTCTCAGCGAATAAAAGCAGATTTTCTGCAGGTCGTTTATAGAAGCCTGCTGTGCTAAGTCCTCCTCACCACAGGTATCTGCACTGAAGTCTCTCCCCCCCCTTACCCAACCATTCTCCTTCTTTCTCAGATAAGAGTAAATGAAATGGTTCCTTTCACCCCTTCTATCTGGGCCAGGGCATGAAAAATACGCCTTGCTTTGTGAGGAGATGGAGAGGAATGACTTGTGACCCACAAAAAACCTCTAGATACCTATTTATTCACTTATCTGTGTATTGACTGTTGGTATTAGGCGTTCAGACTCTCACATTTTTTAGAGGGTTAAGGTATTGGGGATTATATGTTTAAAATTTATTTTCCAAACCTATAAATACTGATAGGGGCTAACGCAGAGGCATTCGCGTCCTATAAAGGCATTTGTTTATCAGGAGCTGTATGATCACTGCCGGCCTAAGGAATAAGCAAACTAATAAGCTGCTTATAGCTCTCAGGCCAACAGGGGGAGCCCAAGAACACATGACTTCTCATACAAGACACAGACCTTAAAGGAAGGGAGACATTATGCAAAATAAACTTTTTTTTTACTTCATATCATATTAGAATGTTACTCCCTCATCAAAAACATACTTGGAGTGTTGCTTTCATTTTTTTCATGCATGTTTGAGAAATCCTTGAGTCTCCCATGGCAACCATTGGGAATGCCTAAACGTTAGTTCTCACATAGCACTGCCTATTTACTCAAAGGAGAGCTGCAATCTCAAGTCGAGCTTCTGCCTCACAGAACAACCTCCCTCTCAGCTCCTCCAGACTAGCAGCAGCAATTAGCAAATACTTAGTGGAACTGTGTGTCTACTAAGATTATCAGACAAACTACGTCTCGATCCAACTTCCATATAAGAAAGGTTGGAAACGGCATAATGAGAAGCACTGTTGTGAGGCACAGTATCAGAAAGAGCCTCTATCTCTTTTCTTACAGAGACAGAGGCCCAAATTGCAAAGTCAAATTAATTCTCTTAAATTTTGATTGACATGTTCGGCATTTTTATACCAACTGACGGTAACATAGTTACATAATACAAATAATATCCCCCACCTTCAAAACATCAAATTTGTTTGCAAACTTGTTTGAAGCACATTTCAAAGACTCTTAAATAGCATTTTTTCATGAGAAACTCTAACATTTAAATTTATTTGTGATTTAAACAAACTGTTAGCTGTATACCTAGTAAGACCTTATTTATCAGAGTAAAGGGAGTTTAATATTCCCTTTACTCTTTGCAAGGCCTAGTGTTATTTTGCATTTCTAAAAAAAACTACAAATCATAAGTTTCCTTTCACTTTGTAATTATGAATTTCTTTGAGTTGGTCGATCACTAAAAACCTCCCACAAAACCTTCGAAGTTTGTGACTGCAATTTGATTAAAAGTAAAAAATAAAGATGCTGAAAGATGCTGTATTTACTTATGTCATCAACAGTGCACAATATGTATTGTGACGTCAAACCAAAAACATTTTGTAACATCCTCTGTTCAGTTATTGGCTTTCTGAAAATAAAGGTGCTAAACGCTCAACAGATAAATCATCACCTAAGAACACTTTGTAAATTGTTATAGTATTTCTATTCTACTCTATGTCCTGTTATACTTTTTCGAGTGAGTTTATGTCCAAGTCCAACAAATACATTACGGTACTGTCTTGCAGGAATTCAATCAACAGTGTCCTGCTCAGTGGGTATTGTTGCAAATTAGACACCAAAATCTTGCCAAATTAGGGGTTTGGGTTTTTAGGAGTCTTTCTCTCAAAGCTGTCTCTGGAGAGAGGAAGGTGTTGGCAGAGGAAGCAGCTTCATTTTCATCCGTCTGAATCAGAGAGAGGCAGAGCCAGCCAGGAGAGACCCAGGGGGTCATTATGCATCCCTGTTGTATTTTATTTATTTACCCTTTATGGGCGCTGACTTATAGGAACCCACCACCTCCTTAAATGTTTGATTGATTCACTGTTTCTGAAAACGGAGAAGAAAAAAAAAATTACTAAGATAAAGCAGAATATATTGGAACTCCCCCATCCAGAAAATAAGCTCCATTAGGGCTCTCTGTCTCTTTCTTCCTGCTACATTCCTCAGTGTCCTTCTCTCATCTCTCATCTGTCTCGTCACGGCCTGACGACTTAAAAATACAGCCACAGAGAAATGGCAAACAAAACACCACAGATTCTCGCCTTTTCTCAATATTTTCTATCGTGAAAGAGAAAAAAAGGCCAGAAAGAAAATAAAAAGGGTGGATCTGTAAATTACTTTTGACTGAAAGCTGCTTGGTATAGTTGCCTCCAAGAATACTGATGAAGCAAATTTACTTGAACAAACAGTGGCTAGATAGATGTGGCTGCCATGTTAAAGGTGGCCTGTGATGTTATTCTGCATTTCCTTTTTTTTTTCCAACCCGATTTTGGAAAAATAATTATGTTTGGGAGAGAAACAGGATAATAAACTGCTATAATAATGGTGTAGAAGCACAGAGCATCTCCAGAAAGATTAACAAGAAAAGGACTGCTCATAATATTAGAGTGGTGCTCCAAAAGCCATTTAAGACTATTTTGTGATACTGTGAAACTTTACATGTATTAACAGGCATGAATAAATAAATAGATAAATAAATAAATAAATAAATAAATAAATAAATAAATAAATAAATAAATAAATAAATAAATAAATAAATAAATAAATAAATAAATGTGACTATGGGGCCAGGGATAAAGAAGCAGCAGCAATTACCAGTTTAAAATGTCAAGTGATTACAATTATTTTTCATCAGATTGTAAAGTTTGACTCAGCCTGATTAAAATCTGTCCTTTTTTTACGAGTTTGTACAAAGTAGATTTATACATCTGCTCACCAACGTAAAGGCCACAGCCTTGCGCGTTTAATATTCACCATACCTTCATTACCATTACAATGCATGATTATGAAATTCAGCTCATTATCATCACAATTACCTGGAATAGATTTTTTTCTTTACATATATGTTACTCGCTGCAGACAATACCCCCCCCCCCCCCCCCCCAACTCTAGAATCGGGAGCTTATTCACCTGAACTACGCAAGAAAAAAAACACACAAAAAACAACATAAAACCTCATAATATATATTTTTTAAACTCCAAAACATTAAGAGCAACCTTTTTAGTAAAAATGAATAAATAAATATCTTAACATGGTTGAATGTTTAAGGGAAACTGTTATTTGACGGAGAGACACAAACAATGTGCAGCATATTCCCTGCTGAGCTGAACTTTGGGCCTTTTTACGCACAAGCAGCAGCAGCAGCACACACACAGAGGGGAGACAGGCGCACATCCAGAGTCGCGCAACATTTCCACGCGTCACACTCGATTCCCCACGACCTCTTTCTCTCCCTACCTTTGACATTTTTTAAGGTGTAATCGTTTTAAACCGTCTCCGCGCTCTGACATATATAACTTTAGCTCCGCTGGTTCGCCGTCAGCCCTGCGGATCATTGGCTTCTGGTGAAATGGCGCGGAAGAGGAAACATGATTCGTTCTAGCGCTGAGGTGCGTGTGTGTATTTTTTTTCTTTTCTTTTTTTTTTTTAAATCTCTTTTCTTTTTTTCTTTTTAATCCGGCGGGATAACACACCGTGGGAAGCCCTCTATATCAGTCACACATTCTATCCGAAAATAACCTGCAGCAGCAGCAGAGAACCGAGGAACAACCAAACATAAAATGCGAAAGGTGTGAAGGATGCGCTCATGCAGTTTTGAGAGAACTAACAAAAGACAGAAAGGAAAATCCAATGATAAAATAAAAAAAGATAAACATTTGAAATTAAAAAAAATAAAATAAAAATTAACTCAAAAATGAAACTGTGCATTTATTCGTATTGGTGTGAAAAAATAAAAAGGATCAATTTCTGTTCCCTGATTATGAGTGAAGATATATAAAATATTACAATTGTTTTTTTTTTATATATATATATATAATTCAGTTATCCGATAAGACAATATCATAAAAATGCCCACTATTTTGAGTATAAACACAAACAAAAAGTATGAAATAAAAAGTATGTTCTCTCCTGCGCAACACTGATAAAACAGTGTTAAAGGTGAACTAATGAACTGGCCTAACAATACGCAAATATTTTATTTTGGCAAGTTTACATCCACATTTATCAGTAGAAAAGATTTTACAGGTAAAAGTATAAAATAGTTTAATTCAGACAAATTACAAAGACTTTCATTTGATTTGTCATCTATGTAAAAAAAAACAAACAAACACACAATTGGTTTGTCAATGAGCCATAAAGTATTGGTAATTATTTTTAAATCTGCTCTAAGTTGTATGTAAATCTTTTCCTGAAGCTAACATTCATTGGCCACTTGTCATCTTATACCTGAATCAAGCATCTCAGGTATAAGATGCTTAACTTGCTAGCAAGTCTGACATTAGCATTAGCATTGTCGCTAAGCAATTTAGTGGCAGATACAATTTTAAACTTTAAACCTTTCTATCCAGTGAAATGGTAGTACTCAATTTTCACTTTATTAATTAATAATACACATATTAGCCATAATGTTCTCTGCTGGTCACGCACATAACCAATGAGAACGGACTAACTGAACTAATGTAGCGTTCGTTTCTTTCTAATCAAATGTTGAAGTACAATTTTTGTTTTACAAATATTCAGCACATTATATTAAGAAATTAATATGCTTAAATAGAAATTCAACAACTTCTAAGGCTAATAATAACCAACCACCAAAATTCGTTTTTATAGTGCAGCCCCGCATAGAAAATTACATCTTGAGGAAGGAACAAAAAGGGGAGAAAAGAAAAATATGCATTTAAAGCTATTTGTACCTAAAAGTGATCTCTTACATTTTTTAAAATAATAGCTCTAAGTTTGCCTTAAAAAAAAATAAAAGTTCTGCAAATAAAAATGAATGATGTGCTATTGCTAAGGCTAACTGATTCAAAGTGAGCCTAACACACAAAGCAGTGTCCGCCATCACTGAATGCCCAAGTTGCTCCCCCCACTACATGAGGTTCCCCCTGCGTGCAGCAGCTGTTTCCCTCAAGTCTTCTGGAGCCAGACTGTGACCTGTGAGCAGAAGCTGCACGTGCCTTAACCTGTGGCTCTGACTGCACTGCAAAAAGGACTTTTGGAAAGAATTGAATGTTAGCCATTAAGAATATTTACATTTGAATCAAGCACATTAGTTTGTGAATGTAATGTAAATAAATTATTTATCAATAAATTATTTTATTTCGTTATGGGTCAAAGATATTGGTATTCAAAGTCCAGCATAAAAAGTAGGGCTTAGACTCTTCTGTGTCGCATATGATACGTATGTATTCACTCAGTAAAAGTTAATGCATTTGGGTTGGAACTGAAAAAATCTATAAAATTTAAGCAAAGTTAACTTTGGCAACATTCCTGCTGAAGTGTAACAAGAGGAGCTTCTCAATAACCCCAAGAGAGTCATCGCCACGAAACGGCACATCTAGACTAAGGTACTAAAATTAAAATATTCACATTCCAACATTTTAAGAACAGACCTACAAAGGTTCTCACTATTTCTGTAATTTAATATGTCATAATTATGAGACATTTTTTTGGTTATATTGGACATCTTTCTCAGTTAGAAATTAACACATTGAGTTGGAGTAGTAAATTTAAAGAAAGGTCGAGAGTTTCACACATTTCTTTAAGCAAATTTTAACTGTTAAACTTGTATACGTTTTTACTCAGAAATACTGATTATAGTCTGCCTAAATTAAACAAATGCAAATTGTTACACCGCTTCCCCTGGTGAAACTGAAACAGAGCGTTTAATCAGAACCTAACCAGAGCTCTACTGTTCTGGTACTGTTTGTGGATCAAGTTCAGCTTTTAGTCAAGCTTTGATTCTCTCTCTCTCTCTCTCTCTCTCTCTCTCTCTCTCTCTCTCTCTCTCTCTCTCTCTCTCTCTCTCTCTCTCTCTCTCTCTCTCTCTCTCTCCGCCTCCTGTCTCTCTCATTCTCTTTCACTTTTCCTCCATCACCCCTCTTTCACTCCCTCCCCTTTTGACCTCCGCACCTCCTCTTCTCTTCAAACCGTAGAAACACAACAAACCGTCTCCTACAAAGCAGAAACGGCGACGAAAACAACACAAAGCGGGCCTGCAGAGACCGCAC
Source organism: Gambusia affinis (assembly GCF_019740435.1). Classification (NCBI taxonomy): domain Eukaryota; kingdom Metazoa; phylum Chordata; class Actinopteri; order Cyprinodontiformes; family Poeciliidae; genus Gambusia; species Gambusia affinis. The sequence continues at coordinate 8,839,303 of NC_057871.1, read as the reverse complement.
TTCATCTCTCTATTCACAGCATCGCCAAACTCATGCCAAATTATTCTCATGCATCGTATTCGCAGAGCGCAGGACTGAGAACCCATCATACTTTAAACAATGCAACAATGTGTGACTGATTAATACAACACCAAGAAACAACACTGGGAAGAGTATTCAATAAACTGTTATGTTTTATTATTATTATTTAAATGATTTTGAGTTGCCCATATGCAAAACATTGGATACCTTCCAAAATAAAAGAGGTAGTTTCGTGATTAAGATGTTCTGCGAAATTTGGACATTTAGACTTAAGCGGTAAATTGTCTGATTTCAGACGGGTACATCAACATCTTCAGTATGCAATAAATCATGAAGCAACTTCATCTCAGTTATGTTCTTAACTTCAGTTAAAACGACACAAATAAAGCAGTGTGGTTTTTCTGTGGACGCATGCAGAGCTGGTGGTGTGAGTGGCTTTTGAGGGCCAGTTGGGATCATGCAGATGAAGGGAATTATAACCAAAAGAACTTACTGTGCATCGCCGCGAACGGGTCGTGCTTACAATGAATCTCCATCGGTGCAGAGAGGGGGCTCCAGGGCCCTTTAAGCAACGAGAGGATCTTAAAAACAACACCCGCTTAGGTCTTCCACTTTGCGGGCTATGATGACAGATGGGACCTCCAATGACTAAAAAGGCTTTCCTTCAAAAAGATTGTTTTTTTTTCTTGTTAAAAAAAAAGACTGTTTAAAGGTAAAAGCAACACGTTTGATCGAAAAGTTAAAATGAGGCGTTCAAACATCAAAAAACTAAAAAAATAAAAAATAAATAAAATAGAAGGAAGGAACAATTGGAATCACAGCAGCGGATTAGTTGTGGTGTCTCCTGAACCAGAGGAGCTTCTGTCTTCCTTTCTTCTGCTGTGGGTCAAGTAGCGCCAGTCCCAGGTCGGCAAAAATATGTCTAAGTTTTTAATAATTATTAATCCAAAACACGAAAAATAAACAAAATACGTAAAGCTAGGAAAGTATGACTATTTTGCTCTTTTTTCTTGTCGGTCTGCTGACCGTGAACAGCCCCCCCACCCCCCGTACTTTCACTGATGGAGGCACAACTCTCCCGTCAGTCTTTTAGAAAATAATGAATCAATAAATAAAATTTAACAATTAGGCGCAAAAGGTAGAACAATTCTTTACAGATCCAGTGTTTCCAGGTTGTCATATGCACATTTCTTCTTTTCTTTATAAATCGTCCTCGGCAGCCGTTCTCACGTGAAGATCCCCCTTCAGTTCAGCGTCTGAGTGCGGACAAGCGATCACATCATGCGGTGTCATATCCAACAAAAAATGTCACGTGCCAAAAAAAAATTAAGAATAAAATGTAAAAATAAATAAATATGCAAATTCAGTCAAAAACAAAAAGGAAAAAAAGCACTTTGTGGTTCAAGTAAAAAGCCTTAGACTTCAGATGTATCTTCGTTCTGTCACCTCCTGAGTGGACCGGGACGCGCTGCACAAACCGGCTCCCGGTGACTGAGTGAGTTTTAGAGGCGAACCTCTTCAAGTCAAATCGGAATTCAAAAAATGTTTCACTCCGCGCTCATGTTTAGGAGACAAAAACCCCCAACAACACCGAACTGCACATAAGCGAGCTTTGTTGTTGATCTCGAAATGACCAGCCTGCCTGCGCGCAGCATCCGGCGGCGGCGCACGGCGCGTTTCAGGACCTGCTCTCTTGCGGACAGCGCCCGCGCTCCCAGCCCCCTGGAACCCTAACCTGCGCGCTGCCCGTCACTCACCGCGAAACCAGCCAATCACTGTTCGAGCGCTATCTTGACGTCAACACCAACCCCGGTTCAGCTCGCCGTGGGCAGCGAGGGGGGTGGGGCTCGGTGATTGGCTACAGCGAATCCCGTGCGCCAATGGCACCCCGCATGCTTTCTCCTTTGACCAATCGTCAAGTCACTCGGTGAGGGAACGCAGTAAATGATATTTTTAATTTCAATTAACGAATTATATAAAAACGCATTGCCTTTATAGCTATTTGCTTTTCAGTTTATTGGGTGTATTGTGTAACTGCTAATTAAGTGAGTATTAAAGCAGAGGCGCTTTAATGAAGGCATGCCGTGTTGGAGGAAGGAATAAAAACAAAGTGAATCGAATGAGAGACTTGTATTTTAAAATGTTATATGTATATTTAGCACAGTGTAGGATGCAAAAATCTTTTTTTTGTCATATTTGGGCCTACAGGGGTGAGAACGACCAAGAGCAAACACTTACTCCTGAATAATTCCTCTTTCTTATTTTCTTTCGTCATCCTCCTCCATCTCAAGGGGTGGGATCTAATGAAAAACATATGAAACATGCATCCCGTCTCATTACCTAATTGATCCAGACGTATGTATGCTTTTAATGAAGAGCAAACACACACTCCAAACTGTCAGGTTCGATGTTCGTCCCAGAAGATTCGCAGAGGCCTACACAAAGCATCTGTGATGTCAAAATACTCAAATAGCCTAAAGCAGGAGAGTTTATTCCTTTCCTCTTTAATCATTTCGGAGCAGGTCGGGTGTATTTCAGAGGAGCCCAAGACACATAATTACGCACTTTCCCATACTATTCATGAAGGTATCAATAAACGAATCTTACTTACTTTATCATAATTATACATGTGGCATTTTAAGGACTCCAAATAAGAGAATGCAGCTTATTTATTTATTTATTTATTTATTTATTTATTTATTTATTTATTTATTTATTTATTTATTTATTTATTTATTTATTTATTTATTTATTTATTTATTGAGTTTATTCTCCAACTGATCTGATGTACATATGGGTAATTTATGATGGCACTAGACTTTCTTAGTATCTAATATTTATATAGTCTGTTGCACATAATTAAAATGTTTCTTTGAATTCCCAGTCTTCTAAGAACCGAACTAAGAAAACTAATTCGAACAAATCACCACGTACTTAGATGTGTTCATCTTGGAAAATGCAGAAGAAATGGAAAAAAAACCCTCTCTCTATTCTGTTTCTAACCTCCCCGCTAAGCTGGAAGCTTCGCATTTCTTGTGAGCTTAAAAATATTTCTTGAAGAATGTAAGTGTCAGCCACGAGGGGGCGTTCAGCCTTGGACTAACAGGCCTACGTGCACACAGGCGCGCGCACACAGTCATTTATTTACAGATAATTAAAATGAAAAGAGTTAGACTCAACGTTACTTTAAAATCCTTCAGTGTGTCCAGTTGGAGGCTGGACTAAGACAGAGGAGTGAAAACATAATTAGCAATCACAATAAACTTCATCATGCAGCATCGCTACTTTTTGATTGGGATCTTGATATATGATTTTTGAATCCTCGTTGATTTTTACGTGTCTGCTGAGTAAATATTTGCAACATTTTTAACGGATCCTCCTTCATATTTTCCATATTTTACATCATTTCTCTGAGGATCTATCAGTGGACTGGGTTTCCTGCAAACCTGAATCATCATCAAGCCAGCTTCTATATACATATTTTGGTTAACATATACAAGACAAAATCAATCGAGATGCCTAAGCCTTACTATTTAGATGGAATGCCTTCTGACAGGCCTCCGGTGTACCAAAGCAGGAAGAAAAATGGCAGTGGTATGAGAAATGTACAAAACCTCTATTACTCACAATAGGCAAGAGTTTTGTTTCTTTCTTTCTTTTTTTTCTTTTGCACTGATTCCTTTTTATTTTCTCATAAGTGATCAAAAGCAGAGGCAACTGCACTGTTGGAGCAGAAAATTCTAAAACACAACGTGTCGTTTCCGTCTTTCTTTTTTTTCCCCCCCTCTGTTTATTTTATTTGCCAAAACTTACGCACCCGTTCCCCACACGTGTATAAACGGCAGCAATCGCTGCTGTCTCTCCGAATTGCAAATTAAATATACAAGCAATTAAAAAAAAACCATCCAAACACAATCAATCATGTATACAAATTGTTGTTGCTTTAGGGTTGTAAATTTGGAGGAAAAACTTCCATCAGGGTAGGACGGTTTTAATCCAAAGCCATTACCATATTTCATTACCTCTGCAGAGCTACAGACGGGAGTTCGGATGGATGGAGGGGGGTTGCAGCTGTTTTGGATACTTTCTTTAGACATTAGTAAGAATGTTGACTTGTGATAATCAGTTGGATGCAAATTGAAGGCAATTGTTGTTGTTGCTAAAATGCCCCCCTCACCCTCCCGCGCCGATCCCCTCCTTCTTTTTCTTCCATCCACCATGAAAGCGTTTTGCTTTTTACTTCCATCGCAGCCACGAAAGGGAAAAAAAGCAATGAAAAATTAATAGCGCATGTTAACTCCGCCAGCTCGTTTATTACACGCCTGCTGACTGTAAACATAATGAGAAAAGCTTCCGTATCTCTCCTTAGGTTTTCACTAGCTTATGAAATATATAAAAGTCCTCACTAATAAATAAAAAACACGGTATATGGACTGGAGAGTGAGGCACCATACAGGTAAAACACCCGCTGCTCCAGCAGTGTGCCCCATCATACCTACATGTTTGCAAATATTTATAAGTTTTGGCATTCCATCTGCCAGAAAACGTGTCTACGAGACGTCCTGTGATGCGCGTAAAGTAAAAACTGAAGCCAGAATTCCAACATGAGATCATCCTCGCAGCCCATTTACGCGCAGTCAGAGCCGACTCAAGGAAGGAGCAAACCTTGCAACTGCCCATGGGTTCAAACTTTCCCAAGAGGGATTAAATGCACACAGGCCACATTTATACCAGTTGTACATAAGTATGAGCCACACTACCACACCTCAAGGAATTTTACAAGACAAACAGCTCTAATTCCTCTCTATTAGAATCCAGTTCATATACCACTACCAATATAATGTACCTCTATCTCTCTCCTTTCCTCCTAACATAATTGCAGGACAAAAAAATGGATCAAAATTTGGGAGAGTGGCTGTATTTTGAAATGGCGGTTATTAACTTTTGCAGGATCTTGAAAGCTTCATTTCTGACATAACCATTTGTACAAAACACTGAATCTTATTTTAAATTCTGAAGAGAAACATAACAAAACTTGAAAATCTGTCGTTGCTTTTACTTTTGCTTCCTCTCAAAGATTGTTTGTGGTGCCCATCTGGCCGCCCCTTACTAAACCGGAAACGCTCCTGTCACCAAGCATTTTTACCAAAAACAGAGACGCGAATGAACTCTCTTTTCTGTCAGGAATGTAACTTAAGTATAACGGACCCCACAGTGACTGAATCAGCATCCAGATAGTGTTGAAAATGTAATCTATCTGAGCGTTTTTACGCGCGGCCCCACCCTTCTGGACGGTGGGATGGGGTCCGACAGGCTATACGCTCTTATTGATCCTCCTTTGTAATCCAAGCACGTATCAAAGTGAGAGGTGAATCGAGAGGCTTTAGGTAAAGGCCCTGGGCCCTCAATACTCTACACATCAACAGAGGAGGGCCTCTATTAAATTCTGATTTCCTCAGTGGTTAAAAAGGTTATTAACCAATTGCCACAAATCCCTCCGCTTTCAGCGTTTATCAGCGGCTAGTGCCGGGTTAGGGCACATTTAGGGGCATTTTTCTATTAAAAGGCCGAAAATTATTTATTTCTAGAAGACAAGGGATTTTACTCGCACGTCAGAGATGTACGTAACATAATAAACTGTTTCTGTCTTAAACGTGTATCATGCATGGCTCACTATAACCAGTATTAAGCAAACATGAACGCATCATTAAGTCAGATTTCATTGCTTTGCAGGAGGAAAAAAAGCTGCATGACGCTCAGCCCGCGTTTAAAGTGGCCAATCACCTGCCCGCGGTTTCTTAATGACAAACGACGTTTTATCAATGTGGACGCAGCGGGCACCGATATGAAATGATGTGAGATCCATTGGGTGCCATAACGAGGTCGATGGCTTCATCCATCGCTGTTTCAGACCCCGCTGTTTTATGGAGCATTAACCTGTTGAATAAAAGAGCTGTAGCCCACATTCAGAAACATGTGGTCCGCGAATTAAACCATCATTTAAAAGCTAAAATAAAAGCCCACTTTCTCAGGAGTGCACAGAAATAGTCGATATGTTCGTGGCATGAAATGAAAGTTGTTATCCAAAAAGAGCAAGTTTGGTTTCCGTGAGATGATTAACACGTGGAGCTGAAACACAAACTTCTCAACATCAACCCGCTTAACTTCTCTGCTCTCATTCAAAAAAATTGAAAAGTTGTGCATCATAAAGTATTTTAAAGTAGTACCGCTAAACCGAAAACGTCGAAAATATTTGCAGTTTTTTTGTTTAGTTTTTCTTTAAAAAAAAAAGAAAAAAAAAGATCATAACATTGAAAATTAGTTCCATGGACGATCATTTTAGTTCTAAACAAACGTGACGACAATCCAAACAAAACTATACAAAACTAAAGACAGAACTTGCAATGGCGTATAAAAGTTTTGCAACAAATGTAGTTTTTCATATTGATGAAATGCAGGAAAAAGTTTTGCAAACTTTGTGAGCGCCAACTCACAAAGTTGAACAAACTTAAACTAAAGCAAAACATTTGTTACCAAAAAATACATCAATTCAATGCTCTGCGTCAGATTGACAAAACCGAGCAATTAATAATCATATCAACAACAATAAAACATGTTTCAGAATATGAAAGAGTAATAGATTGAGTCGGTGTGACCCTACCTGCTCTCCCGAGCCGTAGCGCAGGACTCTTGGGCCCCTGGTCCATGTTACCCAGTTAGAAAAGGGGGAAGGGGATGGAGGAAGAAAAAAAAGGAAAAGAACAAAAACTTTTTTTCCAGTGTTTCCCTTTCTTCCTCTCCCTCTCCCGTCCTCCCTCCCTCTCTCTCTGTCTCTTTCTCTCTCTCTCTCTCTTTCTCTGATTCTCCTTTCTCCCCTTCTTTCCTTTTTTTTCTTCTTTCGTCCTACAGTACTTTTTTTGGGGGCGACTTGTAGGCTGAAATAATTCGACCCTTCCGCTCCCTATTGCACTTCCAGCAAGTGCTCAGTCAGCTGCAACTAAACGCTTTAGGTGGAAAAAAGGCTTCGGGGGGAAGCGTGAAATGATCACGCCGAGTAAAAAAAAAAAAAAAGAGCCACTCTCAATGTGCGCTCATGTCCTTTCCCCTTTTTTCTTTCCGAGCACGCACACACGAATGAAATTGCGCTTGCATGTGTTAACCAGCGCGCGCACCCAGACCACGCAAACTTGCTCAGTATCGCGCAACCCGCACCCTTCCCAGCAGGGCCGCGCCCCCTCTTTCGCATCTGTTACCAAGTTCCACTTTACTAAACTTTCCCGCCCCCGACCAGCTCTCCTTCTCTCTCCGCCATTCCCTCTTTTTATGTTAGATTCATTTCCTCTGGTGCACATCCCGTTTGTAGCAAGGGAGGCATAGAGGGGAACATGCGTAAAACCAGTACTCGGTCTTTTTCCATCACATATAATTTAAAGAAAGTTAGTCCTGGAGTGAAATTTTGCTTTGTGCGCACTCAACCTCCTCTGACGGAGCACTCACACAAATTTATCCTGCTGGCCCATGTGCCTGCGCACACCTGTTACGCACCGCGCGCTTTACGCATTACGTTGGAGTGGAAACGCACGGAGCGGTGTACCATGTTGAGCTTCACCGACCTCTCTACAGAGACAGAAATGCGTGCAGTCTTCTCTTGGTGCATGTGTGAAGAATTAGTTACCAAAGGGATAGTGCCGGTCCTCAGCTCTGATTGTTTGCCGACACGCACCTGTGAGCGCACATTTCATTTAAAAATTCATTTGCCAACTGAAAATCTCCACTACTGCTCGTACGCGGAATTTTGTTTTCCTTCTCCATCGGAGGAAGAAAATTTCTAGAACGTGTGTAACTTTTCTTTTTTAGGTTATTCTTTCATGAGAGTCAAGTTTTGTTTGGACCTAGAGACAGAATTGCAACATTATGCTTAGTCCTCAGCCCACGAGTCTTTTTGTGTGAGCACCAACAGATCTGAAAGCAAAAAAAAAAAAAAAAAGAAGCAAAACATAATAAAACCCCTCCATATTTTCAATTTAAGCCCAGTCATTAATTTACAAATTTCAAGATAATTAAAACTCACCCCATGTTAGTTTTTGCGTATGCTTCGAAGACCAAAGCTGAAGATTAGTTTATCTTTAGGGGAAAAAATATTAATTGTTTGCAATGAATGTGTAAAAGTCAGATATCAAACAAATGGCCTGAAGCCTGAGCCGGAAGTGTGGAGTGTATTTGCCAGATAACCAAATACCTCTTGTTTTTCTGTTGTGGAGAATCTAATTTATAAAAATTAAAGGCAAAGGGAAATAAAAACAGAATATGAACATGAGAAAGGTGAAAGTTCATAGGTTAAGCCTAACATGAGCTAATGCCTTTAATGTATTTGAAAGGAAAGCAAAAAAAAGAGTAAATAATTTAAATCATTAAGTGTAAAAGTGGTTCTAAAAGCAGAACCAGGAATTATAATGTGGAAAAAATATTTTAAATTGACAAAACAGTTTTCATTTTTCTTCCCCCGCTGAGATCCGTCCCTGTCCACCAGACAGCTGTGGGTCTCAGGGTTCACGCTTAGCCGCGAGACAATTGAGTGCAGAACAAAGCGCGAGACAGCGACCCATTTTGCTCTCCTTGTCGCCTCGCGCTGCTACACTCCGACCCTGACCTTCGGCTCGCGCCAACAACATCTAAACATAAACACGCGAGGTTTCCGAAAGAAGACGCGACCTAAAGACAGAAAGGAAGAGAAACAGAACAGACTCTGCTTTAGCATGAGGCGAGCAGGTGAAATATTTGTTTGCATTTCCAGCCTGACATCGCAATTTAGCTGGTTGGTTAAAATTAGGCCCAAATACAGGATCCAGCTTGTGGTCTGCAGGTAAAAAGATTTCAAATTCTCTATAGATTTGCAACCTCCTTCTCCTTTTGGAACCCAGAGCGGTATTTGCATCTTAAGGATCCGGATTATTTCCAGCAGTTCATCAAGGTGTTGTGAAATGCTGGGAAGAGGTTCCGTTATAATCGTGTTTTTATGTTGTTCTTTTTTTGTTTGTTTTTTATTTTTGCGTGTTTTTTTTTTATTTTTGTGTGAGGGAGTTAGGCATTCAATAAAATAAAAAGATTATTTTTTGTGTAATTTTTTTATTTTTTCTGTTGTCACACTGAAATGTTTAGTTTGACATATTTCTCATTGTAAAGAGACTAAGGCCTATTCAGTAAGAAATCAATAGTCACATCATGAACTTGTAGTTAAGAAACATTCATGTAATTTACTGGTTAAATCATTATTATTATTTTTGGTAAAATTCAATATTTATTATTATTATTATTATTATTATTATTATTATTGTTATTATTATTATTATTATTATTATTATTATTATTATTATTATTAATAATAATAATAATAATAATAATAGTAATAATAATAACTAACCATTTCATCCGTCTTCTTCATCACCACTACTTATTATTATTATTATTATTATTATTATTATTATTATTATTATTATTATTATTATTATTATTATTATTATTATTATTATTATTATTATTATTATTATTGCTAAAAGCATATATTTATTTTTTTGTTTATCCGGGTGTAGGCCAGCTGAAACATGTCTTTTTGAGAAACCGAATAGGCCTACTGAAGTGTCCTTCATTTTTACCTGACCTGTTTTTATTTTTTTATTTATTTTTTTTCTTTGTTGAACACTTTCTTCTTTCCTCTCTCCTCTCATGTTCCTCTCCACATTTCGGCCTGCCCGCAGATTCCCTCGAAAGGACTCACCATAGTTTAGATATTAATCACCACTTGTTTGTTTTCCACCTCCCCGTGCTAATTAGGCTAATTAATATGAGAAAGGAGCGGTTGGATCGGTGACCCGAGCTCTGACCGAGCGGAACCGGAAAGAATCGCATTAACTCGCGAGACACAAGAAGTGAAGGGGACGATTAGAACAATAAGTAAACACGTAAACACAGGAGGAAAGGTTGCCTGCTCTCTGGGACTTCTGGCTTTCAGACCGTTACTGTTCACTGTAAACCACAAAGAAAATACAGGCCTGCAGGGGTTTTAATGATACTGGGGGTTTAGTTTGTCTGTGAAGAATTACATTTTAAACTTTGGAAGGATAACGAACGACACATAACTAGACTACTTTAACTCAGGGCTGAGTAGATTAATGTGTCTAATCAGTTTGCAGAATAATATTTTTGTATTGTGTATTTCAAATTATTTTGTTGGCTAATGTTCAGTTCTATGGCTCAAATTAAATCAAGGCAGAGTTTTATCTGTAAACAGTACAACTTTTGCTGAACACATTCACAGTAAATAATGGATCTGCAAAGCCCTGTAACCCTGCAGAAAGTGTCAGAAAAGAGGAATAAGGCATCAAAAAAATCATAAAAAAAAAAGCTTTAAGAAAAGTTATTTTACAGTTTCTTCTGCTGAGAATTTTACTAAAATTATAAAAATGTTCATATGTTCATTTTGTAGTAATCTTAATAGTAAATTATTATCCTGTGTCTGCATTCAGCACAATTTCTACAAATATTCTGGGCGATATATTTAGTCAGAAAAGCTTTTCTCCAATGCTTGAGTTTTTTGTCTTTAATTCAGTTCAGATCTCAAATTTGATCTATTTGTTACAAAAAAATTACCTGAAGACACATTACAGACACACCCTCTTCTTATGCAATTATATAGAAGCCAAATTCTGTCAAAATTCTTCTAGTTAGAATAAAATGCAATGTAAAATTGAATCCTAAATTAATGTCACCCAATCATATAATTTCAATTGTGGTTTTATGATGACTTTCACAATTTCATCAAGTGATTGGCTTTACAGCAATTCCATCTTCAAAGAAAACCTCTGTCAGAAACAATTTTGGAAATAGTTTATATAAAATGTGGGATCTTGCATATTCTCTAAATAAATATTTTGGCTCCACCTCATCACATGCTTGTTCTCACAAATGTTTAATGAATAGTCAATAAATAATAATATTAATTCGAAATTTATTAAGTTACACTACTAACAAATAACAGACAAAAGTACATTCATTAAAGTTTAAAAAAAGTAGTTTCTGTTTGAATAGTGACTCTACATCATTGTATGAAAAGTTTCCTGCAACTGCTTAGTGATTATTTATAAAGGATTTATAAATCCTTTAATTAATGCCTGATTGGAAACTTTTGAAATCCTTTTTGTCCCATTCTCTGTACTATAGAGCATTCAAAATAAGCAATTCTTCAATCTTAAAAAGTGATACACAAAAAAAGTCTAAATTTCTGACCTACTCCCCCTGAGATTTAGCTCAAGGTTTTAATATATGTAACATGAAGCATGTCATTGTACAACAATACTCCACTGGCTTTAGTTCACCTCTCATCCTATTCCACATCAGATTTCTTCATGCTTAGAGAAACTTCAACAACCTCTTAGATAAAAACTTGTCTCCGCTTGTGCTTTTGCCTTCCTGCAAACACTCAGAGCTAGTTGGGCTTAACTTCTATATCCACAGGATTTGATTCAGAGAGGCACTTCACAGTGGCAACACAAGGTTGTCCTTTTTTTCCCTTTCTGTTGCTGCCTGGGTGCTGTTGCCCCCATGGAGGCTGCGAGGGGCTTAAGGGCTGCAGGGCGGCTTGAGAAATAGGACACATTATTTGCCCATGAAACATTATGTGACACAACATGTCCCTGGGCCATTTGTATGTTAAGGTAAACATTTCACCGTGACGACTGGACAAGAGCGAACAAGGCTGCTGTCAATGTGGTTTTCTACTCACAGCTGAAAAAAGAGGGTGCTGTAACATCGTCTGGAGACAAAGTGTGTATGTGAACGTTTTGTGCTTCTGTGTGTAAAGAGCTTCTTGTTCACAAATGTAATCCGCATAGACACAAGTTGCTTGGTCTAAATTGATGTCTAAACATTCCCAGGCTTGTTCTCTTGTTTTTATCCTGCTGAAAACTTAGGAAAACTGTTGATCACTGATCTGAACTACCTTTACAGTGGGGCTTAATGGTGGCTTGTAGACAGATTGCTTTCAGAAGCATGAGGTGGTCACCAAGGTTACCATGTTTGGCACATGCAACATTTTTACATCAAACCATTTCTGTGGTTTAAAGAAATATCTTCTGCTTAGCAAAGCAGATAGATTGATTAATAAAATGGCAGCATCAGTTTATTACACTCCCCTTTACAAAAAGCACAATCAGCAAAAAGGTAGAACATCCAACACAAGGAACTGTAAACTAGTTGATATTTATTATATATCTTTTAACTGTAATATGATCATAAACAACATAAAGAAAGGTGTTTGATAGCATTGTTAAACATTGCTGGTACAATTGTTCCTGTTATATTTTAAATTTAAACCACATTGTGTTGTTTTATTTTTAAATATCGGTGTTAATGCCGTTAGACGTATAACTAAAGGTTATCATAGGGTAAGAATTTCCTACAAGTTTTGGTTTTGCCCCTTCTCAATTAAGATTTGTGGCTTCTTATGCTCAATGAATGATCGCTTCAAAGCCCAAAGACATGATGTAAATGGAAGCTCAGAGCAACTGAGGCAAAAACAGTCATTTTTACAAATTGCTTGTAAGACAAGTTTTGGTAATATTATGACCATTTTCTTTGGTTGTTCTGACATGTAGACCTCAGATGTTTTCACACCCAGCTGGTGAGCTCTGTAGGTGTATCAAGCCACTGAGAGTCATGTTACACACCAACGAGCAGAACTCATGCAACAGAAAAACGATTCATACTACTGATTTTGTATAGTTTGAGGCACTGTACATTAATTAGCAGTTAATTCTGATGATCATAGTTATGTCAATATGCCTCAGTACGATCTGTAATGTTGTCACTCGTTCTAATTAATATTTTACTCTCAGTTGGTAATCAGATGATGCATGCAGTACATGTCTAGAATAAGATCTGGAGGGGAAAAAATTCATAAAAACTGAGAAACAAAAAAAGTGTTAAAAAGGCATAAAATTACAAGCAATTCAGTTTCTTGACAAATTCTCATTCCTGATTGCACTTCCTTGTTTTTCTCCTCCTGCGCCTGAATAATACATGCTCTTAATGCTACATTAACTCCAGAATCTACTGAAATTCTTTAATTCTCCTCCAGTTTATTATCCTGTAAAGCAATTTGATGCTTTGATTTTCATTAGAATGAATGAAAATGCAACTGCAGTCTATATATTAATGGGTTTGAAGAAGACAAAACTTTAATTGAGGACAATTTGACAAAGTGTGTGTGTGCTACAGTTGAATAAAACAGGAGTTTAAACACAAATGTAGTCCAGCTCAGAGGGCTCTATAGGAGTGATGCCCGGCAGCCATTTTTATTTAGGAGCACTGATCCAGGGCAAAATTCTGCCTCTGTGATTTGGATGTTTATTGTTTATATAACTCTCTTTGTGATAAAGAACATAATTTTTATGAGCATACTACATTAAAGTGCACATCAGAGTGAATAAAGGTTTCTAGTGACAGAAGACAAAAGAGCAAAACATGGTTGAAGTAAGCTGTACAAGTTGGCCAATCTGTTACACTATTTGCTTTTATTTCCTGTACTCAAACAAACCATCTGTGAAATTAAATTTGCTGATACAATGAAATTTATAAGATGAATGCAAAATAAAAGATGTTGACAAAAATTTCATAGACAATATGTACTTTCCACATCATATGACAACCACAAACTTCAGTGGTTCTTTTTGGGAAACAATGTGACAGAAGAAAAAAAAATAATGTGTCCTAGTAGGAGTGGAATATAAAAATCTGAAAAGTGTAGTAGTGATATGTAATTTCCCATCTGAGTGAGCTCTGAGTAGAACCACTTCTTGCTATTTCTACAGCTCCAAGTCCATTTGTTTCTCCCAACTTTACTATACATAAATAGCTCCAGCTCAGTCGAATTAAAAGGAAAAAGTATCTGAAGGTCAATTTTTAGGTCTTGCAAAAGATTCTCAACTGGATTTATGCTTGGACTTGGACTCAACTATTGTAACACATGAACTTGTTTTAATACCGACCATTCTGAAAACCTAAATCATCTATCATTTTCTTTGCACTTCACATAAATGGGAAAGTTCAAGAACACATATACTTCTGTAAGGTGCTACATGTTGTTACAGTTTTCAGATGGTTTTCTCCTGAAATTTCTTAGAATATGGAACAAATTCTAATCTAATTATCAGTTTACCAGCTGACTACAGTTTGTGATAACTGTTTTGGCTTTTTTTTTCTATCTCTAAAAGATACTGTACAATCATTATGCTGCATAAAACAGAGCAATTAAAATTTTAAAAGCAACTACAAAGTCGCACTGAATTGTGAGTATTCTTTGTAACATCTCAGGTGTTTCATTACAGAGACTAAATTCACAAGAAATAGAAGAGAATAGTGCTATTCGTTCTTAGCCTGCACACAAATTATCTTAAACTGCATGATATTACCAATGCATAATAGTGGCAGAGAGAAAAATCTTGTTTTGATCAAATGAATCCAGGAGAGTATTGTGGCAGCATCAGGCGCCAGATGGAAGATGGAGCCACGATGGCACATACAAACAACATCAAATGAGAGCAATGACATGCTTCTTTTAACTCCCTCCTCTCAATAAGAATCGTTCATCAGGGAGAACCATCCCCTCTGGAATGTGTGATTGGAAATAGGGGGACTTTAAATCCCCGTCCCGGACACTCCACTGATCGTCAACACACCACTGGTCTGGGGCACCACTGGTGTGGAGCTGAACCGCTGAACCAGATGCCTCCATCTAGCCAGACTTCCCCATTTTTCTGTTGTTTAATAATAATAGTAAATACCAACAAATGCATGGAACCCCAAATCAGGCAGGCACATCACAATTTCACTGAGGCAGTGAGGCATCCCGAACCTGCATCAATTTGGAGAGATAGCATGAAGAGCTCCAAGATGAAACAGATGCAGGGCAACTAGTTTATGTGTGTGTGTCAGATGTATACATAAGCTAAAATAGGTGATAGTGTTCTCTCACAAGGTACAAGCTAACCTTTGCAAGGCAACAATCCAACTTTGTGATGGCCTTTCCTGCGATGACACGCATGGAAAAATCACAAGATTCAGATGGCATTCAGCCTCTTGCTCCTTATCTTAACGCCATTTCCTCCCTGTTATTATGACGGTAGCAGACAGAGAAGGAAACACAGAGCTCACCTTTGTTCTCATGATGCAGAAGGGAGCAAAAAGATGGATGTAAGTGTTACGCAGCCTGCATGAGAACCTGGGTTGCATAATTTTGCTGTAGTATGCGTGTCATAAATATGACTGATAGCGGTAGGCACACTGTTGAATTACATTTACATATAGATTTACAATCCCATCAACACATAATGAGCCTGGAGGTTCATGTGAGTACTAATGCTTGCACAGTTTCTGGGCTAATGTTTGAGCATTAAAGAGGGAGAATTACTGGTAAAAGGATGAGAAACAGCGTAAACGTTTCTGTCTGAAGAAAAATGTGACACAAAGTAAAACTTGTCCTTTTTGACAAGGGAGTTGTCTAATAATGTAATTTATTGTAATTCTGTGAGCAAAAGTTTAATATTTGGTGACAATTCCTTTGTAAAAAAATAGAGCTAAATACATGCTTTTTAAATTTTTCTTTTATAGGACCATGACAGCAGAGAGGTCCAATACAACTATTCACTTCTGTTTTAATTTTTATGTCAATAATTACACTGATTAGTGATAATATTATGATGAGAGGTGAAATGACTTACACGGATTGTCTCTTCATTATGGCACCTGATAGTGGTTGGGACGCAGCTGTGCTCATGAGTTGACATTAGCTTGGCAGAGTTTTAGATTTTCAGGCCATATGTGTGAAACTATGCATGATGGTCTGGTGAGGCAAGTCATTTTTAAACAATGATTTTCATTTTTTTTTTTTTTTTATCATAGTGATTCTGATCCCAACTTGGAAGCTTGGGCTTACAAGATGAGGCATGTATTTAAATAGAATAAAACAAGAAAATTATTTAAAAAGCTATCCAGTGGATCAAGAATCAAAACCAACTATGCTCAAACTCTAGTCAATAAGTGGAAATGAGGAATCCTGTTGAAACCAGGTCACAGTCAGGAAGACCAAAAAAAAATTCTGTCACAACTGTGAGGAAGAATGAACTGATAATATATTGACCCAAACTCCAACCATGAGTGAAAAAAATGTTTTCGGTGTTATCATTTATAGATTCTGAAAAATGGTCAGTTGAATCAGATAAAGAATCTGTAGAGGGAGAGGACAATGTGAGTGATGGCAACCTCAAAGAATTGGAGCTCATCACCATCAAGGGGTGTTGAATTAGCAGTGGAAACATGCAAAAAGTCAGTAAACTGCATATTTTAGATTACTGATGTCTACGGTATCCATACACATTTTAGAAACCTTTCTCTTACCACTGAATTTCAATAATCATTCATGTTCTATTCTGACTGCAACCTATCTGTGATTTCATCTTAATCATGTCATGTGATTTTCCCCAACTTAATTCACCTTACATAATTGTGGTGTTCTGACAAAACAAGAACACCACAATTCTTTAAAAGAATTCATATGTCAATGTGTAATGAAAAAAAAATCTCTTGATAAGCATTATTCCAGTTAAATAACTAAACAATTTTGTTTTATCCTTTGAAGACTAATATTTAACATAAAAAGTTTTCATGGAGTTAGCCAGCCTGTGGAAAATTGCAAAACACAAAAAAACTTTTAAAATGTAATAAACATTACAACTTAGCTGATTTTCTTAGCACAATTAACTACTCTTTTTTACAAAAGTTTAGGTAGAGTGTTGATTTCTATTTTAAGTTTTATCCCAGAGTGCTTCAGAAGCTAAATAGTAAATATGACAATTTCCGTACTGTAGATTCCTGCTAGGAACTTGTGTGTAGTTTCTTCATCGGACGGTTTTTCAGTGGACTTATTTTCAGTCCGGGAAACCGGAAGTTGTGTGCCTGTCTCCTTCTGGCTGAGAGCAAATGAGTTGCTGTAAAGACTCCAGTCTATCTGTAAAGGTGAGCTGCTGATTCAAAACTCTGGTTATAAAACATACTGTACGGTTGATATGAGTTGTGAAGCTGTAGCTTTTTCTTTAAACTTGGTTTTATTGAGTGTTTGAGTTGAAGTGCTCCTTTGTTTACATCCGACCGGCTACATGAGTACACGTGCACAGAGCGCAATGGCACGTGCTAATAGCTAACAGCTGTCAGAAAAAAGCAGAAAATTGAAAATACTCAGATATACATGGCATGATTTATGTGTTTATTTTATTTTTTTAGGACTGTCGTCATTTTCAAACAGGCTAATACGTTAGTAAGAATAAGAAAGGCGGTGCTTTAGCCTGCTAGCATGTTGTTAACCACTCGAAGTGGAAGCCACATTCAAACTAGCTCCATTCACGTCTACTAAAACAGTCATAGTTCATCTCAATAGCTGTACGATGGCCTTTTTGCTCATTGTGTCTCTCTTTGTTGATTATGTTTTAATGAAAAGTTATAACTTAGTTAACCCTCACATTCTAGAAGACCAGTTGCCTAAAGCATCATCTTTTCTGCTATTCATTCTCGTGTTTTATTTGGCTTGCACAGCAAATTACTTAATTAAAAGCAAAGCATTAGTGGATCTTTCAAATGATACTAATGTATGGAGTTGAAAAATAAGAAGGTTAAAGTATTCTAAAATGTGACATTCTATTTTATAATACTTGAAAGCAATTTGAAATCAGAGGTAAACTTTCATTTGAGACCAATTAAAGTGATGTAATTTCTTCATAATGTATGCCTACTGTAACAGTATTTTTACATTTAATGTTCCCTTGAACTGGACATTCCAACTTTTGCACCTCCTACTCAATAATAGAAGCTAAGTTTGTTTCATAAAGGTAGTCAGAAGGTACATTTGTTCATAAATGTTCATTTGTTCATATTTAAGTTCCATAGGAGCTGTAAGATGCATATCTGTGGGGCACAACTGATGATTAACTCTACACAGAAGTAAAAAATGTAAAAACTTTTTACATAAAATAGAAAATAAATGGAAGAAATATATACAAAAGAAATGATAAAGGAGAAAATAATAAGACCGATAAGGATTATTTAGCCCCTCCTGGATGTCCACTCACAATGTCTGTTTTGTTTATGCTTATTTTCTGTGTTTAATTGTTAATGCTTAGATACAAAGTACAAGAATCAGTTGTGATGACCTGAATGAAGTTGCCCACCCCCCTTCTTCAAATCAGACAAAAATTATGTCAAACATTTGGACTATGTTTGTGCTGGATTATGCAGCAAAACTTTTTGTTTGTGCGGTTGTCATTATAAAGATGTTAAGAAATGTTTCCTGAGGTCATTGAAGGTCAACTCCCCATCCCCACCTTATCAAATCAGACAAATTTAGTGTCAATCAACTCAACTACATTTGTGCAGCAAAAATGTTTATTACTGCTGTAGAGCTTTTGAGTACACTACATTTGTCTGAAAAACATCGTTGGTAGTTTGTAACTTTCCGGTCCCTGTGAGCTGCTGAACTTTCAACACATAACTGTCGCCCCTTACCAGGCGGTAAGACTCTTCTTTCTGACCCTCTAATCCCTGGTGGCCGGCTTGTGACCATGTACCGTGGCGTTTATGCAGTGTGCGCGGCCTGGGGGCCAATCATCTCCAGCCATCATGGCACAGACACGCAGGACTGGAGAAAGCAATGGGCCGGTGCTCTTTCCATGTCCACTCTGTGTATGTGTGACTGTGTTGTAGCGTGTGTGTGTGTGTGTGTGTGTGTGTGTGTGAGAGAGAGCTACAGAGATTTAAAAATATTAACAGCACAGTGTCTTACAGATTGTAATTAGAAGAATTACCAGTTTCTGACACAGTCATTCAGAACCAGGTGAGGATTTTGTCTTTGTTGTGTCTGAAATCAGCACCAGCCTGACGATGGATTTGGACCCATTACTGCTTTCTATCAGAACAAATCTGATGAGGAAGACTACAAGTTAAAGTCTTAGAGCAGCTAATCCACCCTGTCTCAGCCTTACTAACAAGGTCTTCTGGTTTCAGAACCAGAAGTTAGTGTCCTCAAAATTCTCCTTAAGTGTGTGTGAGCATGGCTGTGTAACAAATTTTGCTGGACAATAAATTGTTTTGGAAGTTATTGTGATAAATAAAAATGTTGTATTTGAGACCATTTTCAAGTAATATCCTGCTAATGGCACAATAATGCATTATCAAAAATAAATAAACTTAAATTTCTGACAAACATTTAACACTGGAATTGAAAGACATTTTAAATATCCAAATTAAGTAAAGAACAACAAATAAAATGGATTCTGTGAACAAAATTGCCTTTCAAAAAAGGAGCTAGTTGAGACCAAAGAACCAGATTGAAGTCTTTTGTCATCTAGTCTCTGGCAGGAAGAGAGAGAGATGGGAGAAAAATAATCATGCAAATGGAAATTATTGAGCTGGTTTTAATTCACCCATCAACCCATCCATTATCTAACACGCTTATCCTTGTGGGGTCAACGAGAGAGAGAGGCGAGGGACATTCTGGATAGGTTGCCAGTCCATTTCAAGTCAACACGCACGCACACACATATGCACATACACACTTGGGGATAATTTAGAGAGACCAATTAACCTAAAAGTGATGTTTTGGACTGTGGGAGGGAGAACATGCAAACTCCCTGCAGAAAGACCCCGGGCTGGGATTGTGCTACCAACTGTGCCATTGTGAAAACCCGGTTTTAATTTATCGGCTGTGTAGCTAATATGCTATGTAGCCAATATAACACTTGGCTATATTTTTTGTAACCTTCCAGCTCTTGTAATCTCATCTGCATTTATGATTTCTACTTGGTCAGAGCGCAGTTGGTGGGAGCTTTTCTTCATGGGTTTATGACAGAAATGTTTTTGAAAGAGGTATGAGTTGGTGGGAAGATGGATGCAACTGAATCTAGGGTAAACCTGGAAGGAAGCAGCAAGACTTGAGATTGGAGCAAAGATTCACATTCCAACAACTATAAACATATCACCAGAGCTTCAGTGGAATGGTGTAGATCATGGGTGGGCACTCCTGGTCCAGGAGGTCCGGTGTCCTGCAACTCTTAAATGTCTCCCTGGTCCAACACACCTGAATCCAACAGCTGAATCACCTCCCAAGTGCAGTCAGGTTCTCCAGAGTCCTGCTAATAACCTCATTATTTGACTCAGTTGTATTGAAGTAGAGATACATCTAAAAGTTGCAGGAGACCGGCCCTCCAGGACCAGGATTGCCCACCCCTGGTGTAGATCATATGTTTGAACAACAGGAATCTGAAGACATTTTAATTATAATAATTTTCTCTGACTCATTTGAAGTAATAGGAATGTTGTTATTGTCATGCCTTTAATAATATCTACATTTTCTTTGGTTTTTCTTTTCACAGCAGCTTTGGCCTCTGACTCCCCAGGTGTGACTGTTCTCCTTGGGCTGTGCTGCGTTCATGTGCGTGTCTGTTTTGATTGGCCTTTGGGGTAATGTACAGTGCCTATCAGGACCGTGAGGAGTTGGAGGACAACCTCTATCAAGAGGATGGCGACTCAGACGTGTCAGAGGCCAACAGTGAGCTGGAGTTCCACCTCTACAGCCAGCTCCACTACTCCTCAAATGCTGGGGAGCTGGACGAGCCACAGCCTGGAGCAGAGGAAGAGAACAACAGACAGGAAAGCCAGGAAGGTGGTGCACTTGAAAAAACTACAGACGAAGACACAAAACTGAGATGTACAAAGCAGAGCAACCCCAGATCCTCTACTGATGACCATTTAAAGACAAAGAAGGATGCAAAAAAGAAAAGATGCAAAATTGAGCCAAAAATTCCAAAGCTGTTGTCGTCGCGCTTTGAGGAGGTTATTGTGATCGACTCCAGCCCGGGCGTCATCTCTATCTCTGACAATGACAGTGATGATGAAGATGATGCAAGTGTTTGTGCTCTAAAGGTTAAAGGTTCACAGACCCTGCAGACATCCACTCCTGCACAACAGGTAGAGGAAATAGTAAGATACAGTGCAACATGCATTCTTACATTACACTTAAGACAAGAAGGGGATATTTCATCCTTTTTCGAGGTTTTCCTTTTCAATGTGTTCAGGTTAGTAGCTCAAGTGAAATGTGTGTAAAAAAAAGATAAAAAAAACAGGAAATGCAGCAAAACGATAACTAACATGTCGTTAGCTGTCGAGATGTTAGTTGTGGTGCCTAACATGAACAAAATGTTTCTTTGTTTTTAATGGTAGTCAGAACTGTCATGTCGGATCTTAGCCAATTTTTACCTCATTGATGTGAGACATGTGCCATAAATCTGCACCAGGAAAAGTCAGACGTGGTAAATGTGGATATAAACAATGTCTGGTCAAGCAGGGCTGGAAATTAGCTTCCAGGTGAAGAAGCTTTCTCCCATTGCCCGTTTCGAAGAACAGCGAAAGGGGCGTTTGACTGCAAACCAGGAATGTGTGTACAACTATATTATAAACACTTCAAAATCAGACAAAACTTGTTGCATTGGCTGATAATTAATAAAATCTGGAAGACTTGTTCTCCCAGCTTCATTTGTTACTTTGAATGCAGGATTTAACCGCAAATGGGTGTAAAGAGACACTTAAATGTATAAATCAATTGAATAATACAATTACACTTAAATTCACCAGAAAACATGAGCTGTAAACAGTATAAACTGATATTAGTAAAGTCATCTAGTGAAAAATTCAACCAACTCATCATACTTTTGACTTTACCTCCATGAAACGTCATTGAAACATTCCTGGCAAATGAAAAAAGTATCGCCCCCCACTGGGGCTTTTTCTGAGGTAAATAACGACCTTGGATATTTCCTGCTTCCTGATCAAGGGTAAAAACATTAATACATTAAAAGAAATGGCCCTGTGCATTAAATATTTACATTCCATTGAAACAGAAAGTCATGGATTTGTAATTGAAACTTTGTAGATATTCTGACCAGCTTAAAATGTTAAATATAAATTACACAATTGGCTCTAGCTAGTTTGTTAATATAAATGATCAAATGTGAGTTTTCTTTCCTCACTTAATAAATGTAGATTAGACTTTTTTGCTCAAGCAGTTTTAAAATAAAATTATGCTACTGCAATTTAAAAAAATGATTTTAAGGATTTTTACACATCCAGGGGTAATAATAAATGTGTAGGAGGCAGTAGAAAGGAACGTGCAACTTTAATAAAATAAAAGAAATCATTAAGGAATTTGCCCAGGAGTTAAAGTTTATTTTATTTTTTTTAATGTAATCCACTAACATTGTGTTCCTCTATTTGAACATTACTGTGGTGAATTGACATTTCTATTTAATGTCTGATTGCAGAATGGTGTCTAATGCCCTGATCCCATTTATTTGTCATTTTTCTGGTTATTTAGAAATCCCAGAAAAGAAAAGGGAGTCTCTTTGTTCCAGTGGCCGTTCTGTCCAGCAGCTCCGAATTCTCTGAGTCCGAGTCTGAATCAGAATCGTTGGATTCGTCTGATGTGGACAATCTGGAGAACTGGATGATCCTGGGTCAGGGGAGGCAGGACGGAGACCAGTCCATCTCACTCAATGTGGAAGGAGGGTCTTACAGCAGCAGCACAGGTGGGCCTTTTTTTATCATCTACTGTCTAAAGTGGGTTTCTTGATCAAACTTCAAACATTTTGATCCGTTTCTGTGCACCTGAATATGTTTGACCAGGGAAATGAAACCACTGAGTAATTCTGTATGGCTCAAATAATCCAGAATTACCTCGTCTACCTGCTGCACGTTGATAAGGAGCGGGCACAGCAGAAACCCTGTCTGCGAACAATCTGTGTGAATGCATGTT
The DNA here is from genome assembly GCF_019740435.1 of Gambusia affinis. Taxonomy (NCBI): domain Eukaryota; kingdom Metazoa; phylum Chordata; class Actinopteri; order Cyprinodontiformes; family Poeciliidae; genus Gambusia; species Gambusia affinis. Next base: position 8,816,376 of record NC_057871.1, on the reverse strand, counting down.
TGTATGTGCACCATCTGTGTCGGCATGTTTACAAACTTGTAAGCTCTTAACATTCCTGGCACCGACTGCGCCATCGCTCGCCTCTCCGATGCATCTTTAAGTATGCTTGTGCGCGTCTGGTGTTAATATGTGTCTGCGTGTGTGTGTGAAAATATTTGTGTTTATAAGATATTCCTGCTTTAATCAGCATGCATGTGTACATCCACGTGGATACCAACAGTCATAACGCTAATGCCAAAAACAAACAAACGGAAAAACACAACGCAGGAAAGGGAGCGGAGGGAGGAGAGGTGGGAGTAATCAGAAACTGAATAAAAATGTTCCCCTGCAAATCTCCTCAGATCTACACATTATCTTAACCTGCAGCCTCAGCAGCCTCTCCAGCTCTTCCTCTGCACCCTCCTCATCCTCCCCCCCTCCTCCTCCTACCTAACGCTCTCCCATCTCATTCTTTTATCCTATTTTCTCACTATTGTGCTCCTGCTCTCCCTTTTCTCTGTGTCTCCCTCACCATTTCGTCCTCATTTGAATTTCCCTGGGCTGATGTTTCTGCAAGAGTGCTCACTGCCTCCTCGACACACAACTGGGTTGAAGGAGGGGGTCTGGAGCTGGTGGGAAGGCTGCAGGTTTTGGCCTGGATTTTGGAAGGAAAGGAGGATTTTAGGTCTCTGTCTTTCTGCCTCTCGTCTGGCTTCTCTCTGTGATCTTTGGAGCTTGACCTCATGTCTGCACATTGGGGGTCATGGGTGTGGTGTGGAAGGAGACTTAAAGTGAGTGGATGGGGGAGGGCTTTGTCACAAAAAAAAAAAAAACGAAATAAAGGGAAGGAAATTAAGGGACGAGCCTCAGTAGTCCTGAACTGTGCCCCCAATTCTTCACTGCTGACTAATTCAAAGTCGGTCTGGGGTATATTGTATCTTCGGCCTTAAAAAAAGTGTGTTTTCTTATTGTTAACAATGATTTTACTTGGGCAAAGATTTTGATAATATTTGTGTTCTAGGAAGCTGCAGTCTTTCATAACCATAATCACACTCACTCTTGTTTACTTCCAGCCAGTCGTGCTGTAGTGAATACTCTCTGATGTCCAAAGTGTGCAGTGATCCTTTAAAAGAAGATTATTAAGGATGTTTATGAAACGATACAGCAATACTTGCTAAAAGCTGCTTGGCCTTTTTTCCACTGTCAACAGTAGGAATTATTTTCCAACAATGAATTTCATAGTTTTTCACCTGGTGCCCATCATTTTTTCTTCTGATGGTTAAATATCTTTGGGACTTAATTGTATTGATTTAGTTATATATTTCTGGATATTCATTGGATCTGCTGCTCTTGTAAAAGACATTGAAATTATATGTATGAATTGGCACTACATAAACAAACTGATAACAAAATATGAAATCATTAGGCTTGGTCACAAATACAACAGAGATAATTAAAATTGGTATAGAAACATAATAGTTCTATCGCAGGCCATTTTGACTCACCAAGGACCAAAAGGAGTATTGAATTACCCTTTTTTGTGCCTACTTTATATTTGTCTTTTACATTTTTTTTTTTTTTTACAAACAAACAAATTGTTCTTTATTGGCAGCAGGATAAAAGTGTTGAATCCATCTTTCAGTCACCCGAGTGGCAGTGGAAGGGGTACAACAGAACCACCTGTTTTTTTATCATTATTATTGGCATTTGAGTTAAAATGCCATCTTTGATGATGGCTCTTTTTTTTTATTTCTTTTACATTTTCCATGATTATAATGTTGATTAAAATAACTGCTCAGTCATTTGGTGTTATAAACCACTGGGGAAGAAACACTTCAGATCAATTCAGCTGTAATTTATAAAACATGAATTAAAAAAAGTGTCTTCTCAGAGTCTTTACAGGACAAACTGGTCCAATTCATATCCAGATATATTATGGAATCAAATTAGGATCACATTCGGTTCAAAACAATCATTTCATTCCAATACGATCCAGTCATTTAATCAGTTTCTGATCCATTTATATACAGCCCCATTTACTCCAGTACAGTGGAGATCATGACTGGGAAAAATGGAAATATTTCAGCTAATCTCATTAAACAGATTTTAGACAGATTATTGTGTGGATTAAATAATTATATATGATAACAGCTTTAAATTTATCCTAAACCAGACATGTGGTTATTGAATAAGACCAAACCAAGAACTAAAACTGCTACACTTTTGTAGTTCTTGCAAATGAAATAAAGGCGCCAAGTTAACAAACTATTTTCTAAAAAATCTGCATTTGGTTGGGGATAATCCCGTCCTAATGTGTTGAACCCAAGAATAATAGATTTTCAAATAGAACAGATTAAATTTATTGTCCCTGCAGTGAAATTGTGCTGCACCACAGATGCTTTTAGCTTTGGGTTACTTCATAAAAATGGCAACAGCGGCTACGTTTTCAAGAAGGTCCAATGTTTATTTTAAATTCAAATGTCCTGAATGTAACAGCCAGTAAAAATAGACATTTGAGCTTAGCAAAATATTAAACATAAATATTTTACAACAAAACATTTTACATGTTAAAAAATGTCTTTGATTTAGTGAAAGACCAATTAATGAGAATTAACATACAGCAGCAGGCATGGACACGTGTTGCATTTTTCTGCCACACAAACGGGGAAAATTATTATGAATTAGTGAGATTATATCTATACTCTAAATAATGATCCCCAAACATGATTGATTATTGCTTTTTCTAAAATTGACTCTAAACTGTCCAGTTTTGTAGTTATTATGAAATTTTCTTCATATAATTTCTGTTGTAAAGTAGCCTATTTAAGGTACTCAGTGACAGATTTATAGAGGAAAATATGGGGTTAAATTTTAATAATTCGTATTGTCACATTTGCTGCTATTATAATAAATAACAGTACATTTTGTGACTGAAACTATTGGGTTTTGTCCTGTTTCAGAGCAGAATTTTGAGGTTGCTAGATTCTTCTTTTGAGGATTTCTTTGTCCAAAAATAAATCATTTCAGAGGAGAAGAGACAGTTTTTCTTCTCTGATATGGCTTGTTTGATTTACAGTGTGACTATATGGCTTTGCACCCATGATTATTTTTTATGCCATGCTGAGAGTTGACTTTTGCTTACATGTATTGGTGACAGGTTCGCACAACAGTGACTAATGGTGTTTTGTACGCCTAAAGCCCATCTCAGCGCTACCATCAAATTGCATTCACTACACTTAGTCTCCCGCTCTGGCCTGTGGAGATTGAATCCGTTCATCCTCTTTCTCATTCTCTCTCTCTCTGTTTCCTACATGGTGACACTTCAGATACTTTTACAGTCAAAGCCTTTATTCCTTCAAGCCAGTTCTGTTTGTGTCGAAGGCCTTGACATACATGCACTCATGACTCGTGTGATTATCTGTCAGCGGGGCAGCTGTTGGTAGGTGGTTCTATGAAAACATGGTTGATTAAAAATGAAAAAAATCCAGTGAAAGGGGCCGAGTTAGGGCCGTCTGACCTTCCAGCAGCAACCGGACAGAACAAAAAAAATGTGAAACAGGGTTTCCCGAAATCCAGTTCAGTGCCTCTCCCGCCCAGAAAAGGTGTGCGCTTATGTCCCCGTGAAAGAAAGCGGGGTGTAGGCGGGCTGTGCTGCAGCTCAACTTGAATCATAAGTGGTTAAACTTCACTCAGTGGTCACACTTTTTTTTCCTCCCACAATTTTCTTTGCTTTTTTCTTGGTCCCCTCTGTCTTGGTCATTGCACACCAAACTTTGTTTGAGGCTTAGAGAATCAGCTATGGCTCACTATCAGGGTGGCCGATCTCATCAGACTGCTCCTGAACGTGTGTGTGTGTGTGTGTGTGTGTGCAAGTGCTGCGAAGAAAGTCTAGCTGAACTTGGAGAGGAGTGTTTGTAACAGGAGGACAAAGGTAGGTTCTCTCTGCTCTCCTCTTCTGTCCTTTCTTCTTTTTCTACTTCCTTCTTCTGTCTATTTCTCATTTCTTTTCTTCTTGAGTACTCTTCTTTCTTCTTCTCTCCTTTTCTTCGTCTCTTCTCTCTCCTTTTCTCTTGTCTTCTTCTCTATTTCTTCCCATGTCGTATATGTAAATGACTGCCCAGTTTGCTGCAGCAGTGGGCCTGTGTGAGCCTGAGACCCATGCTGGATGTGTCCATGTTGAGGTCACATGCCAGTATACAGAATGTGAATATGGATGTAGCTGGCTCCGCTCTGTGTTTATGGCTCTGATTGTGCATATATATTTGTGTGTGTGCGAGAGAGAGCGAGCGTGTCTATGCACAGGGCACTGGGATTGTAAAAATGCGATTACAGTGGCATGCTGGGTATTGTGCTAGGTGTCAGTGTGCCTGAGTGTGCGTTTGTGATGTGTGGGTGCGTGGGTGGGCGGGCAGAGGCTGCAGAAGGGAGACATGGATAGGATCAGCTCTTATCTAGGCTGCCCAGTGCCACACGAGGTGTAACGCCACACCCACGGCACCACACAGTGTGTTTGAACAGGCACACACACGCATACACTGTTGAAATCGCTGTGCCATAGTTTGACTTGTGTTATCCAGTTTTTACAGAAGAAATGCAAATCCGACGAGATTACTGTGAACAACTAATTTTAGAGCTAAAATAAATTGTAAAGATTTAATTGAAAATGTGATTCTTTCAGATTTTAATTTAAAAATGTTAAGTTTTTGGTTGAACAATCATGAAGTGTAATGGCAGCAGGAATTTAGGGATTTTTAATGAATTTCTATAGAAATGTTGACTAAGCTGCTCTACTTGCTGTATTTTTCTAACAATGTAACTCAAAATCTGGCATTTCAGTGGATCATTTTAGATTTTATTTGTGCTCAGATTTATTGTCAATTTTATTTTGCATGTTATGTTGATTAAGTTCAGTTCAGTTCTGGTCATTTATTGATTCCTCAGATTTTATCTAAAAAGAAATGGACAAGGATAACTGTAGAAATCCCTTATTGATGGAAGGGAAAAAAATATGTTCCAGACAAACATACATACATAATCAATGCATAAATAAACAGAAAGTGCAGTATCACTTGTTCTCATCATGTGGCTTAGTTTTATTTTTAATTTATTTGAAGGTGATTTGAGAACAGAAAAGCTAAAGTAAAGTCATAGATTTGTTCTGTCCAGGTGCTTCAGTGTCTCCAACAGGCCTGTACTTCTGGATGTGCAAAGCAATGTGCAGCTTTGTTTGTTGCTCCTCTCCGTTTGTGGCTGATGGTTCTGTTTGTATCTACTGACCTTCTGTGACTCCTTACAAAACCACAGATCTGGATGCAGAGCTGTGTTTTCTGATGCAGTGAAACGACACTTTGTTGTGTTTTTCTGTTTCAGATTTGTAATGCGCCGGTAACATTTCAAGTGGTTTGTGTGACGCTGTCAGCCACAGCAGTTGAAACTTGACTGATTTTCAACTTGACTGGATTTGATAACATTTATTTTGAGGATTTGAATAATTATAAATATTTATTATGGACTAAGAATTGCTTATTAATAGTACAAGGGGGGTAAAATTATAATTTTCTAATTCCTATTTTTCAAAGCAGAGTTATCCTTAAATTATCGCAGCTTTAAACTGTTGTGGATGTTTTGGCTGCAGCTGCGTCTGACCCGCTGCAGAACGTCTCGGGTGTCTGATGCTGATATACGAATAGTTTATTTATACCACATTTATCTACATCTGGATGGGACAAGTCATCCTGTCTGAAAGTAATTTCTGTCAAAATAATCTATGAAAATTTCTCAATTTATTTTTTTCTTGGAAACTTTGACTAAAAACACCCACGGACATCTGTGGTTGTGGCTGCAGGTGCTCATTTGTTTTAACTCGGCTGTTTGTTCTTCAGCGTGAGTAAAGGCTCGCATTTAAATATAATCCAGCAGAAAATACTCACCGCACACACACATGCATAATCAACATCAGTTTTTAAAGCACTAAAGCTCAGTGCATGGATGTCATATTGCTTTTTAATATAAGTCAGATGCAGGTTTGTTTTTATATTTGCTTTATTTTTTTTTAAATATAAAATGTTAAATATATCACATTTTCCCCCCTCTATGTTTTTAGGTTTAATGTTTTGTGTTACTGAGATAAGAGGATATTTTTCTAGCGAAACTAAAGGTTGGATGTGTTGTGTGTGTTGGAGTGTGAAGGTGTGTGCATCTTAAGACAAAACTGTGGATACGTGTGTGAGCCGGTGTGAGCCTCACCACGCCTGAGGTGAGCCCAATAACCGTGGCCTGGCCCAGAGGAACGCCGTTTCACTGTCTTTAGCTCTGAACACAGCAGGAACACCGTTCCAAATTAAATATGGGCTGAGTATTTTTTTTTTTTGGGGGGGATTTTTTTCCCCGTAATATTTTGCTGGTGTATTTTTTGTTTTAAAAGTCAAAGTCAAAAGTTTCAGAGTCCGTAACAGCCCCTGTTGTATATTCGACTAATTCAAAGACAAAAAGGAGTCGGGTGGATTATTCAGATGAATAAAAAAACGACGAACGAATCTTGCATAATAATATACGACAGAGTGTAGGCATTCAGCTAGCATAGCTCTTTTCTGGGAAAAAAAAACTCCTCAATTACTCTTCTTCGTCTAACCTCAAGTTCTTCTGCTAGTTCTAAAGCATCATGGGATATAGAGTCCATTCTGTTAAAGGCCCACAAATAGTCAGTTTTGAACCAGATACTAACTATAAAATGCTAACTAGATTTATGAAATAACTGCAACTAAAATAGTTACCTGATATTAAATTATAATATCCCAAATAATAAGTCCTAAACAAATCCTAGTTAAACCCAAAACAAATTCTAAACAGGCCCTTTCACATCTATAGCAGATGACTGTGTGTTTCTTAGTCGCTCTAGCCTGGAGGTAGGTGTAATAAATGGAGGTCCGCTGGGCCTCTACTGTAGTTAAACGTGTCTGTGTGCGATGAGGTGGCTGGTGGGAAGAAAAGGAAATCCCTGTCTTTTTCTTGAACCTTTATTTAAGCAGAATATCCCATGAGGATGACATTTTTAGAGTTTGTTTTTACTCCTCTGAACAAAAACCTGCACTAGACATCGTGCCCTCGAGCTACAGGATAAAACAGCCTAAAAGCATCACATGATTAAATCTAACTTCTCAACCTCAACACCTTAACCCCTCGTTGATAGGAATGCATCTCATATTTATGTACTTGTCTTTGACCTGACGTTGTCCCTCCATCTTTTCGCTCCCTGGTGGATTTTACTAACCAGTCTTTTCCTTTGGAAGGAGTCTAAGAGAAGGAAGGGAGAGAGGAAGAGAGGGTGGGGGACAAAATGTCAATTACAATTACCAATAATAATCATTATAATTAAGCAGTCACTTAATAGGAAATCAAATTATAGTGGAGCTAACAGTAGGACAGAGGATGGTCCCTTGGGACTGTATTAATTTCTGGTCTTTTCTTTGACTGCAGAACTTTGCCTTTATTGTCTTTCTTTGATTTTTTTTTTCTTTTCTTTTTTGGACTGGGAGGGGTTGTCGAGAGGGCTTTATTAACTGGTAGCCTAGGGTGGTGGTATTTTGGGGGGTTGGGGAGAGGGGTTGTGTATTAATATTAATAAGTTTTTGGGATGAGAAGCAGGAGGAAGAGGTGTGAGCGGAGGAGGGGTGACGGGGGGGGCCAAGGCAGTAATAGATCCACAAAATCTCCCCTGCTCTCTGCCCGTCCTTCCACTCCACCTCCAGTCTCTCACTTTTCTGCTCTCGTCTTCCTCTGGCGGTGCCATCGTGGGCGTAAAGGAGACCAGTTTAACAGTCAACAGGATAAGAGGGAGAACGTCTAGCTCACAAACATGCTAGGGGTTCGTCTTTGCCTCGGTATGCAAAGGGTGGCCTAATAATAGCTGGCCAGTGTTTTTCACAAAGTCCCAGCGGATGGCTGTTTGTGTGTGTGTGTGTATGTATGTGTGAGAGAGAGATTCTTGGCACACATTTACACAAGTGTAGCAGTTGTTTCTCTCCAGAGACTCTCGCCGGTGTGTATGTGGCCATTCCTAGGCTTCTCCCTGCGTCTCTTAATTAAGGCACTCCTCAGACAGAGACCAGCTGGGCCAGGTCTGGCCTCACTGGCACTTACTATAATTTTAGGCAGTCTTGTACTTGCCTCATCTTCTTCTTATGCTTACTTTCTATTCACCTGTTCTTTTCTGTTGGGGATTTGTTTGGCCCTTGTTTGTCTTATTGATTGAATTTGGGGGTTTTTAGCCTGTTTTATGGAGTCTTGTAGTCGTCTATTGGTGCTGGTGTCTATACTGAGAGGTTTGCCGTTTTCAACTCATGTATTTTCAATTACAATGTTTTTTTATTAGGATCTGGTAGAATATTAGGTAACATTTCTAATTAACTGCATGCAGGTGTTTAGCAACCTCTTAAATCATAAAACGGTTACTTTAGGATATTTCTACATTTTATTCAGTTAAGTTTTGCCTTATTAAAAGGTTTAAAGTCTTAGATGACCAACTCAATCTGAATGTTTGATTCTTCCTTGATTCCTTCATCCATAATCTGAACAGAATCCATTGACAAGAAGTAGGCTCTGGTCTTATTCCTGCTGCTGTGCCAGGCTTGGAGTGTCAGGATTTGTTCTGTTACCATTTTGTGGCCTTTAAAGTATTTTCGTCCAAAAACTTCTGTTCCATTTTTGTCTGTATGTTTTGTCTTTTGACAGAGGCTTAACGTCTCTAATACTGAATACCATTTTCTAGGGTAAACACAAATAATTAAGAAGCTGTTTAATGGAAAAGGTTTTTATTTTGTTTTTTTTAAAGAATGAGGCAAAATGTCTGCAACTCATTTAGGCTGCTAAGGAGTGAGAGTGAGACTTTCAGCTGATAACAGGAAGGCAGGTCATATATGAGTAAACTTGCTCTGTTTTGTAATTTTGAGCTCTCTGTCAGAGTGCATGGTGGATTTAGAAATCCTTGTTAAGTCAAAGACCTGCATTCTCCGAGGGACTATTCCGATGTTTCGGTAGCGCTAGTTGTGTCTGACGTTATAAGGTGCTAAAAACAGTTTAAAATGCAAACCTTGTAATTACTTTGTCTTTGTTTTAAAATGTTAAAATCCAGTTTTACATTGATTTCGCCCTCTTTCTCTGTCACACAAATATAAATATGTGATGCACGCTCAGGGCTTAAATGAAAACAAGTTAGTTTGCTGCTTTTTTGTCTTCCTATATTTTCTAAGAGAAATCTGGATTGTCCAAAATATGTATTAGTACATCAAAGTGCTAATACTTTGGGCTGTGCTAATAATAAGGGCTGATAAAAAGTAGTGCATTTTATCAGCCCTTAAAATGCACTACTTCTACTTTCTATACATGTTGAGGAAGCACAATAGTATCACAATCATTGTATCCTTGTAAAATCTACATATACTTTATTTTATTTTATATTTTATTATATCTTTGTGATCATTTATACACAGTACACTAGCAGTAAATCTACTATGTGGGATAAAGATGTACCAAAAAACCTTTAGATGTACTCAATGTTCAGATGTAGATTAAGTAGACCTGACTAAGCATGAGAAAATTTAATTGGCTATACTTTGAACCAATTTTATTAATTATGCTAAAAGCATCAAAATATATCAAGCTAGACATTTCTCTGTTTTTGCTAATTTTAGTCTTGTGACAATTGGTCATAAATAGAAGAAAGATATCAACAAATTCTAGTTATGTGCACCAAACCACATTATTCATTCTTGCAATAACATATTTCAACTTTAGATTGCTTTTGTATACTTTATGTTGATTAACAGCGATATCAAATGTAATTTATTAGAGCACTTAATGAGAATATATTAACTGGTAAATTCCCACCTCTGGATTGGGTTTCACTGCCTTTTAGAAACATGGGGTTTGGAGCTGAGAAGAGACGAGGGATGAAAGGGGTTCAGCCGAATTCTTTTCTCTGTATCGGAAAGACAAACTCTCCTTGCAAATCTGTTTAACTGGTTTAACTCATGAATTCAGCCGAAGTCTTCGCTCATGCTTGCGATCCTGTGTGCATGCACTCCTGTGCATTAGCACACCCTGGCCGCCCCTTTATCCGGGGGATTATGGTTAAATGAAATGCTGAGATTCTGGCGGCAGGTGCCCTGATAAAGCCAAAGTCAGCGCTGGGAAAGAAATTTAATTATTGGGGGATAAAATCAGAACGAATGAGATAGTTACTGAGTCGTTGGGGAGTTTAGTCATTGATATTTTTGCACAGCCTTCCAGACAACACGCAGAGTTCATCACACACTTAATGTGAGGCGGATTTTGTGTGTCTGCGTTGGAGCGTGTGCATGCACCGTGAGCCTTTCCAACTTTAAAAGGTTTTAGTGAAAGCTCAAACTTCATTTGGCTTATGTATAGTCTTAACATACTGCTTTTTTAAATAAGCTGCAAAAATAAAAAGCTGGATTGATGTAATCACCTTTGCTGCTTATGGTAGCCAGTTTACATGCTACCAAGTTTAAATTTATCATAAGACTCATCTAGTTTTCATCTGGCGATATTGATTAAATTTTTTTGTGTATGTATACACATATTTTATCTCTTTTGATTTTTCTTGATTTAAAGCAGTTCAAGTAGTTTAGCCACCTGCTTGAAATAAGTCAAATTATCTACAGTTAGATTTAAAAAAATATGTTTTAAGTTTCTGGCAATATAAAACCTATATTACCAAAAAAGTCTAAAAGTCCAAAATCAAATAAATATAAAGTAATAATTCTACACTTGAATCTGAATACGCTGCTCTTATTTTGAAAATCCTGCTTTTATTTTGAAGGCCACACCCTTTGTTTCCTATGTAAGCACCCTCATACATTCCCCAGCAATATGTAATTGTAAACCAGCTGTGCAGCAGAGATCGGTGAGATGAAAGTTACCCTAAAAACATCAATTCGTGCTAATAAAAAGACCTTTACAGTTCTGAGAAAGCCGTTGAATTAATTAGAAATATAAAAGTGGTTTGCTAAGTCTGTTTAAAAAAAAAATACAGGGCTGTTAATGATTAGACTAATTATGCAGGAAAATAAGAGGCCATGCTTGTTTGGCAATTGTTTCAGTAAAAATGCATATTTTATTTCTTAGATGCGATCCCTGCTGTTGTTAGAAGAAGTTAAAAATATTTAGTTTAATGTATGCAGCTCTGGAAAACAAGAAGACCATTGTAAAACTATCAAGTTTTCATATTTTACTAGTTATAGTTATGTTTGAGTAAAGTGACTAATTTTAATCTATTAACAACATTTCTTTCAAATTCCAAATGAGCCTTTTTTGTCACCTATTTTTTTTTTTTTGCCATAAAGATCAATGTTTCTTTTTTGTTTTGTTTTTTTAAAGAAAATGCTCTTTGAAATCCTCAGATGACACAAGGAAAACACATTTGTATTCATCGTTTTAACAAAATGCAACACCTGAGATGAGTTCAGAAATCACTTTTTGGTGGAATAGCCCTAATTTTTTGATCACGTCAGTGATGCATCTGCACATTGTTGTTGGGTTCAGGTGATTGCCTCATCAAAGCCCTGATGAGCAGAGCGGTGTTTGATTTGGACTCAGAGACTGGGACCGAGTCGCTCTCATAGATCTATTTGTAAAAATGCTGAATTTGGAACAAAATTTGCAGTGACCTTTTTTTTGTTCAGAGCTGCGTATTTGGAATAATTTTGTTCATCCAACAAGCCGGTCCTCAACAACAGTCACAGTGGCTTATGCAACCCTGATCTTATGAAAACTGCATTTTAAGTCTTTTTTCTTTTTCTTTTTTATGATTCCAGAGATTGTATTCATTGGAAAGTCACCACAATTAATATTTTTTCCCCCCCAAGAAGAGAAAAAAAAAAAACTACAAACATTGCATGTAAAAATCTAAATTATGAAAACAAACCCTAGAGAAAATGACAAGCTATTAAATTCAAACTAAATTAGAACATAATTATTTAAATTTATATATCTAAATTGATTTTGACTGAAATGATACTTTTTAGAGTTTTGAGAGATTTTAGGAGAGGGTATTTTTCTGGATTAGTATAAAAAAATCAATATTTTTTTAAAATACTTTGCATTTTGCAGCACAGTCTGTAACAGAATCATAAAAAATACATTTGTGCGATCTGGATGTGCAACCTAAAATAGCACTGATTATTGTTTTCCAGTTTTGTAGGAATCTGTTAAAATCGCCCGAGAACAAACAGCCGTTTGTAATCTTACAGGAATAGTTCTGTGTAAACAGATTAGCGTTTGCGTCGTTGTGTGCGGGCGTGCAGGTGAGAGCGTTTCTGTCCTCTTTGAGTGCAGACTGATCAATAGCAATTGGGTTGAGTGTCTCAGACCTGCTTCTTGCCTTTGAACCGCAGGCCTTTTGTAGGCTGACGCGGGGCCAGAAGAGAAAAGGGGACAAGAGGGAAAAGAAAAGGGGGAGATGGGGAGAAAATGGAAGATGTTTGCAAGTCGACGAGCATGACTGACTCCGTCAGCCAAAACTCCGGATATTTATTCAGTATTACTCACTAATCTAAAAAAAGAAAATCCTTGTTTTTTTGAGTCCCCTCTTTCCATTTCAGTCGTATTCAGGGAAGAGGAGAGTCTCTCTGTGGGAAAGTGTGTGTGAGTTTCTAAAAGGAGGAATGCCGTTAGGTGATCTTTTAAATTGGCTGTGATAGTACCCTTCTAAGTCTTTATGATGCATTAACAGGCTTGTCTCCTCGCTCCCTCTTGTTTACAAACACAAACACTCCCAGAGTATCTCTCCAGCACTATCCTTCTTTATTCCGTCTCTTTTATGACTTCCACAAAAGCAGCTTGTATTGAGCGAGCTTTGAAGCTCCTCTGGTATTAGCGGGAAGGCATTAGGCATAAACTCAAAGGTATATTAAAGCAACGGCCCTGTTGTTCATATAAACACACCAATTCAATTTGGCATGCCCCACGGGGAATGGGATTTCAGCAGCTTCCGAGAGCGGCAGCAGAAACATGAGGAGGAGGGGAGAGAGAGGCAGCGGTGAGGTAAGACAAGTAGATGTGGTATGAAGGGATCTCGGAGAAGTGCAGAAGCAGGAAAGGGGAGAAAGGGAAACGAGGAGGAGGGAGGAAAGGGAGAGAGGATAGGGCTGCAATGCAGAGATTAGCATACTGGAGGAGCATTGTGATTTATAATTTTTGTTGCATTGAATCTCATAATGGTTGGTTGTGTTTGTATAGTGCCTTGAAAAAGTATTAATATCCCTGGATCCTTTTTTAACTTTTGATAATAGAAGAATGTTATTTGGATTTCATGTTAGACAAACATAATTATTAAGTGGATGGGAAATGATACATGTTGAGAAAATAATTTTAGCTGGAAGGCGATCCTCTCTCCAGGACGCAGCCTCTTAACAGAATCATTCCCACAGCATGATGCTGCTACCAACCTTTTTTCACCATGGGGATTGTGCTTTCAGTGTGATGTACAGTGTAAGTTTTCTGCTACTGCTTTGCATTTTGGATAAAAACTCGTTTTTAATCTAACCAAAGCCTCTTCTATATTTACTCTGGGCTGTTCACAAACTATTGATTGGTGAATTAGTTTGTATTTCTCTTAATTCATAAATGCTGCCACTCTTTCATAAATGCCAGAGTTGTAAATTGTGGTAGACTTGTCAACATTGTATTCAGTTGTTCAATTGTGGTTTGAATCTCTTCAGCTATTTCAGAGTTACGTGGAGAACTTTGTTGTTTCTTCTTATTTTGCCTTACTTTAGTAGAGGTGGGGAGGAATATCTTGGTCATTTGGGAGTTGTGTCAAATACGTTTTCCATTTGGAAAAAAATGAACACTTTGCAAGAGATCCAAAAGAAATAGTTTCCTGCCTCTCTCCACCTGTTTGTGTTTCAGGCTGAGAATGAATTACATCCAGGCGGACTCTATTAACTAATTAGGGGACTTTTGAAGGTAGTTGGCTGAACTGAATTTTATTTGTGGAGAAACAAGACTTTTCAGAATTTTATTTGTAAACTAAGGTGGATGTATCACTTTTTTCACTTAACATTTATGAACCACTCTTGGTTCTACTTAAAAAACCCCAACAAAAAACAAGTTGACTCCTTCGGTCATTAAAACGGCGGCTTTAAAGTGTGGGAGTTGTATCACCATTTTTTTGAGGTTTTGAAACTACAATGTACAACTTTTTAACACTGTGGTATATCTAGATGCTTAAGCCTACAGCACACACACACTCACACACCCACCCAGCCACACACACACACACACACACACACACACACACACACCCAGAGACGCACACACACAGTCCAAAATCTTCATTCATGATGGGACTGCCAGCGTCTGCAGTGTGGTTCTCTTCTGCACGCTTGGACAGAGCGCACTGTGGGAAAACCCTGCATTTATATTATGCAGTCCAAGTTCAGATGGGCTTGTCAGGAAAGCTGCTGTTTTTATTACCTGTCAGAGGGGGAAAAAAAAAAACAGTGGATGGATGCAAAAGAGGGGAGCAAATTAAACGACACTAAATGAGACCCCCTATCTCTCTGCTCTCATGCCATTCCTCCCTGTGCCGCTGACACATGCAGACTCTGACAGCACGCTGTTGTTCAGCTCTATCTGTGGGCTTCCTTCAACTGGGGTTTATCTGTCAGTCAGATGTGGCAATTATTTTGTTCGTCACCAAGTTACATCTTTAGCCGGTTTGGAATCAGCTGAGCCAGGCGCTGGCTCTTGGGTGGGAAAAGAGGTCTCAGGTTCTTATTGAATGAATTTGATGCTGATTTGACATCTATAAATGAATCAAAGCATGAAAATGTGCATTAATATGTTCTTAAAGATGATTTATGCATCATTTGAGAAAGTGAGGGAAGACCTCGGTGTTTCCTCCCATTACTTCCCCACCCAGCAAAGGCTCTCCCCCTTCCCACCCCTTTCAGCCAGGCATAACCTCTGCCATCTGCCCACTCCCCTCCTCTTACCATCTTCCTCCCGTTTTCCGTCTCCTCTTCTTTTCTTCCTCCTCCCCCTGGACCTCTCAACACCTCCCTCCTCCCTCTGTTCATTTAGGATCTTTATGAAGGCCTTTTTGCTTGCATTCAGTGGAATATTAACTCTTGTTTTTAGAGATTTGTGTTGCTGTGACACAAAATGGAAGAATGAAGGATGCTGGCAAAAATCGTTCATCCAATCCAAAAATCCAATCCTTCATCAAAAGTAATCCATTACTTTTATTGAAAGTAATGGATTACCACTTTTATCACAAAAGTGGTAATCCATTTTGTAACAACTTCTAGGTGTTACAAAATAGATTACCACTTTCTTTCTCATATAATTTTCTACAATATTAGAGGGTGAATAATAACAAAGCACTGTAGTTCACATCTAATACAGAGGTGGGAGATGTAGCAAAAATATAGTTTTTAATCATGATTCTTCATGTAAAAGCATAGTTCCTAACCACAAAATGCATAAGAACATATAGAGAAAAGAACGTATCTGAAATGATTAGTTTGTGCAAGTTTGCTAACTTCTGATAAGCAAGATATGAAGATATGAAAAATTAGTGTGTGGAAATTTATCATTGCTATCATCTCAGTACTTGTCATTGTTTCATCACTTATAATCATCCTAACACACGGTTAATAATTACAGTATTCAGCTCAAACAAACAGTGGACCCAGCATTCATACTCTTATGCTTCATAAGGTGACAAGAAGCTGTTAGCAATTTACTTTATATACAAACACACAGACTCATAACTCTTTATTGTAAATGTCTGAAAGGAAGTTGCCTGAGATCTTTTAACTTTATGCTATAAAACAGCATAAAGTTAACAAACTGGTAAAAATGGTTTTTTTTCTGTCCTGCTGAATGTAAGCAGGTCTTCAGCTTCAATGATATTACCAAAGCTGGTAACAATCTAAGCAAACGAACTGGAACATCCTTATGAGTGCAAACAGAAGCTGAAAGTCAACTTACTTAGCATCAGATGCTAGTGGCTGCTGAAGGCTAATGAGTCAGACTTTTAAAAAGGTTTCCAGGGATTATTTTTTGTTTTATGATTTTGTGTTTTGAAGACATTGTACTTTTATATAAAACTCAAAGACTTGGTTTAGGTAAGTTGTATTAATATTCAAGGATTTTATGAATACAACCAATATTTAAGTATTTGAAATTCTTTGGGAACACCATGGAGTTATCAATTTACACCTGCTGATGTATTAGACTACCTGTTAATAAAACTGCACCCAAACTGACAGCAGCCCATGGCCCACATCTTCGTAATCCTGAGCATAAAGTCTAAACTACAGCTAAATAATGGTTGGTTCTCTTTGCTGATTAAAATATTCGGTCTGGATACATTGAAATTTTATTTTTATTCTTTAACAAAAATGTAAGACTGATTTCAGTGTAATTTTCCTGACTGTCGATAGCTAGTTTTATTCCTAGTGGTTTTAGAAGAGTTAAGGTATGAATTAACACTCCCTAGAACATGATCACTGAGACTGTTTGTTGTAAATGTTAACTGTGTCAATACAAGATGAAGTTTAACATGTCAACTTCAAATTATTTAGTTTAAAAATGGAAAAATTATGTTTTACAGTGACTGACCTCTCACACATGTGGAGTGACACCTCCTTTGCTCCCAATATAAATAATTCAGGACCACTCACAACAGGAGGGCTGCATGAAATATATGTTTTGCTGGTTTTATCTGTTTTAGTTTTAATATAGGGCACTTAAAATGAATACCAACAGTTTAAAGCTTTAAAGCCTCTGATGAACAGTAGTCAGTGACAAAACTCTATTTCTTTAAAGTTAAGAGGTGTATTTAAAAAAAGAAAAGCAAAGTGGAGTAGTGGCAAGATTTGCATTAAAATATGATTTTAAATGTTTGCCCCTGGTTATTTTCTTACATTGTGACTGTTAAATGTTGCACAAAGTTCAAACTGGTATTTGCAAAGTGCAAAGGACAGCTGAATGATTCATAAACTGTATTTGAACGAAGCGATAAAAGAGCCATATTGGGTGCCCCTCTTCTAATCCTCTATTGTTCGTTGTCTGTCCCCCGTCCCACAGAGGGGCTGCTCTAATTAAAGACTAATAATTGTATTGTTTTTTTCAAGCCTATTGAGACAGAGATTCTGCTCTTCAATCATTCTCTCCCTCCCATGTACCCTGGCCATGGAGGGCTATCTCTCTGGATGAAGTCTTAAAAACATGCTGTGAATAACTCTTTGGGTGTGTGTTTTTGCAGTTGTGTATGTGTGTCTGCTGGGGGGAGGAGGGAAAGGAGGAATGAAATGGGTAAATCTAAATTAAAACTTTAAAGCATCATTATTTAATTACCCCAAAGGCTGTGGATTTGAAGGATTGAAGGGTGGCTTTGTGTGTGTGTGTGTATTTGCTCACGCAAACATGTGCTGCTATCCAGGATTATTTCACTTTTTCAATTTGCCTTTTTTGCTCAAAGTGTGTGTGTGTGTGTGTGTGAACCTGTGTTATTGGTTATTGGTTGCCCAATCCCATTGCCCCCTCCTTCACCTCCATCCTGCACACACGTACATGCAGACACACATGCTGAAGCGCCGCCAGATAAAAAGGCATTATGGTAAATTCCACTTAATGACAAATTTTTAATTTGGGGAACAGGGCCTGGTGAATGGAGCTTAATTACCGGGGTCAAAGATCCCTCGGAAAAATAACCCTCTCGACGTGCCCAACCTGCCCGATAATGGAGCGCTCTGCAAAATGGTTTAGATTAACCAGCTCCGTTTATCTCGCCTCCTGCAATCCCCCCCCCACCTCCTCCTCCTCTGTATAATAACAAAAATAACAATCATGAAAATTCTATCTGCCTCCCAGCCCCCATCAGCCCGCTCCCCTCTCTCGCCTCTCTGCCCTCCCGCCCTCTGCCTGGCTCACTCCCGCAGGAGGAAATTTATCAAAATGAAATTGAGGTTGCAACTCAGTGGTTTTATTAAAATATATTTCCCCCTCACAGATGACAACAGACTGCATATTTGTGTTTTGGTGCCAAAGACAAAAGGGACAGCAAGAAAAAATGTGGTCATTGTTTTTAATGGAGGCATTTTGTCAACAAAAAGAATTACTTAAATAATAAAATGTACACACTTGTTGATTATTGGCTGTTTGGCCAGCTCACCAAATGATATGAAGCTCCACTCTGACCTTCTTTTACAAATAGAAGCTTGGCGTAAAACCCTGTGCTATATTGTTTTGTCATTTGGAAAAGTGAAAATAACTAAAATAAATAAATAAGTTCAAACTATTGCTCCAACACCGCACTTTTTCTGAGCTATAGATTCAGAAAATCCTTAATTTTACCAATGCTATTTTCTTCTAGAAGAAAGTATCAAAATAATTGCTGTATTTTTATACTATTTAGCATCATGTGTAAAGTTTTCTGGGTTGTATTAAAAGGTGTAAAACATATAATCTCCATGATGGTTTGTGAAGAGGACATATAAAAACACTGCAATTTCTCTGTGACACTAAGAGTGAGATGTCTTGAGAAAAGATTGTGCAGATAACAGGAAGGCTCAATGGTGAACAGGAAAGTTTCTCTTTTTTTGGAGATTTTGGTGGCTGTTTGAAAAGCTAAAGTTTTAGTAATGATCTACAATTCACTATAAAATACACACATACATCTGTTTTAGAAATGCTAAATGTGATAAATATGTCATAGCTCATCTGAAGCAGTGGGTACACCATGTTCAGACTAAAAAAGAGCTTTTCAACAACCTGCTTCCTGTTGTATTAGATCAGTGTGATCTAATTTTGTTCAACTACTGACTGTTTCATGCATTTTTTACTGTCACATAATATATCAGGGAACATCTGAGCATCTTTAAGGTATGTAAATGAGTTATATGGTTGGTCAGATCATCTGTGAACTACTTGTTCTAAGCCTGTCTTAATTAATGTCAGACCTGGGAGTATGCCATTAAAAATGTCTTGAAAATGATGAAGTGTTTTACATGTTTCAGAGAACACATTGTTGAATCTGTCCTGAATGGGTTAATAAAAAACTCTGATTATCAGCAGACTGATGATAATGTTTGTGTTTCAGATTAATAATCATTGCTAAGCGGATATTAAAAAGACACAGTGACTTCCTGTCTTCCATCAGACCTGCAGATATGTGCTGGCCTGGCTCTGGGTAACATTAACTCTGGTGTATGTGCGCACACACAAGTGCACACATGACACCACTTTTACTTTTCTTGGCATTCTTTGGTCCCTGTTGTTGTGTACCCTGATTGGACCGTGTGGTTGCCATGCGGTTGCCAGGCCGCGCCCCTGCTGTGTGGTAATTGGTGTCTGTGGTGTTGCCGCGTGGCGGCGGAGGTTTGACTGACGGCTTTGGCCACCTGCCCTGCCCTGGCTGCCAACATGGTGCGGAAGGGGGTGAAGAGGAAAAGGAGGAGGTGGCACGGGCGAGCAGAGGGTGAGCGCTTGACATGTCACAGGGGGAAGCATGGTGGGGGATGAGGGGATGCTTACATATCACATCATTAAAGATGAGGTGCACTGAAGTATGTTGTTTGATGTACACAAGGTGGAAATTAGATTGCAAAGTCATACATAAAAAACCCCACTGACCTGGGTGAAGGTATTGCTTCTCACAATAGTCATCCAAAAACAAAAAGTGGCTGAAATTCTTGAAATATTTAAATTTATCAGAAAAAAAAGTGCATCTGTTTCAATATTATATTTGATATGATCATGGCTAGATTATGTCAAATTAAGCTTGTTTTTGGTAGCTGAAAGAAATGAAGGGCAGTTGCCATAACAGATGGTGTATAAAGAAATGTAACAACTTGGGTTTAAGTTCGGAAATGTCCACTTTGCTTTATTTTAATTACTATGTAAGAATAATAATAATTATTGCACATGTTTATGGCCAAAAAAAGGGGAAAAAAAACAACTTGAGAATGTGGTGAGGCCCTTTAAGTACTATGTGTCAATTTATAGGTTTAATCTGATTTGTTGTGTGTTTTAAACTTAAAGAGCTCTATGTTTTTGAAACTGAAGCAATAATAGAGATATTCTTTTGTTTGGTTTCTTCAAGACAGCTACTGGTATTACAGTTAACGGAGGTTTTGAAAAGTTACTTTAAAAACTGCTAAAGTTATTTAAACTGTTCTTATGGTGCCATATTGACAGGTTTCTCTTGATCTACCCCACCCAGTGTTGTGCACTGCTGGTCAGTTTGCTGAATGTAGGCTACTAAACTTTTGTGTATTTTACCAATGCTTTGGATATGTTCCTGATTATGAGTATAGTTGGACTGGTATATTGTGGAAACTAGTCTTAGTACCACAAGCTACATGCAAGAATGGCCGTAAATCAAGACTGCAGGATGGCTACCTGCACTGCCTACCTAATTAATCAGCTAATATCAGCTTGCTAAATCTCTGTGTTAATCTTTAAAGAGCTTGACTGTAAAGTGTTAATATATGCTGTGCAGTAGGTACTTAGAAACTACTAAATTTAGCGGCTGTTTGTTCATTTTTAAGTAAATTGTAAATCATGCATCAAGATCAAAATGGCTAAACTAACGTGTTGTAGAATTCAAATGAAACAATCTACTTCAGGAACTTTAGGAATATGTACATCACTTTTGTTTTTAATGCTTAGATCATTTGACACTTTTAGATTTTTAAAAAATATTGAGATACATTGAAGGCGTTAGACATGTGAAACAACATGAGTGTCAGTGCTTCTGTGTTGATGTGCCACACCAAACTCCAGGCACAACATTACAACACTACTATGACATATTTTTTTGAAATTCAGGTTAATTTTAAGCTTTCTTTCTTTTTTTATTATTACCAAATTGTCTTGGATGTAAATATTTGACTCACTGATGCAATCTTTCCTTTGCCAGGTTCAACTCCAGACTGGATGTCAATATTTGATAATATTATTTAACTTTATTTCAAAGGGCCATGCATTCATTTTCTGCATCCTAATAATATTTTGTCCAGCTACATGCTTTCTACCTGCCCTTGATGTCTGCAAGGTATCCTTGATGGGAAATCTCACAGAGATATTGATACAATACGAAAGTGAGAGAAATGTTGCAGAATTGGAATTGATGTTGTACATTAAATGTTTAACAATATCATGAGTCCATGCTTGCCTGATATTGTGTGGCTCTACTTTGTTCTCAAACAAAAGTGTGAATGAAAAGCATTATTATACAGACACTGTAATTATGTGTCAAGTATGCAGAGAAGTTAAGAGTCAAAAGGACAAATGTCCAAATAAATGGACTTCATTCTGTGACAGAACTACTACATCACAGAACATTGACACTTTACAAATTTTTGTTATTCTTGCATTGTTTTTTTTTCTTTGTTTTGCATAGTTAAACTAATCTTAATATTAAACGATGACCTCTGTGAGCATACAAATAATGATTTCACTCACTAAACTCACTATTGTATTATATATGATATTAATAAATACCTCTCAAACTTTGCTACCCTTAGCAGCACCAATTGCCATCAAGAACGTTACATCGCTGTAGTGACATTTTGGCTCACTCTTTTTTTTGCAGCATCTTAGGCAGATTTCAATCTGGGCTTTGACTAGACCACTTCATGTTTTATTTAGTCATTTATTTTGAGACCTTCCGAGTTGGCTTTGCCAATGTGCTTTGGACACACTTCATTACCAAAATGCACCAACTAGTGGCTGGACAATCTCCTTCAGGATGCACTACTAACGGGCAGAGTACATGGTTCCATCACACATCACGGGTAGTCCAGGTTCAGAAGCAAAGTAGCCCCAGATCAAGTTTTGATTCTAGATGTGACATCCTTTACTTAAAATACAGCGGTAGGTTTATGATGTATGCAAAAAAAAATCCTGTTTTGTCTCATCAGAATGTTTATCTAAATGTGAGACAGGTCTTTCTGCTCTATTTGGTCAGCAATTGTTTTCTCATTTGAACTCTGCCATTGAGGCCATTTTGCCCAGTTACTTTCTCAGTTTTAAAGAAGGAACAGTGATCTGATCTTAGGCATGTGAGGTCAGTAGTGCTTTATCTGCTTGGCTTCGATTTCTTAGTGGACGTACTTGATGTGTCATTAATGCATTTTTGTAGCTGTCCCTTCTGGAAAGGTTCACAACTGTTTCTTGTTTTCTCCATCTGAGCCTTAGTACAGCCTTGTAATCATATCTATATCCTAGTAGATGTCAATATCTTTGACTCTTATGTGTTTAATTTCTTTTTATCTGTGTGTTTAGGTTTCTGGCATCCTTTAGCCTACTTTGTGTGGTCAGACGGTTTCTATTTAAAAGATTTCTTGATTGTACTTGTCTTGCAGTAATCAGGGCTGGCTGTGATAAATGATTAACCAAACTGTGTGGTTCATCACAGTTGGAAGATGATTTTAGTCTTTCACACACGACCAGTTGATTTCAGATGTTGTTGTCCCTAATGAACAAAATTGAGAAGTGTTATTTTGTATTTTCTCATCTTATTTTTTTAATCTAGTATTTAAATTTGTTTGATCTTAAACACATCAGTGACAATAAATCAAAATCAAAAGAAATCTGGAAGGATTCACATACTTTTTTTTGACTGCACTGTAGCTGCTTTGTCCATAACCTCCTGAATGTTTTCAGATGCTTCTGCCCCCTTTTCTCTGTTACTCAGCTTTCATGTTCTTCATCTTCTCCTGTCCCCTCTTCATCTTCTCATTGTTTTCATCTCACTTGCTCAGTTTTACGCTGATGTTCCTTATGTTTTACTCTCTTTTGCTGTGTTTCAATCTCACTGCAGGGAAGCCTGTATGGCAAGAGGTGCTGTCCCAGAAGAAATGCTTTTTTTTTGTGCTCATACACAGACACACACGCCCACACACCCTCACCATTGTCATGTATGCCGTTGCTAATCCTGCCCTGTCGCTTCAGTATCAAACATAACCTATGTTTGGGGTGAAAGGCCGCTGTTTTACTTCTCGTGTGTGTGTGTTTGTGTGTGTGTATGAACGCATACTGACTGGTGGATTAATGAGCCTGGGCGGATTGGCTTGCTGTGCCTGGTTAAGTGCTGGGACAAGAGAGTGGGAATCCAATCCAGGCCTCGGATTTGGTTTAAATGAAGGCCGATTTTAGGCAACAACAAACTGAACATAGACGGTCGGTCTCTGCCTCGTCCTTGGTTTATCAGACTTAAACCATCCTGTCTGAACCTTATCCTATTTGTGTGTGCGCATCACCCCAGGAGACCCGGGTGTTCATGGTTCATTAGCCACACGTACACTTCCGTTCTGCTCTTGCTGGTAAAAGGGACAGATTCACACCCACACATACGCGCACACACACTCAATTCCTCTGTTTTGTTTTGTTCTGCCGGCTCTGATGAACAGGCACGCAGCTTCCTCCCCTCTCCTCCTCGTCTTCTAGTAATCAGGGTACCTCTGAGACAGACAGGTAGCATCTGTCGCCTTCTCTCCCCTGATCCGGCCCTCCCTCCGTTTCTCAGTCTCCCTCTCTTCCATGCCATTGTGTTGCATTACCCTTGACAATGGAATGATGATATAATGAATGAGTTGTCCTCCAGAAATAGTCAGCCGAAGTCCCAGAAAGTGGAGTGAATTGGACTTTTTCTCAAATTTCTACCAGGTGACTCAGGTGCTGTTTGGCACACTGATGTCAGATGGCGATGGCAGCCACCTTGACATCAAAGATCGTTGGGCGTACACCTCGTAGTTGGGTGCTAGGAGTGCCTCCCCATTAGATCTGTTGAAATTGAGCAGTTGCGGTCGACACGGCGGAGGCCTCTCCTGAGTCTGTTCAGCTGCTCGAAGAAGCTGCTGCCATCTGCTTTTTCAGCTCCAGACTCCTTCATATCCGCCAGGCCACGATGGAACGAGGCTGTGATGGTTGGGTTTTGAACAGGGCCTCCGGGGTGATTAGCATATTTTCACCCTGTGTACAGACAACAGACCAACCCACCCACCCTCTCCTTTCCTTTCCTCTCCTTCACCCCTCCACCCATGTGTTTGATTCCTCGGCCGTGACAAAGAGCTTCACCCTTTATCTACGTGTGTGTGTGTTGGCTCGGTGAGATGGGGGTGGCCTTTAGATTAAGGGAAAGCTTCCTGCTCTTTATTTGGGGAGTCCCCCTGGGAGACGCCTTGGGAACAACTTTCGTTGAGTCACTAACGCCTACTTACATTCACACATACACGCCTGCACTTCAGCACACACACACACGCGCGGCCCCCACACACACACACACACAACCACACACCTTTCACCCCTCTTTTTTTCAGCTGCCCATTGACTGGGTACTGGTTGTTGTGTAACACCAGCTAAGCGTGCAAAGAGACATACACATGTCCCACAGAGGCCCCCTAGTCTGCTCACAGTATCCCAGCATTGGGAGACCTCTTTGCTCTCTCCTCAATGTAAACTCACAATCACTAACTGGAAGAAAATATCTTACTTTGCTGTGACAATAAAAGTAAAAACAGATGCACCTTTGTAGATATTTAAAAAACTAAAGTGAACTTCTGCTGAAATTACACATAAGCACCTTTATTGAGCTGGCAAATGCTGGGAGGTACACTTTGCATCAAGCCCACTTGGGTGAAAATTTATGAATTTTATTGGGGAACTATAAAGATGTAAAACAGTCAAGTCAGTTTTTGAAACTGAAATGATTAAACAATAGAGTCCTGAACATTTCTATATAAAATCGAGCTAAAACCACAATAGCCACAGGATCGTCTCAATAAATTGGAACCTCATCCAGTCCTTTATTTGTGATTAATTAAATTCATAAAGTGAAACTACTATATCAGAAAGCTTTATTATAAAGTAATGTGTTTTAAGCCTTTATGTCTGTTCAATTTGAAGATGTTGGCCTACAGCTAATACAGTTGAAATTCAGTTTCACCGAATATTAGAATACAAATGGAGAAAGGCTTTTTCTTAGAGTTAGGTTGTGAAGTTAAAACAGACCAAATTTCTTTTGTTTTGGGTCAGTTACCAAAATAATTTCTATTTACTAAATGCCACAACAGCAAGAGAAAGAATGGGCCAGAGGTTTATATAATGTCTTCAGAATCAGAGGTTTAGATCCATTTCCTCAGTATTGGGTAAACGGCATGACTTAGCTTTTGAGTTTTCTTCCTCAAGCTAATCACAATAGTTTATTTGAGTTCTGGCTCATTCCTCAGGACGTCAGGGCTTTGTGATGGTCACACCAGAACATTGACTTTGTCGTCATTAAGCCACTTTGTAACCACTTTAGCTGTATGTTTAGGATTATTATCCATATGGAAGTTCCATTTATGCCCAAGCTTCAACTTCCTGTGGGCTGTTTTAATTTGTTCCTTCAATATTTCTACATAATGTTCTTTCCATTTGACCCCACCTATTTAATTAATGACCAGGTCCTTCTGCAACATAGCACCCCCATAGCATAATGCTGCCACCCCCATACTTTACAGTTAGGATGGTACAAGCATCCCTGTTTTTCCTCCATATTTAGCAATGGTTGTTATAGTCAAACAGTTTCACTTTACTTTCCTCAGACTGCAGAAAAGTCTCCAAAAATTAAGATTTTTGTTGCTGTGTGCATTGGCAAACGGCAGTCTGGCTTATTGAATATTGTTGAATCATAAATCTTGGTTTGATTTGTGATATGTATCTTTTGCAGCTTGATTATTTTTAAAGAATAAGAATAGGTCTACATAAGAACATGTAAGAGATAGCACATCATTCACAGCCCTCAGAGCCTTTTCTAAATTGAGCCATTTAGGAAAGATAAGGCACTTTTATTGGCTTTGCATATTTTCAGAAATAAGGCAAAGTTCTTCACATGATCAAAAGCAAAATAAAACAACAACCAAAACACAAATAGAGCAAAGCAATAACATGATAAAAAACAAACTGCAGTTGATAATCTAGTTATAATTAATCAAATATAACTATTAAAAAATTTATTTTAGCTTAGATTTAAAGGAAGTCAGTGTTTTGGCAGTTTTTTGGAAGTTTGTTTCAGATTAGTGGAGCATGAAGACTGAATGATGCTTCTCCAAGTTTGGTCCTGGGGATGCAGTGTAGAATTCCTCCAGGAGTCCTGAGTGCAACAACAGGTCTTCAATGTATTTTGGTTCAAAGTCATTCAGTAATTTATCAACCATTTTTAGTGAGAACATGAGCAGCAACGTTCTGGATCACCTGCAGCTGATTGGTTGGTTTTTTAGGGGGATTTGTGAAGACACTCTTGCAGTAATCAATTAGATTAAAGCCAAACACATGCATGAGTTTCTCTAGATGTCATTGGGGACATTATTCCTTTAATTCTAGAAATGTTCTTCAGGTGATAAAAAGCTGACTTTTTAATTGGCTTAATGTGACTGAAGGCTCGGATCTGAGTTCATCACTACTTCACAGATTTACACTCATTTTAAAGAAGCTCTTCGTTATCTCAAATTCATCAAGCAAAATTGCACTTCAGGATTTGAATCACACACTGAGTGTTGGTGACAGCATGGGGTTGCTGGTTTTTGTGATGGTGTCTGTGTGTATTTAGAGGTGAAGGTCGAGGCAGAAAGAAACCCCATCCAAACAGCAGCCATTTTAATTTGTTTGACAGGGAAGAGAGGTGATAACCTCCCTCTGCAGCCGCTCACCCGGGGAAGGGGTGGGGGGGTTGCAAAACAAGGGAGAGGAGAGCAAAAGGAAGGAGGGTTGAGCTGCATAGCGATAAGAGGGCTGGTTAGAGAGAATCTGAAAGAGGACTAGAGGAGAGAGAAGGGTGGAAAGGAGAGTGTAATATTTGATTATGGCTCAAGGCTGTGTGTTTATCCAAAGGCTAAAGACTGCCAACCAGCTAATCGCGAGAGGTCGATGTGTGTGGGTGTGTCTGTGTTCCTGAAAGCATGTGTGGGTCATCGCTATCGGCACATAATTTTATGCCGGCTACATGTGTCTGTGTGTTTGTGCTTGTGTGAACGTTAGGATTTCTGGATGTCGGTTACAGTTCTGTGGGCCTGAGGAGAATACGACGCTCTCCCTCAGGGTGCTGTTAGTGCCACTCTCATACAGATGTGCCGGGCTGCCATTGTGTCAGTTTCACTGTGTGTGTGTGTGTGTGTGTGCGTGTGCGTGTGTGTGAGTGTGTGTGTCCCCTCTGTCACAGGAAGCAAAAGTCATCCCACAGGATTTAGAGTTCCTAACAGGGTTGTTTGGTTTTGTGAAGCTTATAAGTTGTGACTTGTTTTGAATCCTGATTCAAATGTGCAGTAACATATTTTTTAAAGATTTATTTACTGGCACCAAGAAAAAGTGGACAAAAATGTAGCACAACTGAAAAGGACGTACGTTCAGATACACCAGTCTAAAACCTGAAAAGTTTGTGGTTCTTTTGTGCTTCTCCTCTTTACTCTAATGCCTCTCAATAAAATCCTGCATGACCAAGTGCCACCTAATTACGTAGTTAAGAGTACAAATAGTCTAATGTCACCTTATAGCTGTTCTGCAGAGGACTGTTGGAGAATGGATATTAAAACGTATGTGACACAACAGCAAACTCTCCAAAACAGCTATCAGAGCATTAGACAATAGTGTGCTAACTCTGGAGGAGCTGCAGAGATCCACAGCTCAGCCTGGAGAGTCTTAGTCCAACATTGCACACATAAGGTCTTTATGGAGCAGTAGGAAAAGGAAGGAAACTTTCTTTTTTTGCCTCGTTTGTGGAGGTACAGATAGACTCATTAAGACTGGGAAAGAGATTCACCCTCCTGCATAAACAAAGAGCAAAAATGGAACAATTTAAGTCACAACATATTCATATGTAAAAAAGGTCTGGTGGAAAAATAGCTCAACTTGTGAAAGGTTGTTCTTTAAAGTACAGACTCGTGTGTACCAAGTCTTTAAAAACATATTTGCAAACCATATATTCTTTTCTTTCCGCTTCCCATCCAGGCATTACTTTGTGTTGGTCTGTTCACTAAAACCTGTCTGTATTTGACATTCAGTGTGACACTCCCCACTACTCATCTGGAGACCATACAGAAAACAGTTGTATATATCAAAATAATTAAATACAGTCCAAACTTGTTGAAAAAACATCCAACCCTCTGTCTCTTTAAATGTTTTTTTTTTGCATAGATGTTTGTGCTGCAATTAATTTAACATTTTTTCTTTTATCAGATGCTGACGAAGAAGAAAAAGAAGAAGGAAGTTGGATTGTTTCAGAGAAAGATAAGGAGGTTGGTGCTGATTACCAAATTAATTAATTAGCTCGCTTTCATAGTTTACTGTCACATTAATCTTCTTTTGTTTTCTGAGATTGTTTTTTAGTTTTCTTTGACAAATAAAAATAGTTTGCCGAGAGAAGATTCGTATTTGAATTTTTCCGATGTGTATGTTGTGTGTGAATTAAACATTTAGGTCTTCATGTAAAAAATGAAACGTCCAACTCGTAATCATTCTTTTCTTGTCATTTCAGGCTCAGATCTTTAACAAAGGCAAGGGTCACAGGATCGCAGTGCACCGTATGTCTAACCGATACTACACTGGGAAGAACGTCCACTGCAGAAACTGCAACAAGACAGGACATCTGTCAAAGAACTGTCCTCACCCCAAAGTAGGTTTGTGCTAATGTGCTGTAGCATGGTCATCTTGTAAATAATGAATGTAAAAATGCAAACAAACTTGCTAACTGTATTATGCTGATTGTGTTTCTGCAGAAAATGATGCCTTGCTTTCTTTGCGGCTCAATGGGTCACCAGGCCATTAGCTGTCCCAATAAGCACTGCAACAACTGTGGGCAGCCTGGACACCTCAGCAGGTCCTGCAACGAAAAATCTTATTGGCACAAGCAGTGCCATCGCTGCAGCATGAGGGGACACTTCTTCGATGTGAGTAGAGGGCCATGATTGTTGTCTTTTGACTTTTCTCTCGAGATGTTACACTTATTTTCAAAATGTTTTATCCAAACCAACATATTCTTATTTAAAAACACTGAATGGGTCAGAATATCAGAACCAGTGGAAAGTGCCTATTCCTGCTGGTATTGCTATGTTTTTGACTGAGCTGCTTTGATATGTTGAATTTATCTGTCATACAGAGTATCATATAGTGGTCCATAAGCATGTCTGGTGTCCCTAAGCATGTTTCAAAGTTATCATTGTTGTGAGGCTGGAGGACAAAAATGCAGCTTTTTGATGTTGCACATGGTTCCATGTGTAACATGGATGTCTTATCCACCATTCCAAATTCAGAAACTGGTGCATTTAGGACAAATCTCATGGTTCACACAACATTCACACGTGTGGGAACCGTTAAAGAACAATGTCCTGAGTTACAAGAAAGGGCTTCTGTGTCATGGTGCGGTTAAGACAGATGATCCAGGTGTTATCAGGCTAAAGTATCGCCACTCCATTTAGTGACGTTAAAAGGCATCTCTCTGAAATACATCTTCCAGTTTTTGCATGAGATCTTAATGCAGCATATTCATATGGATTACACTAATACATTAGTCAATAAGCTGAATTAAATACTGAATTAATTACCTTTGTTGATTTCAAACCGTCTTCTGTGTCTCTATGCAGTTTTCTGTTGTTTGACCTCCATATTCATACAGGCTCACAGTCATGTCTACAAATTTAGATATAAAGTTATTTTCATTAATCCAAGATTTCTAATTGGAAGTAACACATGTATGTTCCTGAAGATATTTAATAAAAATGAAGGCAGAAATTATTTATAGTCTCCTTAATAATCAATGGAAAGGCCTTTCCTTGGTATTGCAGCAGTCAAGCCTTTATTAAAGTTGCTGTAGTTTCCTGTTTCCACTGATATTTTCTGAATCTTTGAGGATGAAAGGCCTCCTTGCCTTCACCCTAATCGTTATCTCCCTCCACAGGACTCTGGCTGGTCCACTCAAAATCATTAATATTGCTTGAAGTCAGAAAAAAAAGATTGGCCAGAGCTAAAATAATACTTTAAATCTAAATCTACCAGCCTAACTGCACATGCAAAATACTGTTAAAATGGGCATTACGATTCACGTGCAGGTGTTGTCAACTAGATGAGCTCAATACCAGTCACATTTACCCCCTCAGTCTCTGTAATCTCCCCGCTTCTCAGTGGCCAGAGGTCAACTCACATTGCTGTTCACATTAATAGATACTTAAGGAATTACAACTTAGGTATTCCAGCTATTTGTGTGTCTGAAAGATGCATTTAAAGACCATTAATGACAATAATCATAGTGCTCCATCACTGGCTGAACTTGCTGTAATATTTGTGTATTTCTACACAAATACCAGCCTAGGAGGAGGAGTAACTGAATGGAAGAAACGGTCTGCCGCTGCTCTCTTTTTCTTTTTTCTGTCTCGCTCTCTCTCCCTCTTCGTCAGTCAGTCATGTACTGTGCTCTGTGTGATGGATGAGTAACCAGGTGAACACCAGAGGGAGAGGGTACACCAGGACACACACAAGCCAATTTCTCTTTCTTTTTTCCTCTCTTTCTGTCTCTCAAACTCTTCTCCGATCTCGCTCATCTTCTGAATCAGATCCTTCTGTGTGTCTCCCTCTTCTCACCTCTTCTACACATCGCACCACAAACGGCACAAGTCCAAAGATGTTCTCTGATATAATTACCTCTCACTTGCAATGCACAACTTTTCTTTTTTTTTTTTTCTTTATCTCCCCTTACACTCATAAATTACGCTGAACATATTAGTGTGTGTCTGTTTGTGAGAGAAAAAGAGTCAAGTCTCAGTCCCCTGGGCCTTGCTGTGTCTCTCATTAAAGACAGACGGTTGATGGAGCGCGAGTGTGTCGCTCTCCTCGCCTGTCGCCCTCGACAACAGCACACTACCCCGGCGGTTTGGAGGGATGGAACAAATAGGAGGGGGGATCCAAGCGGCGGGGACAAGAAGGGTTTGTTAAAGGAATAAGCTAGATTAAAGGTGGAGAAAGATGCTGCTGTAGAAACCCATCGAAGTTCTCTTCTGTGTTTGAGTCCAAACAGATCCAATTCCTCAACAAAAGAGGCTTCAGGATAAATTTAAATCCTTATTAATGGCATTTTATTTCATATGAAATTGATTGAGGACCTCTAGTGTGCAAAGACCAAATTAAGATTGGGCTGTTTCACCTTCAATCTGAATTATGTCCTCACTCAGTAGGTATGCAAGTAGATAAGTCCCACTGCCTGCGGCGACTGCGGCATTTTCAATTTCCCTGCGGGAAGCGGCGGTGGCGGGTACAGGATGTCGGAGTGCTTGGGGAACAGCGTGGAGAAGCCCCAGAGATAATGCTTTATCCACACCAGCAACAAAACAACCAACTGACTCACTGAGTGACTGTTTCTGAGTGACTGACGGCACACCAACACCGATACAGAGAGCACTTCTGAGTAGGTTTAGGGAAAGATGTGGGAAGAGACTGAGAGATTGAGTAGAAACTGAAAAACAAACCCTGGTATTATTTTCCTGTCTGTTACTCAGGATCTTTCAGTTCTCTCTCACACTTATAACCTGTTAAAAGAACAGATTTTTGTTTTCTCTTTCTGTATATCTTCTGTTTTTACAAAAAAGTGTAAAAACAGGATTGTCTTCAACCAACAGTTTTTGTGTAGAAAGTCTTTAAAAAGTTTGTTGTTTTTTTATCTCCTTCCAGGATTGTCCAGAGATCTGGAGGCAGTACCACATTACAGTGAGTCACTTTCTTAAATAATTCAACTCTGTCTACGCAAACATTGAACAGTACACTGAAGTCAAAAGTAATTTTGAACCCAGAATAGCTGCCAGGTTTAGTCCATATGCTGCAAAGCACAGGTGTTTTTCTACCAACAATTTCTGCACTTCTCAGCAGTGGAATATATAGCAAATTGAAAAGGGGCCTTCTTTGCATCAAATGTTTATTATTTAGAATTAGAAACAAGCCGTAAGACAGCACTGCATGTATTTAAAAAAAGCAACTGTTGTTCTGTCCATAAGTCCAATAATTACTGGCTAATTGGTAGGAACACTTTCTTATAAGGTCTCCAAAAAGAAAACAAAACAAACAAAAAACGTAATTGAAACCAGTAAAATAAGTCTTGGGGGAAACACACAAAATGTCTCCACCAAATATTAAACAATGCAATATCCATTCGGTTAGATTAAATGTGATTGTGCATCAGTGCTGGTGGGATTCACTGTGGTCAAACATCCTTTCTTAGAAACTACTGAACACAGCAACAAAATGAACAAAATGTGGGTCTTAGTTTTTCAGTGGAATAAAAATGGTGCAACATTTAAAGGTTTTACTAAGAAAATGTAACAAGTATGAATTTATCCTCCTTCATTCTGATGTCAAATTGCCTTTAGAAGTCACCTGACAATCCAGCTGTTTTCTGAAGACCTGTCAGAGGTTTTTTAAGAAAATGTTGGAGAACAAGCAGAATCATGAAGGCCAAGAAACACAGCAGAGGAGTCAGAGATAAAGTTTTGTAAAAGCTTAATGCATGGTTTGGTTAAAAACAATAATCCAAACTTTGAACATCTCATAGAACTATGTTTGGTACAACATTTGTAAGTAAAGTTGAAAATAGAGAGCCATTTTCTATTTTCCAGTTTGCTTCAAGCCACTTTGTTGACACAGCAAACGTGTGTGAATAAAACTTAAAATGTTAAAATATAAAAAGTTTTGGATGCCTGCAACGTGATACACTTGGTAGAAAACTCACTTTGGATCACCCTCAATATACAATCTCTGTAGAGAAACATGGTGGTAATAAGATCATAAGGTAGCATGAGTAGCTGGTCACAGTTGAAGTGAGGATGGACGACGCTAATGAAGCAATGTTTCACCCTCCAGGAGGACACAAAGCATAAACATACAGCCAGTCCTGTAATGGACATGTTAATTGTTTATTAGCTTGGCTTAGGCAAAGTCAGACCCAAAGCCTGTAGGGACTCTATAATCTAGAAAATGACTGTATGCAGATGATTTTCATTTCATCTCTCTGAGCTTGAGCCATTTTGCCATGAAGAATGAAAATAGAAATCAGTGATTTGAAAATCTGGTAAACACACAACCTCAAAAAAAACTTGGTTCTTGAGATAGCTCAACACAAATGCACACCATGTTTGTTAGACATTTTGTCAGAAACGTAGAAACAGTGTTCCATTTTCCTTCCATTTGTCAATTACTCATTGCTTCGGGTTGGTCTGTCACATAAAATCCCAATAAAGTACAATGAGACTTGTGGCAGTAAGGCAACGAGATATACTAGGTTTAGGTGTATGAATGCTTTTGTGAGGCCCGGTAGTTGTTACTGCAGCAGTTCCAATTAAAGCAGAGAACATGGCGGTGATGGTGAATGGGCAGACTAAGCCAGCAGCTTTCTGAACCCAGAGCTTTATAGAGCCAGCAACGCCAGGTCTAATCAGACCGGAAACATGTCGCATCTAAACACCTCAACCTGCTGGAAACAACAAAGGTGATGTTAAAACCAGTTCTTTTAAATCTTTTTGCTTTTCCTCAATATAGTACTCGAAACCCAGCAGTGTTAGTGATTTAAGATTTCATAAAATGTATAATTTAAAATTCTCCGTGAGCATAAAAATATCTCTCAAGATCAATTTAAATCAATACATTATAAAAGTGTCCGCACCTCTTTAAAAAGTCTTAAATTGATGTATCAAAAATGAAGTCTTTAAAACGTCTTAAACTCATTAGAAAATGTGTAAGTTGGCATTAAATAAGATAATCACGGGTCTTATATTTAATCTTGTATAATCTATGTAGTTTAATTTTCTCCCAGGACTCTTCTGTCAGGCAAAAGTTTGAGTTGCATGCAGACAATTACCTGCTAATAAACCCTTGCAAACTAGCTAGCTTTATTGCGTCCATCATTGGTAAATGTAAATTATCACCAGTTGGCTGGACGATGTTGCCACTGGCTCACCTCTGTTGCTGACCCCTACAATGCTATGTGCATTTGGTATGAAAAAGCTTGGCACTACTATTTGAAACATCCGCTTTTCTTTTGTACATTAAATCTCATTCATAATGGTCATAATTCATATTAAGTTTGAGTTGGTGAAACCTGGAGAAATCCTGATTATAGAGGTTGACCCGGATGGCAAACGTATTGAAAAACACGGCAAAGACCAAAGAAGCACTAACATGTGACTTTAGGTGCACCATGTGTGTGTGTTTGTTGTGAAGCAGTGTGTAAGAGAGTTGAAAACTGTGCGACAAACACACGGGCCATAAGTCAGCAGAAAGTTATTAGCTCTTTTCTGTGTGTCGGTGTGTGTGTTTCCCAAATTTAAAAAGATAACCAATTTTCCTGGCTTGTTTTCCTGGCGTGTGTGCGTGTGTGTGCATCTGAGCGAGGGGGTGATATAGACCTCAGCCTAAGAGAAAAGAGCAGCTTGTTTGTCAATTAAAAGACGTGATAAAGCATGAAATGGGCTGCCAACACCACGCGGGACGAAGGGAGCTGGGAAGACGGAAGAAGAGTGTGTGTTTGCATACATCTTGCTGTGCACTTGTGTGGATGTGTGTGTTTGGGGAGGTCTGTCACTCTCCTCTATGGAGATTAATTAGCAGGGGCTGTCTAATGAAAAGGCAGCATCGTTAGCGCCGGGGCGGCTCGGCGGGAGAGACGGAGTGAAAAAGAGGAAGGCGGAGGGAGCGGGACGGAGATATTCCAGGGGAGATGCTGGCAGACAGGACGACTTTAATTGTTGCTCGTGTTTTGGCGAAAAAAGCCCATTTTAGTTTCACCAAGAGCCACAGAGCAGAGGGGACAGGCCCCACGGAGGTCTCCTGCATCTTCCTCGACGATGGAGCCTCTCCTGTGTGTGTGTGTGTGTGTGTGTGAGAGACGCCGTGCTTTAACGGGTGGAGGATTGTGACCCAGGTCTAATTGAAGTATTTAAGCCATTTAAGCACTGGGAACAGAAGGTCGTTACAGATCCAAACTGGCATGGGGGTTAGGGGCCCCGCGCAGACACAACCACACTTCCACACATGCATACAAAGGGCTCCTTCTGTTTAAGACAGCCTCATTTTATTCATGATGCTGCTTATGACCCTGAACTCCCCAATGTGAGAAGGTGTGTGTCTGCGCGTGTGTGTGTGTGTTCGCGTTGGGAGATGTGGCTCTGTCACCTTCCGCTGGGCTCAGCCAGGTGTGAAAAGGCATTCTGTCAGACCTCCCTGCTACCGGGTCCATTTATCCGTCCTTCGTTCATGTATATGTGTGTATGTGTGTGTGCGTGCCCGTGCGTGCGTGCGTGCTCGTTCCATTTATCTTCCGTGAGTGTATGTGTTGTCTGCCTGCACCTGGCCCTCAACTAACAAACTCCTCCAAACCCCTCAGTATAGACCACAAAGCCCAGGGGCATTTACTGAGAAACTACGATACTGACACACATGGACACACACAAGCATGAGCGCACCTCCAAATATAAAGAGCGGGAAATGGAGTAAAAGAAAACCCGCAACATTTTCATCATGTCTCTGTCAAAGGGATCTGAACACTTTTTTTTCCGTTTTTTTTACTTCTACTTATTCAAAAAGACGTCTTCTTATTAAAGAACAGGTTGATTTCAATATCTCTTTTCGGCTGTCCCTCTTTTTCACAAACCCACACACAGAAACACGGCTGCAGATGGCCTGGTTTTACTTCTGTCTTTTTCATGCACCTTCTACATTGTGACGGCTGCAGACTCCTTCTCTCTTGCTCTTTTCATTCCCACTGAATACTGCAAACACTAACTGCAGATAGAAAAGCCACCAGAATACTCTGCTTCTTTATTCAGGCTGAGCTAGTCATCTTTTGGGTTCGCCTTCATGTCCCAAAAGTCAAAAATATTTGAAGTTGATGCATTTGGACCAACAGTGGCTAAATGTTAACCTGTCCAGGTCCTTCTGTATGATTGCATCTATAATGCCTGTCATTTCCTGTTGCTGAATCGGTTTATGCTTCCTCTGCATTTGCAGTGGGCTTGCAGGTTATGTGCAGAACGAGCAAAAATGAAGTTCATGCCATAAATGGCAGATTGAATTGCTTTTTGAAGGATATTTAAACATCACTCACAGAGAATGGATAGTATAGCTAAAATGTAAACATGATGCAATGATTAGTTTGAACTAAGTAAACCCGAAAACATGATACTAAGAAACAACTTTTATTAAATCGTTTGCTTTCAATTGGGTGTGTAGTTCCTCAGGTTTCATGCTATTAGCAAAAAATATTTAACAAAAATGGATGGTCAGTTTGCTTTAATTCAAAACGGAAAAGCATCAATTATTTATTGCCACTACAAAAGTAATGTGGATTCCAATTATAGACATATTGTCTAGCACATATTTATAGATTTCTGTTCTTATTTGTTTAAAAATCAAAGCTTAAATTCTGCTTAGATAACAAGTAGTGAGATAAATTTAAGTTGTCATTTGCGTGCAGAGATTTAGCTTTGTTACAAATATACACAATAATAAAAAAATGCAGATACAGCAACTCTTTTAGCAGCTTTTAAGTAAACTTGTTTATTGTGAAAAATGTTATAATTTAGGATTATTGCTGAGTTTTCTGGTTAATTACTCAAGCTATCTGCTCATGCGGTGAACCTGCAATCAGCCACTTAGCGTACCTACCACTCTAGCCTATTAGAAGGACATCTGTACTTTATCCTAAAATTTTACTTTTGTTACCTTAATGGGTGACACTCCTTTAGCTTAAATGCTACCACTTTCCAAACATCCAACTTTCTTCCCTGTAAATTAGAAAGAATGTGTGGGAGTGAGCAGCAGAGCGCCAGCAAGGAGCGACTGAACTCCAGAAAGCAGGAGTAACTCTGCACGCTCCAGAATCTTCTCTGGCATTTTATTAAAACAATTGTAAATTATAGCAATTGGATGGCAACATTTTAGTGCTTTTGAAACTGTAACGTTTTAAAAGTTTGATACCCATTTGGTTCCTATGCGCTGTTGAAATGTTTACATTTCTTGTTTTCAAAGGCTGGATAATTTTGGAAGAAGAAAAGTACGTATAGAAAAATGTTAACCTTTCCAAACTTGATTCCTTCTCCCATTTTCTAAAAGAAATGAATAAATATGTATAAAATGTGTTTTTAAAAATAGTTTGGTATTCAAATGACACCCTATGTTTTCAGTTTGCCACATCACACCGTGATTTAAACATTTAATCTTAAGTAATTTTGTTTTTGAGACACTGACTGAGAAGATGACTGTGTAGATTTTGTCAGAATTTCAAAACTAAGGCCATTTCTCTATATTAAAATCCAAGATAAAGCAGTATTTTAACTATTTTTTTAATTTTTATAAACAAAATAAAGGCGTCATAAACTATGCTTTGAAGAATCTGAATTTATTGTCGGATAATACAGCCCAGAATTGGCAAGTCGAAGTGTTGAAGATTTTAAAACGGAGTTGATTGCAGCTGCTCCAGATGCAAAAAAAGCTGTAGAATTGACCGTTTATCAAGCTGCTGAATTTAAAACTAACTTTTATTCTGCGAATTGAACATGAAGATCTTAAAATCGGATTACTTTACAGTTTCCAGCTAAATACTTTGTAGGTCTGTAATATATATATAAAAATAAAAAAAAACAGAAGGGAGAGTCTGGAACTGTATTGTGTTTTCAGAAGAAAATTCTGTTGGAGCATTGCGTGTGTGTGTGTGTGTGTGTGTGTGTGTGTGTGCGCGCGTGCGCGCGCGTCTGTTTCAACCTCTTTGAAATCTGCAGTTCTGTGTTGCCATGGTAAAACATTTACACTGTTAAAAAAAAGTTTCTGATAATCATTAGCACCAGAAACCGTTAAATGACCATTTGAACAAAAGATAAGTATCAAAAATGATCAACTAGGTTTTTGAAATCACATTTTTGACAAATCAAAGCATTAATTGAGTTAATCGCTTCCAACAGAAAGACGATGAATGTCGATGATGGACAAAAAGGCCAGAGTGTGGATTTTAGTGGCCGACTGTTTTTGTACTGACTGCATGAATAGCTCTCATGATTGTACATTCGATGCGTGCATGCATACATGCAAAACACATTAACTGTTTCAGCAGCTCTGTCCTCTGCTTTCATAATCCTGTGTGCAGAGTTTAGACTGAAGCGCCCCCTTCTGGTAGCTGGAGGAAATGGGAATTGAAACCTCTTTCAAACTACTTCTTGAAATCTGATTGTGGCTTCATCAAATATTCATCAGATATTAGCTGCATCTGTTTGGTGTGTTTTATAAGCTGCATGAATGTGAGTAAGGTATAGAGAGGAGAGAAGGCGGGGCGCTGGTGGACGGAGTTTATTAAATTGTTGGACAGAGACATGGAGACTGCCTGTGAGCACACAGCTGCTGATAGGTACAGGTATGTCTGCTTGTGAACATTGATTGGCCGCTCTTTAGATAGCAGCGGTGACACCTGTACGCTGGTGTTTATCGATCGGCAGCTTTGCCGACAGTGCTGTGTGTTTATTGAGCGGATTTTCTCATCATGCTCCTATCTGGGTGGGTGTGCATCGATCTTCTCCTGAGGGACAGGTGTGGATGTGTGTAATATTGCCCTTCTCCTGTGGAAAAAAAACTCTCCTGCCTGACTTTGAAATAAAGCTGTTTGAACTCTCCTGTTTCCCACCTGACTGCCCTTCTTCACCCCATCATTCACAGAGTTTTACCTTTTTAATACATTTCTGTCTCAGTAGACATGCTCAACTCACATATGCCCATTGTTAGGCCAAGGTTAGGACATTTTGTCCCTTAAATCCTCTTATATTCTCTCAATGAAAGTGCTGTTAAATTTCTAATAAGGGTGAAATTTATGGTAACACAGAAGGCTCTTCAGGTTGTCAGTGTTAAATTAAAGCACTTGATTCAAAGGTAGGTTGATCATTTCTTCGTCTTTGTGGGGTTTTGGTGGAACAGGATAAATTGGGGTCAGTAGGACTTTCAAAAAGTCACAGTTACACTCTTATTTTTTTCCAATGTAAATTGACAAA
This sequence comes from Gambusia affinis, assembly GCF_019740435.1. Taxonomy (NCBI): domain Eukaryota; kingdom Metazoa; phylum Chordata; class Actinopteri; order Cyprinodontiformes; family Poeciliidae; genus Gambusia; species Gambusia affinis. The sequence goes on along the minus strand of NC_057871.1, from coordinate 8,777,323 downwards.
GGGGCAGATTGACCCAGAGTCAACCTTCATTAACTTTAACGAAGTTAACATTAACGAAACTTCATTCACCTTTTACGCACGAACCATTTCATATCCATGAACCAGTAAACTGTTTAATATTATCTTTTTAAGTATTTTTGAGGAATTTGTGACACTTTTATAAAGTTAATAAAATCCCATGTTTAATTTGAATTTATTGAATATAATTATCAGAAGATTTTGGACTGCACCATGTTTCCATTGATTGCAATTCTGATCAACTCCTACAAAACAGGACAGATTATAGCCCTTGATCAAAGCAAAATAGTACCTGTTAACTTCCTGTTTGCAAATGTTATTTATAAGTCCTATTAATATATTTTCTCACATTGGACTGAGTTGATTGCAGAAAATTACTTTAAATGATCAGTTTTCAAACTGGCTACAAGTTGTTCTCTTTGGCGGATGTTAATTTAAATCTGTGTGATGTTTCTCCAGTTTTATGAATGCCTTTAAATGTCTTCTTTTTACCGAATTTATGTATTTAGAGATATTTTACTAATCTTTATTTTTAGGTAAGAGAAAATATAATGCTTTATGTAACATGTAATCTGTAGTTTTAGATGATGTAAAATGATTCAGTAATTCTTTAATTGTATTTTCTGAGGGTTTGTTTTCATCAGACCAAACTGTTGGGAGCGTCCAGATGTAAACAGCAGAAGTTCTCGTCTCCTATTTTTATCTAAGTAAGATTCAATCACTGAATTCATCTGTCTGTTCCCAACAGGGGCTTGTGAAGTTAATTTCGCTTTCTGGGGACGGAGCGCCACTCGGTGGTCAGCCAGGGAAATAACTCTCTGTTTCCACAGTCTTAAGGAAATCTGTTTTCTTATTATTGTTAGACCTCTCACTGCATCCAAACATTTTATTTTTTGTGAAATTCTAAATATTTGCTTTTTGGTTCATATTTTACCATAATCTTTTTTTATTTGGATATATGCAAAAATAAATTATTGAAGAAAAAAAACAAGCACCATGTGAAAACAAATGAAAGAAAACTCTAATCACAGCTCTGTGTCCAACTGGCTTAATCACATTTTCTCGACCTGAACCGTTCTGGCATCAGGTCCTCTGTTCCTCTAGGTACAACGGTTTGACCTTCGCTATACTTTTCCCTGGTCCTCCTTTCTTTCTCTGGCTGACCGCTTTCATTCGTTCTTCTCTTAAGAATGTGCACAATTCAAATGGATTTCCTGTAGAAATCCCTTAAATCCGTTTCTGAGCAGAAAGCTGTTTTTGCTGCCTCAACATTGTAGAGTACAGACTGTCCTGTCTGCTCCTCTCTGCCCTGTCAAAAGCCTCTCAGGTCTTTATTCACCTCAGACTGAGGCACTAACAGCAGTGCATGCAGAACAGATAACAGCCTTGAAAGAGAGAACTTCTGCTGAGTTTTCCTCGCACGCTGCGGACATGAAGGAGCATTTTGGTGAAGTTGTGCCTGTTTATCTAATTAGTGAAGCAAAGCAATGTGATCAATAATTTCCATGATGGATTTAACCACCTCTGGTTTAAGGTTTATGAGACCATAAGTTGTTATTGGTCAACTTCAGTAATATTCTTTTCGTAAAACTAGTCTTCGTATGTAAAGTTTTTTCATTATACTGTTAACATAACTGTTATACTTTACGACTGGAAAATATTAGCACAATATGTTATATCGCTATAAAGCAATATAATAGACGTTGTTAATTTAAATACATAGTCCAGATAATTTCCCGTAGAATTAATCATTTTTCCGCATGTTGATGTAGTTTTAAGTAGTTTAACTATGACTAAAGAACTATCATGTTGAACGGCAAAATATTTACTCAGAATTATGTTTACAGACTAACTTCACGATCTTCTGTAAAACATTTTCAATGTCACTGAATGTTCTGTATTTGACAAGTCAAATAGTGAAACATCAACTTCTCATTTTAGTATAAGTGAAAATCTCCTGAACAATAAAAATAATCTAGTAGTGTGAATTTAAATGCACTTTTTGTGGGTGCACTAGAAATATGATCACGATTAGGTACATGGTTTTTGATTAATCTTGAATTGATTAATCAATTTTACTTTTTGAAATGTATTTTTTCTGTTTGATTCAACACAAAAAGACCTACATCTATCAAAGACCCTGAACCTCATGTTTCTGTTTTGTGTTATCCTAAAAAAGAAAACCTGAACCTGAAATCAGTTTTAACCCGGAAAAGCTGCATATTTCCCTCATTTCTTGATCTGGCTTTTATTGAGCTGAAACTATGAATTTAGTAATGTAGAAATAGTTAAATTCAAATAAAAAGGACAAACATAAATAAACATGAACAGATTGCTATCCCTTTGGAGGAGGACAGCATCCCAGCTCTCTTTTTTTCTCAGATTTTCTTAAAAAAGCTGTTGCATGCACATAGAGAACCATAGGAATGCAGCCACAATGCCCACTCACACACTCATGCACACACAGGTGCAGTGTTATCAGAGGTCTTGCAGGCTTTGCAGGTCATTGTGGCTTTGTGCTTAGCAGGATGGTGTTGATTTGATGTATGTTTGCTTGGCTCAGATGTAAATTTAGGGTTTAACGTCCCGCCTGGTACCGACGCAACTCTGTCCATCTGTACGTAGCACATCTAAATCCCCGTCTCCGGTGCCCACAGATGCCGTCTCTGTCTAATTGGTGGGGAATAAGTGGGCACCTCCATATAAACATTGACTCACGCTGGCGACAGCAGAGTCAGGCTTGTGGGCTCAGCTTTGAGCGCTAAGAATAGAAACCGTACAACTTACATTTGAATGGGTTAGCTTGTTTCCTCTGTTCGACCTTCCACGGTGTGACCAGATTATCGCCAGCTCCTGCCCTAAAAGAAGGTTTTTCTCCAGAGGTGGCACCCCACCCTGCTTCACCCCTGCATCATATTATCACCACAGTTCAGAAGCGCTCTTTTATTTTTTTATACCAGTGAGCAGAAAATCTGATTTTCTTCAGAGTTGCTGATTCTGGAGGAAAATTTGTTTTCAGGGGATGGGTGTTATCTTTGAGTAGGATTTAAGGAGGATCTTATTTTGGTTCTGAAAGGCAGCAAGAATCAGATGCTGATATTTATTCAAATTTATTTGTATAGCACATTTCAACAACAAGGCAGTCCTAAGTACTCGACATCATTAAAAACAAACAGCCACCAAATGTGAAACAAACATTAACCACTACATTTTATCAAATGTCATATCAGTCATTAATGCACATCAATGTTCCTTTTACTACAAATCAAAGGCAACTATAAACAGATAGGGTTTTAGCCTTCATTTAAAGGAACTCAATGTTTCAGCTGTTTTGCAGTTTTCTGGAAGTGTGTTCCAGATTTGTGGTGCATGGAAGTTAAATTCTGCTTTAGATGTTCCACCTCTTCTCCACCTTAACTACATTTTATTCTCTTCATGAGTAAAAAAATCTTTACGTTAATTTGCCAATGAGAATAAAGGGGTTTAGAATTGATGCATCCAGTGCATTTATTATGTTGTGTCTTACCTTCCAGGCATTTCTTCTGTTTACCTAATATATATATATATATATATATATATATATATATATATATATATATATAAATATATATATATATATATATATATATACTGGCATTCTTCTCTCCCACACAGCACAGGGGCGTGTTTGCTTTGGTATGAGCCCAGTAGTCCGATGTTGGGGAGCGGAGCTGCTGTCTATGATAAAACAGGCAGAGTTGGTCCCCTGTGGGTCCAGTCACATAAGCAAACCTCTCCCCATTGCTGCAATAACATATGCAAAACACTGCTGCTGGCCCCGGCCCCCATGCTCCCACCAGATCCCACCCCCTCTCCTCATACACACAAGCGTGTTTGCTCCTCGGATTTTGTTTGATAACTGTGTGTGTGTGTGTGTGTGTTCCTTCAGATTGTAGTTTGTAACAGTCTGAGCTTTGTGTTGGCCGAAGGATTATCACAGCTTTGCCACCAGCAGCCAAGGCAAGGAGCAGGAGTAGAGCAGGGCTTAGTCAGACGCGACATATGTGGAGGGACAACTGTGGGAAAATACATTTGTGTGTGTGTGTGTGTGTGTGTGTGTGTGTGTGTGTGTGTGTGTGTGTGTGTGTGTGTGTGTGTCAGTAGCGGTGCACTGGTGTGTTTGTGTGTGTTCACATGGGGATGATTGGCTGTCCGTGGCCTTTGGATCACTCACCCACACACACAGGTCCTAAAACTAGCCGTGAGTGTCTTTCCGGGATTCCCTCTACTTTGAGGGCAACTAGCGTCTCGGTTTCAACAGAGTTCAAGAAGATCCAAAACCACAAACTCTTGTTTGGGTTTAAATATTTTTTTTTTTGTAGTTCTCATTTCTGAGAATCCCTTATGTAGAAATAGGGTGGAAGATTAATATGGCTTTTTGAATAGTAGCTACTTTTTTGTCTTGCTGGTTAAGGAATAAATGAGGCTTAACTTTTCCTGTTTTAGGTCTGCTAAAATTAACCAAATATATTTTTATTATTTATTAAGTACAGGGAGATTTTTTTAAAGTTCTTTCAAACTTAGAGGATTATATAAGTTTTCTTAGTGTAGGTGACATTGTCTAAACTTTATGGTTTATGTCAAGTGCTTTAGATATGTTTCTCCAAACTTCTTTAAGCAGTTTGCTGTAATTTTGGTAAAATTTTCCCCAACAGAACTGTTGTACCTGAGTTTTTGACAGCCTCGCTCTCACGCCTGTAGTTCTGTAATGTTTAGCAGATTTGGCTTTATACACAAGATCCATTTGTGCCCAAGCTCATGCATGAGCTGTCATGCTTCCAGTGCAAAAAGAGACAAAACTGGTGTGATTTCCTTACGTTCCCCTTGGTTAAATACTTCTGATTGGCTCTAGAAATGTGGAAATATTTCAGGGATAAATGGTTCGTTCCTTGATTTAATATTGGTTGAGACAGACAGCGACCCACACACACGTTCGAAGAAAGCTTTTTGCCAGCATTTCGCAGAACTATAACAGGTTGGTGGGAGAATACGAGGGGATTTAATTTCTTCTTTCTCCCTCTGCTGTGCTTTGCTTCATTCAGTCCGTGTGCTGGATCAGACTACGTGGAGATAACGCGAGCCCAAGGTCAGGGAGGAAGAGACCTGCAGCCAATTTACATGAGAGATGAATGGGAAGAGGGGCAGGAAGGGTGGAGGTCGGGGAGGGGGGCTCCAGACCGGGACTGTGATCTCCTTAGGGTGCACACGCCTGTGTTAATATGTGTGTGTGTGTGTGTGGTTGCGAGAGGTCTGTGATCTCCTGGCCTTTGTGATGGAGATGGACCCGGCAGGCCCGACCCGATAATGACTCGACGCTCTAATAGCATTCATCCCTTCTACCGCAAAACTACTCAAGCGGAAAAGAGAGGGAGAGAGGGGAGGACAAGAATAAAAAAAAAAAAAAAACAAATGTGAGGGGTAGATGTTGGTTTGCAGGGGTGTGTACGGATCAGGGGGTGGGAGGTTGAGGTGCAGGTGGGAGGGGAGGTGAGCTAAGCTATGTTTAAGAAATGATGGGGGCCACAAATCATTTGTAATCTCAGAATCAGGGTGAGGGAGAGAGGAGGGGGACCATAGGTGATAGCGTGATGGTGTGTGCAGCTCTGGGCTTGTGTGTTTCAGAGAATAGCATTAGATGTGTGTGAGTGTGTGTATGTGAGACATTAGCAGTAAATGCACTCTGTCTGTGTCTCCTTTCTCTCTCTTTATCAGTGTATATTTGCTGTGCGCGCTGGAGCATGGAAGGCTTTGAGAACACTGGCCCATAGGGGACGGGACCCTGTGTCCAACACACACTCACACGCACACACCCACACACCCATCCACACACAGTTACTTATCATACAGGGTCATTACAGGCCTTTAACTATACCTTGGTAATCAGCGGTTCATATCACCAACCATATTCAGCCGTCCTCAACAATGGAGAGCATGGGAATGATGGCAGAGGCGAGGGGCACTGGCAGACAAATGGAGGGCTGAACCTCCATTTTATTGTTCCGTTTGTAGACAAAACAGATAGATGGAGAATTAGTGAAAGATGTTGGTTTTATACTTACAAGCAGCTTTGATTTCTGTCTTTCTTTCCTCAGACTAAGAAAGGTCCTCCTGTGAAGCAGCAGGGAGGCGAAGGTGCTCAGTCTGTTGCCTACTGCTACAACTGTTCCAAGAAGGGACACTTTGGTTATGTGAGTATCTTAATCTTTGTCCTTCCAAGTTGGATTTCCATTGTCTTGTAAAAGTATTTACACCCTTTTTTATGTAACAACCTAAAATTTTAATACAAGTATAATTTCTGTCGACGTACATTTGTGCACATTTTCCTCAGGAATGTACAAAACAAAGGATGTTCAATGGGGTTTTTCCCAGCTGCCCTTTCATCGGTCACTATGACACTGTGACGGACATAAACCGCAGACAACACAGAGTGAAGATGAAGGCCAAAGGTAAGTCTCACAGAGACAGTTTAAAAAGAAAAAGTAATAGAAACAATTAAAGTTAAGGTTAAAGACAAATTCCCCTCCAATCAATTTTTTCCTAAAAAAGTCCCCAATTATACCTTTTCATATTTCACCAGGATGGAGTATACAAGAGAAATCCTGGATCATTCCTCTTTGCACAATGTCTGTCTTGAGTTTTTTCAAATTCTCTCTACTTTTTAGCTCACCCTACAGGTTTCATGTAGGATTTGGGTGTGGAGGCTGAGATGGCCTTGAAATAAAGTTGATTAGGCATTTATTTCTGTGATTTGGCCAAATGTTTTGGATCATTTTACTCTTGCAGCACTTAAAGGGGAAGCATCTTCACTTCATGACAGAAGACTTTTGTTTAAAATCTCCTGCTTTCTCATTCCAGCAAGATTCCCTTGGTCTTTGGAAAGTAACAGGCCCACAGCATCACAGATCCCCCACCTAACTTAACAGTGGGCATAGCTACTGCTTAAAGTCACTGTCCTAACTTAGGAAGATCAGTTCACACATTTCAGAACGTAATGACATGCTCTCTTGTCTTTCCCATTTTGAAGAGTGGTTAAGAAGAATGGGTTTCTCTATCACGGCATATTTATACACCAGAAAAACAGGAAGCCATGGTGAACTGATTAGTAATGCCTCAGTTGCTTTATGTTAAAGGGATTGCTAGAAGTACCACTAAATGTGACAGCAGTCATTTTATTAAAATATAATATAAAATTGTTAAAGGAAGAATTTTTCAAAAATGTTCAGTGTGAGATTCTGAATTTTTTTAAGGCTTTCTACACATCTTTACCTGCAATACCAGTAAGTGTGGAGGATGCTTTGAGCCTGTATTTTCTCTGTACCATATCAAACAAAGATAACAATTATTTCAATGTTTAAATCCTTTTTTGTTGTTGTTGTTTTTAGATTTGGGAAGAAATGGCAATCTGTCTTCTGCATCCCCAGTCCCTCCAACCCCTGCACCACTAAGGAAGAAACAGAAAATCAACCATCACAACGCCAGCCCCCACCCTACGAATACGCCTCACCGAATGCCAAACAGCTACAGACCAAGTCCAAGTCACATCATCTTCAATGATGACGACTTTAATGATGCTACACCCAAAACAAAGATGGCTAAGTTTCCCAAAAGTGGTGGCAGTGCAAAACCATGGAAGCCTAAAAGAGCTGTTCCCACCACAAGAGACACAGTGCCATTGAGCAAGCTAGTTGTTGATGAAGCAGATGACTTTCCCAGAGGAGGACAGCCTCAAGGAAACAAGGAGGAGAAGATGAGAAAGAAGAAGGGCTGTAGAACAAAACAAGTTAATTCATCTATAGCAGACCATGTTTTTAGGACTGGAGGAGAGAGGAGTCAGGACTCAAAATCGTCAAAAAAGAATCAGACAGGACAGAAGAAAAGACAGAAGGGACGTTCCAATAAGACTGCTAAAAAACAACTGCGTGGAGCCACCTATTCAGAAGAAGATAACCTGTTTCTCATTAAACAGCGGAAACGCAGCAGATAGTAGCAGTGTGTGTTAGATTGTATCAGTTTATTTAGGAATATTTTGTTATTGAGTTTTAAATCATTAGAACTGAAGCCAGAATTATGTCTCTAAAACCCTTTATTGGATGTTTTTACAAGAACCATTTTTCATCCCAGTAACAAAAGTTGCAAGAAGTCAGATTACTGAATGCTAATTCTACTTAACAATGTGTAAACACAGGGAACCACAAGTATTTTAAACTACCAAATGTTGCATCCAGGACGTCCTTTGCAACAGTAACATTTATCACATAAAAAAATTTGTGACAGTTCATATTATGTAACTGTATACATTTATAACTCATACTAATATGAATGCTACAATCTGAATCTAGTTACTTATTTTGTGTTTTTGACAACGTAGTGTTTTCGTTTTCACCGTGATTTAAGTCAAAGAGCTCAAACAGCAGATATTGCTAAATATACAAACTGTTCATAAAATGGTTGCTTTGTATGATCAGATCAGTTTGACAGTTTTTCAGTTTCTTTTGTCAGACACGATCACATGTTGGTGATGTTAGTTTAGTTTTGTTGATAAGGTTTGGGTTACAGTGAAACATTTTCATGATTCCTGCTTGTTTCTACACTGTAAAGTTAATTCCCTGGTACACTCTGTAACTGAAGTACAGTACGATCCTCTGTTCTAAACACAGCTGTAACATTTCAGTTTGGGAAGGAAGTTTTTCTTTTTTAAAACAAACTTGGAAATGAGTTCTTTCGTTGTGAACTCTAAATATACCGTTTACTGTCAGTTTGATAGTTTATTCAAAATGAATGAACAGAATCTGAACAATTCCTGTGGCCTCTTGTTACAGTGTGACTCTGATGCTGATCTGCAAACAGTTCCAAAACAAGTTTTGGATTAAATGAATCGCTAACATCCTTTTAAACTATGCTGTGGAAAGTTTTTTTTGTTGTTGTTCTTGTGCATTTGTTAAAATCTGACTTGAAAGTGTTCATGCATCTTTGAATATGAGAAAAATGAAACATTCTCACTATTAAGACACTAAAAGTGACTGCTGTCTATGAAGATGACATGTTCTACTCAGTTTCTAGCTTTTTAGGACAAAAAGATTGGCCACTTTTTTATGTTTTTAATATACTAGTTAGCATCACAGCTGCTAACTGTGATGGTAAACATTGCAGGAGTGGACTAAGCCAGAGCCCATTGTCCTTTACGGATAAGCTTGCCACAATGATTGATCCTTTTTCTAACACTGGGAATACATTCCTGGGGTCAAGTGAATGTTGTGTAGTATAGTTGATTTGCTACCAATTTTTAGTTTCAGCACATTGTCTTACACACTTTTTAGCAGAAAAGTAATCTGTAAAAATTCAAATCTAAAATAAATGTTGATATTTTATGCAGTGCCCCCTTTCTTCTGATTAATTTAACTGATGATTTTTGAAAAGATAATATTTTGACAGATGAACAGTGTCTGTCTGCTAAACAAAAAACCCAACAGAAACTGAGATGCCTAATCCATTAGTTGGTCCTCTACTATAGGTATGTGTTTTAAGCTTATAACCTTGTCAAATTATTAAAGCAATCTATGAACAAAGATTGACTATCATGTTTTACAAATAAAAGTAAAACATGTCATGCGTATTTCTGTAAGACTCACTTTTCTGATACCCCAAATAAAATTTGTACACGTGATTCTTATCAGAAGTGAACGAATTGGTAGATAAAGAAACCTTATGTTTTTAATCTCTGCATAGCTTGAGCCATTTTGCAAAGAATACAAAAGGTTTGGGTCCAGTCTGGAGTGTTTGGAAGCGCTCAAAATGTTAATAGCTTTTCCCGACGGCTCCTGAACGCCTCAGTACAGACGTTGCTCGTGACGCGTTACGTCGTTTCCGCCCCATGTTCGCAGTCAGGTGCAGACATCCGCATCTGGATTTGTCGGAGAGCTGGGGGCTCGGTACCTTATCCTCTAAGAACCTGACAGTACGGTGTGTTGTGCCGAACCAGGAAGCGGGAAGAAAAGATGGAGGACGGTTTGAAACCAACCGGCGACACCAAGCTGGACCAGGCTATCCGGCAGTGGCTGCAGTATGACCGGGTGAGTTCACGGGGCTAGCCGCTTAGCTGACTCAGGATTCTGGGGTTTACCTGGCTGGCAGCATGGTTGTTTCCAACCACTACATTTAGGGGAACAGCCAAAAAAGCTAGCTCAAACGTAACCGATGAACAATGAATTTCAGTGTTTATGCTTTCCCCCCACCAAAAACAATTTGTGATTTCCACTGTTTAGAAAATTGGGTATTTTCGTTGTGATGCTGGCTAAACTGAATCAAAATGTGAGAAATTAACTTGTCAAGTATTTTATGCATACTGTTTTTCATTTTTTCCCGAGTAGGTAAACACATTTATGTATGATGTTATTACGGAATAAACTAAGAAAGAAAGCGGTCACAATGACCAGCTGAATAATAACGTGAGCTCAACCATGTTTATTAGAGAAACTGAACTCAAAATCTCAATTTGAAATCTTTAAATTGAGATTTAAAGATTTTAAATAACTGATTTATCTGACAAATCAGTTCAGATAAAGGTCTGATATTGATTTAAAAATTATGTGAGTTTACTTTTAAAGTGGGAAGTGGGTTGTCTAAAGCAGTGATTTCCAAACTTTCCAGCTTCTGACCCAGAAAATAAAAAATATGAGTCAGTGAAGACTCATTTTCACTGAGTCAGATTAAAAAGTGACATTAGCAGCCAATATGTTGTGCAGTATGTTGGTTAGTTATTTCCAAGACCCTTTTTAGGTTTTTATCAAATGTATTTTTTATTAAGGTTGATTTCTGAAAACAGCAAGTTTTTGAAAAGTTATTATTATTTTTATTCATTTAATCAAAAATGTATTCATCCTGTTAACTATCAAGCCTTTTATTTATTTTCACACAGTCTGTTTTTTGTAGGAAAGTAGCTCATTTTTAATTATTTGTTTATATAATTATTATAGTCACGTTGGTAATTATAGAAGGATGACCACACACTGACCAGCTGACCAGCACAGGAAGAGTCCTTATTGGTCCTACAGAGACATGCAATGCCACCAATTAGAGCAATCAGGGGACTCAGATTCATTAGTCTTAGCATAATTGTGTTAAGAGGGTCTCACTGAACAAGACAAGTATCACTGAAAAGACATTTTCATCACCTTTTTGGTGTGCCACAAATGATTGAAATGTTGTCATCTTTGTACAAAACTGAGAAAAATAAATATTTTTATACTATTGTATTTTGTTATTATTTTGTTTTAGAACGTCTGAGGTCAAATTACACTAAAACTATTCTGCTTGGTGAAATGTGTTTATGACTTTCACCTTTAGACTTATATACTATTTTCATCTGTTATAAGCTATCAAATGTTTGGGGGTTTAGGCAGTATTAAGCAAAGAAAAATTGTATAACGTCTTTTTGTCAGATTTGGAAAGTCACATGGCATTGCAAAAAATTTGACATAAAATGCCACAAACCAATTTTGTAGCGCAAACCTCATCATTACCAGATAAAAACCGAATGTTTTTCATTAAATGAGTTTATGTGTATTTCTGATTATAGTAAAAATATTTTGGGTTTATATTTCCCAGAACCCCAAGACGATATCCCTGGTGCAGGACATGGTGAAGGACGGATCGACGGAGGCCCTGAAGAAGTGTTTCTCCTCCAGGATGGAGTTTGGTACGGCTGGGCTGAGAGCCGCCATGGGCCCCGGCATATCCTGTATGAATGACCTCACAATTATCCAGACTACGCAGGTTGGTTAATTGATAAGCTACTGCTAGACATTAAGCATTCAAGTCACATGAGTGTCATGTTAAAGCCTAAAGCTCACAAGCTTCTGTATGTCACCAGTAGGTTCTTCCTGTATATTTACCAGAAACAGTCAGGCCTTTATTATTTGATTTGCATTACACTATCAGCAGGCAAGAAATGTTGATAATAGTCCTCTTGTAGTAATATATATATATATATATATATATATATATATAAAACATACAAATAGGAAGAGCATGGTGATGACCAATACAAGAGTAAAGTTTGTTAAATAACCCCCACCTCACTTTTTGTAGATCTTCATTGTGTTACATTACTTACACAACCCGGGATAGTGCGTGACTCTCATCACAGCTTCATTTCCATTTACACTGAGCAGTAAAACACCCTTACTCCACACATCAGTACACTCTCTCTAGAAAATTGTGTTAGCTTTCCGTTTAGTGGCTGTATATGTGAGTTTGGCAATAATTCCTGTGATTATTTTTGATCGGTTGGACTTTCAGCGCAAATCCTGTATTGAATAATAGTGTAGTAGAGGATTAAAGAGGTGAGGAAATGTAAAGTTACATTTTTTCCTTTTTCTTACTTTTTTCTTCTCCTATTAGACCAAGTCTCATGCTGCCTGTCACCTGATTTCAGCTTCTTCTGACTGACAAATACTTAACCAACAGTTCTTATAGAATAGAATAGAATAGAATAGAATAGAATAGAATAGAATAGAATAGAAGTACAAGTTCTCCCCATGCTGCATTCATGGACCCACAAATAAATGATGATGGGAGTTATACGCTCTCTCAGTTAATATGCTCTGTTGTGATTGCTTATTATTAGCAGGAATGTGATGCCATATATAGCGGCAGTTTGCTGCTGGACCAGTGGAAATAACTACTTTCATTTGGAGGCCCATATTTGAATATGAACTCTTTGCCAGGCCAGAAGACGAGTTTCTATCAGTGTTAGAACATCGGACTATCTATAAACTAACACCAGCTTACTTTCTCTCAACCATTCGGTCATTTGTTCTGATGTTTCAGGGTTTCTGTCGCTACCTGGAGCAGAGTTTCAGTAACCTTAAGGAGCGAGGCGTGGTCATTGGGTACGACGCACGCGCCCACCCTACCAGCGGGGGCAGCAGCAAGCGCTTTGCCAGCCTGGCCGCAGCAGTTTTCATCAGCCGAGGAGTTCCAGTCGACCTCTTCTCTGAGATCACCCCAACACCGTTTGTGGTACGCTCTTAAACATCTGTATTCTCTGCTTTGGGGGCTTTAATTGTGTCTAATATAATAACACACTAGCTGGTTAAAAAGAGATTTACCACATTAAAAGCACATTTTTAAGTCAAGTCAAGTTTGTCTGCTGTCAAGACTTTAGTGGGAAAGACGTTGTGAGGACATAAGCTCCAGGGCAAATTCCATTTAAAAAGTCACTCAGTTCTGGTGCACAGCAGGTTGCATAACACAGATTTCACAGGTTGTGTATAGGATATCGTCATGTTCTCTGTATTTTCTGTCCAAACACGTCTGCAGTGTAAAGTGCACACATTATTCTTTACCTAAAGTCAAAACCTCAACCTTTCAATCTAATGATTTATCTATAAAATTTATGCTCCGTGTTGGACTTTATTTTTATCATTTTTCTGTTCTTGTATGTAACAAATCTAACATTTTCACATTTCAATGTCAAATGTTTAGAAATGGACGTGAAGATCTATGAAATAGAAATCTAAAACAGTACAAAAAAAGAATGCAAGCCTGTCATAAGGCAGGTGCTTAAGTTTTATAATAAATTATTTTTATCTCAACTTTTCTGTTTTTGAAATGTCTTCTTTCTCATGTTGTTCTTTTTGCAGCCTTTCACAGTTTCCCACCTGGGTCTGTGTGCTGGCATCATGGTGACCGCCTCTCATAACCCCAAGCAGGACAACGGCTACAAGGTACAACTTACTTTGTCAACTTTACGTTTTGGTTTTCGTCAGAAGTGCATCAGTACGTTTTTAACGGTGTCATAGACCATCATAGTTCATTCTCTGATCTTTCTCACAGGGAAACAGATGGGAAAATAATCTAAAGAATAAACTTTTTCTTGCCAGGTTTACTGGGAAAACGGCGCCCAGATCGTTTCTCCTCATGATTCTGGAATCTCCAAAGCCATCGAGGAGAACTTGGAGCCCTGGCCAGCATCCTGGAACACAGAGGAGGCCCTGAAATCCGCCTTGCTGAAAGACCCCTTCCAGGATATTAAGACACAATACTTTCAAGCCATCCAGAAACACTGTCATCACAGGTACTCCATAAGTTTCCCACATGATCAGCAGCATGTAGCATTTAAAACGTGTAGTGTTTCATGTGGTACAGTGTATAGATGATTTAACTTGTTTCTTTGCAGAGAGATAAACAAGAAATCAGAGGTGAAAATAGTGCACACTTCTGTGCACGGCGTTGGCCACACATTTGTCCAGTCGGCTTTCAAGGCTTTTGATCTTCACCCCCCGTATCCCGTAGAGGAACAGAAAGATCCAGACCCTGAATTTCCCACCGTCAAATACCCAAATCCTGAGGAGGGGAAGGGAGTTCTGGTACGCACTGAACACTGACCCAATGCTCTCCACATGTAAAGAATTCAGCCACTGCTGTGTTGGTGTTCATTTGGTAATTTCTCGGTTTGGTTCGCAGACATTGTCGTTTGCTCTTGCAGAAAGGAAAGGAGCCTCTGTGGTTTTGGCCAATGACCCTGATGCTGATCGATTAGCTATAGCAGAGAAGCAGGAAAGGTTTGTGTTTTATATTTGACTTTAGAAAACCACTCCAAAAAAAAATATTTAAATCACACATTTCTGTAATAACATTTTTATGAATGCTGTCGCGTTTGTGTTATCACTAGTAAAGATAAATAGAACGGCTTAAAATAGTTTACATTTATTTTTTTATATAGCACAATCTCTCTGAAAACTTTAGGAAAAATCCACTTTTTACCTTGAGCGCATTTATTTAGTGGAAGAAAAAAAGTAAGAAATTGTTGCTTTTTTTTTTTTTTTTACCTCCAGGGGGTCTTTTTGTGGGCTCTAGTGTCCCTTATATGAAAGTAGGCTGACAGGAAAGGGGGAATGAGAGGGGGGAAGACATGCGGTAAATATCGTCTGGTCCGGGGGTCAAACCTGCGACGGCCGCGTCGAGGACTCAAGGCCTCCAAACATGGGTTTTGCGCCATCCCCTACGCCACCACGGCACGCCCCAAAATTGTTTTTAATAAAATCTCCAGTTGGACAGTTGTTACTCTTGCCAATGGCCATCCTGATTTAGATGAACACAACTGAAGCATTTTTAAATGTAGACCCAAATTTCTAAAGTTGATCAGTGTTTGTAAGATCTTCCAATTACTAATTGACAACTTCTTGTTTTTTTGGAGGACATGCTATAGAGACCCGTTTTTTTTAGTCACTAACCTTACATAGAAAACTCAGATGAAACCAAAAAAAATTTATTCAGTCACAAGAGAAATCCGACATGGAGAAATGCTCAAACAAACAAATTCAGCTACCCAAAAATTCCTCTAAGATATAAGTAAAAGCAACATTTTTATTTTTTATTCTTCACTTTTTAAGTTAATCTGAGTTTCTGAGAACTCAAAGTCTGGCAACCTAACATGCAGGAAGATTGATTCTTAGTCCAGTGAGCCAATCCTGTCTTGATTTTTTTTGGCCTCCTTTACCATCCTGGTCAATGTGCAAAATGTTAAGATGTATACTGGTACTCAACCAGGTACTGCAGTAGGATCAATTTTAATTTAATGATGTAATTCTGCCTTGGAGACTGAAATGGTTCTTCACCTTTAACCTTCCTGTCTCGTGTGGCTCAGTGGACAGTGGCGTGTGTTCAGTGGTAACGAGCTCGGAGCGTTGCTCGGCTGGTGGATGTTCCACTGCTGGAGTGAGCAGAACTCTGACGCCGCCGCGGTGAAAAACCTCTACATGCTGGCGAGCACCGTGTCGTCCAAAATACTCAGAGCCATCGCTCTGAAGGAGGGCTTCCACTTTGAAGTAATACATTCAAGCTTGCAAAACGTTTCTGGCCTCATTTGTAAAACATCTCTAGAAAATATTTGTAGACTCCAAGGATATCAGAGTCTATTGCATGAAAATACTTTCTTGTCATTTTTTTTAACTTTAATTTTATATATAGTTAAAGCAAGAAATCTGTATTCACTTTTTATCCTGTGTTATTGTATCATAGTAATTCTAACTGAAGTAAAACTGCAAAAGATCCTCTAAGACGATTTCTGTTTGCTAAATGTCAGGGTAGAGGGAACTTTTTCACAGTCAGAAGTTTACATACAGTTTCTTAGTCTTTAAATTTGTTTTACTTTGGTTAAGCATTTTGCTGTAGTGCATTAATTTACTATAGATGGTGATAAATAATCTATCAGAGTTTACAAAAAAAAACTACAGAGTTTAGCAAAAACAAATAATTTTCATTAACAGTTTAGTCTGATTTAATTTCAGTGAGAAAAAATGTTTGTTTTCATATAATGTATGGTTTGCTGTGATATATGTCAATCCACATTTTTGTGTTGTTTCTAAAGACTTTTTTCTTACGATGTTTGGACAGGAAACCCTAACAGGTTTTAAATGGATGGGGAACAGAGCCAAAGACCTCTTGGACCAGGGAAAGAGTGTTTTGTTTGCTTTTGAGGAGGCCATAGGTAGGCACAAACACAAACTGATGTTATCGCTCAGTAAAATGACTTAAATGTCTGAAGGCTTGTGTTTTATTTGCCCTGGCAGGAAGTGTTAGGATTCTTTTCTATTCATGAAGATGTCTTTTGAGTGTTTTGTTGGCTGCTTCATCACAGCAGTCATATTAAACTATGTTATCTGAGTTGGGAAATAAGGAAACTAGTGCTTCAAAGTGACATTTTGGTCAAAGCCTGTTGTAAAGATGTATTGAAATTTGAAAACAGCTTTCAGAGTAATTCATATGTGTTAATTTTCAATCAAATTATGCCCAAATTAATTAGCTTACCCTTATCTGCCTTTTTTTCAATTAGACTTGGAAAAGAATAGTTTGATTTGGGAAAGAAGATGAAAAGACTGAAGAGTTGTTGAGGAAAATCTGCAGACACAGGCAGGATTTATATTTATGGATCATTTCTTGATGTCTTCATAACAACAAGAACTGGAGTCCTCAGTGCTTTCTATCTACTGGGAATGCAAAATGTTGTGGATCTGGACATTTACCACTCAATTAATTAAAAAGTTTGTTTAATTAATTAGAAAAACCTTTTTATTTTATTTTATTGGAGACCAACAGACCTGGTCAGATTTTTGTATAATTCTTTTAACTGGGTTCATGTTTTTTTAATCTTGTTACCTGTGTAACATATAAAATGATGTTTTACTTGGGAGGAATGAAGTGGATTTTGTCACATCCATGAATGTGTTGCATCTGTATTTGCATGAGGGATGCAAATACAGAGTGCTGCATTTGACAACAGTGTGCAGTTGTCAAGATAAAGTAAGTTACTTTTCACCTTGATTCCATCATCTTTTGATCAATTTGATTTGCTTAATAATTCACTTACCATCTTGGGCTTAACGTTCAGTGCTGTATAAACTAAGAGCCCCCAAGTGGTCAGTTAGTAGCAAAATTATTCAAAAAAATAGGTCAAACTACCCTGATGTTGGAACCACCCCAAGTATATAGCATGCTGAGATGAGTGAAACATCATCAGTGCAGACAGTCTTTGCACAATGTAGCTTCACATTAAGTAATATAATCAGATTATTGCTGAAACATTTTTGTACATTTTTACTAAGCTGCTCAATGTGTGGGAATTAAATCCCTCAGTTGCAACGCTCAAGCCTGGTCAATCTTTTTTGACATGTTCAAAATATTTTCATGTTGCATTTGGTAGAGAATCAAATGTTATAAAGTTACAACTGGAGCGCTGTTGAGCAAAATCATCTTTGAATCTCACCTACACCAAAACATAGATGTACCTTGACCCACGACTAAAAATCTGTAGCTTCAGTGTAGCTGTGCTTACTTGTGTTTGAAATGGTTTGTCAAACACAAACACAGCGTAGTTTGGAGCATTTCCATCTACCATTATTATGATGTTGGAATTGGAATTGCATGCCATTGTACACACACAGTTATTAAAGGAAACAACAGCTGACCGCCACAGCCGGGTTGTCACACACGCATAGGAAATCGACTGCCTGTGTGTGTGTGTTTCAGGTTATATGTGTTGTAACTCTGTGTTGGACAAGGATGGCGTCAGTGCTGCAGCTATCGCAGGGGAGATGATTTCATACCTGGCCACCAAAAACAAAAGCCTCTCCCAACAACTTACTACCATCTTTGAAGAGTAAGATGTTTAAATCATGCTGATTTAACATTAAACTTGGTGCCATTTGGTGTCACTGCCGACTAACTCTCATTTTCTCCCTGCGAAATTGTCAGGTATGGCTATCACATCAGCAAGAACTCCTACTTCATTTGCCATGACCAGGAAGTAATCCGCAATCTGTTTGAACGTCTCCGCAACTTCAGTGGCAAGAAGGACTCATACCCATCAGAATGTGGCCGCTTCTCCATCTCTGCTGTTAGAGACCTGACCACCGGCTACGACAGCAACCAGCCCGACAAGAAGGCCGTAAGAAACCTGAACACAACATTAGAGCACACACTCAGAGCAGAATATATCCTGACATCATACTGTGAAGGTAGAAAATACTACACCATCAACAATCAATTATTGGCACCTCTGGCAAAGATGTGCACAAAAGCCTCAATTGTTAAGGAGGCTTCATGACCCCAAGAAGCCATTTTTTGCTGCAGTTCTTCACAAATTTTCTTTAGAGATAATTTCTTTTCTTATACTTCTTTAATTTTTTTTATACGTTTTTCAGTGTTGCTGTAGCCACAAATGACAAACATACTTCAGCCTTACTTGAATAGTACGCTCTTCTGTGTTTCCTATTTTGAAGATGGGTTACAAGAAATGAGATTTTGTTTCACATTTTATACCCCACAGAAACAGAAAATCTTGCAACGCTCATGAAGAATGCCACGACGTTTTCAATTTCAAATATAAAGTTTCTTCACTTGTTTAATGAGTGATTTGTCTGAAACTGTTTTTTTCCCTTTCTTTTGTTTTGTTTTTATTCAGCAAGATGATTATTTTGCAGTAAAAAACTATTTATTTTAAAGTTTTTTTTACAGGGATGCAACTTTTTTTTTTTATGGAGAATGCTATAAAAAGAAAGGAATGTTTTCTTACAAGAATTCTGCAAGTGTAGCCATATAACAGTGGATGTACCTGTCTTGTATATTTTTCTATGTTCTCCAAATGTCCAAAGAGTAAACAGTGACACAAATCCTGGTCTGAATGCGTTGAAATATATTTTAAATGTGTTGCATTTTTGATCTCCCTCACACTGCTTCCTGTCCTTCCTTCCAGATTCTTCCTACCTCCAGCTCCAGTCAGATGATCACCTTTACCTTCTCCAACGGCGGCGTCGCCACCATGAGGACCAGCGGCACCGAGCCCAAGATCAAATACTACACTGAGCTCTGTGCTGCACCTGGCAACAGGTAAGGCAATTCAGACCGCACTCTCAAGTGCATATTGTCTGAATATGGCAACTAAAATATTTCAGTGGTCATTGATTTTTGGGATGGTGTGCGAAACACTTTTCAAAACAATAAGCAAATTTTAAAAATATGCAAAAATATAAATCTTTTAATTAATCAAACATTTTGTTAAATGAAACAATATATAGAGTGTAACACCTGACTTCAGTTAATTATCATGTGATGATGTTTTTCAGTGATGTGACTCATCTGAAGAAGGAACTGGATGACTTGGTTGATGCCATTGTTGAGAACTTCTTTGAGCCTGTGAAGAATAAGCTGCAGTCCAAGCCAGAGTAGTTCTGATGGAAACTTCCTGTCCAAGCTGAGAAACGTCTCTCTGACCGTCGTTTCACATCTTAATTAAAATTGGGTATTTTTTTCCCCCAGTTGAATTAACTATTTTTTAAGTTTGTCCTAAGATTTTTAGATGCTGTACTAGTAATAATGACAAATTGTTTGGTTCATTTAGAAATAATTTGCATCAGGAAAGCAAAAATCTCACCCCACTTTAGTAGAATTAGAATGAGTCCCTCTGGATGTTTATGCCTAAAGCCACTAGCCAAACTTTTCTATAAAATCAATCAATCACTGTGGAGATAACATGTTGTAGCCAGTTTTTCTATTTGTTTTGCTACTTTTGTTTTAAATTAATTGCACACATTCCTCTAGTTATATCACAGAAGGCATAATGGAACTGATCAGATGTTTCAATTATGTCTATCTGTATTTTGTAACATTTACTTATCCTGTGTGTCCACAGAAACCAGTTACTTTGAAACATTCAAACCGGAATATAAACAGATGAGCAGACTTTAACATTCTGATGGCAGTCATCACTGCTTCGTAAAGTTGAATCCCTTGCAACTCGATTGTTTCTGAATTTATTTTTGAAATTGTCAGGAGGTTTTCCACAATATTTTTTAGTAATGTCAACAGATCCTCTCAGTTTTTGTGATGCCATCAACCCTAGCAGAACAAAGCAGGGTTTTTTTTCTTTGGTGCTCTTTCTAAAAAACCTAATTCCCTATGTTTCATCCATCTGTGTTTTATTCTGAGTGTATATTTGTCAGCAGAACAGAGATACTTCTGTAACTTTAAGTATACCTCATTCCTTTTGATCACAACGGTAAACTTGTGTTCCCTTGTAATTCCACAATCATTCCTTTTTTCTAGACTGTATTATGCTGTACATTGCCAGTATCTGATATATCTTCAGAAAACACTGTGCTTTGTATCAGTGCACTGCTGCTGATGTGAAAAGGTGCCCTTAAACACAACTAAATGCTGGGAACTGTTTTAGGCTTTGAAATTATGTCATGTTGTTAATAATAAATCTACCACTGAATGTTTTGCCCTTTATAAACACTGCACATGTGGAAACTAATTGCAGAGTTTGCAGATTTACTGGTGTTACAGCAAACTCTGTTACTATGAGATATTGTGACTCCAGAGGGCGATGTTCGCAGGGGGGAATGAGAATTCCGGTGGCTTCATATTCTGACAGCTTTTTTTTAGAAAATGCGACCTTAGTGGAACTTGGTGGATAGCCCACTGGTAAAAGTTCAGTCCATCTTGTTAAATCTGGCGAAAAATGATTTGCAGACAGTAGAAAAACAAGAAAACTCAAATTGATATACTTTAGTAAAGTATATCAGTTTGACTTTTAAAGTATGGACACATTTTCTCATAACAGCTATCAAAATATGTGACTGCCTATATTTTAGTCTCTCTTCCCTTCTCAGTAAATTTTTATTTTAGTTTTTTTTTTTTTTTTACTTTGATAGATTGTCAGAATTATGGGATCTTTTCTATAAATAACTTGCTATAAATTGTAATATGGGTGATGAAAGCTGTCAAACTATGTTCCTTTCTGTATTTCAGTCCAGGTTTATAACGCCACTCTGGAATCTTTAATGGTTGCATAATTTGGCGTTGGCCTATGGAAAACAATTTTGTACTTAAAACTTGAGCATTTTAGCATCACCTTGAATTTATTTGGCTCAATTACAGTATATAATAAACGCATTAGTGCCTTCATTAGACACTACCAGATGTATGTAAATTAAAACCTTGGAGCAGATAAATTAGTAACTCCCCCTGTGAGGATTTTCTCCGATATAAAAGTATGTCGGAGAGATTTTGTGTGCCGCCAGCCGGCGGCGCTGTATCTTTCAAAAAAAAAAAAAAGGTACTTAATGAATGTCTGCTATCATTTCACTGATAGGTGGCGCTACTTACTGTATTCATTAAACTTTAGGTGGAGCTGGAAGATTTTTATCCTACACTGCTTTCCATACTGTGTCGGCTTGCCGTAATCAACTTTATTAGTGCCTAAACGGCCACTAGAGGGAGACACTGTGTATTCATTCTTCTACACTCTGCTCATACCGTTAAATGAACCTATGTTGCGACTGACAGGGACTTTTCACACCTTCCTGTTACTTTACAGTGAGTGAAATCTCTGTTGAAATGTACTCTACTTTTATGAGATGTTCATTGTTTCCTAAACACACTCACATTGGCATTGCTTTCACCACCAATAAAAACAGTTTCTAACAACACAAAAATCTTGAGTGATGAAGTGTTGGGTCGGACATACCGTGAATGTTTATTAATTTACACCATCATCAGGCGCCGTGCACTTGTGCAGAGGAGGGAGGTCGGATCGGCCCTGTCGTCTATATTTAACTCGAGCTACAAACAGCGAGAGCCGTACGTGGAAAGGTCTCTCTCTCCTACTTCTGTGGCGTGGGTATGAGCGGGCTGCTCGCTGTCCGACAGCCCTCCTTTTAATGCGTTTCTGCCAGTGAAGGCACGCCGGACAGGAGGGAGTATAACAGGTAAGGTTGGTCCAGCAAGAGGAAGACATTAGACCGGCTTCAGATGATGAGATTGGGCTCTTTGTGGACGAGATTTATTTAAATCATTTAGAGGCTGGGGTGTTGAGGACTGCTTCTTGCTTAGACGCAGATTTATTTATTTTTATTTTTTATTTTTCTTTTATGGTAGATGACGTGAAATGTGTAGGTTTTTACTTCCGCTTGGTGTCTCAGTGTAGCGGTCTGAGCTGACTCAAGTTAAGGATTTAAAATAAAACAAGGTCAACCATGATGAGGTGGGTATAAGGAGCCGCATTGTGTGTGTTCTTCCACTCTTATTCACATGATTATTTTGTTTACATGGATGGTGTAATTTGATAATCTCTGAGCGCCCTTTGCATTTAAAATTAGACAACTCATCATACGCTTTCTCTGTGAAACAAACCTTGGGATATGTGCTTCTGACGCACAAAAGGTCATATAAGTTTCTCTGAATACATGTGTTTATTTGTCCTTGCAGCTGTAAAAGTCACTCAACTTGTTCTCTGCTGGGTTTTCTGATTAAAACTTTATCAGTCTGGCTTAAAGGATGAGCTGACTGTGCATTGTGTTATAATTATGATAGACCTGGACCTGAATTTAGAAGACTAGTTTATGCTGAAATGAATTTGCCTGACAGAAATTGCATCTGCACTATTGTGGATTTTACATAACTGGATGTGAATTGAATCTGTTTGCACTGGGAGGTACATGTTCAGATGATATTTGCTGTAAATCTTTGCTATATACAGTGCCCTGCAAAGATATTCTCTTTAAATATTCAAATTTGGCCCCTTTATGGAAGTAGTTTTTTTGGGGGGGTGAGGGAATAAATCTAGGTTAAATTTTTTCCTTTCACTTCACAATTAGGAACTGCTTTGTGTTGGTTTCTCACATAGGATCTCAAAAAAATACACTGAAGTTTGGTAGCTGTACCATGACAAAATATGCAAAAGCTCAAAGTCTAGGAAAGGTTTTGCAAAGCAATGAAAATAAATCGAACTTAACTGAATAAGGATTTGGAAAGATAACTAAAATTCACTCTAAATTTGATGTTCTGTGACTTTTCACTGATGTTTTACAGGTAGGGTGGAGACCACTGGTCCCTGAAAACCATGGATGGACTTTACTTTGATGTGAAACCAAAAGGAAGTGAAGCCCAGAGACCACAAAGCTCTGAGAAAACTCGACATAATCTAACCCCAAACCATCACTCGTGTCCCTCCCTTTCACGCCTCAACTCCGCAGCTCAGAGTCCCCAGAAATGTGCCGGGGCTTGGGAGAGGGTAGCACCATGGAGGGGACAGATGGACAAGGAAGAGATAAGATACCAACTGACAATGATTGGTTTCAGGGTAGTTCACTACCTGACCACCATGGCCATGCTGCCCTGGGTGGTGGCAGAGATCTGCAGGTCCTCCAAGAAGGATCCGGGTGCTGGGCCGCGTCATGGTGCAGGTGGTTCTCCTTCATGCAGTAATAAGACTGTGTTTCTGTGTGTTTCTGCATCCTGGGTGCGGTGTGTGTCCGTCCTGGCTGAGCGCCGTCTCTGGGACCCTCTGACACACACAGTGCTGTTTGAATGTCGTCCTCATCAAGTGACCAAGTTAATTCACAACAGCCAGGAGCCCAGTATCTTTGCCTGCCTGGTGAAAGACTCGCTGAAATGTGCCTGCTACGTCTTCCAGTGCCTGGACAGCACCAAGGTAGGCACCTGTGGGAATAAAGAGTGTCTTAACATGTGCAAATGTGTGCAGGGAAACATGAACACATATATATTGTAAGTGCATGTAGAGCATTTCTTTAACTTTTTCATATTTATTCACCTGAACTACAAACTTTAGATTGCTTTTTTTGAACTTTATTTGATCTACACAGAGGAGCGCACATTCAGAATCATCACAAATAAAAATCTTAAATGTGTGGGACTTGAACTGAGTCCCCTTTTACTTTGACACTCCTAAATAAAATCCAGTGCACCCAGTTGCTTCAGAAGTTACAGAGTTTACCTGCATGCAATTTAATCTTAGTGTATCTAAGCATGTTCTGTGAAGGCATTGGAGGTTTCTTGGAGAACATTAATGTAAAAGGCATGAAACCAAAGTCAGCTAGCAGACAGATCAAGGAGAACTTTTAATCAATGTTAGTTTATAAAATATAGCAAGATTAAACTTGTCACTCAGCACTTTTCAATTCATCATCTGAAAACAGAAAAAATATTATACAACTGCAAGCTGATTATGGAACAGCTGCTCACCTAACCTGTGGAAATAGAGAATATGATTCCAAGAAGCTGCCAACTATAGTGCTGTACTCCACAGATTTGGCCTTTATGGGACTTTGGCAAAAAGCAGCCAATGTTGGAATGCAACAAAAGTAAAAGAAGGTGCTGTGGTCTTACGGCTTTTTGTCCTGCATAAGAAATGCAGTTTTTAGTGGAAAACCATCACTGCACGTCACTCTGAACGCAGCATCTTCATTGTGAAACATGTTGGCAGCAGAATCCTTGCTATGGGGGTTCTTTTCTTTATTGATGGAGAGCTATAGCTAAATGCAGGGCAATCCTGGAAGAAAATCTGTCAGATTGTGGTGAAGATTCACCTTCCAGCAAGAACATGGCCCTAAACATAGCATCAGAGCTACAATGGAATACAATAGATCAAAGTATGGTTCTATATTAGATTGGTCCTGTTAAAGTCTAACCCTATATCCACATAAAAATCTGACTTTAAAATAGCAGGTGCTCTAATTCCAATCTTCAGCTATTTTGCAAAAGAAGAAAGAGCAAAGATTTCAGTGTCCAGGTATGCAGCGCTGGTGCAGACATACCCAGAAAGACTTAAAGCTGTAACTGCACACAACTATAAAACTATTGTTTTCCTTTCACTTTATAAAAACACAGCACTTTGTGTTGGTTTGTCACCAATCCAATAAAATCTGCTGAAGCTTTGGTTGTTACATGACAAAATGTG
Source organism: Gambusia affinis (assembly GCF_019740435.1). Classification (NCBI taxonomy): domain Eukaryota; kingdom Metazoa; phylum Chordata; class Actinopteri; order Cyprinodontiformes; family Poeciliidae; genus Gambusia; species Gambusia affinis. Next base: position 8,752,005 of record NC_057871.1, on the reverse strand, counting down.
GAAAAGTTATAGAGGTTTGAATATTTCTACCAGGTGGTTCTTTAGATATATGCATTATGACTAGACGACCCTTTTCTGTTATTCCCTTGAATAAATGTCCTCAAAGTGTTCATTTTTCTCAAGTTTCCTTAAATCAACATGATAAAGACAAAGTAGGTTTAGGTCTGCTGCAAGTTTTGGTGAGACTGAACTGAAGTTAAACAGGTGATGGAAAAGTTGAGGACCCAGGCGCAGGAAGCAGCAGGTGAAAAACAAACACAGCTTTGTTGACTTGTTGAAACTAAAAGGACAAAGTCTCGATGGAGAAAGTAAACAAGACTAAACCATAAATGACAGAGACCTGAAATAGCAGAGTGGATTAAGGATCATGTCCCAACGTGGAGACAATGGCAATCATCAAACAGGCAGAATGTATACAGATGGGAGATAATGACAAAATAACAGCAGGTGAATGACTGCTATCAGTGACTGAGGCCAGATGGTAGATAAACATGGGCAACTGGTGTAAGAAATACTGACAAAAATTATAAACATGAGAATAACAGCACAGACCAATCAAACCAAGGTAAATTAGACTACCGTAATACCAAAGAGATTATGGGAGCTCTAGATTGTACAGTTGGTGTTGGAGGAGCTGTAAGTTGAGATCAGACCAGTTTCGGCTCATCCAGCGGACTTCAACCCTGTAACTGCTTGGAGACCGATGGACATATTGACTAAAACTGTAACTATCCTTTCTCAGATTTGTATTTTGCTTTTTGTTGGTGTATGTGATCTGATGAACAAACTCTCTTCATATCAACAAAGGGCAGTTTCCATTTAAAATGAACATCCCAGGGACCGTTTCTGAAGTAAATCTACCTCTAGAATAAGAAATAAAAAAATAAAAAAATCTGGTGCACATTTACATAAGACACTGTTATATTTCCTCCATCCATAAAAAAATATTTTTCCATACTGGTAGTTGAGGGAGCTGACAATAAGGTGGCTGGCAGAAGTGCCAATTTTCAATTTTGCATCATAATGATGTGTGTTGGAAAACATGAGTGGCCTTATTGTTTGGATGTTGCTTTGCAGTGATGCTACACTCCCCCGGATGTCATTTTTCTTCCAATCTCTTTTTTTTTTCCTCAACATGAACTCTGATAAGCCTTGAGCGAAGCAAGTGAGGCCTGTAGTGCTCTAGAGGTTATTCCTTGATTTTCTGTGACCTCTCAGTTGATTCATTTTGGTTAGGCCGGCCACTTCTAGAAAGGTTCACCACTGTTCCACACTCTTCTCCTTTTATGGATAGTGGTTTTTACTGTGGTTGACTGGAGTCCCAGTTATGCTTCCACATAACACCATGTTGAAGTCTACTTGCAAAACTCATTTGACATTATAAGGCATAACTCTAAAGGTGACATAAATTATGACCTTTAAACCAAATCTAAGAGGATGTTCCAGCTACTCTCCAGCTTCAAATGGGTACATATGCATTTTCATAAATCAAAGGGAGCACTCCTAGAATAGGTAATAAACACATCAACACAACCTCAAGCTGTAAATATTGATTTGTTTAAAAGATATATGGCATGTTAGATGGAGATAGGAATTAAGAGCAAGGGTCAGTGTGGCAGGGATTATATTTGTTCCTTGTGTTTATTTATATGACAAAAAGCTGGCTGGAGGTTCAGTGTGACTGCACTGGTATTTAATCGAACATCCTTCTGCACCTCCCCACCTACGCTGGGCTTTTATCCCATTCGTCACCACACATAACACTGTGTGTATACTAACACACTCTGCTGACCTCTAATCCTTTCAACTTTCCTCCACATGGCGCGAGTTTCCAAAAGCCTCTGTAGGAGCAGCAGAGCTGCAGCTGCTGCGGGCGTCGGGTCAGAGACATCAGATAGTATCCCATGGCTCAACATACCAAAGACAATGAGGGATATTAGATGCGAAGCTAAAGGAAAATGCAAAGCAAAATGTCAGTATGACCTTAATCCCTTACGTCCCCCTTGCTGCTCACATGATACATGCGCACATGCTCTGAGACTGGGGGTCATATAACAAATACTTGCATGCTTCAGCTGTGAGCACAGCCTCCATGTGCTGTGGAGTGTCCGGTAAATATTACTGAGCGTACACCGTAGCAGAAATAAACACAGACTTGAAAAGTCTTAGCATGCTTCTGGGCTTTCTTGTCTGAGAGAAAAGGAGAGTGCATCATGTCGCCCAGCCAGGATATGAAACCATGTTACCATGGAGACCACTTCCTGTCATAGTCTGCTTGGCGTGGAGTTTATGAGCGCGTGAGTGCTTGTTGTTCTAGCTCTAAGTCCTGTTAGAAATGTGAGGATGATGGTGGGGATGATGTCAGACTGACCACCTGTTGTGATCCGGTTCTGTCAAGCTGGGCTTTAACACACACAAAGACACACACACACACCCACGTGCACACGCATACACACACACACCCACACACACACGCACGCACATGTAGATCTGCTTTTAATGAAGGCAGTAATTACTAGGCAATGTGGGATTGCTTTGTTTTTTACTTTGTAAAATAGCATTATTAAAACATATTTTAAAGAATTTCTAACCCACAAATGATGTAAACATAAAACTAGTCTGGCTATTTGCACACCATAAGACTACAACATTTACTGTGGGTTTACGCCACAACTAAAGAACACAAACACAGTTGATAAATTGTCAGCATAGCTTTCACTTAACAAGTGAAGATATAATGTAGATAATGTTGGATTCTCACAATATGATGTCTTTGGGTAAAAATACCACAGTTTAATGGCATTGATGCAATAACGTAATCAAAAATATATAACAATGGGGCGTGCTGTGGTGGCGTAGGGGATAGCACAACCCACATTTGGAGGCCGTGGCCGTGGCAGGTTTGATTCCCGGACCCGGCTGACATTTGCCGCATGTCTTCCCCCTTCTCCTTCCTCCCTTCCTGTCAGCCTACTGTCATATAAGGGACACTAGAGCCCACAAAAGACCCCTGGAGGGGGAAAAAAAAATAAATAATAAAAAAAAAAATATATATATATATATATATATATATATATATATATATATATATATATATATATATATATATATATATATAAACAAGTGCCAATTACTATTATTAAAACAGAAAAATGTCAAGTTAATTGTGATGCTGCTGAAACTGTATACCATATAAATAACTATTCCATATAAAAATGTTTTAGATAATTTCTTTGCTACTTTGAGTTTGAGACATAAAGTGTCTTAAATTAGCATCTCTGCATCAACAAAGATAAATCTCAAAGCTGTCCAAAAATCCTGCTCAGTGGTCATACTGGTGTCAAGGCTGTTGGTAGAGTGTTTAACTAGAAACACATTACACACTATATCACATTTTAGAACACATTTTCTTTATTTATTCTTATTTAATTCTATTGAAAGAGACATGAAGACTTTCACATGTCTTGCAGGATGGAAGGCCTCCTTGTCATCACCCTAATCTTTAGCTCCATCCTCAGATATTCTAATCAGTACTCAAGATAGGCCATTAAAATGTATTTGGCACTTCTAATCAGTCTGCCAGGAGTATTAATTATATCCTTTACTGCAAGAATTGAAAAGAGGCAATATTTACTTGCAATGACATGGTGTAATTCTTGCTCAAAGATCATGTCAGTATAAATCTAATCCATTTCCACTTGAAATGATAAAAACTCCTTGGGTTACTGACTGCAACAGAAGCCCAAATCATTAGCACTCTGTCTTTGTGTTTAAAAGCTGGAGTCATGTTCTTTTCATACTATTTGGTGTATTCTTGTGTTTTTCCTTTTATCAGCATATAGATTTTGTTGTCTAAACTGCATTAGTTGAAATGTTGTGTTTCAAGCTCTGGAGGTTGAAACACCTCCAGAGCTGGTAAATACATTTTCTGCATGTATTTACCAAACATGCAGAAAATGTTCTCCATCACGAGGACATGTTTTGTTCACTGAACATGAGAACCACTACAACGTATAACCAAAAAGTTTGTATTACATTACAAACTGATCAAACTGCTACCAGAACATTTAGCTTTCTGTTTATAGTCTGCCCCTCTCTTGGGGTTATTAAACCGCTTTAATTTTCCATGAGCAGCATGACTGCTTAGAGAGGGCAGCTACATATAAGGACAACATTTAAGGAGTATTTATAAAGCTTTGGAATTTGCTTAGCGTGGGTTTTCCCAACAATGGCCACGACACACTCGTTTTGATCCAAAACAACAGCAAATGCTACATAAAACCTGTTCATTCATGACATTTCATGTGTGTGTCTTGTGAATAAGCAGCTTTTATTTTTGGGAAAATGCACAATCGAGTACTAATTTAAGCAATACAGCTGTAAACTTCAACTTCCTCCTCTGTCTCCAGAGATGGCAATCCTGTCAGGGGAGACGCGTTTACCCTTCTGCTGCACAGATAAAACTTAACCACTGGGTGTCACCACTGAAGTGTCCAAAGTCTCTCAGAGTAAATGCCTTGAGAAATAATAATTTTTTTTCTCTTTATTTTGCCAAATTTATTTGCAGTCTGCAATGAATAATTAAATATTGCAAGTTATTTAAAATTAAAAGCGGTGGTGACATTTGTGAAGGTTTGAAAATTTGCAAGATAAGTAAACATCACCAGGTTCTCTGGCTTTGTTGAATCAAAAGGCAATCAGGGAATGCAAAATTATACTGTTTTGTAGTTATGTAATTTATGTGCATGGTTTAATAATTCCTGAACTGTGTGTATTATGTGCCAGAAGTGCCCAGATGTAATTGACAGATTAGATCAGAATTAAACTAAGCATTAAAACAATGCTTATTGCTTGTCATGATTAATTACTGAAATAATTAAATATAATAATCAAAAATTGATCATATTCTAATTCAGTAATGTATGAAACATATCATTAAATGCTTTAAAAAGAAATTGTTTGACTCATCACAAAAAATATTGTTGTTGTGCATTATAATCTAACTAGAAAATTCCTGAAGAAATTTAACTGGGGCCTGCCAAAGTATGCCGGTCGGTTTGGACCCAGCGTTCAGATGCTAAAAATTAGCATCAATGCTAAGCTTAGCTCAAAAATTCCAAGGATGCATGTGGAGAATCACAAGAATGTTGACTAACATGGACTTGCAACATTCAGCATGATAAACCTAAGTGAATCAGCTAAAATTAGCCAAAATGCTAATGTTATGCTGTCAGTAGTATGTGGGGTATCAATAGCATGTTGTCTATACTTGACTCAAAAACATGGCTAATAAGTCAGAAAAATAGCTAACAGCTTATGTAAGCTAAAAGTTAAAAGCTAGTGAACTGCCTTGCTGTGTAAGGCAGTTCCCTACTGAGAGAAACAGATAATGCAGAATGATATTATTGCACCGCCTGTGGCGGTGCACTGACCTGAAGGGGATATTTAGGCTTTTAGTTTGAAAAGAAACGTAAGCTTCATATTAAATGGCCACAGTAATACAGTGTCGAACAGTGGTTTGTTTAAACCAATCACATAAAGCCCCAAATGGTTATTTACTGGCCTAAACAACCGGTAGTTCTAAATGGAAGCGCAACCCTCTGTTTTAACTGAGTGTTAGTTAGAACTACAGATATGGCGTTTTTGTAGTCCTTTTTTATTAGCATTAGGTAAAAGGCTAATGCCATAACCTGAGAGGAAAAGATATTGCACCCCCTATGGCGGTGCACTAACCTGACAGGAATATTGAGGCTTTTATTTTGGAATTTTCAGTAAGCTTCATATTAAATGGCAACACTAATCCCATGTGTAACAGTGGTCCAGTTAAGTCAGTTATTTAATGGCCAAAAGAGCAAAGACATGATGTAAAACTAGACAAGGCTTTTATTTTGAAATTTCCATTAAGCTTCATTTAAAATTTACACACTAATCCTGTGTGTAACAATGGTTGGTTAAAATCAGTTATAAAATACCCAAAATACAAGTAATTCTAAAGGCCAGCTCATTCCTGTAGTTCTGCCATAGTTAGAACTACAGTGATGTGTATTTGTAGTCCAAAGCAGCTCTCCCTGCTCTGGGTTCCGTTGCCATGGTAAATAATCCTCTCTGCCAACTGCCAGGTGTGAGTGAGACATCCAGGGGGAGACAATTCTCTGTTTGAGCCAGCCAGTTTGACTAAAAAAAGCATTGCAAACAACTCTTTCCTGTTCGGGAACCGTAATACATATTCGAAAACCGATTGAAGCGTATGAGAGGGCTACTTGTCGTCTCCGATAGTCCCACGATTCATATCTCTACTTCATTCACAGTATTAACAGCGACGAGATAAAGAAGGTGTGTGCCAAGAATCAGTGAGATCTGTCTGTTACCCTGGCGCATGATTTTGCTCTGAAGCACCTTGACAGAAAACCGTAAGCCCTAGATAATTTTTTAAAACATTTGACCGGAGCAGGCATGCGTATCAATATCATGACCGAGTTTGATACCAATCATGCAATATTTGTGAGCGTGAGGGCGAGTTAAAAAATGATTTGGGGTCAAAATGTCACTCTGAATCTCACTCTGGCGGAGCGGCATTTACACTATGATTTTTCAAAAAATCAAAAACCTTGGGTCGCTTAGAAAGAAGTTGTGGACAAACCATAATTCATATTGACGTGCTGTCTTCACTTTAAAAGAGATCACGGACATATCTACAAAATGAAGTTTGAATGGCGTTTCTACATGAAGTTATGACGTCACAGAAAATCCTCAAAAATAGGGTATTTTTAGGATTTAGTGGTTGCCTCGTCCCCTTGACGACGAGAGTTGCACCTGGTGAGCTCGTTAGTGATTTTGGGGTCGTTTTTTTTGCTTTTTACGTCGCCATGGTAACTCCAAATCCCACAAAAGTAATAGCTCCCCTCTTGGCATCGAGCCGCACGTTTTGATACCACTTTTGTGGGTGGGCTCGCAATGGTACGAGCCGCACTCACGGTGACAGAAGAAAAATAAATAAATAAAGAGACATTCTATTGGGTGTAGAACAATAGGTGCCTGCCAGTGCCAAGTCAGTCACTGCTCTCCTTATGCATTGCTTTGGGCAGGCCCCAATTAAAATTATCAGCATTACCTGTCAAAGTAGTAAACTTGCACATCAAATCTCCAGACCAATATTTGTCTAGAGCAGTCTCAGTCTACCTATTTTAATATGGAAGGCTGACAGATAAAACAAATTCACTGAATGATTCAGCATGAGACCAGATAATTTAAAAATAAATGGTGGAATAACTATATGAATGTTCAAGTATATTTAACTTCTATTTTTAATTCAGAACTTCAAGTAATCACTTATCCATTCATTAAGTCGTGGTACTCTTGGACCTCCATAATTCTACGACGCTTAACTTTTGACATTAATTCTTTTTGCAAGATCTTTCACAGAGTAATTACCCCTGAAAGGAGTTCATTCATTCTTGCCAGATTGGGATTGGTCTGCCGGCATGCAGGAAACACTGTTTATATACCCGCATACCGGCAAGGAAAACTGATATAATCCTCCTGAGGTAACGTTAACAGCGTTAACCACCCAGGGAAAAACATCTACCGCCTAAAGTTTTGAGTACTGCGGACAGGAACTGTCCAGCCCATCCCCAAAACACATTGGAGGGCAAAACCAGGTCAAGATTTCAAGACTGTGCTAGAAGAAAGCCGGAAGTTAATTCGTATGACGTCAAAATAAAAGCTTGTATACCACATTCATTTTATGTATTTATTACTTTGACGGATTGAAACCGGATATGAACGCTGGATTGTATTCGCCGCTTGGAGAACTAACCGCATGATCTTCCTTGGTTTTTAGAGAGCAAAATGAACTTTCCATAGAATTTGTATTGAAGTTCCCCACACGGCAAGAAACGAGCAACGGACATATTAGCGCTGAGGTCCAGTTTTTGGGACTTTTATGGCCGATGGGATGAAAGCGCGACTCCAGCGATTCAACTTGTTCAACAACAAACAAGAGCAGAAAGATGTGAGTCAAGTTATTACCGCTGTTAAGTTTGCGTGCATGCTAAGTGGACAGTTAGCTAACATTAACAGGAGCGGACCTCAGCTTAATGATCTCGCCTTCTTGTTGTTAGCCAGCCTTACTCAGCTTTCTTGAGGCAGTAAGTCTCTCCACAGTCTCCTTGGAAAAGGATACAACGAGGTGTCAGTTACATTAGCCCTCTGATATTGTCTTCTGGCACAAACAAACTTTATTCCACAGACAGTAGAAATATTTTATATTTATTTAGCCTCTAACCTGGCATACAGAGCAGTTTACAGGACAGAAATGTCTTTGTTCCTGTCTGTGGATGATGAAGTGGGTCAAGTCACGCTGCGACACTTTTGGGTGATTCACTTTTCACTTGTTGCTTATTGTTATTTTTTGGACCACTGAGGACGGAACAATCAGGAGCAGTTATGTAAAGGTCACACTGTAAACTGGTCTGCTTCTCAAAACTTCTCTTAACTTAGAAGGTTTTGCTTGAACTTTGGTATTTTCCTTCTCTGCTTAATCTCTACAGATATGTTTGAGAGACCACAGGACCTATTTAATATTTTAATATATATTCAATTATATATAGTTCTGTTATTTTAAAGATTAAATATGAAAAGCAAATACTCCACAACATAGATGCAAAACAAATTCAGTCAGAAAAAAATATTTTCAAACTAAACCTTTTCAACATTAAACCAATATTTACAGTAGGTGGCATATGTAAAACTGGTTAAACTTCTTCTAGTTACAATAGAAAGTGTTCACTTTCTTCTCGACTTTCAAATGGCGCAGGAGGCTGAGTAAATAGAAAACAGCATTAAAACAATTAAGCTTGTGTACAAACTTCAACATAAACTGTAGGTGTGTTTATCTGTGTCTCAGGCATTTCTGGCTAAAACGTTGTTCTTCATTCAGTGAAGCAACTCACGTGGGTAGTCTCTAGAAATGTTATTCAAGACAGCTACTCTGAAAAGTTTTTTTTTTTTTCTTCCCAAAATGTTATTCAATGGGACTGAGAAGATGTAACGAGTTACAGAGAAGCTAACAATGAAAACTGTCAGTACGGATCTGAAGATTTTGTCACTCATAATTTCTTCTGTTTGAGCTTCTTTTTTTTTTTTGTCACATCTTTAGTGTTTGAGATCTTCAGTCAACCATTCCTTAATAAATGTACTTGTACTTGTACTTGCTTAATAAAAAAACCTGCCGCACAACACATTTTTGAGAAAATTACCCAAACCAGGCTTGAATATTCAAGGCATCAATGAAATAGTAACATATCAAAATCTGCCAGTTTATTTTTGATCGGCTCTAAACAGTTCTTTATAGGTCAATCTTATTTTTCTCTTTTATCAACTAAGTACATTAAAGCTAAAAACTACCATAACTTTGCATCAGTAAGTGGATCATTAAACAGCATGTACTTTTCTAAACTTTTAACAAAAACCAGAAGTGACCTAAATTTTCATGCATAAATGAGGATAGTTGCCTATTTCTTTCAGTTTTTGGTAGCTACTAGCTCAAACAAAATCCCTCATCAAATCACATGCTGCATATTTTTCTATTTTGGGACTTGCAGGCTTAAGAAAAACAAAAAGCAAAATTGGGAATTGGCGGGTCAAAAACCTGATCGGTGCCTCACTAATATAGAGTGACTTGTAAAAAATGAATGCTTCAAAGGTCATAAAGGGGGTAGTGATGGGTGGCTTGTTTCCTTGTTTCTTCATTGTGTTGTTCCATATGGTTTGTGGTGTAGTCCTGTAGCCATCACACAAGATTTTTCTTCAGATTATTGAAGCGTTATAGCTGCTGGTTGCTCACTTGTTCCCAGATTCCTTGTCTTATTGTGGGCATGAAGATCCAGTATTCCTGGGTTCTCCCATCAACTGTAGGTGTGTGTGTGTGTGTATGTGTGAGTGAGTGAGTCATGGCAGCTGTATTCCTGCCAGGACTTTAATCCTGCAGCAGAAGACAGGTGTCTTTCTTCAGCATGTGAATCAGTCTATGTAAAGCTTTTAGTTCAGCTGTCTGTTGGTGCTGATAAGACATACTTTTAGATTTTAACTTTCCAGCAGCTCCAGGAATCCTTCTGCAGTACGGGCTGTTATGTTTGTAGCTGTGATGCATGTTTTACTGTTTGTAGGCCACTGAATGAATAATAGGTTGGTTTTTATGACTTCATTGCTCATCAGAATGACTTCTCTCAGGGTTTCACCTATAAACATTTCCAGTTGGAACAACTGATTTAATTTTTTTTTTTAAAGTCGAGCAAAGTCCAGTATGGACAACACTTTGGTCATTGAGGCAAAAATACTGTGAAAGGTTATTGAAGATTGTGTTTATTAAGTATTGTCCAGAAAATGATGGGTTAAGTTTTAGTCTGTCTTTTTCCTTTCCTTTCCTCACTCCTACTTTGTCACCTCATGTGACCGACATGACTGTACAAGACCAACATATGTCTTGTTTCTTATTTGACAAACCATTTATGTTTCCCATCAGCTTGTCATTTCTAACTACTATCTGATGCTCCGAACTTTCACCCCATTTGGGGGGGAAGGGGATTTCCTTTATTCTGATGTTCATGCAGCAACATAATTTTTTTGTGTTTTATGACGGGGTCATTTGCCTACCCTGCACCATTTTAAATGTTTTCCTTTTCTTCTTTGCCTTTCACTCTCTGTTAGTGATCCATCTCTTCTGTTAAATATACATTGAACTTTGAACTTGGGTTTGTTCTAGAAGGCACAAGACTCAGCCACATGATCATGGAAAGAAGAGAACGGGACTTTTTTCCTTCTCGTCATAGTTTTTTTTTCTGATTTTCTAGGCCATCTGATTTGTTGTTGGGATTTTTTTCTGTCATTTTCATATTTTTTTTCTTTCTCTTGACCTCACCAGTCAGATGTCTATCCATTAGGCTCAGTCACACCAGCTATAAAATCATCAGTAATGCTTCCCCTCCCTTTATCTTTTTCATTTGTTCATTTTTACAAAATCACTTCTTAAAGTTCTCCTCAACATTAGTTGGCATTAGTGTAACATTATAATTAATATGCATTTAGGTTTAAAACTGTTGTCTCTTCAGTTTTTCTACTTGTGTGATTCCCCTGCTTGTCATAAAAATGCTCTTCCTCAAATGTAATTATTGCATAAGAATTCCCAATTCTTGTGTAAATCTAGGAAAAAATATGTAATTTCTCAGAAATGCAGTGTGTCTCTCCACATAGATTACATAGATTGTGCTATATCAATAGATGTATATGGGGATGCAGAGGTAAAATTTTTTAAAGCTATTGTTTTAACATTGTTGTAAACTTTTCTAGCACGTTCTTTCATAGTTGTTAAAGACTTGACTATTAGAGAACGTGCCAGAGCGACCATGATTCTTTTGACTGCTTGGAAAATGTGGTATTAATATACCACCCTCCCCCACCTGTTGCTGCATTGGTGGTGAAGGTAAAGAAGCACACTCAATACTTTTATGAAAGACTTATTAAAACAATTTAACATTGTTTTAGGACTACAAGCGGTAAACTATGAAGAACATACCTGGTAACCACTAGAAAGCCAGATTATTACCGGTTTACATCACCTTCTTGGACATATGTTACTCTATGAAGAGCAGAATGACTATGGCCATGTTCTAACAGCAGGAGAATGCAACTCTATCTACCTTTTTTTTTAACCTATATGTGACCCATGTCTGACTTTTTCATGACTGTCTGAACAATCCTGTTCTGATTGTTTTCATCTCCTGAAAAATCTGATTTGTGCCACTTCCATGTGCGGTACTGAATTAGGTACGGTACATATCTGATTGTTTTCAGTGTGTCTGCAGTCATTGATGTGAGAGAGGCATCATAATTCTGCACCAGAAGAAGCTAAACACAGTAAATCTGGAACAATGGCTGTAAATGAAGATTATGAAAGTTATGAAAGAAGCCTGAGTCAGTGAAGCACATCACATAATCCCACCTCTCTTGGCTTTGACTAAACATCCAAACATACTTCTCTCCAGAAATTACAGTCAATGCTTCACAAAAGGCAGTTTTTATTACCTGTTCTTTGTTTATATTAACTTCCTTGGTCTTGTTGTGATTTTGTGAAAATACTGTCCACTTCCATTTCTGAGAAAACTGTAAAAGTGATCCATAAACGGTGGCATATTATTACTTCTGTAAACAGTGCTCTGCTGTGTAATGTCAATGTTCTACCTTGGCTGGTTATGTCGGAGTCATAAATTGTTCACACAGAAGTCTGATTGTGATCGCATTTAACTACGTAGTATGAATGGCCATTGCAAATTACAACAACAAAAAATAAATAAATCAGATTTTAGCAAAAAATCGGAATCGAATATCAAGATTCTCTGTTTAAACGTTGCTTAATATTCTCTATATTATGGTTGATTTGTAACTACTACAGTCTGTTGTGGCCATTTTAATTTAGTTTTTTTAATCAAGTTAATATCAAACACCTGAAAAGTTGTGCAAAAGATTATTTCAACTATAATTACTATAACTATATGCATTTTTGATTTGGCAGCATTACATTTAAGTACTGCTTTTCCATTTTAATTTAAAGCAATTAGCTCTTGGCATATACAGTTTTTTTTAGTTTGTATTTTTTTTTTTAACTAAAAACAGTGAAACTGTAGTAGTTTAAGTTAAGGTTATCATACTGTGAACATCTCATACTGTCCTATGCCCAAATAATACATTTACTTCCCTTTTGAGTTTTACAATAAATGTCGACTCCATTTTTGTTAAACATTCACAATCTGATTCAAGAGACGGGTGTAAAAAGTACAGGACCTTAGCCAGTCACGCTGCATATGAGCAGCACAGTGAGCAGCATGACTATTACATGAAATTGTTACAGCAGGGACCTACATCCCTGCTTCCTGGATAGTAATTGGTTAAAGCAGAACGCCTACATTTGAAAATCCCTTGAAGCTAGCAAAATTAGCAACAGTGGCCGGAGAACTGAGTCAATATGCTATTCACAACTGCTATAAATTTAGCTTTCTTTTTGAGCAACCATTCAGAGGCAAAGTTACAACTAAAACATTCTGGAAAAAAGCAACATTGAAAATAAAATCAGGTAAATAAACATCTACTAAAGTTAAGAAGTCAGTAGTTGTCAGGCCTGGCTAATCAAAAGCTGGTACTTGTACTGCTTCTTGTCCAAATTTTATTGAATAATTGACCTCCTGCCAAAAGGTGATTTTGTGGGTTAGTTAGTTTTGTTGTAGTACTTGAAAAATTATTCTACATTTGTTCTCATTACTATCTTCTCATATATTACAATCACCTCTGACTTGCCTGTTTTGGTAAACCCAAAAGAGTTCATTTTGTTTATTGCACTGAGCTGAAACTTCTCCATTTTTGGCAGCGCTGGTGTAACTTCCTTCCTCTTGAAATTAACACTACGCTAGTTGTACTTTATTCTCTCTAAGGGAGTTTGAGCTTTTTTCAGTATAGCTGCACTGTGAGTGGACAGATCTGTGGGTCACTGCATGAGCTTGAGCCCAGATGCCTTCCTGTGTGAGATCAGCCTGGTATAAATGTTCCACTGTGAGAAAAACAGTCGACTGTAGCCGAAGCTGCCATCCATTTCACTTCACTCCTCAAATGTATGCATTGAATGGAGCATTGAATGACACGGATGAAAGGCCATATGCAGGGCTGTGAAAAATGCATTTGCCTCTTACAGACTTCACTTTTTGCTTTTTGTGAAAAACAAATGTCCTTCTTGTTGAATCATAAATTAACTGATTAACTACAGATGCATTCAATAAATTAGAACATTATTGAAACGTTTAATCAACTCATTTCACTAAATGAAACATGTGGATCTTTTCAAGCCTTTATTTCTCTCAATTATTATGATTTTCCACCCACAGAAAATGAAAGTGTAATTGAAAATTAGAATTACATTACACATGTTTAATACAGAAATGTGAACTTAATGAAAATGGTGATTGATTCCTTCTTACAGGTTCTTGTTTTAAAATGTATTTTAAGTCTTATAAACAAATCTCTTTGGAACGCAAGTTCTAAAGTTATTGAAAATGACAAACTTTGTAATAATAAGCATCATCTCACTTTCCTCAGTCAAGTCAGTGTTCACTATTCAACAATAAGACAGGGATACTAGGCAAAAGTTGCATCATAGAAGAGTTTCAAGACCAAAACCACTGCTGACTAAAAATAACACACAAATGACACATTTGGCTAAAGAAAAAAAAAAAAACCATCTTGGTTATTCTTTAAGATTTTAGGGAATAAAATCTGCTGGACTGATCAGACAAAAATGCACCCTGTTAAATCTGTTTTAAAACTAATTTTTCAGAATCAGAATAACATGATTATCTGGGATTGCTTCAGGGCTTGTATGTCTTGTCATAATTGATCATTGATGGTCTTAATTTCAGTCAAATGTCCAACAGGACCATGTTTGTTTAGACCGTTTCTCTTTTAGAAAACCACATTTTATATTAACTTAGACTGTATTTGTCTTGTACTGAGTTAGCTTAATGATCTGAAAGATTTAAGTGAGAATAAAAACAAGAACAGAAAAAGCTTTAATAGGGCAAATTTCATCACAAGGAATTTTCTGAGAGCTCCTGCTCACTGGAATTGATTACATAATCAACTGGAAAGGACATGAATTGCCTCAAGGCTGCAACAAATGAATATTTTCATTGTTGGCTGTTGATAAAACTGTGAGAACATACGAAATGCTAACCACAGCTGCTTCTCAGTGCATACTTTAACTGATATTCCATGGGTTTTTTTTAAAGAGGAGATAGAAATGAGTCAAGGTGTTGTTGAAAATAAATGTGAAAACTAAGGGAAGAGGAATAGGCTGGTTGAGGGGAAGGCAAAACAGAAAGTCTGTAAGTGGACAAACAGACCACTCTCCTCTCAAGTAGACACTTGTGGCAAAGAGCTGACAAACAGGGTGTCTGGATGTTCATGATGAGCCCAGCCATCTTTGAGAATGAGCAGATGAAGCTTTGGTTTATGGAACGTAGCATTAGAAGAGACGTTCAGTCAAACTTGTCCAATGCTAAGATTAGTGGTTGAGTACAACATGTCTTCTAATTCAGGTCTCTGTGTGTAACTGAGATACACACACAGAGTTTCTTAACTTTTTAATAACATAGAACAGATAGTTTTATTATCTCCATAACAATGGCTGACTGGTTGTCAGAAAGGTCCTTATTTTAGCTCACATTGTTTTCTCTACACTTTATTCAACAGTTCTGTTAATGAAGCAAACATTTAGACAAGCAACATGGCTGTCATAATGATAAAAACATACAGGCTTGATAATTTGTCATTCCTTCCGGCTGTGATGCCTGGTGTGTACCACATTGTTAGGCCCCCGGCACCCACAACAAAATCCCTTCAAATACAAGATGCATTTCTCTGTCTGATGTCTATGTGCAACCCCTAATATAGCCCAGCAATTTCAACAGCTCAGAAAAAAAAGTAGTGATAAAATTATTTTGAGACATCCATAAAGAAGGAAGACCAGTAGTTGGGCTCTGTTGGAGGTGACAGGCAGAAAGAGATGGGTAATAGGACAGGAGATGTCCTCTGAAGAGCTGGCTCTTCAAGAGTTTCTGGAAGCTTGACAAACTTATCTTGTAGTGCTCAGTCATTTCACCAGCATGCAATAAATAATACATGCAAGGAATCTGGATTTTCTTGCGTGTGTGTGTATGCGTGTGTGTGTGTGTGTGTAGACACTGCTAGCCAAAAATCCCTTCATGACCAGATCGGGTAGTTGTGATTAGTAGAGACACATCTCTAAAGACTTGTAGCTGTAATTGCAGTCGTGGTTTTAAATAATATTGACTCAACAAAGGTGCATACAAATAAATGCCACAGACTTCAGGATTATATTTGTAAAAAGAATTGAAAACCATTTGTAATTGTCCTTGACATCTTGATTTTGAAAGTACTAATCTAACTTCAGTTGTTGTATTGGATTTCCAATTACACAAAAACCTTAAGCATTCTCAGATGTTGTCATCTCATTGTTAGAGAGGTGTTGGTTTGATTACATAAAAAAAATAAACTGGCTTGAGCACACCTCATACCGAGACAAGATGCAGCAAGACCTGGCTCTCAGTCTAAAACGTACTTGTTGCTCAGGCTTTTCATCCGACTGACATTCCTGGTGTGACTCAACCACTGCTTCTGCTTAGCTCATCTACTTCCTCCCTTTTGTTCCTCGGTTTGGTACACTGCCACTGTGGTGGTATTAAATTGGACCAAAATAGGAGAAGCAAAAATGGCAGCCAGATGTTATTTTCTGATGGCACTGGCAGCCATCTGTTCTAACTCATTCATATGCTGTTTTTTTTTATGTTTTTGCTGGTGTAGATTTGTTGCAGACATTTTCTTTTCAACAGAGTTACTCTATTGTTAATTATGCTAATTTAAATGCCAGCAGGCCAATAATCCTTAACTTTGTGTTACAATGAGTATTGCTTACTTCTGCATCATTGGGTGTCACTCTTTACACCACCAACAAACCATTTACTGAAATATTGTTTTATATTTTTCTTTATGAGCTTTGTTTTAAGTAGGGAGATATAAGCTACATTTTTGTTGTTGTGAACAGAAAAATATCTTTGGAGAGAGTTTAGTAGAAACAGTATATTGAAACCAAAAACAATCTGTTTCTAAGTAGACAGTTATCAGCCTGTCCAGACAGTTATCAGTCTGCAAGATATTTGCACATAGTGTACTTCACAACATGCCAATGTTGATGTTCTCTGAATAACAACAGAGCATAACACATCTTGCAGAATCTGACCTAGATTTATCTTCATTGTTCAGTCTCGGTCCACAACAAAGAAATCCATTCAGTTTTGCTGTCTGAAGGAACTCCTGATCACGGAGACAGAGTTCAATCATCAGCTGTTTATAAAACTCAAAAGTTTCAGCACGTCACACTAATGTTTATATATGGGCAGATAAGTGTGAGCTGGAAGTGGTGCTGTGTGCCAGTTAGTAGTGTATGTAGAGTGACCTGTTGGTTCCACTTTCTGTGTGTGTTTGTTTTACATCCTCAAATTTCCTTTGTGGTTCAGTTAGTCAGTAGTAGAGTGAGAAAAAGTTTATAGAGCTTAAAGACAGAGCAGGATCAATTTTGAGCCAAGTCTGCCGCTCTCTTCACAGTACTACTATTAACTTAACTTATTAAAAGTTAAAGTACAAAAATGTCTGGATGATGATGTGTTAAATATTCTGCTCTCCGATTTCTTATTCTGTATAAATCACATGTGGAACATGGGGAAACTAACACGAGCATGGGAAACGTTTGTCAGATGAGGACCAAACACACTCCCAAGGAAGGACAAAGCCAGCTTTGTGACGAAACGTCTAATTTGGCTTCTCTTAATACAAGACAATCTTGCAAAGCCCATTGATTCCAGGAAATCATAACCCTTTACTGTGGTAGGCAGGTTAGTGCACATTGAAGTGAGGCAATAAGATTACTGCCCCCTATAGGTCAGTTTTGTGCTCAAATTGCAAAGCCCCCCACTTTGACTTGCCTGGTGTTTTTAGCAGCCACATCATAAAGTCAGCGGCATTTGTAAAACCTCCTCTCACAATTTGTGTAGGTTTAATAATTCAGCCTAAAGTCCATAGTTTATTGCAGATATTTCAGAAAACCTTTGCTTATCCTCAACTGAATGAATATGCGTTCTGCTCTTCCTCATTCCCTACATTTAAATGCAATATACCTGAATTGTATTCAGTGAGTGTGTCATTAAGGTACTTTAGCTTTCTTTGTTTGTGTCTGTGCTTTAGGTCCCTGAGATCATCAGTACGTTGAGGCAGGCTGGCAAAAGCTCAGCACGCAACAATGACATCAGCCCTGACTCCATAAAGACGTCCACAAGTTCAGAAGGCAGTGATTCTTCAGAAACATGCCTCTCCTCAGTCTCTACTACATCAAACTCCATCGCTCCCACCTCTGCTGTGTCTCCAACAACGTTTGCTAAAAAGTTTGAGGTACTTTTCTGCGGCAGAGTGAGTGTTGCTCACAAGAAAGCCCCACCCGCTTTAATAGATGAGTGTATTGAGAAGTTCAGTCAGCTGCATGGTTCAGGGACAACCGATAAGGGAGGTGGAGGTTTGGTGGATGGGCTCAGGAGGGCGTTTACCTTCCCATCCTCTGGACCGGGAAATGGTTCTGTTTGGAACGGTACAGCAGGAAGCACCACCACTGGGACGAGTTCTGCTCTGGTTAAGAGAGACTCCAGCTTCCCAAACCTGCACCTCGATGAAAACGGCCTTTGTCCAGAAATTTCTAACAACAACACTACAGATTCGATCACCTGCTCGACGACGGTGCAGCCGACCAGCCTGCAGGAGAACCGGACCATGCTGTTTACGGTAATTTTATTCTATGAATAATCCCATAAAATCACACTCATTGAATATTGTTGATCATGGCGGATGCTTTGTGATCAATTATTGTTTTTCCACCTGTAAAATAAGATTAGGAAAAATGGTTATTTCTAATATTTTGAAATTATTTTTAAAGTTTGTCATTATTAAGAAGCTTTTTATTATATGCTGCACAAAAGTCAGAAATTCTGACTAAAATTAATTTCACGTTTTCCTCGGTAGAAATAGCGGATCATATAGCTGTGGGAATAATGCACTCTCCTCTTGTTGATCTGTAATCCTACCAGAGCCACTTGTTTTGACCGTTTTAATAGAATCTGTTTCACCGTTAGATTCAGCTGATTCATGTCTTTAGGTACTATAATTGCCAACCTTAACAATATATATATATATATATATATATATATATATATATATATATATATATATATATATATATATATATATATATATATATATATATATATATATATTTTCTGTCTATTTTCTAGGTTGATTAAAAATGTAGTTGTCATTACAAAATGTCTTTTGTAGAATAAATATGCGAATATATATTTTAAATGGCTTGTAATAAAAAGCAACCAAACTAAAAAGAAGTGCAGCATATTCCCTTCCCTTACCAAATAAGGTAATTTTCACTGAAAAAGAAACATCTTTTTTCTATAGATTATATCAACGTTTGAATTTTGATTATTTGTTTAGAATGTGTCAGATTATGGACAGAAAACACAAAAGCTATTGTTGTGGTTCAAACCTTTTGATTGTGAAATTTTAAGACCTTAAATATCTCACAGTTTTAATGTTGCTGATGAAAAACCCCCCAACATATTTTTAGTTTTCTAAGTTTACGCCATACCTGTCATATGCTTGCAACACGTTTCTGAGAGGATTTTTGTAACATTTAAGAGTTTGGATTCTGTGAACTCAGTTTACTTGAACTTGATAGAAAATAAGTGGCAAAGAACAAAAAACATGATAGAAAATAATATCGACTCAGCAGGAACAAATGCTGACTGGTGCTCAAATCTGCCAAAGCAACACTCCTCTGCCTGACCTTTACTTGCTTCCTCTGGTATTATGCTAGCATGGATTTTCCAGACTGTATTCCAGACAGGAAATGGTCATCACTGGCAGAGGAATCATCATAGTACTGCCCATCTCAGCACATATTGGACTTCTTCTTCTTGACATTCATGATTCACCCTGCCTTATCTCATTGTGTGATCTCACTACTTCCTTTTTTGGCCCAGGTTTGAACAAGCTAATCAAATAATTAAATTAGGAACAGTCTCAGTATGGGAATACGGTTTAATAGAGAAGGAAACTGGAGGAGGAGGACAAACAATGTAATTAGAAAATTTAGCAAAAAATGTATTTTTTATTTTTACTTTTTGTCCCAAAGTCACTGACTTAGGTCAGGTTCTAGTGTCCATATAGAACAATCTGTAGGGAGGTTTCTGCTCTTTAGATTCATGTGAATCGTGTGACAAATTGCCTTCTTATGTGACATCATGGAAAATTAAATGAAGTCAGCCAAGATATCAGAGAGAACTGCAGAACTCCACAAGTCTGCTGGCTCAATTTCCATATCTGTTAAGATCATTTCATAATGCCGTGAAAAGTTATTTGCTTGCTACAGATTCCTTATATTTTCACTTTTTTTCACACTTGCATGTTTCAAATGATCAAATACATTTTAGCATCAGACAAAAATAACCTAAGCACAGTAAGTGCATTTAATCATATTTTAGGATTTTTTTTGTAAATTTTTTGATGCTCAATGGAAAAATTGTAAAAAATGGCAAATTTATGGATTTCTAACAAAAGTGAAAAGAACTTTGTTGTTGACCTGATAAATCAAAATTCTCATTGCGGTGACGAGTTTGTTTTTTTCTCATGATAATAAGTGATAAAATAAATCCCCACCCTAGATGAAAGAGTGTTGTATGAAGATATAGAAGCAACAGTTTCAGAAATGAGTCACAAAGATGAAGCTTGTGCTCAAATAGTTACAAAGTGGCTTAAGGTAAAAAGTCAGTGTTTAGGAGAGTCCATGATTTCAGCACAGCTGGAAATGTGTGAGCACAGAAAGGTGTGTGTGTTATATGTGAGAGAGTGTGAGGGTGTTTACTTGACAGAACTGGGAAGAGGAATGGACCAAAATTCCAGCTAGATGTTGTGAAATGTTTATGGAAGGATATTAAAAAACATTTAGCCCAGGTGTTGAAGTCTAAAGGTTATCCTAACAAATATGTTTACACGTCTTCTCTCATTATTCTTTCATTTAGCTAATTGAAAAGTTTAGGGCTTTTCCTGAAATCCAGAAAAATCCAGATTTAATGTCAGGATGTGTATATACAGTATACATATGTGTGTCTGGTTTCAACTCTTTAGCATTTACACAATACCCCACTTCTGCACACTAAAATATTTTTCTGTGTTTCTTATTAGGTGGGCAAGTCCCAGATCTTCTTGGTCAGTCCAGACACTAAGAAAGTTGCCATAGAAAAGAGTTTCAGAGAAATCTCATTTTGCTCTCAGGTAAGAAGCTCAGAGTTTTTACCCAAATGTGCCACATTGGGTCTGTGTTTCATTTGAAATAAGTTTTGCTTCCATCTCTTTCCAGGGAATTCGTCATGTCGATCACTTTGGCTTCATTTGCAGAGAAATGGCAGAAGGCGGAAGCTGCCATTTTGTGTGCTATGTCTTCCAGTGCACTGATGAATCATTGGTAAGGAAGTCTTTACTTAGATCCTTCATTTCTGCTTTCTAACACAAATAATCAATGACCTCTGATAATATATCTTCTTTAGTTAGTTATGCAGTGACACATCATTCTGGGTTTCAAATATAGTTGTAAAATATATTGGTAAACATGATCTGTACAGTATTTATTTTAATTTCACTTTTTTAGGCTAATTTCTGGTGGGGTGGGGGGTTTTTCTGTTTGCATCAACTAAACTCCGATGATCTTCTGTTTTCAGAAATGAATTGTTTGATCACAATTATATTTTAATTAATCATTTGTCAAACGTACGACAGAATGGGATAAAGGTCCTCTGTGTTGCTGTTGTAGGTGGATGAGATCATGTTGACTTTGAAGCAGGCGTTCTCTGTGGCTGCCCTACAGCAGAACGCAAAGACCCAGAGCCAACAGTGTGACAGCTGCCCCATTCAGCAACTCCACAAGCTGTGTGAGAGAATAGAAGGTAGCAAATATGTAGTCAAGCAATATATTCAATTATATTTGATAGATGAAGAACCAAACATTTTGAATGCACAACAAATCTGAAATAAAAAGACTCTTTCTCATACTGTCTGTTTATTCTTTTGCAGGTTTGCACCCTTCCAAAACAAAGCTAGAGCTTCAGAAGCACTTGGCCACTTTAGACAATGATGAGCAGGCTTCAGTCTTTGAAAACACTATGGTAAGATGTCTGTGAATCTGAAGGACATGTTGTAGCGAGAACACAAACCAGTCAGTCGGCAGGTTGTTTATCATGACTCAATCAAGTGTTTCCTCCTGTGGGGTTACACACACACACACATCATACATTATTAGAATATTTCAGCCAACCAGTGCTGCGTGCTTACTAGTTTCAGTTGGTTTATGCTTTTAACTGTCTTTGGCTAAAAAAATCATTGGAATTGTTTGATTACATCCGTTTCAACACAATTTTTAGTCTTTCCTGTGATTATGTCACAGTTCAGCTGTAGAGGAATGTGGATCCTCATTTCTCTGTGGTACAGCTGACATCTGCTGGTGATCTGGATGAACTACATCAAGAACTGCTCATTGGGATTAATACATTATAGGGGAGCAGAAGTACTCATACCAATTTGACTGTTTACACATTAAACCCACACAATGGAATGTTATGGACCAACACAAAGTGGTGCATAATTGTGAAATGGAAGAGAAGTTTTTTAAAAAATGCGTGATATATTTCACTGATTTGTTATCATTCACAATGAATCAAGACGTTTTAGATTCTAATTTAGTTCTAGACTTTGACTTGGTCATTTTAAAATGTGAATATGCTTTTATGTACAACACAATATTATAGCTCTGGCTGTTTGCTTAGTGTCGGTGTCCTGCTGGAAGGTGAAGCAAATAACCGAATATTTTCTGTCTTTGATCGTATTTTTAAAATGGTGACCAAATAATCTGAAGGTCATTTTGACAAATTATAATTCACAAGCCAGACCACTTGGACATTTTCAACTTTGTACATTGCTTAGGTAGCTAAACCAATCAGGAAAAAAAAAAAAATCCCATTTGGCCATAATTTCCGAACTGGATACCTTACACTCAGTCGTCCCAAAATCCAGGAACTGACGGCGTGTTGAAGAATTATGGTGCAGCTGGACCACGAACGCACAAGCAGAACATGCAGCAGGATTTTCCTCCCTCTGAAGCGAGTGCTTGTGGGATCAAGCCCCTTGTTCAAAGAATCTTGCCGTTTTCTGATTATTTCACTTAGAGAAATATTCCCTGATTTCAAAACTTTACCTGAAGTGGCGCTTGTAATTCTAGTCTCTGGTCTGGCAGCCGAGTGCTGGTTCAACCTCCAAAGCAAAAGTCCAAAACTTCAGGACAAAAGCCTTGTCCAGCAACCTATGTCTCAGTATTTTTGTGGTTCTGTTTTCTATTTTTCATTGGTAGATTGAACAGTGCTTTTTAAGAGATATAGAGCTTGGGATATTATTTTATAACATAATCCCTGATCCCTAACCTGTCTGCTGTGTTTTTTGCTTTTCATGATGCTGCTTGTTCAGTAATGTTCTCTAGCAACCGTCTAAGCTGGATTTATTCTGATGTTAAATGACTTCTGAAGTCAAGTCTTTATCCTGGATTTTTTGTTGAGATATGAGAGCAAAAGTTTCTGAATGCTTTCTGAGTGCTTTAACCTTTTGGAACTGCGTATCATCTTCTGTGTGTTTTACAGTTGTGCATTATTTTGTCCTGTATGCCATATAAAATCTCCAATAGGATACAGAAATCTGTGTTTGTAATGTTATAATGTGAGGTTTAAATATCTGTAAACATTGTAGTTGTGCTGGGGGCCAAAAATAGAGAAAACGCTCATCCATCTTGTATTTCTGCTTGTCAAACAGAAATGTTTTCAGTCAGAATTGCCAAATAAACCACATGTTCTTTGTTAGCATGGTGCTTCTATCTTGGTATCAGTTACATGGTGACTATGTAAATATGTAACAAAAAACAGACTATTGCTTTAATTGTCTTTTGCAAACCAAGCTGAAGGAACAAAGGAAATGAATCCTGTTTTGATTTATATTCTCCCCATAACAATGTCATTGAATGTTCAGTGTTTTTATTCCTGCTGTTTTACTCAGATAAAAAAAGCTCTGTTTATATGTCTGAACTAAATACTTCCTATGGTTTATAAAATATTACTCTACGTAACTTTAAATCTGTATTTTGCTCTGGTGTGTTCAGCGGGCTCGTCCTAAGAGCGATCAGGAAGAAAATGAACTAGTGATGTCCTCCCTAAGGAATATGTATGAGGAGAAACAGAAAGCTCATCAGCACTCTTCTCTTGACAACAGCAAACAGGTATGACCTGCACACCTCCTAATTCATTTTTCTGATGTTGGGAGCAGCATTTTGGATAGGAAGGTTAAATTTGGACCTTCCTATTTTAACTGATCATGATGCGAGTTTGCTTGTTTTTTTTGTGGCCAATGTTTGTTTGATCCATGCTGTGTGTGCAGGTCTCTGAAGATGCAGCTCCTGCACCTCAGGAGACACAACAGCAGAGCAGCGGTCGGCAGCGGCTGGAGCAGTTCAAGTCCAGAGCAAAGCGCTCTCTTACAGAGTCCTTAGAAGGCATCTGGAAGGTACTAGATTATATTCTGCCTCATTTAGAAAGCTGTTTTGGACAAGTTTGCACTTATAATGTTTTCTTTCCCATTAGGTAATACAGTTTAAGCTTTATTTCTATATAAATGCTTTTTCACCATTTTAATAAACGTTAAAATAAAATTAATCAAAACTAGAAACAACCTCAGAGAAACGTGGAAATCTTCATTGACCAGGAAACGCCTGATTGGTGCATCTACAATTTTTCTTCTAGTCTTTGAATCTAATCCAGAGTTTTGAAATGATGCTAAGGTAATGTTTGATCTTGTGATCTGTCTTATATGTATTATTCTTAGAAATGAGTGCATTAATTCATAATATGCCTTTAGAGATTTATAGCACATGTGAACTGATGAACGTACTTAAAGTGATGTCCAGAGCGACTCATTTCTGGTTTTTGTAGGGAAGCAACAAGGCCAAACCTCAGAGGGAAAGCAGTCAGGGAAGTGAGAGCAGCTCTTCTTCTGGTGCTGTCAACAGTAGCAGAGGTCAGCCGTGCTTTGAGGACCCCATAACTCCCTCACCTCATCTACGACCCACCAGCCCACTCAGGTAAACCCACATGAAGGCTAAAGTTTGGTCATTTGTAATGTTTATTGCATGTAGTTTGAAGCATTTTGCTCATATGTGTGAACTAACTTCTATTTTCTACCTGGTGATTATCTTAAACAGTTTTTTAGCTTCATATGCTTACTGAAACATATGAAAGCTAACTTTAGTGTCCATGCCATCTATTTATCCCTGCTGTCTTTCCTTGTCATCTCCTCAGAGGCCACAACTCCACTGGAGACTTGAAGCTTCTTGTCTCGTCTATTCCTCTGTCTTCGTCGTCCTCCTCTCTACCCGGTGATCCCGAGCCGCAGAGTTTCCGCCGACGGGCCAGCACCTTCAGTCATTCCCCCACCCCATCCTCAGTGCTCGAGGACTCCCCCCTATACATGCAGACTCATTCGCCTCAGGAACTGAGTGCAGCTACGAAGCCCAAGCTCGTACGACACTACTCTGTGAGCACAGACAATCCTCACCAAAGCAAGTAAGGAGTTCATGTTTTTATATAGAAACTATAAATTTGTGTAAAGGAAACTTAAAGCTATAAAGATGACCATAAATTGGTATTTGTCAGGAAAAACCGGAACAACTAAGGTAAGTGTTGCAAAACCAGCTGGCTAAGTATGCATCAGTCTGTCCATTTTTTTTTTTTTGGTTTCTTTTTACTGCTGTTTGGAAGCACGCTAAGCAGAGATTGGAATTTGTTCAGCCAACTGGACTTGTTCTTCAGCATTGTTTTGGTTCATCTGCAAACTGTGTCAAAGTAAAGTTAATGACCTTAGGTTTGACAGCAACAATTAGATTTTGATATTATCAAGAAGTGTGATAATTAAGTGTTTAATACATTTCCAAGTTTCCTCTTTCTAAGAATGAAGACGTTTGTAATTTTCTTTGAAGGTACTCCTAAATTATGAGATACAAAAGCTAAAAGAAATTCAGAAAATCAAATTGAATGATTTGTAAAGGGTGCATCAAATATTTATTTTCTCCACTGTGTCTGAGAATAGGGCAGGCATAACATGACCTCTTGACTTTAGTCATCAGCTGCATCTCTTTTCCCCTGAAACTGCTGCAAACCCATTTCCTCTTTTCTTTTTTACTTGTGAAACCTGCTTGAAGCTATATCACACTAACAAAGCAACTGCACAACATTTCACCTCTTCCTTTTTTTTTCTGTGGTGTAGAGTCAATGGGTCACGGCTTCCTAGTCCTTCAGAGCGGGAAGTTTCTAGACTCAAACTCAAAACTATTCAAATTTTCTCAGTTAACATATCTTTACTGGGACAGTAATTAGGGTCAAACTTGGCTGGAAGTTAGTATACTACAATTTAGTAACATGTACTGTAGTATATTAAATTGCATAACTGAATTTGTCAGTTTATAATACTTTACTATCAGAATGTCATTAGATTACATATTTGGTATATTTAGATCTTTTCAGTTCTGAAAAAAAATCAATATATTTTAATATAAAGGACAAAAATAACAGAAGAAACTGTTTCGTGTGCATTTCATTGTATTCTGATGTTTTATGAATTACAAACCAATTTCTAAAACTGAATTATATTTGCTGTAAAAGTTAATCATCATTACTCTTCAACTATCATATGTTTGAGGTTTGTATATTGGCAGTACAGTATAAATATATTTTAAATAAATTGTAGGATCTAATTTTTTTTAAGTATCTTGCATCATATTTTTATTTCCTAATAAACGTTGAACTTGATGTCCAGTCTGTTTGCATTGCAACACATTTACAAAGTTGGAAATCATCTTTATGTATTCTATGAAATGGGATTACCCTAAGCGTTTGATTACTTGTTCTTACTTACATAAATATTAAAACAAACCAGATTTGAAACTCTTCATATCATCTTCCTTTTTACAAATTCTAAAAAAAATTTTGTTAAAAGGCCCAAAGTCTATGACTCTCTTCTTTTTTATTCCTTCTTTATTTGCACCAATTTTCAGAAATCTCCCAACCGACTCCACCCTTGCTCCTCTTCCTCCCTTTCCTTCATGCCATTCTCCTCTCCTCCTCCATCATCCTTCCTCACCTTCTGCTGGAGCCCGTTTCAATAAAAGAAGGTGAGAGTGTGGTTTTCAGTTTACTTCTCTGCAGTATCATTTCATTAACTCTTTCTTTAAATGCAACATATCTTTGTGTGAAGTGGGTCCATGTTTTCCTTTCCTCATCTGTGTTTTGCCTCCTCTTCCATCACGTCCATCTCAGTCCTCTTGGTGGTCTCCGTGCCCGTCTGCACTCCTCCTCCTCTGTCCCTAACTTTCTGAAATTTCAATTTCTGGCTCCTGTCCAGGAGAACGATTGTCCCGAGCCCAAAAGCAGGTACACATATACACTGAATCATCATATCTATGTGGGTGTGCCAAGTGCTCCATGAATCCCTTCTCTTTCATAACTCATATATGTGTAAACTGTAATGTTTTGTCCCGTCTTACATAATGACAGCTTATGTTTCCATCTGTAACCACACTTGTGTGTTTGTGCTTTCAGGGATGTTGCAGCTCTGTCTACATCAAGAGCAGCTTGTGTGGCCGGTGACAGTCCACTGCGAAACCACAGACACTCGTGGAGGCAGCAGATCTTCCTGCGGGTTGCTACTCCTCAGAAAGGCACAGACCCCACTGGTAGGAACTCACAATATTTAATAAATGTCCTCTTTCTTCCCAATGTAATTTCATTATTTTCTTGATGTAGACAATATTTTTTATTTCTCTTATTGTACAAGTTATAAAATCAACTCTTTTTCTGTCTAAAAATGTTAGTCAAAATGGTAGGAGAAAGAAGAAGCACATGCAGGCTGCAATGACAAGACTTTTCCACTCTGTGTCACCCTTTTGTTCAAATTAATGAAGTGTTTTTTTTTTTCATCTTTACCGGAGACTTTTCTGTACCACACAAAATCCTCCATGAGATATTAAATGCACAGATGATATTTTTTACACTATTGTAAAGTAAGGTAACACATTACGACACTTTATGGAACCAAAAGAACTCAGAGCAGTTATCTGCTCATACATCGACGTAACCTGCTGAAGTATCAGAACCGAAGTTTCATATAGACTAGAAGCAAATGATAGAAAATATCTTTAAATCATCACTTATAGAAATAGGCACGAATCGTACCTCCACAACGTTTTTCTGAAACTTTTCCACTTCTGCGAGTTTAGTGTCCCATTTTAATGGACAAATTAATTCACAAGTTAAAAATAACAATCCAACCCAGTTTTTGGTCACTTTGACGTTAGCAAACATCATCAATTATATTTGATAGTTTGCACAACAAATTATTATTACCTACTCAATCAAAATAAATGATATTCTAATACCTATTCCAAATATATAATTCATAAGGCAGCACAGTTTCTACTATTTTGGTACTTTGTCCTGCAGTACTGGTGTAAAGGACTGCATACTTGTTGACCAGTTAAAATTTACGTTTGGAAAATTACAGGACACATAAATCAGACTCGTACTCTTGAATAAACCCAGCGCATTTAATAACAAAGCTCTTCTTAGAATGGATAAAGCTGAGACTAACCAGCAGCTTACACTTAATATCTGAAAGGTTTATATGAATTATAGGATTAGCATGACACCCTGCAGGGCACACATGTTCAAATCTCAAATCCCAGATAATCAAATTCATTCATTAGCTTCTCTCTTCTTAACGAGGGTTAAAACTGAAAGCATATGTGGAAGGTATTAAAAATCTCATTTTGATGAAAATAAAATAATCAAGTATAAAAATTGCCAGTTTTCCATACATATTTCTTTTTTCCCTTCCTAACTTATTCTCAAACTCCACTTTTTCAAACTACAAAGGATCCCTGTATGTACTCCATACAAGGACATTAATCTTTTGACTACTTGAGCTGCCAAAATGTATTTTTCTATGCACAATTTATGCTTAAAATAATCAAAACAAAGAGTTGCCAACATGCAACCCAACAAATGAGTTTAGTGTCTCCAAGGGTGACTTGCATTTGTTTTATTGTAAACAAATGCTGACAGGTGATTTATGTTTCTAAGTTGTCGAGGGTTAAGTCAACAATCCTGTCTTGTATTTTTAGTCAGGCAGAAAATTTGACAGCACTGTCAAACCCCAGGCTACTTCAGCACTGTTCTGTTAAAGTATTTCTCATAATTTTAAGCAAGTAATTTGTTTAATATTATGCCATATCAATCACCTGTCGCAGAATTTGTTCACAATAAAATTTATGCAAATCATCCTTGGAAACACTAAACTTATTATTCTTTAACTTGCATAATATTAAACCTTATGTTTTTTTTAAAAACAGATTCTGGCAGCTCAAGCTGTTGAATTGATGTTCTTAAGCTGAGTTTGGTCTAAGCACTTTGTATTGCCTTGTTGCTGAAAATGTGCTATATAAAAAAAATTATCTTTACCTTTTTAAGTAGCTGTGACAGGTTTTGTCATCTCTGTTTGAATTTGCACATTGCCATAAATATTGTTTTTCCAACAAAAATAGCCCTTTTAAGCACTTTTTTTTTTAAATGCCCGCTAGAGATGCCATAGACCGTGGTGTTGATCTTTTCACGTTAGTTGTATGTTTACCAAACAAACACGGTAATTAGAAGTAAGTCACAACCATGTAATTATGACAATAAGAAGGGATGGGATTCTGCTGCTTCATGCACATTCTGGTGGAGCCATGACTGTCCGAGGTTAAATAATCCTGATTTTTGTTTTTCAGTTTTGCTTTAGAGTTATTTATTAGAGAATCTCCTCACTAGATGTTGGTAGTATTGTATCGTTTGCTCAGAGAGAGTCTTGGGAGCTCTGTGATAATCCAAAGAAGGTTTTGTAATTGATATTGTGATTCCAATGTATTAGTGTAACAGTTTCATGTGCTCCTGATATTGTCCAATCTCACTGTCAACATGTCCAAATACAGCACGACCCCTTACAAAAAAATATCAAAAGACTGAAACGGAAACTTTGCTGTAAAATATACAACCTTCCTGTTGTCTCCTTTAAGTCTTGCTCTCTTTCACTTTCTCACAGCCCTGATAAACCTTCGACGTGTCTCAGCATGTCGGAGGTGTAGAAATCGCAGTTTTCTATCACCACAGAGACTGAAAATAATTCAATTTTAGCCTTCCTCCAGAGCTAACAACTTCTGCTCCAAAACTGTTGTCATGACGATCTGGTCGCCGTTATATACTGTGCGCTAACTCATCAGACCGTATAGTAGTTATTGAAAAAGAATGCAATGGCTTGAACTAGGCCATTACAATGGAAAGATTGAAAACTTAAACAAAGTGGATAGTAAGAATATTGACATTCATTTATCACATTGATTCTCCAGCAGAATGTATTATTTTGTGCAATTTGTCCGTCTTGTATTGGCAACACAGAAAAACAATCCATTTCCCCTGTTTGAATTAGTACAATTTTAACGCCAGCAAAATATTTGTAAATCTCTGCTGTTCTCAACAGCTAACCTTGCTAACATGGCTACCTCACACTGTTTAGGGTGCTTTACCTTTTCCAAACCAGATATTTACCTAAAATATCCAAGAAGCATAGTTAAAATGTTCACTTCTAGTTCTTATATGATGGAGATAACATTATTTCTTGCATGAGTCACTGTGTAAAAATCCCACCACTTCCTGCAGTGCCTTTATGTTACCACTGGGATACATCAGCAATTTTTATTTCTACGCATGATGACTTTTACATTAATCACAACTATAAATATTTTGTTTTATGATCACCTCCTCTAATGCAGCCATAAAACCATTTATACCAATATGAAGGTTGTTTTCTGCAGAGCTAATTGTGACTTTAAATGTCCTCCCCATGTCTTCACCACCATTCACACCCACGCAGGATTTTCTCTGGGGTGGTAACTTTATCTAGCGAGTACGTTGGGGAATGTGGGACTATTGTGTCCTTTTTATCTGGCATCCCACTGCTGTTCATTAGGGAGTAGGGAGGGCGTGCCTGTTTTCTGTTCATTACGCTTCCCTCCTTTAATGAAACCGGTAAGGAGCAGGGAAGACATCTGTCTGCAGAAATAAAAAGATCTGAACCAAACATTGAGTTTTGAGTCAGCAGTAGGAAAAACAGAGCTTTTAGCGGGTCACTGCAAAGGACTTTGTGCTGGCTGAACGCAGCCAACTTGGTTAAGTTGGGTGTGTTTTTGTGAGCTCATGGGTGTGTCTAGAGAGTGTGTGTTGGCATGGGATAGTGGTACTTCAAGGTCATGTTGACAGTCCACACACAGACAGCGCCAGAGGAAAGCACCAGTCTTGTTGACCCACTTTGTATGTTTTGTGTGTGTTCAACAATGTTCTGGCAATGTTGTTTGCCCAAGAAATGGCCTGTGCCACTTTGCAGAAGTGAATGGGTGTGTTGTATACAGGCATACACAGAGCTTTAACGATAAATAGGATGAGAAAAACTATGCGTTTTTGTTTTTGTTTTGTTTTTTTAATGCAGGCGAGCCTCCAGCTATGAAGGATTTTTTCACACTCCACTCCTCACAGAGGTTCTGTTGCAACAGTGTCACTGTCTGAGTTTGTCTAACAAATGCATACCTCTATATCTCTCACAGGATCTAAATAGCTTTTATCTAAATTTGTGTGTTCGTCTGCATCACCCCTGAATCTGTCTGCACGTTTACTTCTGCAGAGCTATAATTCTTTATAGTGATGGCTGGTTTCAGCATGTCTGAGAAACTCTCTGATGCAGACATAAAGAGATAACTGTGCATAAATTGTAAACCTGGCACAGAGTACACAGTTGCAATCCTGTTTGTCTATCAAGGTTTCTCTGTTTTGAAAGTTGTTGTTTTTTTTCCAAGAACTGTCTTGCATTTTATAAAATTTCCTCAGAAGAACTTAAAAAAAAAAAATCAAGATCATATATGCATACCTGTCTAGCACAGAGATAAGTGTGGGTGGATGCTTGTTTGTGCGTGTAGATGCCAAGGTAATCAAACTGATCATGATTTTCCTAAGAACTAAATTATGAAGCGCCATCTAGATAACTGGTATGTCCCTCCTCTAAACAACACAAGGTATTTTGAGGGGTGGGGTCCACCCAGCACTTTGAGTCACACAAACCTTTTTTTATTAGAAGTGTCCTTCCGCTGTGTTAATTATCCTCGCGCTTCAAATTTTACTCTCTTGTGCTGTCAGTTGTAAACCGCTCTATTTGTTTTTTTTCATTTTTTGATTCTTTGATTTTAAACATTTCACCCCAGAATCAGTTTGTCTTTCCTCAAAATATATAGCTTTTAAAAATAATAAATGGACAGGTAAATCAACCCCAACACTCTCCAGAGGATAGATCTAAAGCACACACAGGTGGGTCAGTAAATAGATGCAAATCAGCTATTAAATGGTTAGCAGTGCAGTTTTCTACTTCTAGTTGCAGTCACTTACATTTATCACCAGACTTCTGGGATTTTTGCATAATGAGATGCGTAATGATTGCAGCTTAAAATCACAAACTAAGATCACACATTACTTTTGATTCTAGAATTAAAGCGATAATTTTTAAACATATATTTTGTTTTCCATTTCAGAGCGGGTGGATCCCTGCCTAGATGGGGGTCTGATATGTGTGGGCCAGGCGTCAGGAATAGGAAGTGGAGACTCAAGCATGAGAGCCGTTCCAGAGGAGGGGACGAAGAGGAGCAAAGTGGAGCTGAGGGAGCTGTGGAGGAAGGCCATCCTACAGCAGATCTTGCTGCAGCGAATGGAGAGTGAGAACCAGAAACTGCAAGGTGAGATGGAAGCATGGACAAGTTAAATGTTACCTGGACGTGTCTTAATGAACCAAACCTGCTTGATATTTGCTCATAGATTTGCAAAAAATTCTAGACGGCTGTTACATAGATACAGCAGCACACGATGTGGAGGAGGGAATCTATATGTAAAGACAATTCTGGCCTTTTTATTGGAAATAACACCAGCTTAATATACAAACTTAATAATATAAACTCATTGCAAATGTTAATGGATTTGAAATTATGAATTTATCATCATAAATTTAATAAGATACACAGAGAAATGGGCTGGTGATCAGAATCAGCAGATTTTCTAGATTTTCTACTCAGTTCTACCTGACTTGTTTGGCAGGAAATGACAAAATTGTAATAAGTAAATGCATCATACATAAACCATCTCCAATCAGCAGCTCAAAACTTACCAAAATATTATTTCATCTTAAATACCAAAATCTATTTAAACAAAATCTTTTTACAGTATCAGCGTCTTAAAGTTGCCAGTGCTTCATTTATAAAAAAAAACTATCATTCTATCAGTCAAAACAAATTATTCTTTGACGCATTGCCTGTTAAGATGTGCATTAAATAAGATTCTGTAATTAAGGACACACCTTTTCTCGTGTAAAACCTGCCACAACCACAAATTAATAGAGCATATTATGTTTTGTTTGTGACGTTGCATGTGTTTAACGGGAAGTAAAACTTCAAGGTGTGCCAGGTGCTCCACCTCTTTGATGACCGAGTTGGCATGGAGCTACACTTCAAGTAGCTGTTTATCATTGCCATAACTACCTGTCTTACTTGTAAACCCCTAAATGATACACACCCATCACGCAAATAGAAATGATCACCTCCGCAGTCGGGTGGAGTCGGAGATATTGGCATGTTATTAAAAATAAAAACTGCTGAGTCTCTGTAAGCTAACAAATTTTCTACAGTCGTACGCCCATGTTCGCATTTTTACCACATTCAATCTTCCCGGCACAGTGCTTGTTTGCTTTTTCTTATTTTGGAGCTCCACCTTTGTGTCCTATTTCTGCCTGTTAGTCTGTGTGCAGCTCAGTTCGTCTCTCTGCCCTGTTTTTGGGTCAGCTATGAATGCACATGTGTGCGTCCCTCCTTCATTATGTGTGGATCTTTGTCAGCTCCTGGGTGGGGTATCCTGTCTTGTTTTGTGTTATCAAAGGCGGAGTGTTCCGGCAGCAGAGAAAGGGAACGAACCAGAGAGTAGGAGGCTAGGAGAGACTGGAAGGTGAAGTCACTGCACGCCAGCTGGGCTGCTGCCAAAGAGCGAGTCTTGATGGACTTGATTCTGCTTGCTCCAGGCAGATAAGACAGACAGCCTCTATTCTTGCTCTGGGTGTGTCAACCACCAGCTCCTTCCAGTCTTTTATTTAATTTTTTTATTGTCCTCTTTGCTTTCCAGGTTGTCTCCATTGCATATCTCTCTTTGACTGCTGATTTTTCACTTTATAATCAAAATTCCATTGCAACTTTGAAAAATATGGAATTTGATTTTGATGTTTTACAAGTCTTGATAAGTTTGGGAAAAGAAAATAGAGCCTATATATTCATACTTTATTTCTATTTTCTGTTTTAAAAGTTATATCCATCTGTCTGTCATATATCTCTTCTTTCCCATCTACGGTCCCGCTTACTTTCTTAAGCTTTCTCACATGGTTTTTCAGGCTTGTTCAAGATATTTTAAGCTTGAACTCACTCAATATATAGATCTACATGGCATTTTAATGTGTATTTTATTGATTTTTAGTTTTTGTACATCACAAATCAGTGGGAGAAAAACTACTGAGGCTCCTAGTTTGTGTTGCAGGTGTTTGAGATTTGATTCCTGAACATAATCCTTTCTGATGATTGTCAGTGAAGGCCATTAGCATCATGAATCTATTAGGCCAAATACTTACTAAATACTACTTCAGTCTGTGAAATTATGGTCTTTGAATGTGAAAAATTTGAAGGAACTTTTGAAAGCATTTCAGAAAAACTATTTAAACTTTCTAATGCTCTTAATCCGGCATTTAATATACTTATTACATATTTTTGGTTACTTGTGTTAAAAGCAGCCTACCAACGTGGTTGTGGTGTGACCTCAGTTGTCTCTGGATGTTTTTAGCTACAAGTGTGTGATGCAGTGATGATGCTATAATACCTTCCATTTCCTGGAAGATATAAAAGGACAGTTTGTAATGCAACACGCTACACTGTCTCCATCCTGTCCCAAAGTGCTCATATCACTCCTCCAGATTCCCGGCCAAGTCGCACTGGGTGTACGCCGCACATGACTGGAAAGAAGGAAGGAGAGAGAGCACGGGTCATGACTGACACAAATGTGGAATTATCTGAGTGAGGAGAGCGAAGCAGAAAGAAACAGAAGCAGAGATGAATTGTGAAGAGCCTGGGGAGTCAGAGAGGAAGGGTGCGGTCAAAAAAGAGAGGAACAGCAGAGGGGTGTTGGGTGTTTTCTCACCTTCTTTGATCAGGGTTGTGAAAATGGTAACAGAAATCATAGTTTTGTGTTTTTTTTGTTTCATCAATCTGACACTTCTGGGCTTGGTTACACCATGCAAATGAATTTCCCTCAGCAGGAAGAGGTTGTAGCCATCTAGCTATAATGACACTAATGTTCAATAACATACAGGAGTTAAGTTTTCTTTTTTTTTTTTTTTTTTTTGCTTGTTGGAAATTACAGATATCCGAAGCATAATATTACTGAGTCTAACTTTTCCAGAAAAAAAATATTTGTATGGCTGTTAAATAATGTTTCTACAATTCAAAAAATGTACCTTCTAATTATGAAGATGTGGCATGTATCAGCTTTGCAGCCACCACCCAGAGCTTTCTAATAAATAACATTGTGTTATTGTCATGCTAAGTGTGAAGCCAAAGAGGGACGAGGTCAGAAAAAGAAATGAATAAACGTGTGCCAAGGCTGGAAAGAAAAACAAGATATTCTGATATATCAGACTAATATAACCTGAGTAAATGCAGTTTTAAATGATGATTCTGACAAAATGTTTATACATTTATTCCAGATGTAACTGGACCATGCAAAATATTTATGCTTTTTTACATGTCAGTCTATCAAACATTTTGTTGGAGATCATCAAGATGAGTTTTGGACCCTTGTGTTCTTGATCAGCAGTGGTTTTCATTTTGGATGTTTTCTTTTTTTTTCATACTGATCGTTGAATCATGAATAATTAATGATAGCAAATAAGAATTTGTTTACAGTAAAATCCTGGGTAGAAAATATATTTGCACCACTGATCCAGCTGGCGATTATAAACTCTTCCAATTACATAAAGGTAGCAAATATTTCCTATCAGGTGATCATGTGACAGCACAGACAGCTCTGACTGAATCAAAGCATTGGTCTGTGACTGGTTTGGTGTATTCAGAGATTTACGTGTGTTGTTTTTGTGTTTGCTCCACAGCCTCAGAGAGCGATCTGCAGAACAAGCGCCTGAAGCTGGACTATGAAGAAATCACTCCATGTCTGAAGGAGGTCACTGTGGTGTGGGAGAAACTCCTGAGTACACCTGGCAGAACAAAAGTCAAATTTGACACAGAGACCATACATGCTGCAGTTGCACAAGGTACTCGATTGACTTCTCAGATAGATGCATACAGCAGTGCTGCATGGAACTATTTGTTCAGCCCTAAAAGCAGCAAACATTCGCAAATATTGACCTAGACGTGATGTAAGGACCGTGCTGATTAAGTTTCTTTTCTCCTCGAAACTCATCTGAGTCACTTCAGATTTAGAGTTTCTGTTTTCTACATACCAGGGCGCAGCAGAGTTCTAGATACTTATTCATCTGTATTCTTCATACTTTCAGCACCTTTTTATAAAACTACCCACATGGTGAACATTTTTTTTCTTCATTAGCAAAAGAAAAACCCCACAGTATTTATGTAAATTGAATTCTAAATATTATTGATTTATATTTTGTATAGCATATTTTGCTAGATGATGTGGGATTGTACAGGATATGAATGGGGAGACGGGGAGACAGTGGTGAGGTGTGCAGTCGGAGTCAGAGACTTGGTTAAAGTACGGATCTCCTCTGACTCTTTTTGTTTTGGAAAGTTGTTTCTATTTTGGTTGAAAGCCTTGATTGGCTACATGTTGTCACTTATGTGACAATTACCTTTCATTCATTTTACACATTTTCTTTTCTTTCTTTTTTTACCGCCTTTAGCTGTCTGGGGGTCAGTGCTCTGTTTTGTCCATTGTGCAAAATCATAATCTCTTTTACTTATTTTTTTTATTTTCTTTTAATATTAGGAAGATTATCTCTTGACATTAAAACTAATCTGAACAGTGGTGGACTTGAACTCATGCATGACAGCTAGAGAGTGGAACCTTTAGGAAGAAATACAATAAATGTTAATATAAAAATCAAACAAGTAATTTGATTTTAAATAAGTCCCAAAACTTCAGCAAATGTGAAAATATTTCCCTAAAAACCTTTAGATGCACTAATATCTCATATTAGTGGTGCTGGGTGATAAATCAATTTTATTAATCAAATTTTCTGTTTATGAAGATTACTTTTTTTTGAAAACCTGGATTCATAGTTCAGAGTGATGTCAGCGCACCAACTGTCTTGTTTTACAGCTTGTATTTAGTTTAGAATTCAAAGTTGAATCTGAATTCAGGTCAACTCCCAAAAGGAATGACTAAAATAAAGGTAAGTTTTTCAAAATACTTTCTGAAAGGCAGGGGGGAATAAATCCAGCAAGTTCAAAATAGGAAATTGTATCTTGCTCTGCTCATCTCAGTCGTGTTATGGACATGTTATACAAGTACAGGTCATAAACCATATGTTACAGTCTGATGTCAGATCTTGGTCTCATTAGCATTTTTAGGCATATTTGTCCCAAATCTAAGCATCACTTTTCTGCCTGTTCCTGACAGGTGTGCCAAGACAGCATCGAGGTGAGATCTGGAAGTTCCTCTCTGAGCAGTATTTACTCTGGCAGACGGTTCCCTCTCGGCCCCCCTCCAACCACACTCCATACAAAGAGCTGCTGAAGCAACTCACCTCGCAGCAGCACGCCATCCTCATAGACCTCGGTAACATAACCGCACCAAAAGGAACATTTTTACAATCACATATATATTCAGTACTATATTTATTTACTTTCACACGTCTTAAAATGTGCCTTAAGTCCTGCTTTTACCTTTTTTCAAAAGAAGAGTTTTTCTGCTAGAGGCAAGAAGTCTTTTTTTTTTTTTTTACTATCCTGAAAATTGATGTCTTTTATTAGTTTTTCAGAGTTTTGTTCCATAAATTGTAGGGGTGCAAATGATAAAAGACATCATGAAGCATCATTTATAATAAAACTTTCAAGATAAACCAACAACTCTGTCTTCATCTTACGATCACATGAGGTCTAAAACATGACATTCTCTTGTTTAAACACGTCTTCCATATTTTATTACTTTCTGCACGAAGGATTTCTGCTGCATTAGAGTTTGTAGTTGTAGTGATAAACAGAAGATGAGGAAAATCTGAAGGCGTATAAACACTTTTGCAAGGCATTGTATGTGTTTACTTCTGTTTGGTGCTTTTCAAAAGATTTGATGTGGACAGTATAAACAGTATTGGCAGTATTTTTCTTTAACTTCAGTCTAACAGCAAAACTACATCTAACACCTACCACCCAAAAAGCCACACATGCGTATATAGTACCTACACCCCACCCATATATCACCCTCATACTTATGTGGGTGCCACCCACACATCTATCCCTGCTGCATTTAACCTCCAGTGTTTTTTGTTTTTCACCTTGTGTCAATCATCTGGTTGAGCAGCAGATAGGACCGTGACAACGTGCGAGTCGCTTTACCGGCACAGCCTGTTGAGGAGGTGTGATGTGTTGTGAAGCTCATTGTTTATGATATTGAGGAAGCAGAACAATATATCAGTCAAAGCACTTGACTTAAAATGCAAATTTTTCTTGGAAACAATTCAAGTGTGTGAATTAGAGTGCTTTGACATCTGATTCAGACGCTTTTGTATGATGTGGCTGCGGAGTCGTTTTATGGTATGTTCAGAAACGTAAAGCCCTCTGAGCGCATTCCTCACATACGAACTCACAGGTTCCTCATTTTATTCTTCTCACATCACAAGTTTAGGTCTTCAGTCTTAAAGTGGACATGCCTTCTGATTTCATAGTATATTTTTACACAAGTCCATGTTTAAATAGCTTTCCCTAATTAATAAAATCATTATTTGAAAGATGCTTTTGGGAGTTCCTCGGGTTCTCTTTGTTTTTTATTAAAACTTGGAACGATTATCTGAAACATTTAAATATCGGGAAAATTAGAGGAAATCTGTCACGGAGCAAATACTTTTTCATGTATCTGCTCTGTTACTGAGCCTCTCATAGTTTCCCAGTTAAAGTTTTTAAACAGTGGTGAGTTAATCATAGTGTGAGATGCCGCTTGTTTAGTTTGCAATAACAGCATTCATTTAGTGAACGCTTGGTCGTTTGTTGCAAATGATGCATCTGCATCTAAAAAATACTTCTGACATCAACATGTGAAAAGTTCAGCCCTTTCTGCTGGACTTTTAGTGGAGCTGATCTGTTGATTATTTGGATTAACAATCAGATAGTGAAACGTGATTAAGAGGAGATTTTATTTTTTACAGAATTTGAACAAGGTGAAGCTAAATTTATGCCACTTGAGGAGTTCTGATTAGAACATATTTGCAGACAAATAATGTCTTTATCTTAAATGCAAGATATATATTTTTACAGTTTTGGTTTGATTACTTTTCCGAATGTTTTTTTTTTCCAACAAGGGGCCTTTTTTTGAGTCTGTATAATTCAGTTAATGATTAATCGATTATTAAATCAGTTGATGGTTATTTCAATAATCAATTAATCACAAATAATCGGATTAAACATTTCAGTCTGCTGGCCTTCAGTGCTCAGCAGCAGGCAGAGTCACTGCTCTTTAGTCAACACAGCAGGAAACAGTTCTGGTCTCTCCAGAACTTTCTCTGGTATCTTTTTTAATAACAATTTGAAAGAAACGGTTGGTGGTTTTAAAGTGGTAGCTTTTTAAAACCTTTGAAAGCCGTCCACTCTTATTAATATTTTGTGATTAATTTTAGCTCTAGTTAAGGCGCTCTTAAAGGTTCCTTTAATGATAAATAAGATGGTGATGGGTTTTTTTTCTCCTCCAGGTCGTACTTTTCCCACTCACCCATACTTCCAAGCGCAGCTGGGAGCAGGGCAGCTCTCGCTGTTCAACATACTGAAAGCTTACTCACTGCTTGACCCCGAGGTAATTTTTTTTTTTTTTTTTTTTTTTCTCCATGCTCCTCAGTGGAATAAAAGTGAATGTCAGGTTTCATTTTTCTTAGAGGCATAAAAACTCTTGCTTACACTTTATCTTATTGCTGTAGGTGGGCTACTGTCAGGGCCTGTCCTTCATTGCTGGAGTTCTGCTTTTACACATGGGGGAGGAGGACGCATTCAACATGCTCAAATTTCTGATGTTTGATGTCGGGCTTCGTAAGCAGTACAGGCCTGATATGATCATCCTGCAGGTAAGATGCAGATTATTTCCCATCTTTAATATAGTAAAAAACATCACTAAGATTTATGATGGTTAGCTTGGGTAGAAATTTATTAGGATTGATTCTTTCTTTTCAGAGCTAAGCTTGTAAATACACTGTTGGTGTGCTGGGTTTTTCTTGTTCTTGAGCGTCAATCCATTAGTGTCGCTCTGACTGCACTGGTAAGATTGTTAGATTAGCATTTTATTTGATCCTTCACTTGGACAAAGATGGATGCAGATATCACCCCACAGATTACAGCTGATTTTATTTTATTAACTGATCCGATTTGTTGGAATTGTTTGAATTTGTTTGAATAAAAGTGCTGTAAGATTGAGGTTTAACACCAGGGATGAACATTAAACTGATGCAGCTCAGAGTTTTAGACAAAGCCTGAAAACTAACTGCACCCTGGTGGCACTTTGCACATATATGTCAATAAAATATGTCTTGTAAGATTTTTTTTTTGTGAATGACAAAATTCTAATGACATCTGCAGCACTGAAAAAACACCGTCATTAACCGGCCTGCATTAAAGCACCAGATCTATTAACAAAGTTGGCTTCTCGGTACTTAAAGCGTTACCTCCCCCGGTGAAGTTGTGACAGCATCTGTTAGATATTTTCTACGTTGGTCATGTGATTTTATATATTTGTGATACAGTGCATCTTTTTGCAATATCTTCAGTTAATAATCATTAACAAGAGATACTGTGTGTATTTATTAACTAATAATAGTTTGATTACGCCAAGTCAAGTAAAAGGCTACAAAACTTCTAGCATTATAATACAACAAAACAGTTGTGGAACGATTTGATAAACAGTAATTACATTAAACTAATTCTAGACAATCTTGTTTTCTCAGGCTGTTTTCTTCCTGGAATTTATATTAAATATTAGACCTAGATGAAGGTTTAAAAACTCAATGTTTGGCTTGTAATTGATTCACTTTTAATTATATGTAAGGTAAAGGCATAACGTGTTGTGGGTCTATCGGTTTTCCTCCTTCAGATTCAGATGTACCAGCTGTCTCGGCTGCTTCACGACTACCACAGGGATCTGCACGGCCACCTGGAGCAGCAGGAGATCGGCCCCAGCTTATACGCCACCCCCTGGTTCCTCACGCTGTTCGCATCACACTTCCCCCTCGGCTTTGTGGCCCGTGTCTTCGGTAAGATCTGAGAGCTTCATGCTAATGCACTTAGAGATTCAGCCCGCACTTTAACTGCTGGTAATCCTCTTGCTGTGACTTAAGATAACCACATTTACTGAAGAGTAGAAACCTTGTCAGGGAACAGAGAACTTAGATTTTACTTCTCTCCTCTGTTACCCGTCAGGATAAGAGTTTTTGATGGCAGAGATGAGCCTAATGTGTAAATAATAGAGATGTAATGATAGATCCAGATCACATTGGGTTAATAAAAAAAAGTGATTTTACTTTTGGGAGCAGTAGCCATCAGCTTTTTTGTTTTGTTTTTTTATATCTACAGATAAAAGAAAAGATTCTGTTTATTCTATGTGTGACCGGCTCATTCAATCATATTTTCAAATCAATTTATATTTATTGATGCTCTCATTGATCCAAAAATTGAGAAAATACTAAAATTAGCAGTTTTGGGGAATATGTGAAAATGCAATGACAATAAATACATTTTTATCAAGATAAATATGTAGGAGTGGAATCGAATGGGAGGAGAGGTACAGAGCCCAACATACGATATCTGACCTAGCAGTGTGGTTGTTTGTTCCGTTTCTCTGTGTTCCTCTGTGACGGGTCAGGCCCGGCAACATGGCCAGGCGTTGGAGGGCATTGCCCGTCCACAGAGTCAGCCGTGCCCCCCCTGGACTGGAAGCTGTTTATTGTTTTTACCCGGATGAACATGTAATACAAACAAAACCAAAAGAGTAACATTTACCTTAGAATGGCCACCTTTCTGTAATTCCTATATCAGTTTGATACAATAAGGGCTTCCGCACTTCCCATATCTGTGTCCTCTGTCACTGTTTTCAGCTGTTAAAACAGCTTAATCCATTGTTAACACGTCATAGCCTGTTTTTCCGAGCCACCTTTAAACGCAGCATGAGTGCTACGATGCTCGCACTGTGCAGCAGCGACGAAGACCTGCTGCTGCTGTGCAGAGCTAGTCAGGGTTGTCTTAGAATCATGGCAGCAAAACACAAAGAACTTTGCACAGTTTTTCCCCCAAACTAACCGACTGAGTTGAGTAATGCGGTTGGATGCAGGTAATGTTAGCAAAAAGTTGGCTAGCTAATAACAATATAATATAATACAATATAATACATCATCAGACATCAGACACATTCTAACAAGAACCTGATAATTCTTTTCCAGACAGACAGTTTATTTATGGGATTAATATTGCAAGAAGATCTTGTTAGATCCATCCATCCATTTCCTTCCACGTTTCCGGGGTTGGGTCGCAGAGCAGCAGCCTAAGCAGAGAGTCAAAGACTTCCCTTGCCCAGCCACTTGGGCCAGCTGCTCTGGAGGAATCCCAAGGCGTTCCAAGATCACAGTCCCTCCAGCATGTCCTGGGTCTTCCTCTGGGTCTTTTCCTGGTGGGACATGTTCGGAACACCTCACCTGCATCCAGCAGGCATCCAAACCCGATTCCTTTTGACGCGGAGGAGCAGCGGCTCTACTCTCAGGCCATCCCAGATAGTAGGAGTCACCTCGACGCTCTACTCTTGTTACACACTCAGAAAATGGGTCTAAAATGTTAAGAATGCTTGATGAAATATTACACTAAATTGTTAGAGTAGACTTTCAGTAATTGTCTCTTTAAGAATCTACTCTTTTTAGATTTTAGCCTCAAAGTGAGTTACAGCGGTGACGCAGAGTGATGATTTTCAGCGTCACTTTTTGACTTTGATATTTTAACACCCACTTAGTTTCCATCTCTTTTTCAAGCCTTATCTTTTCTCTCCTTCATTCCATCCTGAGTATTGTTGTCATGCCTAATTTGGCCGGGCACTGCGCCTGAACCAGACTGGCTGTCTCCTTGAGCTCATCTGAGCAGAACGATCAGTGTGTGTTTGTGCATGTTTGAGAATGAGGGCCACCGCGTGTTGGAAATCGCATGCTGGGCTCCACACCTCTGCTCCCATTTCTTATTCTCATCTATGATCTCATGCACTTCTGCCTAACCCAAAACCACACCCTGATGTATTCAAAGAAAGACACAAAAAAACAAAAGCACACCCTCACTTAGCTCTACAGATTCACTCTAGCATATATTTATGTTTGCTTTTGCATTTACTCTATTGACGTCAGATGATTATTCTGTTTTAAAAACAAGACTTTAAGTCGCATGAATACGGTAAGCTTCACTGTCACCACCTGTCATGATTTGTATTTATTCAAATCCGTCCTAAAAAGTTTTCACGTCAGAGCTTTGGTTTTTCCCCATCTGTATTGTGCTGTATGTCTTTCTTTTCCTCTTATTTAGCAACATTTGACC
Source organism: Gambusia affinis (assembly GCF_019740435.1). Taxonomy (NCBI): domain Eukaryota; kingdom Metazoa; phylum Chordata; class Actinopteri; order Cyprinodontiformes; family Poeciliidae; genus Gambusia; species Gambusia affinis. The sequence goes on along the minus strand of NC_057871.1, from coordinate 8,708,249 downwards.
AGCTTTTTTTTTTCTCTCTTTACCAGATATGTTGTTCCTCCAGGGTTCAGAGGTTATCTTCAAAGTAGCCTTGAGCCTGCTGGGTAGCCACAAGCCTCTGCTCCTGCAGCACGACAACCTAGAGTCCATAGTGGACTTCATAAAGACGACGCTACCCAACCTCGGCCTGGTGCAGATGGAGAAAACCATAAACCAGGTGGGAATAAAGACACTAACCTGGCTCAGTTTAAAACACAACTGCATCTCATTCATCCTTGAATTACTTTCAACTTTAAAAGTTAACATTTTCACTTCATATTGTTTTCATTCTTCCCATAAAAACTGATGCGGACACACCTTAGTAGCCTAGACTACTGCGGAGGAATACAGCATTTTACTTTAGTAATTTCTACAGCTCCCATGAAAAGATCAAACAAGCAACAAGTCAGGGCATGTTAATATCTGCATGTTCATGTCCATGTGTGCAGGTTGTTGCCCACACAGTCCTGCAGAAATGTATCCACTCATCACACCTCACCATCATAAAATTGCAGCAAACAAATGTTGAATGTTTGCTGTGCCTGGATAGAAACAATCACAGTTGAGCTAGATTGGGATGAGACTGCAACAGATTGTCAAGTTCAGACGTTTTTTTACAGAACTTGTAAAAAAGTTGGACCAAGTGATTTAAAGCGACTTATAGACAACTACAGAAACATAAAGTGAAAGAAACGTTTCTGTGTTTTAAGTTAATTAGCTGATTAACAATAAGATACCAATGCTTAACTTTTCACAATATTCTAATTTTCTGACACTGAATTTTGGGTGTTCATTATCTCTAATCCATAATTATCAAAATTACAATAAAAGCTGCAATATTTCTCTCCTTGTGTGATGGATCTGTAGAATAAATGAGATTATTATATAGTAATATATATCGCAGCTAAAAAAATCCTGTGTTTTCGGTTGTACCTGTGAACAACGCTAAATCAGTTTTGACTTCGGTTGCACAATTCTTTCTCTATCAGCCCCCAAATAAAAATAAATGTAACCAAAATGTATGGATCCTCTAATTAGTAAACCATGACTTTCTGTTTGTCAGGCAGATAAATATAACCTGAAACAGATCCTCATTCCTTTAATTATTAGATTAAATAAAGACCAATTTGTATCTTTCTACGACACAGTGAATAACATGTTAATGGAAGTAAAACACAGACACAGAGTCACCAAGTCCTCCATATAACAACAGTTAGACATTTTACACAAAATCTGGGCTTTACACCGAAATATTGGTCAGTACAGTCAGAAAACAAAGTCAAATCAACACAGAAATATTTCACCAGACACAGTCAGCCCTCACCGTCCCCAGACCTAAATCCTACAGATACAGGGAGGATAGCTGAAGAAAGTGGAGAAGAGAGAGATTTTGTTACTCTAGAGGATCTAAAGCAGGGGTGTCAAACTCCAGGCCTCGAGGGCCGCAGTACTGCAACTTTTAGATGTGCCTCTGCTGCACCACACCTGAATAGAATAATTAAGGCTCTGATAACTGATCTACACAAGGTGGAGGTAATTAAGCCATTTCATTCCAGTGTTTTGTACCTGTGGCACATCTAAAAACTGCAGGACTGCGGCCCTCGAGGACTGGAGTTTGAGACCCCTGATCTAAAGAGAATATTCCTAGAGGAAGGATTCCTTTCTCTTTACGCTCCAATGATGTGAAATTTCATAGGATGAGATTAAATACTTTCTTGTTGTATAAAGTATTAACAGCAGGAGCTCAAGAACATTAAACATGACATTGGTGTAACTATTACATGTAACTATTTGTCTGGTTTCTGTTCAGGTTTGTCTTTTTATTATTACATACAAATTTAATGGGAAAAAAGAACATTAGAAGAAACAGCATTTAGGAGTTAGAAGTGCAAGGTATAATATTGTAAAGATTTAAGCGTGATTTAGAAAATAAACTAAAGCTGCACACAGTGACAAGCATTTATTCTTTACTTTGATGACTCCTTATATTGCTCAAAATCCACCAAATATTCTCCTCTCTCACGTTGAGCAATTGCTGAAAGTCATCATAATAAAGTAATTTGTGGGATGTAGAACCAGAATTAGTTCACCACAAATTTGTTTACACTTGAGATCAGAGCAGATTTACAGTTACAACCTTTTTTAAAAGGTTAGACAGACTATTTGTTAGACTTTGCAAAAAACTTTGCCAGTTTTAGACTTGTTGTGGAGTTTGCTTAAGTCTTAAAGCAAATATTTGTGAACAATAGGACAGTAAATATCACCTGACTTTCAGTGTTGACTCTGAATCACTCTTGATTGCCTCCTCCGTCAGTTTTGAAGGGATTAGATGGATCTGTGAGTTCTTGTATCTTGGCTTACGTCATTTTTACTGTGAAAATTCCTGCAGCGTCTTATTGTGTTTGTTTTTGTCATTTAATACAGTTAACCTTTTAAACTTGCCTCAGTTCCATCTCAGCTCTGAGTGACAGAGGCTCACCTCAGTGTGAGCCACACCCTGCTTTTCCAGCCGCACTCAGTGCAGCTGTTGGGCGTGTCAAGTCATTTAAAGTCAATGTCATTCCACCGTTTTAGAATATTAATCTACAACTCGTCAAGCAGCAGAGTTGGTGCAAAGTTGATGCTTTACTTTAAAGCTGTTGGGTATTACAAACTTAACCTAGCTTCAGGGTTACCTTTGAAATTTGCATAATGTAACAAACTGGTTTCTCACTGGTTATTTCCCTCTACAGTTGGTTCTCCATTTCACATTGCAGCCGAGTTTGTAAGTAACTAAGTTTCAACTTCAGCACAAAATGCACCCGGCTACAAGAACTACGATGTATGCAACTTTTAGTTTGGGACGCTGGTTAAAGTTGTGATGATCAGTGAAACTAGAGGTACATTTTAATGATCCAGATTTGTTGTACTAAACAGATCATTGTACAGGGCTCTGGAGTCGGATCAATTTGGTCGTATATGCAGCCAGATTTCTCAATGTTGCGCATGAAAAAAAATGGTGCTACCAGTCCTTGGTGTTAAAAAAATTAAATGTTTTAAAGCCAGCAGCTTCGCCAGTTTCACTGGCCAAGATGCACTAAAGCCGAAAATATAGTGCACTTCATTTACTGTAAAGTGTTGTGTCCAGGTAAGTATTAGTTTCTCCTGTATGCAAAAGTCAGGAAGTGCGGGTCCATTTGCATCTCAGTTCCTACAGACGAGACTTGAAATAGTGAATGTAAACTCGGTTTATAAATATCTACATAATGAATAAACGGCGCTGCGTTCGTTTTGTGAGCGAGACGTTGTATCTTCTGGAAACAATATACATAAAAAACAAAAAAAAAACCACATTGGTGAGTTCATTAGAGAACGGCTGTCAACTATTTCTATGAAATATTTTCATAGCCAGACAGATGAGATGAATTAATCATATTAAACAATATGATAAAGTAAAATCTGAATAAAGTTACACTTGGGATTATTTGTACTTCTGTCAGATTTAGATTTAAATTTGTTCAAGCCAGGTAGGAAATGAGCATCTCCTTATATGTTCTTTTATTTAATGTATCTTGAGATGTAATTCTGCTCTAAATAAGAAACTATTTTCATTATTAGTCATTAACAGATCAATATTATATTCATTTGACAGTGATTTAAAAAGTCTTATGAAAAATAATTAGACACACTAGTGCAAAAAGTTAGTGTAAAATCCTGGTTCATAAATTTTACAAAGAGAAAATATAGTTATTTATGACTTTTACCATTTGTCTCCATTTGCATCCACATAATTTGCATTTGAATTGGGGTGATGGAAATCACATAAAATCAGGAGAGGAGAAATAAAATAATACAAAGGTACAAAGACTGATTGGAGTGAGAATAAAACACCTTTTTTTAGCAGGAAGCTTTTCAGGCCAGCTCTATTGAAGGTGCTGCTTTTATCAATAGAAAATGTATAGATTTTGTTAAAAAAATATTATTCAGTTTGTTGCCCCTAAAACCTGTGTTGATCCGTCCAAACCTGCATGATCACATTAAAGGTCTGGTTTTCATAGCAGGTTAGATCAGGTCCATAGATGTGTTTCCTTTATATTTTGATATGCAGTTAACTTTAATGTTCAGATGCTTTTATTGCTATTTTAGATGCTCTTTTTCAAATGTTGAATAAAATACCTAGACTTTGTATAAATGGTAATGTTGGTGCCAAAGTGTTTAGCGTTATTCTGAGGAAAGTTATCCAGAGCTGCTAAAGCCCCACCTCTCACTCAAACTGTGCCTTCTGCATAACCCTATTGACTAACAAAGCAAAGCAGAATGGGAATAAAACTACATTTCAACTTTAATAATCCAAACAGTTCCTAAATCCTGAGGATGATGAAGAGTAAAGCCTTCAATAATATGTGCCAATATGCCTTGAGTTTGCTGCCCTAAAACACCAAAATACTGCAGCAATGCCATATTTCAATTTGACCCATTTTTACTGTTATAAACTGAAAGAAATTCATAGTGTAGCATATCATAGACAGTTTCTGTAAATAAATGTACCCTTTGTCAATAATCTTTTGTAATTCCATATATTTAGGTATAAATTTGATTGCCTGCTATTAGTAAAACGTTCAAGTTTTAACGTTTCAGAGGGTTAGGGTTTGGTTTGAGTCTTTGGTAAATTGTTTTTGTTGTTGTAGCTGTATTTTTTTTTTTATGTCGTGGTTTTCGTTTATTCAGGTTTGTGAGATGGATGTGTCCAAGCAGCTGCAGGCCTACGAGGTTGAGTACCATGTGCTGCAGGATGAGCTGCTGGACACGCCCCCAACCCTCAACCAGCAGCAAAGAGCTGCACAGCTGGAGAGGACCAATCAGAGCCTCCGGCAGCAGAACCTGGACCTGTTGGAGGAGCTGCAGGTATGCTGACATGCAGAGTATGTGAAGATCCACAGTTGAAAGCTATGTGTATTCAAACCCTTTCACTCTGATATGTTTAAATGAAACCTAGTGCAAGTAAATTGCTTTCAGAAGTCACCTAATTATTTGGTTTTGTCAGAATCACAGGATGCAAACCCCTGACCTGAGCTGACAGGTCAGGAAGCGACAGTTATTTAGTTGTACTTCATTTTGACAGACTGTCAACAAAATCCCATCATAATAAATAATTGAACGAGGAGCAGCAGGAGGAATGAGCTCTTTTCTGCACCAGACACACTTCAAATCATTCATAACTCTTCAGCGCGCCGTCAGTGATGCTTTTAGTTTTGTATCCAGAGATGACACAATTTTCAGATTTTCTTTCTATAGATTGAATTTGTTACGCTCAGATTATAAATTGAAAATTGGTGCGTTAATTGTAATACATTAAAATGATGATAGCCTTCATATTTTTTCATCACCATTTGAAATAACGGTTAAATACAGAGAATATTCTGTTAATGCAACCTCTGGCTAAGGAGAGCACCTGTCAGAGACGAGGCCACAACTTTTCTTCCTCCCTACACCTGTCCAGGACTTTGTGCTAATCTGATATAAAATCCCAACAAAACCGTGAAGTTTGGGTTTGTAATATGATCTCATGTGAAATGCCCGAGAGGCGTGCACGGTTCTGCTAGAGAGTTTGTTCTCCTGTGTGCTGATCTTTCAAGCTACTGTTCTCTGATCCCGTTTAACGCAGGTGTCCCACGCTCGGGTCTGCAACCTGGAGAGTCGGGTGGAGGCCCTGTCCCAGTCAGAGGGACAGCTGAAGCAGCAGGTTTCTGCTCTGGAGGAGGAAAAGAAGCAGCTGGCTAACACCATCGCACACCTCCACAGGCTCCTCACCGAGCTGGGCATCAACCCAGACCTTGATGGGCAGACGCTCCCCTAAGCTCCTGAAAGACGAGACTTTGACCAAAGTTTCACAGTCGAATGGCAGCACAGCGGACTCTGTCTGGTTTAAATGTTAGTAGCTGCATGTATAAACAGGCAGAATGCAGGAAGAGCGACAGTTAAAGCCCTAAAGGAAGAATTTGTTAAAGTGACTCCCAACTTCTTCTTTCACTCCTCCATTAAATGAGAATAGGATGCAGGATGAGAGGGCTTTCCTTTCCTCTTACAGATGTAAACAAACTCCCAGTCATCACTGAGCCTCTGCTGTTCAAACAGAAAACCACCAGATAGATCCTCACCTGTCTGTGTTCACAAAGAACACGTTTCACACGTGGCTTTATTTGTCCGTGTTGGATCTGACCAGAGTAAACTGGCCAAAGAACATCTTGATGCTTTATTTGGAAGAACAAAGACTCCACTACACAGTATTCTGAGACATGATCGCTGTTACACAAAGTTGGTCTCAAAGAAAACACCAGAACAGAGCGAGCTGCTGGTGATTAGCCTCCTATTGCAGTGTTTTCAGTTTATCTATTACAAAGGCTGAATGTGACGTTATCAAAGCGACGGCAGGTTGGGAGGTGAGCTAGGTTCAGCTATTTTTGATTCTTCCTCGGCACTTGTAGTTCCTAGCTTCCTGACCGTGTGCATTCTAACTTCATTTAGCGACAGCAGCTCACAGGAAGAGTGATACAATATATCCAGTCCATTTCACATCCTGTTTTTCACCTCTGAATACACTTCGCATCGTGTGCGAGGATGGAGGGGATTTTGAAACGGCAGCGCTCCCCGTCCAGGACGGGGGAAGCCCTGACAGGCTCCTCTAAGTTATTTCCAAAACGACGCTCGGGTGTGACGCCCGCGCCGCTGAGACAATCTGTAGGGTGTAAATGTTTTACTGTATTCTCCCGATACACTGAACTCCCCGGAGCCGAGCTGCAGCTTGGTGCGTCTGTACGTGAACGTCTGAATGTTAATGTTTCTTGTGCACTTCACTGATCCAAAAAGAAAAGCTGTTTATCACTTTGAAGATATTTTTTTGCTTTTACTCTTTTGCACATATTTTCTGTTTTATTGATCTATTGTCAGTCTGTACTTTAAAATACAGCTCATTATTATTTCAGCACACATGGAGTCTGCGTTCTTTTTGTGCCCGAGGTTGTCTGCTTACAGTCAAGAGTCATGGATCAGATGTAACATGTCAATTGTCGTAGGTGTTCTCCTGTCTAAACACGTCAGTCACTTCCAGTGCCGTGGCTCTGATTGAAGCTTTTTGCATATGAAAACACACACACACACACACCCACACACACACATCACTGTAGTTCAGGAGCTCCTGCAGAGGTGTTAAAGAGAGCATGCTCAGACAAGTTGGCTCTCTTGTTAGTTTGCATCTGCTGTAAATTTAATCAACGTAACAGTGGATCAGTTAAAACAAGCCTGTGAGTTTGTCATGTATGAGAATCTGTTCTCCTGTGAGCCGGAACGCTGCGTTCCTCAAAGTCAACTCAGATGTTTTCAACAAAATATTTTTTCTGGATGCCACTAAAATTCAACATCTTCCATCTGGTCAGGATGAACTATCTGACTTTTAAGTACTTTATGTGGGACATAATCACATATTAACAGATCTTTATTTTTAAATGGGTTCAGCAGTGATCCAATTAGGCTCCGCACTTTCTCTTTAGAGTAAACCTAATGAAAAATGTTTTAGGTTTTCAGTAACTTTTGCTTAAGAATTGACAACTTCCTGTGGTCCCGTGTTCATCTTGCCGCCATGCACACTTGATGGTGAAGGAAGTTCACTGCGTTTTGATCCAATGAGGTTCAACCAGTAAACACTCCAGGTGTCTGTAGTGGGAAATACCAGATGTGTAGGTGGAGGGTATTTCATGACCACTGCCGAGTACGGTGGAGGATCTGTGAGGCTCCGGGCCATTCCTCCTGCACAGCTCCTGGGAACCTGTTGAACTCTACGACTTATTTAAAAAAAAAAAAAGAACTCATGGTTTTATGGTAAGTTACGGTTTCTGCCAGAAAACTGACAAAAGATCATCAGGTTGCAACACGCAAAAATTATTTACCAGACAAACGAAAAAACAAAACAATCCTATTCCATGCCCATTTCTGTCTGCAAACTGAAGTTCTGCAGACAGTCTGTGGGTTGAGACTGAGACCGTGGACTTTGGTAAAGAACCTTTTCCAGAAAAGGTTCTTTACCAGAAAAGGTTTATGTTGTTGCTGCTGAGCACCAACAACATAAAAAGGCTCATCCGTGATTTTGTTCATCTTTTCCAAAATGAATCAAAGTAGAGGTTGACTCTTTTTTTTTTTTTTTTTTTTTTTTTTTTTTTGTCAACATTTTTCACTGTGGCATTAGGCTACCGCCAGAAAAATACATTTTATTAGTGATGACATTTTGATTCAGTGCCTATAAATCTCTGATTATGAAAGAGTAAAGGAAAAAGCTCCGCTCTCTTTACCCATCGTTTTATAGTCCTGCTACTGTAAAACTGAGTTCTGCTCTTTAGTCGCAATCAGCTGCTGCCTGTTAAAATGCTATGAAGGCTGACTGCACACACACACACACACGCACGCACGCACACACACACACGCACACACACGCAGACACGCACACGCCCTTACACACACTACGTATCTAGTGGAGCAAATGAGCAAAAACAATGCGGCCCACGCAAAGGCTGATGAATGAATTTGTTTCACTCCCCAAAAATAGCAACAAGAAAATCTCAAAACATTTTGTTGATAAAAAAGTGACAACATTTGATAAGATTTTTGAACTTTAATAATTTCTTCGCTGTTATGATATAAACTAGTGTAGATTTATTTATTATGTAATATTTCAAGTCTGTCTTTCTTATTTTTATTAAGTCCAAAACTGAAAATTCAGTGTCTCAAAAATAAGAATGTTGCTTAACCATATATATATATATATATATATATATATATATATATATATATATATATTTTTTTTTTTTTTTTTTTTTAAAGGGTGAATTATAAAAGGTAATTCCTAAAAAGCTGGTTGTGCTCAGAGGTCTGTAGCCAAGCATATTCATAGGAAGTTGAGTTGAAAGAAAAGTTACAACTGTAGTCTTGAGAAAATAGTTAAACAAAATCCCTTGAGGCTGAAGTCAGAGTCAACACACTCAAACACAACATGGGCTCCACGTGTAGCGTTCCCCCTGGCAAGCCAGGTGTCTTACCTGGAATCAGGAGAAGAACTGAACTGGTTTTCATTTAAACATGAGGCTTGAATTTCATTTGGAAATGAGTCTGGAGGAACAGTTTGTGTGTGTTTTTTTAAAGTTCTGTGTGAAATTTCCACCGTCAGTGATGGTTTGGTGTGACAAAAAAATGTTGAACTTTTTCATACCAAAATCTTTTATAGCTCTATGGTTTACAGTTCCGACTTTCTTCTTCTGCTACTGCCTGACATTTCCTAATTCTTCACTGACGTGTTCAATATTTGCAGCTCAACATGAAAATGAGGACAGGGACCCGGATAGACCTCGTTACTCCTGACCTTTGACCTCTTATGTCAGACCTGATAGAAGCCTCATACAATTGAGATGATGCTGTAATTGACACCGCCAGTGAACCCAAGAAGGTATTTTGTATTTTTCAGGCACCTCATCTCTTAATCCAAACCAAACACTGGAGCCAAGCGGCGTTTTCCATGAAGCTGCAACAGGAAGAGTCGAGTTCTTGACACAACATCCAGAAGCCGGGCACACCTTCCTCTGAGGGTGTGACTGAATAGCATGACTGCTCCGTTTGGGGCCCCACCCTTCAGGCCACCGGAGGCAGCCTCCATCATGCACAGAGCAGCTAATCTGCAGGGATCACTTGGTTTATCTTCAATTCGCTCACTCTGCTTGTAACAGCAAACAGAGAGTGTATGTGTATGTGTGTGTGTGAACACTCACTGTATCATGGCCGCTGCTGTTAAAAGTTGAAAAGGCCACAGGAGGATGCTGGTGTGTTTGAGTTTCAGCATCTGTGGGCAGATGCTCTTCGTTCTCTGGTTGAGCGATCAGGACCGCCTGCTGTCCGGAGTGCTGCCTCCGCTGTGTGTAAACACTGCGCTGACTCTGAATGGTGTGTGTGTATGGGTGAGTGTCTGCACACTGCCAGGACCTGAGCCGGTGCTCCAAGTTTAGCTGTATTTGATTTGGCTTCAGTTTTCCTATCCACACTTGCTCAGCCCATCCCTCCGCTGCACTCTGCTCCACCGAACGACTCCATCCAGAAACCAATACTCTGAGGAGAAGGACTGCTCTATTTCCTATCCATTACAGTGTAATTAAATATTTTGCATTGTTTGTGTTTAATATCCTGTTTTGGTTTAGTGTGGCTTTGAGGTTGTTTTCCATTTGCACTCAGTAGTGGGAATTTCCAAGTTCCCAGTCTGGAGTATCAGCTAAAACCCAGAGATGTCTGAACCTGGACAGGGCAGTACCGTCACGTCCACCTTCATCATGTTTTACCTGCAAACCAGTGGATTCTTCAAACTGAGCGGTCCAGCTTCCAGCTCAGCAGATAGCAGATACTATGCAGCAACCATGAGGCTCTGGCCACTGTAGGCCAACATGTAAAACATGGAAATGTATGTTTCAGAGCTACAACTTCACATCATAATGATGTCATCACAACAAGACATGGTGCAGGCAGCATCATACTGAGGGTAAGCTCTTATTCAGTAGGGACACAGAAGCCATTTAGAGTTGATATAAATAAATAGATAACATAGTCATGTGCTATAATAGCCTAGTCAAAGCACAGACATCCAATACTTGAAAGGGGGATACTTGAAAAATGTGCAGCCATCTTCACACCTCTGCTCTTGTTTTTTCAAGCAGCCATATTAAATTTCAAGACTTGGGTTGGTAAAAATCCTCCAACTTTTGAATTTAAGATCCCAACTTCAGGTTTAGTTTATTTCTCCCTAACTCAGAACAAACCAGATGCAACGTTTTTTTCCAACTCCAATGAAAATATTTAAAGTCGGATCAGTTCTCTTGGAGTGATTAATGTCTTTGCACATTTTCGAAGTAACTAATCTTAAACTGCAGCTTAGGAAGTATCTTCGGATCAGTTTCTTTTGTTAGCTGCAGCTAATTAATGAAAGATTATTCTGAGTTGCAGTCAGTTGGAGAGCAACAGAAAGCAGATTCACTGAAAAACTCTAAGGCACTGATGCAGCACTAAATTCTGATAACTCTCCTTCAGCTCCTGAGCAGGTCTGGCTGATATGATGTTAACCACAAGAGCTCAGATCTCTGACAGCTTCTCTGTTCATTTTCTGTTTCTTGTGGCACACAACGACAGTTTGTAACTGCGCCAAGAAAACACAGCTGCAACAGGCAGCTCTGTGAAGAAAACAGAAAAACAGAACCACTGCCAAAGTTTTCTATTGGAGTGACTACGTTCCAATTCATAGGAGAATTGTTTATGTCTGCTACTTTCTAAATCAAACATTGCTTGTGTGGCTCAATTTGATAAAATATCTCCACAGGATGCTGTCTTGATTTGAATTTAAAGCTGCAGGTTACAGCTGATTGAATCAGCACTTATGTGTCGAGAGCTGATTAAGCTTTTAGCCTTTTCCCATGAAATTTGCCTAGTTTTAGCTTTTGCCTTATGTATAAATTTGTCACTGTTTTTTTTTTTTTTTTTTTTTTACAATTTGAGATCACTTTCTCTGCTACAGAAAAAATCCTGACTTCTGGTAACGACTCCACACTATCCAACTTGAAAACTCTTTCCTCTTAATCACTTTTCGTCGTCAGTCGTAAAATCTCTTCCAATGGTTTGACACAAATGAGTAAAGAAGTTTCATTTTTATTTTCTAGTAGTAACCTGTGTTGCTGTGTGATGAATAACTGTATTTCAACGAGTCACAGCCAAAAACCCATTGAGAAAGAAAAAGAGCAGGTTGTTTCTACAAAGTGTGGGTGAGGATGTTGCAAATATAATCCACCCTCATGTCTTTCAACATCACTGTGTGTGTGCTTGTTCCATACCACACACACAGTGCAATGCTGTGCTCAGTTAATTCTGACGTAATCTATCTAACAAATTGTGACATTTTGGCTGTGAGACCCGATAAGAAAACAAATGTGAAAATGAACAATTTGCTTGCTAGCTGTCACATGGTGCCACTTTTGGCAGAAACAACTGACATCAAATTAGTGAATCTTTCATCCATCCATTTTCTGTTCACCCTTGTCCCTAACGGGGTCGAGAGAGAGTTGCTGGTGCCAATCTCCAGCTACGTTCCGGGCGAGAGGCGGGGCCTGGACAGGTCGCCAGAGACATACAGAACAAACAACCATTCACACACACATTCACCCCTAGGGAGAATTTAGAGAGACCAATTAACCTGACAGTCATGTTTTTGGACTGTGGGAGGAAGCCGGAGAACCCAGAGAGAACCCACGCATGCACAGGGAGAACATGCAAACTCCATGCAGAAAGATTTGAACCCAGGACCTTCTTGCTGCAAGGCAACAGTGCTACCAACTGCGCCACTGTGCAGCCCGTCAGTGAATCTTTTTTTTTTTTTAAAGTGAAATTAAACATGTTTAACGTACAGATCAAGGCTCTTGTTTATTGTTTTGACTTGATTATTTTGATATTTTCTCTAAGTCATTTAGAGCTAGATTTGCTGGTGTTTCTCTGATTGTTATTATAAAATGTCAGGTTGTGAAACAGAGCCCCACATCATCATGCTGCCACCACCATGTTTTTGTTTTTGACTAGACTTTTGTACAGGTCTAGCAGTTATCAGACCTTGATGAGAAACCGGATTCAGATTTCCTTAATCGCAGTTCATTTATAAGAATGGAGGCGATTCCTCTTACAAATTGGGCCTGGTTGTTCAGGATAAGTTTTTTCTTTTAATAAAATTATTCTGTAATCACTCTCTATTTGTTCCTTTATCTTTCTTAATTTTAATATTTGTTTGATGATCTGAAAAATGTGACAAACATAGTCAAAGCTAATGAAATCTGAATATTTTTTTCACATCTCCGTTTTTGTATTTGTGGCTTCATAGTTTATAATCTCAAGCATTTGTTAACTGCTAGCTGCTTCGTGTATCAAAGATCTTTTGCTAATGAATACATTTAAAATCTAAAATATTATACTAATACTAAAAAAAGAATTACACTCTTAATTATTAGCAGAAACTTTCCCTGTGTTATTAAGTGCAATTTGTTGCATTTTCCCTGAATTCCCTTTAAATACAGGGTAAAAGATAACCAACAAACACTCTGAGTGATTTAAGTTCCTGTTTTAGTAAAAGCAGAATGTGTCAGCTGTGCACACGTTCCAGCAATAATGTTGCTTAATTAAACAGCACACAGTTTACACACTTATTGTTTTACACATTACATTTTTTTCTAGTTTGGCCATTGCACTCTTACACAGTTCTCCTTTTATCAAAAATTAATATTTACCTCAGTTTTGTGTGATAACTTAAAAGTTGCCACAGTCTTGAGGGTAGCGTAATCTGACAGTTTAGGTTTCCAAATCCAAACCTCAGTTTGATCTGGTCCTGGTCCTTAAAGTCCAATATTCTGCAGTCACAGAATAAAAGCACAGTAATTTTCACAGTCTTATTTATTTTGCATTACACAACTGATTGATCTGTTATCATGTTTTATCTTTTTGTTGTGTTTTTCCCCCTGCATTTTAAGCTTAAGATTTAATTTCTTCCTTTTTTTCAAGCTCTTTGAATGATTGTTTTTATTGGAAAATCTATAGCTTAGAGTCAGCCTCAAAAACTTTCACTGCATGTGACAAACATGAGTTAACAGTTCAGTCCTCAGGTCAGCTTTTCCTGTATTTACCTACTGGATAATATCAATTACCTACACAAAGACCTCAGTATGATCCAAACTTCTGCCTCAGTGTTGTTTATAGAAGTCTTGTTTTACTCAGTGGGGAAGTTTGATTTAAATAAAAGGCACGTTAAGAACAGCATTTGCAACGTTTTATAAAATAGCTGCAGAATAAATTGTATTTCGTCAAAACTCTAACATTCTCATGTGAAGCACAACATTGTTAGGAAACGAACACGGTTGCATCCAGAGAGACGTAAGAGGTCTCTCTGGATGAGACCTGGATGATTTAACTGATTCCCTCATCTCTGAGGGGATCAGTAAAATCAAAAGCCAAAAAAATAAAAACAAACAAAATAAAAAAAACAACAACAAAAAAAAAAAAAAACATTTCTGGTGGTTGTTTTTATGAAGCTGTCATGGTTTGGTCAGACAGTACAAATAAATTGCTCACGCATTAATGAAGAAAAAACTCCTTTTGCAACTCATTAAATGTACATTTTCTCACTACAACCACATTTTTCTTGAGGTTTTATGTGAACAAAAAAGTAAAGCATAACCTTGAAGTGCATAAAAATTATCTTATTTTCTTTAACTACTATCTATCAAAAAGCTGCAGTGTGTGTTTTTATTAAAGCCTCTTTACTGTGATGCCTGTGGATAAAATGCAGTGCAATAATTTGGCTTCGGAAGTAGAAGAAGTTAGTAAGCATCTCTTCTGCTTCAGAGGTTTGAACATTAATGAACAAAGAGAATCAAGAAAACCAAGGAACTCAGCAGGCTGGTCAGAGAGAGAGTTGTGGAAAAGTTTAACACATAAAACAATTTCCTGAACTTTGACCATCTCACAGGGCTCTGTTCAAGCCATCCAAATAAACTAAGAGAGCAGTTCGTATGAGCATTAATCAGCGAAGCAGCCATCAGTGGTAACTCTGATGGAGGAGCAGAGATCCACAGTTCAGGAAGGAAAAATCCTAGAAGGAGAAAAGTGCTGTGGTCAGTGAGCAAAACACTCTATGAACTGAAACTGGGTACTAAAAAACACCATCCCTATCAAGAAACATGATGGTGAAGGCATCATGCTATGGGGATAAGTGTGGAGCGGCCTAGTGAAAGTCCAAACCAATTGGGAATCTACAGAAAAACTTGAAAGTTAATGACTCTCTCCATCCAGTCAGACTAAGAGTGAGATCATTTTGGTCTCTTGAAATGGAAAGCTGGTAGAAACATAAGCTGGAAGCGAATTTGATGAAAAGTGAAGAAGATCGGGGGATGTGAGAAACTTTCAAGACACTGTAGAGTTTATGATATCCACCGCCGTCTCCCCATCCCCGCTGGCGCCGTTGAGAATGAAGCTCAAAAATGGAAATAATAAGGCGAACAATAGCTGGAGTTGTATAAACAGCCCTACAGAGTCTGAGCTCAGAGCAGAAGGCCAGCCGGAGTTTGAATGAGGCCGATTTTAGTCATCCTGCTGAGTCACTAACTGCTTCCATGGACCAGCAGGATGAGCAAAGAAAACTGATCCGCACTGGAAAACTTGGGAAGGATGATGTTACACTATTTGTGCGCGTGTGCAGGGGTGTGCATGCGTGTGTGAAAGGGTGTTTCTGTTTGTTGTAGAAGGTCAGGCGCCAAAATTTGGGTGTGACCACCACTGTCCTGTCAGCACATCAAGAGTCCACATAACCCCTCCCTTTACCCCCTCCCCTCTTTCTCTCTTTCTCTTTCTCTCTCTCTCTCTCTCTCTCTTTCTCCTTTCCTCAGAGCCAGGGCGTAACCAAGACTATTTGTCAGTTTCTCAGATCTGTTAAAGGAGACGGGGGCAGAGTGTTTGTGTGTGCACAAGTGAGAGAGGAGAGAGAGAAAGTGAGGCCCAGCAGCAAGCAGGTTTTCTTGAACAATAAAACTGTTGGTTATTTTGAACTGTGGAGAGGAAGCACTACTCCCTTCAGGGTGGGGAGACGATTCATGTGGCCCCCACCCAAAACACACAACACACACACACAGATACAAGCTCAATAATGTGCACACATAGAGACTGATCCATGGTTGAGCCTCCGGAATGGATTTGCGGCTCCAAATTTTATGTATTGCTTTGCAAAGAAGCGACAGAGTTCTTGCCCGAAGTCTGAAAATTCATCCCATAAAAAGAGCAACATCTAATTCAGCAGATCGCAACTGAACCGTTCATATTTCACCGCCTCAAAAACAAGAACTGGTTAATTTTCCCTGATCAAAGATGAGACGTTCACAAAACCCTGTCTAAGTATCAGATGGTTTTATTAGCCTTGTTAAAAATATCATCATCATCACATGGTCAAGTTTTGAGCCATTGTGTAGAAGGAGTCATAGAAAGCACAGAGTCTGATTTCAAAGTGGCTATTTTGTATTTTCCAGACACACAGAATCATTTTATAGCACAATACAAACAAAACTATGTTACATTCAGTTGTTTATACAACTCTGGAAAAATTTAAGAGATCCTAAAAGGATCCGTTTCTCTGATTTTACTTTTTATAAGTAAATGTTTGAGTAAAATGAAGAATGTTCTTTTATTCCATTAACTACTGACAAAATATCTCTGAAATCCCAAGCAAAAATGTAGTATTTATTTGCAGAAAATGAGAAATGGTCAAAATAACAAAAAAGGTGCGGCGCTTTCAGACCTCAAATAACTCAGGAAGAGTTCATATTTCCATATTTGGGGGGAAAACCATGAGGTTTTCTATGGGGTTCAGTGCAGTGCTGTCTTAATTTCTTCAGAAGCTGTATGTCAAGTGACTTTAAAAAAATTAAACTTTGTAATTTGACACCTTAAAATAGACCTTTATCTCTTTAAGATGCTCCTGCTCTTTTTGACTCTTCACTTTCAGTACTTCATCGCAACATTTCTCCATTATGCCGTTTTCTCAAACATCAATGAATGAATCAAAACAACACTTCAGGTATACGTCTGATGAGGGAATAACATTATAACATGATACAAAGCTAAAAAAAATCAACTTTTTTTTTACAGAGGGGGCAAGAAAGACAAGAATAATTCATCTTACAGCATTTTTCACACCTTTATTAGGGTCAGTAAATGTGAAGAGTGCTGCATGCGTAAAACATCTATAAACCTGGAAAACCTGCATTTCATGTGTGAAAGATCAAATTAAGAGTCACTTCCTGAAGTTGTGCGTGAGCAAACAGGCCTCTCCAGAGTTCACTATCTCCAAAAAACATACTAAGCTGATATGTCACCGAAAGCATGAAACTCTACTGCAACGAACTGTATCAGTCAGTTTGGAAAGCTGCCAAATGGATGATGTGTGTGCTTCACTCAACTTTTGAAGGGCTTTGTAAAACCAAACCTGCAGGAAGTGCAGCGTATGCATGCAGGATGGATCTTCACACAAACATTACCTGAAATATTTCAGAGGCACGACTTATTCAGTTTTCTAAACTCACACCACAAACACCATAAAACTCGTCGTAGGAATTTGTAGGAATTAAAACATTCAAGAACCACCAAGTACAACCAAAACAAGAACTAATGGAGGAGTCATGAGTAGGTTTGGGTAGATAGCCAAAGAAAATTATACTCATATTTGAAAATGTGGGTTATTTTTTTTCTTTTTTAAGAGTTCTAGCTCTGTTTTCTCATTCCCTGACGTTGCACAAGATCCAGTCAGCACACAGAAAGTCAAGTACTAAGGCCAGTGGTTCCAGGTGTCAAGCACAATGTGGTTCATTAGACTCATTAGAAAACACTTACAAACAGAGGCACAATTATTAAACATCTATCTTTATCATTGTGTTCATATTTTAGTATAAACATGAAAATAAATGTAAAATTTTACTTAATCTCTTGAGAAACACAAGAGAGCTGTACATATCTTATGACATTTTTATGTAGAACTATTTTATATTTCCCCTCTATGTCTTTTTCTGTCTGATTATGTGAATAAAGGCAACTAGAGCTGAATAAGTAAAGGCGATATTGTGCTTTATGTGTTGTTAATAATACTTGTGAGGCATCTTGGAAAAATCTGTTTTATTGCTATATGTTCACAGATCAACACAGATGATTTTAATGCAAATAATGCAGAGTTTCAAAGCATAAACAAAATGTTTAGAACCTCTCTCTGTCATTTTAAAGTTGAAAATGGAATTTATAGAAAGCTTAAAGTCGCCCCAATCACTGGGCTTGTCTGAACCGGCGTTGTTCAGTTTGCAACTTGCTCTTTTGCATTGCTTCAGCTTATATAGTCTATTCAGAAATATTTGTGGCTGACGCCCAGCGCACACACAGGGAGAAGAACACCGTTTCTTATATGCAAAGCAGAAGAGGTGGAGCTTGTGTTGATGTGATAGCAGGTGTGCGTTTGGGTGTGCATGTGTGTGCGTGATGGAGGAATGGAAAAGAGAGAGAGGAAAGTGAGTTTTATTTTGTGGCAACAACAGCGGGATGGAAGGTTATTCAATCAAACAAGCGAGCTGTTTGAACAATAGAAACTGGAGAGCTGGGAGTGGTTTCAGGGCACATGCCACTTGGCTGGATTCCTGCTCTGTTACTTTGCCAAGGAATATTTAAGAGCCCAGTAAAAATAGATTATTTTCTCAGTGTTCTGTTTAGCTGTTGAAATCTTTGTTGCTTGTTTATGTTGCATTTAGTCAGGTGTAATTTTGCAGCACAGAAGTCAGGTTTATTTACGCTCTTATTACGGCTCTGGATCAGACTGGGGTCCAAAATAAAGCCCAGATAATCTCTTTGGTCACTGAATGGGATAAACAACACAGCAAAGAAATGTTAATGCAGACCAGCTGTGCAGATCTTCCCTCTCTGATTTTAATTTTAGCATCTCATTGATCCAAAATCATTGGAGTCCAAATTGCAGCAGTCTGCCACACATGTGGTCTGGAACAAAAATTCCTTAAGGCAACAAAAACACTTTACAGACCTTTTCCAGACCATTTCATTTTAAAAAGACATAATTACATAAAGTTTATGTATCGACATATTATTTACTAGAATAATAAAATGTTAACATTCTTTGGACAATCTTTCTCACTTTGGCAAAAGTGCCTCATCTCAATTTGATGCTGTCTAGAGCCAGAAATTAGACATGAACAGTCACCATTAAGAAGCCATACTTAAGGTTTTAAACAACACAGTTTTGCAAGATAAGCCTGTTTTTAAAACTAAAGTTGACAATAATCAGCCTGTCCATCAAGCAGGAAGCCTGACTGCTTGTCCAGCTGATATCAGCTGCACAATCATACTGCTAACTTTGCTGTATGTTTCTACTAAAGTCTATATTAGAAAATCAAATAAATACTACAGATGGTTTGATTCTAACTTTCATAATCGATGTTTCTTTTTTTGTTTATGGCTTACTGCCCAGTGTGACACATCAAACGGGACCAGCTCAGCACTTGTCGCTTTCAAAACAAATTTTTTTTATGGGCTTATTAGCATATTCAGCCAACAGTAAGCAAGATCCATAATGTTGTGCACACTGCACACATTATGGTGCAACTTGGCTGTGAAGGCTAATGTCTGCATCTCGGTAGCACTTTATTTTGACGGGCTGTGAATAAGACTGTCATGACACCGTAATAAACCTGACATAACACCTGTCATGAAAAGGAGCAAGTCTTTGTGAATAATTATGACTGTTGTCATAAAGTGTCATTCGGCAAATCATGACACTTTTAATACAAAGTTGACATTATTCAAAATGTCTTTGTTATGACAACTTGACATTAACCAAGAAATCATGATCTGACATGAATTTGTTCTAAAAGTATTACAGATTAAACTTTAAAAATTATGTAGCTTTGTGTTTTTAAAGCTAAGGTTTAATCAGTAATACTTGACAACAGTCATAATTATTCACAAAGACCTACTCATGTTCATGACAGGTGTTATGTCATGTTATGTTATGATTATGTTATGTTATGATTATGTTATGTTATGTTATGATTATGTCATGTCATGTCATGTCATGTCATGTCATGTCATGTCATGTCATGTCATGTCATGTCATGTCATGTCATGTCATGTTATGTTATGTTATGTTATGTTATGTTATGTTATGTTATGTTATGTTATGTTATGTTTATGACAGTCTTATTCACAACCCGTCAAATAAAGTGTTACCTGCATCTCTTTAGGAGTTTGTGAATCGAGAGCTATTTCACTGTTTTTAAGTTCTCCACACGACTGATCTAATATATTTGAACTAGACAATTTCTTGTTAAATGAAAATGGTTTAAATAAAAGATTGATGAAATCTTTATTCTTTTATGTAGATTATTTTATTCATGGGGGCAGGAGGAAGGCATCGCCCAGGGCCCCATCAGTGTCAAGAACCACCACTGGTTATGGATAATATATATCATTTTCAGGAATATTTTTTTTGTTTCTGTTGGGAATAGAATAGATCAGATCATGTTATATGCTTTGGTCACTATTGGTTGGCTTCTTCATGTCTGACTTTGCAGAATTAGCAGCAGCATTGAGAAGTTCTGAATTTTGGAGCAATGTGATGCCTAACCATGTAGAGAAACCCTTTAATCTGAACACAAATCATGTCCCTATTTGCTCCTGTGTCTCAGGAAGGTTTTGAATACATGGATTGTTTAAAGTCACCGCTAATATCATGCAGTAAACAGGCCAACACTGTTTCAGCATCAAATAAATAGCATACAGGAATACAATCAAAATATGCACTGCATGTCAAGAACAAAGACATTTACAAAGGCTTCTCCTAATGTACTGCAGTTTTGTCACAATTATATGAAAATAGGCCATTTCTGGATTGGCAGGAAGTATTCCTTATAAAACTTCACTCTGTTGCAACACCAAGTTCAAGCAGTCAATCTGCTCCAACTTTTTCATGTTGAAACCTCAAATGCACATTTTATGAGATTTTATGCTATCGAGTGTAGGGCGTAGGAGATTTTTCAAAGGGTTGTATTGTTTTTGCTTGTTAGAATTTGTTTTTAGCTCCACACATTTTTCTTTACTCTCAGACAATGCATGCTGATGACATAATGCTGCCACCACCATGCAACTTTCAGAAACAATTTTTCCAGAATCAGTGAATCGCACAGAAACATTGATCACGCTTTTTCTGTCATTTGACAACCACAGCTAAACAGATCGTGTATGAACAGACACCTGCATGAGTCATTCTTATTCACAGACACAGAGCCGCTTTGCACAATCTGAACTGAACGACTTTCCTTCAGGCTGCCTTCATCGTTGCATTGGTTTGATTATCACCTCAAGGCAAGCTCCGTGCACGACTGGGTATAGAAACTATCAGGTGCTGCCCCTGAAACAAACGTGTGCCCAGGCGTTTATGTAACATGATCTCGGAGGATGGGGATTTTAACACACGCCTCAGCAGCCGCTGATGTTTCTCACATCTGCACCTCAGCTGTCGGAGAAGAAAAGGCTTTGTGTTCTCTTGTTCCTGCAGCCTGTTCAGTGATGCTTATACAAGCATTTACAGGTATGTCATCAGAGCTTCTTCACCTGTGCTCCAGGCCTTTCATCCTGATGCATCTGTCGCTGGGAAACAGGTTGCATCAACACAAACCAATGTCCATAATTCATTTCAGTCATTGTTATCAGTGTGAGATCAAATATAAGTTAAAAAAAAAGGGTGGGGAGGGCTGAGAAAGGTGTGTCTATAGTCTGAGTGTTACAATTCATGTTGTTATTCTGAGATGGAAGTTTTAACGACTGGCCTCAATGAGACATTCATTTGTTGCTTTAAGGATGGATTTTTTTTTTTAAAAAGGCAGCCGTTATTTGGTGTCAGTGCATAATTTTTGCTTCCTACAAAAGGAGTTCTGTCATACATGACAGTCTGCAGGCAGAGTGTGAAACACGGTCATGTAAAAGCATCCCAGCCTGTGACTGCAGGTCACTATGAAGTGATAACTGGGGTTTATCTTTGCTGTCCAGCTTCTGCTCGAACACAGCTTTCTTCTCCACAGGCAACACCTCATGTTGTCTTTTAATTAAACCGTCTGACAGCTCATAAATCTCCTAATTATAGAGCAGGGATCCACCTATCTTATCGCAGCAAAAAGCGTGAGGCCAATTAACATAAGTCATTCAACTCTCTCTAAATGATGGATGGGTCCCATCAGTATGATTAATAATGGCATGGCATAGTTCAGGTAAAACGCACGGCTGGAATAGTTTCTGGAATCCTATGTTCTAAAACAAATGATTTTATTTATAAGTTGCACGTGTTCATATCACCTGAACTTTGTTGCATTTTGCCAGATTACGCTCACAAACATCAGTTCCTTGGATTGGGATGTTATTTGAAAGAGCAGCATGACGTTGTGCGTAGTGGCAAAGGGAAACGAAAATGACATGTGGATTTCAAACATTTGTGTCAAAATAAAAATCGAAATAGTGTGTAAAAGAACCTACTTCTATACACTTTTACCGCTTCACTCCGTCACCTCTAAATTAAATCTGGTGCTTCTTTTTAAAAGTTACCTAATTAGTAAATACAGTCAAATGTGTATAATTTACACACAAATGTTTAAGTTTGAATCAAGGCATTTTGTAAAGGTCTGAGAAGTTTGTTAGAGAACATCATGAAGACAGAAGACGACAGCGGGCAGGTCCGGCATAAACTTGTGGAAACGTTTTAATCCGGGTTGGATTAAGAAACAATACCAAGTATTGAACGTCTCAAGGAGAAATGCTGAATCCCTCAAGGAAAGTGGAAGCTGCATGCCTACCAAGTCAGGAGCATACACTCTTTCTGAGAGGTCAAGCATAGAAAGTAGTGATCAGAGAAGCACCTGATAGCTCTGGATGAGCTGCAGAGGTTCACGGCTCAGGGGGAAGAATCTGGAGGTCCAGAGGATTACAATTCTGGCCTTCAAAGCAAACTACTGAGAGAAAAAAAAGTCAAGGTTAAAAGAAAATCAGTAATATTCCCAAGTAGTTTGCATGTAGCAAATTTAGCATAAGAAATGGCCCAGTCAAAGTACAAATGTTTACCATATTGAGAGTCCATTGGAGCAAATACTTACGATCCAATCTGACTGAGTTTGCACCATTGTACAAAGAAGAATGGAAAGTTTTAGTTTCTACATGGTCGAGCAGGAACAGTCCCCAAAGCTCTGGCTGCTGTGATGAAAACTGTTTCTCCGTTATATTGAGTCCATCTGCTGCAAGTCTGTGACTGGATGAATACTCCTGGGTTTCCTTATATAGAAAACAGTTCTACCAATTTCAATAACAAACTGAACTTGACTGCATTGTTTGACAAGTAGGATCAAATAGGAAACCATGTAATTGCCTTGAGACTTTATTTATTGTGATTTGGGCTAAAAGTAAACTGAAATGAATTCAGTTCTACTTCACTTCTGGTTTGTGTTGTTCACCCAAATACTCACAAATTTGTGGTTCTTCTATTTTGACTCTGCATGCAGAAGGTTGCAAAGGAAAGGACAAGCATAAATGTTTTAAATGTTCAACTCCGTGCACGTCGTGTTAAAACTCTAAATTGTTGAATTTTCAACAATCAAAGCAAAATCTTGAGTTCCTATCTCATCTCTGAACAAGACACCGATAGGTATGATGTTTTTCTTTAAGCTACAATAATAGCCTGACACCCTCTCAGTTTCAAATCCAGAGTGACAGTCGCCTGCTGGGTTCAGTTAAATCCTTCAAACATAAAAAACTGTTTTTAAAATAAGGGACGGTCACACATGGATACTCCAGCAACACTTTGAAGACCTTTTGAAAGTTTTTGCTTTATTATTTGCTTGATCTGATCTGCACTACTTATAAAAGTGATAAACATTTGCACAGAACTCCTGAAAACAAACTGATGACTGTTTGCTGCACCTGGCAGTGTCAGTGCAGCCAACAAGAGATAAAGAGATAACATTTTTGTGTCTCTTTATTTAAAAGCAGTAGTAGAGAAGGCAATGTTGTGACAACATCAAAGCACGTCAGACAATCATTACTGGCATGCAGAGCGCAATGATCATCAGGAAGGAGCTGATCTATAAAGATACACTTCCAAAGAAAACAAAACATCAGCATCCAGTTACTTTTGGTTAATGGGGGAGAAATGTTAAAATGAGTAGATTTTAGAGAAAATCTTCAAAACTTTTAATTAAGACTAGATTATGAAGGGTTAAAAGAAACTCCACTGTAGCAAAAAAAAAAAAAAAAAAACCTCTAATGAAAAACATAAACAATTGTCCCGTATGAAAGCATAATTTGCTTGTTTGCTTTTGCAGCTGCACCTGGAAGTCGTGCTGGGTGCCATGTGGAATGAAGTTATCACGATGTCTCATCACACTTTAGTGATTTCCAGAGAACTGATTTTCCTCCCCTCCCTGTTGTTTTTGTTTCCTCGTCTGCCTGTGCCATCCTCATACCTGAGCTGTTTTTGCTGACTAACTTTACCTGACAAAGAACTTCATTCGAAAATTAGCATTTTTTCAATAGGATGAATGAGTTCAAGTTTTCATCTCAATTTTGTGGATTCTTCAGGAGTTTTTCTGCTGGTCCAGCTTGTTGTCAGTGTGGTGGATCATCCAGACGTCTCAGACAGAAGATAACCGGGTCTGATGTGGTTCCTTTGTCTGATTGTCTGTGCAGCCAACATTTAAATGTAAGTTCACTGCCAGACACAAAAACAAAAAAAAGACATGGGAGGTATTTAATTAAATTTAGGAGCAGTATGTAGAGATGCGTTTCTTTCAGAAAAACAATCCCTGTGCAACAGGATACACCTTCAGAGCCGATTCACAGATTGCATGTTTTTCTTTCAACATAGGGTGTGATTTACCTTGGGGACTGCAGCTTTCTTTGACTTTGACCCAGCCCAATGTTGGTATGCCTGTATGTTAGTTGCACTTTCATGAACTTAGCGCATCACATGTGAGCCAATGCAGAGTCAAGCTCAACCTATAAACTACAATCTGTCTCCACCTAGCAATTATTAGCTCTTGCCAAAAGAACTCATTTCACTAACATGGTGTGCAGCACCGAACAGCCCTGTCGGTACGTTTTGACGCTATTATCGCTTCACACTCCTGCCAAATACACACATATAGAAAATTATTGGCACAATTAACGGCCAAATCGCCCACAATGGAACTTGAAACTGACAAAAGTAACAATTAAAAAAAGTACTGAAAATTAACCAGTGAAAATCAGAATTGCATTTGAAATGTGGTTCAACAGAAAGATAAAAAAAATAAAAATAAACTAATGAATCAATCAAATTTCAATCAAATTTTATTTGTATAGCACATTTCAGCAGCAAGGCATTTCAAAGTGCTTTACATCAAATCAAACACAAAAACACAATGCAACATAGAATCAACAATCAAAACAGAACATCAAGTCAGATTCCGTCAATAAATTTGCAATTGATTACGTTTCAAATACAACTCTAAACAAGTGGGTTTTTAGTTGAGATTTAAAGGAAGTCAGTGTTTCAGCTGTTTTATAGTTTTCTGGAAGTTTGTTCCAGATTTGTGGTGCATAGATGCTGAATGCCGCTTCTCCTCGTTTGGTTCTGAACGAGAAGACCTGAAGAGGTCTGGAAGGTTGATACAACAGCAGCAAATCTTTAATGTATTGTGGTGCTAAACCATTCAGTGATTTATAAACTAACAACAGTATTTTAAAGTCTATTCTTTGAGCTACAGGGAGCCAATGGAGGGACTTTAAAACTGGTGTTATGTGCTCTATCTTCCTGGTTTTAGTGAGCACACGAGCAGCAGCATTCTGGATCAGCTGCAGCTGTTTGATGGATTTGTTGGACAGACCTGTGAAGACGCTGTTGCAATAATCAATGCGGCTGAAGATAAACGCATGGATGAGTTTCTCTAGATCTGGCTGAGACATTAGTCCTTTAATCCTGGAAATGTTCTTCAGGTTATAGAAGGCCCTCTTTGTGACTGTCTTTATGTGGCTTTGAAGGTTCAGGTCAGAGTCCATCACTACTCCCATGTTTCTGGCCTGATCACTGGTTTTTAGTTGTAATAACTGAAGCTGTGCACTGACTCTAGATCGTTCCTCTTTAGGTCCAAAAATAATAACTTCAGTTTTGTTTCTTTTTAGCTGGAGAAAGTTTTGGCACATCCACACATTTATCTATTCTAAGCATCTGTTCAGTGATTGGATGGGTTCTGAGTCACCTGGTGACATCGTAATGTTGAGTTGTGTGTCATCGGTATAGTTATGGTAGATAATATTGTAATTATCAATGATATCTGAAACTTTAGACTGAAGCAAAATGGGAAATGTCAAACTACTTGGGGGACAAATGCATTTGTGTTTATTAGTTTCAAGTTATTTGGTCATGAATTTGCAGGTAATAAAAATTTTGTCCTCATCTGGAAATACAACTAAAGTGTCTTAATTTTCATTTTTACTTTTTACAGTTGATCACTCAGTCTACAAACCTTTATCCTGTAGTAAAGGACCAGCTGGGTTCACTGGGGTTTAAATGTGACATGAGACAAAGGCCCACTCCTTAAAATGGGAAAGACAAGAGAGCATCTAAACAATATCATCACCATCCCATTTTATATATACATATATATATATATATATATATATATATATATATATATATATATATATATATATATATATATATATATATATATATATATATATATATATATATATATATATATATATATATATATATATATATATATATATATATATATATATATATATATATATATAGATATAGATATATATAGATATATATATATATATATATATATATATATATATAGATATAGATATATAGATATAGATAGATATAGATAGATATAGATAGATATACTAATTATCATGAGACACATGATAATTCAATCTGGAGAGACTCAGACAGAGAAAATGAACAGCGATTAAAAAGGTTTATTGACAGACATGAATTTAAAGTTCTTTGGCGCTCGGGCCCCGGCTGTGGTCATCAAGCTGTGAATTGCAATAAGCTCGGATGAGCATTCCCGATGTAGGATAGGAATGTCATCCCCCCGGGACCCGACCCTGGTGGTGGAGGTCGGAGAAGGATGCGAGCTTGAGGATCCGGGCGAGGGAAGGTGGAGGGGTGGAGGAGGGTTGAGCGCGGTTGGGATGCGGAAGACGCCATGGATGGAGGTCCTTTTCAGCTGGGCCTTGGAAGGCGATTGGACGTGACGTGGCTTGGTCCAGCGTTGATAGGACAGCGGTGATGGGCGGGATGCTCCGATAGGACGAGCCAGGTGGGGCTAAAGAGTCTTCCAGTTTGAATTTGCGCCCAGGCTTCATTTCATACATGACAAAGACGTTTAAAGAAAATAGAAACATTTTTGCTTTAATTTTCATAACAGATTGCTGTATGTTTTAAAGATGCAATAATCTGCTTTTTTAAAACATTTAAAGATGCAGATTACTGGAGACTAAAATCCTAAGTTTGTGCTAAACCAGGTTTGCAAGCAAACATCTTGTGCTTAAATCTTTGATTTCATACGTTTTCTTTCTCCATGATCCAATCAGTCCTCATTTACATCACAGTTAATCGTAACAGAGACAGACCTTCACAGTGGGGCTGTTTTCAGTTGAATTTCTGTCTCTCTTTTACTAGCAAACGTAACATGATATCACAAAGGCTCAATCTGCTCATCTTTCATTTTCTTTTTCGGATTCTCTGGAACAAGGTGGAGTGGCAAGTAACATGAATGTTGACGTAACAGAATTTCAGAAATGCTGTCATGGCATCATTAGTTAGAAGGCCTAGAATATTTTGGGACAGATTCCACTTCAGAGGTGTCTTTCTTAAAAACTGTCTGTCACACACAATTTAATAAAGACGTGAGGAATGTTCGGTAATCAGGAAATTCATAGCTGTTTGTTTTATTTTGTACATTTAAATTAATTCAGATTTCAGATTTGATGGTAAATGCAGGTGCAGACAAGGTGTAGAATTATAATGACTTTTATCAATTTATCTTTGAGCGCTTAGTAACTCAACTTTTAAATTTGATTTGTAAAGTTTTATACCTTACCTCTGTATTTAACTGTCTTTATTAGTAGTTATTACATAATTTATAACAAATATATTATTTCAGAAATTGCCATAAAATAATATACTGTCATGCAGGTTTGTATATGATCATTTCATAAACAACATTTATTTTTTATTGTTTGTTTTTTTGTTTGTATTAATAGGTTAATAATAAAAACTATGACAGCTGCAATCAATTATCTTGAAATACTGATCATCTTCATTTTGAGTATTTTTTTTTACTTATCAAAAATAAAATAAAGTGCTTTAAATAACCACTAAGACATTTTATTTTGAATTATTTTACTATTTAGACATGGAAGTGTTTGTGTTTTTATTTTTACAGTTTTATAGTTACTAAGATAATCAGCTAAGTCTGGCTATCTTGCTAAGATGTATTGGCAAGTATCAAGTAAGTACAAAGTCAAACAAACCCAGCATAGTCATATGATCCCTCACTGTTTAGCATAAAGTTTAAAAAGAAATCTGAGGAATGAATCCACCTCATTTCCAGCAAGGTATTTGACACCAACAAACAAGCCGGTGATGGATGGGTCACATTCTGTGGAACTCATCCGGGGTTTTTTCTTCCTTATGTAAGACTAACATGAGCTAATCTCTGCAGGAGATTGGGTCATGATTCCTTGAGCACCAGACAAATCCCCAAAAATGTGTTTGTTGCAGTCAAGGTTTGTGAATTTGTGCAGCTAAGGTTTGTTTGAGAGATAATTCAGGCTGTTGAGCTGGTTTCTACCTTAACTTCTGGTTTAATGAATGCAGTTATTAATGTGCAGCACTGGACTGACGAGACAAAGTCTTTGTGATTAATCTTAATCCTTATCACCAAACCTCTCTGCAGTGGTTATTACATTACACTTGCGGTGAGCTGCAACATAATAGTGTTTTCTGGACTGTTTTACTGTAAAAATCTCTCTGTATCAGATGACTTCTCTTGGAAGGAAAACATGTTTTGCTTGAGTAAATTAAGCTGAGAGACATGACATGGGTTTCCAGTCATGGATGTGTTTTTAACAGAGATTATCACCTTTAGTGAGCAGATAAACAGAGAGGATTATGTGAAGTATCACTTAATGTTTAATCTAGAGTTACAGGACCTGGCGTTGTTTCATTTTTGTCGCATTTATTTCACTGAAAGGTATTATCAACAGGTAATGTGGTCGTAGTTGTCACAGTAGTAATCCTGACTGTCACTGCTGCAGATCGCTGCTGCTAATGTGACGATTGCAGATTTTGTTCATCATTTTGGTCACTGAGGTCACGTTTTCTGGGCGTATGCACAGAGGTGAGGTAAAAACTTGAAAAGGAAAGTTCACAGGAAAACATTGATCTCCCGACTGTCGCATTGTATTTTCATGTACTGTTTTAATAGTTATACTTCTAATGTAGATGTTTCTGCGGATCAACTAAAAACAATGTGGAGTTAGTCATGCAAAACATTTAACCTGAATAACAGGAAGCTTTGTGTGCACACTCATCTCTCTAGAAGTCACACTTTATACTTTCGTATCAACATCACTGCTGGCAGGACAAACCTGAAAACGCAGTTCTTGTCATTGATAAGTTGCTTGGTAATAGTAAATGGAGGGGTGTGCAGAAGACTGACATGACCGAGTCTTCAGGAATTTTTATGACTGTTGTCATCAAGTGTAATTTGGTAAATAACGAACCTTTTCATTCAACTTTGTTTTACAAATGTTAACGTTGCATTAAAAGTATTTACCAAATGAGACATAACAACTGTCATAACCATTCACAAACACGCCTTCATGTTTATGACAGCGTCATGCCAGTCTTAGGTGCGCCCCATCAAAGAAAGTGTTACCAGTTTGGGTACCTAATTTTTCCAAACAAAGGAAGCCCTGCAAACTATTCATTTTGTCATGTTATAACTCCAACTTTCAGAGTACCTTACTCAGATTTTATGCACTTTTAAGTATAGATGATGTAGAAGAAAATGTTTTTTTCTATTTTGCTTTTTAAACTTCAACTTTCAGAGGATATTACTTTGATCTTATGCACTTTTAAAGTATAGATGATGTAGAAGAAGAAAAAGTTTTTTTAAGAAACAAAAGTCAGTCTCTTGAAGTTATTTTGTTCCATAATATAATAACTGGTCATCTGACAGATTCTTACATAGTCTTGGTTCTGGGCTTTGACTGGTCCATTCTAATATATGGATGGATTCTGATCTAAGCCCTTCCATGTGTGGGGTCGTTGTCCTGCTGAACGCTGGAGCTCATCCCAGGCTCAAGTCTTTAAACAGGGTTTCTTCCAGGATTGTCCTGTACTTAGCTTGATTTGTCTTCATCAACTCGAACCTTCTTCTCTGTCCAAACTGAGTATTGCTGAGTATTCAGTAATATCACGCTGAGTATTCCCTCAGCATGATATTGCCACCACACACAGCTGGCATAGCTGTGGCTATCACACATGACATGTCATGTGCAGACCAGAAAGATTTCTAGACCAGTGTTTCCCAATTCCAGTCCTCGGGGTAACTAATTTCTTTCTTGTCAACAGATTCTTGCTTCAGCTCTTTCAGGGTTACCTTTGACACCTTTGGCTGCATTAGTACTGTATAATCTGTTATGACAGCCAAAATAATTGTCCCACAATCTTTCCATGTTCAGATGTTGAACTGGTCAGAGCTCTGTGAGATTTTCAAAGCTTAGAATATTATTTCATATCCTTATTCTGCTTTAGATGTTTGTACAGCTAAGGTTTTATCATGCACAGATACAATCTATTTACTGATCAAGTGGCTTCTAAAGGCAAGAGGCTGGTCTTTATTTTATTTAGGGGCACCCGAGTAAGGCAGGTGAATAGAAAGGTACACTTTTTCATTTGTAAAATAAAATATAATTTTTCTTCCACTTCAAAAATTGACATTTTATTACATAAAATTGCAATTAAATATATTGATGCATGTTGTTACAGAGTGACAAAATGTAAACTGGTAAGAATTGAAGTCCAATTTCTACGTTTGTTTATTTAACATTTGATCACATACAAAGAAAGCTACGTTTAGAAGACAGCTTTAATTGGAAATTGAGTTTTCAGCATCCCTTTTTGTTTCTGACTGAAAAGATAATTGGGCTAAAAGTTTGCTTTGCTTGTCCTCCTTCCTCAAACAAGGAAGTGCACTGCAACATTTTTATTATCACAAAGAAAATGTAAGAAACGAAATAAGAATTTTGATTGTGTCTTAGAGCATTCTCAAAGCATGTGAAAAGAGACAATAGAAGAAAACGTAAAGAAAGAAAGGAAGCTTGTCCTTTGTGCAGACTGCAAGTCGACAGTGAAGCCAAACTCACTGAAAACATCACCACACCCAGTCCTCCAACCGACACAGAGGATGGCCGAGGCGATGCGTATGTGTTTTAGAAAGACATACGTGGGCTACTGAAGAAGTCATCCAGAAATAACAGCAGCCTGTTTCAACAATGAGCTTTGCGTGAACATGA
The DNA here is from genome assembly GCF_019740435.1 of Gambusia affinis. NCBI lineage: Eukaryota > Metazoa > Chordata > Actinopteri > Cyprinodontiformes > Poeciliidae > Gambusia > Gambusia affinis. Next base: position 8,676,980 of record NC_057871.1, on the reverse strand, counting down.
TTCTGATGGAGAAACTGTGGGGGGAGTTGAAGATTAAGGTGATGGCAAAGAGGCTTTCCAAACTCAGGAACCTGGAGCTCAGCATCAAAGATAAATTACCAATTACAAAAGAATGATTTCGGGATGTGCTCCGGTGGCGTAGAGGGTAGCGCGCCCCACATTTGGAGGCCTTCAGTCCTTGACACGGCCGTCGCGGGTTCGATTCCCGGACCCGATGACATTTGCCGCATGTCTTTCCCCCTTTCCTGTCAGCCTACTGTGGTATAAGAGACACTAGAGCCCACAAAAAGGACCCCCATGGTGGGGAACAAAAAAAAAAAAAAAAGAATGATTTTATTACTAAATTAGTTTCATTAAAAATGTTTTTTCCCCTCTTGAGGTTAATACTTTTTTATTTTATTTAAATTTTTTTAACAAACTTCTCATTATAAAATAAAATAATTTTAAACCTGTCAGGGCTCTGAATGATTTTGGGTTCAGCTGTATGAAGGGGGTTGAGGTGAAATTTAGTTCATATATAAATTGATTTACTGTCTAATCTTATTCTTATTTTAGACATTCTCTCAGTTGCAGCATCAATTTGTAAAAGTTTAGCTGTTGAGTTATTTTAAAAATAAACAAAATATGCATTTAGTTTTAGTTAGATATGTAGATAAATTGACATGAAACATACTCTTTAAGTTATCTACTTTTTCTTCCACTGTTTGTAATAAATGTAGCTTTCCACAAAAAAATATTTCTTTGACTGTAGAAATTTGTTTTCAAATATGTGTAAATAACAGTAAAGACAACAAGGATCAGGACTGAACTTTGGTGAGAATCATATCATTAATATCTGTTCCATATGAGTTTGATGATTGTCTCTTTACTTCACTTAACCTGTAACTCTTAACTCACAGAACAATCACACACCAAGACGCTCTCAGTCGTCTCATGCATCTTATCAGATCATCTTGCTTTGAATGTTTTGTCATACTGTACTTCTTGAGAATTTTTTTTTTCTTCTTCACCTTGCACCCTGTGAAGGATTTATATGTTAAGGTTGCTTGTGTTTTTCAGGTAAAAATATTTTTGAATAAGTGCTAACTTGTCAGATATGTGACACGGCACCTCCAGCACAGATCCGTGTCAACACTCTGGGTTCAGCTAGTTTACTAGACGCAGAAATACTTTCACTTTGCATGTCATCAATTTTTGCTGTGCTGTTAAGAATATTTTATTTAAGTGTACATGTAGCCTGATGGTTTCACACCTCTCACCCAATTAGATACCAATTAGCTATTAGGATGTTATTGATCCTTTATAACCTTTTTGTATTTATTTTTGTAACTAATTTAGCTCTGTAGTTGCAACCATGTCCTCCACTCTTTGGCTGCCAACAAGTTAGTGTATTTCCTGTCACATTTTTTCTGTCGAAACGCTGTCTAATGCCAGCTCTTTACCTGGTAGTCGTGTTTCTGCCCCGCCTTTAAACAGCATCATAATTCCAGTAAGATGTTTTCCATGTCGTAATTTCCAGCCATCCTCTTCCTGCTTATATCACACTAAGCTTTTTGTGTTTGAGTTAGGATTACCAAAATTATTTTTGTTCTCTAAATAATACAAATAATTAACTACAATGTCAGAACATTAGATATATTTCTTTAGTTTTTGGTAGAGTTGTCTTTAAACTGTGAAAGAAAGAAGAAATTTTGGCCCATTCCTCCCAACAAAACAGCTGGAACTGGATCAGGTTTGTTTAAACTCTTGCACCAGTTCTGCTCTGCCCACAAACAATGACTGATATTGGGGTTTTGTGACGACTATTCCAACTCTATAACAGGTTTAGTGCTATTCTTAGAGTTAATTTCTGTTTAGAAAATCAAAGCATGTCCTAGCTTTAGCACAATCAGGTCATCTATTTTGTGAAGCGCACCAGTCCCTCCAGCATTATGCTGCTGGAAACCCAGCATAATGCTGCCACTCTCGTACATCATAGTTGGTGAAATCTGTAAAAAGTTCTCTCTCTCTTTTTCTCCCTCTCTCTCTCTCTCTCTTTCTCTCTCTCTCTATCTCTATCTCTATCAATACTTTAACAAATAGAAATAATTCAAGTTATCCTAACTGGTTCAAAACAAAAACTACTGGCCTCATTTAATGTGAGGGATATGTGTCCTGATGATAAAAATATCAGAGGTGATTTTTTTCTTCTTTTTTTGTACTATTTATTATGCAAATATTTGAAATAGATATTTACACTTCTCAAAAATATATACATTTCACAATATCAAATAAAAACTTAAGGAAGCACAGTAAACATAGAACGCTACAATGAAAGAACTTAACTATTTATATTTATTTACTATTATGTAAACCCTACCTTCCCAATATTTTGCTGTGCAGCTACAACGATATTATTTAAACATGTATGCGATAACATGTTGTCGCCATGGAGATATTTTATTTTATCGAATTTAATTTAATTTAATATCAAGCACATTTTAACTGATTATGGTAATATTAGCCAAATTAAATTACTAAAGAAATTAAATTAAATTACTAAACAGAAAGGGAAAAAATATATAAAATGAAAAAGTCTCCAAAAGAAGGATAATTTACATCAAGTAATAAAAAATGTAAAATAAATAATAATAATAATAATAATAATAATAATAATAATAATAATAATAATAATAATAATAATAATAATAATAATAATAATAATAACAGTAGATATTGTGTTAATAGGCTTTACTGTATATTTTTAAGACATATTTTATCACAAAGTATTTATCTTCAAGCTCAACTTTTCAAAACAGCTGTTATTGGAGTTATTAATCAATCAATCAATCAATCAATCAATCAATCAATCAATCAATCAATCAATCAATCAATCGATCGATCGATCGATCAAATGTTTTTGTATGGCACATTTCAGCAATAAGACAGAACTTAACTGTAAAGGTCAAAGTGCTTTTACAAAAACCGCCGCAGGATGACTGAATATTAACAACACAGTTGAAGTGTGAACTACGCACACATCCATAGGCACCGGACCCGGCCACCCCGCCCCGGTCCCGCCCAAACGCCCGACCCCTTGAAGCAAACAGACAGGATCATATGACGGCAGCCTAACCGGAGCGGCTCACTCACGCAGCAGCTCAGTTGTCACAGCTACACGCAGAGAAAGAGGATTTTCGTAACTTCCAGTTTTGTGGAGCCATCGATCCGCTTTTTTCCCCGAGCCTGATGTCAGTGACACCGCGGGGCGCCGAGTGTCGCGGTTTTTTCTCCGGAGTTGCCTAATTGAGTTCCTCCACTCACTGAGAGGTCCGCGTTTTGCCCTTCAGCAAGGCAGCTGTGAAACTAGCGTCTCTCCGCAGCGGGAACAGACCGAGAGGCAGAGCGGAGAAGTAAGTCTGATGTCCCTGCAGCGGCTCTGTTAGTGTTGATGCTTAAAATCACAAAAACTTGTGGCTGTAGCAACAAACGGGTTAAAACGAGGAGAATATGTGATTTACATCTACAGCCGGCGATTCATATGATTATTTATGTGTCATTTTATGGTTATTGACTAATTACGCTAATTGATGTTGCTTAAAATATTTATTTTTTTGTCTTGCATTGGGGTAAAATCGTTCTTGTATTCAAGTTTTTTTTCTATTAACTTAAAAAATTTGGATCAATATGGTTTTTATTACCTGTATAATTTGAAAAGATAATTCCGAGATAAAAAAAAAAAGAAGTATTTTTGAAAATCAGTCTATAATAGGTTTAAGATTCATAATACTTGCCTGTCCTATATACAAAATATATTTTGCGCTGCCCAATAAAAACATCCCGTTGCAAATCAAGGCAGGACAAATTTTCTTTAATTACATGACCAGATTTGAGATCTTAAAACTTTTTATTTCATTGAACTGCATGAGAAACATTAAAAGAGAGTGCAATGAAAAATATTTTGTTGCTAATCAAAGCACAAAATGACTTTTTTCTCCATCCTTTCTTTTAAATGTCAAAGTAATATGAATGCACTTTAGTGCAATTAAAAAGCATTAATTTTGATCTTATTGTATTCCTGATGGCTACTAGTTTAAGAAATCCAATGTCTGTTAAATTTTTGCAACTTACATACCATCAACTTTCTTTGGTCTTAATTGACTGAAAATAATGAAAATTCACAATAAATTAGACCAGTGTATTAATGTAGCCGAGATCAGATAAGAAGGAGAAACAATAAACAGAAAACAGTGCAAAGTGCAAAGTTTACTTTTGTGTATCATCTTTTAATATTTGACATTTTTTACTTAATGTTAATTACATCAGCAATGTTAACTAAATTTGTCTGCTAATTATCAATAATTAAAGTAAATTGAATGAGTGACAAATATTAAGAAGAGCTGTGGAGAGAGAATAAATCTGTAACTGTGTCACACCTGAACCGTCCTCTTAGTTTAATTAGATCTTTTACAATCTGCATCTCCTCCCCTGTGTGTGTGTGTGTGTGTGTGTGTGTGCGTTTCTCTGTCTCTCCCTGTTTCCTGTGCTTTGTTTCAAGGCCTGGGCTTGCGTCACACATTCCACTTGGCATATGAAGCCCTTATCCTGTTTAGAGCCTGGAGAGAGAAAGAAAGAAGGGAGGAGAGAAGGATGTTGGGGGTAGAACGGGTGTAACGAATACAACATCTCTCCTCTTTTCCCAGCTTCTTTCCATCTTTTTTTTTTCTTTCTACTTCAGTCAGGAAGCATAAAGAGAAAACTCTTCTGTCCATTTTTATTGATTTCTTATTATTTGCTGAAAATATCGGCAGCACACACACCCACACGCCCTGAATACCCCACCCATCCCAACGCCTCCTTCCCTGAATCAACATGCTGATGTTATCTGGTGGAACAAAATGCGCTAGACTGCATGTACACACACATACATACACACACACACACACAGCTGCTCAAAGGCCATGTCCTAGGGAACATTAAGGCTAAACATTAAACTCCTGGATACTGAAGGGTTGGTGGTTCTCAGTGGGAACTTACGGGAAAAGGACACTGTGCTCCTCAGACAGCCATAAACTTAAAAAGCTGTAAGTAGTTACACAACCTCATGCGTGCCAGCACACTCACACACACATGTTTATGTCATGCTGAAGCACACACACACACACACGCCCACACGCACACACACTAGCACTTATGTTGGTGTGTTTCAACCACTGGAGTGAGCCAATACGACTATCCCACCGCCTGCCCCCCTCCCCGTGTCTGAGGTTTGTTGAAGTTTTGTCATATTTTGGTTGAAACCCACCTCATTTTCTTCTCATTTTCTGTCTCAGTCTTGTTCTTTCCACTTCCATTTTGACATAGTTTGGTTACAGCGGCTGTTTTTTTTTGTGTTTTTTTTTTTTGTTCAGTCCCCCCCCACCCCCCCCTGTTCCCCTCTCATTCTTGGGGCAGGGAGGTGCAGTATGTGGTGGAGGGGAGGGAGTCAGACAGGAAACCACAGGCCCCCTGCAGCAGCACCCCCCATTTGGCTTGGCTCTCCTGCTCCTCCTCCTCCTCCTGCTCTCCTTCACACCCCCCAACCCATCACGGAGTGTGGAAATAATAACAGTCGGCCTGAACTCTGAGGGGCTTCCGCTTCTCTCCCCGGTCCTCCTCTCCCCTTCCCCTCTGTCCTCAGTTGTCTGGAAAGCCTCAAAAACTGCGCTCTCTTTGACAAGCTCAACTTGAGGTGTGCACGCGTGTTTTGCCTTTGTCAGTGCTTGACAGCTCCGGTTGTTTCTTTAAATGCGCGCTCATCCACAGTTTTGCGTGTGGATGTGCGTGCAAGACGATGGATCCTGTTTCCTCTCCCCTGCTGATGGCCCCCTCTGGGTTCCCCCCCTGAGGTCTGCAGGCCTGTAGCCAGAGAGGAGCAGAGAGGATCTGTGTGTGTTCGTGTGTGTGTGTGTGAGTGAGTGTGTTTTTTGGGGAGTAGGGCCTAGGCAGCTCAAATGAGGGAATTGGAAGCCAAAATAAGACGAGAGAGGGGCCTCAAACTGAGAGGAGTCAGAGTTTATGTTATTTGTGAAGTCAAGGAACCAGAAGTGGGAGAATGATGATTTGGTTTGGTGCAGCTACCAGTTGCAAAACCTTGTCGGCTGCAAAAACATTTGAGCGAAGAATCTTACATTCTAAAAATAAATAAAAAATAGCAAGTTTGATTTAAAGTTTCCTCTTGCACCACATGTCAGTGTATTCCCAGCCCGGGCTCTTCACTCTAAGCTGAGCTGTGCATCATGGGTATTCAGGAGTGTGGCTTGGTGAATTTGGCTTCAGTGTAAAAGTGCTTTGAGTGAAAAAACAGCATATTAATTCAGTCCTTTAAAAAAAGGAAAAAACTTCTGCAGAAACATTTCTGGTCACAAATACCATGGAGAGTCATGGTTAGAGCAGGACTACACAGTATCAGGAACACAAACAGTTGCTGAACATTAAGATTACAATAATGATTATGATAAACCCAAATTGGGTTGTTTTCCTTTGTCCCCATCATTATAACCATCCTCCAATTTTCTGTAAGGTTTATCATCTCTGGCTGTAAGAATATATGATATCTGGGGCAGTTAGTCCCCTTCAGAATGGCCAAGTTTCTTATTGGAGTATTTGGATACGAAGGCATGACTTTTAAAATATGATATTTAACTAATTATTGCATCCAATCAGTCCTTTGCATTTGGAATTTTCCAAAAATTGAAAATGCAAACAGATGAAAAGTTAGCCAACACTCCTATGACTGGAGCGTTGGAAAGTACCCGAGTTTTTCAATGCTGCAGATAAAGCTATTAAAATGTTGAATCAATCAGTCTGTACAGTCTGGCGTCCGTTTAATGAAACATGTTTGTGTGACCCAGGTTTCTCTTTATCTCTGAAGCAAATAACAACTAAGCACTACTACACTTTATGAAGTCAACCCACTGCTGTTGAGCCTCTGACCTGGAAAGCTAAGCTAAGCTAAGCTAAGCTAAGCTAAGCAACCAGTTGTCCAGTGAAAACCCTTTAGGACCTTCAGTGGTGCAGAGTACCATGCATCATTTCTGACTGTAAACACTGGACAAGTCGCGCTGAAGTGCAACTGGACAGCCAAAGGAAGTTTCTTTAAAAGTGACTGTGCTAGGAAAATAACTATTAAACACCATTTGGAATAAAATGGTGCTAAAAAGTAAAGAAGTAGCCTCGGGCCCTAATCTCATCTTCATGTAAAGAGCTACCATGATACTTGTGATACTTGTTCTTATGGTTATCGTGCCATGAAAATCTCATTCTGGCCAGGTGCCTAATTGGTGCTGAGAGACACAGAGAGCAACTCTGAAGCAACAAAAGCCAACAGGCAGAAAGTGTGCTCTTAGAAGCTCACAAGAAGTGGACCGTTGGATTATTGGCTCACCACCTGGATGAGTAAGGCAATTAAGACTCTGTCTAAGGGCTAATTGCAATGTCAACAGCAAAGTGTGAGTCAGTGTGTACTTCAAGTTCCAGGTTTGCAGGAGATGAGGCAATATTGCTGTAAGCTGCAGAGAAGAAGTTTGGCAATCTGGCATCAAAGTGACAGTCATGAGCTAAAACAGCAGAGCACTGACATGAGGTGATGCTGATGGGGAAAGGAAAAAATAGGCTTTAAAGTAAAGGAAAAGTCAGAGTGAGGAGCAGGGAACTCATGGCTTTCAGTCTGTGTGTGTGTGCATGTGTGTGTGCGTGCGTATGGGGGTGGGTGGGTGTGCTGCAGTGTGTTCTTGGACAAAGACGTTGTCTGGAGGTTTCTGGTCTCTCTGGTGATCTCATCATCTCCAGTCTGCTGCCATTAGAGCATGTGTGCGTGTCTGTAATAATTTAGCCTTTTAGTGATTTAGTGTGTGTGTTTTGTTGAGCTTGCAGAAAGTTTTGTGTGCTTCTGTGATCATGTAAAAATGCTTGTGTGTGTGTGTGTGTGTGTTTGTGTGTGTGGTTGAGTCGGTAGCCAAGGCCTGCAAGCCGCAATATTTTCCCCTTCAGTCATGTTTGTTTTATATCATTCATAGAGAAGGAGAAGAAGAAGAAGAAGAAGAGCAAGGAGGTGGTGGGGGGGGTGGATTAGATGAATATGGCAGCAACATGAGTTTTTGTTTGGAGAGCAAATGGAGAGGAGGTGGAGGGGAAGAGCTGGAGCCCAAGTGTGGAGAGGAGATGCAGGAAGTGTTTGCTGAGTGGGTTGGGGTTGAGTACACAGTAGCTTTACTGACCTAGAAAGACAATATTTGCAGACATGCTCAAACACACACCCACTTGTGCACAACAGGAAAAAAAATTTTCCCTCACACCATGACTTAGGCTTGTTATGACCCACTCCTAAATTATTCCCTTCACCTTTTAAATCATGACTGATTTCTGCCTGGTTTCTGTCCTGCAGAAGAAGGAGATTAAAGTCTTTGACTCATACCTACTTAAAGGGATCACTTTATTTTGCTTTTGTTTTTATTTACCAACATTTGAAAACGACACACATTATTCTCAGTTATGTAAATGTTCTACTCAGGAAAAAGGACAATGGTATGTTTTTGCAACTGCATGAAGTTTTTTCTAAGAATTGTACCTGCATTTAAGCCCATAAGCATTTGTTCCAGTTTTTTTTTCTGTTGAAAGATGAACCTGAATAAGGAATGGGTTTTAAAGAAAAAAGAACCATTCCACAGCTTGCACACATATCAGTGAATGCTGTTAGGGGCGCATACTGGAGGTGCAAATGTCTCCAGGGCTGTTCTTGCACAGGTGTTAAGAGATAATTGACATTTACAGTACGCACTCTGAAGTTCCACAGAGGCTCGGCGTCACATGTGTGACTGTTGGTATGTAAAAAAACTAAAACATTTCAAAATGTGTTGTTGGAAAATATAATATTGATTTGATAGATGGAGGTAAAAAAAAACTCAATAAGCAAATGAAGTTTTGAGAAAAATGTTTAAATGCAGAATTTTAAAAGTAGCTAATACTAAATTAACAAAATAAGAAAAATAATTAAATAAAATCTGCATTTATTTAACTGATTTGGAAAGTATATTAATCACTACTTTAAAAAAAATAGGATAAATAACTATCTTTGAAATCTTTATCTTTCAGTAAAATTGCAATAGAACCACTGGTATGTAGTGATTATTTTTAAAATAAAGAGTAATTGGGAATAAATTTTATTCACTAAAAATCAGCATTTTTGCAAATTAAAGAAGAAAAAGTCTCAAGTTTGCTTTTTTGGGTTTGGATGAAAGATGTGCTCAATATTTCTCTGCTGAAATTGTGATAAATAGAATATTTACCTACTCTTGTATAAATATTTTTTGTTGTTTTATTTCATCAATGTTAAGCCAACACTGTAGAACAAGGTGTTGTTGTTTTTTTTCTACTCACACTAAAGAACCGACTGTAGCACATTTAAAGTTTCTGGTTGTCGCGGTAAAAAGTCCCTCTAAAGTCCTTCCTTTATCCATTTCCTGTTGTCATGATCTGTTTGTGCTTTATACTTGCCTGTACTGTCAGCGCCGCGTGTGATTCACAAACCACAATAGGAAAATGGTTTGACCTCTGGTTGAACTGCCATACAATTCAAACCTGGATTAGAAAACACGCTCCCACAGCACGCAGACACACACTCACACACACGCACACCTGACTGCCAGGCTCTTTGTTTCCCTGAAGCCGGGCAAAGGGCGAGGCTCCACTCGTCATGTTCACACCCTTCCTGACCCAGCTAGCAAGCATCCGTCTCTCTCCCCATCTGGAGCCTCGGTGTGTGTCTCTGCCTTCCTGTATCTGTCTGTCTGGACGTGATGGCTGGTGTTCTTACCCATTAGTTAATAATTAAAGGCTAACCTGTCCCAGACTCTGGACTTTAATCAGGTCATACACAGACACACACACACACACACGCACAGAGTCCCTCAGGGTACATTCTTTGACAGTTTCTGTTGCTTTAATGCTCCAGTGAACACACACACACACACACACACACGCACGCACGCACACTTACACCCCATCACACTCAAAAACTCCCATTTAGGCCCAATCTACCAACCCAGCTGTACCTGGCCATTTGAAGCCAAGGTAACTGAAGCCAGAGTGGAAACCTCACACTCTTTTATCCAAATACCAGGCGGTTCTCAGCACATGCAGAGTGTTAATGTGTGATCTGGTGTCTGAAGTTTCCAGGCACATCAAACCTGCAAAATGTCTTCTGTGGTCCCAGAAACCTTTTTTTCTTTAAGCATTTTGTGTTTTTTATCCCAATATATATCAAACTATTAAGATGTTATGTGACTTAATGTGTATGAACCAATTGGCAAGTAAGGATTACACAAATGAAATATGTAGAATAAAAGGTGTGTGCATGCTTGAATTGTCAAAGTTAAATTTCATTAGACGAGAGGATTTTAAACTTTGTATTAGAAGTACAGCCTCAGTTATTATTTCTAATAAATATTATAGAGATTCAGATTGACGGGATTGATCTCTGGTTTTTGAAAACCTTTGACTTCCTGATCTCAGTTTTAGCATATTCTGATTCTCTTATCATGTATTTATTTATTTTTAGGTAAACACCAATTTATTGTAGATTTTAATAACCTATATTGATTGACACGGTTGGCATTTCAGAGAAAGCTGTCATCATTCCCAACTCCAGGATGACAGGACAACTTCGATGCACTTCTTTACTCTGTTCTGAATCCATTTTTTTCAGCAAATTCTTTTGCAGTAGTTTGTTTCAATCACGGATTGAAATGGTGAAACAACTCGTCTCTTTCTGTGTTAAATTAGTTTCGACACAGAGTAACATATTGACTATAAATAAAAAATAAAAGCCTAATAAAATATTTTTTTCAAGGTGTGGTTTTCCGTTTTTTTTTTATTGGTCTTTTTTGCTTTTCAGAAACAATTGTGGTTGTCGTAAATAATTCAGTTAGGCCTTAACAAAAATTTTAATGGATTGTAGCTTTTACACAAGGATCATGGCTCACAGATGTTTCTATTTATCTGAAGCTTTTTTTCATGAGTGCAAAAGGACGAGGATATCTGACAGTGTGAGCAGGATAAAGCGTACCAATGAATGTGTGTTTTATTTTGTAGGAGCCTGGCCAGTGCAGCCATGCTGATGTATGATTACCCTCCAAAGACCAACATGGAGACGGTAAGGCTGGCGTGTTTTGCAAGCATCATTTTTAGATGCTTTTTTGTGTTTCCATCTTGCCTGAACATGCTGCTGATGCCCCTTCCATCAACCCACATACTCCAACACACACACACACACATGCACGCACACGCACACACATGCACGCACACGTGCACACATGAAAAACAGCTACACATACTCCTGCTAAGAGTCTAGAGCAACTAGTTCCCACATTCCTTCTCTTCCTGGACAAACAAGTTGCATACAGTAGAGATTTGCATACAATGCCTGCACATTCTGCCAGGCTAATGAACACACACACAAATGCACTGTACTTAACAGTTATCTGCTGGTGAGCAGAGTGCTGCGTTTCAATTTTTTCAGCTGGCTGTGGTTGTTTGTGCGGCAGAAACATGTTTTCCATGTTATTCAAGGCAAAGCGGAAATGTTTACCTCTCTGTTCTTTTGTTTCCCTTCGCCACTTCCTCCTCCTGCATCCTCTCTTCCCCTCCTCGCAGTCATTCCCAGAGCCATACGGGGTGATCTTTCACCATCCCAGTGCCTTCTACAGGGTGCCCATGCAGCCCTTCACCCCATGCAACCCCACGCAGAGCCAGCAGGAGCCGGTGGACCTGTCGGTCAGCAAGCGCTCCTCCTCCACCTCGTCCTCGCCTCCAGCATCCTCCCCGGCCTCGCCTCCCAGCTCTCCGTCCTCCACCTACAGCTCGGCGAGCCGCGCTTCTCCCTGCTCCCCGCACTCTCAGCTCCACTCGTCGCCCACCCACTCCCTCCCGCCACCCACTCACATGATGCCTTACCCACCCATGGTCATCCAAAGTCCCGGGGTGATGGTGTCGCCGCTCGTGCTGCCCCTGCCCCTCATGTACCCGTCACCAATTCCCCTGCATCCGTCGATGATCGTGAGTTCGCCGGTCCCGAGCGATGAAGGTCATCTTCCCAGCAGAGAACATAAGTATGGTGAGACCTGTTTGTCGCTTAATCTGTATTCTGCTCGACCTAGCCTTGCACCCACAAACATCTGAATATTTTAAAGGGATTAGACCTTTAAAGGTAAAGTAGCTAATAATTGTGAAATGGAAGCAAAGTAATGAAAAGGCCGTAAAAGATTTTTCCAAGTAAAAATTTTAAAAGTGCGGCACACATTTCCATTTTGCCTTGGTGAGTCAATTTTGACTCTGGTCTCTTAGAAAAATCCAAGGAAATTTGAAAAGCACTTAAATTCTTAAGCATTATACACTGCAAAAACACACAGTGTACTAATGTACACTTGAAACAAGCCCAAACTAACTTACAAGTAGCATTTTGATAAGATATAGGAGCTTTTTTAAGTCAATAACTTCTTAATATTGATGAGAAATAACTAGTTCCACTGGCAGATTATTTAACTTATAAATAATGGAAAGCATCTTGTTACAAATGAATAATCTGCCAGTGGAACTAGTGCCACAATTAAAGGAATTATTTACCTAAAACTCTCTTCTAGATCTTGCTGAAAAGTTACTTGTGAATCTTGGTTTCAAGAGTATTAAGATATTTGCTAAAGCTAGGCTAAAAATATTCTTAGAAAAACAAAATCTGCAAGATTTTGTGTTCGCACTGTAATGGACACACTGCTTCTGCCCTGCCTGAGGTCCTCTTCTGTTTCTTATCTATTTCGGTCTGAAATACATTTGCATGACACTTGATGTCTATCTTGAATACATGAAGCTAACAATGAGTATGTTAAGTGGCAGGGCTGGGTCATGACATGCTGTTGTAGTGTCACAGTTGGAGGTAAATTCAACTTAACTTAGAAATGCTTCTGATCAAAAAAGATAAAAGGTGACATATATATATATATCTATTATCTTTAACTAGCTTACTTTAAATGTCTTCTCACGAAGAAAATAGTTTATTGTGATAATAATAAGTTGGATTCAAACAGAAGTCAACTGGGTTTTGCTATTGCCCTAAACTGGTTCCTTCTTCAACGTCTATATTTGTCTCTTACTTATAATGAGGAAGCACTTTTTTCACTCTGCTCTTAGAAAAACAATTTCAGCAAATTTTCAGTTTTTTATTCTGGAAGATGTTTTATTTTTGTCCTGTTGCCTGTGGTCTGCTGGAGGGCGCCACAAATTACTCACTTCTCTAAATCTTTCACATTTGACAGGCACACACTTGATGAAAATAACAAAATATTAGAGCTAAGCACACAAAAACACACAAAGAGTTTACCAGGGGCATTCCTTTGGAACTACCTGCTGCTGAAAGTTTCATTATTGGGTATTAATCTTGGATTTACCTTCTGGGGATAACCATTTATGTGTGAAGAAAAGTTTCACAATATGTAAACAGAAAGAAAACTAACAAAACTGTGTATCTCTTATGTTTCACCAGTTCACTCTACGAAGCACGGGGAGGTCCATGACCTGCACAAGCCAATCAAAACCGAGCCTCAACCTGATCTCTCCCAGGAAGCACTGAGCAGCCATGAGATGAAATCCTCCGTCATCAGGATACCGCACGAGTACGAGTGAGTGACTCACACAGATGCCAGCTAACTGCATCGATTCTGAGAAAAAAACAACAAAAGTTGCACAAGCTGCTTCGTGTTCTTCCCCTTTAGCTTTATATGGAAGTGTTGTTCATAGACCTGGTTTCAACATTATCCATGTTGAGATTTGTTCAAAGCCTAGATGCTGTCCCACAAGTAGAGTCAATAAAGGTCCTTGACACTGAAACACAGGACATAGCAGTTTTGTTCCTTTATTAGTAATGGGTTTGCAGCAAATACTACAACAAAGATTTCTGCTGGGAGAAAGGCAATGATAAATAATCAGAAAAACAAAAACTGGTTTGGATTAATAGCGAAAAATTTGATTTAGGTTTCAGTCTTGATGAAATTTACTGATGAAAACCAGAAGTTTTGCAAGCAAAGCAGGCCTTATTTGTGAGCTGCTCGCTGTTTACATTAGTGCTCCCCTATTTTCCTTCTAATACCTGCACTCACTGTATGTTCCTTTGTTCAAATAGATTGTATTTGCAAGATAATATTCTGATTACACAATGTATCAAATCTTTTGCATACTGTACATTTCATCTGCCTTTCCTCTGTATCACAAGTATCAAACTCCAGTCCCCAAGGGTCGCTGTCCTGCAGTTTTTAGATGTGCCACAGGTACAAAACACTGGGTTGAAATGGCTTAATTACCTCCTCCTTGTGTAGATCAGTTCTCCAGAGCCTTAATTATTCTATCCAGGTGTGATGCAGCAGAGACAAATCTAAAAGTTGCAGGACTGCGGCCCTTGAGGACTGGAGTTTGACACCCCTGCTCTATATGAATAATCACTCTTTTCTCACTTGGCACACCTCTTCAGTAAAAAACACCTCTGACAAATGACAGCACTTTTCACTTTTACTGCCAGTAAACGTACCAATAAAACTTCCTTTTTTTCCTTTTGGTTCATATTCTGTTGCTCTTCTGTAACAGAATATAAAAGTGTCACTTTTAGGATTTTTATAAGGAGGGCTGTAAAGATGAAAGATCTTCTGCTTAACAGCTTTTGGAAATCCTATACTTATTGTAATGTGCTATTATGAATAGTATTGTGTAAACAATCTGTTGTTCCTCTACGTGGATCATCCTTCTTTCCTTTTTTATTCTCTTCCCGCTCACCAGCCACACCCTTTCAGTAGAAATACTGATGAAAATTTATACTCTTTTCACTTTTATTGACAAAAACGGCTAATTGTGTTTAAAAAGATTGTAAATATAAATTTTTCTTTTTTGCTAAAGCAAAAATCTGACTTTTATTAAAAAGGATTCATTCATTAGGAGAAAAATTATTGTTCCCTTATTAACAATTTCTACAAAATAAATAAAAATAAAGAACTTTTGGTCCTTTTTACTATTTTTAATTTATCAGAATGTGTTGAAACTCATAATTTTATTCCATTGACGTTCTGCTTCTCTGGAGTATAAATAAGATGCAGCACAGAGGCCCATTGATTTTTACCCACTCTTCAAAATGGGAAAGACAAAATAATCTGCAATTCAAGGCAGATTGAAGGCAAATTACTGCTGATCTTCATAAACTGGAAAATTGCAACAACTTGCCCCTGTCTACAGCCGGAGCAATGATTAAAATGTTTAAAACATCTGTAGTTGTGACGAAGGAGAAATATTTCCGTCCAGGTGCTTAGGAAAAAAGACTTTTCTTGTCCACCATGGTGTAATCTGCAAAATTGGGCAGGGACTTTTTACCCAACGGTCATTTTAAAGATGAATGTAAGAATGTGTCATTATTGGGTTTTTAAGTTGGATAAAAGTCCAAAACATACAGTCAAATCAAGACAGGAATTGTTCACTAGATTTAAAACTACTGTTTCTATGACAACCTCCGTCTGTCAGAGACAAATGCTACAGAAATAATTTGGGTTAAGCTGAATGAAAGAGTTGACCCAGGATGTTCTGCCATGATTGTGCAAAGAGGAATTATCAAAGTTAATTTATTATATGCCCTTTGTACACATCTTCAGCAGATCGTGATAGTGGAGAGGCTGTACGTGTGTCCATGTCACTTCTCGTAAACTTCTTCCCTCCCTCTTCTTCCCGCTCCTTATTTTCCACGCTTCCTCTGGTTTTTTTTTTTTTTTTTCGGAACTGTCTTATCTTTCGCTAACTAGAGGCCTTTTTGTGCCCCTTAAAGAAATAATTACAGGTTTTCTTGCACAGGTGTTAGTCAGAAAGGTACACTGGCAGTTGGTTCTCAACTACTTTTTTTTGGGCTGTTTTGTTTCCGTGTGTAAGTTGAGAGCAACCCATCCGTTTCTGTTGTCAGGGTGGCTGCCTTTACAGGCTTGTTCTTGTAGCCGTGCCAACTGAGAAATAAATGGCCCCTTAAGAGGGCATCAGTAGGTGTGACTTGATCTGTCAACATCTCCTCTTTACATACACACACATATAACCTATAATATAAACTATAACCAAGCTGTAAATATGTCAGAGCTGTCTAATAATGATGGGTTTTGGCCCTGTTCTTTTGAGCGGTGTGTGTTGCAGAGCAATTCTCTGGATTCCTCTATGCAAAAATTGATTCACATTTTAACACTCAACACCTGCTCCCAACTGCCACTTACTTAAATACACACCTAGTTCTTCAGGATAAGGTACAAAAGACACACCCTGCTATATATATATATATATATATATATATATATATATATATATATATATATATATATATATACTGTATACATATATATATATATATATATATATATATATATATATACATACAGTACAGACCAAAAGTTTGGACACACCTTCTAATTGAATTCAATTAGAAGGTGTGTCCAAACTTATATATATATTTGACATGTATCCCTGCTCTGTTTTGCTCACTTTTAGGATTTTTATGCACCCAGCTTTGCAGGGCTGTAAGGACCAAAAGATCTACTGCTTCACATCTTTTAGAAATTATTGTTTTTCTTATGCATGCGGTCAATCTCTGAGAGAATCAAACTGTGACAGATATAGTATATTCTTATCGTAAAACTACAAAGCAAAGAGAAATAGATGAGGAAAAATGTGCTACTCCTCAATATAGTAGCGTCCAACAAAATCAAACGGCTGTAAATTTCAACATTTTGAACCAGGACTCTGGTGCCCTCTGTTGGCCACCTTAGGTAGAACGGGAATAACATTCTATTAATTTCCCCCCCCTTTTTTTTGTCTGTCTTAGGTGCAACAATCCATCAGTGATAGTTCGCACGAGCTCCAAGCATCCTCTACCAGCTGAGTCGCCTGACACGCAGAAAAAGCGGCGAATTCACTGCTGCGACTTCTCTGGCTGCAACAAAGTGTACACCAAGAGCTCTCACCTCAAAGCGCATCGCAGAACACACACCGGTAAGAGGCCTCGCTCTCAACACTCCAAGAACATCTTGAACCTTGAGGCGTCCTAGGAGAGCTTTTAATGTTGGAGGGAATAAAGTAAATACCAGTATTTTACCTTATATTTATTTTTGTTTTGCTCTTTGTTAAATTTACATGTTTCAGATCGGCAAATACATTTAAATATCAAAGATAAGTTAATACAAAAAAAACTGTTTTGAAATGATGATACCAGCTTGTGAGAAAGTGTGAAAAACTAACCACTTCCTGTTGACAATTAATTAACGGAAATGAACCTCATTTTATAAAAACCGAGTTCAGTTTCTCAAGTGACACCCAGGCAGACCAGTTACTACCAGGTCTGTAGAATCTATGTAATAAAACAGAACCTGTTTGACGACATGAGGTAGGCTTACATGTGTTAAAAAGCAACACACGACTTCCTGACGCTGCTGTTTCTATGTACTGTTGACCAAAACCTATTATATCGATCCCAACTGCAGCCCCGTCTCAATGCCAGCACCAGGTGTTCAGTCTAATGTGACCTTCCTCTCATGCCTTTGTTCTCTTCTTCTGTTTTGTGTAGGAGAGAAACCTTACAAGTGCGTGTGGGAAGGCTGCACATGGAAGTTCGCCCGTTCAGACGAGCTAACGAGACACTTCCGCAAACACACGGGGGTCAAACCGTTCCAGTGTCCAGACTGCGAACGCAGCTTCTCCCGCTCAGACCACCTGGCTCTGCACAAGAAACGCCACCTTTTAGTGTGAAATCCTCCACGCCGGCCAGGCGACGCGTATTTTAGGCCGAGGTTCATTGTTGGGACTTCACCACTTTGACTTGACGGTGTTAAAATGGCCGACTGAAAGGGATTGGGGGAAATATTCCTCAGGGTGCATGTTTTGGACCCTTTCACCTCATTCGTAAGAGCTGGTAACGCCTTCCTCCTCTCATTTAGACATTTATGGTTGTTGTGTCAGACCTCTGATCAGCTGTGGAAGGTCCTGAAGGGCTGCAGCATCTCAGCTGGCTTGAGAGCACCGCCCTTCTGTCTGCAGAAACAACCTGCCTCGTCAACCAAGTCTTGGCATGCTCCGACTCTTTAGTGCAACATCAGTTCTTCGTATTTACTTTGTGGGCTTGGACACACTTTCATACATGTTATTTGCTAGCTAGTACAATAAAATGTGAAAACCTTCCAGAATGTATCACATCACACCCACTGTGCATTGTGTCATACACCGTAAGCTTCTTATTTTTCCTGTTTTTGTCGTCTTGCTTCTTCAGCGCAGCTAGCTGTGACTATCGCTAATGCTAATTACTCCGTCAATGGCCACCACGTTACACCACACACCATATCTGCCTCTACAAGCTTACATGATGAAGTGAAGACAGGTAGCTAAATGCTTGCTTTCTTTTGGAGACACACACACGCTCACACACACACACACACACACACACACACACGTGCAGAGCAAGAAAACATGCACTTACTAAAAGCAGCTCAGTCTTGGTTTGGTCTGCTTTTGCTTGTTAAAAAGTGGGACTGCAGGTCTCATTCATTTTTAGGAGTGAAGTGTTTATCAATGTTTTCATTCAGAAATGTGAACGTAGCTGCACAGGGGCATTATTGTGTGAGTGAGAAATAAAGTCACCCATAAAATGGTTAAAGGGTAGAAGAACTATTATGCTTTGTGTATTAAGACATGTTTTGATGTATTTTTAAACTCTTCTGGTTTTTGATGTGACACCGTGGTAGCCTTTTTTACAATATGACACTTTTTATCGTGCCTTTCAAAGTATTACTTTCTCTTGAACGTTTACACATTTTGTTGTGTTACAGCCTGCTACGTCCCTGTATTGTAATAGGATTTTATGTGATAGAGCAAACTAAAATGTTGAACCTTAGCTTTTAGTCTTTTGCAGTGTGTAACAGGGTTTTATATCAGTCCGTGCTGATGAAAAGCACTGCCACAGCATCATCCTACCACCACCATGCTTCACCATGGCGATGATGTGTGTAGACGGTTTTCCACCACACGTTATGTTTTGCAGTCCTTCCACTTTACAAAAACGCACTACTTTTCCGTTGCTCTGTTACATAAAATACATTAAAATTCATGGCTGTAATTTGACTAAATGTGAAAATGTTCAAGGGTTATGGGTACTTTTGCAAGGCACTTTGACAAAAAAATGCAAAGTGCAAAGCATGGAAATTTGCTCTTAAATATTGGCATTTCGGAAACAGTTCGGTTTCATTTAGGCATGACTTGCAGAAGATGTAATTGGAAAGGAAATTTTGTGATTTTTTTCTCTATATTTATAATCATAGGATACACAGTAACAGGTTTTACTGCAATGAAATGCCAGCAAGATTTTAGAGCACATTTTTCTACACCTCCTGGAGAACAAAATAGTTTAAATAGCATCTTTGTACATCTCCAATGTGCACTTTATATCTAAGAATATATTTGTATATAAAAATAGTATCTTATATATCATTCCCAAAGCCAAACAATTTAAAATCACACACTTTTTTCTGCTTATAGAGTTGCTGATTGGTTTAATCTGAAACCTTTTACAGGTGTCATGGTTTGTTATTTTTTTAAGTGGTGCAAAGTCTCATTTATTCACATGTACACAAATATTATACTGAATGTAGCAGCTCAACTGATCTGCATTTGCTCCCTGATACTCAGTGCAGTTCTTTGCCTTGTATATGTTTTTTTTTAATCTATGCACATGCAAGTTGTGATATAATTGATTTTTAAACTGAAAGGGCAATTAATGGTTTTTATTACGCATGATTTTTGATACTCTACTATACATTTCTGTCATGTTGTGTCTTTAATAAACCATATTTCTTTTTAATCTAAGCGGTGGCAATTCAAAGGGAACTGTGTTAAACTGTGAACATATATTTGTACATTACAGGTCTATATGTAATTTTTGCATTTTTTAAAAAAGAATATTCAATATTCCTACCACTCAATAAATATATTGGTTAAAAAATGGAATGGAGTTCTGTCTTTCTACTTCCCTTTCTTTCATTCTTTCTTTCTTTCGTCCCTTCATTCTTTCTCTCTTTCTTTCTTTCTTTCTTTCTTTATTTTTGACAGGCATCAGTTCTTTTGAGTTACATACAGTGCAAAGAAAAATAGACTTCTGTTTGTCTAAACCTAACCAAATGTTAGCTATGTTTTAATTTCATCCTGTTTAAAAACCCTTTTAACAAGTCAGGCTGTTTGTTTAGCGATGAAAAAATATTTAGAAGCAATACATTTTATTTGTACAGAAGAAATGTCACCTTCTACATCCACATTATAGTTTATTTAGAATTCAGTTCCTGAATATTTTCGAACATATTAAGATCATTGTAGTACAAAAATGATAAAAAACATACTTTTGCTTTGTTTCTCTTTGCCCTGTAATTTTTTAAATTATTATTTCAAGTAAGAACATATATTTAAGTTAAATTTAATTTGTTACTCATTCATGTTTGACCACAAAAAGAACAAAAATGTTGTAGTCTAATACATAAAAGCAGGGGTGTCAAACTCATTTTTGTTTTGGGCCAAATCAAGATCATGAATGCTCTTAAGGACCAGTGGTGCCACAACAATGTATTGATAAAACCTGTTCACAAACTGTTAATTTATGAATGAATTACTAAAATTAAATATTATTGAACATCTTTTCAGTCCCTCCAGGATTTCTTGATTCGTTCTGTAATATATTTTTTTTTTGCAATAAAAATCAAAGTGTTTGTGGTACTAATTTGGAAATTGTGATATTTTCACTTATTTATGGCAGTAAATGTGACTTTTTATTATTTGGTGTATAGATCAAGGACTATAATCTGATATCAGTTAAGACTGGGGAAGCTGTTTATAAGTAAAAAAGTAAACAGATAAAAACTACAGTGGTTTAAATGATAAAATAATATTTAAGCACACTTATTGTTTAGTCGAGAATATAGAGGGCCACATTAAAGGCTATGCTGGGCCAGATTTGGCCCACGAGCCTTAAGTTTGACACGGGCAATAAGCAAAAATTTTATGAACATACTTTTTCTCTTTTTCATTACTGGTTTCAGGATAGTCCAGTTACTAAAACATGCAGCAGCTCGGTTTACTTATGCATTAGGTCAGCTAAAGCAATAATATTTAGCGCAAATAAACTGATATGTGTAAAAATTCTAGAAACACATTCTTTTTCTATTGCCGAATTTATTAATAAAATGAAAGTAAAAAATTGGGCTCGTCCGGGATTTGAACCCGGGACCTCTCGCACCCTAAGCGAGAATCATACCCCTAGACCAACGAGCCACGATGTGGACGTGAATGGAACAATTTCATCTAACATGCAACCGATCGCTGTATGTCCAGTATGATGTAAGTGCTTAAATAATCCCTTTTAGCAAAGTAATATATTATCTTGTCTTGTTGGTTCTACTGTACTGAAGTAGTCGAACACATTCTCATTTACTTCAAACAGTTAAGCTAAATGAAGACGAGATGATTCACTCCTGTCTGCTTGCATCACTCTTAAACGCAGGTTTTTAGTAATAGACATATGATAATTAATATAGCGAACTCTTCGCCCCACACTAAATAACATCGAAATTAGCTCTTTTTTTGCTGTAGATGTTCGAGCGTTTGGCATTATCTTAGATACTTGGGGTGTTGTGGCCGCAGTGAATCATCTTGACCAGCGTGACTCTCTGACGCTGTCACAGACCCCGGCCTGCCGACGTGGCGGGGCGGAAGAAGAGCCGCTGGCTGGCACCAAACGGGTGAGCTGTAGCTGCTGTCTCTTTCTGGGAAAACAAAACACTGTTTGTGCTTTTTGTTGTAGAATTTTATATGTTTACCTTTTTCTGAAGGACGCTAACTTACAATTAAATAAACACTTACGATAGTTGTCACTGAGATTACGTCTCAAAAGAGTTACTAGTTTAGAGAAAGGTACTTTTTGAATGACTCAGAAATACTTTGTAATAATATTTGTTTCCAAATTTTTCTCGCCCTGCTGTTAAAGTTGTCATGCTGCAGTTGTAATGTAATGTAATCCGTGTTATAAGAAGTTTTATCTTCTTTCATGTTTGCATTTATTCACAACATTTCAATGGTAATTTATATATAGACATATAGATAGTCACATGACTATTTTACATATTTTATCTATGTTTAAACACCACTTCGTTATACTTATTGCTTCAGGAAACATTATGTGTTTATTGAAACAGTTTGGCAAGCCCTTTATTATTTTAGTCGTAATGAAACTATGTATTAATGCAGTTAACTACCGTATTATATTCAGTGTGTAGAACTTAGAGTGAATACTCAGTTGCTTAGTAACTTTTTGTATTCTGCAAACAAATAGAGATTATGTTGAAAATGTTGGGTGATAATAGTAAAAATGCGAGTATACTTTTTCCTGCTCTTTTTTTGCTGTAACTAGATGGCGACGTTGTTCCCCATATGTACACTGGCTATTTAAAACTATTTAAACTTTTTCACATTTTTTATGGTACAGCCGCAAACTTTCATCCAGTTCATTGGGATTTAATGTGATAGACCACAACAAGGCATTATATGACTCTTAAGTGGAAGTAAAAGGATACCTGGTTTTCAAATATTTTACAAATATAAATCTGAAAAGTGTAACGTGCATTGGTATTCAGTTCTTCCTTGTTATTACCTTATATAAGTTTTTAATTAGATATAGGTCTGCGCTTTGACTGGTCCATTCTAAAGTATGATAAGCTATTCCATTGTGCCCTGTTGTATGTTTAGGCCCGCTTCCCTGCCGGAAAGCGAATCTCTGCGTTGTCACAAGACGTTAGCATAACAGGTTTCCTTTTAGGATTGTCTTGTATTTACCTCCAGCCATTAACTCTTCCCAGCTTACCCATGTCCAAGACATAATGCTGCCATCACCGTGGATCATGGTGGAGACGGTTTGCTCATGGTGATATGCAGTGTTAGTTTTCTGTTTTAGTATCTTTCATGTGGTTCAAAAAGTTCAAGCAGATAGCTTTGTAGTTGTGTAAATTTTCAAAATATGGACTGACTTGTAAAGGTGGCATTGGAGTTTATTTGGGGGTGTTGGGGTAAATGGTGCTGAATACTAATGCACATCACATGACATGGGAGCATTTTCTTCCTACTTCACTATTATGAAAAGTTTAAGGGGTATTAATATTCTTGTAGACTCTGTAAGTAATAATTACTTAATAGAAAACTACAACTCAGCGTCATTAACAACAACTGTGTGACACTTTAAGTTGTGGTTCTTGCTAAATGCTACTGCTGTGCAGGTTTGTTACACTAATCTCACATTTTAATATTTGGATTGTGAGTTTACGACGTACATAAAGAGTCATAAATAGATTCGATTATATCAGTTGCTCGTCTCAGAAGAATCTTCCCTCTTCCAGGTCACCATGTCTCAGGCTGCCCCCTCTGACGCAGAGCCCTGCACAGACAGCGGACCCCCGTCTGGACCTGCTGCCCTCGCTGATCCTGGCCCTCATCAGGGTGAATCAACACTCCATGATCATCCGACGCCTCCGCTGCCGCCTTCTCTTAACGCAGAGAGCACAGATTGCCATCATGAAGCTCAGCAGACTGCCGTGGAAGACACTACGACCGTACCTGAAACACCTGAGGGTCTGTCAGAGCCCCCTGCTGGGAGTCAGGTGATTGAATGTGACCAGGCAGTGAGCCTGGAGCCAGATCCAGAGAGCTTGGAGGGAGAGGAGAAGGTTTGTGGTGAAGGTTTCCATGCATGCTGTTGTAGCCTCTTAAAACATAACACTTTAAAGAAAGCAAAACAACTGTACAGTAATACTTGGAGTTTCTACCTTCCTTCTTGCCACTGATCTTTGGATTCGGTCTCAGTCGCTGTAAAGTTCATTTAATTAAAGCAGTGTTTCCCAACCCTGGTCCTCAAGGCACACTGTCCTACATGTTTTAGAGATTTCCCTGCTTTAATGTGCCTGATTCAACTGATTGCAGTTCAACAAACGCCTGTTAATCAGTCATCAATTGAAATCAGCTGCACTGAAGCAAGGAAATACCTAAAACATGCAGGGCAGTGTGCCTTGAGGACCAGGGTTGGGAAACACTGAATTAAAGTGTTAAAAGTTCTTTATCTCTTCATATTTTCAGCATTTCTAAACCAAAGCTTTTCCAACACTACCTAACAATGACGCTTGTTAAACAGTGTTTTACTTCTGCTGTGTTGTGTATAGTTGTGTCTCCTCATGTGTGCAGGTGTCAGTCCAGCAGAAAGACCAGGGCTGGGGAGGCTGGAGTACTTGGGGGAAATCTCTTCTGAGCAGTGCCACCTCCACCGTTGGTACGATTTCCTGCTCCTCAGCTTCGTCTCCCTCACTTCTGTTTCTTCTTCTGTCCCACAAATTTATTTTTGCCTTTTGTTTCTGTTTGTTTCTAAGGACTTAAATTTCTTATTCATGTCACCATTTAAGAAATATTAAACTTTCTGACTGGTATTAAGAAGTGTTCAATTGTATCAATTTTTAGACCTTGGGGGAAAATGTTGGTTCCGTTTGAAGAAAAGTAACCCCACAGCATGATACTTCCTGTACCATGCATGGCTGATATCGTGGTGTTTCTTAGGTGATGTTTAGTGTTGCTTTTGTTCCAAACTTGACTCTTTGAACTGTAGCCAATAGTCTATTATTTTCATTAGATCATAACACCTCCTCTCAAAAATGTTCTGAGATGTAGCCAAACCCAGATGTTTTTTAATGGAGGAAAACAACTCTAACATGCAGTGAACTCGATTGTCATATTTTGTTACCTTCCTAAAATAATGGCCTAAGTCATTATGTGCCAAGCCTGATTCTGGAAATGAAAATTACCCCCTTTATATTGCCACAAAAAAACAAATACTTTTGGCAAAAAATGATTATTTTAGGAAGGTGACAATTTAGAAAGCCACATAAATTCCTGCAGCTCCTTCAGTGATGCTGCCGGTTGCTGCACAGCCTCCCTGACCAGTTTTGGAGAAATATCCCGCTTTTGTAATATCAGGTTGACTTATAATTTTCTCCTCTCTCCTGGTCTTGCTATATATTGAAATTTGTGTCTTCTTTGAAACGCTACACATCTTAAACTAGATTAAATCATTTTCACTTAGAATTTCCCAAAAATTGACACTGAGATTATTATTTAATCATGCAGCTGGAATTTGCCTTGTTTATTTTAAATGTAATTTTCAAAAAGGTCTTTCAAAAGCAATTATTAAGTTTGATTGTGTGCTGCTCCTGATTCTCAGAGCTGGTAAAGCAACATGATGTCAAAAATAACATTCTAAACTAGCATCTGTTTGTCCTCATATGTCGCTTGCTTCAGGACACAGCCTGAGCTCCGTTAAGGTGAAGGCAGGTGAGGCTCTTCGTCTCCACAGGACCTCGGTAGGAGAGGAGGCGCTAGAAGAGGAGGACGAGGGAGAGAATAAAGAGGGAGTAGACCCGAGCAGAGCCAGCTTAGAGGAGTCAGCCCCTGCTGCTGCACCCAGTAGGGGAGTTTTCTCCACAATCACACACGCCGTACAGAACACTGTGAGTGAACAGACACACTGCAAAATCTGATATGTAGGTATTCACTTTGGTTAGAAAACTACAAAATCAAACATAAATCTAATTTAAAAACATAAACTGTCCCTTTAGTGAACTTTTCCCTCTGTCTTCAAGGGTAAGTCGGTCATCAGTGGAGGACTGGATGCCCTGGAGTTCATCGGGAAGAAGACCATGAATGTTCTGGCTGAGAGTGATCCAGGCTTTAAAAAGACCAAGACTCTGATGGAGAAGACCGCATCTCTGAGTCAGGTTTGCAGCCATAAAATTATCTGGACCCATAGAAAAGTAAAAAAAAATGTTTCCCAGCCTGAGGAGAAACTATGGGGATTCAGGGATGTTTCTGTAGTTTTACCAAGGTGACCCCATTGTGCTGAAGTTCTGACGTGACTTTGATTCTTCAGATGTTGAGGGAAGCCAAGGAAAAGGAGCGTGCACGCCTCAGCAACCAGCCGCTGAGCGCGCCCACAGCTCACTACGGCATTCTCTTTGATGACTACCAGGGCTTGTCCCACCTTGAGGCCCTGGAGATCCTGTCCAATGAGAGCGAGGCCAAAGTAAAGCCCACCTTTCAGGAGTAAAAGTCATGTCGCAAACACATTCTGTTTTCACGCTGAGCGCTTAAAGTGCTGCATCTCTTTTTAGGTCCAAGCATTCCTCTCTTTCCTCTCGGAGGAAGAGCAGGAGGAGGTGAAGAAGGAGCTGATTTTCATTAAAGAGATATTCCTAAAGCAAGAAGAAGAAGAGGATGAGGAGAAAGCAGGAGGAGAGACGAAGGATAATGGTGATCTAAGTTCTCAAATACACTGTTCCACCCCCATATGTGAGTGATCCAGAGCAGCCGGAGGTAGAGGCGGACTCTGAGCGCTGACCCAGGATCAGGCAGTCCTTCATTTTTTATTGCAGACTTCTTGAATAGAGGAGAGGCACATGAAAGTTTTAGCATATTTTTGTTTCATAAAACATCCTCATCAAAACTCCCAAACACTACACATCTTAAACTAGTTTAAAGCATTTTAATCTAGTTTAGGATTGAAATGATTTAAAGACATTGTGCCATCATCATTGAAACATCGCAATGTAGAGTGTCTTTACAAAAAAATATTAAATCAAATAATTTTAGAAAATAAAATATATGTAAAATATTTTTAAGTTGTTAAATATTATTTACAATATTTCCCTAATCATTATGGCATCATAGTAATTAGAATAAATAACTTAAAAGTTGTGTAAATACCTGATAGTAAGTTAATGTTCAATGGCATTTTCATAATTTCATGCTGAATTTAAAAAACTGTCTAATTGTGAGAAGATTTTCTTAAAGACGTTTTCTGACTTACAATAAGCACACACACCTGCTTTACTGGAAAGACATGTTCTCTCATCTTTCCCATTTTGGAGCGTGACTAAGAAAAGAAAATCTCTGATGGACTTGAAAATTGAAGTAACTTTTAGTCACATTTTATCTTAGAATTGTTGGGGCTTGTCTGTCACAGTGGCATCAATGATTTGGGTAAAAGTAATTATCTCTTAAAGGACGATATGTGTTGAACTTTTTTGTTGAACTTATGCCACTGAAATAACAAATTAATTTGTTTACATTTTATTTATTTAATCTATTACACATCTTTACCCTTTATTTTCTTAAGTAAACTAAACAATCTGGCCTAAGTAAGTATATGGCCATCTATAGCTCTCAGTGTTTTTTACTCCAAACATTTCTGTTTAAAGTGAAAGTTACACTTTTTCTGTTTGACCTCATACAGTCACACACTTATATTACAAACATCTATTAAAACCTCAATAGTTTTATGCATTGCTGTGTTTTCTCGTAGAAATGTAATTGAAAAAGAAGGAGATTTTTGTGAAGCAACAAAATTATCTTCCATGTTCAAAAGAGCTAAAAAAGCTCAATTTCCTATTACAATCCTTATTAGCATATTTTTTCCTGATTAGGTTAAAGTTCTCCTTGAGTGGACCTTGAGTGTTGACACAATGCCAGGTTTCAGTCTTATCATATACCACCAGCCTGGCATCCTTTTAATGTTTTAAAGGTCTGAGATGTGTGACGAGCCCCTTCAGGCAGTGTCACAGCTGTGCACAGTTCAGAGTGGGCACCTGGAGGGTTATACATGCACACGCTGCCTGATCCAGTGTCAGTGTTCAGGGGCTGGCGACACATTTACATTCACCTTCTTAAGGAACGTTGACAGCAATCAGATCCAGACTCTGACTGTGCATGTTCGCTGAGCATCTTCCCATCCCATCGTAATTTTAGCACAGAAAGTGAAATTAATTCAGCATGCAAACAAGAATCAACTCTCAGGTGAAAACATGTTAATCCCAGCATGAAGAAATCAAAGCATTAATCCCAGAGTTTGGGGAGCTGCATGTTTCATGTATCACCTTAATGTTTTGCTGTGTACATCTAAACGTGTTGAAACGAGTGTCTGTGTTTTGTCAGCTGCTGACGGCGAGGAGTTTGTTAGCGTTCTGACTGAGCTGCTGTTTGAACTTCACGATGCTGCGACTCCAGACAAACTCAACAAGGTGACGCAAACATGCATACAACTTCACTTTCAGTCGTATTCACATGTGTGTATCTGCAGGGCTATCAGTATTTGTTAGAAAGTTTATTGGCTTTAATGATGATTAAATCAATTAGTCTGGGGACTTTGAGTAAAGTTCAAATCTCTGATATCAAGACACAAACACAGGATTAGCATGGCCCTGTTGCACCATTATATTTCACTTGAAGATAGTTTTAAGTAAATAACCCTCCTGCTTGACCTTATGACCGGATAGTGTGGCATACACAACTTGATCTCAAGCTCAGCCAGTTTGACTCGGATTCTTTAAACATGTCTGCTCGGATTAAGAGTCACTCACCTCGGCATTACGCTTTTTTGGAGTCTCTTGTTGATTCAGCTGATTATTATTTGGCCACTAGGTGGCGATCAAAGGTTGTTTAAAGCTCCTTGAGCTTCCAGTCCAAGATGGTCAGGTGGTCAGTTCATTTTTGTTTCAAAATGAAACACATATTTTAGATAAACCCACAGACGTGGCCATTTCAGAAAACTCTGACACCAGGTTAAGACACAACTGTGTTTTGTTGTAAATTATTACTAATTTCTTTGTTTAAACTTTAAAATCTTTTGAGAAGTTTAAACACATTATTTACACAAATGTTTTTTTTTATTGATTTGTTTGTGAAATTTCATGAAATGTCTAAATGTGTGTGAGAAATGTAGTCTGAGTTTATTGTTAGATATAGAAACAAGATTAAGTTTTATATTTTAGGGCTTTTTTCTTTGCCCTATTTTACTCAGTTTTAGCAATTTTTCATATGTTGACATGAAATTGTTAATCTGCTATTACCTTTAAAAATTATTTACAATTTACAATTACATTAGAAAAGGAGCACATGAGTATACTTCTATATACTTTTTCTTTTGATCTGATATACTGACAAATAAATACTATTTGTCAGTTTCATGTTGAAGAAGTTTTCCAGTGCTTTAATGAGGAATTGTTGCCCCCATGAGTGAGTGCTGCTGAAAAAAGGGAGATTATGCTCCTTACTTTGTGCAGGTCTCATTTTTTATTCTGCCCTCAAATCTCAATTGATTTCCCGTGTTTTCTTTGGAGGGGGGGGGGGGGGGGGTTCGGTTTGGGGTAGCAGAAGAACAAGAATCACCACTAGAAACACTTCAGACATTATTCCACAAGGCAACAAGTGTGTGATCCTCATCACACAGTTACTCGGAAATACAAGGATAACTGCTAAATATTAGCTAAAGCCATTTTGAGGAATGTTTTTCTCAAACCAGAGCAAATACACATTTATCTACAACCCTAATGACATCCTGCTGCAGGCATTGTGGAAAAATAAAGTACCCTCCTTCACAGATGCTCTGCATAATCCATGTTCTCTTTTATAGGCAGGCATTAACGTACAATCGTGTTCATGCATCTCATTAGCATCCATCACTACAGTGATTTCTCGGCACGCAGAGCTGATGGGTGGTAATTATGCATCTGCAGGCTCGTATGAGAGCCCATGAATGGGTGAACAAAGTGGAGCAGCCAGGAGGAGTAACGTTTTCCGGAGAAAGTGCAGAGGATCAGAAGGATGTTGGCTATAACAAAGAAGAAGAGAATAAGAAGAAAGATGAGGAGGAGCTTGAGGACAAGAAGAGTGATGGGGAAGAGAAGGAAAAGGAGCGTGACCTCCGATCTGTTGAGGTGAAGTCATCTTAACATTAAGATTTTAATGCTGAAGCTTTCCTCCCAGCTGTCACAGCCTGATTCATTTTCAGTTGCTCTTTCAGAAAGGAGGATAAATGTTATTCATCTTCCTCTATGCAGGCCATCTACCTGTCATCAGTGGGCAGTCTGGCAGAAGTGACGGCTCGCAGTATCGAACAGCTCCACAAGGTGGCAGAGCTCATCCTTCATGGTCAGGAGCAGGAGAAGCCAGCCAGGGACCAGGCACAAATCCTCAGCAAGTACGAGTGGATGAGTGGGAGCGCAACTATTTTTGCTTTTGGTCTTTAGATTTTCTTGACTGCAGGAATGGGAGCGTTACGACAAAGAATTAAAATCTGTGATACTGCTTTGCTTATTGCCTGGGTGTACCAGGACATATATATTTATATTTGCTAAATAAAAATTGATGCTTGTTTTCTATTCCAGGTTGACATCTGCCATGTGTAAGGAGGTAGATTGCTTGACCAAGCGGTTCTCTGGTACACTTCTTCTAGTTGGGGTAGGTGGGAGTTTGTGTTTGGTTTGGACTTTTGTCATTGTTACTTACAGGGCTGCTGAGGAGTGTACCCACTCACAGTTCGTTCTCTGTTGCACTTGAATGTACCATCAAAGTGTAGCCGTTGGGAAATGTCCTCTCATTGGAGGGCATCCTCCTGATGTTTGGTAGCTGCTGATTGAAAGCTGCAGAAAGCTGAATTTGGACTTCAATTTTCCTCTGGTGATGTTTACATTTGACTTATTATCCTTCTAAGTGACTAATTAGCCAAGACTGTGTTCTTTATTGACCTTAAAAACATTTTCAGGTTTTACCGCAGATTTTGGTACAAATCTATGTAATCTAATCATCAACATGAAATTACTTTTAATTATAAGATTTTAGCGAATCATTTGAACCTTGCTTTTTACTGGATGGTTTAATATTGATAGATTTTAAAAGCTTCACCATGACTCCTTCTAACATTTTTCTCACCACTGTAAGGCGTTTGGCTCGTCCGTATGGAAAATATTATTCTTGAAGGTGTTAATTTTATAGCTCACTTTTTGTTCTGTATCCTGTCAGTACATGCCAAGGAAAAACTTGGTTCACTGAGAGCATTGATGATGCTGTCAGGAGTAATTAGTTTATGATAGCCTTGAGCCTCAGTGGTTTCTGGGATGTTTCTTAAGCGCTCTGACCAATTTCTTTCTACTGGAGGTGGTTGTTTGCATCAGATTCTTGAAAGTTGAATACAACTCAACAAGGATGCAAAACACGCATCAAAACTGGTTTTAATTTGGTTTGACTGAGCAGGAAAGCATTCAGCTTCTGATATAGCCTTGATCACAAGACCATATCAGACTTAAAAGCTGACTCATCGTCAATAAACCAACAAATTCAAATGAGCTCTACCAGTTCTTCCAATAAAAATGGTCAAATACCCTGCCCGAGTGATGCCTGAATATTTTTGTGGCTGTATGTGTAATTTTGAGCATGTGGATTAGAAAAAATTTAAAATAAATTCAAACTTGTGTACTTTTTTTTTTCCCCCTCCAGGGGTTTTTTTGTGGGCTCTAGTGTCCCTTATTTGAAAGTAGGCTGACAGGAAGGGGGAAGGAGAGGGGAAGACATGCGGCAAATGTCAGCCGGGTCTGGGAATCGAACCCGCGACGGCCACATCAAGGACTGAAGGCCTCCAATTGTGGGTCGCGCTATCCCCTACGCCACCACAGCACGCCCAGACTTGTGTACTCTTTGAAATTGATTGGAATTTGTTGCAGAATCAGGCTTTATTGAAAAAAGAATGACTTAAATTTATCATTTAGGTACATGACAGTTATCCATAAACAGATCAGAATTACCGTCTTTGAATCTGTTCTCGTGTTTTGCATCCATACAAAGAACATACAAAATACCCTGGAGACACCATGACGATCGCTTGATTTATCAGTCTTGTAATCTCATCTGTTTTGCTGTTTTTCTTTCAGCCACAAAGGAAAGCAGAAGAGTTGAATCCACTTGTAGACAGCGTCCTGCAGGAGGTGAGATCTGCTTTCTTAGCCGTTTTAATAAAAACCAAATCCGTCAGTCTTCGGCGCACGGCATCTGATAGAAGATGACACCTCACAATAAACCTGAGGGTTTATAGTGCTGATATGAGACAAATGTAACTGCTGCTGGCATGGAGCGACTGAGCTTTTGTGTCTGTGCTGCTTCAAACACGACTCATGATAAAATTATGCTGAAACTCTATGGATCTTCACCATTTATCTGAGGCTGATCTGCAAACATGACAACATGACTGTTGGAAAATAAACAGGGATTTTTCAATACTAATCTGCTCAGTTCATTTTTCATGTGCTATTATGAACTTACACACCGAACACTGAAGTTTGACAGCAAGAGTTTGTGTTTGTATAATCCCTGTTTTTACAGACATTTCCAAAATCCTGCTGTGAAAAGGGATTTCACCCTAATTTCAACTAAATAATAAAAAAGGGGGAAAACTAGTCAGGTTTTTTTTTTTTTTTACTATTGCCAATATAATCTGCTTTTAAGAATATAGCTTTAAAGAGGCTTAAATAAGATGGGTTTGGTACTGTAATCCTGTTCATATTGAATAAAAATGCATTAACACATATTAGATCAAGAACTTTTGAACCTATTGGATTTTCTTTTAATACAGTCATAGGCTAAATAAACAAACGTAGGATCTGTTTTATGTATTTTACTTGCACTTTGCATCCTTCCCATCCTATACTAGTGTTCTTTTTCCATTTTTGCTGCATTCATAGCTCTTTCTGATTGATGGTGGTGGTGAAGTATAAAAAGAATCTTGTCTCGTCTCTGCAGGGGACCAACAGCACCAACTACATCCATAATGCATTTCAGCTGCTGCTGCCAGTCCTGCAGATCTCCCACATCCAGAGCCAGCACCGCCAAGCTGCTGCAGAGCCAGCAGCACAGCCGCAGCACTGACTCCCTCGGTGCTCCTGCTTGTCTTAATGTACAGTTGTAAAGTAAAGCACAGTGCTTTTATGTGCCATAAAGCAGGAGATACGCTGGTGGGAGGATAAAAGTTCCTAAAGGAAGCAGATAAATGGACTAATAACATACAACAATGACCCAGATGTGTTTATCCGCTTTTTATTTAATAAAGCAACCTGTAATGCTGATAAAATGCTTTTATGCTCAGTGAAGACCAGTTAATGAGGAGCAACCAGCAGTGTGACCATAGATGGAGTCCTGCTGTGGCACCAGCCTCTCCCTGTACACAGATCACACTTTTCTCATTGTTTAAATTTACTACATGTATAAAATGTGCTTCTGTGGTAAAGTACATGAACTTCTCTCACTAAGAGCTGATGCTGTCCTACAGCTTGTGCTTGTGCTGATTGTAGTTAATTAATTCGTCTTAAAACAAGAACAAATCAAGGGACAACAGGCACATAGGAAATTGGTAAATACATGAACACAATGCTCTGATTGTGGAGTGGTCATTTTCTAGTTTTAACACTATTGTACCAAAGAATTAGCTTTTTGTTCCCATGTCTCTACTGAATCGTTGGAAGATGGTTCCCCTGCTGCGGTAACATTTTTTGAAAAAAAGTAATAAAATATCGGGTTCATCTATGCAAAAGCTGAAAATTATAAACCATTCTGAAGAAAGGTGATTTCCATTAATATCAATCATTCTTCATAATACTCACATTTATGAAAAAAGACATGAATAGAGAAGTAAATCTTAACTGTTTTCCTCTGGATTGAAACTAAAGATTAGCATTATTGAAAATTTACATTATATTTGTTATGCTGCCTTTTTGTTTCTCTTGTTAAATTACGGTATATGTGAAGCAACACTACCTTGAGTTTCGTTAACGTTATGCTTGGATCCCATATTATATCCATTGAATGTTTGAAAAAACACTAAATGTTTATTGTATTCTGTTTTGGTGCTGCTGCAAATAAAAAAATGTGTTAACATCACTGGGAACTGTTTTGACAGAAATAAACAATAATGCTGATTAAAAATGGAGCTGAATCTGCTTAGCATAAGTAAACAGAGGGGCATCTAACGCAACTGAAATAATCAAACAAATCATACAAATGATTTATTTATCACAATATAGTGTGATTTAAAAAATCCTCAGAGAATAATGCATTATTGATTAAAATTATATGAGATTTTAGCATTTTTCATGATTAATTTTCAAATATATTGCATATTGTTGGAATATTTAGACAAATAAGCTGGTGCACTTTTTAGTACATAAATGTGTATAATACTGATGCTGGGAGGAACAAAATGAGGATATAATTTGGGTAATTAAGGGGTAATTTTTAACCCCTTAACCTTAACAGAACATTTTTCCATTGTATTTTCCGGGGGTGAGGGTTAAGAGGTTTAAATAACCTAGACCTAGATGCGTATTATGGAAAACTGTGTTTGAAACAAAGAATGGCCTGTGAGATTTAAGTTTGGTTGACTCAAATGTCCATTTGCTTTGCACATAGTGTATATTCACAGAAGCAGAACTGGTATGCAGTCGTTGTTAAATGTTTTCTTATTTGACTCAAAATGTCTGCTGGGGAATTGGCTAGTTGCATATCCAAATACGGATTGTTCAGCATCTGGTTTACTAAGGTTTGTCTGCAGCTCATTACTGCTGCTGCTATAGTACAGCCAAGATTACAACCATAAACATCTGCAGCAAATTTCTACTATGTGTACCCTACTCTTTCCACATGACTTATTTTATATACTTGCAATGGTGTTGCAAGTAACTGATAAAAGTACTGCTTCTGCTCATGAAAAAATAAGTGAACTATTTATTGATGAATAATGATTTAATGGATGAAAAATAAATCAGTTGCTATTTTTGTAACATTATTAACATTTGCACAAGTTATTGCATTTCTCAAAACAATAAATACAAACTGCAAACCCAGTCGATAATCTGCAAAAATGTGTCACTTGCTCAAAATGGATAGTTCAAGTAGGGAGTTCATTCCTCAGGACCAAGTGCTTATGTCAAGGAAAGTGTCGGTGTCATCGAAATGAAAAGTCCTGACAACAGGGTTAAACGGCTGTGGCCGGTTTTCATTATGACAGTAAATTCTTGAAGTGTTTTCTACTGCAGAAAAAGTCCCGTGTTCACAACACTCCCTGAAACGTCTCAAAGAAAGCACCATACAGTATTTATTTGTTTAGCCATTTGAAATCTACAGTTCAGCTACACATTACTGTATTTAGTGAGGTAAACGAGGACAAGATGCTGAATATGTACAGCATGTTTCACTGCATTCACTCTTTGCAGTTCAAATTTGCTCACAGCATTGGTTAAAGGTAAAGTACAAACACATTTACAACAAACACACTTTGTGTAAAGCTGTGCACTATTTTCAACAATATGAAGAGTGATAGCTCAGGTTCACCTGAGAGAAACTGTTCAGTTTTGGAGGCATTTTCAGGAAACAATGGTAAAGAAATGCAAGAAACAAATGCATTTCGACCACTTCTTTGACATTTTTGTTTCTACTGACTCAAGACTGTTAGTTTTATGGGGAATTGTTA
The DNA here is from genome assembly GCF_019740435.1 of Gambusia affinis. Classification (NCBI taxonomy): domain Eukaryota; kingdom Metazoa; phylum Chordata; class Actinopteri; order Cyprinodontiformes; family Poeciliidae; genus Gambusia; species Gambusia affinis. Next base: position 8,641,501 of record NC_057871.1, on the reverse strand, counting down.
TTCAGCTTTCAAAAGTATAGACATGACAAAAGCAAGTAATGTTATAAAACAGCAGAGAATTGTATGGAAGAAATATACGCTGGCTCATCCTGGACTTTTACTGACTAAAACAATTTGAAAAGAGACATAGAAAGGAAAAGAGTAGAGAATGTATCTTTCATATATCAGAGTTAAGGCTAACCTGGACAATGACTTTCTGTCTTTTCTCAGAATCAACTAAGAACAGGGACCATACTAAAGCAGAATGGTTTCTAAATTAGCAGGGGATTTAAGATTTGGTTTTTTCTGTTGTTTGGCATTTGAGTCCTTTGATTACCTCTGAATAACTTGCATAAAGCTTCAAACAGGCATAAATGGCCTGAGTGGGTTGAAGGGCTTTAAGAAGTCTTTTTGGAGAAGCAGCATATCACCCGCTGGTCCGCTTTCAGATGGCGAATCTCAAGCAACAACATCTGTACTCCAAGTGTCTCTAATCCATTGACATGTCCAAAGAATGGCTTGTAAAATCCATCAAACTTCACTGGGGAGGTTTTAATAATAAACACTGGTGATCTTTGCATGCTGTATGTGTGTCTACAAAGCAGGCCTTGAGGTGATGGAGTCTCTTTGCTTTCTTGCCTTAGTGTGACTTAAGACAACTTCTGTGCTCCTTTTGTTGCACGTCTGTCAGCACGGCTGTTCTTCTATGAGGGAGGAGGTAGGAGGACGGCGGCGATGATGAAGGATTTTCTGAAGGTTTAACCATCACACAACTTATAATCAATACTTGTTGGTTAGATTGGATTTTACTTTTATCACATTTCCACTTTAATTCTTGCCTGAGAGAAACAATAAAGTGTGATTGATTTGCAGCTTTAGCACCTGCTGTCATTGCAAAAGGATTTTGAAAGAATTTTTTTTTCTATGGTTATTAATGAAGCCAAACTATAAAATAATACATGTTGAAATGGATTATTTCAACATGCATTTGAAACAATGCATGAAAAAAACAATGACGGTATTGAGGTTACCTGTATAGCAGCTAGGTGGATTTCCATTCAGCAAAGTTTCAATGTTCTCTAGAAGAAATCAGGTTTTTTTAATTAAAAGTTCAACAACTGTACACTAGCTGTCATTTAAGATACTGTTAGTAAGTCATTGTTAAAATTAAAACTTTTTAACAGCAAAAGCAATGTCCAAAATATTCTTTATTTTTACAAACACATTTTTTCCTTCTGAAGATAATATTAAAATCACCCCCAATCCTGACTTTAAACAGATATAAATGCTATGGTAAGATCTTCCAACCTCAATATAATTAAGTTTTTTAAGCAATTCTCCATTCACATTTTTTTTGTTATTGTTTTGAGAGACCACTGTATTATGATTAACTTGAAAGTATGAGCGTCTCTAGGAAGATCCAACATTAGTGTTTCCTTACCTCTGCTTTCAGTTTCCAGAATGGGCGAAAGTCCTGGCATCAAAAGACAACCAGGCATCAAATGATTGACAACCTTGTAAATTACTTTAAATATAAGCTGCATTTTTGTTAGAACTTACCAGGCCAAGACTGAAGCCGATTCAAATGGTACCTCATTTCTGCTGGGTAATATATTTGTTAGAATAGCTCAATAGATGCAATAAAATACAGGTTGAAGATTGAACAAGTAGCTTTGAGAATTTTAATTCTTGCATGAAAATGCACCAAAGCAATCGAGAGGAACTGTAATAGATACTATATTTTTGTTAAAACTTACCAGGCCAAGACTGACGTCGATTTAAATGGTACGCTGTTTCTGTTGGATAACATATTTGTTAGAAAAACACTTTGGTGTAAACATATTCTGTCCTCTGTCCAACTAAGCAACATCAAAACAAATTAATATTACTTTGGAAAGTTTGTTTTTAACAGGACAACTTGTTTGAAAAACAAAGCCACAAACTGCTTTATATCATAAAAGGTTGCTATAAGTATTTGTTTTAATCAAAAACATATTCTGAAGGGAGATAGTCTAGCTAGTCTAGAATGGCTGCTGCTTTCTGAAAAATGCACCAAAGCAACTGAGAAAAACTGTAATAGATAGAGAATTTTTGTGGTGCCTAAATGCAGTACCTACTTGGTAGCTAGCTAGCTAGCTAGCTGAATACATAGGCAGGTAGGTTTCTTTACCTTTTAACTGCCAATTGGGAGGCTGGTACTCAATGGGATGCACAATAGTTTTATCTGTGGAAGAACATAGCTTATTTTGTCTGCTTTCATCAAAATGTAAAGTCAATTAATGTGCTAAAGTGTGTTTTCCTCTCTTACAGTTTAAGCGTGTCCCCAGATAGATTTTTCCAATCACAGTTGCAACAACAATCAGGAACACCACACACACCAGAACCAGAAAGGTCCACCTGTAGCTGCACCATCCTGGAAGGCAAACAGGGACTTTTAGATGATTGGTTCATTTACAGAACATAATTAATACACATGCATGGAGTGAAAAGAATCTCACATCAATAGAGATCAGAAATAAAAAATGAAAATGAAACGTGTTGGGGTTATGGAAAAGCTCGATGGAAGGAGAAGGAAAAAACGCTAGCTTAAATGACCTCCAATTTTCCTCTTCCACACTGGAAAATATGACATGGCTCAGGCTTTAAGTGTAGGGAGCACTGAAGAGCGGAACGCAAGGAAGGATAGCCAAAATCAATACCAGAGATCTGGAGGATTAGGATGTAGTGTGGTCTTGGAAAGATCAAGCAGTGCAAAGGGAGGGGAAAGACACAGCAGAGATTCAAGTCAACACAAGGAGAATTGAAGGAAATTTGTCCTATTTAAAAAATGAGTCCAGAGAGGACTGAGAATAAGGGCAGTTTGGAGTGAAATGAAAACAGATAGATTTGTTTCTTTGTCTCTTATTGACTCTTCTCAGCTGCACTGAGTCCACATGGAGAACTGAGAAAAAAAAAAACTAACTCCCCTTTATCCTTACACCTACCTCCATCTGCCTGTTTCCATGACAGCCTTTCTGTTTCTGTTCCTGTCAAAACAGTTTGATTGGCGAGCCAAAGGAGGCAGCGGCTTTGATTGGCCGAGTTGGATGATTGATTGAGAGGAAGACAGCAGTAGAAAGCCTGTCCCTGACTTGCTTTGTCACCCATTGGGTCTTCCTCCTCTTCAGGTGGTTGGAGGTACAGGGACCTCTGACCGCTGTAGCCAAACAAAGTATGATTCACGGCCTCGGTGTCGTTCACTTGAAAGACAACTGACACCTCCAGAAGTACCACCAGAGCTGTGGATGAGAGCGGAAATTATCTCTTAATTTTAAAATTAGAGTCTGCAGTCATGGTTGTGGTAGGTTAAAATATACAGAGAAAAATAGATAATGGTGCACTGTCATGGAAGGATCAAATTAAATGACTCCTGTTTTAAGTAGCTAGAATCATCAAAATAATTTCTATTTGATACATCCCAGAATAATGAGACAGAAAGGACTGAGGCTTTAAGATGCCTTTGATAAAACATTGACTTTGTTGTCCTTAAGGCCCTTCATATTCGGAGGGGCTCAGCACATATTTTATAATTTGACAAATCTGGGCAAATTAGTAAATTTATCCCAATGATGGCTGAAGCTTTTGTTGAAATTAACTTATCCTAAGAGGCAGTGGTAGTTTTTGAAGGAAACTTTAATTGTTTTCTGTTCAGGCCAGCACAATGCAAAGCATTTCAAGATGGTTTAACTTGAAATTGAAAGTTTACCTCCTGCCTTGAAAATGCAATTCAAGTCAACAAGAAAATTGTTTTGGTTTTAGCTCAGAAATTAAAGCTCATGAAGTTGATTTAACAAGAGACAAGTTGTATAAACTTTGTTTTTTAAATTCATTCATCTTGAAATGTGAGTTTTAACTTAATTCTGCAATTTAAACCAAATAATTATTTCACAATATGCAAGAAAAATTTGCCCTCACCAAGTTAAGGCAAGTGTTTATTTTAATACAACTATTAGATTGCAAAGCTTGAGCATGATGTCCTGTTCACACTAAAATGTTTTTGAGCAGAATTCATTTAAGAAAATTCATTATCAGATCAGAAATTTTGTTCATGCAATTTAAAACAGGAATTTAAATTATTCTAAAGTAAATTAAAGAGTTATTTTAAGTTAATAATGTGAGTGAAAATAATAGAGAAGTGTGTGCTCTTTAATAATACACAAGACTCAGATCAATGTAACGCACTTCCATCTCAGGATACTGAAATTTGCTGCAAAGCATTCTGGGAAATAGTTCCCACTCGTATCTTTTCCTTCTTTCGGTTTTTTTAAGTGTTAACCTAAAACCTCTAGTTTATTCAACTCTTGGAGGTTTGCCAAAATTATTTAAACATTAACACAACTTGCTGCTGTAAATTCATCTTTCAGAAACTAATACATTTAGGTTTGAAATCAAAACCCACAAAATTTGTTTGACTTAAAGAGTAGAAGATAGTAGGCACTATGAAATGAGGCTCAAATGTTTTACAGTGCACAAAACAATTAGAAAGTTTTCTCTTGTGATTCAGCTTCTAACTTAAATTAGTATTTTCATATTTTTATATAGATTTATTTCTTTTATAAAAAAGAGATATGTTTTTACAAACATATCTCTCTACTAATTATATCATTAGTAGTAAGATATGATGTTACTAAGACTGAAACTGCACAGCAGCATAATTAAAATGGGTTACCTGGTGATGAGAGGTGGCTGCGAAGTTCCTCCATGTTCTTGTCTGTTTCACACATGAACAAGTCTGACCTTGAATCTCCTTGGACATTCTGCGTTTCAGGATGTAAACCTGCTGTGTTTCCTTTGCCCTCTTGTGCACAGATCTCCTCCAACTGTTCAAGTTCTGGACTTGAAGTAGGATTCCAGATGGCCTTTCTTTTATCTTTACTCTTTATTGGCTGCACATTTCCCCCTTTCCGTTCCTGATGCATCGGTTCGTAAGGTCGGTGGGGAAGACAGTGGAAATTCACCTTTGAAACTGAACAGATGGAGAGAAGGGAACAGTTAAAACGACGATCTCCCAGCAGCAGCAGCAGTAGGCACAAAGTAGGAAAACATCACATGCTCTCAAGTCAGACATCAGAGGAGGATCTTAAAATGGAAGTTGTTTCCGTCAGTTTGTGTCTTTCAGGGAGAGACTCAAGGGAAGAGCAAGAAGGATGAACAAGGAGAGAAACCACTGAAGGCAAGCAACATGAGAACAAAGCTTAAAAAAGGCACTTGTATAAATAACTGTGCTTTCACACAACAATAAAAAAAACATCCTCACACAGCTGCCAGTCATGGTGGATCTAATTTTTGACTCTTGAGCAGTGGTTCTCAAACTTTTCAACAAACAACCTCAGCAAATAATAATGAAGGGAATCTCAAAACTGTAGCACAACAGGAACTGGGGCTTTTAATCCTGTTGCATTTGTCAAAAAAACAAGAAGGATATGAATTAAAAACATTTTTACTGGATACTTTTATGTAAACTAGCAAAGTAAAAAGGAAGTACCCGAGAGTTCAAATGGAAAAGTTGAAGGTTTATCTCAACAACCCAAACGTCAAAATCCAAATAAACTAATTCTTAGCACGGCTGATGGTTTTTAGCGGATTTCACCATCTTGTAGGACAAACAAGCGAAACCATGGCGACATATTCAGGAATATCTGAGACAGAGAGTATTAAAACAGTTATTAAAGAAAGGCAGCATGGTTTTCAAAGAAAATGTGAAATTTAATTTTGTGACAAGACCATACCAGATTATGAGTGTTAGAACCTATGAGCAAATAATATGAGCAAATAAATTTGTAAACAGTTTCTCTGGAAGCTGTGCTGCAGTAAACCCAAATTAAACATACCAATCCTGCTACATCTGAGAAAACCAACAGCTACTGCATTTTTCTTTAATTCCTGTGCATATGGTAAGACATCAAGTGGCTTATGTTTCAAAAGTAGATGGCTAGCCCAGTTCTGTAAAAGTGTTGCCAGTAAGTCTGGAGCAAGATCTAACCCAAACTCTGGTCTGGTGAAGAAAACCCAAACAGAAAACATGTGAGTAGCAGAGGCTAACCTGCTGCTTCATCACATAAATCCTCTGTTTTTATCTCATCTACTTGTCTCTGATTGCCACAGTTCACAGCGGTTCAGAAATTTTGTTTTGCTTATCAAAAGAACATCTACATATCGTCAATCTAACAGCGGAGTACTGCTCTGTTCTGCATGTTCTCCACACTCACAGGCGAGAAGAACACCGTAGTACTTAGTTTGCTGCTGACGCCCCGCTCCTGTTCTCTTTTGAGTGGCATCTGACCAAACCACAAATGGATGTGCTGCAACAGTCTTTAAATGTTGCTCAACTCTGCATTCTGCCAGGAAATGGCTGATACAAGCATTTATTAAGAAAACAACTTTAGTCACATCGAGACCAGCAGTGGGCATTGTGACTAAGTTTGAAACCCTTATCATTAAAGTGCAACCAAAATGAAAGACAAAAACTTTTTTTTTAATGTACTTGGACTTTTTTAGGTTGTTGAGACAAAGTGAAGTAAAATCCTCTGACACCATGTTTTTTAAAAAAAATATGTGTTGCAATATTGCTTCCCATTTTCACTTAGATTTTGAAATTCCCACGTTTTAAACTCTAAAATCAAATGGGAACAATGCAGGACAAGTTGAGGGATTCTCACGCCTGGTCCTCATAGTTCAAAATGACTGCCATGTGTTTAAAACTGTGTATTTGCACTGCTCATTAATTCCTTCATGTGCATAAATAACTTCCTGAGAGTTAGTGTCTGAATGCATGAAGTACAAAGAAGTTGTAGGATCTTGTGTTGCTAATAGTAGTTGCTCATCTGCATCTGGAACACAGTTGATCTTTGTTAGGTGATGTTTCGATATCCATGTTCTGACTTTAAAGTTAAATAAGAAGTCGTTGGCGCTTGTTCCTGGTTGAATGCTACTTGTTTCAATTTATGATGGAAGTTCTTCAAACATATCAATCTGCAGAAGGAGGAGGATTTCTATTTAGAGCAGAGTCAGTTTGTAGTAGAGTTCAGTGTTCTTGAACGCCTCCACTTGTGGATGCTAATTAGCTCTGTATTTGACTTGTAAACTTTTGATACAAACATTTGTTATGACTGCCACTAAAGATGACACAAGTATCACCAGTAGTGCCTGGACCCCAGTATGAGAACGACAGCTTTAGAGAGAGACTACACGCAACGCCAAGAACACAGAATAACATTTTTGATGTTAGCTTTGAACAGGTGAAGAAGAGGATCTGACCTGACCCAGTACACAGAGGCATGTGGACAATGTGAATAGTGTTCAGTTGAAGTTGTTCTGGTTGACCCACCTGAGTATATCCTGAATAACTCTGGCAGGCAGATGATGAAGGCGAGGAAAACCAGTAGGAGAAGTTTAGTCACAGCAGCTCTTGCCATGGTTGTACAGTCAGGTCACACACAGTGGTTCACACGAACCACACTGACATGTGGCTCGTAGCAACTCCTTCCTTGTTCAAACACGGAATCTCCTGTGTTCACATCATGTCTGCACCCATCAGTGTCTCTCTCGCAGTTTTCAAGGAGCTCTAATGATTTCGTTCATAGATTGTGCCGTTGAAGGCGACTGAGCGGGTAGGTTATACAGAGCAACTTCACTTCCTTTTGCACTTCCTGTAATCTTCTCAGAAAGACTTAGAAAAAGAGAGAAACAGGATTTCAGATGTTTTCTGCCAGCAGAATGTAAGTACTGGAAACAAATGTCTCTTTTTGAGTCTTAAAGATGGCAAGTCTGCTTACAAGAAATGTTCATTTAATTAGGATTTTTGGTCTAGTGTTTAGAGGTACTACTGTCATTAGATGTTTACATGCATCCACGGAAATAGCGTAAATGCAAACTCAAAACAATCATGGTAGTGATGTAGCTTTTTTTTTTTTTTTTCTTCTGAAACCCGGGCTACAAGTCAGTTTGCATTGGATAAAGCATGCCTCATTGCCTCTGCTTTCATTGTGGAAATAAAGGAGGTAAGAAGCACCGGTGTGCTGTTAATCATATGCATTGATCACCAGATCATCAGCATGCCTGAGAGCTTCAGAGAAGTGATTGTGTTTTTATAGCTGCACATCAATCTAGGATGGATTTTACAGCTACTGGCAAGCAGTTGAAGCTCACTTATACTATAATAAAGAAGATTATTTGCAACTGCAAACAGTTAAAGACAGCCACCAATTTCCACCTTACTTGGATGACCATGACCTTCTCTATAAACTAAAGCATGCCTCAGATAGTTAAAATTGCTAATGCCACAATCTATAGAATAGCAATTAAAGAGGCAGTGTTGTGTGCTTTTCAAGTACTAGCGCCATTTTACAGCATAATCAATTTGCAATGTTAAGTTGTTATAAAAGTGCTCTATATGCATATCATGTATGTCTTAAAAGAAAATTTACTCAGTACTTTAACACCTTGAAATTGGGACTGTGTCTCTTTAAAAACTTCTTCTCTTTCGGAAACTCCCCCTTAGGGAAGTTATCACAACATCACTCCTGTATTAACCCTTTATCAATGTTTTACCAACGTTGTACTGAGAAGAAGCTCGTATAATGAGCTCAGCAGGTGTGCCGTTCCACCAGGTGTTTGATAATTGCGGTTGGTGAATCTGACAGGAAGGAATGTGGGCGTTACGGGGAAGGGATGCTCTATGAGGCGAAAGCTCAGAAGCTTGGAAACTGAAGCTGTGAGATGGAGCCGCGTCTGTAAGGCGGGGCTAGGTCCACCCAGGTGTTTTGTACAGCTGAATGGTCGTCACAGAGATTAAAGAATTTCTCAAAAATGCATGAAACAATCAAGAAAACACTCCAGGTATGGTTTTGATGAGAGAATAATATTATAACATGACGTAAAACTCAAAAAAGTAAATTTAACATAACACTGCCCCTTTAAATGAAAAGTATAAGAATCAGTTTGCTTTAGTGATCAGCAATAAGTCCAGAAATCTACTTAGCTTAAATAATAGAAATTGTGCAAAAACAAATGTGCAAACCCCTCCACAACAATGTCCATACAGCCATACACAGGATGGGATGGTTATTCCAGATTACTGTTACAAAATGTGGTTTTACAAGCTGTTGCTTTGTCATGTTTGCTTTGTTTTCTGTTTCTGCATTTTGGATTAGTTTATGTTAAACAATCACACAGTGCAATGTAGTGTTGTTTATGAGAAGTCTTTTTATATTTCATGTGAGATGAAATATAATCAAATCAGGCTGTTGTGGTCTTATCACACCTATTGTTTTGCTTTGGGAAAAACAACTGCAAAAGGTGTTTTCATCTAATTTTGTTGCTCATGAAGTTCTAAAAATATAAGTAGAGCATGCTTAAAACTTGTTTACATGTAACATTGATGAAATAGAGCTTTTGTTCAGCTCCTGTGAGGAGAGCAGGGTACCCAAACAAATGCTGTGGTTTGATAGAAATCAGTGTGAAAGAAAATGATGAACTTCTTCAATCATAAACATCATACTACCATAAAACAACTCTGAATCTCTCAAATTTATATTTTCCTTTGTTTGATCTAACTTGATGTACTGTTGCATGTTTGATGTTGAGGCTTGGACCTTGAGGACCTCTTATCTAGGCAGGTTTGGACAAACTCACATACTTAAATCCATAAACCGAATGATGAGTGTGGCTGGAAGGTGGAGCAGCATATTTTGTTGGCGGCAAAAACCTACATTAACTTGAAAGCTAACATCATCGATAGCAGCAGTAGCTCAGGGAAAGATGCTGCTCAGCTGCCTAGAGTGCCAGAAATCTCATTAGTCATAACTGCTTCAGAGGACATTGAAGGTTCAAGCTAGCAGACAGTGAATTAATGAATTAGCTTTTCATATCTATAAATATCCCCAGGAAAGCATACTTATATTTGGAGAACTCAACTCCTCCTTGCAAACCTCCCATAAAAGATTACAGGTTGGTGTTGCATGATCATTTCAGCAAAGATGTTGAAAGTCAGGTTTTATCAATGTTTTTGGTCAAGATAAAGCAGATTTCCGTCAGTTTACAGTCAGCTTGCAGATTTCTTCAAAATATTCCAAAGAAAATGCAGCTTGAGAAGCTGAAATAGTTTGTTGCAATGCTTTGTGACACGCTACTGGCTGGTATCCATGAGGGCCGTTTATTTTGCCAGTGTTGATTGGCCAACAATAAGGAACAGACTTTAACTTTTGTGGTAATGCTGAGACAGTTTTCACTGTGTAAATTAATGCATGTTAATATAATTAGTGTTTGAACTATTAGAATAGGCAGTTGTAACTGTTTTTTGAGAAGCTGTCAAGTATTTTTTGTCATCTTTGGTCCCTAACACGCAGAAATACCTGGGATCCACAGAACCTCAGGAGTTGCTAGTCGATCTAAATTACTCCAAGAGCACTTCAGTATCTCACCCTGGACTTCATCAAAGAAGCCAGAACAAATAAACCCCTGCAGGCCTCATTTACTCCATTACAGTTTAAACATGTAAGGGGGCAAATACTTTTTCACAACACTGCAAGGCATTTATAGAAAATATCTGCAGTAGAGATTACTCTCACTTGAAGACCGTTTCAATTATTCATTAGCCCAAACAGGTGCTTTGCTTTGTTTCACCTTAATCTGTCTTGCTGCACAGTTTGAAGCACCTGCCATGATCAGTGGACAGCAGACATCTATCATTTCCAACTCTGCTGTCAGAGGGCGTAATGAGGAACACAACACAGCTGTGCAAACTCCTGCAGGATAAAATGTGTGTGTGTTGGAGCTTTGGTGTAATAATAAGAGCTAAACATTTCTCTGAGGCCAGAGTGTTTTCTGAGTGGTGAAGATTAATCACAAACCCTGTTGGATGTGTTGATGGTGTCGTTTTGGACATGGTGCTCCAGGATGTTTCTGGAGTTCTGCATCGCAGCAGAAACCCAGTACAGAAATCCAACAGACTGGAAGAGACAACCTCATTTTAGGGATTTAGCACGCGATCTTAAAGCAGAGGCGAGGTTGAATAGACTGTCCACAGCATTGTATGAAGAATTACTTTTATTCTTTACATCATGTTGTCAATGTGTTGTTGAAATGAATCATCACATCCGCTGTTGTTCAACCTGTACAGGCTGGAGGAAAGTTAAATCACCTCAGTGAACTCAGTTTGAACAGATTCCCAGTTGGACTTTAGCTGACAGCTGCATTGTTTTAGAAAGATTAATTATATAAGAATTATTTTGATGCATGTCATCCTAAGTTTAAAGGTGTTACATTTAAATGAAACTAAGCTATGAATCTAATTGCCTAAGAAACCACTCCGTGCTTAAATATTCATATTGTTTTGTACAAACCCTTTATTTTATATGTACTACCATAGGATAAAATAAATTAATTTAATCTATTCTTTGGTCTACTCAGAGTTAGAGTCTTGCTTTGGTCCAGGCTGAAACGTCTATTGACTTGACTGACATATGTTTTCTTTTTATTGATCCCTGTCTTCCCATTAGGTTATACATCGATGAAGGTGACCCAGTCTATTCGACTCAACCTGCTATTAAATTGACATATGAGAGTGAAATCCATTTGTAAATAAATTGATGTCATGGACTGTCATTTAATTTAGTAGAGACATAAAAGATTCAGATACACAGCCTTGGACATTTCGGCTGCCAAACTTGCAATTAAATTACTTGGCCCCTGTAATGCTTATTTGTGCTTTAAGCAAGACATTAATTTAAGGTGATGTAGAAGCGATTGATGATCACATGTAGGTAAACCAGGTTTTTTTTATGCAAGTGTTAAAGATACTTCATGTTTTATTCATTAATCAGCCACAATTATGATAAATAGGTTAAAGGACAGAATAAAAAGTATAAATATTGGGAAATAGAGTGAGTATATCTATCTCTTCAATACAGGGAGGGCGGAGAAGGATGTGGAAGAGGAGGGCTGAGAATGAGGTGATTTAGAGCTGTGTCAGCAACAAGGCGTCGTCTGGCTCTCCAAAGACGAAGCCGCTGCGAAGCTTTATGACTTTTTATGGAGAAATTATGATCTTTCATGACAGGATTATCATTATGAGTAATGCTTCAGAGGTGATGAAGAGTTCCAGACTGCTCTAATCCATGTGTCTGTCTGAACCACGGAGCGTCATTGTTCTCATTCTGCTCTTCCTTTTTACCCCATCAACAAATGAGTGAATTAATGTGCAGTCTAGATCCTGGCCTGATGGGCGGATTATCATCTTTCAGCCTGTGCTTTAAGATGAAGACATCTGGGTTGTTTTTGTTTTGTTTTGTTTTTTAGGTTTTGTTGGCTCTAGTGGCCTTTATTTGAAAGTAGTTCGACAGGAAACAGGGTAATCAGAGAGAGGAAGACATGCGGCAAATGTTGCCAGGCTGGGAATCAAACCTGCGACCGCCGGGCGTGCTGTGGTGGTGTAGGGGATAGCGCGACCCACATTTGGAGGCCTTGAGTCCTCGACGCGGCCGTCGCGGGTTCGATTCCCGGACCTGGCGACATTTGCCGCATGTCTTCCCCACTCTCTCTCCCCCTTTCCTGTCGGCCTACTGTCATATAAGGGACACTAGAGCCCACAAAAAAGATCCCCTGGTGGGAAAGAAAAACCCCAAAACCTGCGACCACCGCCACGAGGAATAAGGCCTCAATACGTAGGTCGTGCTTGGCCCCTGCGCCACCACAGCACCTCGAACATCATTTTCAATGTGGAGGAATGACATCAGCACTAAATTGGACTAATATGAGGTGAATTCCCAGGCAACACCAGTCCTGTATCTCTCTGCGTTTCTCTCCTCTAACCTTTCCAGTGAGAAAATGCCATGTCAATAAAAGCTTTTTAACACAAGAAAATAAAAATCAATGTGCCCCTGCTGCACCTATTTTTTCCTCTTGAGCTGAGTGCTTCTGCTTCAGCGCTCAAGCTGTTTGCTTTGCAAGAGTCAGGTTAAAAAATCCAAATCTAAAGAACATTATCTACAATTTTGCATACTTTACACTGACATTAAGACACAAATGAGTTAAAGTCCTGAGGACGGTAATATATGTTAACTTGAAAACTTCACAGTTTAAAAAGGTTTATTGGTCACAATTCACACCATCAGTTTTTATGGTACCGAGAGGAAATCAAGGCTTCCAGGCTGTGTTGCAATAAAACGGCCAATAAAGATCCCATCATAAAAACAATACAAACACAGTCAATCCATTTATATAAAAAAGGCTCAGTAAAAAACAAAGATGACACATCAGGCACTGGATCTAGGTTGGCCAGGTAGATTATAAAACAAAAACCTTTTTTTAATTTGCCAATCAGGAAGTTTAATGCTTGAAAGATGGAAATTTAATGATGAGATAAAACAAATGCTGCCTTTCAGTTTCAAAACATTCCCATTTAATGCCATAGTTTGTCATATTAATACTATTGTTGTTGTTTTGTTAGGATCCTGAGTTGAGTTGTTTCATTTATCGATTCCAGTTTTATTCTGTTAGCTCATTTGTCCCTTTCTTTGATTAGATCAATCTTGCTTCTGTTAAGTTCTGTCCTTTGTTTCTTGTCTCTAGTTATTCCTTGTTGTTTAATTTTTTTCACACTAAATCTTTAGCATTAGATTTATTTCCTAGTTCTTTGTGTACTCTCCTTTATCCCTGTGACATTTCCTCTCTCTGTCTCTCCTCATCCTGCCTTCTGCTCTCTCCTCTCCAAACTGCAAACCATTTTCTGATCAGCCATCTTTTCCTTTTAAGTTTTTTTGGTTCCTAATTTTTTTATTACTCATCATCTCATTACATGAAATATTCAGTAGGAAACTATCCACCATTTGTACTTATGATGAAGCATATATTGGAAATTATATGAAAAAATCTTGCGTAGTTTTACAAATAGTTGAAGAACCCATTTGTTTTTCATCCTATTGATATCTGTAGAGCTGTCATAGATTTGTTTTGTTTTCTTTGTTGTTGTGTTTTTTTACCATTTTCTTTAAAGATGTACCACAGATGTTTTTAAAGTTCGGTTTACTCTAGTTTTGTGTGACTCAATAAATCCAACTCTTATGTTGATTATATTGCCATATATTTAAATATCCTTACTGAATTCAGCTCAGTAGTTTACGTTTCTGAAAACTTTGTATAACATAACATTCTCATGTATTCTGGCTTTGATCTGTTTTTCTTTAATCAAGCCAAAAAACTGTAGCAGGAAGTCACTCCCTCTGACTACTGACTCCCAGCAGTAGTCAGCAAAAAATTATCATCGTCAGTGACCCCCTGCTGGTAGAGTATTTATTTAAAATTATTTAAGCGCATTTCATACTGTAGACAATGAATAGAATAAAGAAAACTACCCCAACTCTTCTGTTGAGGATAATCTTTGGGTGTTTGAGTCTGCATACCATTTGAGTTTTTTGTTTTTTTCTTTTGGCTTTTGAGAGGCTCCTGGAGAGATTTCATAACCAGAAGTGAAGTCTGTTGTAACTTCCAGAAACATTTACAACATTTTACTCCCAATGGGATGAAAATTTCCAAAGAGAAGCATCTTGAGCTGATGTCCAAACCTGGATTGTGGTTCCAATCCAGCATAGCCTGTTAGATCGGGGAGTTTCTCACCTTATCTTTAAGTTTTTGGCTGCTGGATAATGATAATTTTGAGTATTTTGTTCCCCATAAACATCAGTGACCCATGTCTGTTGCCAGCTTCCTAGCAACATATTTTTTGTCTTTGAGTCACAAATATGTCCATATTACTGCAACATTCCACCTACAGTTTTATAAATATATGATTAACTATTTTACCATCACATTTTAGCTTCATCGAGTTTCAAATTACCCAAATAACCGTCATCTTATTTACCTCTCAAGCAATGAAAATCAAGTTTCCGTCAGACATTAACATTGAATACACATCTAAGAAAATAAGATGTGAATCATTCTTTTTAGCAGAATTGCAGATTTAAAATTTCCGAGGCAGACAGGGTTTTTTTTTCCTTTTTGCGTCATCTCCTGTTAGTAGGTGGCATGAATTTAATTGTGTGCTTGATGAGACAATTTCACCCACTAGATCTAGCCCGTAGGTTTGTCTTCAGTCTCCAGGCTTTCTTTGCCACTTGTTAAATGCTTTATAGTCACTGGACAAGTTAATTTGTCTTCCCCGCAGTCCGTTCACCAGATGCATGCTAAAAGCTCCATTGTGTTTGAACTGTGGGATCTGATGGCCATTCATGCGCTGATGAGCTGCAGCGTCAGCCTCCTCCAAATGCTCCCCCTCCTGTAATTAAGAACCTACTGCTGATTAATGCTTCGTCTACGTCCAACAAGACCTCTCCTCGCCCCGATCATTACTCCTCATTTTCATTCTGAGTTTGTCTTCCATTGCATTTCCTTTTATCCAAAACCTAAACCAAAGTTATACTCTAAGATATTGAAGTACAGAGACCATGTTGACAAAACATCTACACACTTTGCTGTAAAAAATATTAGAAATACTGTTGTTGTTTTTTTTTTGCAACATCCATAAGTTTTATATCATCTAACAAAATTTTATATCAGACAAAGATCAGCAGAGTAAAAACAAAAAAGCAGCTTTGAAATGATTTTATTTATTTAGAGAAAAAGATTTAAATCAACCTTACTTCAAAGAGCAATACGTTATGGTTTTTTATAGCCACTTCCCTGTAATGAATGAAATAATAATTTTGAAACAGCAACGCATTTAGTCAGATTATGTTTGTCTGAAACTAGTCTGATGATCTGAAACAGTTGTGTGACCAAAAAAGGTAAATCTTGTAAAATCTGTAAAGGGAGGATCTGCAGTCCTCATTGATCCACTCATTGAATATCTTTGATGTGTTTTATTTCCTGACCACTCCTGATAAAAAGTACCTTAAGGTTAAATGCTGCTAATTTTTATTTCACACTTACAAGTATATTTAGTCATGCCGCTACATTTGCATTCAGGTGGGTTCCCCATAACGCATCTCTCATTTACATATTTTCTTGTCAGCTCTAGGCTTGAATATATAGTGTGTTGTGTATTAATACTGTTGTTGTTTGGCTTGCATGTTTACATTGTGGGTTGAATTTATCCTGTTTACTGATTCCGTGGGTGGAAAGAAATTGTCTCTTTTTGTCAAATACTGCTTTAGAAAGTTGTCGTCTTCGTTTGTAGTGGAAAATGGATCATGAATCTTGTCCTGCTTGTAAAAATATGCTGCATTTCTGTAATACTGATGAAGGAAAAACCTGCACATACCTCCTCTTCCTTCTATCATTAATCACTGTCAGGTTTATTTCTGTTTTTCTGCTGAACAATAGCGAGAGTAAACCAGAAATACATCACTGAAACAAAAGGTTGAGAATTGATCTGGAATTGATCACTAGTCTACCAGCTCATTAGACGCTTGAATAGGGGTTTGGTGGGCAGAGTCTGCTTTTTAATTAAGATTCAGGCCCAACATTTTGCTATGTGTTCAACCACAGTTTGTCTGTCTGTCTGTCCATCCACCTGCTCTAATGACAAGCTTTTGGATCATCGTTAGTGGAAGTTGTGCCCTTTCTTTCTCTGATTGATGAAATAATCTGTTTGGTAATGCACATCCTAACACAATGGCTAAAATGCTCACACTATTAAAGGCGGTAATGTTGTGCCAGAAGGAAAAGTATCCAGAGAAGAAAATCTGACAATCAGTCTTGGTTTTCACGATTTCTTTAGCAAAGTATTTATGTTTTAGACAAATGGTTTGAAACGCCAGTTGCTGACCTTAAATTAGCTTTAAAAACTTTTGAAATTGAGGTGCATTTACAAATAATAAAGCTCAGTTCAAAATGACAAATGACTAATGATGATATTAGCGCTACGTAACATAGCCCTGCTTCTTAAATTACCATCTCTTGGAGGTTACTCTAACTTCCTTTGAAGCTACAAAGCAGTTCTCTGGAACTGGACTGCCTTTAAACTTTGAGGAAATGTATGTTTGAAATGTACCAGTGTACATGGCTACATCTGGTACTGATACTGATACATCTGGTACTGGAAATGTACCAATACATTTGATACATTTCCAGATCATTCTGGCTACTCTGTGGGGCATAGTGGACATTACCCTGGAACTTTCACAGAACACACTGGACACTTTCTTGAAATTTGCTGATTATTTTTCAAGAAATTATTATTAAAAACTCTTCTGGAACTTACTGGATATTTTCCCAGATCATATTCAATATCCTCCTGAACAATTTTGATCACCTTTCTAGAATTTTCCCAAATGCTCCTGGAATTTTTCCTGGAACTTATTAGGGAGCTTCCTTCACCTTTATGGCTGCCTTTCTGGGATTTTTTAAAAAAAATAATATTCACTGCATATCTTTTCAAATATTTCCTGCAATTCACTGCACACATTTCTGGAACTTATTAATTTTTTACTTTCTGAGAACGTATTAAGTACATTCATAGCTCTGAAGCATCCCAGAACTTCCCTAGAATTTCCCAGTTCTTGGATAATTTCCACTGTTTATTTTTGTTATAGTTATTGGTTACATTCCTGGAACTTTGTCCTCATTCACTAGTTATTTCTGGAGCTTTTATACCAGGCACTTCCCTGGATATTGACCAAAGGATTCAGTTTTTCATCTTAATGGATCTATATGTAAAATTCTGCACCAGAGGAAGCATATTTCATGCATCATGTTTGAATTTTTTCCCTCATGTACAGATGGTAAACTGACACAGGCCTCTATACAGTGATGTCCCTCACAGAAGACACTCCAAGCTTTTTCACACCAGTTTTTTGCCATCTGTAGCTCTGGTTAGCTTAGACAGAAGGTGCAAAGTAAACCATAGTAAGAGAAAAAAAGTGTTTATCATCCTGGAAATCTTTTTTAGCATGTCCTTTTACTAAATTTTACAAACATTTTGAAAGAGGTGAGATGAAGATATCATGGATACATCAGATTTATTAACACTTTACCTGGGAATTAAGTGATCATATTGGATCTACTCTCTAAAATAATCAATGTTTAAGCTGTTAATAATCACAGTAAAAAAAAAAACTAACTAAGCATAAACAAACAACCAAACATGGACTCATACTGACTGGATTCTAACTGTTGGAGAAAGCACTTTTAAGTTTTATTTAGCTGGCAAAAATCTAACTTACATGATCAAATGGTTTCTCTCTTTCTCACTGACTGATTGACTGACTGTCAGGAGTCTGAGAAAAGGTTTAAATGGTCGCAACACGTTCCAGTATTACTGGTGCTTTGGGACAGATGCTGATTCCTTTTTGAGAACGGCCCTGGGGCTTCTTGCTCCAGATGCAGTCAGGTGTCTCAACCTTGACCTTTTTGGTTGTAAAGGATCACCAGCCGTGGCTGGTGAGAATACTGGAAGGATGTAATTCAGAAATGTAAACAATCTGAAAAACTATCTTCCAGAAAGCTCAAAGGATGCTAACAAACTGGACCTTAACAGACTCAACGACACAAATCAAAGGTTTTGCTGGGTCTCTGCTGGTCTGAGGTTCATCATTGTGTCTGAACCTCTGGCTTTCAGTGCAACCTCTTCTTCTTCACTTTACTGACTTAGCTATCAGAACTACACAGAAGAAATTGTTTTTGTCATATCTGTACTAGAAAACTAGATTCTACTTTATTTTACAGTCTGTAAGATATAAAAGATGAACACTGTCTGGGGGTACTTGAAGTGCTCTGAAATATTCTTACCTTGAGGGATGAACAAGGTCACATTCTGTTCACAGTTTTAAGAGATTTTCAGTATTGTGCACAGAGTTTGTAAAGATCCACAATCAAACAATTTCACAAAATGTTCCTCCAGAGTCTATTCTGCTATTTTCTTACTAGGAAAGCCGTTTGCACAGTAAGAAATTGAAACATAGATGATGTTTTTTCAGCGTGGCCTATGGCTCTCAAGTGGCCAGAAATGTGATTTTTAGTGTAATAAACTCCACAGTTTATTTTTGTCAAAAGGACTCTTTTGACAAAACCAACTGGCCCAGTGTTCTTTCTGACCTCCATGACATTGTCTATCACTTTGTTCATTAATATTTCACTTTATCTTCTGAAAGCCTACAAGCCTTACATGCTGTCAGGAAAAATGTCAGGGATTTAATCACACTGTTCTCAGCTTTCTCAACACTTTGACAGAAAATGTCTGAATACTTTTTGAATTGTTTGAGCATCACCTCAAAGAATTCATCACAAGATCAAGGGATTGTCTGCTCCAGTGTGAAAGACTTTCTCTGTCTCTCTGGCTGCTCTCATTTCTGTGGGAGCGATGAGTTCTCGTTGACTCATGGCTGCGGGGCAGAGTAAATTATTAAGGCCTGCTCTTTATTTGTCCATAAATGCTGCCTCCCTCTGCCTTCCCATCTCCAAGTCCCACATGTTTTAATCTTCCTCTCCTCACTCAACACTCTGCCCGTTTAGGGATAGACTGAATAGGAAAAGAAGGCACTGCTTTCCTCCAGCGTGGATGGAGGAAAATACAGAGGATGGGAAAATACCAAAAAGACAAATGAAGGGTGTGGTGGTGGACAGGAAGGAAGAAAAAAAATGACATGAGGAAATTGGGGAAAAAAAGAGCTTTGCAGACAGAGGTCCAGAACTGACAAAGGGGCAGTTTGGAAATGAATCCCCCTCTCAGGCTCTTTGTAATCCGCCACACCTGCAGGCTGCTGTGTTTTGACACCGATGTTTGCCACAGGAAAACAGGCACTGGCTTTACAACAACCGCTGACTGGACTCTGTGTGTTCTGTAAGCTTCTGCTCGCAAACTGAATCGGAGAGGCTGCCGTCATTCAAGAGCTGTTAAACTACCAAGTGTCCCAGGGAGGAGAGAGGACTGAAGGAGGAGACACAGAGAGCTGAAAGAAAACAGAGTGTTGTTTTTATTTCCATCAATAATTCAGGATATGTATCATCCCCTGTTGTGCACAGAGGCAAACTTCATGCCTCAGCAATTTTAACAACGTCTGACAAGCCCACACATGCTTGTGTTCCCACACACCCAAGCGAACAATAACCTGAGGATTAGGAACTGTTTGTGTCTGTCTGCAAACACAAATATAACTTATGTAAATGTAGGATTATTCCCTGAGGACGTCTGGCAATAGAAAAGATGTGTTTTGTTTATTAGCACGCTTTATTTAGTTGCTGATGTTGCTTGAATCCTACAGGCAGCACTTGCTTTATCATTTGAACCAAGGTCTTTATCATCTGACCATCTCTTTTGTACATATTAGGAATGTAGTCGTTCTCTCCTGTTTGTACTGTATTGACCTTGGTCTGATCTGAAAAGTACTACCAATGAATTGGACTACACAACATAGTTTAAAGATGTACCTTCTGCATTTATGTCATGAAACTGTGTAGTTATTTTGGTTTTGTGGCTTCATATTTTAAAGCTACTAACCTGAATTTAACAAGAAATCAGACTCATTTTAGATTTTTTTTTCTTTAAAATATGTCACCATCTGCTTTATTATTTTGTGGTAAATTGTTAGCAAAATCTACTCTCCAGATGACAATCTTCCACACTAATGTGGAAGATTGTCATCTTCCACACTAATGCAAAGTTAGCCTGGCATGATGATCCTCATAATGAAGGACATAATCTTGTCCAACTGTTTTGTTTTTATCTACATTTAACAACAAAGCTGGGAAAGACAGTTTTGTCAGAGATTTTAGACATTGTTGTGTACAAGTTTTCAAACGGCTCACTTGTGCTCCTCTTGTGTCAGAAGAAGCTTCCTCTTCCTGTTCAGCTGTCAATCACTCCCAATTACAAATGGTTAATGTTCATCAAGTACGGCTGCAGAAATCAATGCAAGAAGATACATTAGACAGTCTTCGCTTATTAACAGTCCTTCAAAATATAAGTAAAATATTTCTTGGCTTCTGTAAAATCATAAATCCAGCTGTGTTTTGTTTTTGTCAAAACTAATAATTGGAGAGTTGCACCATTTAACCTAGTTCCTAAAATCAGTTCAGCCATGTTAAAAATAATACATTTATTCATAGTTCCACTCACATCTGCACCCTGTTTTCTAATTAGAAGTAGTTTATTTTCTAAACCAACCCCAGTATTTAACCACCTCTTCTTCACTCACTGGATTCCTCCATTACCTTCATGCAACCCGTTCCCTATTTTGTTCCTGTTCTGACTTCCTGTGCTCTCCTTGTGTTTTGTGAGTCCTTATCTAATTATTTTTCATTAAATATTTTTAATCAACTCTCCACTATTTCTAAATTTAATACATTTTGGGCTCAATTATCACCTCAAAATCATGACAATATGCAGGTCATGATGCGATTCACCAGTCAGCATATTGATTATCTAAAAGCATTTGTAACCTACTTTAAAACTGTTCAGAAATCTTCTTTAGTCTTTGCTCCCATGAAGTGTATTTTATAATGGCTGGGTTCCCAAAGTATCTGCTTTCATTGACATATTATTATGCCTTTGTCATCATGACACAGAAAAGCAAAACTCTGGCTGAAAAGTGGCCCATTTAGTCTAAGCTTGTACTTACATTGAGTTTCAATCTTTCCAGCCCCAGTCATTACTGGCAGGATTTAGCAAAGGTTTTTTGCCTTTGGACTGTTATTGCACAATCAAAATCTCCCAGTAAAACTAAATGGACACCAAATACCAAAACCTGAAACTGTATTGGGAGAAAGAAGGGAGAAATGCATTTGGCAGTGAAAAGGTTCTGGTGATCTTTTGTAAAATCTTGATTTTGTTAAATCACATTAGCTATAAAAAGTGTTCAGTCATGTAAGCTAAGGCAGCATCTGTGCTGTTGTTTCAGCTAGACTTATCTGTGCAATTGTCTAAAATAAAAGTAGAACAGGATGCAGCTTCTCTATTCATCTTTGCAGTATTTCTCAGAGTACAAAACATTTAATTTAATCTATTTGTTTGTATGGTTAGGGGTCTTACGCACTTATTCTTACATTCAGGTGATGAGCTGAATTGAATTAAGTATTCCTAGATGACAATTTGGATATGCTCATTATATTGGAAACATTATTGGCAAACGGTACATGATTTTTGTGTTTTTAAATTTTTAAATCTATAAATTGTGGTGTGTGTATCTATTAACCCCCTAATTTTGAAACCTCTAAATAAACGCCGGTGCAACAATGGATTTTATAAATAATCTAATTAGTAAATAGAACCCAAATGTATGTAATTCAGTCTCTAGAAAATAAATCTGTTGTGTAGTCATACTGATCTGTATTTCCATCACACAGCTGGAGCTGGAGCAATGCGCTGTTCAGTGTCTAGAAATGCAAACTATCAGACAGTACAAAACATTTGCAGATGCAACAATCAACAAAGCCTGGTTCTAAAATACACAAAACAATTTCCAATTTTTCTTTTGCAAAAAAACCCCCAAAAAAAACTAAGAGGAAAAACTTTTCTTTCCACTTCACAATCAGGCTTTACTTTGTGTGTCACACAAAATTCCCAAACAATAGGTGGAAATGTTGTGGTTGTTGTAATTTGATAAAATGTTAAAAAGAAAAATCAAAAAGCATGGCTACTTATACATGGGATTGAATAGTGACACATTTCTTTTGCAATAAATGCTGTACCTTAACAAGTGCCTGCAAAGGAAGAAAAACGCATTAAAACAATTTAAAAATAGCAACGTCTACTGAGGCCCAGAACTTCACAGAGAAGTTGCATGGACCAGAGTTTTATTTTTTTAAATTAGGGATTCGAATGACTGTTTGTCACTGCTGCTAGCTTCATCCTCATCATCACCTCATCATCATCATCATCCTTCACCTTCTCTGGCTTTAGAGCTGCCCTACAGATGCACTTTTACAAATGTGGTTACATTTGGCCATTTTTATTTTCCCTGCCTGCTGTCAGTTCTCCCCATCCTCTCAGGCAATTAGAGGGGAACCAGAGCAGGCAAGCCAGACCCGAGTCATTATGGTGTGTCCGTGTATGTGGGAATGCATGTGTATGAGTGTGGGTATCTACCCAGGTGATGTGCTTAAAGGAAGAAGAGAGAAGCTATTTTCTCTGCACACAGAAAAGAAAGCATGGATCAATGTAATTGGACAGTTTGGTTCACACTCGGATAGCACAAAGAGTGTGGTGTGTGCGTGTGCGTGTGTGTGTGTGTGTGTGTGTGCGTGTGTGTGTGAGTGAATTTTGGCCTCCATTTAAAGACATGCACCCTGAGACTTTTCTGCTTTGCATTTGTGTTAATAAAACATGGCAGTAAAGGTGTATCAAGCGGTGGTTGGGTGCAGAGGGAGGCCTCAGCTCTGACACAAGATCAAATAAAGACTGCGTGTGTTTGTGAGTGCCTGCCTGCGTGTGTGCGTGTGTGTATGTGTGTGTGTGCATTGTTGTGTATGGTTGTGTGTCCTGTCTGTTTCTATGTTGCCCTGCCACAGACTGGCGACCTGTCCAGGGTGACCCCGCCTCTAGGCACCAGCATCTCCCAACCCCACTAGGGACAAGGGTGTAAGAAAATGGAAGGATGGATGCAACAAAATGGGATGTAAACAGAACAGAAAGGGGTGAGCAACAGGAAGGAGTTTAATTAATCCTGCTTTTTGGGTTGGCTGCTGCTTGCGCTGTGTTTGATGACAGACCGGAGACAAAAGGTGGAGAAGATTCAACTAAAACATCCATTCTTATTTTTTTCATCTCTACTATCAGTTACTCTTAGGGGAAGAGACTTCACAATCCGTTTGGAGCTTAAACCCACTCTGCCTGAATGCAGATGAAGACAAATACACACTCACACACGGATCTCATCGAAGGCTTTCTTTGATCTGCGTGGTTTCACTATTGACTGGTGCGATGGGGGGATAAGAGAGAAATTAGCAGCTGAAGGTGGTCTGGATTGTAATCAAATCCGGCTCTGCATTCCCTGAGGAAATGCACATATGTTGTGCTCATATGCCCGAGACAACCATTTTTTTTTCTGTCCTCATAACTTTCTTGTTGAAAGTAGTTGGTTTTTGACATTGATGCCAATTTGAAGATGAAAAACTGTGCTCATTTTTGTGAGGGAAAGACGTTCTAGACCAGGGGTCTAAAACTCCAGTCCTCCAGTCGCTGTCCTGCAGTTTTTAGATGTGTCACAAGTACAAAACACTGGAATGAAATGGCTTAATCACCTCCTCCTTAATCATTAAGGCTCAGTTCTCCAGAGCCTTAATGACCTAATTATTCTATTCAGCTGTGATGCAGCAGAGGCACATCTAAAAGGTGGAGGACACTGAGACCTCTGTTCTAGACAAAGGCAGAAAGATTAATCATATTAAATAAGTGTTCACAATGCTACGGTAAAAAAAAAAAAAAGCTAAGGTTGGTATGGCAAGAAAAAAGAGCCTTTGGAACTTGATTAGTTGGGTTTTCAGTGGGGTTTTGTTTTGATGCAAAGAGAATCCAGTAAGACACAGTTGAAAAAAGATATTTAAATACAATGCATAAAAAACATGTAATCTTTGCTTGGCCAGCTGACATTAAATCAGGATAGTGTTTTCCTGTTTTAGATCAGGTTATCACCAAAATGTTCTCTATGTGTCTGTTCAGGAAGCAGACAGGTTCTGTGTTCCAGAGATAAAGATTTTTTGATGTCAAACATATGTGCTTACCCCTGAAGAAAAGCAAAACATCTTATAAAATGGCTGATAGAAGCTAAGAGAGTGAACGTTATTATCCACAAGCAAGTTCTGTACGAAAATGGACTGAAAGCCCACTCAGAGAGGAAGTAGCCATTACTCCAACATCTGACAACCAACATAAAGTCAGTTGGGGAAAAAAAACTTAATTTTTTTCAAGACATATCTTGTTGCCTGATTAAGATAAAATGATTACATTTAAAGAAGAAAGAGGGAAGTTCAGAAGCCTGATAACTCCATATTGACTGAAGTTTCAAGCTGGCAGCATTATGTTGTGAAGTTGTTTTGTTACAGGAGGGACTGGTGCACTTCACCAAATTAAATTGCATTATCAGGAATAATTATATGACGACACTGAAAACACACCTCAAGATATTAGCCAGAAATTTAGGGTATACAATAAAGTCAATTATTGGAATAGCAGTGAGTTATTCCAGTTTTGTTTGGAGAAATTTAGCAAACTATTGTGAAAATGTTGAGGAGGGATACAGAAAATATTTGACCCATGTATAACAAGTCAAGACAAGTTTATTTGTATAGCACATTTCAGCAACAAGGCGGTTCAAGGTGCTTTACATCATAAAAACACTAAAATACAAAGTTATATAACGCACAGTCAAAAAGTGAAGCTAGCTTAGCTGTTAATTAACTAGCTAGCTTTTCTACATCTGTCAATTTAAAAAAATCAGTTTGAAAGGTTATCCTATCAGAGACAAAATAATCTAATTTAAAAAATACTATATAGTAATATCTCTGCCATTATTCTGACAGAGAGAAAACTCTATTTAAGTTGGGGTAAATTAAATAAACATTATAATCTTTGATTGATTTATCTGTAATCTCACTTACTTGTGAGGGTTTTGTCTGTTGCTCCTTCATGTGTCATGTGGGGGCTATAATAGTCTGGCTCAATGTTGAGAGATAATTATTTGCTTGGCCAGTCTGAGGCTGCTTTAAATCTCAAGGATGGACTACCCGACGGTTACACAAACAAAATGTGGGTGCGTATGTGGTCTGAATGAGCTGCAGGCTCTGTGACTTGACTGTTAAAGTGCTTTTTTTGTTCTGTGCATGCACACAGTGAAGGTATGTTAAAGGCACAGCTCACACATTTGGTCAGATCGATTCATCATTGTAGAACTACGGTTTTTGTGGGGTTGAGCCTTCAGAAAATGAGCAGCAAGTTCGGCAACCACATATACATTCACATAAATGCACTTGTTCTTTTGTGTGTCACAGTACAATAGCGGGGATGGGGAGCAGGAAATTGAGGTTAGGAAGGAGACTGAGGACAAAAGCGAAGAGAAAGGTGGTGAGAAAAGGGAGGCTTTAAAATAAGAAAACTATCTGTTGAAAAGAAAAGGGATAAAAGAGAAATAAAATAGAGAGGCATTGAATGAAGGACAGCGGAGGATGATAATGGGTTGAGCATCACAACAGGGCCAGACAGAAAATAGTCCATGTGCTGGCCCCATAAAATCTTTTTATGGCAGCTTTTCCCGGGTGATGGGCATTTTGTTTTTATTTGGCTTAGTGTTGGTGATTATGTGGGTTTCAGAGTGTGTAGGTGAATGTTTATTGAGTGCAAAGTGTGCAGGAAGAGGACTGAAGGCAGTTGCAGTGCCTTGCAAAAATACTTACCACTGGAACTGATTCAAAGTTTGTCACTTTTCAAGCACAGTCCTTGTGTTTGATTGGGATTTCATGGGATAGACCAACTCATAATTAAAAGTTATTTTGAAAGAAAAAAAAACAGTACAGAAGGCTTTTATAAATGTACACAATAAAAACATGAAAACAATCTCCAGCTCCTCTTTATCAATACTTCAGTGGGTTGAAATATTGATAGATCAATTGGGTTATGTCTCTACTAGATTTATACACTTAGAGACTGAATTTTACGCCGAGACAGATTGGACAGAGCAAGTCTGGAACAGGTGTTTTTAAGTCTTATCACAGATATGCATCTCAATTCAGATCTGAGCTTTGACTAAGCCATTTTAATACAGAGATATACATTGTATCTCTGGCTGTATGTTTAGGGTTGTTGCCCTGCTGGAAGGTGAACTTTCACCCCCATCTTAAGTCTTTTTCGGGCCTCATCCTCTCTTTATCAACTGAAAGCAGCTTCTCTGCCTCAGCTAAAGAAAATCATCCTTTCCACCACCATGTTTCATTGTAGGAATGGTGTGTTGAGGGTAATGGGCAAAGTAAGTTCTACACTAAAATAATGTTTCACACGTGGGCAACAAAAAAAACTTTAATTTTGCTCTCATCTGACCAGAGTACCTTCTTCCATTGCTGGGCCACCACCAAGGCTTTAGGCAAACTTTAAATTGGATTTCTTGTAACATTTTTTTTTTTTTTTATCAACAGTGGATGTATTCGTCCCACTCCTCCATGAAAGACAGAATTTACACATGTGCTGTGCAGCTAATCTAGAGCTACTGCACATGTACATGTTCAACTTGCCACTCTTCCAAAAGAGTTCAATAAAACACAGTGAAGTCTGTCGTTGTAATGTGACAAAATGTGAAAAGGTTTGTGACAACAAACCGTTTTGTTTGCGGGCCATTGTGTTCATGCTTGAATGAGCAAATCTTTGAGGAATAAATGGAGCCTTCAGTTAACAGGATAACTTATAGCGTTTTTGCGCCTGTTTGTTCTGTAGAGTCATAAAAGTGCACAGAAACGTTTTGAGTGATGGACTTTGACCACCCCAGACAGGAGACTAATAACACAGGCAGCTGTATGAGGGCTCCTGCCAAGTGACCAATGATTGCTTCAAACAGAAGTGGGCTGAAGGTAAATAGCCCATGGCTTCATCCGTCCCCTAGGAGCAATGCTCCCAAATTCCCCACAGTGGGATGACATTTTTGTAATGAGTATTGCAAAAATGCTCTGGTTAATTTGCAGTGCTCAATAGCAAGTTTTCTGGATAACTCTTTAATACAGGGGCGTTTACATTCAGCAGCACATAAATGAAACGTACAATCCATTTTCATTTCCGAGAGAACCCATCTCGGGGAATGAGAATGGATCGAGGCCAATGCAAAATTTATACTCAGACAAGAATAAAGTCATTAAAATCAATGTGCATGACAAGTAAACAAATTAATAATTTAGTTCTTCAGGACTAGCGATGAGAAGCATCCAGCCAAAGAGCAGACAAATCCTTTGAGAATCTGAGGGAGCTAAAAAAGACCAAAGTGATGCAGAGGAAGCTTGGCAACATCAAAGACCTCTTTTCCCAATCTTCTCACAAGAGGAGAGAAACCAAATCACTGCAGGGATGTGCAGGAAGATTATTTGCAGTGAAGAACAGCGGCTGCTACATGGCAGCAAATGATTGATGCCTGTAAACAGAGACGACAATGTGCCAAATTTCTACTCAGTTCATTTAATAAGATTTTCTAGCAGTATTTGTAGCTTGTTTATTTCAGTGGGAGTGTATTTTACATGACTGTGTGGAAAATACTCTGCAGTAAACAACTACTTAGAGCTTCGCAGTAACACAAAATTGCCTTCCCTCCACCCAAAATGATCGTTTTATTCAGCACATTAAATTCGATCACAAGAGTGCCTGTAACAGACAAAATTCAAAGAACTAATACAATTCTTGCTCAGTGTTCATTTTATACACAAACATTTTGGCGTATGAAGATGAGCTGCGCAACATTTTAAACCAACCATGCGTCAGTTTGTACCACTTTGGGACTCTTTGTATCCACTCTGATAATTGATAATTTAAGGTAGTTGTAGTATTTACTCATAATCTACTGAGAAAAAAAGTCTAACTTAAGTTAGAGATGAAATGATAACACAAGGGCTCACCTGGAGTGGTTGTTAGACTAAAAACGTATTGTTCCAATGAAATATTTTTATGTTAGGATCTTTTTGCAGTTTGAAGTTTCCAAACAATACAAAAGTCCACAACATCTGGAAATTTCAAACTAAAATCCTATGCCAGAATCCTCAGGATTGATTCCTTGCTTCTTCTGAGCTTTTTTTTCTTTTTTGTTGGTGCCTGTTATTCTGTTGTTTGTATATGGAGTCTGTGGTATTGATTTCTTAAAATAGCAGGATGGTCCAAATAACAAGAACACACTGAAACCAAGCAACAGCCCTGTTCCTCAGACTCTGGCAAACAAAAGCGGCCGGTTGAGTTGACCCTATTCAACCGCTCCTTTCAGTCTGCCAAACCCGAGTCTGCAAGGGCAATTTATGAGAAACACAGCTCCCATCTGTGTAATTCACAATCTGACCTCGGCTGTTTGACTTATTGATTTTTGCCAGAGTGGGGTTTCTGAAGCATTTCTGCCACCCTGTTTGTAGAACTCAGTCCAGAACACGATGTCTTCCATCTCTGGGCCTGGAGTGCGTTTTCTACTTGTCCAGAAGTTACTGCGGAAAGGGGAGACGGTGTTCTGGTCTGGATGCCCTTAGGTGTCTGGATGTAGTGACTCCCACAGGAAACACTGGTCTCTGATCATTTATTTCCTATGTATAGCTGCTGCATTGCAGATGGAGACTGGAAAGGGGAAGAAATGGTGAGGAAGAGTAGTAATGGATGGTGAAGAGTAATGGTTTGTGAAGACTCAGAGAAAAGGCAGTTGGTGTAAAAGCTTTGAGAGTACATGCTCAATGGTGGCTGAAACTCAAATGAAATTTTATCCTGAAGACACTCCGGTGACATGAAAGTGGCTGTGTTCTGATTGCAGTATCTGGTGAAAGCAGAGTTTGAAATTGCAGCTTTTTGCAGCAGATTGCTTAGGAACAAGAGGAAGAACAACGTGTAAAGAGGAGAGGACCTGAAAGGCGGGAATGAAAGCGGACGCATCCTTCAGCTCTTTATATTTACGAGTTTTTGATAAAATTATTGACATTGCATAATAATGCTATTATGCTGAGAAAGATTAATCATTTCAGAACTTTTTCCGCATAAAATATATCTTGTGTTTTTGATAACTAAAAGATTAGCAAAATTAACCCCTTTATACTAATTCACTATTGGAGAACCATTTGATTCAAATACATTCAGCCCTAATGGGTAAACGCCTACCAAAAGTAATTAATTTGAAATGAATTTATTTTTTTTTTTCCTATTTCATCCCCAGTTTCCAGAGAAGCTACTAAGCCTGAAAATCCTCATATTCTACAAAGGCATCAATAAGGAGAGTGTTACTAAACAATCCACATATCATGCCACAGTTAAGACATTCAACTTTGATTGGAAAACATTTTGAATTATGTTTTTCTGTTACTTATAAAAAGATAAGATGGAAACTCATCAGGAAGGATGCCAAGTGCCTGACAGTAACGCTGAAGGAGCTAAAAAATTTCTGGTTAGTACAGAGTGTGATCTACATGTGACAATAGTCTCCATGTATTCTTCATATGACTGACCAGAGGAGATGGGTTCAAGACAGAACCTTTTACTTCCTAATAAAATGTAGCTAAAATCTCCCAAAACAAAAAGATAGATCTGGACTAAGATATTTTTTTCCAAATAGAGTTTTTTTTGTCAAGGTGAATAAAATAGATCTGAAACATCCCCTACTGTTTTTATAGTGTGTATTTTGGGTTGGTAGCATAAGAGAGCTTCAAGAATTGAGGTGGTCAGCTGCTGTTGGCAACCACCATGGCAGATAAGTGACTCTTGACAGATTTCCATATAGACTTTAATGTGGAAGGGGCTCAACTTTGCACATTTGAGCCACAGTTTGACTCCAGAAATCCATGACAAATTTTGCCACAGATGGTGACAATCATCTTCAGAACATTAGCTGGTATTTAAAGAGTCATGAATTCAAGATTTGCCTGTGGTATTTGTATCTTGTTGAGTGGAAATGAATGTCCATGCCTGACTGAGATGGCAGAGCCCAATATTCAAAGATCATTTTTATAGAAGCAGGGTTGAAAAAGAGAAAGGTTCAACAATGTGAATGTATTGCAACAGATAAAGTCATCGCAATATTTAGCTAGAATATCACCATGATTTTCTAATATTGTGCATTCATCCAAGCTGCCAACTCCTCCGGTATGGAAATGAATGAAAATGGGAATATAAATGAAGGCAAATGTGTTTACAGAATTTATTAAACAACTCATTCTCTAAATGTGTTTATCCAATCCACCCTTAGCTTTTGTTGATTCCATATTCTACACCAAAATATGTGCCTTAAATCCGAGGTGAACTTTTGTCAGTTATTCACCAAAACTATCAGAAAAAGGTTGAGATATGGAGAGGAAATACATACTGAGAACTTTTGAACTCTGTAATTGTGAGATGGAATTGTGGAGGAACCTCCGAGTAGAGCTCCGTCGCTCTCTCTCCTCTGTCTGCTCTTTACACTCCACTCTCAGCTCGCTCCCTTCAGTCGCGGTTAACGGGCGTGCGGTTGCCAAGAGAGACGCGCGTCAAGAGCAGCGTGCAGCTTTTACGGTAAAGCGGCACGGGATCGTCCCCGCCATTTCCTCGAGCTGAGCCCTGGAATGTCGAACAGTGGCTCGGGCTCTTCCTCGCGGAAGGAGTTCGATGTGAAACAGATCCTCCGGATCCGATGGAGGTGGTTCGGTCACCCCGCGGTTCCTCCGCCTCCCTCCCCGCCACTCGGAGACTACTTCAGCGCGAGGAGAACCGGAGGCAGCGCAGCGGACGGTCCCTCTATTAGCGGCTGCAGCAACTTAAATTCATCTGGCGTTAACCCGAGCGTGGGTTGTCACAGCGGGCTGGTGGCCAGTGGGAGCGCAGGGTCTAACCTGTGTAACGGCAGCGGTAGAAAGTTTGCTGATCCAGCGGGGAGTCGGGGAGGTCCGGCTGGAGCTTCTGGAGCCACGGGGAACTCCTGTACCCGCTCCCTCAGCCAGCCAGAGTGCAGAAGCTCCGCCGCGGCGCTCTCCTGGATTTCCCCACCGCCTCGTCGCCGCGCTCGTCCTGTGACAAACATGGAGCCCCCCGGCGAGGCCCCGTTGCCCCAGCTGGTAGTTGAGGCTTCGGCTCCTGCTGGGGTTGAAAATGAGGTGGAGCCGGCGGCGGCTTCGGCGGGAGCGGCGGGGACCGAAGAGAACAACCACCCGGAAACTGACTCCAGCTCCTGCAGGTAGGATGGGGATGAGAGGGTTGCTTTTATTTCTCCCCCAAAAAGAAGTTGCCAAACACTAAAGTAAAAAACTTTGTTATACTCTAACCCATTTTTGTGAGACTTAAGAAGAAAATCTTAGGTAAAAAGTTTTGACAAGTGAAGACAATTGTATCGCCCCTAATGTACTTAATCTAATGACCACTGGCGGTTCTTGTATAAATTGGGACATGGGAGAGGGTCCTTCATGTCCATCCCTTTCTGCACAAACCAAACATACACCTACTCCCCTGACAGTGTATTCTGCAAAAAATGAGAAAAACTTTATGTGACTCCTCAGAAACATAAAGAACTAAATAAAATTGATCTGACAAGCAAACAGATGGCCAGACACAATTTCAGCTTTTTGTGTCTCGCTGAGTGAAATGCAAACTTTCAGAACATCTAATTATTATTTGCAATTTTAATTAGGTTTGTTTGTTTGTTTGACTGTATTTGATAGTTCACTCAGGGCTGCTGTTGAGCGATTTATTTAATTTTGGTACAGCTCTGTGAGTTACTCATATGATCTCCTAGGCCACCATTTTGGTGACTCCTGGAATAAAGACTGATAAAATATGACTTACAAGTACACACAAAACATGCCTTCAATCTACGGTGACCCTAATACCAAGAAAGTGTTAAAAAATGAAGAGTGGCTCTCATGGTGTGACTGGTCTAAATGTGTACTATTTTCAACTAAAGATGCCTAATGTAGTCCACACACTGAAACAGCCCTTCAATTTAGCAGCACCTGTGGTGTACAGGCAACATTTGGATAGAAACATTTTAAAACAAAATGCCTTTTGAAGCACTTCTTAGGTTGGCATGCAAGGTGTAAAATGTGGAATATAATAACCAACAAATATATTGCATTCCAGTTCCTTACGAAGAAAACAATTCAGAAACACTGCAGTGATGATATATTAGTGAAATCTGTGCAGGCTTCCGTAGAAATTGGAATGGTTGAATTTTGCCTCGATCAGCTCATGAGTGATTGATATGTCACATAATGACAATAAGCCAATGTCACCAGTTCAGTAAATACAATACAACTTAAAATTACCACCATTCTTACACTTCTTTTTGTTTTTTTTATTATTGCTGTGATTCTACATAACACTGGTGTGTAGAGCTACACACCATTCTAGTGGGAATGTCGTTTAATTAACTGTTTCCATGGAAAACAAACCCATTCATTTCACCTAAAATTATGGTGTCCCTGAATTTAGACAAAATGAACCCGCAAACATCCTGAGGTAAAGAGAAATGAAGCATTGCTGGTGTATTAAATTTTCTATACATTCACAAACCTCCTAGCACACATTAGAAAATATAAGTGGTTCATGGTTCACCATCCACGTACGTACACGCACACGATGTGACATGCACTGTTTCAAAGAGCTTTTCAGTGGGAGCGAACATTGATGCATTTTTAAAAATGTGAAAGTCTGATCCTTTTTATTTTAAGCCTCTGTCTTGTCACTGTTAATACATCTTCCTCTAAGTTAAGAGATCTCCAGTTATTTTTTTAGGTAGGATTTATTGTTTTGTCTTGGTGGATCACCGTCTGTGTCGAGCAAAGCTAAGAGGAGAAAAATACACACATTTATACATACACAGTTTCATCTGATGTTGAGCATCCATGTTGCATACAGCTGCATGTCCACACATTTATGGTTGCCATACCAACAAAGCCATTCATTTTTGGTTCATGCATGTGTATCCAATGAGAGTGTTTTTTTTGTTTGTTTATATTTTTATGCCCCTGTGAATGAATGCAACTTATCACTTCCCACAGAGGGCATCTGTGTTTGACGTGATGGCCAAGAAAGCTTGGTGGCAGAATCCCAAATAGGATCATGGGAAGGGACAGGCACAGAATCCCAGAGTACTCTGATAGCTCATCTTTCTCCTCCGGGTTTCACACCACACCAAGCATTCACCCCCATTTATTGTCCGTGAGCCTCATTTACTTATCATCTCCCTCCTTCTGTCCTGTGTTCATCGCCGCCCACCATTAGCTATTCATTTGCCCTCCTTTATCCCCTCCTATAATGTGGTTGGACATGCATATGCACGTTTATAACAAGGACAGAGGAACGGAGGGAGACTCTGAATGACTGCAGAGGTGAGTAACCTTTCCTTCTGCAGAGGTTTAAAACAAATCCGGCTGTGTGGTGAGACGGTCTCTGTTTTCTCCTTTTCCCCCTCCATCTCTCTGTCCATGTTGAGTGGCTGCCAGACTCCGCTAAGGGGACTGGAAGGCAGTGTTCCCCCACTTCAAAGCCACCCCCTCTGGCAGTATTTAGCCACGCCATTCATCTACATACACACTTTTAAAAACACATG
This sequence comes from Gambusia affinis, assembly GCF_019740435.1. Classification (NCBI taxonomy): domain Eukaryota; kingdom Metazoa; phylum Chordata; class Actinopteri; order Cyprinodontiformes; family Poeciliidae; genus Gambusia; species Gambusia affinis. Next base: position 8,607,332 of record NC_057871.1, on the reverse strand, counting down.
CACACACAGACTCGCACACTTGAGGGTAGGAGAGTGAGCCAGAATACGTCCTCAAAGGGTTTCTTGTGGATGTGGGAAGAGGGGAAATGGATGGATGGAGATATGAGGTGGAATGAAGTGAGTGAATGATGAGATTAGCTGGAGAAGTGGAGACAGGACCCAGAGCAGACAGAGCCAGAGTCAGAACAAAACACACATCAGCCTACTCAAGTAATAAATATCCCCTGTGCTCACCATATGCACTCAGTTTTTTGTTATTAATGGTGGTGTAAATTATTGCATTAATATGAGGCACTGATAATTCAAAAGCAGCATTAATGATTTTACTCTGGTATAACTGAACATGAAATGTTTCCTGTTTTAGGTTAGTTAGGTTAGGATTACCAAAATTATTTCTGGTTGCTAAATACCAAAATAAGAGATAATTATTTAAGATTTGTTTTTGGTCATTTCATTAATCCAAGTCAAATGTTCATATAGATGTTATTAGTATTTGGTGGAACAGCCTTTGACACTGTATGACCCTTAGAGACAATACTGTGCTCCAATTTTTTTATTTATTTTATTTTATTTTTTCCCCCACCAGGGGGTCTTTTTGTGGGCTCTAGGGTCCCTTATATGACAGCAGGCTGACAGGAAAGAGGGAGGGAGAGGGGGGTAGACATGCGGCAAATGTCGCCGGGTCCACGAATCGAACCTATGACGGCCGCGTCGAGGACTCAAGGCCTCCAAATGTAGGTCGCACTATCCCCTACGCCACCACGGCACGCCCAACTATGCTTAAATTTTGACAGAACTGGTGTAACTGAGACAGGTTTGTTGACCTGTTTTTTATCATGACACTAATTTTGTACATTAATATGATTTGAAGTAGATGGTAGTTGCTACGATGAACAGCCAGGATACCATTTGGTAAGTTCTTGAACTTGTGTAAACACAGACAGAGCTGGTTCCAAAGGAAAAACGTATAAATGCTGCGGCAGAAACACCACCTGTCACTTCTACCAGGCTGAGAGCATCAACAGAGGCTGGGGGTAATTTAAAGGTTCTTCAGACAATTTGTTTTCTTTCACAGTGAAGATAATTTGATCCAGAGATGTAATGGCTCATAGAAATCTGTTATTAATATTTGATATTTTTTAATAGAATTGCAAATATGTAAAGTTGTTCATCTCAAAAAATTAACCATCATTTAGACGAGCACGCTATATAGTACAGATGCATGTTTGAAGGAGTTTTTAAGACTTGATTTCTATATCTCTCCTTTGAGCCCCTTTTTGTTTCATCCTAGGAGAAAATTGCAGCGTGTGACTCAGTCATTTCCAACATCCAGGGCTATAGTCAGATTCACACTTTTATTCTTCAGATGTGCCAGAGTGTCATTGCTCTCCTAACTGTGTTGCTGAAATTGTTTTGTCCCTTGTTCTGTTGGGTTTTTTTGGTGGGTATTTTTATGCTTCAGGGTCTGTCCTTTCTCTTTGCCTGTTGAATTTCAAACTGAAGCACAGCTCGGCTTATGTCGGTCTTAAAAGCCACCATGGCTGATATTTCACAGGGTTACTGCAGTGTTGTGCAGTCAAACACCCAGGTCTGTTCAGCTTCTGATCAGAAAATAAAACCGTTCCTAGAATTTGAAAATGAGGTCTCTGGGTAGAAAACCTTTTATTGGAATAGATGCAAGGGAACGGGTAGAGTAAATCACAGCATATCCTATTGGCTCAGCTCCTGCAGTGAATTAATTGTCACGTTCTTCTTCTAAGTGGGCTGAATTTATCTGGACATTTACAGCTGGTAATTGGACCATTAAAGAGCTTTTGTATGCTCCTGGCAACATATGGTAAGCCTGCAGAAGAGTGACTACATGTGAGGAAATGATGCAAAGGAAAATGCGTTGACCTCAAGGCCACAGACCAGCTGGCGTGGATTCCTCCACTCTGCTGTTTGGTTCTCAAACAAAGTAGAATCAACAAAAAGCTCATCCAATTTTGTCTCATTTTATTTGTTGCTTTTTGTGCTAGTTTTACTTTTAATATTTTTTCTTTGCTTGCATGTGTGCCCACAGGACGTCTAACAGCAGCGCAACCCTCTCCTCGTGCGTGTCTATAGAGCCATGCACCTGTCCAGAGGAGTCGATGTTTACCGCTTTGTCGCATGCTGATGTCACCTTCCGCAAGATGGAGGGCTACCTGAGGACGAGGCAGCTGTGTGATGTCATTCTGGTGGCTGGAGACCGACGGATACCTGCACACAGGTATCTATTTTTGATCAAAGAGTTTTGTTTACACAGTAGAGAGATTACGGTTAATATTTTTTATCAGAAAGATATAAAGTCCATAAGAAAATATTAGCTATTTTCAAGGAAACCTTTCTTACATAAAAAGTAGTTGATACAATGCCTTACAAAATGTTTTATACCTTTGAACTTTTGTGCTTTGCAGCTACAAATTCAATGCATTTTATTGAGATTTGATGGAAAAATTAAGTCTCTGAATGTTGAAAGTCGGTAGAAACAAGACTTGCAGCTGTAATTTCAGTGAAAAGGGGATTCTACCAAGTAATGAAAAGGAAAATGACAAATGTTTTTTGTCCTTTTCCTTCTACTTCATATTTATGCCCCATATTATTTTAGTGTAACCCCCTAATAAAATATGTTTAATAAAACTTTGACATATTAAGATATGTCAAAGTTAAACACTTCAACATATTTCAACATTAAAATATTTTGAAGTTTGTGTTTGTAACATGACAAAATCTAAAAATAAGTTCAAAAGGTACTAGCATAGGGTATGAATGTATTGTATATAACGTCTAGAAACAGTGTATCGACACATAAGCAAACATATATACAGACTGGCTGCAGGAGTATAGTCATGCTCTTAAGAACTGCTGTTCTATAAAAGTCAGCTGAGTCATGCAACAGTCACCATATACACACAAATGCTCCTGGTCCGTATCCCTCTGCTGTCTCTGTAGCCACTGATGTAACAGCAGGGTCCAAAAGAACTCCTTCACCAGCAGGAACACCACCTTTCTCTGTCTCCGCCTCTGCCTCATTTAATTATGTCTTCCAGGCACAGATGGTGACAAAGACCTATGCTCTAATGGTGTTTGTGAAAGAGTGTGTTTATGTCTCTGAAGATGTTGGTGAGAAACGTACACTCTGTTATGTCTCTGAGTAAGAATGCAGGAATTGGACATCTTTTCCAAAGGATGTTTATTTAGTCAGTAATTCAATGTATGTGCACACTAAAACTTATTTTGTGTCAACACAACATGCTAAAATACAAAGATTGTCCACAGGTAAAGAAAAATAAATGCAGTTATGAGATTTTTCTCTGCATGTAGAGCTCAGTGTTGAGCCTTCAGTGCTCATTAAAATTACCAATAAAAACCAAAATTACATTTTGTATTACGCATTCTTTAGTTATGATGTTAAATGTTACAACACAACTGTCTGCTGAAGTGCTAGACTAACATTAGTATGTTTCCACTTTGTTTTGATATGACTCATTAACTGGATTCCCCAAATTTTAGGCAGTTTCAACAAATTGTGTGTGGACAAAGCTCGTGCTAAAAACTTCTCTCCTGTTGAGTAAACTTCTCATTTCTCTTTGAGCATCATATACTTTAATGGCTAATGTTTCACCTGCTTTCTCATAGACAGCGGGGCATATTGGAGCACAATGTAAGGAAAGCAATAAAACACAGACTAACAGAGACCACAGCAGCCAATGTAGTCTCTCCTTCACTGTCAGCATCATCACAAACTGCAAATAACGCATGGGTTTCTAGGAAGAATACAGATTTGTTATATTAGCAGAATAATACGCCTGGGCTTTAGAAAGGATTTCCCTGCTGTGCACATGAAAGTTAGTCAGACTTTTAAACAATGTCTGCATTGCTTCCTGGGGTTGTGGCAAGGGAGTGGAGTCTCGATCAGGGAGTCTAATACCGATCTTTTTTTTTTTTTTTGCTCTGATCCTGACACCAAGTTGATAACTGGGATCAGAACGGGACGTGCCTGACTTTACCTTCACCCCGATTCTTTTAAGATTATTGTGTATTTTGTCTTTACAGAAATAAACAATCATTTAACACATAAAGAAAGTGGTTTTGAAACCTTGTTTGCTTAGATCAACTTTTTGGTTCACTGCTGCTCTTTAATTTAACAAAGACAGCTGACTGATTTAGAAGAAGTACATTTCGTAGATTTACGATTATCTATTTGTTAGCTGTTGAAGGATTACCCTCAAATGTGGCTCTGCAGAAGATTAGTTTTAATCTGGATCAAATTGGCAGTTCAGCGGACTGCCAGAGAGGCTCACATATTGCGATACCTGGAGCCATGCCAGTCATCATGACTAACAGCAGTCCTTCCTGTAAACGTACATATTTCAGTACATGCAGCGAGAAAAGTCACAAGATTCAAGTCAGTCCCTCATGACTTGCTTGTTGTGTTTTTTTTGTTCCCTTCCCTGTTTGAGTGTGAATGTGCGGTTTGGTGCAGGGGGGAAACACAGACAAAATGTCAGTTTTCAGTTCTTGCCCTCCTTTCCTGAAGTCAGCTCGCCTGTTTCCTGCTCTCCTCTCTCTGCCATTTTGTTTCATCTGTTTTTCTTTTACTGTACTGTGACGCAAAGTCTGACCGTCCTGTCTGTGCCGTCAGCGGTGCCCCGTATTTGTGTTTGTGTGCAAATAACCAGCTGATGTGTGTATACTGCTTGTGTCGCTCGTAGCAAGTCAGAGACCCACATAAAGATTAAATGTCTATTTGTGAGTGTGCAAGTCAGGAAGAGAAGAACAGAAACACCTGTCTGAAATTTTGGCTGAGCAACTACCTGCTGACTGTAGTGTATTTTGACATCTTTGTCTGCACAGCGCAAACCTGGACCACACATGCACACGCACACCTTGCTTCAGGCTATCTGTCAAGGTCTCAGTGTCACTCTCAGTAATGAGATTATTTTCATGTGCAAGAGTATGCACACACACACACGCACACGCACGCACACCCACACAGTGCATGCACACATATTCAACGCTCCGTGAAGTCTAAAACGCGTACGGTCATGAGCGGTAAAGGCACAGCAAGCTGCATTAATATGAGCACAATTGTCTTGTGAGAGCCTCTCTGCAAGTGATGATTGTTTTCATTATCAAATAATCTTTTTTTAATAAGTACTCACATCCATATGAGTGCGCTGATCAATATTCAAATGTAGGGGGAGGAAGGGGTAGGAAAGTCTGAGAGTCCTCTTGAGGGTGTAGGTGTGATTTTTCCGCTCTTTTGCACAGCACTCTTCTTCATTTATACAGCACTTATCCCCCTGAGGCCTGTTCTACTTAACTTGTCCTTCACCCCCATTTGTGGTGCACACTTTCCGACTTTGAACGTGTGGAAGAAAACATGTTTCTTTGGACTTGTTTTTAGGTCATACATGTAAAATACACAACAGTGCATAATTTCTTAATTAGCCTTTAATTAGCCTAGTCCCCCTGGATTTTTATGGAATCAAAGGCCTTGCTTATGTTTAGTTTAATTTTTTAAAGCAATGAAATCATACTGGATAAACTGAGTTAGTGCATTGAAAAGGTTTTCACACCCCTTTCTCTTTTTCATTTTCTTTCATTACCACCACAGACTTTATTGTTATTTTATGTGAAAAACCAACATAAAGTACTTTGTAATTGTCAAGAGGATGAATAATTATACACAGTGCAATTATACACACTGCATTTTCAGTTCCAAGTCTCCACAGCATCCCCCACAGCTTAATGCTGCCATCACTGTGCTTCATTGTTGGGTTGGTGTGATTAGTGTGGTGGCATGGTTTGTTTTCCATTATACATAGCAATTTGCTTGAGGGCCAAAAATTTCACCTCTGTCTCATCTGACTAGAGAGCAACTTTTTCCACATGTTGCTGTCCCATGAGAGGCTTGTAGTTTTCAGTGGCTTTATAATAGACAAGATTTGTGGGGCCTATAACAAATGGACGTGAGCCTGAGATCCAGATCTGTGCAGCTCCTGCAGAGTTACAGTGGGGATCTTGGCAGTTCCGTTGATTCTTGTCGAACCTGTTATTTAGGTGCATGACCGTATTCTGCTGGGTTTGCGTTTATGATGCACTCTATTTTCAGATGGTGGACTGAACAGGGCTCTTTGAAATGTTTATTGCTTTGGAGATTTGTTTTATCCCTGCCTTAACCATATCACTGACCTGTATGCTGTGCTCTGCTCCTCGGTTTTCATGTTGCTGTTTGTTCATCAATGTTCTTTAACAAACCTCTGAGGCCTTCACTGCATAGTTGCATTAATACTGAGATTCAGTTACTAACATCTGGACTTGAAAACTATAAATTTTCAAGTAATAGACCTTTTGCTGGTCTATTAGATACTTGGAATACCAATCGGATACATTTTTGCCTTGTTGTAACAAGACAAAAAGTGAAAAAGTTCAAGTTGTACGTGTACCAGGGTAAGACATCATATTCCTACCCTATAGTAGAAAATACTGGAGACAAAAGGCCTTCAGAAGCTCTGCTTATGGGCTTGTCATGTTGTGTCTCGTCTCCTTGTGTTACAGTCTCTGGGTTGACCTTTCCCTCTCTGTTCTGCAGCTTTTCTCTTTCACGCCAGATTCATCCTGTCATCAAGGTCAGATCTGTCTGTTCCTCAATTACAGCTGCCTATCTCCTCTGAGTGATGCCCTTTTTCTCCTCCCTCAGACTCGTTCTCTCATCTGTGTCTGACTACTTTGCGGCCATGTTCACCAGCGATGTGCGAGAGGCCAAGCAGGAAGAAGTGAAGATGGAAGGGGTGGACCCTGAGGCATTGTGGGTCCTGGTTCAATACGCATACACAGGTGCATAGCAGACTGCTGTTTTTTAAAAATGTTCAACTTGGATTAAATCGATTTTATGGATCAGTCTAAATTTTTTGCCATCTTGTTTGACAAGCGTGATTCACATCATCGATTTATTTGGACTTTGAATTCAGATTAACTTTATAGCAAGAGTGAGGGCGAGGCTAAGATATTTTCTTTGAAATTATAAGAATAAAGTCGGAAAATTAGGAGAAATTGAAAGTATTTTTATAAGAACTCCAACACAAAAGATAAAAAAATTAAAATGAGGATTGTTGAGCATCTTGTGAAGTTATACTTTGATGTATGTTTTGCAGATGATACTTATCACTAACACGGCTTTGAAACCATCATAAAAGCAACTGCCTATTTTGAAGGAAGAACCACACTTTCGATCTTGATAACTCACTTGATTTTTGAATTTATTCTTGTGAAACCAACTTTTGTCTCAGAATTTTTTTCTGTTAAAATTGCATCTTAATTCTGTTAATATTAATAATATTTTCCCATAGTTAAATAGCCTGTCCATAATATCAATATCAACCGTACAACTCTCCGAAGTGATTGAAATAAAAGGCAAATTTTGGAAATATTTCTGTTATTTGCTTTTTTGTTTTTTAGAAAAGAAAGCAAGAAAAAAAAGCAAAAATTTGTCCTGGTGCAAAAAGGTTATTTTGCCATATTTTTAACTTTTCATTACAAATTGGACTTCTTAGGAAACTTCCCAGCTGTCGGTAAATTTAATCAGTGAAAGTGTCTTGTAGGCCGTCTCGAGCTGAAGGAGGACACCATCGAGTCTTTGCTGTCGGCCTCCTGCCTGCTGCAGTTGTCATCTGTGGTCCAAGCTTGCTGCTCCTTCCTTGTCAAGCAGCTCCACCCCTCTAATTGTCTCGGCATCCGTTCCTACGCCGACGCCCAGGGCTGCCATGACCTGCAGAGAGCCGCTCACGCCTACACCATGGTGGGTGCAGAGCCGCTTGGCGCATATGGTCTGTGTAGCTCCACAGTCAGTGAATTGATGGCAAGAAATGAATGAACAGACTGACTGGGAAAGTCTCAGAATGACAAAGGATGACCTTAAATGAAAATAATGAAGCTCACTAGGTTTTACACAGCTATTCCTCTTACATCTGTGCTGCCGTCCTTTGTGAAATTTTGCTCCTGGTAACAAATTAGCTCCTACTTCAGAATACATCAGGCCATTATTGCCACAAAAGATGTTTTTCAGCTTATAGTTGCTATGGTGACTGTGAAAAATCACCTTCCCTTCCCTGTCCTGATTATTCTCTTTCTTTTGGTCTTGTTCTTTTATGCTTTTAAACACACTTTTTGTGTGTATGTTTTGGTTACTGGAAAAGTTAAGGTTCAGTGTAAAGCTAAAAATCTTTTTCTTTTTCTTTCTTGTCTTTGCAGTGTACTCACATAAACAGTGGGAACCTTTAGTATTTCATCACTCACTTCCTTCTTGACTGTATCTCTGTCCATCAGGAGCACATTCTGGAGGTTGTTGGAGCCCAGGAGTTTCTTGTCCTTCCAGTGGAAGAGATGGAAAGGCTGCTGACCTCTGACGACATCAACGTGCCAGATGAGGAAACTGTGGTGACCTCTTTGCTGAGTTGGGTCAGTCACGATCCTGCCACTCGGCAGCGCCACCTACCATCACTTCTGGCTCACGTCAGACTGCCGCTGCTGCAGCCACAGGTTAGAGCTGCAAAGAACTCCTTACATGTCACACAGCAGTCTAAGGTGAAACTATTTTAAGCAGCTGCAATGAAATGCACACTAATTTAACTTTTCTATAAATGATTATTTTGTCTTGGTTCCTGCTTTGAAATCCTTATCAACTACATGTACCAAGAAATGTCTCAAAAGGTCACAGTCAGCATTTAATCAGGGGCTTTCATGAGATGATTGATTCATCCAGGGTTCATACATAATCTTGTAGGAACCTTGTAAGTGAATAGATTTTCAGTTTCAACTGAAATACATTAGATCCTTATTGGAAAAAAATCTATGATTTGCAAATATTCTGTGAAACTAGAGCCTTTTTTGTGGCCATTTTATTCTCTTTGGGTTGCATTGCATGTTTGTATACATTAAATAGGAATTAATCAGTTTTTCTTCTGACCTGCAGGATGTTTTCTGTGACCTGATTTGTTTCCTTCTCCCTTTTCATTACCTCCTCTTGCTTACAAATGGCTTCACTCTCAACCCATCTCACTAACCTCTTCAGGCAGTTAGAGTGACGATAACAATTACGTCTGCTATAGATTGATTCTACTTGTTTGTCCAGTGGGTGAGAATGCATTTAGTTTTTAGTCTGTCCTTGCTGTTTTTCTCTTGTTGCAGAGACTGATGCTTGAAATTCTCAGCAGAACTTCATTCATTGCCTGAGGCTGTAGCTGCTTTAAACCTAATTAATCCTGATATCACTCATGCAGCCAAAAAATAATCTCTCTTCCTCTCCTCTAACCATCTTTTCTTCACTGTATAGTGAAGAAATACTTGCAGAAGTTTTTCATACCCCTTAAATTTTTTCACCTACAACTGCCAATTTTAATGAGTGTTATTGGGATTTTTCAAACCAGTAACAAGAAGTAAATAAATGTCATGCAGGTCATCTGAGTTATTTCTCTTTAAAATCTAGAGATTGTCTTTCAACTAATATTTCCAGGTTTTTCAAAAGCCTAACCCTGACCCACTATAGCCCAGTCAAAGTTTAAACCTGAACCCAACAAACACAATAACATGTTTTGATCTAAGCTATTCTCTCGTAGCTCTGCCTGAATATTCAGGGTCATTGTCCTAATTGAAGATGAACTGTCGCTAATCTTGTACAGTCTGGGAACCCTAATTCCAGGCTTCCCCTTTATTTAGCTGCATCCATTTTTACATCTTCTCGGATTGTCTTCCCTGTTTCTGAAGAGGAAAAAAATATCATTTATGGTGCTGGTAGCACCACAAATGATACTACCAGCACTATATTTCTCTGTGTGCTCAGGTTAACATTTACAGATTGTGTTAAAAATCATAACAGTCTATTTACCAATATGTTTGGTTTGATTCTAAAGCCAGTTGGTTGTGCTGTATTTGATTTAGCACAGAAAAGTTTTAATATAAATACTTTTCATATTTTTAGTTTCTAAACCTTCTCAAAACCACATATTGTTTTCCTTCAACTTTGCAATTAGGCACATTGTGATTGAATGCATGCAATCACAATGCATTAATTGTAGTGATTAATACATAAACTAAAAATGAAATACATTAGGGTTTGTAGTTGTAATGTGAAAAAATGTGGAAAACATCAGTGGGTATGAAGACTGCAGATGTAGCTTAGATTTTATACTAGATCGTTTTTTTTTTTTTTCATCAGAGCTGCCTCTTCTCATACATCCAGCTGTTTTTCACCTGTGAAGTATAATGAACGAGTGCATTAGATGGATGACTTTGCTCCCCTCAGCTAAACCCACAAGTAGCAGTAACATGTTATCAGGGGAGAAGATTGATGGCAAAGGGGTAAAGTGACAAAATGGTCCTGGAGCAGAAAGAGCGACAGAAAGAGAGACACAGAGCTCCAGGCTCATTCTGCCTTCTGCACTTCATCACGTCGAATAGCCCCTTCCTCTCCCAGCACCATTTCAAACCGATAACCGCATTAACATTCAGCAACCCCATGAGCTGTGAAATGCCAATAAAATGACGTATAAACTCACGCAGGCTCCCTAATCGATACTCATCAACCAATTATTCAGCTTTCTATCTGGACTACCACTTGATTACTCATCTAGACGGTGTCAATTCCTCGGATTAATACCTCTGATCTCTGCTCCCCGTTACCTCTGTCACATACACATGGAGACACACTCTGGATCTAATCTTCTCAGGCAACCATCTGTGGCTTGGTGCTCCAAACTGTAGTGTGACAGTTGGTGTAATTTTCATCTTTCTTTTTTTTTGAGAGAGAGAGAGACTGCTCACAAAAAATGCAAAAGTAGAGCGATTGCTCCAAAACATGCTACAAAAACAAGCTGTTATGTTTGGGGAAATCAGGACAAACGTACCACTACTGTACTCAGCCCTACTAAGAATGTTTAAAATCTCTTAAAATATGTTGATTTTTATTAGCAAATCATCATTTCATACTGTAGATTTAAAATAAAATCACAAACCACCTCCTTTCTGTCAATGGTCACGCTAGCCTCCTCATGTCAGTTGGACAGCACTACAAGTTGTACAAGTTTCTATATTTCACGTGGTTGGATTATCCAGAGAGATGCTTCAACAGCAAATGTTCTGGGCGGCATCATAAATCCTCCTCTGGGGCCCGACTGGAGTGCTGTTGCAAAAATATTATTTTTGGTCTCACCTGACCAAAGCACATGGTTTCAGATAAAATTACAGTAGTTTAGCAAACTACACTGGTTTACATTTGTGATGGTAGGATGCATGCCTCAGAAAACATTCAGTTCACATTGTTGCTATGGAGACTTGGGCTGTATTAGAAAATTTTGTGAAAATTATAGCTGTTTCTTATTTCCTCTTGTTCTCATCAGCACTTCTATCAATCTGTGACCTTCAGCATTTTGAGCAAAATTTTTTCCGTCCAGTACTGGTGTGAGACTCTGTCCAACTGACTAAAAAATATACATTAGGATGTAAAATCCAAGTTAACATAACTTGGGTTATATCAATTAACAATTATTGCACTCCAAATAATCCTTAGCAACATAAATATTTCACACACTTATGTTCTGATATTGTCATGTAAATATATTGTGCAGCTTCAGACCAGATCTCTTAAATCCGGGAAGTATTGACCTACCTCCATAGTTTAATGTTGGATTCCTAATTTAAAAATCCACCTCCACCTTCCTCCTGATAACATGTTCAGCCTTTGATTACAAAAGTTGAGGATGATTTCATTTCGACTTTTATTTTTTCTGTAAAGCAAGACAGGGAGGAAAAATTGGAGACTCCTAAAGCATGAAAAATGCACACAGCTGCGGGATGTGTGTTTCTCTGCGCATTAGTGCTTGAGTGCGCTTGTTTTGAGTGCATGGCGCCCACTCTGCCTCCTACATGTGGAAGCCGCTTTGGAGGACAACGCAGCTTTTCCCTCTGCACACTGTGAGGTAGAGAGACGCCATGGAGGAGAAGGTGGGACGCCAGTCTTATCTCGCCCTCCACATTCAAACCTTCACAGCATGATGGATAAATGACCAGAGAGAAGGACAAACATGTTTTTCTATATCTGTCCTTCTGAGGCACATGCATGCACCCCCCCCCCTTCCCACACACACACACACAGAGTCACACACAGATGGATGAGTAAATAGGGCTGACTGTAATTTGTCGCTCTGTGATTGTGTGCAGCTGAAGCATGGTTTGACCCTGCCGTGTAAGCTGCTTATCCATTTACCATGCTTGTTTTGCGCTTCTACACTTCTAGCTGTGAAATTAAATTTCCTATTCAGTGACCAAGTTTATTTACGTGGGGCGAGCCTGTTCTTCTGTGTGCATAGATATGAAGGAGGAAAGCACACACTGCAGGAAAAATCTTGATCACATACAGTGCCTCTTGGGATAATTATTCATACCCTGTGGACTTTTTCCACATTTTGTCACATTATGAATACAAACTGAATTGTGAGGAAAATGACTCATGGTGAGTAGAGTGGTGTGTATTTATAGTGTGCTAAACTCTGATACCCCTAAATTAAATCCAGACCTAAGAGTCAACATCAGAAATCACATAATTGGTAGGTATTTGTCCTTTTATGTGTGTTTTAATCTATATATTCTACAGCTTTTCAGTGAAAGTTTGTTAGAAAACATTAGTGAACAAACGGCATCATGAAGACTTGAAAACAGCAGAAATATCAGGGAGAAAATCCAGAAGATTAGAGCAGAGTAAGAATGTGGAAGATCTGATCAAATTAGATTGAAATTTGTGGCTTGCATATAAAAACACATTTTGAAGAAAATGGAAAACACTATTCCTACTGTGATACATGGTGGTGGCAGCCTCATGCTGAGGGAATGCTTTTCTTTAGCAGGAACAGACAAACTTGTGACTCTTAATGAGAAATTGTATGGAGCTAACTAAAGAAAAACCCTTGAAGAAAACCTGTTGGGGGTGACAAAAGAGGCAGAATGGTTTATATCAGGGGTCTTCAACCTGCGGCTCCAGGACCTCAAGTGGCGCTTTGAACATTCCACTACGGCTCTTAATAACTCTGGCTTAAAATAATAATCAACTTGTGTTTAAAATTTACTTGTAATAATAAGTGTTAGAAGCTTTTTTCATGTAATAAATTGATTTTCCATGAAAGAATAAAACATTTCTGTCTATATTTTCTGGGCTGGTAGAGACATTGCCTGAAGCTGTAATTTCTATGAAAGTTGTGTTCTCCAACAAATCCATGTCACACTGAAGGATTTAAGAAAATCTTACATCACAACTTTGTAATAGTTTGTGTTAGTAGCTCACGTAAAATCTAAATAAAATATATTTCGCAGCAGCTGATGGTTATAATCAGGAAAAATCTCAAAGAATATGAGTATTTTTGCAAAGAACTATGCGTAAACATAAATTAGAGTTACAAGAAACTGTTTTACTCCCTGTCATCTCCTGGCACACGCACCTATCTAAATGTAAATCATTCAATAGTTTCCTTCAGGGAGTACCTGAACCTCTCCATCCTGCTTCTACAGGAAGCAATTTCCTCTGGATGTATTTTGTGAAACCGCCTGCTGAATTGTAGGGTTTCAAGCTGCTGGCCCTAGCTGTTTGTGTGTGATGGGGGTATTGACTACAGAACTGATGAGTTGCTGAGAACAGATTAGTGTTCATGTGTGTCAGATGATCTGTGTGTTTGTCAGAGAGCTGCAGCCGCTGATAGTTTCTCCTAATCTCCCAATCAATAGGAGGACAGCTTTCTTTAGCTTCCCAAACCTCCTCAGTCAGTGAGAACATGAAAACCAACACGTCCTTGCATCCCCCCCTTTGCACATGTTTCCTCAGTATCTGTTACATGATACTGTGTGTTGATGTGTGCATTTGTTCCTCCCACATGTTCAGTTCTTGGCTGACCTGGAGTCCAACCCTCTCCTCCGTGACAGCGTGGAATGTCAGCGTCTTCTGATGGAGGGGATGAAGTATCACCTGCTGCCACAGCGCCGGCCCCTGCTGCAGAGCCCTCGCACGCGGCCCCGGAAGGCCACGGTCGGGGCCATGTTTGCTGTGGGTGGTATGGACGCCTCAAAAGGTAGAGCAATCACTCACAAATACCCAGTTGCACAATGCTGAGGTGATGAATCTCTGCTCTGTTTCCATGAAGGAAGCATTACGGCCCACAAAACAAGCAACTCTGGACCAAATCAAAAACACCATAAAATACAAAAGGCTAAAATTATATCCTTCACAGCTGGTTGTAAATTAAATCTGTTTAGAACTTGGTGTATTTAAGAAAGAAATGTGCTCTTCTGAAGTGGATCATTGTGCAGCTAACAGATTGCATTGGTTTCCAACTCTGAAGAACTAGACATTTAGTTGTCATCAACTTAAATAGCATCAAAATTTTAGGCTAGATATCTCTGCTTACAAGCTCGAATGTAATTTTACACCATAAAGCATCATTGAAATTTACAGTTCTAAAATATTTTCAGCCAAATATCTTCTGGAGAAAAGTTTTATTAAGTTGTATAATGAGGTTTATATCCACATTGACCTGAAATGTGTTTGGAGTTGTGAAATTAATACTTTCAAACCTCAAAGCACTCAGCCAACTATAAAGTGTTGTGGTGCTGCTAGTGGTACAAATGCAATGCACAATGTAGAAAAATGGAAATGTTTCACTTGAAATCACTTGGTAAAACTTGGACACATTCGGGTTTTCCAGGAAAGCAATGATCCCAGCAGACATCAAAACTTGCTGTGACGTGAATAAAACTGGCCAACATTAAGCTACTAGAAAAGCACCAACCTTTAAAGAAATAATAAAAACTGATTTTATTAGTCACATGTGGATAAATAATGTAAAATAGTAGAAATCTTCATTTCAAGGAACTTCTTTCTCTGATTTGTTTGTGTGTGTGTTTGTTTTCTCAGGTGCCACAAGTATCGAGCAGTACTGCCTGCGTCGGGACACGTGGAGACAGGTTGCCACCATGAGCGGACGGAGACTGCAGTTCGGTGTCGCTGTCCTTGACGGCCGTCTCTACGTGGTCGGAGGCCGAGACGGACTCAAGACCCTTAACACCGTGGAGTGCTACAATCCACATAGCAAAACCTGGAGCGTCATGCCTCCCATGTCCACACACAGACACGGCCTAGGTGAGCTCATAGAAGCTGATTAAAGGGTCTTTCAGTCTTTATTCATATTTATTTATTTATTTATTTATTTCCCTCAGCATTGATTGTAAAAGTGTCTTTCTTGCTTTGTGAAAAACTGAAGTCAAAAGTCACAGTCCAACCAGATCTTCACATCTGCATTGTGTAAAAATGATTAAACAATTCACTGTTGCAACAATACAACCGAGCCTTCAGTTGGGGGAATCATTTCATAAGGAATGCTGTGCAGCTTCCACATTAGGACTGAAACAATTAATTGTCTACTAATTTACATAGTAATAGATTAATCATAAACTGGAATATAAAGACTCAAAAAGGCCATTTGCTGAAAAAATCCCTTCAGCATATTCACAGCATTAATTAATA
The DNA here is from genome assembly GCF_019740435.1 of Gambusia affinis. NCBI lineage: Eukaryota > Metazoa > Chordata > Actinopteri > Cyprinodontiformes > Poeciliidae > Gambusia > Gambusia affinis. Next base: position 8,591,746 of record NC_057871.1, on the reverse strand, counting down.
AAAACAATTGTACAAAAGAATTTACATTTTGCATATAAGATAAAAACATTTGTGTGTAAGCACACTGTATGTCAGCTAAAACCCCTCCAGTGGCATATTTTTAGCTTCACCTGCTTCAGATTTACTAAAGGAATGCCATGTTACTGCATTTTAGATAATCAAATGTTTATTTTCTTACTTGAAGAAGTAATTGAATAACATGTTTATTTGCATCTTTTAATACATTTATAATATTATAGAAAAAAATTAAGTGTATGAATGAAAAATCTGCAGAATGTCACCTTTTTTTTTTATTCGATTTAATCGTCAGAATAATCTATTACTAAAATAAGTGGGGATCCCGACACATCTGGTAGCACAGATGTGCAGGCGGATTAATCCGAGCTGAACGCGTCAGTGTGCCGCTACCCCTCTGCAGCTAATGGCCTAGTTTTGGTTGCCGCCACACAATCTGGATTCACTGCCCTTTTTCTGAAGGTGTGAAGTCAGAGAGCTTGTTGGGGATGTTTATCCAGATGTTTGGTCTCTGCTTGTTACTGCAGGTGTGGCTGTTCTAGAGGGACCCATGTACGCAGTGGGAGGCCATGACGGCTGGAGCTACCTCAGTACAGTGGAAAGGTTTTCTATTATTCTCACTCCTAAACGTGTCAACAATTACAGAATAAGCCACTGTGCTGTAATTAAAAGGACTTATAACAATGTTTTTAATTATATTTTGACGCTTATTGATTTATTGTTTTCACTCCACATTCAAGGTGGGACCCTCAAGCTCGCCAGTGGAGTTTTGTTGCTAGCATGGCTACACCCAGAAGCACAGTGGGAGTGGCTGTTCTCAATGGAAAGTAAGTGAAACCTTTGTGTATGTATTATGTTATTTTGCTTGGCTGCATATGAAAAAAATCAATGTTGGAAAACTAGTCCTGAGATCTCAGGTAACATCATACCATATGTGTGATGGAACAGTCATTTTTAAAACATTCACAAATAATATTTAAATGTTAAATTGTCTTTAGCATCTTATATTGGTGTCATATTCCAGATGTGAATTAATCATTTGGTTTGAGACACAATTTCTTTGCCATTCTCCTCAATAGATGTTTTGCCAAACTTGTTTACAGTTGAGCATCTTCTCAGTGTTTCTGCCCAGTACTGCAGCTACCCATATGTTACTTGCCAGTAGGTCATGCTACAACCATGGGGGAAAAAAACTAATTAAGAATTAATTAAGTAGCATCATCTGCTGCTTTTGGTTTGGAACATGTTTGCCAACACCTCTGCTTTCTGCTCTGAGTTCTGAATTTTGCTGACATAGATTCAGAAACTACTGAATGAACATGCAGGTCTTAATAGCAAGATTTACTAAAATCAGGGCTTCCACAATAAAACTGGTCTCCTCTGAGCCTGATGACCCCTTTTGTTTTCAGTATTGGCTGCCTCAGTGAAGCTTTTCTTTTTAGATGCTAATTAATGTAGAAACAACAGGTTTGTGCCAGCCATGCTCTGGAGTAGCCAGTGTGGATGTCTGCGTGTGCTTTGGTGAGTGTGCCATGCATGTGTTGTGTTTCCTCTGGGCTTTTTGCCTGATGGAGCTCATTACTTGCTTGACCGGCTCTGTCGCACTTTCTTCTTCTCCAAAGTGTCAACATTGATAGCCGCGGACGTGTGTAGGCGTGTGCGCGCCCTCACACACACTTTTGTTTATGAAGACAGACAGCTTAGGGGTGTGTGGAGCGTTGGAGCGTTGGCTTAATGTTTTTGCTCAACTCGTCTGTTTTTTTTTTTCTTCCTTATTCCAAAACTCTTCACACCTTTTGCCATCTGTCTTGCTGTCACCAGCTGAAAAGGAGGGGAGAAAAGTGAGAACTACTTTGTGTGTGCGTGTCCAGAACGGCTTACTCTGCTCTCTGTTTTCCTCAGGCTGTATGCTGTTGGAGGTCGTGACGGCTCATCCTGCCTGCGATCAGTGGAGTGCTTTGACCCTCACACAAACAGGTCAGGGAGGCTTGAATTGCCCTCTCTTGTTTTATTCCACTCAAGAAGCAAGTTTCTCTCTAAGGTTATCTACCTACATATCCAAATGTACAGCAACATGAATCCTAGAACAGGCTATTATCACATAACCTCTGTTTAGGAACTACTGCCTTTAATCTCAAAGAGTTCACGGTTGATGGTTCATTAATGGATGTGGTGTTGTTCTTGTAATCTACCTGCAGGTGGACTAGCTGTGCTCCAATGGCTAAAAGGCGTGGAGGTGTGGGAGTGGCCACGTGGCACGGTTTCCTGTACGCCATCGGAGGTCACGATGCTCCGGCCTCATCCTTGGCGTCTCGCTTAAGTGACTGTGTGGAGAGGTGAGGCTGCCTTTAACTTGTGTGTGTTTTGTCTTATTGGTTCACTATAAAAGTATGACAAATAATGTTAAGGGAATATAAGGTTTAGTGTTCATTGGGGCTAGTGATTATATTAGCAATAGATTATTCTGATGATTTATCGATTAAACAGGTCAAGAAATTGGCACATTCTGCAGAATTTTCATGAACCAGTTAAGCCGTTTTTTCTACAATATTATATTGTAATTTATTTTTTTAAAATAATGCTTTACTTAGCATCAATACAGTGTATTGCTGATCTGTTTATTATTTTTTTTTTTAGATTAACCTATTAACATTTTTGTTATTTTCAAGAATATAGATATATAGTTATGGTTTAATTAGTGCTTTGTGTTTTTGAGTCTGCAGTTAATAATTAATGAAGTATTGGATTAGTTAATAATTATTTCAGTAATATATGATTAATGATTAATCTGATTGCTGATTGTTTCAGCCCTACTATCCATGATTCGTGGTTTGTTTTATACTGAGATTTTCTGATCGATTGATGCTTTCAACTTCGACATTTCTTCTTCAGTCTCTCATTTTCAATCACCATTAATTGAGGAAGGATTTTAACTTCTCCTTCACACTTACTCTGCTCCTGCTCTAGATTAGATTACTTTCACGGTTCTCCTTGTTACGGGTATTTCATGCTTGTTTTCCAGGCCTTAATTATCGTTTAAAGACTCAGTCAGCTGCTCCTGCATGTAAACAACGCTCCCACTGGCATAGTGTTAAACATAATAGCATAAATTATGCTGGCAGCACAGGGTCTAAACCAGCATGAACAAATGCACCTACAGTGTTTGTAAACAAAAAAATAAAATAGAAATCATAAGAAGAAAGCAAGTAACAGCAGAACATTTGTAGATTCTTTTTGTAGATTCTTTTTAAAGTTTTTTTAAGCTAAATTGTCATAATTTAAAAAGTATCTTCGGTTAGGAAGATACATTCTTATATTTTGTAATCACTTTTTGAGCTAATGCATTGCTCTAGGGTTATTTAATCGGGAATGATTAAATATCTGACAGTAAATTAAGAAACATTTCAGTATTGCGATCTTTAGTCTATGACTTCTTGGAATGGAGACGTTTTTGTTGAGAATGGAACAAATTCTAAACCAAAAAAATCTGAGCAATAAGTCATTGATGAAATTAGACTCTGCAGCTGAAAGCTTTATTGGTTAGGTTTGCAAATATTCTGCTAGTGATTTAAAACCTCTGTGCTTTTTAAGGATACAGAGTACTTATATTACGGTACTAAAATCCTGTTTAATATGGGATTTAAATGGCATGTCAAAGATTACACCGAGAATTTCTCCTTTCTTATAGGAAGCCAATTAATGCCACCCAGAATAAATGACTGACTAAGCAGTTTCTTCTTTATAGACTGCAGCTTCTATCTTGTCTGCACTTAGAAGAATAAAATGAAAGGTTTTAATGTGTTAAAAAATGTCTGTGGTTTTCCTAGCTGATGGGATTCACCAGGATCTGTGGAACAGTAGTAGACTCAAATCTTGCTTGTTTACAGATACGACCCTCAGACTGATGTTTGGACCACAGTGGCCCCCATGAGCATCAGCAGGGATGCTGTTGGTGTTTGTCTCCTCGGCGACCGTCTCTATGCTGTGGGGGGTTATGACGGCCAGGTGTACCTCAATACTGTCGAAGCCTATGACCCTCAGACCAATGAGTGGACCCAGGTACTGCAGATTTATGCTGTTATTTTTTAGCCAGGAAAACAACTCCAGCAAGAAATAAAAGGAAGACCGTGTGATTACGTTCTGGAGTTATGTAACTCTTTCTTTTTTCCTTACTTCTATATGTCCTACATCTCTGTTTTGTGTCCTTCCTTCTTTCCTTCCTTGTGTTAATTTGGACAAAAATGCTCTGATCAGATTAGATCAAACATGAACCTTAAAAACTTCATAAAATGCTATTGATGGCAGAACATTAACAGTGGACACAAAGCAGTATAATGATGCTTTTTCAAAGAATAATGAGCAAAAAAAAAATCTCTCTTGTGGCACATTTTAACAAAATGCTGTAAACATCCAGTATTTTGTATTGTCTATAAATTCCAATTAAAAACATTGAAATTTCAGGTTGTGAAATAAGAAAAACATTCAAGGGGTAAGATTACTTTTACAAAGCTCTTTAAATTCCTAACCCTGTACATCATCATGATTTCCACCAGTGAAGTTGTTTACAAACTCCTCTGTGATGGATCTTGACATGTTTTCATTCTTACATAAATGTGTGTTTTCTCCTAGCTAATATTGTCGTTGGCACTGCAGCGGCAGGAGGCAGAGAGGGGAGCTCTTAGAACGTGGAATGATCTCATCCAACAGTTCTCTATTACACTTCAATTTATACCCCATCTTCCGCAAATCCTCCAAGGATTCCCAGCAGAAAGTTTCCGGAAACCTGACATTTTTGAGATACACACCACACTGAGAACATGAGAGGTGTGGGTGGGCGGAAACAAAACACACAGAACTGTTCAAGCGCGCAGACAGTAAGGGGGATAATGTGAGATTTGAGGGAACATGTTGAGAACAGTGAACGTGTCCCATATGTGTTGTCAGAAACAGAGAGGAGCAAAGCAGTGGGTGTGTTGTCTGTCTGGATCCATTAGCATCACTTCTGCTTATTTCTGCACAAATCTGCCAATCGAAGTCGCTCTGGGTAACAGACAGTAGGTTTATGTTTAAATGGAGAAGCAAACACAGCGTAGGAACGATGGATACTATAAGCAATGGGACAAACACAGATGAAGGTATTCAACATTGTTTGGGGTTTTCTAGGGAATGTTGGCAATCCTATCATAATACTTCACTCTATGCAAATATGTGGTATGAAAATAGAAACTATCCTTGACTCATTATTTCAACATTTATGGTCTAATATTAATTCTTTCTCAGATCACATTAAAATTAATTTTCTCAGAAAGAGAGGTTAATCTTTAAAAGTGAAAACTTAACTATGCACTATTTAGTAAATTCTAAACGTAATATTTACATTTATATTGATACTCATTTCCCTTAATATAAATTTTCTGAAAAATTCAGTAAGAAAATCAGGTGAAAAATGACACCACTCTGCCAGTTAGTTTGTTCTGCCATTTAGTCTGAAATAATTAATAAATTTATTAATAAATAGATAAATATTTATTTATTTCTATGTGTAAAAATAAATTTAGACTACAAAATCTAGAAGTTTGAGTCTATGAAACGGCTTCAGAACACAAGATGCCTCTAAACGACCTGCATCATCCAGACGGATGAACGAGAGTGTGTGTGCCTGCAGCACTTGATGAATGAATCACTTAATTAATCACCCAAAGAAGTTGAGACCAAAATACATCTCAAGACATCCTGAACAGACATGAAGAAGAATATTTTATTCACTCCATATATTGGTCCTTTTTAGTTGTCTATAACGAAGATTTAAAAGAGACGTTATGTTGGTTTCTAAGCCAGTCATCTCTGTGTAAAAGCTGGTTTATGCACATCATTAGCAGTCAATTAAATGTCATGATGACAAAAACAATGCTTTGAGGAAATTTTATTAATGCTCCTAAACAGTATTTTAAAATCATTCGGCTACTTGCCCTTCTCTTGCTGTTGCTAACGACTGTGGTGGTTCATGTCCTCTTGCAGGTTGCCTCTCTGTGCCTGGGCAGGGCAGGTGCCTGTGTGGTGGCCGTCCGACTGTGACAACAGAAACACAAGATGACAGACTATCTGCACACAATGTGGCTCACAGGCTGAACTCACTGGATCTGCTGACGCTGAAGAGACTCTGAGTGCAGCAGCTCCCCTCAGTGAGAAGAGACAGTGGTTTCTGATCTCTCTTCAGGTTTTACTCAGTTTCATCGTAAAGCTCACCAATCAGTCCATTTTTAGAGATAGATTAGGGCAGGTTGGGTTTCAGACAAATGATAATTATCTGAAAGATACAGAGCAAGTGTCTTGTGGGTTAAACTCTTCCCCTGCCCCTCCAGTCTTCATATGTTTGATATAAATCTGCACAACTGCTTTCTGCTTTTGTTTCTGCTTACAAAGACAGTGAGACCATCAGGACTGCCTCTCAGCTTTCCCTACAAAATCTGATCGTATGCACTGGTGCTATTTTTAATAAGCAACCTGTTCTTTTTATGCTGCGGTTGGCAAATATACTGCTACTCCGGTTTGCCCTGCTGACAGATGAAAGTGAGAGTTTGACGTAATCAGCACAACCTCATAAACAGCTATTCTGTTAGAGACTGTGAGCCACTTCATTAGTTTCATTTGGAATCCACTGAGTTAAATCGGATGTTTCTTAATGTTTGGCACGTTGCATCAGCTCTGATTTTCATGCTTTTGGTGGATTTTCTTTTAGCAAGTTGCCTGAGAACGCTTCCCTGTCTTCACTTTTTCATTTATTTTTACCATCATGTTTTCGTTTTTATGCTCATTGAGCACTGTTAACAGCCCAGCCTTTATCCCTACTGGGAAAATTGGTTTTTCACTTTCCCCATAGCACAAGACCAGATATTTACAGCCTAAGTTCTTAAACAAGGTCAATTGAGCTCTTCATTTTGCAAGCCAAGATGTTTTTTTGTTTGTTTGTTTTGTTTTTTGTCATCAGCAGTCTGTGTGTGTCTGCTGGTGTTCTGTGTGTACAGTTTGCAGCGAGTGTTTTTTTATTTTTATCTGAAATGAGAATCTTTTCCCCTTTCCTCGCCTCTCCTTCCACATCCTCAATTCCCTGCAGTTCACTGCTGCACAGACACACAGAGATGCTTGCACCATTTTGCTTCGCACCAGTCCCAGATACCCAGGCAGGAGGAAACGGCAGACCTCGTAATGAGGCCAAAAATTTAATAACGTTGACTTCTTTTTTTTTTCTTTTTTTTTTCGTTCTGCTCCAGATAAAGCATCGCACATCACTTGTAACACGAAACCCGTATAGCACAAACGTGTGCCACGACTACTTTATGGCAGGCATGTAATTGAATGTTTCGTTTTGTCTCATGTCTGGTATAAAGGTGGGGAATTGACAGTGAGAGTTAGCGTAGATATCCTGCTTGCACTCAGATCTGGAGCTAATGCACCACAGAGGATGCACTTCACACTCATACGTCTCAATATGAACAAACACACGCCTGCAGCTGTCAGCCCCAGGAGCCACTGAAGACTGGAAGGCCGCCCAAATTCGCCAGCATGACATCTGAAAAGGCTGACATGGGCAGACTGCCATGATGTTGATACAAGGCTGATAAAACACTGCTGCATTATTCCACGTGTCTCCCCCTTCAAAACCTGCCTGCTGTCTATTCAGAGTAGCTCTCTTTACCTCTCAGCAGAAGTTTGTCATCTCCGCTGTGTGAATTCAGAACGAGGCTAGCCATGAAAACGGATACATTCCAAATCAAGCTGTAAATACAAATGTATACTGTGTACATAAATAAATATAAAATGGTGATACTGCATTATGTTGTGTTTACAGTACTTTGCAAAAGTATTCATAAACCCTGAATGTCATTTTGTCACATGAAAGCCACAAATTACATGCATTGTATTGAGATTTTAATACAGAGGACAAATTAATGTACAGCTGGGAAGTAAAAGGAAGAACAGATGAATGTTCCAAACAATTTTGTTTTGTCCAATAAAATCTATTATGTGACCATGTCAAAATATTTAAGGCATGTGAATACATTTGCAAGGAACTGTATTTCAAACTAAATATACCATGTGTTGTTTCTTATTGTAAAATGAAATCAGAATGAATGTATGAAAGCGTTTGTTTGCATCTGCTCGTCTCGAGTGTTGCGCCTCGTTGTGGATGTAAAGTAAACGAGCTGCTGTTCGATGTTTTTATACAATAAAGTCAACCTGTGATTGAAAACTTGTTTGTCAGTTTACTCCTCACAGCACCACTCTTGTTTATAGCACAGATGTTTCTGCAGGCAGTTTGTATTTGTCACAATCACTATAAATGTCGCAGAGCTGTAAAATCTGTTTGTTTATACGATACTTGCAGCTCTAGGTAGATTGCAGACGGTTCTGCTCCACTGATGGCCTTTGCAGTTCGCTGATTTTCTGGCTGTTGGAGTGAGGCTCTGCATTAATTTTCTCTGCCTGCTGGTTAATAGATCCTTGTTACGCTTAAAAGTGTCTCGCCTAACTTAAAAGCTTCAGACAAATCAGCTGCAGGTTGAAGTGTTTCCTAACTGTGTGAGGAAGAGGAATGCTCAGAATTTATAGGTGCTTTAACCTCCAGTGCAGCGACCGGCAGCCAGCTGAGTGGCTCTGTTATTTATTGCAGGAGAAGTTTAAATCATCAGTGGTTCTGAAAAAGGGCTGCCGCTGGCGCTGAGAATTGATGCCACTGACCTTGTCTCACGGCCTTAACAACACCTGATTTTATTACACCTGACAGAAACAAGAGGGAAACAAAAAAATTCTGGACTGCCAGTCTGCACGTTCAGCCTCTGGATGTACATCTCCTCTGACACTTCAGATATTCAGCTACATATTTTACCACAGGTTTACTCATCTGTTTTGACGGGCTGCTGGACTCATTTAAAAAGTCAGTTTCTGTGCGTCCCAGAGCGCACTGTTCGGAACCTGCAAGTTTCCACGAAGTCAAAAACAAAAACTCCAAACATTTGAAGTTTTGCATTTGTGAATGAAATTTTAAGCCTTTTTTGTTCAATCTTATTAAGTATATAACAAACCTACACAGGCATCCCTAATCCAGATAAAATACATTTTTAATTAAATATTTAGGTAGCCTGTAAAAGTGATCATGTTGTCCAATGTTTGATTAAAAAGTCAATCAAAACATTTAAAATACCTCATTATTTTGGACCTAGTAGGTATGGTAGGATTGGAAAGCCAATATAGATTTAAAAGCAGACAAAAACTAGTTGATTTCTCCAGCAGCAAAGAAGACAAGTTAAAGGTCATCATACTTTTTTGGTGGCAGATGAATTAATCCTGCATCATGACTCATGAAAGGAGGGAAGGACAACTGCGCTGAACCAAGTTAACATCTTAATGTGTTACCATCCAGAAGCTGCTCTCTTTTTGAACTGATTGTCTTCCTGGCATGTCCACAAAAAGGAGCTTTTTTCATTATTATAATTTCTTTGGTCTATTTTTATCTTTTTGCCTGAAAATTGTTCCGCTGCTCCCCTCTGTGCATCTTAATGGGATCTGAGTCTACAGGGTGTATTCTGCTCTGGCTTGGCAGCACACACAGAGGAATGTTTGTGTCACACATCTGTTTTTCCTCCAGCTGGTTTTTCATCAGTCCAGCTCCCCAGGTTGTACAGGGGGGAAAAATGAAATACCAACCATCCATCAAGCTGTGAGAAAGCGCAGAAAACATCTTTGTAGCATTTTCTCTGGTTGAGGTCAGGGATGAAACTACAAATATAGGGTATCTGATGACTTCATTTTGCTTCACATAAACAAACTGATTGTCCTCTCAGCTTGTCGAGTGCTGTTACTCACTTGCTTTCAAAGAGCATCAATGAACACTTACTGGAAACATGGAAAGAAAACATGGGGCAGAACAAGCATCAGGACGTCTGGCACACTAGCTTGTCAGCAGCTGTACAACCCTGCCACCTTGTGGGTCAGCGGGAACAATACCAGGTAGTTTTGTCTTTTTAAAGAAATCTGTCAATTTTTAGAGTGGCGTTCTGTTGAGTACATGTCGATAGCTGTGAGAAAGATGGCTTTCTTGTAGAGATCTGTACTGTAGATTGATGACGGTTGGAAAGTAGTTAACATGAAGACAGAGTTTAGTGCTGTCCATACTTTTCTTAATATTCATGAGGAATACTAAGATGCATCATCGTCTCTAGTTGATTCACAGTTGACCCCAGAACAGAACCAGCATTCTTCAACATGTTGTTGAGCCATTTTAAGTTCTTGGGTCTAATGCTACCCCACCAGATGAACTAAGAAGATCCCACTGTATTTAACAAAACCTTGGATAAAAGTATGTAGGCTACTTACTGTCCCTTTGTGGGATGTAAACGTTTTAACATTTGTGGATACCAAGGACAAAAAACAATGGCCTTCAGAAAGACACATTATTATTATTATTATTATTATTATTATTATTATTATTATTATTATTATTATTATTATTATTATTATTATTATTATTATTATTATTATTATTATTATTATTATTATTATTATTATTACAAACAAATGTTCACTGTTCTGAAGCTTAGCCTGTTTCTTTGTATGGCGGTATTTGATTGGCTACTCTCTGTTGCTATGACATCGCTGTGATAGACGCTTCGAAGCGAAGCATTATGGGAAACAGACAGCGCTTTTTCTGGGGATGATGTTTTAAGAAGATTCGTGTGGATATATTTCATCGATATGAAGGTTAGTAGTTACAAAAGAACAGCAACAAAAGCTTTTCTCGTGATTTTAGGAGGAGTTTTTCTTCTTCTTTTTTTTCACTTAAACGGTCGTCAACGAGCTAGCTACTCATGTAGTTTCAAGCTATCGCGTTAGCTCAGGTAAATGTTGCCTTTCGCTTCTGTATTTTGCCGCACATTTCTATTTCTACTGTAATGTCAGAGGCAAATCATGCAATGTTAAAACAGTTGCATCCTGTGCTGGGACTGCTAATGTAATCTGTAGCAGCTGCCTTATTTTCTTGTAGAAAATAAGGTTTTATACATGAAGAGATTACAATGTGTTAAGTCTTAAATATTGTTTATAGAACCCTCAGTTAAAGAGAAGAAACACGAAATATTACATATTGTTGTTATTTAATTCTATTTTTAATAATAGAGACAATAAAATACATCTAATCATTCTCCGCGTGGGCCCTCTTTATGCTTTACCTTCATTATCATATCTGAAATAAGGAACCGATTTGCAATTTTCAATTCAGCACTTCAGTAAAGGGCCACAGTACTTTAAACATGATTTCCCCCTTTCCCAGACTACACATTTTATCTGTTTTTGGTCGCGTGTACATATTTAAAATGTCACAATAATGCATGTATATGATACAAATAGCTTGAAAAGCTACAGAAACTAAGTTTTCAAATGATTATCTCACTTATTAAAGGCTAAACTGACCTTGTGTTTATGTAATTGCCCACTACACCAGCCACTTAGCATCTGCATTAACATGCAGTATGTTGTTTATATTGCTGTAGAGCAATCTTTCTACAGGCTTGTTGGAACTGTTCTAATTCACTCACATCTGGAGGTTTTAGAGCATGAATGGCCTATTTTATGTCTTGCTGTTGCATCTAAGTATGATTTAAATTTAACATAACAAATCCCTCCAAAAAAGTAATTTGAAAAAAAGTTCCCTACCTGGATTTAAGATAATTGTAAATCTGAAGAAGATAGTTATTCAGAGGTATGAAAAATTATTTGAAAGTTAAAAAGTCCTCTTTGTGTCCACAGAGTTTTTTCGTTCTTGCTGACAAAGCCTGGGCAGGATCTTATGTTCTGTACAAGTGGCAGAAAAGTCTTGGAAATTACATTGCTGTTGCTGGGTGAGAAACAGTGTCTTTAAGAAAGCTTTTAACATCTGAACAGGTGAAGGTCTGACATTTTTCTGCCATCACACAGACAGGATAGCACAGTGAAAATATTTGATCGACATGGACAGAAGTCGACTGAACTCAACCTGCCGGGGTGAGTTAGAGAAAGTCTGTAGGATCCCAGTTTGATCTCCTAAAGCAGAATGTTAACTTCCTCTGTTTCTGATGTTACCTGGTAGGCGCTGTGTCGGGATGGACTGGGACAAGGACGGCGACATTTTGGCAGTGATTTCTGCAAAGTCCAGCTCCATCTTCCTCTGGGATGCCAGTGTCAATAAAACATTTCATATAGACAGTGGCATGAGGTATATCGAGAGATAACTCTGGGCTTGTGACCATGATCTGTTACAAATAGTCCAATGCTCTGAGTTTGTTTTCTTGTTGGTTTCAGCAAAGATCAGATGAGTTTCCTCCTGTGGTCAAAAACTGCCCCCCTGCTGGCTGTAGGGACGGCAAAAGGAAACCTGCTCATCTACAATCAACAGACGTCACGCAAGATACCCATACTGGGTAACGGTCACACACCACAACCAAATTTTCAAGATTTTGTGCACCTTTTTGTCTGTTGTATTGATTGTGTCTCTTTTTTTCCTGCTTGTTGCTGAAGGTAAACACACCAAGAAAATCACATGTGGGTCCTGGAGCTCCCAGAGTCTCCTGGCTCTGGGAGGTGAAGACAACAATCTCACTATCAGCAATCATGAAGGAGACACAGTCAGACAGGTAGTCGACCTGTGTGTCTCAGTGTTGCTCCGTCCTGACAGCATGAGGATTTTATGATCACAGTTTGTCATTTTTAAAGATTATGGAAGCAATACGAAGAATTTGAAAGTTAGAATAAAAACATCCTGCTGATTTTCCTGATCTTTTGTCAGATGCCGCTTCGAGGTGAGCCGGCTGAAATATTTTTCTCAGTGATGAAAACTGATGAAAGGTCCCCTCAGGGGGAAAATACTGTAAGTTATTGTATGCATCTTTGATATTTTTGTACAGTAATTCACACTAACTGTCTTTAAATCTCATCAATTCAAGTATAAAGAAGAAATTTGTAATTTTTTATCTTGTGGTATATTTTTGTTTTCTGCAGCTGAACCTAGTTTGTGGCTGTTTCTTTTGTTCTCTACGGAGAACTGACCTCAGTTAGGTTTTTCAGGATGTCGATTTGGTTAATATGAAATTCATATACAAAGAAATTCACAATCAGGTCAAAGGAAAACATGCAACATGTGAAAGTAATACAGACTACACTTCCTGAAACTTTATAATTTCATATTAATCATCTGACTGTATAATTACTGGTTCTTCTGCTGCCAATACTTTGTTGCTTAAAGACTTTCTGATGATCTTGCTTCAGTTTTCTGTCAGAGATTTTTTATCAAAGGTTTCTTGATATGCCATGAACTCTCAGGAGAGTTTGCTTTAAAAACCTCAAGTCTTCATCTTAACTGCACAAAGGACACATTTCTAGTTAACACCTAGTAAAGTTGAGCAAACTACACAGTTTTTGTTGGTAGCACAAAAAGGTGATTTTTCTCATTTGTTTAAGATGAGAGTCTGTGTTACACCATCATAAAACTAAAGTAAAAAGTTGTTACTTCATTTTAATTTGATGGGCTCCTTAGGAGTACTAATAATTGTGCCACTAGTAATTTTGTGAAAAACATTTATTTCTTAGCACTGGAGTTATTTATTCAATGTAAGACTGTGCAACTAAAATAATATTTTATCTTTTTAAACCTCATTTATTTCCATTTTACTTGCACTGATGTTCAATTTACCCTTCCAAGTTTCATTTTATTACTGAAATGTTAGATTTATTTCCTTATTTTTTATTTTATTCTTGTCATTTTTTGCAATTTTCACTTTTATTCATAAAGTATACATCTTAATGTTGTCGTGTTAAATGTTCTCTCTGTGCTATTCTTTATTCAAACCCACATGTAAGTTTCTGTAATGTTAGTGTTACCCAGTAAATCAGTGCTTGATTTTCTACGTCCACATGATGTCCTGAATGATGTTTAATCTTTCAAACGCTCTGCTCTCAGGTGAGTATGTGTGTGGACAAGAAGATACTGACGCTGTTCAACATAAATGACCCCAACAACCCAATCGAGCTGGCCTTTGAGCGGCAATATGGCAACCTGGTGTCTCATCGCTGGTACTGTTCACCACTCTCCTTAACACCGAGGTGAAGGTGTTTGTGCTAAGATTCACTGCTTGGTTTACAATTGTGCAGGTTTGGTGATGGGTACATACTGATTGGCTTTTCCCATGGATACTTCCTGGTTATTTCCACCCACATCAGAGAGATAAAGTCTGAGCTCTACCAGGCTCGCAACCATAAGGATAGTCTATACAGTGTGGCCGTCTCAAGTACACTAAACAAAGCCGCTTCCTGTGGAGACAACTGGTATGCATTTATTTAATTGAAGTTTTCTTTACTTAGTGAAAGGAAAAACAGAACATTTTGTGCCTCTTTTGCAGTATAAAGATCCATGAGCTGTCTGATCTCAAAGACATCAGCAGTGTCATTCAGTTGGAAGATGAGACCAAAGGTTACCCAGTCCTTCTTTTCATCCAGTGAGATTTTGTAGGACTGTGCTGAGCGTCTCACCCCATCTTCTGTCTGTCCTTCTGCAGGTCTGGATCAGCTGAACTGGACAGATGACGGCCAGTTGCTGGCCCTGTCCACTCAGAGAGGAACGATTCACGTCTTTTTGACCAAGCTACCGATGCTGGGAGACAGTTTTGGCACCCGGCTGGCCTTCCTCACCTCCCTGCTGGAGGTCACTGTCTCCAACGAGGTGGAGAGGGTGAGAACACACTCATACACACCACATACACATGCGCACACACCCACACACATCCAGTAATCACTGAAAAGACATCAGTCTAAAATAGGAATAATCGATCTAAAACTGGGTTACAAGCAGAAGTGGGTAGAGTACCCAAAAACTTTGCTCAAATAAGAGTAGCACTACTTCAACATATTTTTACTCAAGTAACAGTAAAAAGTAGCCATTCAGGAAATTACTCTGTAAAATTATTTGGTAAAATGCCTGCTGAAGTACTGAGTAACTGATCAAAACATCAATTTTTTAAGAGTAAAAGTACTTCATAATAAAATTACTCAAACGTACAGTGTAGTAAAAATACTCCAAAAAGGTTTTTTTTCCAAAAAGTTGCTCAAGTAAATGTAACTGAGCAAATGTAACGAGTTGCTACCGGACTCTGGTTGCAGGAGAGTCCTGTGTCCATCCAGGTGGAGGTAGAGCCCACGTTTGTTGCCGTGGGACCGTACCATGTGGCTGTGGGGATGAACAACAAAGCCTGGTTCTACGGTAAAATCACATTATAAGAGTGGGTCTGTGTCAGCTTTCTTTTTTCTTTTAGCTTCCCTTCAAATCTTTTGTGCGTTACATAGGTTTGTCAAAGATAAAGGACGTTGAGTATTTGGGGACCATAGTCAGCATGTGCCTCAACGCTGACTACGCTGCAGCTCTGTTTGAAGGAAAAGTACAGCTGCACATGGTGAGACATCTGCTGTTTGGGCTGAGCCTCTCTCATAAAACAAGCTCCAGCATAAACATTCACATGTCTGTTTCAGATCGAAGGCAGAGACACAGAGGACAGGAAGCAGATGAAACTTTTCCCAGATGATGACAGTAAAGGCCGGATCCTTTGCCACGCTCTCACTGCCGAATTTCTTTATTATGGCACTGACGTAAGGATCACAGGGTTCTTATCAACTAGGCTTTCTCAATGTGGTTTTCATTAAAGCTATAAAAGGAAAAGCACGAGCCTCTCCTCCAGTTAGTCACGCTGAGTTGTTTCCCCTCAGCTGGGTAATGTGGTGTGTGTGCTGTTGGAGGACTGGGAAACCGTGAACAACTACAGCCATTCAGTCAGCGTGAGGAAGGTGTTCCCTGACCCAAACGGCACCTGGTTGGTGTTTATCGATGACAAGAATGGAGGCTTCTTGTTCTCTCCTGCAAATGTCAGTATATGTTTACCTCTTAAACTGAATGTACACTTGAATAATTTTAACTATATGCCACTTGTTTAGTATTTATTTCCTTATTTTGAACATATAGACATCAAATGTTTGAACAATTGTTGGAACAATAACTTTTTATTTTCTGCTTCTGTCTTAAATTGTTTAGAGTTTTGCATTATTTGACACACAAAAATAAGCAATTGATTCAAAATTAGTTCAAATAACAAGGCCTGAAATTGACTTCAGGATTTATAGGTCTAGAGAAGTCTGAAAAATAAAAGTAAAGTGTAAAAAAAGTTTATTTTTCTTCAAGCTAGGTAGTTTTAGGAATAAATCATTTTTTGTTTCTCTCTATTTCTTTTAGCTGCTTGTATGCTGGTATATACGTGCACAATCATGCACGTATAAATACGTAAGGATAAAGAAAATAACACATTAGGGAACACCCTTTTTAGGGCGTAGCTGAGACAGAGGCCCAGAAAAGGAATCTATTGTTAGGTGCCATTTTGCTGTGTTTTCCCATAAGGAAACATGGCGACGGACCAACGCTGCAATTTGTTTTTAATAAAAGGGATTGATTAATTCAACACGCTGATTCTTCTTGATCCAAGCTGAAGAAAGGATCATCTCCAACACTTGCTAGCTGATTTTCTGTCTGCCATATGTAATCATGTATGCCAATAAATGAAAGTCTAAAAAGTGTGACATTTTGAAAATGGAGATGTTCAGGAGTGCCGATATTTGGAGGACTTTTAAAGATGGTTTTTGTGTGTTTATTGGTTTACAGGCAACATTGTCCTGTTTCGAGCTTCCCAACTTTTCTCCCACCATAACAGGAGTGCTGTGGGACAACTGGCACGCAGACAAAGGTGTATTTGTGGCTTTTGACGATGAAAAGGCCTACACCTACGCTTTGCATAAAAGGACAGTATATGGTAAGGCGATGGCACGTCTTAAGATCAGACACACGGTCAGTTATGGCGAGACGCTCGTTCACCGTTGCTGTCGTCGTGTTCAGGTCCGCGGGTGGAGCTGGTGGGGAGCACTGCTCTGCTCTACTCCCAGAGGCCTCTGCTCTTCTACAACGGCGAGCTGACCTGTCAGACGACCAGCGGGAAGACAAGCGAAGTAGTTCTGCACACACACTCGTTTCTCAAAACCTCGCCTGACAAGCTGAAAGACTCCCCTTCAGAGCTCAGCAAGCAGATCAGTCAGGCGCTCCAGCTCAAAAGGTTAGTCAGTCGGTCGTCACTGGAACACTTTCCTGTTTCAAGTATGTTTAGATGTGGGAATGTTTCATTTGATTAAATGCTGCACAGATGGAAGAACTTCCTTTGTGAAAAGAGATCATCTAACAGCCAAAAGTTTGGCAGGGTGAACTTATCTATAGTTGCTTTTTAAGTAACGAATGTAAAACGGTTGTTTCTGAGTCATCAATCAAGCCCAATAGAGATGAACGGACCGGTCCAGCAGAAAGTTAGAAGATGAAAGCAAAAACAGAATAAAACATTACGAGGAAGCAAGTAACGTCAACACAGACAGTTGCACATCCCGAGATCTTTGGAGGGGGTTTGATTCAGGAATCGACAGAAATCTGCAAATTCTGGTGAAGATGTTTAAAAGGAAACTAAAATAAATGTATCTTTTTAATTGTAGCTCTATAATATCACACTGAAAAAAGTAGAAAATTCCTCACTTTTACTCGCTTTTAAGCTTAACTGTGGGAAAATGTCCATGTTAAAGGATCTTGCTGTAACAATAACAGGTGGATGGACAGACAATTATTAAGCCCTGCTGATCCACAGATGAAAATCTGAGAAATAATATTTCCTAAAACGTTCTACTTATGTCCTGGTTTTCTGTTTTCTTGTCTGATTTTATGGCAGAATTTAAATAGACTTGAATCATACTTTTATAATAAAAGGGACAGTTCATTTTACTGAGCGATGCATATAACACCGATTTCCCAGAGTGCCTTTCTCCCACCTGTGCACTTTAACCTTATGTGTCTTACATTAATAAATGACCAACAAAATGGTTTGATGTGTGTTTCCAGGTTCAAGGAGGCTTGGGCTCTGTGCAAGTCTGGAGGCAGTGAAGCTGACTGGGCTGAAATAGGCAGAGCCTGTCTGATCCACATGGAGGTGGAGCTGGCCATCCAGATCTACCGGATGAGTGGCAACGTGGGCATGGTCCTGTCCTTACAGAGTATCCAGGTTCGACCCACTCCTCCTATCAGATATCGCCGTCAACAGCGCAACACATCTCCCTTATTATGAATTGAAATCTTTTCAGGGTATAGAGGACAAAAACCTACTAGCAGGACATTTGGCCATGTTCTTGGAGGAGTACAACCTGGCACAGGACCTTTATCTGTCCTCCAGCTGCCCAGCAGCTGCTCTGGAGGTTTGATCACATTCAGTTTTATGATCAATAGGTTTTGGTTTTGGTATGTGGTGAAACCTCTGTGTAATAAATGTGTCATAAACAGTGAAGATCACATGATGATGTGTTGTTTGTATTTAAGATGAGAAGAGACCTGCTGCACTGGGACAGCGCTCTGATGTTGGCCAAGAGGCTCGCAGAAGAACAGATTCCTTTCATTTCCAAAGAGTACGCCATCCATCTGGAGTTCATGTAGGTGCAGACACACACATCTCACACACACTGAACGCACCATTTAAAAGACTGAATCCGAACTGATTTTAAATCTCTCTCTTTCCAGTGGTGATTATGTGAACGCTTTAGCACACTACGAGAAAGGTTTGACGCAGCAGAATCAAGTAAGTTCAATCACGACCTCAAACTTAAGGCTAAGATTTGAATAAAGAAAAGCTCACATTAATTAGTTTCATTTTAACAATGATTTGGTACATTGAAGCTAAAAGGAGCACAGAAAATTATGGAGTTATGCAACAGCTAGTTATTGTTTTCAGAAACTTTATATAAAACTTAAAACCTACAGATGATGAAGTTTTTGAAAATGTACACTGCAAAAACACGCAATCTTACCAAGTTCTTTTAGTCTAGTTTCTATTGAAAATATCTAAAACATAACTGGCTACAAGTAACTTTTCAACGACATAAGAGCAAGTTTTAATTCTTGACAAAAAATTACTAGTTTCACTGGCAAATTATTTCACTTACAAGAGGAAATTATCTTGTTATAAGAGAAACAATCAGCTTCGTTCCAATTTCAGTTTTCTTCCCAAATCTTTCTTAGTTTTCAGAATTATTTTTTTATAGAAAGCCTTAAGCACAGCGGCAAATAAGTGAACAGTGGCACAGAAAAACACTGCATTAATTAATATGTAAAGTTCAGGCACAGAATAAGAAATTCAATGAATTTTATCTTTTTGAAGCAGATAAAAATCTCCTTCCCAACATTTGACGTCATGGTTCAAATCTATAAAATGTGAGCCTTGCTGTTTGTAACTGATGAGGTCCAAGATATGGGTGCATAATAAAAACAAATGCTTTCTGCTCTGTCCACATTCTCCTCCTCCTCTTTCGGTGCAGTTCCAGGAGCATGACGAGGTGTGCCAGGCGGGAATAGCCAGGATGTCCATCAGAATGGGCGACATCCGGAGAGGAGCAGCTCTGGCCATTCAGCACCCAAGCAGATTCCTCAAGAAGGAATGTGGAGCCATACTGGAGAGCATGAAGGTAGAAACAGAGATATTTATCTGAAACACTAGAGGGAAGATTTCCTCTCTGGTGAGTCTCTGGAGTTAGCAGAAGCAGATCTGCTCTTATAATAGCGCTGTTGTAGAA
Organism: Gambusia affinis; assembly: GCF_019740435.1. Lineage (NCBI taxonomy): Eukaryota > Metazoa > Chordata > Actinopteri > Cyprinodontiformes > Poeciliidae > Gambusia > Gambusia affinis. The sequence goes on along the minus strand of NC_057871.1, from coordinate 8,572,018 downwards.
ACAGCAACTCCCTGAGCTCATGCAGTTTCCCTTCATTTAAATGAGATATTGTGAGTACATTTAGGGAAGAAGGTTTTCTTTCTTTTCGTAAAATACAACCAGAGTTAACATCTTAATTCTCTCTTAAGACTAAAGTTGTTTGTGCATCAGATTGCGAGGAAAAATGACCGTTTACTGAAACAGACGGTCAATTTGTAGAGCAGACGAAAAGAAGGGAGGAAAGTAACCTGCTGCAGGACTTTTACAATAAACAAGTTACAAAAAACTAATTCTCACCTGAAATTAATATTTTTGCAGATATTAGTCTAAAATAAGTTTTTAAACTTCTGGAATGATCAGATGTTTGTGTAATAAATGTGCATAGACAAACTATAATAATTTTAGAACCTGAAACATGCTTCCTATCTCTGAACGAATAAGATAATGTTCATTCAGAACATTATCTTTACAAACTCTGTTATTATGTGAGGCAGATTTTGTTCTGAAGGTTTTAAGGCGATCCTCGTCAGGATAGAACTTGGAGTTATCTTTAATTAAGATAATAAAAATGTATAAGTTTATTTTACATTTGATCAGTTCTCTTTATCTCATGTGTTTCTAAAAAATGCAGCATTAATTTTGCTTAGATGTCAGATTCACTAGTTCAGACTGTGAATCTGTTTCCTCCGATTATCATTTCAGCACCTTAGTCATTAAATGTCATTTTGAAATATCCGCAGAGATGGTTTTTTGACTGAACTTAATTGAACTTTTAAAGTTTTTGATGTCTTGATTTCTGTCATCTTTGTTTTTCTCTCTCATCACAGCAATTCTCTGAAGCTGCTCAGTTGTATGAAAAGGGGTTATATTACGATAAAGCTGCGTTGGTTTACATTCGCTGCAAGAACTGGTGAGTCACACCTTCAGCACTCAGTATTGATTTGTGTTTTCACTTCAGTCTCCTCCAACTCTTTCCTTCTGTTTCTTCAGGGTGAAGGTGGGAGAGCTGCTCCCAAATGTTTCCTCTCTAAAGATTCACCTCCAGTACGCAAAGGCCAAGGAGGCGGACGGCAAGTGGGTTCTTAGCTTCTCTATCTTATTCCTCCGATAAGGTCGAAAAGTTCAAAACAAATCTGATGCAAAACATTTTGTGTACATCAGATATAAAGAGGCAGCTCAGGCCTATGAGAGCGCAAAAGACTGGGACAACATGATCCGTGTGCTGCTGGACCACCTGAACAATCCGGAGGCTGCAGTTCGGGTCGTCAGGGAGACTCAGAGCATCGATGGAGCAAAAATGGTTGCCAGGTGGGATAAACAAGCCTAAAGATGGACGCACAACCAAAAGCTGCTGCGTTTTTTTCATTGATTTAATGATTCTACACTTCATTTGCATCAACAAATTTATCCAGAGTTTCAACATCAGTCAGTTTAGTTCTTTAAGGCACAGTTCTTAAAAACAACTGTTCATTATAGCAGCATTAACACTCTCTGACAAACTACACTGGAATATTGATACCTTCGATATTAGCCGTTGTTTTTTTAATTTTTATGTGGTGAACTCCAAAAGTAATTTGGGATATTCAAAATCACAATTGATCATTTCAGCTCACAGTCATTTTGTGTTTTTGATGCCTGCGTTCCCGTTGTTTGTTTGTGCCCCAGGTTCTTCCTGCGGCTGAATGACTACGGCTCAGCCATCCACTTCCTGGTTCTGTCTCAGTGTAACGATGAAGCTTTCCAGCTGGCTCAGCAGCACGGACAGATGGAGGTCTACGCAGACATCATTGGTCAGTTACGCCGTAAACTTGTGTCCAGATCTTGCAGCTTAACTGTTGATGGGTTTTTAATGCTGTTTGCAGTCGTCCTTCTAACTTGGGCCTCTGTCATTTTGGACTTGCTGAATTGTATTTGTGATGGTGCAGGTTCTGCAGCCACGCAGGAGGACTATCAGAGCGTCGCTCTGTACTTTGAGGGAGAGAAGAAACACCTTCTGGCTGGCAAGTTTTTCCACAAGTGCGGGCAGTACAACAAAGTAAGAGGCTGTGACTTATTTGCTCACTCATTATTACTTTCATAAAGGTAATTTTATGTTCTCCTTTTAGGCTCTAAATCATTTCCTTAAGTGTCCAAAAACCGAAGACAACCAGGCGATTGAGCTAGCTATTGAGACGGTGAGAGCTGTTTGTCTTTAAATGAGTTTTTAAGTAAAAAAAATTATTATCCGTTCAGCTAACTGGGTGCTTCTGGGTGTTTTGTTTTCAAATCAGGTGGGACAAGCCAAAGACAACTTTCTGACCAATCAGCTGATTGAATATCTACTGGGAGAAAGTGACGGGATGCCCATGGTAATAAGGCATTTGCATGTAAAAGATACATTGTATAAGGATATATCTTTTGTTCATGTCGATCTGCAGTGTTGTACCACCTTGTTTTCATAAACTCTCAAGCGATCGTTCTTTCTCATATTTAGTTAAAAGCCATCTGTATTTTCATTGTAGATGTCCCTGAATTAATCACACAGACGGAGTACGGTAGTTTCAGTGACTGCTTGTTTTCTGACAGTTTCGTGTCACCACTACCTTCTTCCTTTGAAATGGAAAGTCTTTCTTCAATATCGTCTGAAATGTCTCCTCTTTCCCAGGAGGCAAAGTACCTGTTCCGTCTCTACATGGCCCTGCAGCGATACGGCGAGGCCGCTCATACCGCCACCATCATCGCCAGAGAGGAGCAGTCAGCAGGTACATGCCTCACTGCTGCTGACCTTTCAGTAGCAGCAGAGCGTTGGGGGGTTTTTTGGTGTGTGATTGCTTTTTGTGTGTCAAAACCACAGGGAACTACAGAAATGCCCATGATGTTCTGTTCAGCATGTACACAGAGCTGCAGGCTCAGAAGATCAAGATCCCGGCAGAGATGGCGACCAACCTGATGATCCTCCACTCGTATCTGCTGGTCAAGGTGACGGTCATCGTCCTCCAGCTGCTGGTCGTAGAGGAGCAGCTCAAATATTTTGTTGCTGTAGCGTTGTTCAGTCAGCATCTGTTTTTCTGCAGACCCACGTAAAGAAAGGAGATCATCTCAAAGGGGCGCGGATGCTCATTCGCGTCAGCAACAACATCAGCAAGTTTCCTGCTCGTGAGTTCATGTTCTCACCTGAACATCTTCATTAGTCCAACTTTAGCCGGGATATTTAGTTTCCATTCCATTTTCTGATTACAGATTTAGCACTGATTATTTTTAATCTTGATCTACTACATAAAATCCGGTCAAATATTCCAAAAATGTGGTTTTGGATGAAATTATAAAAAGAGAAAGTTTAGTGTTTGTCATTATAATCAACATGTAAGAATAATGATGCAGCTTTATACTTGGTCCACACATTGTCACTATTGTTCTGTAGAAATTTTAACATTTTTTTCATGTGAGGGAATATATTTACTCATAATAGTATAGTTCAATAATCAAACCTCTATCTTTGTCTTTGAAATTTGAAAAAGTGCCTTGAATTTAGTTTCTCCATTCATCATCTCTTCTTCTTTGTGTGTGCGTGTGTGTGCGTGTGTGTGTAGACGTCGTCCCCATTCTGACGTCAGCAGTTATTGAATGCCAACGTGCCGGACTGAAGAACTCGGCCTTCGGCTTCGCAGCCATGCTGATGAGACCGGAGTACCGAAACCAGATCGACGTCAAGTACAGGAAGAAGATTGAGGCTTTGGTTCGGTGAGTCATTTATTGTTAAAAATGTTTTCCTATGATAGATTTTTTTTAATCTTTTACTCATGGTGTTTAACTTCTGCTCTATTTGGCTCTAATTTCTAAGTGTTTTCTCCTTGTTTTTTATGCTCTCAGTCATCCTGACACTTCAGAGTTAGAGGAGGAAACGACTCCCTGTCCTTTCTGTGGCTTCCAGCTGCCGCAGAACGACCTGATGTGCATCTCCTGCAAGAACAACATCCCCTACTGCATCGCCACGGTAACGGAAACCTGACCGCTCATCTGCATTTCTTTAAAGTTAGACAAATCCATCTATTTACTCCAAGTGATCTTTTTATCAGGGCCGTCACATGCTGAAAGAAGACTGGTCCATCTGTCCTCACTGCGAGTTCCCTGCACTCTACTCTCAGTTCATTCTGTAAGTAACAGATCCTTAAAAGCACAAAGACAAATCTGAAGTTTATACAAATTAAGTACATTTCTTACACTCACTGTGGATCAGATAAAAGTATTTTGTTCCACTTTTCAGTCTCTAAGGCAGCTCTGATCATAATTAATGTGTATCTGTTACAGGCTGCTGGAGACAGAGTCTGTGTGTCCCATGTGCTCTGGGAATCTGAACGCCAAACAGGTGAAGAAGATCACAGATTGCTCCAAATATCTGCACAACGACGACCTGGATCAATGACCGCGCATGTAGCTGACCTCCAAACCAGAAAAGCAATTTAAAGATATACATGTAGGTGTCTGTTTTAGCTAAAATGACATAAATTAATGTTACCTCCAAAGGGTCACGGTGAGAATTTATATTTTAAAGAAATTTATCTTGTTGCTTTTGAGACATTTTTGTTTTATTGTTGTAGTTCATTCTTTGTCATTTTGCAGCAGGCGTGTGAAACATGTTCCTGAACGAAAATATGGATGTTACTGAAAAGACTGAAAGGTTATCTAAAAAAATAATAATAATAACAATACCTCAGTGTGACCCAATGGTACATATTTGTAAAAAAAACTATTTGCTTATAATTTAAATATGAATAAAGTTGTTTCTAAATATTGAGTAGTTGACTGTTAATGTTCAGATTTAAAGCAGTAAGGCTCATTTTCCTGACAGTTTGAATGTAAAAGTCTCACCCTTGCATCGGATTTTAAAGCTATAAAATGTTTCTGCAGGTCCAGCATTCCACCTGGACCTCAGCTGGCTTCTTTGTACCTAGAAATAAAACTCCCAGCATGTCTTGGCAACATATTCCTCTATTAGAAAATTGGAATTTACAAAATAATATCCAGGAGTAACAAAGACATTTCTGCGTTGCAGTCGAGGCAAACGATAACAGTCTTCCTCGTCATGGTCACATTATTTACATCTGCAGCAGCCGAAGCGGAGCCTAAAGGCAGAGGGAATGCACACTGCTCCTGATGAGACACACCTGCAGATGTGGACAGACAGGCTAATTATGTGCAACATCTGTTCAATATGGAGACACTGGAAGTTAAAAAAAAGCAGCAGTCACTTTGCTGGAGCAAAACGATTGAATCCCAGCCAAGTTCCTCCTCGTCCTGATACTTGTTAACGTGTTGATTTAAGTGCAGAGTGGCGGTCAGTTAATGGAGTCCAGCAAAGAAATTAAGTTCTTTCTTCATTTCTTTGCTTTGCCTTTCCCCTTGCCTTTGCCCTTCCCAGACTCTTGCTTCTTCTCCTTCGTCGACTCTTTAGTTGTTTTGGTCTTCTTCTGCTGCAGAGAGAAACCGAACAGGTGAATAACCAGAAAGCAGAACAGAAAATCTTCTTCAGGTCTGAACACACTTACTTTGATCATGGCGTCTGCTTTGAGGCCCTCGGCTTCGTCCCCAGACTCCTGGTCATCTGGACCTTCGTCTCCTCCGTCAAGATCCGCTCCTCCTCCTCCTCGCCGGCCCTTCTTCACAGCTTGGAGGGAATACGGCGTCAGGTGGACCTCCTTGTTATACGCCCGAGTGAAAGCCGCCTTCACCTAGTAATACAGATCCAAGTCAACTAATGAGCTAATCTGAAGTTGACTAATCTCATCGATCAACTAATGATTAATTTACAATTGGCCATTTTCTTAAAAACGTAAATTTTCTCCAGTCAAGCAGGCCAATTGATTTTCTATAACATAAAGGCCTAAATTTTCATAATATACTGAATTAAAAGAAAAACATAAAATTTTAACATTATTTTGTATTAAATACTTATTGCATTAACAGATAATTGTGGTTTTCTCACATGATTAAATTTAGACATATTAATAAAATACAACAAAACATGAACCTCTTAGACTGCTGAATAGAAAAATAAAGGCTGAAAAGAATAAAATTTGTTAAACGCTTATTAATTCCCCAACAACAGAAAGATAATCATGAAGAACTACAACCCTCAAAATCAACCTTTCTCACTGGCATAATATCTTTTCCACATTTTTTCTGTTAGATCCTCTGATTTTCTCTCATCTCATCCTCGACTTTGTAGCAGTCATTTTTGAATGAGAACTTGATGGCGCTCCGTCTTGCGGCTCGGCTGAATGAGCGCTATTAAGGTGAAACATAAGGAGCTTAATGAGTGTTTATATTTCAAAACAGAACCGCGTAAAGAGCATTTTGTGTCCCACATCGGACTCTGATTGGTCCGTTTCTCTTTCACGTTCTGGTATGGCTCCAAAATCTTTCGGTCAAGTGGCTTCATTAAGACTGACCGGCGGCGCCCTCTGTTGGATGGCGGCCAAACTACAAGACTAAAAAAGAACGGTCTAAGCAGATATTATTGGTGAACTAATGATAGAAGTAGATTAATTGTTTGTATCCCTACCTAAAAGCAGAAAAAGAACGGTCAGGATGGAAAAGCATTCAGAAACCATTTTTGAAAAATTAGAGTGAGCCTCTTCAGTCGTCCTCAGCTCACCTTGGAGTCCAGTTTGGAGTAGGGGTCGGGCTGCCCGCCCCACACACTGATCTCCATGATGCTGTCTACGTCCTCCTTAAGGAGCTGGTAGTCGTCCAGCAGCTGCACGGCCTGCGCCGCTCCGTCCGCTCCGTGCCTCTGCAGCGGATGCAGCAGCGCCTGGCGCAGGTAATGCGTGTAGTCCAGGTTCACCGCCTGTCTGCTGCTCAGGGTCCTGCAGGAGCAGAGAGCATTAAACACCCCGCCCAGGGAGCGCGATGGACGAACAAATGGAGCTTACTTTAAGCTCATGTGTGCGGTCAGCTCCTGCACGATGCGGGAATGTTTGTTGGTAGAGGAGTTCTTGCCCAGCCAGCTGGGGAAGACGGGGAACTGAGACATGTAGCCTCTCATGAGCTCGCCTGGCAACACGCTGGCAAAGATGGCCTGAAAACACAACCAGACCCAGAAGCATTCATATTGGTGCACTAAATTAATGGAAGGAGCTCAAGCTACGGCTGGACAACATGGCTGAAAAATGTATCACGATTCAAACGTTTCATATCAGTCGATATAATTGATTCGTTTTTAGTTTTAAATATCTGAAATAGTGAAATTGGTGGCGTGATTTCTCATGTTTTATCCAGTTTCCTCTCCAGAGAATTTTTTTTTCTTCTCACGCCATGCTTTTTTAAATTTTTCAGCAGTTCTGAGGCACAGTGGCGAAACCTGAAACTGCAGCTGCACAAGTTACTCAGCAAGTTGTTGCTAGGTAACCAAAGAGCGAGTCAGTAAGTCGATTCAGTTCAGGATCAGAGTTCAGTGAAATTATTAAATTATCTATCAAACATATTATATATTGATATTGATCACATATTTATCAAAATATATGTTGTTATTGATTTATTGAAATAGTGGAATTCTATATAAATATGCATGTAGAGACGCCAACACATCACACTCTGACTAAGACTTCTGCAACAGGCCTTCATCTTAGCTTTACACCGAGCGGAAATAATCTTTTATTTCACAAGCCGTTTCTGGAAATATAGTTATTATTTGATAATATTTAGATGGATGTCAAATAATTTGCTACATTAAATTAAGTTTCTAAAGAACATTTCAGCATCTGTCTCAGACTGACTCCTGCAGCTCCACCTAGAGATATTCTGTCGCAGTCTCTAAATAACAAACTCCTCCAGAGATCAGACTGATAAGTTTGATACATAAATATAATTAATTAGCTTATCAGTTACCATCAGAATATTATTATTTAATAAGGCAGTCCCTATAGTTTACAATATAACACTTGAGACGATTTGTAGACGGTCGTTACCTGAGTGGGAAGTAGGGACCAGTTCTGACTCGACCGGATCCGTCTGTCCACCAGGTCGCCGTCGGCGATGGAGTCGGCGGTCTTACTGAGCAGCACCAGGTGGGACTTCATGTCTCCGCTGTGAGGAAAGACGAAAGCAGAAACATCAGCTGGACAGCTGGACGCGAGTCTCTGCAGACCAACGCAGCGTGGGGAGTCTCGCTCACCGAGCCGCAGCCGGACGGACGTGCAGGTAGTTCTCCTGGACAAAGAGCGGCGCCAGAGAGTAGTCATGGAAGAAGAGGTCGGACTTGTCGATGAGACCCATGTGGGCCGTCTCTTCTCCCGAGGCGAACACCTTCCTGCAGACGTCGAACGGCCCCAGCTTCATGTCCTTGCGGGCGCTGGCCGCGTCGGACTTGCACCGGTCGTACGTCATCACCTTGTCTTTGGCCGACCACATGCTCAGGTTGTGAATCACCTGGAGACACGGGCGTAGTGACGAGACGGAAATATCCCAGGCCTCACAGAGCGAGACGCTTTGAGCTCCTTACCTGTCGCACGTCCTGGTTGGAGGCCAAGATGATTTCATTGAGAGCCGGAGGAGGGATCTTGATTCCCTCTTTATAAGCAAGAGACATCATGGCTCCCTGGAAAAAATGTTAATTAAATCAATAAAATGATGGAACAAGAAAGATAATACAATCACGAAAACACAAATTTCTATAATTAAGGTCATTTGTATGCATTTATTTTTTAACATTAGTGGACACGTTGCAGTGAGACGACAGAGGGAACCTTGATCTGCTCCACCCGCGGCCTCTGGAAGCGCAGGTCAAAGCAGTAATTGGCCAACGATCTGATCTTCTGGTGGTTGCGGTCGTTGCACATGCAGATGATGGGAATCTTTGAGTTTTTGATCAGGCCGATCATTTCCTACAAGAGGCACAAAGTCGCTGGTCAGAGAAAAATAATCTTAGAACAAGTAAATATCCCAACTAGTTAGATTTCCATCAGGCACACAGTAATTTTCCAAACAATCCTTATTTTTAACTTTTCCATAAACTCCAGAATCCGATTAGATCATGAGAAAGGAGCTCCAGTACCTGGATTCCTCCTCGGTCTTCATTTCCAGCCATGCCGTCCACTTCGTCCATGATGAGGACGTGCTTACTGCTCACCGTCTGAGACGTTCCTGCAGGACAGACAGAAGAGGCTCAGAAAGGTTTGAGATTTGTTGAAGAAGAGGATAAATATGAAGAGCACAGCTGGTGTAAGCTGTGGGGCAGCGTTCAGTTTTCATGTCGCAGCACTGTAACATATATATATATATATATATATATATATATATATATATATATATATATATTTGCTTTATCCACATCACACAGCTCTATTTAGACATGGAGACAGGAAATAAAGTCTTCATATTTTTCCAGCTCTATTTCCAAACTCCTCCAAACCTGGAAAATATTCCAGACTTTTCCAGGTTGTGAAGCAGCTCCTGTGAAAGGGCAACGATGCCACTTTCTGATAGCTGTACTAGCGAATTATTAGGAAACATTTGGAGCAAAATTTTCAATTTTTTTTACAAATCAGCAGCTGTTTTATAAACAAACATTGACCTTTGTAGAAGTTCTCGATGCTGGTGTTGTTGAGCGACTCCGCCACGACTTCCTTCAGGCTGTTTTTGCTGCGAGTGCAGCTGGCGTTCATCTCCACGTAGCTGAAGCCCAGCTCCTTCAACAACAAGCGAACCCACAGATTCAAACAGGAAGTGCGACCAGAGTCTGCTGGTTAGACGCCAGTGTGTGCCCTCCGACTGACCTCACAGACCAGGGCAGCTGTGGTGGTCTTCCCCACCCCTGGAGGCCCAGAGAGCAGAGCAGCTTTGTATCCTGATCCGTCATCCTTCCCTCCTCCAAATTTACCAAACCTCGATGCTGTTGAACAGAAAGCAGATCTAGAACCGACACGTTTCTGCCGGACAAGCCGGCGTGAGGTCAGCCGGTTCTTCTGCTACCTGCGGGTTTGTCCGGTCCTCCGCTGTGGTGTCTGTGCCAGTTCTGCAGCCAGCGGAGCAGCTTGTTGGCGCAGCTCTGCTCCCCCTGCTGGCCGATCACACTCTTCAGAGAACGTGGACGGTACTTGTCCACCCACAGGAGACCGGCAGCGTCCCCCTGCGGGGAAGGGGGGGAGGGTCCAGGAGCTGAGGAAGAGGAGGATGCATAAGGAAGGCCCAGCTCCCTCCGGGCCTTCTGTCCAGTTGGAGTCCTGCTGCCGCTGGCTCTGGCTCTTTGTGCCTGGCCCGTCTTTGAGGGGCTCGGGGTCTGGGGGGACCTGGAGTTCCCCTTGGAGGGGGAGATCTTCTGAGCCTTGGGGGTGACCTTTGAGGTTTCACTTGGAGGAGTTCTGGTTTTTGAGGCTTTGCACTAAAAGATGCAACAAAACATCCAAAGAAATAAAGAGAGATGGACGTCATTAGTACCATTTAAAGGTTAAAGGTTAAAGGTGAAATCTGCAGATTTGGCACAAACAGAGCAGGAGGTCACAGTGGGTGAATAACATTTTATTATGTTTTATTCTCGGTACTAATCAGTTGCAAAAATTATTTTTGTGGAGTAAAACACCACATTTTGCGAACTATTGTGCAGCTTTTGGTAAATTTCCATCAGGAGATTTTCATATTAGTTTAGCTGCTTTAAAGGGCAGTTTTATGTAAAATTGACTTTTTTGAGCTTTACATTATGTTATAATGCTATTCCTTTACTTATTTGATTGTGTTATAAAATGGGACTACGCGATTGGAAAATACATAATCCTGCCTCTTTAAGCCATATGGTAATAAAAGCCAGGCTGATATTTATTACTGCTAATGTCCCAAAGTAAAAGCCTTTATACTGTTAATTATGGAGGAGTTCTGACCTCAGCTTCTGCAGCGATCTCATACTTTGACTTCTTTCCTGGTTTGGTTCTGATCAACTCCAACAGGCCGTCCTCATCCAGGATGGTGGTGCCTAAACTCTCAGCCTAGAGAGCAAAACACACAGAGGAAAACTCGTAACTTTAACATAAATTAAACTGGAAGATTTCTGTAATTTATGCTTCATGTTCTTTGATAAATCGGAGGATTATTTTTTTTTAATAGACCATAACATCCTGTTGCTTTCAAGTACAAAAACAGGGCAACTGGAAATTATTTCACCAATTAATTTCCCCTCAGTAAATGTAAATGTAGAAAAATTAAGGGCTTGAGTTTCACAAATATTTTAGTGTGAGATTTTTATTTGTAAAAAATGTTACATGTCTTAGCAGATGTGTTACACTTCTTCCTACTCCTTAATAAAAGTTTTTAACTTTTATTTATTTTATTTTCAGTTCAACTATCAATTAACAGTAATAATAAGGCCATATAATCCCCATTTTGAATTTATTTATTATGATTTAAATTATTACTATTAATGTATTATTTTAATTAAAATGATTATCTTGATTAATTTATTATTTTTTTATTCATTGAATACAATTTATTGTTATGATTAAGATTATTATGATTGTTACTAGTAGCAGTAGCAGTTATTTTGTTCCATGTAGTAGCAGTAACCCTTTTGTTTGTTTTATGTTTCGTCTTTATTTAAATAAAATGGTCCAAATAAACCCTGATAATATGACGTAGGCTGCTGGCTGGCTGACCTTGTCCAGTTTGGACGCTCCACTGTCTCTGCCCAGCACCAGGTAGTTGGTCTTCTTGCTGACGTTTCCCGTCACTTTGCCTCCGTAACGCTCAATGAGAGCTTTGGCGTCGTCTCTCTCCATCGACTCCAGGACTCCAGTCAGCACAAACACACACCCCTCCAAACAGTTCTCTGCTCCCTAGAAAGATTTTTAATATTTTTTTAACGTGAGTAAATTTGTTTTGAAATAAAGACTGAATGAGAAGCAGCCGGTTCCTCGTTGTGGCGCTCCACCGTACCTCTGGGATTTCCTTGGATCCCAGCGCTCGTGGTCCGTCTCTGTTGAGGTAATTCCTGAACGCTAGAGTGTGCATCTTCTTCTTCTCTGCATCGTCAGGACTTGTACTTGTGCTCTGGTTGGGAAGCAGAATAAAACCTGAAATGAGTGGGTCAGAGTTCAGCCTCTTGTGTCACAGGAAGCAGCATTACCTCGGGCTTCTTAGGAGACGTTTTCAGCGCCGTTGGTGTCGTTCCTGCTTTGGGTGTGAACTTCATGTCCGAAATTGATGAAGCACGCGGCTCTTTTTTCGGAGAGATTCTGTTTTTCCTCGGTGAAGTGGGCGTTTTGCTTTTCGCGCCTTCATCCTTCGCCTCGTCCCGTTTCTTCATCATGGCCAGCTTGGAGCTGGCTCTGACGGCAGCGGGACTCTTCTGGGGCGACGGACTGATAGCGTCCTCCGGAGGAGACCGACTGGTCTTCGACGGGACGCCCACGCTGCTCTTCTTGGGGGTCGTGCTCGGACTTGGTTTTTCCTCAGAGTTTTTGCGAGCCTTGAAAAGGTACAAAAACATATTTACATCTCCTCTATAAGAAGCCAACATGCCTTTTAGTGAACACTGCAGTGCATTACTTTTTTGGGCTGTGGCTCGGTGTCCAGCATGGCCAACGTTCTGGCAAACTCCTCGTCCTCATGGACTTGCTTTTCCACCTGCTTGAAAGAAAAATAGCAAAATCATAAACAGGTTAGACTATTGTTGGACCTCAGTGCAGCATTTGACTGAGTTTTAATCTCCAATATGAAATTCATTAAATTTTGTGAAGGTAATGAGAAAGTGGGAAAACATTTAAGAGGGTTTGCAAATTGCTACAGTTCAACAAAACATATAAAGTTAGAAATTGTAAATTTGTTGGAATATATTTCTGTTGCCAGAAAAATCCCTACACTATAGCATCTAACTACTGATGGAGGTAGATGGGCTCGTAGCTGGTTAGGGAGGTGCTTAAAGAAGTCGCATCCTGAACAGGAACCTGCTCACTCTGGTTCATGTAACCAACATGCGCATGCAGCTGCAAAGAGCTGCTCTTTAATTAAAACTATGTCAGGAGAACCTAGAAAGGAAACAGAGTTTCTGACATCAACAAGCTGCATCTGATGACAATAAATTGACAAAAGATAAAACGACTTGTTTAAGTCCTGAATGTGTTTTTTTCTCCACCCCCCCACCCCACACTTTGAAAATACCCTGCAGTTGAATTAACCTCTTACCTCCATGTCCTCCTCCATCTGCAGCTGCCGGGCCAATTCCTCGTCGCTTATCAGGTCGTCTAACTCTTGAGTCGGCTGAAGGAAGACAGGAGTTTTACAAATTTAGTTTCCTGCAGAGTAATAAAATCATTAGAAAAGACATCATGGAGAATTCGAGGACAGGAAAGTTGGCTTACAGCCTTTCGTTTGGTGCTGGCTACCAGCTTCTTGTCTGAGCGGTGAATCTCTCCGCTGCCGAAGTAGTCGAGTACAGAGGTGGGAGTTTGCTTAGGCGGAGGGGGAGGGGCTAGTTTAGGGGTTGTAGGAACTTTGGGACTCTTTATCTCAGTTTTCCCCCGACTCAAAGGAGGCTTAGCAGGAGACTTGACTCGCTCTTTGGCTTTAGGACTGCAACTGTCTTCTTCTGACTTTTTATTAGAGCCGTTCTGTTTGGACTTGGAGGCCTTCAGACTCTGAAAGTTGTCACTGTCCGAATCTGCGGGTTCAAGAGACAAGCAGAGCTTTTCTTTAAAGGCCAAATACATTAGGTGGAACTGAGAATATTTTCATTTGATGGTGTCTGACCTGTTTCAGAGACGTACTGCACAGGATCCTTCTTAGGAGGCGGATCTGCTTTGCTGGTCACAGTTTTCCCTTTGGAGGATTTCTTAGCCTTCATCACTGGCTCTTCCTCGTCTGAATCTGAACAGAAACAAGAATGACATGTTTTTCATTTATCATCCAATTTTTGGAAAATGTTCCTCTCTTAAGGATGCAACTCCTAGAACTGGTCCCCCATAGCTTTATGAAAACGGTAACAAAGAAATCTGCAAAAGTTTTATTCGTCGTTTTCTCAAGGATGAACAAGGATTAAGATTAGTATTTTTCTAGCAAAAATCTAAATATGAGAGAAAATATGTTACTCTATAGCACAAACTGTAAAGTGTAATCATAAAGGCAGAAATGGAATATCAGGAAAAAGTTACACCAAGATTTTAACAAGTTACTAATTTAAAATAACTAAAATATTCCACCGTACTGCTCCTACCTTCAGCTACAATCACAAAGAGTTATAACAAAGTACCAAATATAAATCAACTAACAACATTTTGTTTCCTGCATTTTTAATAATGACAAAGGTTGGGAATTTGTTTGTTTAATTTCCTATTTTGCTGGTTTCCAACTAGAGCCTCACAATATATCAAATCAGAATCAGCATCTCTGCATCAGAGGTGATGCAGAGTTTAAAGATAAACATGCTAACGCTCAGAGGACAAATAACTGTGAGGAAAATAAGCATCAACATCTGCAGTTACATGATTTTTGAGCAGTTCTGGTGATTCAAACCAAATACTTCTATCAAAGAACCGTTAGCTAATTTTATTTTTTGAGGAGTTAAATTTAAGAGACAAAAGTAAAAGTGGTCAAACAAAGAAAAACCTGAAATTGGTATTGGCAGGAAATAGCCTAAGTAGTGCATCTGTAGACTATTAGTCTATATGTTCATTTATGATATAAATGATTAAAATATTTCGCATACCCGATTCTATAACTTGGCGTTTCTTTCTTTTCTTCTCGCTGCTTTTGTGTTGCTCTTCATTTTTGGAGCTTTTGGCCTGAATAACAAGAATAAAAATATTGTGTAATGAAGAGGGAAAACAGGATTTTCCGTCATTTTACATGGTGGGGGATAATATCTTCTTGCCTTAGAGCCCTCCTTCTTCTTCTTTTTCACATCTTCTTCTGAGGAACTCTTCTTTTTCTTCTTCTCGTCTGGTTTTCGGTCTACATTTGGCGCAGGCTTACCTGATACCGGTCCAAAGAACCGCCTGATGTCCTACACACAAACACAGTATTTAGTGATGCAGATTGAAACACAGCGGAGTTGTAAACTTTTAATAGCTTCACTAGATCGCTGTGATTGTAAACACAAGACTCTGATGCAGAGACTACAGTGAAAAGAGGCTGGAGGATTAATTGGTGAGCTCAGGCGCTCAATTTCAGTAGCTTTCACTTTCTGACTAAGATCCTGCACATAAACGCATCATTTTTTCTAAACAAAACAAAAGCACCAACATGTCAACATTTAAACAGCTTTATCCTTATTTTTAGTGTAAAATAAATTGACGCGGTTTAGCTGCAGCTAAACCCGAGATCAGCTTTATCCACATGACTTCGCAGGTATTTTTCGCCTTGTGGAGAAACTTCGGGAGTTTGTGCAGCTCCAGGCCTGAGCGAGCAGACTTCAACTGTTACCTACCATGCTGGACATGCTGCTCTCGCACCCTGGTCGCTGGTTTGGTGCAGAAAGGTCAGAAAATCTTTCAGCTGTTGGCGCGAAGCACTGTGGTCGCCAGGAGGTGACGCACCGATACAGGATAGACGTGCGTCAGCACGTCATCAGACGTACAGAGTTTATTTAGGAATTCTAAAACAAAACAAACCGTGCAGTCATAATAATAAAAAACCCGCCATGGTTTAAATTTAAATCACATTAACTGATATTGCTGCTGCGGTTTGACAGAGTTTTCACTCACACGAAATATGTTAAAATGACCACCATATTGTAATGTGCAGCATCTTCCCAGTTAAAAATTTCAACAGAAAGAAAGAAAGTTGGTTTTGCTTCAGTTCCTTGCAGACCCAGGGCTCTTCTTCAGTCTGCTACATTGCAATACAAAAACGCATCAATTTCTCTTTGCCACTTTTTCTAAAAACTTTTGCAATTTATTCATTTTTGTGCCTTAAGATCTTTAACATCCGTACTGATCAAAATTCTTCCATGTGTTTCTGACCGGTTCTTTACAAGAACCTTGAATAATTTGAGTTACATTTAATTTCCCTTTGACATCAATAAAATATTTTTTAATTGACCTCGACGGCATATTATGCGGGGTTTAAGATCTGAGGAAGCTGATCAGTGTCAGTAAAACCATCAGGTTCAAAACAAATCGAAAGCAAACATATTATCACACCCTCAGATATGTACTATATTAACATATTTGAAATATTGGGCTACAAATAGATGCTGAAGTGCATCTGTTGATTTACTAGATCAGCTCTTAGATTTAGACAATTTAAATTACCATTACTTGGTCCACTTAACAGCATTTTACCTTCATTGCACCTCTTGCAATAGTCCAAATATATATATATTTTTTTTTTGCAGAAAGACTGGAGAGCACCATTAGGCCTTAAAAACTCGATTTTCAAAAAAATATGTTTCATTACGTTTTTTCATTTATAAAATATTAAATATATCATTGTATTACGTGTATTACAATTGCTGGTATTTTGAGATCAACTTTAATGGGATATTCTGAACAGCAGAGGGGTCACCATTTCTTCAAAAACATGTGCAGCAAACACCCTTAACTGCCTGTCAGCCAATCATGTACGATTCTTGAACAGCAGTCAGGAGCCGTGCAAAACCATTGAGAGGGTTACAAATGGCCCGGGAACCACACTTTAAACACCTGGCAGTGGCACTGATCTGTCTTGATTTTCACAATTCCTCTAATCCGGTCTTTCAAATCTTTTTGAGGAACTGTAAACATATAAATATATCATTTCTTGACTCCACACCCTTTTATTCATGTTTATCCTTATTGTAGCTGAATAAAAACAGAAAACAAATATATAAAGATGTTTGCTTTATTGGTCATAACAGGAAAAGTGAATATTTTATTCAACATCTTGCTCCACCACGGTGGTTTTCTCGCTGACATAAATGCCGTCCAGGAACTTTCTGATGTCCTTCTTTCTGACGGTGGTGGCCTGCTGGATCAACGCCGCTGCAGTGAAACAGGAGAGCAGCAAATCAGAGCAGAAACTTACTTTAAAACATGATGGGAAGAATACCAGTACATGCTTGTTTCTCAGAGCCTGGTCTGAAGAATGAAAGCAAAGATTTAATCATGAAAAGGAAAAGTGACGCACAAAGCAGGGAAGATTTAGAGTCAAGCATTCAATGATGCAAAGCATGCGCAGACAGGTAATAAAAAAAACAAGGTGAAAATACAGGTAAACATCCCGTTAAATAGTTTGACAAGAGAAAAGTTGCTTTAAAATTGAGAAATAAAGGTAACTTTTAAGTGCAAGCTTAGAATTGAAATAGTACCAAATCTATTCATTTGTGCTCTTGATGTGCCAGGAGCATTTTGTTAAAATTTTTATATTTTATGAAAAAACTCAGCCCTAAGTTTGCCTGGAGTTTTATGCTGGGTTTCGTCAACATGTCACATATCAAGAGAATGACTTCAAATAGACAATATAGCTGGATAGACTCCTGAATTTTATGATTACTGGCGTTTGACAAGTTTAAGGTAGGAAGCATGCAACAGATAAATGTGCAGCAGAAAGAAAAGCTCCAGGAAAACAAACAAGACGGGTAGAAAAAGCAAGAAGCTCCCATGCAGGACAGACCGACGGCATCATCTAACCTCTACACCAGCAGATGTTTTCTCTACTGGTCTGCTTCCACTACTGTTCCCTTCTCAGACACGTAAATGCCGTCCAAGAACTTTCTGATATCCTTGTTTTTGACTGTGGTGGCCTGCTGGATCAGAGCAGCTGGAACAGAGGAGGAGCATCACATCACAACACGATCACTTCTGCCCAAACATTTCTGATGCCTTTTGAACATCTGCAAAAAGAAACTAAACCAACACGTCACACAAACAAGCTGAACTTCATCAGACCTTTTGGTGGCAGGAGAGAGCGACCCGACGACGCATTACAGCCATCAACAGAACTTCTTACTGCAGTTTATTTCATCTTGATGGACAGAACGGCTCTGAACAGTTTGATGACGTTAATGAGACACACCTGAGTTAGACACCAGCTCGATGTCGTTTCCCTCCAGGACCAGCTCATCCTTCTGGGCTGCTGACAGCGCACAGTTAACTCCTGGAAGCAAAAGGGAAGATCATTTTTAATATGTTACCATAAAACCAGATTTCATTTATTTTTTGTACTATATTATAATTCAATAAGAATTCTAATGGTAGGTGACAAAATCAGTACTGAAGAAATGATATTTTCCTCATTTCATATTAGCTTTGATCGAACAATTGGCTCTGCGGATATTATGGTTTAAAAACCAAATATAAAAATATTCATAACTTAATGTTTATATACAGTCATTCTATCAGAATGAGGCTTTAGGACAAACATTTTAATGAGGCAATAAAAAAAGAGAGCGCTAAGATGTCAAAGACCTTGTTTGAGAGTTCATAATGTATTGCTACATTAATACATTACTATATTTCATAATTATAAATGAAAGGTAACTGTCTTATGAAAGTGCAAGAGCTTCAGTCCTGTAAAGATTCAACAATTTGCTGATCTGAGGTTAACATGAAAGTTCAATCTTTAGCATTTTCTTTAGCATTTTCTGCCAATAAAAGAGCAAATGTTTGGTTAATATTACCAAAGCATTTAGTAATAAAGGATTGGGCGATACAGATTAAGAATAAAATCTCAGTTTTTTATGTCAATTTCAGTTTCCAATTTTAAACCAATATTTCCCACTCAAATTTTTAATAAACAACAAAAAAAGACATAAAATATGTAATATTTGGCATTTACTTCAATAACTAAAAGAAAAAAGAAGTTTTAAAATATGCTTGGTAGATTGTGGGTGAGCTAACATCATTATGGAAACCCAAGCAGCAGATTTGTGGGATTAAAATTTTTTTCTTTTAAATCTGAATTGTCCAAAAATTAAAGCTTCAAAAACAGAAAACTTGATAAAATCAGTCAATTTATTGCTCAGCTCTGGTTAAAGTAACCATGTTTGGATTTTAAAGCTGTGTAGAAGAAAACTGAATAAGCAGTAATACTTTGGTTTTCTCAACAAAAAAAGGGAGAAAAACAATCAAAACTGCCCAACACTGTTTTGTTAGTTTACATTTACCACCAGTCTATTTAACCCACTGAATGTGATCATTTTGCATTTAAACATCCCTGCCTTACAAAAAATCTGGCCAACAACCATTTCCATCCTTTCCACTAAGTGGAAAGGACTGTGACTTTTCCAAGCTGACAGGAAGTGAACATCTCAGATTTTCACATGCTCCAGAGTCTCCACAGTGTGAAGCCGACTCACCAGGCCTCATCCTGACACGGCGGATGTACTTCTCTCCCAGAAAGTTTCTGATTTCCACCAGAGACCCACTCTCCTGAATGACCACGTTGATGGGGAAATGGGCGTACACGGAGCGCATTTTATACCGGAAACCCTGCAGCAGACAACAGGAGCAAAGTCAACAATCAAACAGAGTTACGTTGTTAATTTAGAACAAAGGCAGCCCAATATTCATTTGACTGAAGCAACTCCCAGAAGGTGAACCTCACCAGAGTGACACCCTTGATCATGTTCTGGACGTGGCTGCAGATGGTGCGCACCGTGGCCAGCTCCTTCCTGTTTCCCCACCATTTCTCCACACGAAGCTAAACAACACAGCACAGGGATCAGTTTTATACAGCCTCGCATGTTAAATTACAGTTAAAAATGCTCAAATGGTTGATTACTTGACAATAAGGGGGTACAACCAAACAAAAAAGTCAAGTTAACATCATGCTCAACATTACTTTTTATCTTGTAATTGAAGCAGGGATGCACCCCAGCCTTAGCTCCATTGCTAGTGGTTAAACTTTCTATGAATATACTCATGCAACACTATTTCTGTAACAGATTGTCAGTCATAGCTACCTTCTTCTGTTTCTTGCCCAGCAGACTGAGCTCCAGGTTGATGTGGTTGAACTCCCTGGTGAGTTTACCACGGGGCCCTTTGACAATCACTGTCCGCCCCTTTAACCTGACTTCCACTGGCAAACAAAACAAAAGTCAGTTTAAAAGCATTACAACATATTTATTCATGTTCATCGGTGCAGCATCAGCAGCTTCTTACCACTGTCAGGCAGGTCGACAGTCTGGCTGCTGAGAATGGTCTTCATTCTACACACACGAACAAAACAAGAGTTATATTTGAATCTTGTTTCAGCACTTTAACTTAACACTCAATAACTTAGGCATCTGCAAAGCACGGAATGTATGTAAATGTTCTGATAGGTGTAATATTAGCATGTGGGATTTAAGCTAGAATCCAGCCAGTCTGGATTTAGCCACACTGACTGAGCTAATGCTAACACAGAGCTACGCTGTTCCACATACCATAGTTCTAATAAAAAAAGACAATTTTCACTCCAGAACAGTCACACAAACTACCAGTTGTTCAAACCCCTCTTGTAACCGAAACAGTTTAATCAGACGTCGCCATTAATACAAACAGACCCGTCAGGCCGCAGACGGATAAACTGTGGACAAACTATTATAATTTCTCCACAGAAACTAAAAACAGAACAAAAATATAGTCTATATTGTGAAATTTAACACCCTCGGTGTCTTGATGTAAAAAATAAATAGAAACGTGTGTAAATAGACTCAGATGGAGATAGATGAAAACTCCGAAACAATTTCACAGCTATCCTCACCTCGCCGGTAGCAAAGGAAAGGAGGACGGAAGGGCGTCATGACGCAATTGTAGGAACCCCTCAGCAGCCGTTATAATCAATTATCGAACTCTGTAATTTGGCGTCTGGAGACTCAAACTGTGACTGAAAAGTATATTTTGGGATGAAGTAGAAACAACAGGGTGTATTTTTTGGAATATAAATTTGCGAGAGTCTTTTATGAAAATCTACTGGCTTTATTTACAAACCTTAAAATAATGAAAGCCCTATTTACATTTTCACAGTAAAACTTTCAAAGTTAAATTTTCACTATAGCAGTGTTTTCTGTATGTGGATTGCTTAGATTTAAAAAATTAGCAAAGAAAATAGAAACAGATTTTAAATCTGGAAAATATAAGAAAACGCTTAAAGTGAGCAAAATTACACACAATACTCGCGCTGTAAACTGGAAATGGGAATGCTTTCCACGAATAGCTAAAATCCAATTTGGTTAATGTTTTTAGTTGAGTCGAAGTTAAATAATTCAGATACGACTCAGATGTACTAAAACTAAATACGTGCTGCTATGGCTAGCAAAATCACTTAAATTGACAAAAGAATTTTATTATTATTATTATTATTATTATTATTATTATTATTATTATTATTATTATTATTATTATTATTATTATTATTATTATTATTATTATTAAAATGCATAATCTTTAATAATTTATGGTACTGTTTTTATGAAAACCTGGTCATATTTCCCAGTCGGTTTTCGTTTCATGAATGCAGCATAAGACAGAAGCAGCTGCTTGTCGAGGTTGGATCGTTTCTAGGGATTTTACTGTCATGGCGTTATTAAAACAGAGTTGCTGTGTGACGCGTCGCTTTTCCACAAACTACTTAAGGTTAAGTCCCAGATCGATCTTACACGTGAGTGTCTGAGGAAACCTGAATATGTGAAAATTATTTCAACTGCTTTCTGTCTGCTAAGTTAACATTCAGAATCGGGGTCAGTGGGTCTGGAGCTAACATTAGCTAGCAGTCTTTATTTTGTAACTCCACTGCTCTGCTGTACTGCTGACAGCTTATTTATATCAAAACAGACTCTGTCTGTGGATCCTTAAACTTTTTTTCTGGAGAATAATTGATGTATGACTAATTGTGAACTGACCGGAGTGACTTCTGGTTACAGGTGTACACAAGCTGTCTGAACACTTCACCCAAGTCCTCTGCAGACACAGAGGACAGGAAGAAAGATATTCAGAGCCAGGACGGCCCCGGGCTGCAGGACTTTATATCTGGGGAACTCTCTGAGAAAAGCAAGTGGGCAGAGTACAGAGGCAACCTGAAGAGACAGAAGGGGGAGAGGTACAGTGTTTAAAAACAACCATGAACTTTTTCCACATTCGGTGGTGTTACAACAACATGCTGGTATTTTATTGAGATTTTATGCAATGGACAAAAGCAACTGGCTCATTAATGAAAAGCAGAAAGAAATGACATACAGTTTAATTGCTTAGATATATATGCATGAAATTGATCATTTTGACAAATTAAAGTTTATCAGACACATGTAAGTGAAATGATCGTTATGTCTGTTCTCTGCTGTTAGGCTGAGGCTTCCTCCATGGCTGAAGACAGAGATCCCTATTGGAAAGAACTACAACAGGCTGAAGAACACACTGAGAGATCTCAACCTGCACACGGTCAGCAGCAGACTACCCACATGCTTCGACTTTAGAATTAAGCCAAAGCATAAAACGTAGCTGGGAAGCTTGTTAAAAATGTCTTCACAAGGATGCATCTGATTAATGTCACAGTTCAAATTCTGCCAAGATAGGAAACTGTGTGCAATATTTTTATCCAACCTTTTACTGAAACTATTAGATTTACACAGCAAAGACAGGCTTAAATAATCCTGTGTTGGTTCTTCTTTTGGAACAGTGTCTGTATGTGTTTTCTCAGGTATGTGAGGAGGCCAGGTGTCCAAACATTGGAGAATGTTGGGGTGGAGGAGAATATGCCACCGCTACCGCCACCATCATGGTGAGCCTCCACCGTCATGTTAAAATGAAGGACGTTAACTTTTCTTTTTAATATCTGAAGATACTTATTATTATGAATGTATTAATCCATACTTTAAGGTACCTCTCAAATACTTTAAAATGGAGCAGGCTGCTCTTTTGAAGACTTTAACAACTCCTGCCACAGAGTGTTTGATCAGAAATGACCTGTATAGTAATTTATGAGCTCAATAAAGTTTCCCCCACAAGGACTTTCTCCATATGTTAGTCATTTGAAGCTCAGAACTCTTCAGCAATTAAAACAGCTGAATTCAGCAAAGTTAACCTTTCTTACATTGATGGAGAATCTGTTATTGATGTTCCATTTCAGGTGTCTATTCCTTTTTCACTGACACATAGATAATTTTTCTTTCTGTCTTTCTTCTGGTAGCTAATGGGAGACACATGCACCCGAGGGTGCAGGTTCTGCTCAGTGAAGACGGCCCGTCAGCCGCCTCCTCTGGACCCAGATGAGCCTTACAACACAGCCAAGGCCATCGCAGCCTGGGGGCTGGACTATGTGGTTCTGACATCTGTTGACAGAGATGGTAAAGTTTCTTCCCTCAGTGTGTCTGCACCACACCTGGTGCTGAACCTTTACTGGTCCTCACATCTATTAACTCCTTACATTTTCTGACTTAAACATCCACTTTTATCTATTCTTTTAAGCCCATTTGTAGAGTATATTTGGAAAAGCTTTCAGGAAAGTTACAGCAGAATTTTCTGCAGTAATTGGGCTTTGAGTACAGAACCTGGAAAAAAAAACACAGATTGATGGATGGATGGAATTTTAGACTTTAATTAGTAATATCTTTTCCCTATACTTCTACAGACCATAAAATACATAAGTCTCATATAC
The DNA here is from genome assembly GCF_019740435.1 of Gambusia affinis. Lineage (NCBI taxonomy): Eukaryota > Metazoa > Chordata > Actinopteri > Cyprinodontiformes > Poeciliidae > Gambusia > Gambusia affinis. Next base: position 8,548,525 of record NC_057871.1, on the reverse strand, counting down.
AATACAATTTAAATGTCTACAAATTTGCTAAACAATGTGCTTTTGAATGATCAATCGGTTTTATTCCCGCTGTTTATTTGCAGATATCGCTGATGGAGGAGCAGAACACTTTGCTAAAACAGTTATTAGCCTGAAGGGGAGGTAGATTATTTTATTTTTTATTTTTTTAGATTTGTTTCAGATGTATTTGCCATTAGATCTTTTTAAATGTATTTCATTTCATGAGTGCAAAGTTGACAAGCAAGCGCTTTCGTCTTTTTCATGCAGAAACCCTCACATCCTGGTCGAATGCCTGACCCCTGATTTCCGTGGCGACCTGTCAGCGGTGGAGAAGATTGCCCTGTCAGGGCTAGACGTTTACGCTCACAATGTGGAGACGGTGCGAGAGCTGCAACGGTATGCACACTGTATACTTCTGTAATTTACCATTTCATAATACTAATAAACTTGTGGGTATTATCACAAAAAGAAATAGTTGATTAGAGGATAATCAAACAGTTTGTTGAGATTTAATATGAGCTACATGAATTTATATTTTTTTATATCAATCTGAAACACCAATATTACAATAAATCACTCTGCCTGTTAGGCATGTCAAAACAACAAATTTTGCTGGATGATAAATTGGCCCTCTGATTATTGCAATAACTGGTAATATTGTTGTTTTGAGACCATTTTCAAGTAATAATGATAAATGACAATAAAGTTAAATTTTTGTAAAGAACACCTCACACTGGAACTGGAAGATATTTTAAATATCCGAAATAAAACACAACAACCAAAAATAAAAACCAAAGACTTAAATAAAACGGACTAAAATGCCTCTGTAAACAAAATTGCTCTTCAAAATATTTTTACCATCAGAATGTAAATGATCAAGCTCATTTTATACAATATGTCAGGCTTACTGTCCTTACTGTTCTTTTGTTTGAGTCGATAACATAATTACAATGAAATGGAAGACAACAGAAACGTCTTGATTGCATTAAATTCAGACCTCTGCTAGCTAAAACAGCCTGACCACCAGGTGGCGCCAGATTCATTCCTCAGCCTGAAACATTTCTCCACCACCCGCTCCAGGTATGTTCGGGACCCCAGAGCGAACTTCGACCAATCCCTGACTGTCCTGAAACACGCCAAGCAGGTCAAACCCGGCGTCCTCACTAAGACCTCTATCATGCTGGGACTGGGCGAGAGCGACCAGCAGATAGTCAACACTCTGACCGGTCTGTGGCAGCTGCAGATAAACACACACAGGTCTGTGTAAGCGCTTGTCTGACTGCTGCTGTGGTGACGTTGCAGAGCTGAGAGAGGCAGGAGTGGACTGTCTAACCCTCGGTCAGTACATGCAGCCCACAAAGCGCCACCTAAAGGTGAGTCCTCCGCACTGCAGAGGGAGTCTGGTCAGATTTATTGTTTGCACATGGATGCATAATTATGAGGACGTGTGATCGGGTTTAGGTGGAGGAATACATCCCCCCTGAAAAGTTTGCTTACTGGGAGAAAGTCGGGAACGAGATGGGGTTTGTGTACACAGCCAGCGGACCACTGGTTCGATCCTCCTACAAAGCAGGTGAGCTGAATTATTAATGCTGCAAAAATATGAAGGAAAATTAACTTAAGTGCAGAATTGTTCAGATTAGATTTCTTTGAGAATAAAATTGTAAGTGGTAGATCTCTCTGCATGGTTCTGGCTGCTTGTAACATCATTTAAAAAAACAAGTGAAGTCTGTTTTTTTGTGCATGTTTTCCTTTTGTGTGCTGTTATTTGAGATTTAATTGTCTGGAGGTTCAGTTTCGCTGAGATCTTAGATCAGACCAGCTTGTTTTTGTTCCCAGAGAGCTGCAATATGAGCAGCATTCAGCGTATCTTCAGAGGACCTGGAGTAAAGTCTGGTTGTGCAACAAAACAGCTTATCAACAGTTGTTTTTACAACTAATAATACAGTATACTTTGCGTTGTAAAATGTTCGCACCACTTGGACTTTTTTACAGTTTGTCTCACTATAGTACCAAACTTTAAAGTAGCATACTGTATTGACATTTTTTATTTGAAAAACACAAAGTAGTGCTTAATTTCTAAGTGAAAGAAAAAGAACATTTAGAAAATGTTGGCCATCATTTATATTTAGCTTCTTTTACTCTGACATCTAAATTAGATTCAGCGGTAGAAAAACGAACACTGCACATCTACCTTCTGCTTCACTGCTATAAAACTAAAGTTTGTCTAGAGCTTCAAAATATCTTATAAATATGGACTGAAATACTTTTATTTTGAAAAGACACAATTTAATTAAAAAATAATTTCTATTTTCAGATTTTAGAACAAAATAAATCAAATGTTTACAGAGGGAATAAGTGTTTTGTAGAGCATTGTAAGTCCTTTCCATAAATATGAAAAATAAAAAATATATAAAAATTATTATAGTAAATTGTATTTTAAAAGCCTTGTTGCATCGGTGTGTTCCTAAAGTAGATATTCTCTCCCTTTTATTACAGAAAAACAGTAAAAACCACCACTTCCTATTCCGTTTATAATTACACGATACTTCTTACAGTGTGTGGTTTTATAAGAGCCACATGTGGCTCTGGAGCTGCAGGTTACAGACTCTTGCCTTAGAGTAAAGATTAAGAACCGAGTTAATCTCCTTGGCTAACCTTTAGTCATTTGAAGCTCAGAGGAGGTTTGGGGGAAATGAGCCTCCATATCTGAACAGTTCAAGTAATAAAGCAGAAAATTAAAAACTATTTTTCCTCCTAACAGGTGAATTCTTCTTGAAGAATCTGCTGAAGAACAGAAAAGCAGAAATCACAACAGAACAAGAAGCTTCTTGAAGTAGCTCATGCTTTTTTTTTTTTTTCCTCTCCTAATGGCACTAACAGTCTGTAACAGATCAGAATGATCCATTGTTTTCAGCAGGAAATTCACTCATTAGAACCAAGAAAAACAGAGACCAGGAGGCGTTCAACTTTAGCTGACTTGTGAACTAAAACTTGCATCAAAAAGAGTTTTTTTTTGTTAGGACACTAGTTTTTCCGTCTCCACCTGTAGCTGCCCTGAAGGACTGCCTTTTGTTAAAACGATCGGAGAACTAGATGAGACTCGTAGCCAGCTGGGAGCAGAAGCTGCACAGCATAGGGAGTTAAAGCTCTTTAACAGGAAGTCCTGTTTTCTGCTTTCTGTACACTGAAATAAAGTAATGTGTGAAACAAACGTCTTTTATATCAAGTAGACAGTCCTGATACATTGGTATCAGAGGGAGCTCAGAAATGAGATTTAAAAAGACAGATTTATTGCAGAAAAGTATAGCTATATGTAAAGATTTAGATTACAAGTTTTCAGTACAAATTATAGACTCACATTTTATTGCATTGGCCCTTCAGGTGAACATCCTGACACGGAAGATTAACATACAGCAACATGATTTATAAAAATAGTTGTTTTTTTAAAAAAGATTATATAAAACTTTGCATTTAAGGACAGTACTTCATTATATAGTAAATTATATAAGAAAGGATTTGTGTTTATAGTGTTTATATAAAAAAACCAGGTCAACTGATGTGTGTCTGTGTGAAATACTGTTCTGGGTGTGATCTAACGTTATCGTTGCACATGGAATGATTTAATATAAAAAATATTTGATTTGTAGCCACTTTCAGTCGTCTGTCCAGGTAGCAGAGAAGCTGCAGGCCTGCTGTGTGGCCAGCAGGTGGCAGGATGCCACTCAGGCCCCTCTGCTGTTGAAATGAAAAGGTGGGAGGAAGGAAAGTTGCCTGCTGCTGGGGGGAGAATCCGGCTTTAGGCTTTTGCCTTCTTAGTTGGAGGCTCAGTAGAGGCGGTGCGAGACCCAACGATTGCAGGGGTATAAGGGATTCGAGCAGAAGTCACTTTCTTTCCAATGGTCTCGATCTGCAACCAGAGAGGTGAAGTTAGCCGTTTGTCTGCAGAACCTTTGTACCTTAAAGTTTCTCCTAATCGCACGAACAGTCTGTAACCCATTACAATGATCCATTGTTTTCATCAGGAAATTCATTCATTAGAATCAAGAAAAACAGACCAGGAGGTGCAGAACGATACAAGGTCTTTAGTTTGTTTATAAATAAAAATTTTAGGGTATGTCTCCAATATTGGGACAGACGCATAATCAATATCAATACAAAATATGTCTAATAGAATATGAAAGAATATTCAATCATTTCAACCAACTCCGATCCAGAACCACACAGCATTCTGGGGGATGTAGGCAGAGGAAAGACTAGCAGCTCAACCTCTCACAGCCAGCTAAGCAAGGTGGGTGGGATCAACTGACTCATTCTTTGGTTACCAAGCAACTCACTCATGCTTTGGTTACCTAGCAACAGCCTGATGAGTAACTTGCAGCAGCAGTTTTATGTAACTGCTTCAAAATAAAAATAAAAAATTGCGCAAAAAGTAAAAATAAGTCCATCAGCTCAAAGGAGACTGGATTAAAACAGGAAACTGTGACGCGAGTTCGGCAGTACTCGCGTCACAGTTTTCTGTTTTAATCCAGTCTCGGCAGTATTTCAGATATTTAAAACAAAAACTAATCAACAATTATTGACATAGCGTATCGCCCAATCCAAGACTGAAAACTGCAAAAAACACATACTTCTGACTTTTATTTTAAAAAATAAGGAATAAAACCACCAATCAATTTTCAATCTACTTCAAAAATAGGTTCAACATTTTTAAGGTCTTCCAAGTGGAGTCCAATGAAAATAACGTGACAAATACGCAGAGCATGTCCGCTCACCTGAAAGCCGATGCTCTGCAGCTCGGCGTGGAGGTGGTCAAGGACTCTGCGACCGTCGAATATGAATGCCGGCTTCAGCATCTTCTTGTAAATCTTCTCATAATCCAGTTCCTGTAAAGGCGTCAAAACGACATCATGAAATCCCAAGTGCACGGTTGCTAAGGAAGAAGAAATGTGTAAGAAGTGTAAGTATGATCGTGACCCTAAACATGTCCCACTCTGTGCAGATGACCAATGCATGAGCACTCTGGCAGGCCTCATAAGGATCTGACGTTATAGTCACCAGCTCAGACACTGAGAAAAGAAACAAAAAGAGGGATTTATTATGTTTCACCATCACAAAACTAAATCACGACTTCAGAAAACAGAAATATTTATCCTTATTAATTCATTATTAAACAGTAGAGCCACGATGTTTCAGTTTTCACTGTAAATATCTTAAATAACATGATCCATCATTACATCTCACAGAGTTCATACACTTTTCCCACAATAAAATTCAAGCATTTTTTGATTTCAAAGTTAAGTTTTCAAACTTTTCCAGCACCAGACTTTCACAATAAAAACTAAAATTTGTATTATTATTAATTTATTGTGATAATATTCTAAGAAAGTAGACTAAAATAACAAAATTTGATGTGTTGAAAATGTTCTCACACTCTAAAGACCTGATTGGTCAGAGAACAAAACAAACTCAATTAAAAACATCCCCCAGTTTCAATAACTAATATTTAAAATCAAAACTACTTTTATTTCAATCAAACAGATCAATAACTCATTATGAATAATGAATATTCATTACATTAAACAAATTGTGTTAAGGCAAATAACCTACTTGCTACCTGCTCATAAATAATCACTTTCTATAAGGAGTTTTTTTTCCCCTAAAAGTTTATTACAACTTTGTTACAAAACACCAATTTGAATATCAAACACTTTCAAGGACTTTATGCAGAAATCAAGCACTTTCCGAACCTTGAAAGCACCTTTTTGAAATTCAAGCATTTCAAGCACCCATATGAACCCTGAACACAAAGAAAAGTTTAAAACTACCAATTTGAGGAGCTTTATAAAGCTTTCAATGGGAAGCAGAAACAACTAAATTAACCTGAAAGGTGATTCTAGAACAGTCATTCATATTCATTCAACCCGTGTGTCAATTTAAAATGCCTTTCCCAAACATTGATCATGATTTCAAATTCAACAAACAAAGCTAAAGATCCAAGTGTCTCAAAGGACGAGATCTCAACAGGGCTACTCAAGTTGAGTGTTTATTAATCGTTAACAGTAAATCACACACAGTGCTGCAGGTCCAACAAAGCAATGAACTCTCACTCACTCTCTCTCTCTCGCTCGCTCGCTCACTCACCTCTTTCTGGGTTGTCCTCTGAGATGCTGGGCTGGGACAGGTCATAAATGATTTGCTGTTTAAGAACCTTGGGGTCATAGATAAACAGCTTGGCCCCCTCATCCATCAGATACTTTGATATGTAGATGCTGGATGACTCTCTGGAGTTGTAATACACACACAAACACGTCAACAGTGGTTAGGGGTGAAGTTCACTGCAGTGAGCTTTGGCAAGCTGCCAAGTGGAGAAAAAGTATCAGCACTGACTGGGCATGCTAACAGCAATGAATGAAAGCTTTAGGCTTTCTCTGCTGTGCCTGGGTCAAGTTCACACTTGCAAAACAAGTCAAGCCAGTTGATAAACTCAAGAAAACGAGAAGAGACTGACCTGGTGTCACCTGTGTCTTTTTTGAAAGAGAACCCCAGCAGAGCGATCTTTTTGCCGGTGACGGTGTTGAAGAGGCAGTCGATGATCCGACAAGCAAATCGTCGTCTTTGGTACTCATTCATGTCTATCACCTGAGAGGAATCGTGTTCAGAATAATAAAGACGAAACAAATGCAGAGAACTAGACCCTCCGTTTATAGAGGTGCATTTCCCACCTGCTGCCAGTAGGACGCCACCTCTGGGAGATTGAGGGCCTCGCACAGATACACCAGGTTGAGCACATCTTTCTGGAAGCAGCTCCCACCAAAACCTGAACAGGGCATCAACGAATGCTTGTGGATTAAAAATAAATACCACCTTCTAAAGCTGCAGCATTTACTGTTTGGGATAATCCTCCAGCATTTTCTGTTCCAAACATGTTGTGAAGGGATTTCCAGAAATATTCCAGAGCCTTCTCTCCATAAGGAAAGTAGAGCTCTGTTGACCTGCACTGCAAAAAACACAATCTTACCAAGTATTTTTAGTCTAATTTCTGATGCAAATATCTCAGTACACTTGAATTAACAAAACTATCTTACAACAACATTTTTGAGTTCATAATTATTTAATATTGATGAAAAATTGCTAATGCCACTTGCAGATTGTTTCACTTATATCTTTATAAGTGAAATGATTTGCCATAGGAACTAGTTAAAACAAGATCCTATATCTCGCTGAAAATCTACATGCAAGTTAGTTTTGATTTATTTCAAGTGTACAAAGATATTTGAGAAGATTTTGTGTTTTTGCAGTCTGAACAGTGCCTTCCTGTTACTCAGCCTCAGGATTGTCCTGCTTCACAGACACACACGTTGCGTCTTAAAAGGTTTTGCTGCGATTCTTACCAACGCTGGCTTTGAGGAACTTGCTGCCAATCCTCTGGTCCATTCCGATGGCCTTGGCCACTTCCTCCACGTCGGCTCCTGTGGCCTCACACAGAGCACTGATGCTGTTGATGCTGCTGATTCTCTGGGCCAGGAAAGCATTGGCTGCCTTCAAATCCAAAACACAACCAGACGTTTCTTTAAACATTCAGCCAAAAAATTAAAACATTTTTATTCCTTGTCATTGCAAAAAAAAAAAAAAAAAAAAGTAGGAATTGCAACTTTGGATGTCCCTTATTTTTCATTTATCCAAATTATTTGACTTTCGATAGAGTATTGCAGTACATCAAAAAATTCTAGTCGGTACGGTAATATCAATGCGTGCAGGGTCACAATTGCAACGGAGTGTTTTCAATATTTGAAGAGCCATGGATTCACGTTCTGCATGCCGACAAAATGCTGGACATCATGAATGAATTTTCACTGATGTGGATCTTAGATTCAGAGATGCTGAAGTGTGAGGGAAAAGTAGGTTTATTGCAACTCATTTTAATCTCGCAATATTCAACGATGATGTCGCAATTCAGTATTTTCCTAATAGACTTAAGAAATTGAGGGTTTCTTGAGCTTCACATAATCAAATGAGAATTTTTTTTCACCTCTGACGTCAAAGTGTTGACTTTGGCTAAAAACAGAATTTGAAAACATTTTGGTGACAAAGTTACTGTGAAAATGGGTTTTTGTTTATTGCTGTCAAAGATGAAGGACTTCGAAATAAATACGACCAAATTCATGAAAACTTTTTTTTTGGCTTAGATTGAAGGTTTAATAAAATAACATTTAAGAAATTACTAGAGCTTTTCTAATTACAAAAGTCATTAATTTACTGTAAATCATAAGTAGAAAGTATTTTTTGTTGCACTACAAATAGGTTTGCATTTGTAGCACATCTGTACTAAAATCTGATTTAGGACTGGAATTGGTTTGAATGGACTAGATTGATCTGAACTGAATTAGACCAGCTTCTGTTGTAAAGTGCATTGAGATTACATTTGCAGTAATTTAGCGCTAGAAAGTAAACATGAAATGTACTGAACACAATTTCTGAGTAAATGGTTTTGGGATAAACCACCAGTATCCATGTATTCTCTATATGGTCCACTCACCAGTTTGGAGAGCTCAGACGACCAGGTGTTGGTAGTGATGATTCTGGATTTGGGCACCCAGTGTTCATACACAGCACAAAGCGCTCTGATCGCCCTCTGACCCTCCGGCGTCTCGTCCCCACCTATCAGGACGCGGTCGGGCTCCTTGAGATCCCGCACCGCCGTTCCCTCTGCGAGGAACTCTGGGTTGGACAGTACCTAAAACGACGCGCTCACACTCAGAAGCAAGACACAAGAAGAAACCCGGACACCACAGAGTTGTGTGTGAAAGTACACACCTGCAGGTTGAGGCTGGGTTTGGTGTTGGCGTCAAATATCCGCCTGATGCTCTCGGCGGCTCGCACGGGAACGGTGCTCTTCTCCGTGACGATCTTGTAGCCATCGGAGACCTCTACGATCTGCCGAGCGCACGACTCGATGAACTTGAGGTCGGCGGCGCGACCCTTCCCCATTCCATAGGTTTTGGTTGGGGTGTTGACCTGCCGAGACGCTGCAGTTATGATGCGAGCCGATTAAACAGAAGGGAATCTTACACACGCTGAGACTGCGTGACTCACGGAGATGAAGACGAGGTCAGCGTCCTTGATGGCTGAGGGAATGTCTGTGGAGAAGAACAAGTTTTTCCCTCTGCATGATTCAACCACTTCTTTCAGTCCCGGCTGAAACAAGAGGAAGCGGAGGGTTCAGTTAGTGCAAGTTTAAGGAGGGGAAAGTGTTTCACAAAACACACGAGAAGCTCATGCTGACCATCACTAGTCATGATGATGTAACAGTGTGTGGTCGGGGTTGACGCAAGGAAATTGCGAAACAGTCTGGAACTAATTAACGGCTGACAAAGAAACGGAGCTACGGTTTTACTGAAACACGGACTGTAGCAACAACCAAATCTTACTGAGTCAACTCTCTTCAGAGACAAGGTGTGGCTGCAAATAATAATAAAAATTAAAAAAGTGAAGCTGAACTTTCATGTCAACCCTGTATCAGCCACACCTTATTACAAAGCATGTCAAGGGTGAAAAAGTGTTAATAAGCTGTGAGCTGCTGCTTTCTGTCCAAGTTCAGCCATAAAACTCAATCAATCCTCGTCTCTGCGCTCCGAAACCGCTGATACCTTCCTACCTCGTAAATGGGCAAAGTGTCAGAGTTCCAGGCTTTAATGCGCGTCTCGTTGACGTCCACGACGGTCACCGTGATCTCCGGGCACATCTGAGCGATTACGCTGCATGTTGGGCCTCCTACGTACCCGGCTCCGATGCAACAGATCCGTTTGATCTCAAACATCTGTTAAAGACACACCCACAAAGGAACCATATGGAAAGTGCATGAGAAATATATACTTTCCTTTGCGAACTCACGAACTAAGGCTGCATGTCTTAGCTGTGACTATTTAAAGAAATGTTTTGTTCTGCAGGAAAGAAGAACAACCGATGTGATTACAGACACCAGCAGAGTGATGTTAACATCAAAGAGATTTCTGACAAGCTGGAACCAGACACCATTTTAAATGTGGGATTAAACACTTGCAGTAAATCAGTATCAAATGCAGAAAACTGTGACAATAATAACTGAGATCCACCAATCAATTGGTCGAAGACTGAAATAGAACAATCTTCCCTCCATTATTATAAGAAATAAATAAAAAACAGAGGTTAGACTCACAACTGCCAACAAATGTTTTTTTTTATTATTTTCTATTAACTTAGAAACCATAACGTCCATCAAAGAAGCTCCTGAATATGTTTTGCCTTTAATGTGATATAGTCCTTCGACAAAAAACAAATTTCCATTCCATTCATTAAATGAATCAAAACTGAGAACTTCCACCATTTTAAGAAATAAAACACAAATGGATTGGAGCATCTCTAATGAATAGCATTTCATATATTTCAAAGCCAATGTGGGTAAATTCTCTATGCAGATCTTACGTTTGTTGGGAAATGTTTCATGTTTTCAGGTATCTTCATAAATTTAACTAGTAATGATTAAATCTAGAGAGACACCAATTTTCTCTTCATATTTTCTGGTGATAGCCAGATTAAACACTGAAAAATCAGATTTTTTTCCAGTCTTCTTAGTTGCTAAATGCATATGTATTAATTAGTTTTATTTTGTAACCAGGTTGCTGTGTATTGCAAGAGGGACCTTCTGCCCAGGTCCCTCTTGAAAATGAGACCTCGATCTCAACAGGGTTTACCTGATTAAATAAAGAAAATAATAATAATAAAAAACTAAAATAGCACATTTTAATAAATAAATGCATCCACAAAAAATCATGTAGTGTGATGTACATGTTGAGTTTATTAGAAAAAAACAGACAAAACTCTTAAAAGGTTAACACATGCCGTGACTCATTCATTTGTAAAATCTTAGAATTGCATTTTCTTTTAAACTTAAATTGATCTGTTAAATATCTTGAATCCTATTTAATCTATTTGGTGTATATTGTACAAAAAGTGGAATTGGTAAAACAGTCAGGAAAACCCTGATTGATGCATCTCATGACACTTAAGTAAATTTCAGAGTGGATAGTTTCTAATTTTCCTGCAAATGGCGGATGTTTTAAACATGAGCAACCTATTTTTCGTAATCAATTTAAAATAATTTGTTCCAGCTCTGTGCCATGTGAAACTGCATTTTTAAATACACCGAAACAACTGAAAACTAAAGATGAAGTACAAATAAACAGTCCGGGTGTGTTAATGGAGTCTGCTTTAAAGCCCTTTGAAAAAGAAGTTGTTAAGCAGCCCTGCAGTGAGTTACCAGCCGGACCGTCACAGCCTGGGAGGAAATAAAGACGCTTTTATCATCGCAGCGAAGCCACGTCTGCCACTGGAGGAGAAAAGGAGACTCCTTCATCAGACACACCTTAGAGATTTATTTCGACATCTGTGAAAGCTCACAGTCTGCAGAGGACAGTCTCACATTACAGGAATAACCCAGTTCCCTTCTTCTCTAAATACGCAGAATGTGCGATTTAAACCCCCCAGCAGCCTTGAATGAATGAATCAATAGGGCTAGCTAGCGGAACCCAGCTAACAGATCCTTACCTCTGCCAGCTCGGTAATCTATTAACTTCAGCACTGCAGAGGTTCAGCTCGGTTCTCTGGCAGATGAGTCTCTGGGTCCAAATAGCTGCGAGTTCCGGTTTTGTTTGATTCCACAAAGGTTCGTAAACCTGGACTAAAGCAGCGGGATGCAGGAGATATCAGTGGAGCGGAGTGCCTGTGGAAACTTTCTGAGATACAGCCTGAAGTTTAACTGAGCGGAGGGAGGTTCCTCGGCTCCTTCACTCATCACTCCCCGACGCTCCTGGAAAAGCCTTCCGGAGGGGGACTTTCAAAGTAAAAGCACAAATTGTTCACATTTAAAAAACCTATTGTGTTTATTGAACATTTTCCAAGTGATAACAGTCCAATAAAGTGCATACAAATTATTTCACAATTACATTGAAGGAGGCTCATTTCCCACCTATTTGGTCATAAGAGCCTTATGGACGCATCTCGTTTTTCTTACTAGAGGGTGGACATTTATTGTATGTATCCTTTATCATTTATAGAGATAAGTTTATTTTAAGAACTTTGATTTATCATTGTCACTATAAATTCCAATTAATGATGTTTGAAATCCCCCAAACTGTCTGTATATTAATGTTTACTATTTTCTCCGCTGTTTGTTCAATGCAAGTATTAATGAATATTAATACATTTGAAAATATGATTAAATGCAGTTACTGAGAGGCGCAAATCCCCCTTTTATGTGACTAGTGTATTTGTGGAGCTAGTTTATCACAGCTATAGTTACCTAAGAAAAGATTAATAAATAGTTCTTATCACCACAGTATAAGAATTTATAATTTCTATTTATACTATTTGACAAAACATCACCTATCCCTCTTTGTTAGCTTACAACTACAGTGTACTGTAGTTTAACTCATATTTTATTTTAGTTACTACCAACATGTACTACAGCATAATTGTCATGCTGAAAAAAGGGATTCATGATTTTTTTCCACAATCAAACTCTAAAGCCAAACATGTACCTGGTGGTCAGTGATCACCCCCTTATTCTAGCATGCCTTTATAAAAATCCAAAATAACCAATTGGCTGTACATGTACATAATTTATGCTGCACTTTGTAGCACTGTTGCCTTGAAGTAAGACGTTCTGGGTATGATTGTTCCCCCAGGGTACTCCAACTTCCTCCCACAGTCCTAAACCAGTGAGGTTAATTGGTCTCTAAATTTAAGCGTTCATGGCAGTTTATTATCAGCATGTCTGCCACTACAACCTTGTTGCATAAGTCTCAAGGATTTTAAAGCTGTTTTATCAAGGTCTCAGAGGTTTGTTAGACAACTTTAAAGAATAAGACACCAAGGGAAAAGATTGTAGAAAAACTTACAGCAGGGTTATCTCAAGTCAGAGTACCAAAGAGTTACTCTTTATCATTTATTGGAAATAATAAATAACGCAAATGAGGGAGATAAAAAAATCTCCATAAATTACTGTCATAGAATGACAGAAAATGTTCCTGGGAAGGATTTTACCACAGCAGTAAAAGATAGTTAATGTATCTAGTAAAGACTGGTACATGTATTTACCAGTGGAGACAGCTGTATATTTGGATGACCATGTCTGAAACTACAACCTTGTTGCATAAGTCTCAACAGGAGTGATAAGCTCTTAAAGGAATGATTACTTAAAGCTCAAAGGAAACAAGACAGATTTTAGCACTAAATGTTGTAATGTGGTAAAATGTGTCAAAAGTAACACAAACTTATTCCAAAATATTTAATTTAGTTAATGCAAAAAAAAAGTCATAAAATGCTTATGCCCATATCCAGGTGTCTTTTATTAGAAAATAAATATAAAAGATAACAGACGGTAGATTGTCACTTTCCAAATGGGATGGTTTTATTTGGAGGGCTCCACGGTGGAGGAGGACTGTCCCGAAGTATTTCTTGTATTACTCTTTCGTCTTGTCTTCTCCTCTGCTCTCGATCCTTTTTTATCTGTTTGAAAAGCAAACAATAGTGAATATTTCTGTACTTATTCGGTTAGATTTTATTCAGTGTTGCACTTACCAGCCAGTTTTCATAGGTCTCTATGGCCATCTTGTCTTTTTCTTCCTTCAGGTACAGCTCTTCTTCTGCCTTTGTTTCCATTTCCTCACGCTCCCTCTTGAGCTTTTCGTGAAGAACATCTTTCTTTTTGTCACACCTTATTCAGGTGAAGAAAAACAGGTAAAACAGATTGGGTTAACATTGACCTCATTGCAGAAGGTGTTTGTTTTAGAAGGGGTTAAAACAGGAACAGGATTATCTAGCTGAGTGCGCCACCTTGTGGTTGTTGATTTTTCACAACCACAGAGACGAGAATGAGGCAGGACAGAAGAATATCTTCAGCAGATGTGAGGATGAACTGAATGGGATGGAGTGGCAATACACTTCCAGCAATCATTTCAGTAAAATTATTTTAAAACCAGAGACAGACATAATGTAATTTATACTAACCAGTCAGAAAAAGCATATTTGCTTTCTCTCTGCCTTTCTTCTTCTTTTCCCTGCTTCTTCAGCTTCTGTTTACTTTCAGCCACTTTCTGCTTTCTGTTTCTGTCTCTGAGCAGCTGATCATGCTCACGCTTCCAGTTCTCAAACACCTTTGTTATTGAAACACTGATCAGTATCAAGCTTACACATTTTCATGTCTCTTATAGTTTCAAAATAAATTAAAAATAATTTGTATCTGCACCTGTTTGGCAGATTGTCTTTTTTCTTCATTTTCTTCACTCTCCCTTTGCTGTTTTCTAATCATATTTTGTCTTTCTTTTGCTTTGGCTTTGAGGATTTCTGCTTTCTTTTCTTTCCAGGCTTCAAAAGAGGCGTTGGCATCTTCCTTTTTAGACTCCCTGTCCTGTTTATGGGCAGACAGATGGCCACTCATGTAATGTTAATAACTACATGTTCATATTTACTTTAGAGATGGTAGAATAAAAATCACCTTTTTCTGTTGTTCCTTCATAAGCTCTTCTTTCTTCTTCAGCTGCATGTTCTCTCTTGACTTTTCTTTTTTCTTTTTGAGCCATTCCTGTTGTAAGCACAGAGGGTTTAAATCAATCAAATATGTACTCCAACACTCCTTCCAACCCTCCTTCCATTTTGACCTAATCATTTTCAAAATGATTTACCACATTGCAGTGTCGGGGGGACCTCTGACTTGACATTCTCCTTCACCACATGACAAAAAAAAAAACCACACCAGAACCTATGGTGACTTAATATGCTGCAGAGACTCACTCTGACCTGGTAAACTGCAGCTCTGATAGATTCTGCTGCTTGAGGAGAAGACTCCTGTAAGGACAGTTTCCGGTCCAGAACTTTGAGTGTTCCCAAATATTTTGACTCCACCTTTCTGGAGCATGCACTCTGAGACCTCTCAGTAGTTTTAGAATGAGGACTGGTAGTCCTAACGCCAGAAAAAAAAAAAAAAGGTCAATTACTTTTTCAGTTTCCTTTATGCAGCAACATTAGTAAAGCCTGCTTCACTCACTTGGTGTCAAATGACTTTCCAGGGGCATGAGAGGTTTGATCTGAGGGATCTCCTGCATGTCCCTAAGAGGAAAATTTAATTAAATCAAATGTAAGTGTAACAAAAAAATATCCATCACAGCCATGTTAGATAAAGCCCAGATTGACTTACATTAAATTCTTCAAATGATGAAGAATAGGGTCTCTCTGGCTCCTTGCTGTCGTCGGATATAAAGCCTTCTAAAACAATAAATCAAATGTCAGCTGGAAGGGTGAGTTGTACCACTGATATGACGCTGCAGAGTGTGTCAACACTTACCTCTGGAACCAGAATCAAACGTAGACCTGGTGATGAATTGTGACTGTTCACTCTTATTTGAAAATGACTTGCTGGGGCTACACGAAGCTGTCTGGTCTCCGTCTGTCCACTGCAATTAACAACACAAGAATTAACCGCTGTTTCCTAGAAATCACATCTGTATCACAAAAAAGCATGTTGGTCAACACTGGGTGTTTTAAATGTACTTTGTAAATATATAATTCTGTTTTTTTAACCCTAGTTGGAAGAAAATTATCAAACAATTATCATCCTACAAATATTTATGACTTAGGCAAATGAGAAAAAAAAGAGGGAAAACTATAAATTATGTAATTTGTGTTCTTACTGCTATGTTGCTGGATGCATCAGTTGAGATGGGAATGGACATAGAAGACGTTTGAGGTCTGCTGAAATCCTGAAATTCACTTTCCTCCCCCGTTTTCTTCTGTGAAACGTGTGACTTCAGCCCAAGCATCCTTTGCCGAGGTTTGGGTTTCGGTGGCTCCATCTCTGGAACACTGTCTGAAGAGTCAAACAAAGTGTAAATATAAGGATAACTCTTTACAGCCTTGAATAAAAGAGCTAACTGCAACAGACCAGTTGAAACAGTGTTGCAGAGGTGAGGTCCAAACACTGGTGGCGTCTCAGAGGTTTCTTCCACACCAGGATTTGTCTTATCTTCTTCTGGACCAGGCGTCTCCACCACACTTCCGTCAGATGGTAACCGCAAAGAAAGAGAATCATCTGATGTCTTACATGACAGACTTGAGGTCTGTTTTGTGAACAGACCATTTGTCGGTTTTTCACTAGATGGATTAATTTCCGAGTTTTCAGCACTAAGATTTGTTGAGTTCTGAGGGTACAGAGAGGCTTCATTATGGACATTTCCATCATTATGGACATTTCCATCATTATGGACATTTCCGTCATTAGAGGACTCAGGTGGCTCGGACGCTGATGTGTCTTTTGAGTTAGAGCTGCTTCTGTGGGATTTCAGGAATGATACTTTCTTTGGCTTAGTGGGTTTGTCTTCATCTGAAAGCTCAAAGGCATTAAATGTCGCTTTACTCCTTCCTGCTTTGAAGGCATCAATCCTCTTTTTTCTTGATGTTAGAAGTTTATCCAAAAAATCTGAAAAACAACAAGTAAAAGACAAAGTCATACACTGGACTAATTAATTTTATCTTACATATACTACTCAGTGGCTTATTTGTTTTCAAAGAAAGCACAATTAAAAGTTAAGAATGTGTTCCCACAGTAGGATTTCACAAAGTGTCACACATGTCAATGAGAAGATACTTAAACCCATGTTGAAAACTGATCCTAGAGTGTGAATAAGGTTTGCATGAAATATATTTATAGATATTTATATGCTTTATTATATTTATTTATAACTGAGAGTACCACTGAAATTGTATTATATTCTAGTACATAATGAGAAATAAAAAAATATTATGTCTTAATGTGCTGATAGCATGAAAGTATTTTGAATGCCATTTTAAGCTCAGTTAATTTACCATTAGTACACAATATGGGAGACCAATTTCTGACAGATACTGCTGTGGATGGTGAAGATAAAGCAAATGTCTTCATATATTGTTTATCTTCAGAGTTCAACTGATGTAAAACTGAGTATTTTCCTGTTTGAATTTTCTATGTGATAGACACCAGTGTATTGTTTCCACTGGTGTGATTGCTGGAGATTTTTAATGGTAAACTTTTGCAAATCCAGCCTGTCCTCATCTCTTTTTTCCACATACAGCTGTACGCTTACCATCTTCATCCTCGTTAGTGTCATCAAAATAAAAGTGTTGTGCATTTGCTTTGCTTGCCCTGGAAGACACAGCAGCCTGAAGTTCATCCTACAACACAATTGTTGGAAAAGGAGTTTACAGGGCTGATGCTTTACTGGTATAAAGCCCAAAAATACATATAAGCTCTTACCTGGAATGTAGTTCTTTTCGATGTTTTCGGACTTTTTGCATACGCAAGTGTCCTTACCTCCTGATCTGTCATCATGTAAACCAAACTGTGGAGAACAACGCGCTCTCATCCGCATTAGCATGCTATCATCAAGAGTTTTGCTGATGCTAGTTAGCCTCTAAGCTACTTTCTGTTAGGCAGTACTCAACATTGTACGATGAAGTAACTCTGTATGGAAAATGACCGTACGTCGTTACAAAAAACACGTAACAATATAAAAAGGCTCCATGTAAAGCCGAACTAGCATTGCTGATTGAGCTAACTGAGTTGTCGACGGTAACCCAGGGAGACGAGAGGTACAGGTCAACACTGCGCATGCTCGAAAAATTAACTAGTTAATTTGAACTATTTTAATTAATTTATAGCTGTAGGACCATAGCTGTAGTTTATTCTGTGTTTGATACTTTAAATAACGTTTTGCCTACATTGACATGAATATCTGGAAATCAATGGTGAAAAATTAACCAACCATACATGGTTTTAGACTGCATGAGAAAGCCAGACTACCCGGAGAAAACATGTCAGGACTCGAACAGCTACTTTTTGCTGGAAGTGTTGCAAACATTTTTGCCTAACATTCAAAGACTGGGATCTCTCTGGAGAGAAAAAAACAAAACAAAAATATAACAATATATTTTTGGAGAAAGTGATTTCTGTTTTTATTATAAATATGTATACACTTTTGAGTGATTAATTGAAAAATATTGTTGTATAGGAGCAATCAAATTACAGAAGAAGTCTGATTTTTTACTTTTTTATTTAGTGACCATAATATATTGAATTTCCTTGATGGTACCTACAGCATATGAAAAAGTATTTGCTCCCTTACAAATTTCTTTCCATTTATACTAACTTGTCACATTTAAATGAATCCTATAAAGGAGATGTAGGCCTTTAAGAAATACATGGAAATTTATGCTCTTTAAAAAAACAACAACAAAAAAAAAACAAAAAAACAAGACAAGTAGTTCAGATTTAAGTCTTGATTGTTTATTGTAAGAAAAGTGCATAGTTCAAGCCCTTATAGTCTATTTATTATTAAACATTATCATTTGAGGTGTCATATGATAAACAATAGTCAGAGACGCAACCCAGCTTCTACCCTTTCCTGCATATCACAACCTAATGTTAATATGATTCATAAAGCTCTTCCTGGCCATCTTGACAGCTACTCTGGAAAGCTACAGAACAAACAAAGAAATTTGCTGGTATTGAAATAAGGGAGCCACGTGTCCAAAGGCATTCCAGCTGAACACCCTTCAATCCTACTACAGTTAATGTAAGAGTCTCAGAATCCCAAAGCCCAGATAAGAAAGATGTTCACAAACTTTGATAAAGCTTGAGAAAAAAGCAGCAGGATGTCTTGGTTTAGGTAGTGGCTGTGGGCTGATTGCGTTTGAATGTGTCATTATGTAAAACAGGAAAAAAATATTCAAGAAAAATAGACTACTTCTTCACTAAATATTGTTCCCAATAATTCAAATGTCAACCAAAAAAAAAAAAAAAAGCATGCAGACTGCTCACTGCATCCATTTTATCAAATAGCTTTGTATTGGAAAATATTTTGTAGAAAGTGCTTAAAATTAATTTCAGAACTATAAATTTCCATTGGCACCACTTAACCATACATATTTAGTCAAATGACTAAATATGTATTTAGTCAGGGTATACTTCTAAAAAGAAGTATACCCTGACTGATTTGTTGGTACAGTTTAAGAACCTGATCTAAAGTGGTTTGCTGTAAACAAAAACAAGGTTAATTCACAACTTAGAAAACACTCCAAAAGGAAAATCCTGATTTAAGATTTGAGCTATTCAATTTATTACAGGTAAGTCTTTCATTGTATAAAAGACAAACTCCTGATATATCCTTACTGGCACAGATTAAAGTAAGAATTTTAAACCCTACTGAGTGGAATGTCTTAGAGCGACCAAGAAAATCCCCACTACTCCTGACTGAGAAAGACTGGAAACAGTAATGAAAACCACCTAATGGGAAATTTCCAGCATATCCACCCTAATCAGGCAGCACATTCCTTCATTCAGAGTTAATGTCGCAGCTCTAATGGTGTGTTAACACCACAGCTGAGACCTAGGACCAAATTCAACCTCACACACACATCCTGATTTAAGACTTTGTGAATAAGCAATATACTGTTAATTAGGATCCTGAGTTGTAAAAGAACATAAGTGGTACTTAAGCTGGAATATCCTTAAAGGGTCAGTTTTCTGGATTACTTACAGTTAGTGACAGACTGCTGATTATGAACTTGAATCATAATCCAATGGTGAATGTAGATTTCAATCCTAACAAAATATACATCTATATAAAAAAAGAGAAAAGCCAAAGAAAGATTAGAATAACCAATTATACCGTTTATATTTTTCTAATATATGTGTGCAAAAATTATTTTTAGCCTCTATAGAACATGATCACAACAACAATTTACTGATTTTGTGTCAGGCCGGTTTTAGTAACATTGGTCAAAGAATAAAAAATGTAACCAGGTAATGAAAAGAAAAATATATGTGATTTAAGGCCGACAGGAAGATGATGTTGTCCTGCTCACAGTAGTATCCAACTCAGCATGCTCAGTCTGAGCAGATGGATGATTTCCTGGTGCTCTGACTCAGTGTTAGTCCACTGGTGGTGCTGGGGGCTCCCTTCTTCCACTCTGCAACCCAAGACAGTTACCAATAAATTTTCTGAAGAAGACAAGGAAGCACATGCTGAACCATTTGAAATTAATATTTATACCCCTTCAACTTTGTTTTTCACATTTCTCGCCATTTCACAACCTCAAACGCTAATATATTTTCATAAGATTTCATGTGACAGACCAACACCAAAGTAGTCAACTGCGAAAAGGAAGAAAAATAATATATGGATTTTACAAATAAGGTATTACTAATGTGGAATGCAACTATTGAGCCTCCTTTAATATGGACAGAACCAAATAAAAGGCAATCCTGAAAGAAAACCTGTTAAGAGCGGCAAAAGATTTGAGACTGAGGCGACGCTTCATCTTCCAGCACGACAACAACCCCAGACAAAAATCCAGAACTAGAATGGAAAGGTTTAGTCATGGCTCTCAAACTCAGTGAATTTCATGCCTGGGGAGTCACTGACTTCTCTGGAGTAACCAAACTATAAGCTTTTATTTCAATTTTGACCCTAGCTGAAACATTTAATCGTTTCAAAAGTTTACTATAATGCTTTAATCAATTCCATACATTTAAAAGTCTGGCTGCTTCAATGGAGATGATGGCCACAGAGGACAGTCATCCTGGGTCGGTCCTAATCTAATCTGTGCTTTATTCATATTTTCAGGCTTTTCTATGCATAGAAGAAGAAAACCTGTTGCCCATTGTGTCTATGGGGTTCCAGAGTGTCCCCCTTCAGTGCAGCTTTCCTATGAATTTTCAGGTATTTGTGGCTTATGAGGAAACCTAAATATCCCTCACATGTTTGTTAAATATATTAGACTACAGAAACAAGTGCAGCTGGTGGTACTTGGACTGCTTTTACTGATGCTCAGAAGAAGATTTTTATTTTTTATAACCAATGTAAGTTTATCAGTTCCAAGTTTGAAAATGAGTGGGACTTGCTAATTAATAGGTTCAGTAATCAGGCTGCCATCAGCAATAGAAACTGAAAGCTACAGTAAATAAATTGTAGTGCAGTTCTGCATAAAGGATGTAAAAAAAAATATCCATATACATAGTAGCCAACAGGAGGAGCCACATCCCAATTGATTGGCCATATAACAGTGTTTGAACGGTCCAGTCAAAGTTCAAAACCAAACTCATTTGAGTATGTGCTCACAGATACCCTCCATCCAATCTGACTGAGCTTGAACTATTTTGAAAATGAAGACTCAAAGCTATAATACTTTTATATAAAGTATTGATTCAGAGTTCATGAACAGAAATCAATAACTTAAAGACCATGTATCATTTTCTTTCCACTTTATGCAGTAATTCGTGCTGGTCTATTGCATGGTGACAGCTGTCCCTACTGTCACAGAGACAGAAATGGTAATGGTTTTCTGTTCTTCCTTAATATTCCTTTACATATTGATTACTGAGTAGTTTAGATTTATATCTTTAAAATTATTTCCATTAATCTGATTCTTGAATTATTTGGTGTGCACACATTTAGTTAATTTTATTTGGCAGTTCTTTGTATTTTTTATTAAATGCAACAAATTAATTTCTTCTTTTTGAGTGACCAGTTTCCTCTGGACCTGCTGCTGAAATTATACAGATGAGCTCCAGCTGATGTCCTTATATGGCTGTCAAACTTCCTCAGCAGGCCATTCCATTTGATCGCCAGGGGAAGGGTAAATTTGGTCTCTAGTTTAATTTTACCATTTCTTTAATGTTTCTTCTTTTTGAAAGTTAGTTCAATTCTAGTATTTATTTAATTTAAAGATTGAGTAATGTGCTGAGAAGTATTTGTTTAAGTTCTTGTGTGTTTAATTACCCCCTTGTGTGTGTTAGCAGTGGTCTGATCAGCCACTATTTAAGTTTCCCTCATGTCTTGTTTGTTAGGTCAGTTTTGTGCTCGAGTTTGTTGTGTTACCACCCAATTTATCATTTTTGAATTATTTTTGGACTTTTTTGTAATAAATTAAGAATATATTTTGAAATTTCTTCAACGTCTCTCTGGCTGGTCCATGTAAAACCGTCACATGCATACAATCAAAATAAAATACATTGTACTTGTAAAGTTGTAAAGTGACAAAATGTGGAAAAGACACTTGTGCTTTCCATACTGTGGAAATGTGAAAACTCAAAACGTAGAAACTGATCAATACTAACATTGTGAGGTCCAGAGGGCTTGCCAGAAGCACGGGCTCCTCTGAGGCTGGATGGGCGCAGCAAAAACAAGACCAGAGCCACCACCACCCACCCCATCAAGACCATAGGCAGAGTCAGGTCACCTCCTCCACCCACTGACCCGCTGGGTCCGGGCACTGTGCAGAAACAGAACAGTAAGCGTCAACAGCCATGTCTTCACTGTAGTGCTTTCCAGTCTGACACGGAACGCTGTAGGTGGAGGGGATACGTACGTTCCTGAGGACACTCGATGTCAGTACAGTACGACTGCGATTGCCTGAGCTGAAAATAAAGAGGAAACATTTTATAAAGTCTAAATATAACTTTATGCCACACAACGTTACAATAGTTTCTGTTATACAAAATAGCGACTCATGATTCCTCCAAGGCCTGACTAGGAGGAAACGCTAGTTGAGATATTTACGTCATTGAGGCAACACCCCTTATTGTGATAAGCAAATCAGAAAGCTGAGAGTGGCTTTCAGTTCTCAGCCAACTGCAACCTGCCATGCAAGTTACAGCTGAGCACAAAAACAAAAAAAAGTCACATGGAAACTGAAACCATGACTAGAGGCATAACTTTTAGTACAAATGCCAATATCATCTTTGACAATGCATCCTTCACTAATGTACTAAATTAACAAACATGAAATCAATTTGACTTTACAGACATCACTGAAGAGCAAAAGACAAACACACAACAGGAACCAGGATGCATCATCCCGGTCACTCAGTGACGCGTTGTATGCTGATTACTCCCTCTGGGAATACTTTCATTTACGAACCAGCTGTAGAAACTCACATACTTTATGGCATTTTCACTGGATAATATGTACCAACAACAGGTTTCACTGTCAATCTGCCTCAGCCCTACAGATCAACCTGCCACAATGTATAAATCAGAGAGAAATCCTGTCAGTTGTCCTGCTTACCAGGTTGATGAGGCGCCTCATAGCATACTCCTGAGAGCAGATGCACTCACACGGGTCGAAGCCTCCTTCAGCCATTTCTCACCAGCAAGAATCCACCTTGAAGCAGAGGCTCTTCAAGTAAGTAGGGCATACATGAACAAGAGGTAGAAATCCAATGCTGCCTCTTGTTAGTGCTGTTTTGTTGCGCGATAGACACACACACACAGAGAAGGGGGAGGAGACTCTTCTGCTAAGGAGAGTCGGCAGCGGTGTTTTTATCATTTTGTTTTATACTCAAGCCAGATGGGAGATTTTATCTGCACTTTTCTGTTGCCTATTATCTTTTATCTTAAATGCTAGTGGCTAGTCAGCATATTTATAAAATTGATTCCCACGTTCTCTAACCCTTCTCATATTGAAAAGTAGCTTAGATAAAAGGACAGAAATAAGAGGTTTCTAGAACCTGACACACTTTGCATAAATATAAATGTAAAGTTACATTTATTCTACAGAAATTAGTAGAACAGCTACCATCAATGGATCAGTGATTATGATTTAAGACAATTAATCCTGAACTGAGATTAAAACCCAGGAGACACAAAGCAGCCCAAGAGGCCAGAGGTCAGATGCTGCAAAGTAAAACAAGCCAAAGTGTTCAGAAGATGCATTATAACACGCTCTGTATGGTTTTTCCCCTGTTTTTGGATGATTGTTTGCGAAGTTTTAGGAGATGTTCTAAGAGTAGCACCAGATGGAAGTGTTTTTATAATCCAGAGCTGAAATTACCAACTGAGTCATTTAGTTTCAGTTACATAATACCTTACTAAAGCATTCATGCTTAAATCTTTCACATTTTATGTAATTATAAACATAAACTGAAACTTTTCTTTTTGAGATTTTATGTGAAAAACCAACTAAAAGTACAGTGGAAGGAAAATGATCCATGGTGTCTTTAAAAAAACAACAAACAAACAAGAAATCTGAACATTGTGGTGTGAATTTGCATTCTTTCATGCAGAGTCCATGCTTTTCAGAATCTCCCCATGATGCCATTATAGCCTGAAATCTTTTGGGAAATGGCTCTGTCACTCCGCACATCTACAAACTTAAATTTCAACCTCAGTCAGTTTTTATGGAGACCGTCTATGAAAATTTATTTGCAAGTCTTACCACAGATTCTCAAAAGCTTTCAGGTCTACACTTTGACTCAGTTATTCTGAACATGTTTTTATCTGGCTGCATGTTTAGAGTCGTTGTCCTGATAGGAGGTGAACCCCATCGCTAGTCTGAAGTCTTTTACAGCCTTTAACTTGTTCTCTTTCAGGATTACTTGCATTTAACTTCATTCATCTTCTCATCAACTCTGACCTGCTTCCCTGCAACCTGCTAAAGAAAAATATCCCCACAGCATAATGCTGCCACCGATATGTTCCAACCTAATGGTGAAAAGCAGGCCGCACTTTTCAGATCCAAGTTTTCGAGGTATGGAAACTTTTTTAAAGCTCTGTGCTTTAGTTGAAATTTCGATGTTTCGAACATATGCATGTAGTGACAAAGACTTTCAATGGGATTTAAAAAAAAAACATGACTAGCAAGGAAGTTAAATAAACTTACGCTTGCTTTTCCAATGTAATCTTTGGACACAGTTGTTAACACTGTATGGAGATTTGGCCAAACTCTGTCTGAAAATTCACAACACGTCTTGAAATAAGATAGTTGCTCTGAAACCTGGATTTCCTTGAAAGTTTTAGCCCCTACCATTTAAACAGCGCAGTTCCGCAGGTGGCTAACTTTGCTCGCTTAGAGCAACTTAAAAGCAGACCAACTAGTCACTTCGTCTTAGCACAACTAAAACCCGTGCTTTTCAAACCACAGCTTCCACTTTCTACTCAAAATCGTTCTGCTTTCACCGTCTGCGCTCTCAGGAAAACATTTAGCAAACTAGCTTCTACCGAGTCTAGCCAGAGGAGGAGAAAACACCCTGTTTTGTTCCATTTTCCTTTCTTTTTACTATTGAATACTCTCGATTAGAAACACAAGTGAACAAAACCAAGGAAGGACAAACGTCTTACCTGAGCTTGGATGTCCTCAGCAACGACTGAGTGCGTTTATCGGGCCTGTGCTGCTCTGCTGCAGCGCCGCTGATGCCGATATTCTCCGTCAAACCACCGCCGACATGTCAACCATCTCTGTGTGTTTACTTTAACGCTCAGAACCTTCCGACCATACATGCACGTGGTGAAACGCGCTTCAGTCATTGGTCCAAATATTTGACGGGCAGGTCTCCAAGTCAATCAAAATTATCCAACCTCGAACGTAAACAAACAGTCCAACTGCTTCTATCTATCTATCTATCTATCTATCTATCTATCTATCTATCTATCTATCTATCTATCTATCTATCTATCTATCTATCTATCTATCTATCTATCTATCTATCTATCTATCTATCTATCTATCTATCTATCTATCTATCTATCTATCTATCTATCTATCTATCTATCTAAGTGTATTCTTAATATCAAATTCAAAATAATGTAATAATTCCAAAGGGAAATGAAATGTTAATTTTAATTTGAGGTTCATAGAAGAGTTGTTGTAGGTGTTGTAGATGCTGATGAATCTCCTGTTGCTGTCTGTATTACTGTCTATCCAAAGAAGCCTCTGACTGTAGACAGCCGTTTTAAAGCAGCCCTATGAGGAGTTGTCTAGACAGGGTTGTCTGTATTATTCTTGTGCTTATGAAGAATGCTTATTTCATAAGCACATTCCCATCACTTTATCATCAACATATGAGACAACTGTTAAAACCTCCACAAATTTTCTGTGCAATTGAGTGTAAATGCCTTGCAATAGACAGAATAGAACAAAAATATCTAACATTTTAGGGAAAATTCAGATGTAGCAGCAGCAAAGTGTCAGGCAATCGAAGCATGGAGATTTTGCACAAAAATTACAACATAAAAACATAATTAAGAATACCATACAGTGCACTAAAGGCAAATTTAAAATATAAAGTACTGTGCCTGTATTAAAAATAGCATTATTTGCCCCAAAGACATGAGCAATTGAGCAAATTTTTAAAATTTTCTCAATTGCTCATTCTGCATTCAAAAAAATAACAAATGATTTACAAGAAAAAAATAAAACAGCATACAATAGGAATGTTATTTAAAAAGAGAAAAACTGCAAATTGCAGCAGAGATGTAAACCCCGCAATAAGTCAAGTTTTGACACTCTACAGCCTGGATACATGTGGCAGTTTAGTCAAGGTCCAAATTAAAGAGCAATTTGTCCCCAAACTTTACAGACTGTTCACTCTTGTTACAAAATAACAGAACATGACGCTGCCACCACTGAATTTCACAGTGTTGATGATGTTCTCAGACTTCCCAACATTCCTGTTTTCTCTTAAACTTCAATTACTTTTTATTTAATTTGAGAATACAACATGTCACCAGAAGTTAAGGTCTTTAAGCATTTGCAAACAGTCTGATATTTCATGTTGCTTTTGGAGTAATGGCTTCTTCAGTGGCCTCTTTTTTTCTTTTTTGGCTGAACCTGCAAATACAAGTACCAGGTGAGCACTGCTCAAGGGGCGGTATTATATAAAATGTATGTATTTTTTTTTAGCTTTTTGTCATGTAATAATGTTATTCCCTCATCAAAAATATACCTGGAGTGTTGCTTCAATTCTTTCATGCATTTTTGAGAAATATTTTAATCACCTGTGGCAACTATTTGAGGTTGGTCTTACAGAAAGCCTCCTTTTCCACACAGCTCCTCCTTGGAGCTGCAGTTTCTGCCTCACAGAGGTCCTCGAGACTAGCCAACAGCAATTAGCAAACACATGGTGAAACTGTGCATTTTGCTGAGCTCATCATACAAACTACTTCTCAGTGAAACCCTGTAAGAACTGTTGTTAAATGCGTAATTGAGAAACATTGTGATAATGCCTGAAGGCAGAGGGTCAGAAAGAGCAGGAGCTTCTTAAAGAGACAGAGCCCCAATTTCAAAGCGTTAAATTATAAAAGTAAATTTCTTTTAGGTTATATTCGATATTTGTGGCATGTTTAGAACAACTGGAAAATACATAATTTTTTTAGGTAAGCAGTTAGGCCTTCTTATTATCTTAAAATGAATAGGTGTAATCAAAAATAATAATTTTGAACGTTGGTTAAGAAAAAACAACAATAAATGTACAGACACTCAAAGGAAAATCGGTCAGATATAAAGGGCTGCCTTTTCCCACCACTGTAGACAGAAATGTCCTGATTGCCAATTTGAAAGGAGACCGTACTGTCTGTGTGTCACTGAGGCTCATTAATGAAAGTTCTAGCTTGTGCTCCATGCTGCAGCTACTCTCTGTGTGCATGTTCTGGACTCAATGACTGACTGACGCTGACTCTGCGTTGGCAGGCGACGGCAACGGTAAGCTCTCTTTCTGTCTGAGCTGAAATGAAGTGCTAAATGGTACAAGCGAAGGAGTTCCTTAAGTGTCACTAGCAGAAGGCAAGGCGACCCCCACACAGACAACACCGGGAGAAGCCCCGGGTGCAGCTCTGAGGCAGCTCAGCAGACAGACAGCCATGGCTAACATCGCGGTCCAAAGGATCAAGAGAGAGTTCAAAGAAGTTCTCAAAAGCGAGGAGGTTTGTTTACTTCGCCGACTGCTTTCACTTCCTCACAACTCCTTCATTTGCTTTTTATTTCGACTCTGTTGACATGTGAAGTGACTGTACGGTGCTTGTGGAGGACGGGAATCACCCGACGAGGTGTTGGTTATGTGTTGCATCAGGTCAGGCCCGAACATCAGAACTTAAGCTAGCGTTAGCTTCACTAAAATGCCAGGAGCGTGTCAGGTGGGTGTGTTCAGGAAACACCGGGGATTCACAGAACTACGGGCCTGCTGTTATCAGCTGTGCCCGTAAACATTGCTCAAAATTAATTAAAGCTGTTTTACACCAACTGTAACTTGGGTCCAATGGATTACCACGACTCAACAAATAAGCCGGTGTCATCTCAGTTTAGCTGCTTTGAGCTACTTAAAGGCAGCGATGTTTTGAATCTCCATCTACAGTTAGCATTAGCATCTCATGTTGTGCTTTCAGCCCCTTACCAGCTTTGTAATCAGCTGGTTGTGGTCGCTGTGGGAGGTTTATGGGGTGAATGTTGTGTATTTCCCTTCCAGCAAAGTTTTTGTTTCCTCTTTTTTAACTTTAAGTTGCTTTATTCCACTAGTAAACAATAGGT
Organism: Gambusia affinis; assembly: GCF_019740435.1. Lineage (NCBI taxonomy): Eukaryota > Metazoa > Chordata > Actinopteri > Cyprinodontiformes > Poeciliidae > Gambusia > Gambusia affinis. The sequence goes on along the minus strand of NC_057871.1, from coordinate 8,520,154 downwards.
TTAACCACGACATCCTTTAGAAGTAGGAAGCATACTTTAAATTTCTCTAAAAATCAGCTGAGTCAGGTTTGTCAGAGGCCTCACTTTTTGCATATAGTGTTTGTGTCAAAATATTTGTTTTTTTCCCCCGTAAAACATTATCTTTCTGTTACCTCTCCCAATATCTAGACAAGTAAAAACCAGATCAAAGTTGATCTGGTAGACGAGAACTTCACAGAACTGAGAGGTGAAATAGCAGGACCACCAGATACACCTTATGAAGGTACACACCTGAAACACAGATTTTTTTCTGTAAAGAAAACACTTGGCTCAATATATCCTGATTAAAAATGTTGTTTCTCTTGTTTGTTTTCTCTTTTAAGGTGGCAGATTTCAGCTTGAAATAAAAATCCCAGAAACCTACCCATTTAACCCCCCAAAGGTGAGTAGCTGAATGTTTTGATTTGAACAAATTGTAAGGCCTTTACTGCTTGTTGAGTTTTTAAATATCATAAGGGAAAAGCTGAACAATTGGTCTTTTAAGGATTTTAAGATCCAAGAAATGGTTTTTATTGCTTCATGGTGGCTATCCTGTTCAACAGGTTTTTGATTTTTACATGCTAGTGTTGCTGGGTATCACCAGCAAGCATTTAAATACCTTTCATAGCTATTCTAGCAAGGTATGGACTGTCATGAGAATCTAATAGTATGAGTACCTTGAATAAGTACTGCTCATACTCATCCTGCTGTATGAGTTTATCTTAATATAAACTCAGCATTTCAAAATAAAATCTGTAAAATCATCTAGAGCAGAATATTATTCCTCTCAGTTGCTCTGCTCTTTAAAATCTAACCGGTTAATTAGGCAGACTGCCTGCTTGGTTTAACATTTACGCTGTTTTCATCTTGTCAGCTGTAGTTTTAAAATTGTGTTTCCTTCGTAGGGGTGGTTGGTGCTGCTATCTTGTTTGATGATGAAATAAAACTTAAAAAACAGTTAATTTAAAGAGAGTAGTTGTCCTGTTTTAGGGTTAGCTAGTGCTCGGGTACAGATGGGGTCAGTGTTGCCATTCTTTCTGTCACACAGCAGGAGAGATTTCTGGTCATTCCGGCACTTTCTCTGTCATCTCATTTAAACTAAACTACTAAAACTACAGGAACTTTGTAGTGTTGAAACTGTAACTGGCTTATATTAGTATTATTATCAGTCTTTGTTTATGACAAAGTTTAATCAGTTACTGACAACTCTTCTTATTTTGGGTCAAAAAGTCCTTCAAGATGGCTAAAGCTATGACAAATGATTTACATTTTTAACAGTTAAAAAATGAGATTTAAGTTTTGAAGAGAAATGAAATGCAGTAGTTTCTGATCTTATTATTATTTGGTATGGAAAACCTGAACTGAGATTATTTGGAAAAACAGTCCTAAATATTTATTCTAAGTGTGCTGTTGTTATGGTCCTCGCCTTTTGAGCACCCTCTATTAAGAATTAGGGGCAGCTGGTGTTTATGTTAAAAGAAAACATAAAAAGGGCCTTGCAGGTCTGCCTTATTAATGGAAAGGCATGCAGTTTCTAGGGTTTTGTTTCTTTTTTTTTTTTTGTCTGTTCTCATCAGCAAGAATGAATATGTCCTTACCTTTGTAACCTAGTTTAGTGACTGGTTCTTGCCAAATCTGCTTTTGAGAAGAAGTTGTTCGATGTGTGGCTCTGATTACTTTGAAATTGAGAGAAAGCTTAGGAAGTAAAATCAACAATTTTAATTTTCATTCTTTAAAAATGTGAAGTGTCCTCTGCATTACTCTTCTGTTGTGATCTGGGGCTGAACAAAATAATTCCTTCGGACACACACGTCCCCTGCACGACCCGTTGCCATGAGAGACAGGTTGTGTTGATACACAGCGAGTCTCGGATGTTTCTTTGCTTGATAACATTTTTTTTAAGAAGACATAATTTCTCATATTGTAGATGCAACTATAAAGAAAGCTATATGAATCAAAAATAATATCTTATTTTAGAACTTATTCTAAAAAAAGAATCCATAGGAATGAAACTAGATACACTGTCACCATTTATAATGACTCATCTGTCTTCCTTGACTTGCCGTTCTTCAGGTGCGCTTCATCACAAAGATCTGGCATCCTAACATCAGCTCAGTGACCGGAGCAATATGTCTGGACATTTTAAAAGACCAGTGGTGAGTGTGTAGAGCTAAACGCTGTGGTCTGTGGCGTTCAGAAATCAACTCGCGTTCACGTGTTGAATCTGTCTCACTCAGGGCAGCTGCTATGACCCTGCGGACCGTGCTGTTGTCCCTACAGGCTCTTCTTGCTGCAGCAGAACCAGATGATCCACAAGATGCAGTAGTTGCAAACCAGGTGAGAATTACTTTCCATTTTCTTTTCCTTTCGGCAAAAATCAAGCTGCTCTTTAGTTTAACTTTTTTTTTTTTTTTTTTTTACTTTGAGAACAACTTCTTACAAAACTGAAAAGCTGGATCTTTTTTTAAAATTGATTTCTGAATTTTCTGTCTTGAATCCCCAGTACAAGCAGAACCCAGAAATGTTCAAACAGACAGCAAGGCTGTGGTCACACGTCTATGCCGGTGCTCCAGTCTCCAGTCCGGACTACACGCGAAAAATAGACAAACTCTGTGCCATGGGCTTCGATAAGGTTAGAGACACTTCTCTGGTTCTGAGCACCGAGTTTAAACATATCCTCACATAAACAATTTTAGGCGAAAGCAAATTTTTTTTCATTAACTACCTACTGTAGTAAACAATATAGACATAACATACTTCCCTGATTACATTCTACTACACACAATTGTTTAATAGTCTTTCTAACATTCAGCCATTTCATTTCAGGCTAAATATCTAAATATCTAAATATATATATATATATATATATATATATATATATCTTTACACAGATGTATATTTTTGAATTCCAGTAAGATTTTTTTTCAGGTGCCTGAACAGATGATAATTAAGTTGTGCATAAAGGAGAATTAAGCAATTACATTTGAAATAAAGTAGATTTTTTTGAGTACAAATATTATAAAGGTATGACAAAATGCTCTCAAATTAAAAATGTAAGCTCTTGATATTTGACATTTTAATTCCTGCTTGTGTGCTTGCAGGAACTTAGTGAGGAAATTTGAGTGATTTATTGGACAAAGTGAAGAGAAACTATAAACAAAAGAGTCAATCACATCACACTAGGATCAATTCAGTACCAATACTCACCTTGGTATTAATGGTAACGATATTTAGATTGATATGCCCAGGTCTAGTAATAAGCCTTAAAAGAAATGAACTTTAATGCACCAGAAATCCTGAAAATTCCTGATCTTTTAGTACATGCATTATGGTAACTTACACGCAGTTAACAGGCATACCTTGTTTTGTTGGGTTTTAAAAATTTGATGCATCAGCTAAAATTACTTAACTAGCACTGAAACAAGGAGCAAGAAACTTTTGTTAATTGAAAACAACATGCATAAAAGTATTGCAGTAGTTTAATTTTGGAGCACACAGACTTGCATCTTCATGCTTGTCCTCTCTCGTTTTCAGAATGCAGTAATAGCGGCCTTGTCTTCAAAATCCTGGGATGTGGAAACGGCGACAGAACTTCTCCTCAGCAACTAGGACCCATCCAGGTGTGAGGATCCAAAAAATGAAAAAATAATAGAAATAAAAACTCCCATCATCAGAGCACCTCAGCTCCTCCGGGCGCCATGCCAACGTCACATTTTGCTAAGCAGACACAAACCCCGTCACATTCAGCACAGCAGGCTGAAGCTTCTTTTATTAGAGGTTTGCTACAAACACCAGTAGCATCACAGTTGCCAATATGTTCACCGCTCTGTTGCCTGTCCATCACATCAAGGATTTCCCTTTTATTTCCTCTTAAGTGTGTTTATAAGCCCCAACAAACTCAGCCCCTCATTTTCTTTCCATTTCTCCCCCAAAAGAAACATTTACTTTGCCCATTTTCACCATTTGCACTTTTATTTAGCTCAAACAGTTGTCTGTCAATTTCTGCAGGGTAAAACATGAGGGGAGCCACACACGCTGTTTTCTACCTACCACATGTTTATTTAGTAGGGAGTTGGACTTTGCATCATATTCTCTCCTACAGAATCTCAATGCTGTAAGAGCTGGATATAAAATACTTGACTTGGATAGTGCTGAGCATTGGGCGGTGTGCCGGGTTTTTCCTGAACTGTTTGATGTTCTGATCCACCGCAGGAGTTTGGTAGCATGCATTTTGTACATTCAACTAGGAAAAGCCCAGCACATCCATATCCTCCACCATTTGCACACATGCACAAGAAACAAGAGTTAGCTGTAAATAATGTGTGTAAATTTAAATCTATATTGGGGATATTCTTTTTTTTTTTTTTCTTACATTGTAAAACTAGTTACTCTAAATATGAACTATGCCTACTTTCCAGTTGGACTTTTCATGCATTTATGATCCATGAGAAGTCCAACAAAATGTCGTATTTTTTTTTTAAAGAAGTCGTACCCTCCAAAATCCCGATCTGTGCAAGTCATAACACGCCAGCTCCTCTGCTATGCCACAATGAAATATTTTTCTAGTCTTTTATTCTTGCATGTTTTTTTTGCCTTTTACTACAGTTGGCCAAATTGTTTAGTGGGAGTTAGTTCATTTGAACATTTCCTTTAAAAAAAAAAAAAAAAAAAGTCACAAAAACCACAAAGTAAAGCCAATTTGAGCTTTGTTCTTCCTGCTCTTCGAACCGTTTTTTTTGTTTTTCCCAGAGCAGGCGAGCGACCGTTGGGCACGAGTGTCGAGATTGATTTAGGTTTGTAAAGCTGCAGTGGTCGCCTGTTGCAACCAGATTAAACATTTATTGTGTAGTTGATTTTTGAGGGGATGTTATTTTATTTCTGAGCCACTCAACCCTAATGTTGACCATATGTACACTGCCTAGCAACAAAAAAGTATTAATATCCAATTTGTCATTTAAAGCAACAAACTTCAATGTGTTTTATTTAAAAAACAAGTAGAGCATGACTGAAGTGGAAGAAAAACTTGTTTTATCTGATAAGTTTGACTTTTGCATTTCTGTTTAGTCACAGTCAGTACTTTGGAGAACCAATATTTATAACTACAGCAGCGAAGAGGAAGGAGACGGGAAAATTGCACAGCAGTAGCTCTTGAATACTTGAGCAATCCCGCTGTAGTATTTACTCCCTCCATTACTCTTTGCAGAAGTCTTGTTTGTAGAGTCTGAACATAATTTGACGCTTTTTCACAGATTTTAATTTAATTTAGATCTGGATTGTGTGTTTAGGTCTATTGTCTTTTTCAGTCAAGTCTTTCTCAGGACTGTCCTGCACTGATCTCCATCCATCTTCTAGTCTAATTAATCAGCCCCATATTTTACCATTTTCTTCCGGGTGAGGCGCAGTGTTCGCATATCTGCTGTTTTTCTGTGTGGTTTAACAACAGTAACTTAATACTTGTCCTATGAGTGAATTCTTCCACCTGAGCTATAGCTCGTCCAGATGTGTGACTCTAGGCAGGTGCTTAAAAGTATGCAATAGCTTGAAAGATTTTTGTCTTCACAGAGATTAAAAACAATCGTTTCCCTTCCATTTCAGAAGTGTTTGAAATCTGAAAATATTAAGTGGTGTGAATGCTTTAGGAGAGCTAAATATAGGTTATGTCCCAAATGTGCTTTACTATACAACAACAAAAAAAATTCCTTTCATTTTATAAATGTAGAACTTTGTTCTTTTTAGGGACACTGACAAGCTTGGCAGAAAAGTGTTTGGATTTTATCAAGGCCACTTATTTAAAGGTTTCTTTTTAATTGACCTCCAGAGGAGCAGCGTATTAAAATTTGAGTTATTGTGCAAAAATCTCTGCTGCTGACAGTGAGACAAGTTCAGAGGCAGGCAGAAGGTACAGTCTGCTTTATCTGTAAATAGACGGACTCGTAAAGCGCACCAGTGTCTGCTAGATCTACATTTTTGTCAGAAAGGGGCAGAAACGAGACGAGCGGCCTCCTCCATCCACCCCGTCTTCCTGCTGTTCTCACCATGTACAATGTTGCACGATGACGAAGGGGGGCTGTTGCATCTCAGTTTCTCCAATTTAAATAGACTTGTTTTTTATTTTATTTTATTGGAAGCAAGCATCAGCAGCATAAAAAGCATGGTTATTTATTGTGACGGTGTCATGTTTTTGATTAAAAAAAAAAAAAGTGGGGAAAAAAAAAGTTTGCTTGTTTTTGAAATTGCACCTTGAAAACAGGGATCCAAGACAAAATCTACTGCACCCAAACATCTAAAAGCATTTATTCTTTGTGGGAAAAAAAGGTTGAATATAATGAAATGCATTTCTTTTTAACTACATCCAAAATAAGTCAACACAAAAGGTTCCCGTTTACTTGATGCTTGAAAGTAGGACTTGCCCAACGTAAGAGTGAGAGTTCAAAAAATTTAATTTGTTGGGAAAACCATAAGGAAAACAAACCCTCCAAATGTGTGTCCAAATAATATTGATTTATGCATTCAAAAAGTGGATTTTTTTGTTTTGTTTTTAAAAAAAAGACCAAAATCCCTGATGGACTGAAGTATTGTGGCAGCAAACCGAACTTGCCCCACAGGAAGGCCATCAAAAAGCAACTAGAACTTTTTAATCCGCCCTTCTGATGCCAATCATCTAAACAGTTTATAAAATCTGTCCAATGCATTCAATGTCACCTTAAATTCCTGCAAAGTAATTCACATTTACAAAGTTCTTTTTTTTTTTTCTTTTTCTTTTGTGTGTATTTACAAACTCAACTAGTGAGCTGGAAAGAAACCCTGCAGTCCAGACACGAAGGAGGAAGACATTAAGACTCAAACAGCAGAAGATGTTGGGTTTTTTTTTTTGTTTGTTGTTTTCCCAGGGAATTTAATAAGCAAGAATCATTATCAGATTAAAACGCTTGTAAAATGTCCATCCCAGTTGGTTTTATTTTTTTTCTTCTTAAAAATGGCTCCAAAAAAGAAGCGAAGAGCAACAAACAAAAGGGGAAAAAAATATGTTTTTGAGTAAGACCTACATACAGAGCTTCAAATCAATGACTACAGGGTGTTTAAAATCTCCTAGTATGATGGTGTGTATGTGTGTGCGTGCGTGCTTGGATATTGTGTTTATGTTGAAGGTCCATAATATCTCCAAGAAAGCTGTAAGAGTCAAAGGAGCTTGCATGTAGAGTTGAAGGTGTGACGATTCAGGCCCGTCCTCTACAGTCTGGATTTCATCTTTGCCTCTTTACCTGAAAAACAAAACAAAACAGCAAACCTCCACATCAGAACATGTTTTATGTTCAAGTTTTATGCTGGCTTGTGCATTAAAGCAATAAAATGGAGATCCAGCAATAATGGCAGAGCAATCATTTGATTTTTACAGTTATAGTTAAGCCTGTCACATTAACAAATTTTGCAAGTCGATAAAACTCTCTAGAAATTATTGCGATAAACTATAATGCTGTTATTTTGAGACCATGTTTTCTGCATTGTAATGGCAGAAAACATTCTCAAAGATCAATAAACTTTAAATTCTTAAACATTTAACACTGGAACTGGAAGACGGTTCAAATAAATAAAATAGAAACAAATAAAATTAATTATGAAGTCACTGTAAACAAAATTGTCCTTTAAAAAAAATAAAAGGGTTAGTTGGAACCAAAACACCCGATAGAAAATCTTTTATCATTCAGGTTTTGGTAGAATGAGAGAAAAACAAATCATGCAAATGAAAATTATTGATTTTGTTTTAATTTATTATGCAATTAATTGATTTATTGATTATTGCAACAGGCCTAGTTATAATAAGAATAATAATTTAATAAATATCTTAAATGCTTAATTTATTGGTGGGAGAAAAAAGCTGATATTAATTGGAAATTGTGAAATTACAGAATTAAATAAAAGGCCTCTTCATGGTGCAACTGCAAATTAAATGAATCATATTTTATGTGACAAACTAGCATGAAGTAATTAACTGTGAAGTGGAAGAATGAGACGGTTTTCCAAAGCTTTTACACATCAAAATCTGAAAATGTGAGGCATTTGTTTATAGAGGTAATATTTTGGGGTTCGCCAACCAGCTGTTCACATTTACAGAAAAGTCCAAACACTTAAAAATGTAGTACTTAATTTTAATAAATTTTTTGGTGCACAATGAGACGAGACTGAGAGGATTGAGCAGATTTCTGTGGATCTAAAATATAAAAACAGATCAGCTGATGTTGCATTAAGTCCTTATTGCCATCTGATCCCACATGTTGTTCATCTCTTTTTTTTTTTCCCAGTTGCTGGCTTATAAACTCTTGTGGAAAACTAAATGTTTGATTCTCCTAAAGGCCACAATATTAAAGTTCTTTTTTGGAAAGTAAGATAAATGTATTATTCCTAAATATCAAAAACAGAATCTAAACCGAGTAAAAATTTACGCAGTGAAAACTACAATTCAACCTCTGTACCAAAAGGAAAGCTAATCTTTATGGATCGGTTTACAGCAACTGAAGTTCCTAAAACAAAACTTCTTAACTGCATAAATGAAGGTGGATGTGTTTTCACACAGAGCACCAGTTCAGTCTGATGTTTGTGGTCATCTTACATTCTTCAAATTGTTTAGCGAACTTTCTCCATTTTGTAAAAAAAGGAAATAAAAACAAACATGGTGGATCTTTGGCATGTTTAACATACTATTATCTGAATTTTCTCCAAATGCAGATTTAAATTTATGCCAGCAGGTGGCATAGTCTATCATGGAAAACATGCTGTATATGAACAGCATACTACACTAAAAATTATTATACTTATTGATATTGATATTTTCCCACAGCAAATCTGTTAACTTCAAGACATTAGCGTAGCATTCCCGCTTCATACATTTACTGAAACTAGATCTCTCACCAGAATAGCCAGTATCATAACTAGCTTCTCTTCCAGTGGTGACATTTTGGGTTACAATTCTCTGGATGCATTTCATTTTTCATACTCAAAAATGAAAACTTCGTCCATTTTGAAATACTAAAGAGAAACTATCAAAAAAGACAAACTACATAAAATAAATGGGGTGTGTTTTTGTTTTCCTTTTATTGCAGGATAAGAAAGTGAGTTCTTCTGTTACCTCTGCAAGTCGATCTGTCTCTTTGTCCCCTCGTCACTCTGCTGCTGCGACTGCTTTGACATTTTGACGTTGATGGAGTCTGTGGTGGTATCGGACGCTCTCTTCCTGCCTTTGCCTCCTCCGCCTCCTGCTGGTAGGGCTCCGACTTCCTTCAGCGCTGCTGCAGCAGCGGCTGCTGCGGCTTTGGTAGGACGGCCGCGCCGTCTCACAGGCGACGCCTCTATCCCAGCGTCGGCCACTAGCTTCTGACTCGGCTCGTCCTGAAACACACAGAGTATGAAGTTGAAAGAGAACATGGCTGCTGGTGGAGAGGCGAGAGGAGGTTTCTGTGCAAGTTTACCTTCGTCTCTTCTTTCTTGATGACCGGGTTCTCGTTGTTCTCCTGCGCTCGACTTTCTGACGAGTCGGTGCTGTTATTGTGTTAAAACCAAGCAGAAGAAACGCTGTGTTACTCTTTGCTTTGCAGTGTGAGCAGACAGATGCTGTTGTGTGTGTAGGTGTACCTGTTTTTGTTGTTAGCTGAGACCAGTGGAGACGAGTTGGTGCTGGTGTTACTGGTCGTGTCTGGAGCTGTAGTGGTCTTCTGGATGATCCTCCGACCCGGAACGGTCAGAGTTTTGTTGACAGTCGCCAAAACTGGAGCTGGTTTGGGCTAAGTAAGAAAATAAGTCAATATATATAACTGGATCAGGTTTCAATTCATGTGGTTATTTTTATTCTTACTCGATTTTTATTATGAACAGACTAGTCTGTATGTTTTAAAGTTAAAGTGTCATTGCACTGCAATAGTAATAATAATACTCATGTTGTGAGATTACCTTTCCAGTTAGCAGCATTTGTCTCATCTCTCCTGTCAGGTACTCCTTGTCGTTTTTAAACTCCTGCTATTAAAAAAAAGAACAACGGGTTATGCTCAATAAGACCCCAGAGGAGAACATTTTGTTTCTGCTTTTGAAATGAGAGATTTTAACATCAGAAGAAGAAATAAACAGTAATGAAACTAAAGAAAATAAACAGGTTAAAATAAAATATTTCGCTGCATACAGGGTTCCTACACAGGCCAGGGAACCTGGTAGAGTGAGGAATTTGATTTTAAGGTTTAAAGGTTTGGGTATTATTAATCTGATTACCCATCCATCTATCAACCCACTCAGTTTTTCAAGTTTCATGTAAAACCTTTCTACTGTAGAAAAATCTGAGATAAATTCAGAGACAACTTTTTTTATTTTTACTTCAAAAAACGGAACAAAGGCCTGAAAGAGTTTGAGTGACAAAAAGTGAGGCAATGTAGCTGACCACAACATTTATTGAATGTGTGTGAGAATGTATGTATTGCCTTGTCTTGTACGAGGAAGAACTTTGAGGGAAGGACAGGCTCTTTCTGACACTCCAGGTGACAAGCGGTGCTCTTGTTGGCGATGACGAAGAGAGCCACATCGCACACAATATAAAGCTTCTGCAACCAGAACGACACGACAATCACTGATTCGCTCCAAAAATACGACAACGTCCTTTCTGTGTTTGCTGTTTTCTACACTGTGTCATGTAGACACAATTGCAAATGCATTTCATTGGGATTTTGTGTAATACACCAACAAAGTGAAGTGAATCCTTCTGCAATGTGCTGCGTACCTCATTGGCCTTTGCATCTTCGGGACACTGAGCGTCTTTCGTTTGTTTGATGTTCTCAACCATCTTCCTAAGAAATGCGTGACTGTTGTTCTCGTTCTTGGTCATCAGGACTTCCAACATGAACCACAGACACCTAATGAAGGAAAAGAAGTTAGATAGTGAGTCCTAAAAAAAACAACTAACATTTAGATGTACTCAATCAGAAGGGCAGCCTCACTCTTTGATGTCTTTGAGTTGTTCATATTCATGTGGTTTTGTGAAATCAGGGTCGTGGGCCAACAAGTGGATCATGAATGGAACCACGTACTCAGGAAGAAGAGAGACCAGTTTTTCTGACGAGAGAAAGAGTAATTTACATTAGAGTGGATATGTTTGTAATTTATTAGAAAGCTCTAGTGTGATTTCTAGACATGAGGTAATCACATCTACTTATAGCAATCTGATTTAAAAAGGATTTTACTCTTTGATCTTCAATTCATCTGACGCTGCTACAGGAAGCCGCCATGTTTCTGCATGAACACTCACCCTGAGCGAGGGGGTTCTGTTTGATGTATTCCCTGCGGACGGAGATGTTTTTGAGCAGGCACTGTCGGGCGTGGGCACGGCGCTCCTTCACCGGGTCCTTGGCACACAGAGCGAAAACGGCCAGATACTCCAAGGGCAGCAGCAGTTTGACGAGAGCTAAGTGCAACTTCTGAGCGAAGATCTGACGGACCTGGTAGCACTCATCCTGGCAGAACAGACGAGATAAACACCAGGTGTGAACTTGGCAACTTAAAAGATGGCTTTCACTAATAAATTTCAGTTGTTTCTCTTAAGTCAGATAATATTAGAAATAAATAAATGTCCTGTAAGTTAAACTGACATTGATGACAAGGCCACAGAGCTGAAACTGCTCGGGTGTGATGATTTCATGGTAACACGGCTCTTGAGCCAACTTCATGATGGCCGAGCCGGCAGCCAGCCTCAGGCGGGACATGTCCGATTTACTGCAACACAGGAAGCGATGAGGGAATAAACAGTCTCTCTCTTACACACAAGTAAAAGCGAATCTGTAACAGATAATTCAGAGGTACCTGATCTTCTTCTGCTCCGTGAGGTCGCCCTCACTAACCAACATGGCCGACAGCAGGCGGAGGGTGGAGTTGGCCGATTTGGATTGGTTGTTCTTCATTCCTAGTAACCAGCGTACCAGGAGCTTGATGGCCTGAACCTTCAGGAACAGGAAGAAACAAAATCAGTTTCTTCAGCTGTGTGAAGTAAAGAGTAACAACAAACTAACAGCCATTTATTACAAAAATAACAGCAAATGAATTTTGAACTTTGGTGGTTCTTGGAATAATTAATATCAAGAACAGAACATACATGTTTGCTCCTCTTACCTTTGCTAAAACTTCAGGTGAGACCTCCTCATCTGCGGACCACAGCTTCCCGTTCTTGTTCCCTACCGACTGAACACACAAAGATGGTCACAAAAATCTGATGTAATGTTTTCTTTGTTCAAACTGTGGCTATTAGGAGTTTACACAACTTTGCTAATAAGTTGGGTTTTTTGTAGTGGAAAGAATCTGAGTTTAAAATTAAACTATAAGTAATTTCAGAACTTTTTATAGACAAAATAATATATGCTGGAAATTTAACTGAAAAACACATTAGAGGGAAAACAAAAATTAAGGTATCAGTCAGAAACTAATCTAAGAGGCGTTCAAGAACCCAAAAAAGAGCCAAGAGGCAGAAATTCCCAACAACCTTGTGGAACAAAGTGCTATCTGATAAAACAAAAGACAAACTTTTGGACCACACATGTCCAAAAGAACCTCATATCTACTGTGAGAGACTGGCCAAATATGGCCAAGTTTAACATATATGTTTGTTTCCAGTTGAATTGTACAGAATGAAAATACACTTTTGAGATCCACTACAGTTCAACAACCACTTCAGGTACTTGTAAGTGTTTACATTTCTTTCTTACTGTCGATAAACACACACACAGTACATACAGCACCAGAGGTCTCAAACAAAGTCCATGTGTAATTCCTGGATGTTAAAGTTCAAATGTCAGCTCCACAAACCCTGTCGTTCATCAGCAAATCCTTGACGATGAAGTTAGCCACGATGGATTTCATTGGTGAGGCGAACTGATCTGGAGCCAGCATGGATATATGACCCAGAGACACAAGTGGAGTGATGAGCTGCTCGGGAACGTCTGCATTGAGACTGCGAGACAAAGGCTGTGGGTCAAAGAGGAAACTGTTAGTTAAAAAACACAGATTCAGGTGGACAGAACAGGAGTAAATAAAACACTGGAGATCGTAATTAATCATCAAGAAGTGTTAGCTTACCTCAAAAATCTGGGCCAGTTGCACTTCCTTGTTGTTGAAGATGGCATGAATGCAGTGGACAGCCTGCTTGGCCTGGTGAGGCGTGCCCCGCTTGGCCTTCTGATGCAGGATGGGAATCAGAGTTCTGAAGAAAACATCACAAAAAAATACATTATGAGTAGCAATAGCATTGAAGGAATACTCAGCCCTTTACAATAAACACTAAAACCTTCATTCTGCCTGCTGTGTTTGCGATGCAAAGATTTCAGACTCGACTTCCAAGACCAGGAAGACCTTCATATTTTTTATTTTTTAAAATATAAAACTATAGAAATTCACTGAAAATTCAGAGCACACATATTTCTACAGTGTTACAAACGTTGACGTGTTCAGCACTTCTTTTACCAGATGAACATCAAAACATCACAGTTTGTGCCTCTTGTACATCTCTTACGATCTTATCTGCTGCAACTCCGTCTCGATCTTCTGGCCAGTGTTACGGAAAATCTGAATGGCTGCTTCTGCCACTTTGTCGTCCTCCATCTTTAAACACTGGAGCAGAGACTCGTAGGTCTCAGCTGAATGGAATGCTGTGGGGTGTGTGAATGACAGGACCTACAAGGATGAAAAACATTTGAACATTTTTTGATTAAGACGACTTTGCTTTAGGTTTTATTGCAGTTTAAGAAAACTTTAAAAGTTAATTTTAGTATTTATACCTTAAGCAGCTCCAGACCAGAGCGGATCGCTGTGTCAGGGGTGACGCCTTCCTCCTCATCATCAGCTGTCCCCTCAATGGACTTATTTAGCAGCTTGACCAAAGCACTGTAGGAAAATTAACAAAATAAAACTGTTAAATTATGTTGATATGTCTCATAATTTTATGGGGATCAGGTGAAGACTAAAACAGCATAGTTTGTTTAGTCAGTGTGCGGTCTCGTAGTATTTTTCCATAAAATAAATGGGGGGGGAAACAGAGTGGAACCTGCAGTTTTCCATCACCACCACTAGGCGGCTCAGTAAATGAGACCAATCTGTTAAAGGACCAGCATTACACAATACCCAATACAGACAGCATTATGAAGCACTTGGTTATCAGGTAAACAGATGCCATCTATTTTAGTTCTCTCAATGAAAATTAACTCATTTTAATGTTTTCACGCACAATTTACCAACTCATTTCAATTATGTAACATCTTCAATTAGAAACTACTTATAATCATCTGTTTTATTGAAGTTTGAAAGATCAAATTCATTCTATGTGTCAAAATAGAAAAAATATTCTCATTCAAAGAAATGTTTCTGACCTGATGGCTTCAGAGTCGATGTGAACCGGGGCGATCCGCTCCAGCAGGAACTTGACCATCTCTAAGAACGGATTGGTCGGCTGTTTGGGGAACGTCAGCTTCCGAGTGATCTCCCTCTGCACAAAACATCTCATGTATAAGCTTTTCAAACTATTGTTTTCAGATATTAATTTGTTATAAAGTTCGTCAGTGATGAAACAAGTCAGCCCTTTGGTTACCCAAACATAAATTCGCAGCCCTAACACTTGATTTGCATCACACCAGCTGACGTAAACAACTATGAGTTGTGTTAATTGTGTGTAGATTTAAGTATGCCTCGTGCTCCCTCACCACACAGATCTCCGCCTGCTTGCAGGAGCATGTTGGACTGATGAGCATCTCCAGCTGAATTCTGAGCTTCTCATCCTCACTCAGAACCTGATTAAATTTCTTCATGAAGTCCTGAGCCTTTCCAGCATCTGGCAGATTCTCTGCAAACACCAGCATCACATTAAAATAATAATTACAAAAGGTCATATATTGAAATTGGAAGAAAAAGGAAGAAGAGAACACCTACGATAAATGAGTGGACTGATTTTATATATAGTATTTTGAATTGAAAGAAAAACGTTTTGACTGAGGTCACAAGGAGTACCTTTTGTAAACCACTGGTCAAAATGGTTGAATTATGTTCAAAATGTAAGACCCCATTTTATATATTTTTAAAATTTATTTTCCTTATCTAATAACTTTGGTGTGGATTATGCCTTATTAAGAATGATGGTGAACAATAACTGTGACATAATAACATCCAATGCTTTGCAAAAGTATTCCTTACCTAGAAACAAGCTGAAAACAAATACACACCCAACTTTTCAGAAATTGTATTTGTAAAAGTTCAGAAAACCCTAATATTATTATTACACTTCACATTATGCATTACTGTATATTGGTCAATTGTATAAAATACATTGAAGTGTGTGGTTGTAATGTCAAAAGGAGGTTTTTTAAGGCAGTGTGTATTTGTGTAAATTTTTGGCCAACTTACTTGCAATACTCATGAGCTTCCCGAGCATCGCAGTGTTATTGGCCTCCGACTAACAAGAGGGGAGAAGAAAACATTATCCTACTTCATTTTATACATCCTGAAAACAAAAACTGAAAGACAAAGGAAGCATCTACCCACCACTGGCAGCTTGTGAAGGTCGAGCAGCTCTTTTACGAGACTTCTGAGCATATTCTGACACTTCCACATTTCGTTTAGAGCCCTGAAAGAAAAGGCCAGTGAGAAAGAGAAACGACAGCAGAGAATCAATAGAACGTTCTCATCATATGTACTTGCTGAGCTATCAGTGAGGTATTTTCCAGACAGTTTACTTGTAATTTCAGATCAATATTGACGTGCAATACGTGCACGTATGAATGTGTCAATGTTTGTGTAGTTTCCAGATGGACGGAGAAAATGCAGCATATTTACTCACTTTACAGCGTTAGTGTCCAGACAGGAGTAAAGGTAATAGAGGCATTTCATCTTCTCCTCTGTGTCAAGACTGTGAGGCACCATGTACTGGGCAAAAATCTTCTCCACCAACAACCTGGAAGAGGAAAGTTTCAATTCATTCTTTAAACACTGAAAATAAAAAATAAAAAACAGGAAATCATTTTGGAGAAGGAATTTAAGCTCCAACGTATCTCTCTGATGTATTAAAAACTTTGAGTTGCAGTTGCATTTCCTCACAGAGACAAATCATTTATTTATAGGGGGGGAATTCCACTTTAATGAGTCGCCTGCTTTACTTTGTATAGCCAATGGGACAACATTACTGTATCATTTCACAAGGCTGAAACAGATACAAAATGACCTTCGACCGCTGACCGATATCTCTACTTCTCTCTTTTGCTCTCTTCTCTTAAGCTCAAACAGGCTTTTCTATAAAATTTAACTTTGGGGACTGAGATAGCCACAGAACAGCTGATGTATCTGATAAGCTGTCTCTGTGCTGCCGTACATTTTGGCATCTCGTTGTTATGGAGACTTCAGGTCAAAATCCCTCTCAGTGAGATTAGCTTCCCACTCGCTGCTTCTAGTGGAGTGATAAATATGGGTTCTTGTTTGTCATATTAATATGATTATTACATTTTCTAATTATTCCTCTGACTGTAAATTTAAGAACAAATCTTCTAGTAGCCATGTCTTAAATTAATTGAGGTCCACACACAACCTTATTTAAATGCCATGTTCTCTAGTCGTTCCCATTGCGAAGAGGAACTAAGAGTAAAGGGCTTCAGTGTCATGTATTTGTAATATTCATATTATATTTGAATTTATATATACATTTATATTTGTCATAAATATATAATAATAGGCTGACCAACAAAGTAAAATGCTCTGAGATTACAGGTTAATTTAATATATATATATATATATATATATATATATATATATATATATATATATATATATATATATATATATATATATCTATCAGGTTATTGATATTTTAGTAAATTCTCAAATTACAACATTTGTGATTTACGAATGTGTCTTTTTTTATACATATTAAGAGACATATTAACACACATATGTGCCAAACTAATTATAAATACATTAATTCTATTCCATTTGTTCAGTATTAAATAATTTCATGTACACCGTGTGTTTGTTCTCACTTGTCATCAATGCTGTTCTGATAGTAGATGTGCAACAGTTTGTCTTTGATCCAGCTGATCTTCTGGGCCGACTCCTTTCCAGCCTCGTGATGCAGACAGTATTTCTTATAAAGCTGAGCCAGGCCCATCATGGCCTCTTTACGCACACGCCACTGCAGAAGGAGGGAGTAGTTAACATATTGAAAAAGGAAATGATCAAACTAGGATATAAAAATCACAGGAAGGGAGATAATCTTGTGTTTGTAACCAATAAAATATTAACACGTTGCACATTAATGTGGATATGTTGTGATTTCAGAATGCGAATGACTCGTACAGATCTCAAAGATAAATTGCTGCATTTTATGTAGATTATTATTGTTGGTCAAATAAACCCCAAATGAGTAACAGCTGTCTTACTACTACAATGAGTGAATCGTTAAGTGGTTTAAATTTCCTACCCTCTTGTCCAGCGTCCTTTCCCGCACGAAGCCCAACAGCTGGTCATTAACCAAGTTCAGGTCTTTCTTTCCAGCATTGATGATGGTGACGATGACATCATGTCTGATGGCTTCCTCTGGGTCGTGAGAACGCACTTTCAAATATTCTGGACCAAAAAAATAAATAAATAAGAGAGATGGGACATTACTTTCAGTCTAACCAGCCAGCAGGAAGACGATGGAGCCATCAACAACAACCCGAATGAATCAGAAGTGTTGCCCACCTGTGAGGTCTTTCGCCAGGTCGGGATGGTTCATAAGGCAGTGGCTTGCAAATTTTACACACTCTAATCTGACCGGTACGTGGATGTCGTTGAACCTACAGAAGAAATTAATCTCATATATCAACTAAAGAAGATTCAGTTAAAAGAGAAGATGGTAAAAATGAAGAAATCTGCACAAATAAAAATAATCTATTATGTTAGGAAGGAATATAACAGGAAAGTGTTGCATGTCAGTTAAGTTTCTCAATTCCTCTATAGACTCTCTTATGTTTGTAAATCTAACTTCATATCCATAAATCTCTTTAACAAATGGTCATTGCTGAGGTTGCTCACCGTCCTAAGAAGCACTGCCAAAGCGGTCTGTTCTGTGATGCCAGCTCTGAGTCTTTGGCTCCAAATAACTTCGCTAGCAAACGTACAACAGCCAGACGCTCCTCTCCGTCGTTGCTCTGTAACAAAATTGCACGGCGTCCTTTAATATGTTTAATCATACTTTTAAAACTTGATTTTAGTTCCACGTTGCAAACAGCATCAAAATATTAACGCTAAATAATAAATTTACTGTATATTGTGCAGTTCTAGTAGGAAGATCAGATGAGATCAAAATTGTCTGAATAATCTGGGCTTCATACAAATAAAATCCTGAAAAAGCGAATCCCTATAGTGAAGTTTGGTCAGGGGACAATTAACACAAAATGACACAGAAAAAAAAGATGGGTGATACATTGATTTTTTTTTTTAAATAACAGCATTTTCTATGCTTTTTTTAATCTGCAACAAACTTCCAGAAAACTGCATATCTGCTGAAAAACTGAGTTTTCATTGCTTTAGCAAATCTTCCAATATTTTCATTACTTCTCTATATTTTGCCACAGTATCATAAGGTTATTTATGTATTATGTTTTTATCACTTTGAATTGACTTGCTGATGAAATGTGCCAAAGGAATAAACTTGACCGGTATTTACTCTGGAACAATAAAATAAGAATATGTTTGTGAACATATCCTTCAAACAGTTTTTCACCACCACAGATAGATAGAAAACCTTTTTACGAAGGAAACAAGTTCTGGATCAAAGAGTAACAATATGAAATACAGTTACTCTGACAGAATCACAGTCTATCAAAAATCAATATTACTCATCAAAAAAACTAAAATAAAATCAGAAGGGAAAATTATATAACTGTAAGGTTGATGTTGGTTGGAGATGAGGTACTGTTGTTGTTGTTTTTTGGAGTGCTGCACAGTGTTCACCTTTAGCTTGAACTCCAGCTGAGGCATGACAGAGGTCAACAGCATGGGGTCGATGGCAAACAGCTCCTGGATGAGGTCGAAGACGTGCTCTGAGAGGTCACTGACCGAGGACTTTCCCATCACTAAAACCTGATTGAAGAACTGGGGGAGAACATGACACCACAGAGCAAGAGAATCGGATGAATACATTGATTAGGTACTCTACAACGTTATTTGAAAAAGAGAATTACAGAACAAAACCAAGGGAAAAAAAAACAAGCAGCTTCTCACATTTGCAATGCACGCCTCAATGGTTTGGACTGTTCTTTTCAGGAGAGTCTTGGCGAGGTCGTATGCTTGCTTGTTCAGATTCTGAGTCAGCAAAAAGATGAATAAATAATTGGTATAACTATAGCAAGAAGTGTGTTTGCTTAAATTTGAAACCAGATTTTCTAAGTTTTTTGTCTGCATGTTAGCACTGCATTTTGTTTTCATTACAAGATTTCTATCATAAAAAGAATAAAATAAGAGAAGTTTTACAGAGAAACCACAGAGAGCTAGTAAAAACATTTCACATGGTCAGAACAGAAAACAATTAAAACTATTACAAACAACATTAAAGAAATAAACTAAAAATATATCAGTGCCTCTCATTTACCTATTTAACATAGTTCATGTTCAATTCAATATTTAGGTATTTTAGTGTTATTTGAATTCTGATATACATAAGTAATTCTTTCTAATTTAATGCAGGAAAAGTAATCATGCAATATGTCACAGCATGCAGTGGTGTGACCACAGACTCACCTTGTGTGCAGGTATGAGGTTTATTAGGATTGTGTCCAGCAGCTCCTGTGTGACTCCGTCTCCCTCCATGATGATAGAACTCATCAGATCCATCATGTGCATCTGCACCTTCTGGTTGTGGCTGTTGCTGATGAGCAGAAGAAGACACCAGCTCTGACGTGTTAATGCCATTAATATCACAACAAGGCCCACTACCTCACACCTGCCCAGTTTATCAGTTAATAAGGTTATGGTATAAAGTGTAGAACACACACCGATGAGCTAAAATGTTCAAAACGACCTCTTTCATCCAATATAACGGTTTTTTGTGCTGCCAAAGTAGCTGCTTTTTGTCAAATTGGTGCAAACCAGCTGCTATTATGGCTTTGAAATCATCCATGGAAAAATTTGCAATTTTATGAATCAGAGAACAGGATGTGCCGTTTAATATGTATTAAAAAATGCTTCTTAATCTTTTGCTCCTTCAGCTTAAAAAAAGTACATTATTGTGCAGTGTGTATTTCTAGTTTGATGATTTTGGGTTACACGAAAACAAAACAAACAAACAAAAAAAAAAGATTTAACACCATTGTTCTGCATTGATTGCAGATTCCCGAGGGTAAAAAGTGATGTGCGAAAAGATAAAAAGGAAGATTATCAGTTTTGTTAAAAAACAAAACAAAACAAAACAAAACCTCATCTCACACTCTGGTACCCAGTAGCGTATACTATCTTGTCTTCAAGTCGACAGATGCAACCAACTTACTTTATAACAGAGAAGAGCGTTTTGAAGAGCTGGATGAAAATCTCATTGCAGTCCTCCAGTTCAAAGCAGATATTATATGACTTTACCCACGCAAGATTCTGTTGCACAACACAAAGAAATACATTGATTTATAGTAACTTTCAAAATCCAAATGAAACATATTCACTTGAACACAATCAGTAGCAAAGAAACACTGGAATGCTGAGACGTATAAGTGCAGCCAAGGTGAGAGATTTACCTCCAGCAGGTAAAAGTATCGGTTGAACTGAGGGCTCTTGGTGTCTTCTAGTCCTTTTAGCTGTCTGGTGATGAACAGAAAAATGTCCTGGAGGAAAAAAAGTTTTTAGCTTCTCATTAAGTCCTGTGGTTTTATAGGGAGCAGGAGGGCTTTACAACGTGGTTAAAAGAAGGTGCGTGGATGTGCTACAGAACAGTAAAACCTGAACGTTCCTTGGGCCATCTGGCAAATGTGCTCAATTATCTAGTAAACAATGCATGCAGGTTTTAATTATACCCCACCACACATAAACAGCTGTCCTTGCAACAAGCAGACTTGGATTGATTTACACGAATGAATTATTCTAGAAGATAATTCGGACCTTCAGCTTGTCGTGGGAGGTGTAGGGAGCTTCAGGAGCGTATATCCTGAAGATGTCAGCCAGACAGCAGGCCACCAGCAGCCGAACATCTTTATTAGGGTTCCTTAGGAAGAACTCGGAGGCAAGATGGAGCGCCAGACCCAGATACTGCTGCTTCTCCTCCTCAGAGTCTTGATCCATGTCCATGTAGGTTTTTACCACCATCTGTTAAGCACATCGACAAGGGCGGTCATATGAGAGTCCGTCTAGCCAAGGCTCTTTAAGAGTATTTATGAAATATTTGATTTGATTTTGATTTGTGCCAAAAACCACTGAAACACAGAAAGGAAAAATGCCACTGATGAGTAACTTTTCAACTGTAAAGTAGAAGCTCAATCAGTTACTGGCAAATTATTAATAACATTTTTTTAAGGAATATGTTAGCTGATTTATTGGGTACTTTATATAAAAAAAAACCCACAACAAAAACCCAGAGTGATAGGCGAGATATTTAAGATTTACAAGCACTTTGAGAATCCTGTGACCAGCTCATTGTTAGTTAGCAGCTCATTCAGAGCTTCCTGGTGGTGCTGTGGTTAAGGCCCATTTATACAGTACTGAACGATACTTGATAACATTTGATCTTCTCTGGTTCAAAATCATAAATACTCAGTGACCAAAACGGAACAAAATGATTTGACACTAAAAACAGTTTTGTTTTTTTTTTCTTTTTTTTGTCTGGCTGCTGTGGATCATCAATTTCAGTGACCTCTATATTAAGAAATTTAGTCATCATTAATTTCATTATTTTCTAAACTCTGAAAGTTTACAACACCTTGTAACACGTCCCCTCCCTGCAGTCTGCAGCAGAGTGAATGTGTGCCCATGCAGATGTGACTTAAGTCAGCCAATTTCAGCTTCAGTCGCCTGGCTCTTTAATGCCTGCGCTGCCATTCAAAAACAAACATGGCCGACAAGTTGTCTAAAAATTGCCTTACAACTTTATAAATTAAAGTTTTTACATTTCTTTCATATTCAAAATAATCTGAAGTATGGGGGCATTTCTAAATACCCCATGAAAAACAACTACCGTATGTGTGGGTGCTTTCCAGCAGGGAGAGAGGAAAAAATAAAATAAATGAATTATCTACCTTAACTTTTAAAGCAGCTCTCTGTGGTCTTCCCTACATGTTTGACTAAATCTGCCTGGCTGTGTTAACATGCAGAAGAACAAGTAGTTTTACTTCCATTTTAATCACATTTAGTTGTGCATATAGAGGGAACATATAACTAAATTCAAAATTAACTAGGACAAATTCCTAGATCACGTACACTGTTGAATAATGCTATCCATTTTAAAGTTGGTCTATTTCATTTCAACTAAAACCTGTCAAACAAACTTTGTTTTCCTCTTTGGAGCTGCACTGATTAAACAGACATTTAATCTTTATTTAATCGTATATTTGATTTTCTGACTAAAATGTTTTTTCCATTTGTGAATACACAAATAAGGGTTTTATTTTATCACTTGTCATCAGGCCGTAGCTGGGATTTCATTCATATCAAGACAAGACCTGACTGATATGACAGAAACAAACGAACTAACTTTGGGTTTGTCCCCTCGCTGCCCACAGAGGTTTCATTCACACCAGTCCTCTGAAATACAACTCGTTAGAAAGAAATGCTTCGAGCTGCAACTTCCTCTGTGTGTGAGCTGAAACATGGCTGTGAAGCTCCCAACTGCCTGTAGGTGGGGGATGGGCCAGCAGCTCCAACAGACTGCAGAGCGGCACACTCACGCCTACACACAGGCATTATGTCCACACACACTCCTATCCTCGCTGAGTAAAGCTCTCAGAGCAGAAACTCTCCTGTGGACCTTTTGAGCAGGAGAGTTTATACATCTGGAGTCTAATGCCATCGCTCTGTTTTAGGAGCAAACCAACATTTCAGTGAGCAGATCAGATAAACATTTGTCCATATTCAAACCACAAAGCCCCTTCATGCAAGCAGCTCTGATAACATCTGAGGAACTGTAACGAAACACACTTTCCTGTGCAAGAATGAGGTTGAAGTGTAACACAGCAACCCTTTTTTATCTCAGCAGGTGCCATTTGAACCTTACAAATAGAATCGATGCAGTTTTTCCATGAAATTACAAGACTTTCATGTTTCTCTTTAGGTGTCCAGTGCAGAGACTTTCCCCTCAATGTGAGCAGGATCAGACTTTTGTTTTGAGGACTTTTTTTAACAACCTCAACAACAGAGGTGTCCATTAGTCAGCTTATGGAAAAAACAAGCAATGTGTAAACCCTTAGTGCTGACTGATTACTCAGTGTTGTGCAAATAATAACTATTAGGCTACAAGTGTGCACACAATTTTCCTGATATTTCTCTGCATCTGGTTGATCTTTAACCTGCCAGCATTTCTTTTTTGAAAGCTATGATAGAAGAAAATACAGCGTTCATAATGGTTCCTATTTTGCATGGGGCAGAGTTGGGTGTTTATAACAAGCAGACAAAATGATAATTGAGTTTTTAACCATCTGAAATTTGCAATTAGAGCTAGCAGAATTACTAAAACAGGTTGTGTGTATTCCTCTGAAATTGTACCTTTGTTAGCCACTTTATTAGGCACACTGAGTGGATTTAGACATCTAGACATGGTGAACATCACTTGCTAAAGGCCAAACTGAATGAGTTTGAAGGTGGTGTAGTTGATACAACTGATGCTTAAAACACAACACGTCTAACCTTGAGGTGTTGCAGATTTCAGAAAACTGAGATTAAAACTCAACAAAACTGGGCAGAAATGTTTCGTCTTAAAGTCAACTGAAGATTCAAATTGTAGGGTCAGAATTTGGCATAAAACAACATAAAAGCATCGATCCGATCTGCACCATGTCAGTTGTTCAGCTACAACCAGAATGAGGATTTTCATCTCTCATGACCACCTCTTCTGATGACAGTGAACTATAGCACATATCTCAAACCATCTCAAACGTGTTTCTTGAACATGATGACCATAAGTTCACTAGACTTCATCAACACAGACTTTCACAGTTGCTAGATCTCAATCCAATAGAGACCTCCCGGAGGTGGTGGAGAGTCTGACTTATATTCTAGGAGCAGCAAGACTTTGATCCAAACTTCTCAATTCGGTCCAAAGTTTCTGTGGAATAATTCAGACACGTTCATACATCCATTAAGGCTTTTTTTAAAGGCAAGGTGCTCCAATCAAGGATTAGCAAGATGTAAAGTTAAAAAGACAAATCTTCCACCATGTTCAACGACAGACTGCTCAGCTTTACTCTGGTCAGCCTTCTGGTTATGTTACATTGAATTGGTCTCTGCAGTTGGAGCTCTGGGCTGAGAATGTTGTAACACGCAAGTAGACAGTGACTCATTTATTTTGGTTCCAACTACCACTACTATTAATAATTCAAAATGATGTTTGTCTTTGTATTTAATGTATTTAAACACAGTGTTAACATATTCACAAGTGAATATTTCACAGCACAATTTCTGTCACTGGTTTAATGAGGTGTAAGCAGCCAAAAAAGAAAGAAAAGTTTCTAGTTTGAACATTAACTGTGCATTTAACACACACTGACTGCAGCCATACTGGATTTGAAAATCCAAACTGCTTGGCCTTTCCCGGTTGAATTTCCAACTTTATGCTACATTCTTGTCGGATTTCTGACTGACCACTTGGAAAATTAATCTATGCGTCTCCTTCATTCAGTAACAACGTCTACACTGAACACATCATGTATAATCACTTCACTGACAGGAAAAGGGTCTGAGATTTTTTTGTTTCCCACTGGAAACAAAAATGGTCAATGGTCAGGTTCTGACCAATGGTCAAGACCATTTATTTAAAACTAAGAAAATCTGATCAGATTTTGTTTTTCAGAATTGCAGTAATGACCCATCCAAACTGATGAACCGTTCCTTTAACAAGGCCCAGTCAGCCACAACCCTAGAGTATCAACATTCTCACTTTGCATATTTCCTCCATAGCTAACTTCCCATCCAGCAGTTTGCAAATGTTGAGTCAACTGTGGAATGATGCTTTGTGTAGATTGAATGCTGATTGGTTAAAAACAGACGCCGAGACGTGATAAGAATAACTAACAAAGAGGAAAAAATAAAACTGTCAAAATATGGATTAAGTGGAAATTTTCTGGAAAGATTACTTACACTAAGTTAAACTTTGTCAATTATGACATCAGTAACTTGTATAACAGAATAACAATACTCCCAATTTGCATTACTAAGCTAGACAATCATCTACTTTAGCATTTTGAATTACATTAGCTGTTAATCTAGCCAGACAAGTGGTTTGTTTTGATGTTTGCCTGTTATTAAACCACAACTTCAACCTTAAGTCCAGAGATTTTCCCTGCTCTCTGGAGCAGAGGTTGCTGATATGGGACATCGTTTTTTTTTAGCTGTGTATAAATGGAGATATGAACAAATGAATCTATGTGATGACAACATGCAGAATTTATTTACAAGTGAAATAGAGCGACCATCGTCATCTGGTAATCTTACAGTCCCCAGTAGAACAACTGCATGCTTTAGCTCATCTTAAGCAACCAGCCGCAACAACAGCAAGAAGTAGTGAACTTGGTGAAAGCAAAAGACTTTTACCCGTTTCACTCGCATCGAAAAATAACAACTTGCAGAAACACAGCTTTCCAAAGAGGAAAAAAAGAATTACAAAGCCTTATAAAACATAAAAATAAAAGAATGAGGTACATGGCAGTTTTAAATCTATATCTTATTTAGATTATGAAAGCCTCAATTGCATCAGCTAGTGGAGAGTTGCACTACTAGACTTATTCTCTTCTGAGAAACTAAAGCATATTGAAGATCTCAGAGTATGAACCTCCATCTACTGGCAAACAACATGTACAAAAATATTTGCTTAAAAATTTTCGGGCATCTACTCCTGTTTAAAAAACCCCCAGTCTACTTGTAATTAACTGTGTTTTAGCTCACAAATTGACAAATCAACAACTTAAACACCTAAATGCCCCACAGAACATTTGCTGCTATTCTAAGCAAGAGCAACTTAAAAATAAACACATTGTGGTTTTCTAAAAGCTTGTCTTGAACACAATCAGGAAAGAAATTCGACAATGCTGTGGAATACACTTTAGTGTACAGTGGTGATGGATGTTTGCATTGGGTTTCCAACAAACCTTGACCTCTGCAATGAAGCTGTCTCTGGATATGCCAGAAAGAAATTAAACCAACTCCTTCCATTTCAGCTATTTACACCTTTCTCTACAGCTGCTGCTTTTGCAATAAAACAACTTGGCTAAAAAGCAATATAGTTCCTTGACAACTTCAGCAAATCATTTAACCCCAATAAGATGATTTAACATATAAAACATGTTCTGATATATAATCAACAACCTGACCAAATAAAGAAAGTGGATGTACAGCACTTCTATAAATATCAAATGCTGTAATTTCCCCCAGCAAATTCATAGTTACCAGGTGAGAGAGAGCAAGACTTGAAGCAGATAACAATAAGGCTTATAGTAGTACAGCAAAGTAGTTCTGTTTTATTATGAACTTTCCAGCCATAAAATGTAAATAATCAGTTAAATAATTAAAATAAACAAGGAGCTTTTCGCTAAATAATTTACAGGCACAATCTTAATCTATACACTAAGCCTGCACAACATCGCATTATCAGTGTGCACAATATTCATACTGCAGGACTGTTTGAACGACAATAATTGTTGGCTGGCTAACATATTCCAAGTGTTATCAAATTGCATTTTTCAATTTGACATCATTTGTTGACTACTTCAGAACGGCATTTATTTTCTAAAGGAATGTTGGAAATAAAAAAATACAGTAAAATACTGATATATATATTTTTAGTGGAAAACTACCATCACCTGATGAGTGACTAAAGTATCCACATGTAAATAATTTCTACTAATACAGAACATTTCCTGCTTAGACAGGTTAAAAAAGTGATTTATAATATAAACTAATGCAGGGTTAGCTTCATGTTTATATCCTAAATCAGTGTTTTTCAATTCCAGTCCTCGGGGCCCCCCTGCCCTGTATGTTTTAGGTGTTTCCTTTCTGCCACACACCTGGATTTAATCTTTGGGTGATTAACAGGCTCCTGCAGTACTTGGTGGCTGCAGAAGATGTCATGCAATCATTTGAATCAGCTGTTCTGGTATAGAGGCACATCTAAAACATGCAGAGCAGGGGGGCCCTGAGGACTGGAATTGAAAAGCACTGTCCTAAATGAGTCAAACTTCTCCTGGTTAAGGTCAGTTAAATTATCCTAATTATTTTTATTTGCTAAATTCCACAACAACAAGCAAAAGAATATGAGTTTTATACGTTCATGTCTTCAAAATCAGACATTTACATACACTTCCTCAGTATTGCTACTGCCCTTGTACAGCATGAATTTGGTCAAATATTTTGGGTTTTCTTTCACAAGCTTCTCACAATAGTTTGCTGGAGTTCATGTCCATTCCTCCTGCCAGAATGGCTGCAACAGAATCAGGTTTGCATGCGTCACTTCCACACACCTTTTCTGATCTGTCCACAACTTCTCTATCAGATTGAGATCAGGGCTGGCCATGCCAAAACATTGATTTTATTGTCCTGAAGCCCCACAACATGGTGCGTTACAGCTGGGTTGGTGTTCCCAGTCTTACAAGAGAAAGCCTTTTTCATTCACATGTAACGATTGTCATTATGGCCAAACTATCATTTTCTCAGACATGTTTTTAGGTCTTTCGCATGTTTTTTTTCTTTTGGAGTAATGGCTTCCTCCTCACTGACTGAACGTCCAGGTCATGTTGATACACAACACATTCCACTGCGGATGTTAACACTGTATTATCAGCTTCAGCAACATCTTCAGAATGGCTTCATGTTCTGGGGTCAATCTGCACATTTTGGACCAAAATACATTCATCAGAGGGACACACAGCGGTATGATGGTTGGACATTCCCACCATGTCTATACTTGCGTGTAAGTATAGACATGCTACACTTACACGCAAGTATAAGTATTTAACTTCAGGTTCATTGTTTGAACAGATGAACCTGGCACCTTCAAGCTTTGGTAAATGCAAAGAATGAACCAGAGTTGTGCAGCCAAATAACTATATCTTGTTTGATTTGTTTAGACCTTCCCATCATGTCAAACAAGAAAGCAGTTTGTTCAAGGTGTGGGCTTAAAATACATGCACACGGGTGTCTCCAACCTACCATGACATCATGATGTGGGTTTTCCCTAATAGTTTCATAGCTAGTAATCATTCTGTATTACTAGCTTCTGATTTAAAATAAATTCATAAATAAATCTCTGGCACCATTATTGTGGAATTCAGCAAATAGAAATATTCTTGATAGTTTTAACTGATCTAAAATGAACAGTTTGGTCTGATTTAACTTCAGGTGGTGAGGGGGAAAAAGCGTCTCATTGTTCTGTGTATGTAAATTTCTGGTTTCAACTGTGTTAAAAATGCCAATGGTAAAATAAAGAACTGGAAGTTCCTCCTCATAATGCAAAACATCACAACTTTGTATCAGGTCAAATGTTATTGACTAGCATACAACTTGATTATTGATCAGTCTGCATATTCATCACTAACAGACAACGGAAAATCTCAAAAGAAGAGAGATTAGTAGACTACCAACAAAGGTTTACAAAGTTAGGGAAGTATTGGTATTGTGCGAGAGGCTGGATGCTTTTGACTGGAATTTGAAGTAGTTTTTGAACAGTATGAAACCTTATCAACATACCTTCAACCGTTTGACCACCTCATCGTTGCTTATTTTGTCCGTAATCTCCTTCACTCCAGGAGGATAGACGATCTTTCCGTCCCCCGCAGGCTTCTGCTGTTGCGGGAACTCCATGCTTGTTGATGTAAGGTCCACACGGTCTTCTACTGGCCTCTATGGGTCAGAAAACTTAAGTTCAGCACAACCATGCTAGTGAACCCAACAAAACCTCGCTTTTCGCATAATTCCCCAGCGATAATCATCACTTTTCCTCGCTACACCGGATACATCCACACTTGTATATCACATAGCTTTTCAATCTAGCACATTTATTTGATTAAAAGCTATCACTGAACCGGCATTGGGTATATTATTAGCTTGAATGCTAAGATAACACAGCTAAACATCAGCTGAATATTTTACCTTAATGTTTTATACAGCACCACAGAGACATAGGAACTAGTTTCACTGCCATTTCAAGAACATTGTATGTATCTGAAGAGCAATGTTGCAAAAGTCGTTTACGAAAAAGACAATCGATGTATAGCCACTGCCATACAACAGTAGTTAGCATTTTGCGGGAAGGAAGTGATGTTAGCCGCGCTAACTGGTTAGCCTACTCTACTAGCGTAGGCCTTAAACTATCCAGGTACCCATCACATCTAAGTCCACAGACAATCACAGAGGAAGTCAAGTATCCCTTTATCTTTCTTCAAAACACCAACATTCGTGATTGGTCCTGGGATTTACAACTAATGCAACTACTTTGAGAAGTTTAAAAATACAGCAATTTTACTTGTTACAATCTTTTTCAACTTCCAAGCATCGGTCCTTACAGCCGCTAGTTTACAGACAGGGCTGCTGGTGCTACCGTCGCCCCTGAGCCTCCTCAATCACCAACAACTTGCCCCAACGGATGGATCTGAAAAACCCAACTATTGCAGAATTAATCTATTTTTAGATAAAAAGCTAAGACCCCAAACCCGGAATACGCCTCCAGCGGCTCTCTTTAGCATTTACCTTCCAATCGGGCCGTTTTAATTCATTAGTCTGACTCAGAGGTTTAGTTTTCGGCACAAAGCTCTCCGTCCGTGTTCAGTCAATGTGCGAAGACTGGGTGCAGAGCGCCCCCGCACGGTCTCAAAGCAGTACTACAACTCCGATGGCGGGAGTCGGAAACAAATAACAGGCGCCATAATCGCGGATCTGGACTCTTTTTTAATGTGTGTCTTTCTGTTTACATAAAATTATAATGTCAAAATGAACGTATTTCAGTCACAACTAAGAGTAACTACAAGTTCCTAGTAAATTGTTCACACCAGTGTTGCTACTACTAAAACTATTGAGTCAAGCGGCGTTAAAATGATGTTTGTGAAAACAGCGGCATCAACTGGTGACAGCCATTTTCAATACTATGGGGTGCGCATAATTTTCGTTCCCCGGATTCCCTATTTATGTCCACCCTCAATATCGGCGGTGTGAAGCGTAAAATAAGTTGTCTAGAAACTAAAAGAAAAAAATAAATACTGTCTCAGATTATCAATATGTTGAAACCATGTTTTAAGTGTTAAGTTGGTGTCATGCAAGTATACAACTAATTTTGATTAATCGTTTTAATATTTTATATTTGCCAAACGTTAACAACAATAGAATGACACAAAAATTAGCCAAATCTGCAAAACAAAAGAAAACATTATTCATCAAAACCTATGTATGTATTTCTATATTCATTGTAATGAATAACCTGTAATTTGTATATTGTTTGGTAAAAATATTTTATAGAAGCATTAAACTCTTGAATCTTGTTTTCCGGGAAAACAATGAAACGCCTCCGGGTTTCTGACTGTTATTGAATGCATCCCGTGACGTGACATGTCATGTATTTGCAACTGCCTTGTACTACTTTTACAGTTATGGAATGCATATTTTGCTTTTGTGGTAATAACCTTTTTTAAATAATGTGGTCTGTGTTTTAGAAGTGCTCCTAAATGGGTTCCTGAAGTGTTCACTGATGATCTGCTTCCACTTCCACTGATGGATACATTTGTCATTGTAGTTTTTAGGGAATATTTTAGTGGCTTCGTGGTCTTTTGAGCGACGACAGGAAAGAAAAGAAAAGCGAGAACTCCAGCTTTTATTTTGAAGTCACTATTTCCAGCCATTCCTTCCAGACATGCAGTAGCCAAGAAGAAGTTGTCATTTCCGACGTAGCTATTTCCACCACTTGGAGTGCTGTTGGGGACCAAAACCTTGAATTTCTCCACTCCAGTGGATATGATAGTAGCATGTTTTTACCTTCGAGCCTCTCTCTTGTGACTACCCGGTCTCTCGTTAGCTGTGCTAGCAGCTAATGAGAGAAGTCGGTGGCAGTAGGTCGGCTAAGGTATGCCTCGGAAAAAGAAAAACGGCCAGAGCCCAGCCAGGCAGCCCCACAGGCCACCCGAGGGAGGACGACCCACGGGCTATCCACCACCTCAGAGATATGACTTCCATCAGAGCAGCGCCGAAAAGGAGAACATCCTTAAAAGAATGCAGGAGATGTTTTCACATCTGGACCCAGAGGTTATACACATCGTGCTCTCTGAGTGTGACTTTAAAGGTACCAAAAACAAACGGAACCTTCGCTGTCCGACCTGCTGGTTCAGGTTGTAACTAGGCTAACCGGTTAGCTTCCTGACTAAGACTTAAGAAGCAGTAGTGGTAGGTTGAAGCGTACAAACACAACATTATTAACTGGACCTTTCTCATGATAGTACCAGGTCAGTAATGTAATAAATTACAGCTTAAACGTGAGCTGCAGTAAGTTAAATAAACCTATGCTCCCTCTTCCACCTGTTGCCACTAGAAGCTACATAAATACTAACGCGTCACTAGAATATGAATGACGCATCATGTTTGTTTCCTTCCCAGCCCGCCAAAAACAACATTTAGTGTTTATTTAGCAGAATTTGTTGTTGTTAAGTATAATAACAACACAGAACTCTGTTTAACATTGTCTATTCTTGATCGTTGTGGATTTTACATTTAACTAGAGATGTTAAATGTACATCTCTAGTCAGAATTTCTATAAAAATTTAAAGACTTTCATACTGATCTGAGCCATTTAAAATTTATTTTTCTTTCTTGTATATTTGGAGAAAAAGTGACAGGTATTCCAGGTGAAGACAATATGGACTTGAATGTTTTTACACAATATTTTGTGACATAGCAATCATAATACATTATTAATACTACAAACAGGACACTGACTCTTCTTGACATATTAAAACCCTGTAGAACAAAGAGAACTGTTGTGGAGGTTAATTAACAGATTGGAAGAGCAGATAATTTAATTTCTGACCAGCAAGTCAATGATCAGGGCAATGTTCGCCTGCAAATCTCCCTACACGTTTCTGCATTTAACACAACTTGTTTTATAGTTAAAAGCAACAGGAAATTCTTATATTCTTTGTAGAATCAAATGTAATTTTTTGCCACTCCAAAGTGACTGCACCTTGCAGTTTTATTTAATCAGTAGCACTCAGGATTTAGGAAGGCAGTTGGTTGAAATAAATTGCAGCAATAAGGTTATTCTCTAACATACTAATTTGGTAGCATTTGCATTCGGTGTATAGTGTTTCAAAATAAATTTGATAGAGTTGGGAATAAGAGCACAAGTTTTATTGTTTGTGTTATTTAACAACTATGGTCAACATTTACTCCTTCACTAATATTTGTATCTGTGTCTGCCTTAGTTGAAAATGCAATGGACTCTCTGCTGGAGCTGTCTGGTGCAGCTGAAGGCGTGATCCCACAGCCTCCTCCTGTCTCTGGCTTCGAGCGCACTGCTGCAGCGTTGCTCAGCCCGCATCATTTTTCCCAACTGAATCCCGATGGACATCCCTTCGGGACGGGATATCGCTCCTCCTCCCTTCCATCTACAAACCTGCTGACGGAGGACCTGGACCTGCTCATCGATCAAGAACTGGAGTCGCTAACCGAGCAGCAAGATGTCAAGGATGAGGCGCCTGGCAGCGCATCATCGTGTCTCCCTTTATTCGCTCCTCCTCCTGTTTCTCAGCAGGCGCTCCCAGAGCTTCTTCAGAGCAGCATGGAAGCTGCATCCAAGGAGCGCTTTACCACCCAGACATCCCTGTCGGGTGGACAGGTGGAGGATCAGTCTGGAGTTTCCTCTCCCCTGAACCAGCTCAGCACATGGGGAGATGAAGTCATGGAGACACAAAAGGATATGCTGGATTTTACACACTTGACAACAGAAAGCTCTGCAGACAAGTCTAAGACCCCGTTGGACCTAGCAGCGTCTGGACGTCCCTCTGCTTTCCAGGTGTATAAAAAGCAGGAAACATCTAAGACTGCTCCAGAATGGACCACACCCACATACTCAGATTCATTAGCCACCGGAGCCAGATCCAAAGCGAGTCTACTAAATAGCAACCCACATGGCTATGGGTCATCATTCTGGAACTTGGGTGTACCAGAGTTCTGCCGTCCGGTCCAAGGAAGCCAGAGGCCAGCCTTTATCACCCCCGTGGCTCGGGGAC
This sequence comes from Gambusia affinis, assembly GCF_019740435.1. NCBI lineage: Eukaryota > Metazoa > Chordata > Actinopteri > Cyprinodontiformes > Poeciliidae > Gambusia > Gambusia affinis. Next base: position 8,486,714 of record NC_057871.1, on the reverse strand, counting down.
CCTCCTGTTGGCTGAGCCCTTCCAGACTTGCCTCCCCCTGGCTGAACACGGGCCCCATCAGTCAGTCACCTCTCAAACCTTCTGCTGTCTCCAAGTCTTGGGCCCTTCCAGCGGCCCTACAGGCCCCTGCTCTCCACAGCAGGCTGCAGTTGCAAGGAAAGGTGCTTGTGCTGCTTCGTGGTGCTCCAGGCTCTGGCAAGTCAACCCTGGCAAGGTAAACATGCTGTGATACTCTGACTCTAGTCACCGTAGTTGTATGTGTGTATTTTTTTTTAATTACTGCTATTGACTTGTGACTTGGATATCAGAGCTATTAACTAAAACTATGACAGTGTACTGTCTTGCCTCTTGTGCTCTATGCCAATAAATCAGATTCTTACATTGTTACTACAGTTAAACATAAAATTCTTGCTTTTTTGGCACCTCAGATGAGAGTTAAAAAAGACAGATTTATTTATTTTAACCTACAAGTTCCTTTACTATCACCAGACATAAAGCTGATTTTCTTCACCTCTGTTCTGGCTCTCTGGAACAAAACTTATTCTTTAGAAAACTTGGTGTAAAAACTGGTGACAAGAAGCAAACTATCTTCTAGGACCATCAGGGTTCAAGCAGGGACATTTATTCAGCCAGACATAACCTACATGCAGAACAATGCAGAGAGACAATCCAGGAATTTACTGACCGAAGCGTTCGATGACCTCACCTTGTATACCTTCTTTAAGGTTATATTAGGTGGTATAGAAGAAGGTGTTTACCTTTACCATTCTTTTTTATGGCATAAAATAAACAAATAATTAAAGAAAAATACATTTTATTGCATAAAAAGCCATAAGACAGCGTCAACTGTAGCAAAGAATGTCTCTAAGCTAAAAAAAATACTTCTCACATCAACGTGTGGAAAGCCCAGTCCTTTCTGCTTGGTTTAACATCAATGCAGTGTAGAGCTAATCTGTTTAATTTTTTGGATTAACTGATTAATAAGTGGGGAGTAAAAAGCACTTAACAGGAGATTTTTTTTCAGACAATTTAAATCAGGAGATGCTGAAACTATGAAGTTCTGGGTAGAACACATTTGCAGACAAAGGTTTAGCATCTTAAACTTAAAATGTATTGTTTTGGCTTCTACTGAACCGATGTCTGAACCCAGTCTTAGTCAGATGTGACTAAGACTGATATTTTCAGCGAAACACACACCAGTTTAGTTGCTTAATTGTACTGGTGAATTTCTGCTGCAGCAGTCACTTGAATGTTGCATCAGCCATGAACATGTGCGTCTTTGCAGAGCCTTGTTGGAGCATAACCCAGGCGGAGTCGTGCTTAGCACTGATGACTATTTCAACCACGGTGGAAGGTACCAATTTGACCCCATGGTCCTGGGGCAGGCCCACGAGTGGAACCATAAACGAGGTCAACATTCACATGCATGTTAATATAAAGTACAACAGTTTGTACGTCTTTTGATTGAATGTGAGCGTTCTATTTTTTTTTTACCCCAGTTTCTGTTTTTCCTGTTTTGCAAATGGAAATTTTTTCACAGCCAGGGAGAGTTTTGAGCATGGCATCAACCCTATCATCATTGATAACACCAACATGCAGGGATGGGAGATGAAACCCTACGTGGTTCAGGTCAGTTAGCTTGCAAAGAAGTTAATAAAACAGTTATTTTAATCACAAACACTCACTGCACTGTGACAAAGAGGTTACAAAAGGTGGGAGAGTTGATTAGTGAAAGAAAAGCTTATAAATAATGGATTACTTACAACTGTGGTGTAATCAGCAGTGTGCTGTCTGCTTTAGGCGCTGAAACACGGCTATAAGGTGTTGTTCAAAGAGCCGGACACTTCGTGGAAGTCCAAGCCCAGAGAACTGGAGAGGTAAGAGACAGTAGGACGTCTGTCATTTAGTTTATTATGAACAATGCCTTCAGTGTATTATAAGCCTGGTGGGCCACCACCAGGCTTAGCATTATTAATTTATTATTATTATTTTTTTAATGATTGCCTTTTTAAAACTTTTTAGTTGGTGTTTAGGTATTACTCATCAAGTCCTCCTAAAATGCATAACCATGAAATGATTTTTTATTTTATTTTTTTCAAATTCTCTGTGAACTTTAAAAAAAATGTTTAACTCAAAAACATGGCAGGAGGCTGGATGACTGACCTAACGCCCAGAGCTCTGGGCAAGTTTTCTGGTGGAAACACTGAATGTTTGTAATTTTCCTATCTGTGTGTGTTAATTTGCAGGCGTACCGCCCATAACGTACCTGTTGAAACAATTCGCCGGATGCTGAATGGATACGATCGCTTTGTAACGGTTCAGTCCATTATGAGCTCACACATGCCTGAGTTTAAACCAGCTCTTCTGCAGGAGAACTGCCACTCACTGTGAGTGATTATTCAAAACATTTCACTGTTTGTTTCACAAAACAAAACAAAATAAAAAAAAGCTATGAGAATGATAAAGGCATTAAAGTGTAAATCCACCAGGTCGTCAGCATTCCAGCATCTAAACCTTCTCTGAACATGGCCTGCCTCTGAATGAGTTCATGAAGGCTGAGTACCCCTCGTCCAGAATGCTGAGTCATACACATTTCAAGACATTTTATGTGACAAGCCTATTCAATGTAGCATTGCAAAGTTAAAAGGAATTGATAGTTTTAAAAATAATTTAATTGAACCCAGTCCTTCCTCTTTGGTTCTGGTTTTATGTATTTTAGAAGATGAACCTCCACTTCAGTCTTCCAGCATTGGTGTTTACATGGTGTGTTCAAAGTGAAGTGTAGAATTAGTTTTTTGTCAAACAACGCTTTGCATGTAGGCCTGATATGACATTTTGTTTTCCCACGTGTTTGCTTTGTCCCAATAGATGGCTTGTGGCCAAGTTCCTGGCAGGGTTTCTTATGGCTTTCTTTAGGCTCTTCCATTAAATCCAAACTCAAATGCATGGCAAATATTTTCCCTGTTGGCAAATTCTTCTGCCGGAGCTGTGGATCTCCAGAGTCACCATGGACTCCTTGCCTGCTTCTCTGACTATGGCTCTTCTTGTCCACGCTGTCAATTTAGGACAGTCATGTCTTGCCGGGCTTATTAGTTGGGCCATCCTCTTTTCATTTTCAGATAATTACTGAGCCCTATGAGTTGTTCAAGCTTTGGGTAATTTCAGAACCAAATCCTGCTTCCTGAACTTCTCCACATCTGTTCTCTGACCTTTGTGTTATGTTCCTCAGTCTTTATGATGCTTTTTGTTCACTAATGTTTTCTAAAAAACCCCGAGGCCTTCATGAATCAGGTGGATTTATACTGAGATTAAATTACAGACATATGGACTTTATGTAATGACTAAGATTTATAAGGATAATTGGTCACAGACTTATCTGGGATGACCAGAGTAAAAACGATTAAATACAAATGGACAACCTTTCTCACAAATCACTGTGAAATAGTTTATTACATAAAGTCCCAATAAAATAGATTGAAAACAAAAGTGAAAAAGCTTAAAGCTGCACTAGGTATATTATGATAATTATGGTGTTTTTTTTTGTTTCTTTTACTTTTACAGGATCATTAGTATGGCCATCGATGACAGCAGATAAACAGTTTTCCTGGAACATTAAGTTGCTTCTATGTCATATTTAGAACACTGAGCAGCAGATAGATGAGCATTAGTGACAGCGCTAAGACTCGTCTCTTGGCTCTGATTGGTTGCTTTCTGCAGATAGCACCGATGATGGTATCACTGGGAGAAGCTTGATTTATTTATTTTTTCACCAATTATTTTTCTCATACTGTCATGACATTATGATTTAAAAAAATATGTAAAAAAACAACATCTAGTTTATAAAAGTTACACACCGCAGCTTTAAGGAGTAAGAAGACTGACAGTTTCTTTTAAGCAGATAAATTGTAAATCTCATTTAATCTTTTTAAAACTTGTAGCATATTCATGTACATTTGTGTTCATACATCTACAACATCCCATCCTATCTTTTTTGCAGGCCTGCGGACACGCCCTGTCCAGACTTGGTAGATCGGTCCAGACTGAATGAGGAATGTAAAAGTTCCCACCCTCAGCTTTATTCTTCTCTCCCTGACGTGTCGTCCATCAGTGGCTCCGAAGACGCTGGAATGCCTGACGACTCTTCTTGTGAATCCACCGAGTCGCTCGACATCCAGCTGCAAGGAAAAGAAACCAGCAGGCCAGACGCTTTTGATGCAGAGGATATTTATTCGGGTCAAGTGGATTCTGAACTGAATCCCACTAAAAGAGAAGGGAGAATCCCAGATTGCATTGTGGAATCTGTGATGAATGAAGACCACTCTGATGAAGTTCCTGTGGCGTTCTCTGAATCTATTGCACAAAGAGTGAAAAGGGAAAGAACACAAAGGTCTGTTAAAGATACCAGCTCATCAGACAAGGATACTTCAACAGATGAGCAAGCAGAGGAGGAGACGGTGGGGAAAGGAGAAGAGAAGAGGAACTCTGAGATGCTTGATTTTGTTGGAGACTGGCCCTCTGAAGAGTCTCTTCAGCAGCGACCGGTGAAGAGAGGAGAGAGGTGCAAGGAAAGGAAAATAGGTGATGATGAAAAATCAAAGATTGTAACATCAGGCCCAGATATAACAGAGTTGCAGAAGCTTCTTGACCTTATTCAGACCGGTGTGGTCACAGATCAGATGAGTTCATCCTGCTCGCTCTCTCCCAGCTCCGGGGAAGAGCTTGAGAAACAGGATGACGGTGGCAAGGTGGAAAAAGTTAACAAAACTGAAGAGAGGCAGCAAAACTGGAGCAAATCTGGCTTACCTGACTGTGTCCAGGACTGGAAGGCAAGACTGGAAGACTGGAAGGACTGTTGCGAAGGAATCGAGAGTGAAAACAAAACAAATACCAACACCGAAAGGATCTCTGATTCTTCAGAAACTGGAAAAGAACTACTGGAGCCAACAGATGTATGCAGCGATCAAGTTGGAAACAAAGACGCAGATCTGAAAGAAATTCACAGATCCCAGGGAGCCGAGTCAAATATGAAACACGTTAGTGAGGGTCCTGAAAGTCCAGCGTCTGAGTTATTTGCAGAAGCAGAAAGTTGTGGCAGCAGTCAGGAGAAAAAGCAGCGACAGGGTCGGAGATCCGGGACGAAGTGCAAGTTGGCCCTCACCTTCTCTCACAACTCTTCCATGAATGATTCAGACTGTTCAAACACTGCGGTTGAAAATATGGACACCAAAAAAATCTCAAATTCTGATGCCAAAGCGATCAGTTCTGATCTGAAACCGAATTTGGACCTGCTCTGCCTGTCCCGCCCTGAGCTACCAACCGCCTTCGCTTCAGTAGAAACGAGCTGCTTCTGTCAGACAGAACCGCAGGAATTCGCTCTTCTCTGGCGTCTCAACCGTCACCATGGCTCTGATGGCGCTGTCGTGGTTGCCAGCGGACACTCCGGCGACGTCCGGGTGTTGGAAGGAAACTCTTCTCGTTTTGTGCCATGGCTGTCCTCCACAACTTCTGCTGTGAACTCATCCATCCTCATGGAGGTGCCATACCGGGTGGTGCACGAGAAGGGCACCCAGGTGGAAGAGAAGGAGCTTGGGGTGACTCAGAACCGGCTGGAGAGCTTGCGCATTCTCAGCCGCCATTTTAAACTCGTTAGTTTTGATACGTTAGAGGATCTGTATGACAAGTGCAGTCAGGACTTGGAATGGACCACCAACCTCCTGCTGGACTCTGGAGAGAGGTTCTTCCGGGATGAAGATTGTGAGGACATCCAACCCTCCAGCCAAGCTGAAGCTTTGAGTGCGGTTTCAGACACTGGTGAATGTCTGGAACCAGTGAGGGAGTGCAAGTCTAAAGAAGAGCAAACTGGGGCAAAAGAAGCAGCACAAGAGTTGACTCATGAGACAGAAAGGGCATCAAATGAAGGTAACAAAAACTCTGACATACCACTTGGAAGGGAATCAGTTTCAGTTATGGACGATGAACAATCAGAACCAACTTCTGACCAAGAACCGGTTCCTCACACAGAACCTCCCCCTCCTGAAGCAGTCAAACTGGAGCGCAGCTCCGACACTGACCTCTTGGTTGCAGATGCTGATTTCGAGGACGGAGCTTGGGGCGGCAGCGAAGACATCTTAGACTTTGAAACTAAAACCACAGACGATATCGCGAGCATGGATGAGATCAACCGACTTCTGCAGGCTGAGCTGGAAGAGATGGAAAGAGAACAAAGTCAGAGGAAAGCAGAGAGGCAAAGCCAACATCTGAACATCCAAACCGTGGAGCTGAAACTCTCCACAGAGCTGGCGCTGCAGCTAACGGAGCTGTTTGGTCCTGTCGGAGTAGACCCAGGTAATTTACATGCAGGGAGTTCACTGTGCTTACTTGAAGCTGAAATAACCATCTAAAGCGCAGGTTAAGAGTACCTGTGGCATGCAAAAGCATTTATATCCCTTGAAATATGTTGATAATAAAAATATGAAAAATGTGGTGTGCATTTGTACTCTGGTAAACATTCAAGAAGCCTATATTAACGCTGTAGGAGCTGCAGAGATCCACAGCTCAGGTAATAGACTATTGTCTGGACAACTAATATTAATACACTCAACAAATTTGTCCCCCATTTGAGAGTGGCAAGAATAAAGTGATTACTAAAACATGTGGAAGAAGTTTCTCTGGTCAGATGAGACCAAGACTGAACTTTAGACCTACATGTGAAACTGACACAGTGCAGCACCTGGAACTAGAGCTGCACAATATTTCAAATTTCAGTTGTCATTGTCTTATCAAAGGAAATGTAATCCATTATTTTATGCGGCATACTATCCATTCACACTCTGCACACCAAAACTAAAGTTGGCCATTTGGGTGACTTATGGCTGAGCAACCAGATGTGTAATTATTATTGCTGAGATAAACCTCAAAAGTGGATTGAAAGACAGAAAAGGGCCATATGTGTTGTTTCTAGCTGATATAATCACAAATGCTTTCCTGATATCAATCAGCTCGACTTTGTAAACAGCATCCCTAAAGTGAAACATGGTGGCGGCAGCATCATTCTTTGCAAATGCCGGCCAAAGTTGATGGAAATATAGATGGAGTTACAGACAAGGAAACTTAGTTGCTGCAAAATACTGAAAATTAGCTTCCTGTCAGGTTCAGTGACCAAAACAAACAGAGTTACAATTAAATGGTTTAGTGGAAACTATATTCATGTGTTAGAATAGCCCAGTCAACACCCAGATCTAAATACTGTTGAGAATGTGATTTTCAGAGACAATCTACATCCAGTCTGACTGAGCATGTTCTGTTGTGCATAGATGAATGTCAAAAATATCAATAAAAGCTGTAAATTTACTGTGGTCACTGCAGTAAAAGGTGGTCAGTCAAAGTTTTAACTCAAGGGGACATGAATGCAAATGCACACTTTTGTCATATTTTTAACTGCATAATTATGAAAACTATGTACACTACAACTATGTGTAGTATTCTGTGTATCTGCCACATTAAATCCCATTGCATCTTATTGGTTGTCCGTTAGGCACATGTTCAGCCGATGACTTTGCTGTGCTGATGGACCTCAATCTGGCTAAACTTCTCCACCAAAAGTGGAAAGAAACTATTCAGGTTAGATTAAATCTTGCAGGAAAAAAAGCACCAGCACTTCTGTCTAGATCTACCATTGTGCATCTGTTTCTCTTTTAATAAATATACTTTATTTTTCAGGAAAGACAAAGACAAGCAGCTCTATCTTTCCAGCTGCTCGAGGAAAGTAAGTAGCAGATATTTTGAAGCAACAAACTAAACACAAAAACTGTACCTGCTAGTATTTTGCAGGCTTAGTGTAGTTTTTCTTTTATGGCTCTTAAATGTGGATTTTTAATTGCTTACATGTTACACAAGAACGAACACATCCAGGTAGTTCCCCGATGAGCAAAAATGGCGACGTGTCACTGGCCGGCCAGCCAGACTCCAGCGCTCGGATCCCGTTTATGGATCACTGGAATGTGTCTCGTCCACACGTCTCTCTTAGAGACATCATCAAAGAGGAGCAAGCTCTGCAGTCAAACATGCAGAAGGTATCGCAACACCACAAAGGTGTTTATAACACATGACCCTACGGTTGTTCCTTCTCATTTCCATTAACTCTGTCTGGCCGCCTTTCTTTCAGACCAGACAGAGTCGCGTTGACCTCCACCGCAGGGATGGAGCTACGTTGTTGAAAGAGAAGCAACTTTACCAACTTTTCCCCACAATCGACAAACATTTTCTGCAGGACATCTTCAGAGATCACAAGTATGAAAAGAATATGTTCATTCTTGTAGGGCTGTTATGCAATGGTAACATCATATAAACTCTTTAAAAGACAGTCATTTTCTTTGCCATTTATTCTTATGTAGGTCTGCAACTGACAATTATTTTACTAATCAATTTTTCTATCAATTATTCTGGTAATCAATTAATCGGACAAAAAAAAGTTGCACATTCTGCAGATTTTTTATTTAACTATTTAAGCCTTTTTTATATATTAGCCATACATTAAAAATGAAAATAACAAAATAATTAAATAATTTTTAATAATAAGAACCTAAAAGTTTTATTGCATAAAGTGCAATAACCTAACATTTATTTAATACACTTGGTTATTTGTAGCATCTATAGCTGACATGTGAAAACGCCTAATTGCTGCTCTGAGTGTGTTGTTCTTTCAGCAAATGCCCTTTTTATAGTCTGTCTACTTCAGCTAATGAATAATCAATTATTAGATTAGTTGGCAATTATTTCAATAATCCATCCATTAAGATTAATCGTTTCACTCCAGAAATCAAGAAAAATGAAAGCTAAAATCCCTGATCCTTTTTACAACCGTAGAGGACAAACGGCATTTCCAGTATTCCACCAAGCTACTGCTCCGTAACTGCTGTGAAGTCATGTGTTGTTTTGTGTTTTTATTTTTTGTTCCTTTGCACAGTTACAGTCTCACCCAGACTGAGCTGTTTCTACGCTCTCTTCTCAACGAGGAGGAACCTGTGAAGTTGGTTGTTGCACCGGAAGCTCCTCGATTGGACCAGCACAGAGTAGCCAGCAAGGAAAGGGAAAAGGTGCAAATTTCTTCTGTTTAAGAGCTTTTTATGAGCATCTTTCGCTTTTTTTTATTTTGATTTGGCTCTTGAGGGGCTTGTTAGAAAACAAACACCCTGAAGACCAAAATATTCATTTATAGTTATTTGTCTTGTTTCATTATAAGCCACTTTACATCTATTCATTCTTTGAATTATCCCATAAAAAGCTTCATTATTGACGGAAAACAACACAATGTGCTCCCTTCTGTTTTCGCTTCATCCAAACAGAAGCAGAAGTCGTTGGAGTCTGCTGTCCCCAACTATCAGGATACAGATGATCCGGAGTACGAAGACTTCAGGGCTGAGGCCAACCTTCAGAGGAGGCGACAGCTTGAGAACTTTGCGAAGGCTGCAGAAGCTTTCAGGCAAGGTCGCAAAGAAGTGGCTTCATTTTACGCACAGCAGGTAAAAACAGGAGGCCAAGAAACGGATTCATGAACAGTATCTTGCAGCAGTTTATATATATATATATATATATATATATATATATATATATTTTTTTTTTTTATTTAAAATTTTCTTCTGTGGGATTTTTTTTTTTTTTTTTTTTAGTATGTCACAAATGAAAATGTTGGTAATCATTGAACTATCCATCTAAGAGTAACATTTTTATTTACTTCCTGTTTTTTTATCTGCTCTTGCCTTAGGGACACTTGCACGGCCAGCGGATGCGTGAGGCCAATCACAGAGCAGCGGTTCAGATATTTGAAAGAGTCAACTCATCACTGCTGCCCAGAAACATCCTGGACCTTCATGGGTTGCATGTGAACGAGGCCTTAGAGCATCTGGCTCAAGTCCTGGAGGAAAAAACTGCAGGTTAAACCAGTGTTTTGAAAGTTGGATGGGATTTTCAGCTGACAATAGAAAGGTGTAGTAGTGTGTGAATGATCTGAAATATTGCAGGTTTTTTTTCTTTCGGAAAAACCATTTTAGAAAAGTAAATTTATGTAAAATGTGTCATGCAAGTTTTAGCTTTGAAATGGCATAAAGATTGCAGGAGTAGCAATCTGCACAAAAAGGTACTGAGAGAATTTGAATAATTTATTGCATTTGCAAAAAACACGGTTTAAAAAAAATATTTTTAATCATTAAATCTTAGCATTAAGTTTTGTTATAGTCCCTGCTCCACAGTTCTACAGTTCCGACTACGTTGTGGTGCGAGCGTGCTCCTGTTAACTGTACTTTGTGTGTTTTGTTTCTCTTTGGCCTCTTTGTGAACAGAGAGCGAGCAGGGTCTGTGTCAACCTCAGCTCTCTGTCATCACAGGAAGAGGGAACCACAGCCAGGGGGGAGTGGCCCGCATCCGGCCCGCTGTCATAGACTACCTCACCAACAAGCACTACAGGTACGGATACACTCACACGACACACACACAAAATCATGCAAAAGGAAGAGAGACATCTTCACCCATACCTTCTCCCGTGTGTGTTTCTGTCAGGTTCAGTGAGCCTAAGCCAGGCCTCGTGTTGGTCTCTTTGAAGTGAAAAGACCCGTTTTCTACTGCTGCGAACCAGAACTCTCTTCATCTCTTGCTCTCGTTTTTCAGTGCTACAGTTTACATAGTGCTTAAAAGCTCAGTAAATATTTGTATTCCTTTGATGCAAATACCCCTCTTCATCAGTCCTGCACCTACTAAAAAGACAAAAAGTCATATAATTACTGAAAATAATTTTAATCCTTGTCACCTTATGTGAAGGAACTCCATTGGTATTAAACAGAAATAAGTTAATATCTGCCAGTAAAATGGTTAAAACATTTACATTTTATTATAAAATTTTCTATGGTGTATTTTTACCTCCTTTCTGTTTTAGATAATCGGATTTTGAAGTTTTCAGACTCTGCAGAGTCGTGTTTGAGCTCTACTGTTCATGTTTTGCCTATCTTTAAATCAGTTATGATGCTGTGTGCATAATGGAGGCTTCCCTTGCAGTGTTGATGTAAGACGTTATTTGGGATACAGTTAATGCCTTAAACTTCATGTTCTTTTACATGGTTTTTACAAAGAAAACAGCTTTAAAGAAAATGCAGCTTTTCTTCTTTCATTATAGTTTTAAAGACACCACACGCTATGTTTTAAGCTTCACAGATCCGGCTGTGTGAAACAGATTGAGCAATCTCTGCCGTTGCTTCTGAAGGCAGCTGCGTCCTTAACAGAACGTTTTTATAACCCGTCGTATTTGTGAGAAAGGTTAGCTGCTAACACTCAAACTCAGGTGACCCGGTGTGTCGGCCGTTTTCAGCTCATTCCTTGTAGGTTTTAAAATGTCTTTTGCCAATTGTCCTACCAGCTGTCTTCCAGAGGATGCTATTTTTAGTTTTAAAAAGTTAAATTGCCTTCTTATTTTTCTAAAAGCTGTTCACTTTTGTTGTTTGTAAATATTATTGTAAGCACACTAAATCTAAAGACAAATGTATTTTTTAGCCAATGTGTCTATACAATTTTACAGAGCATGATATTTGTGAAATAAATCTATTTGTTTACATGTACTTGTATGTGTTTTCATTTCTGGATGTGTTTGATTGTAGTCTTCTTTCAGAGGGTTTCTGTTAAACAACAGGGCCTTCCACAACCCTTGTAAAGATTCATAATCTTTTACTGCAGTTCGTTACACAAAGAAGTTCACGAAAAATTTAGCCTTTAAAAATCTCTTTTTTTTCCCAGTAAAATCATTAGTCCCATAACTTTTGATGGTACTACCAAATCACTTAAACTACATGTAGTAAATTACTTATTATTTATAAGTATAATGTGACAGACCCTCTATCCAAGCTGCTCTTTGTCTTTCCTATTTCTTAAAATAGGAAAGACAAGGAAACATGCAATAGTGAAATTCCACTGAACATCAAATGAAAATCAAACTTTTTCTTTTATCTTTATTCACTTAGGCTTAAAAAAATCAAGGCAAGAAATAATCCTTTTTTTACAAATGTACCCATGCATGGGTACATTTTGTTATTGGCACTCCAAACAAAAGATTATATATATAAATATATAATAACAAAGCCAATTTGTCTTTTCCTCTAAATGCAAAAGTACAGTAGTCTCTCACTCTAAAAGTAGATTAAAAAAATTATCTCTATCTTAGTTTTGCTTCCAATGGCATGAATATCACATGTTAAAAGTTTACAAAACAAAAACCATGCCACTACTATTGGCGCCCCTAATTATTCTACTTACAATACATGCTTTTCAGTTTCCCTGGATTAAAAATATCAGGTGAAATGGAGTCCCGTTTCTCTTAACTACCTTTTAAAATGGGGAAGACAAGAGAAGATGTCAGTGGAGTTGGAATAAAAAAGGCTACTATTAAACAGTTACTTGTTACAAAGTTACAGCAAAAGTTACAATTTCTAAAGGTCGTGACAAGCAACAATCTTGGCACAATAGTATGTGCCAAGATACACTGTAATCTTGCCACCATGCAACATATTAAGTCCAAAATTAACATACCTCCACAAGCTCACAGTTTAAAATCTTCAGCAAAAAAGTGTCATTATGGGGTCACCAAGTAACTTTATATGTTTTTTTTATCTTTGACTTGACTTAATACAAACCTTTCAATTTGCAAAGTACATTATGGAAGCTCTACATTGAGGTACATAATTTAAAATGTGAGAGAGCAAAATTGGGGATAGCAAAGACTCATCGCCTCATTTAGGAATTCAGCACATTAGAAAAACATTGGCTTCATTGTTTCATTTTAATGTCATACCAACATTTCTAAAAGAAATGTGTGAAAGGACTTTCACAAGTTGTGTGCCACAAGAGCATTATAGCGACTACTGCATGAACTCAGAGAAAAATGGCACTTTCTTGGGATTTTAACTTGTACGTGTAATTTTCGCTGATACTTTTCATACACACTAAGTAAAAGTGTTAATTAACTTTAGGACTTGATATGCGGTCTTTAATACAAATACAGCACTCTGTGAAATACCTCTATAATCCAGTAGATGACAGTAATTCACCTTTGCAAAAACAACACAGTAAAGCAACAAATTCAGCAATTTTGTAGATCAGTTTTCTTTTACTTCAATGACAATTTCACAGTCTAATTGTGAAATTGTCTAATTGTGCTACAACTTGTCTCCCACTTTGAAACATGTAACTGAGACGAACAATATTAAAGAGAGGACAAACGGCACCCGGAAATGCATTTTCAGTCCTATTTCGATTGTTTTCTGGACCTTTTACACATAGTGCAGCTACTTAGATGCACCAAGTCTGTCTTACTAGAACAACAAACTATTTATTATGCAGCATTAAAGGATTGGATACCATTTATATAATTTGACATGACAGGGCTGGTCCCCACCAATTGTTTACAGCTTCCTCCACTGTCAAAATTTAACAGACCCAGTTTGACCACTGACACTCAGATGGAAACACAGAAGTGGCCTGAAATCAGTAACTCAAACATCTATTTTTCTCCACTCACTTTTTCCTCTAGTAAATCAGATGTTTTTAATGGAGACTTCCTAACACCTGTAAAGTGTGACTAATTGAAGATACCCATCTAAAATGCAAAATAAGGTGGTTTTATTGTAGACTCAAGACCTCAAGTTTCTCTTATTTATTTTATGATTGTATGCTGGAATAATTATAACATTTAATTGGAGTTTTAGTCACAACACATTAAATTTCAGAGAAACAGAAGGAATGCTGTTCCTTTCAAAACTAGGTGTTTATGAAAATCGTTTTTATTCCTGCTTATTTAGTCAGTTCTTGTCCTTATTTATTCTTCAGAGGTGCACAGAAAGTTTGATGTTTTTGTCCACATGTCTTGGATTAGATTTAATTTTAGGAATTAATATATCCACTTATCAAATGTTATAATATTTACGCAACAGAATTTAGGAAAACCTGGAAAAAATGTACTACCAAACTCCCAAATTGTCTGAATTAATAATTTACCTAAAGAACATGGGAGAAGTTCAGATTTCCTTTCAAATATTTATTTTGAGTTAATTCTTACAAAATTACTGTTGCGATTTTAAAAGCATTTAATTTTTTTCAACTTAGTGCCTTTAAATAGCAACTAGTATTGCTATTAGTAGTTTGTCTGGTCACTGAGAACATCAATAAATATTTTTAAAACATGTATTGCTCTAGTACCTATCATGTTTTTCAAGTATTTCACCATTACAACAGATATTGTATTTGCAAACAGCTCTGTAGCTGGAATTGACTTTTTCAGTTTGTTTTGTTGCATCAAAAAAAGTGAAAAAAATAAATAAATAAATAAATCAGTTTGACTGCACAGAAAAAGGCAGTTCAATTAACTAGTTAGTCTCAGAAAATTTTATCTGTAAGTTTTTATTTAAAAACACCAACAGGACAGTTTGTGCTTTCTTCTTGGGAAAGTGAAAGGTTTCATACCAGCGCAGGGTCAGAATTCAATATGGCTGCCAGCTTAGCGACAGCTGCAGTAAAAACAGGAGATTTCCTTGAAGTTGTGATGATTTGTCTTCAATCTTTTTTAGACACAAAATTATGCAACCATCTTCAGGAAACATGTTGCTACTGGGTCTGAAAGTGAAGCATGTCAGACACAAACACATTGTATTGCTATTAGTTCGTCTGGTCACTGAGAACATCAATTAACAAATCTTTCTGCTCTGGGTTAGAAGTCAGTTCCAGTTTAAGGTGCCAATCATGGAGATAAATGTAGCACAGTTGGTTGTTTTGGGCTCACTGTAATCTGCTTCACTTCATACTGGAAGTGATTAGTAGCTTTACAACACAGCATATTTGTCCTTATTTATCTTGTAAATACTACCAAAATTTCTTTTGAGTACAACTAAAGGCTACTCACGTACCAACAGCAGCGCTTGCACCACAGTTTAAGAACCATTGATCTCAACTAATGGATGAATATGAATGAATGGCCTGTTTTTTGTTTTTTTTAGAAAACTTGGAAAGCCCTTATTTGTAGAGAAATTTCTAAAATAACCTTTCAAATTTGCTGGAGAGAAACTCAGTCCTGGTTTGACCTGATGTCATGGTTAAGCCCAAAATTACTCATGCCCTTGTCTGTTATACTTTAATACTTTCAACCAAGAAGCTTATATCTGAAAGCAAAGTAAGTGGATGCCTCTCAGAGTATGATAAAATAAAATTTAAATCAAGTTTGAACCTATATATCTGTTTTATTTACATTTTAGTGAAATAAACATGCCAAAAGTTATTGAAACTTTTCTCAATAATCAATGAAAAAATCATTATTGGCATTACAGCAATTCAAACCTTATTATTGGCAGGAGATATTTTGGATGTTTTTATTGATATTTCTATTATTTATCTTTGGCTGTTAGTCAGAAGAAACATGCTGGTGTTAAAAGATGACTTTAAACAAAAATTTGATCTGCCAGTTGTATGAATAATTTCCGTCTTATCCATATGTAGTCCTTTACAAACTTAACTCATGGCAAGAAAACTCTAAAAATGCCCTTTTTTAAGCTCTTGCAAATATAATAATGCAGCAATAAATTCAGATTTTACTGTATTTCTACATTGATCTCTGTTCAGACAAACAGTCAGTGGCGATCTATCAGCTCAAAAAATGCAGGATGTCGAACAAAAAATAAACTCCTGAAAATAAAGGATAAGGAATCAGTTTTACTTATGTTTGAGGGTTTGAGGGTTTTTGGCAACATGTGGACAAAAAGATAATTTCATATGAGATATTTATAAAAATATTAGCTCAGCTAGTCAGTGGTGGGATGTTTGCTTCACTTGCACTGCTGTTTTTGTGTCTAAACATCTTAGTGTGCGCCAGCTGTCAGAAGCACACCCAAAAAGATCCAAACTGTGAAGAGAGATTAAAAAAGCAGCCGTATTGTATGAAGCACAGCTGCCGTGGGGGAGGCGAGCAGCAGATCTGTCACACCTCCACACTCCAACAAGCGGATGTGTTTTACTTTGCCTTTTCTCGCACTTTCTGACTTCCCTCCTCTACCTATGACCGATTGTCTTTCAGCGGCTGCTTCTGTATTTTACATCTGTGATTATAATTATCTGCCACTTTTCTTTCCTGTGTTGCTGTGAGGTTCAACTTGTTGTAGCTCAGTTATAACAGATACTTTTGTTGGAGTTTAAAGTCGGTCTTTTCAACACGGTGACGTCTCACAGGCAGCAGCCGACATCCGCCCGTTAAAGATTGGGGTGGCTGACAAGGTAGGCCCAAACATCCACTTTTCTTTTGTTGCCTTTTTTTGTTTACTGTCTTTTAAATTTGGTCTCAGTGGAACAATAAGTTCTTGATACCTTTATGGCAACAGGTTTGATGTGTTTTTTTTAATCTGACAATGAAACTTGTTTCGGTTTGTTGATCTAACTGAAAAAAGTAAAGGATTTTATACTAAAAAGGTAAATTGTTTGTTCTAATTCTAATCTTATCAAAGGTTCTCAAATATGAGATCACTGAGCTGAAATGTGGAAAATCCACTGATTAATTTGTCCCATCTGCGCGATGGCAAATCTTTCCATCTCGATGACATGGACGGTGGTTTTGAGGTTGTTTTTTTTTCTGCTTCACAAAAGTGCACCAATATGGTAAAATCATCTCAGAAATGGTAAGCGATCAGAAGAAATGTACATTTCTGAAATACCATAAATGATCAACCTGTAGGCCAATAATTTCTGTCCCTGGGTTAGAGTGCCACAGCCTGATATGTGGCGTAGACAGCAGAATGAACAATGGGAGGTTTTTGTGCAAAAGAGATACAACAAAATAGGTGCAGACAGTGAAACATGTGAGCTTGATGATGAGGTTCAGAAGATAAGCACCTGTGTACGTTTTCGAGTTCAAACTGTGGATTCTGGGTCACACCCAAGCAAAAATTCTTTACTTCCGTATAAAAATCCCTTATGTTGTCACAGATTATCTAATTTGGAAGAAGTGCTGCTCACATATTCATGGTAAATTGTGTGTTTTCAAATGTTTTTACGTAACGAGAAACTCAAAAAACCATCAAGCGGTCACTAAAACATTCAACTTTCTAGCTATTGTGAATGTCTTGCAATTCTTCATGTTTCTAACATGTCTTTCCTGTTCCCAGAAAACTGTCCCAATTCATTGATATACATCAGGACCGGCATATTGATGGTCAATGAGAGGACCGAAGAGACTGACCATGCTGCTGCTGAGAGCAAGAGGAAGGAAGTGAGATGAGCCAAGATGGCCTAAAGAACCAAGAGGTTGCGTAAATCATCCGCTGGAGAGGTGTGGGCTGCATGCGAGACCTTTGAGACAACATTGATCAGTTCAGTTCACTGAGAGGAACTCTACTTGTTTCATCAGTGAATGTCTGAGCATAGCCTGTGATGAAAACTGCCAGCAGCGTACAAAACCAAAGCACACGCTCGAGGACCTTACATCCTGCTAACCTGACAGAAAAACCTTGACTTTTTCTTTGAAGAACCCAAGACAACCTGAGAGGTTTGTTAATCAGCGGCAACCATGAACGGCCTGACTGAACTGTCCGTGAAGTGTGTTCTGGTTGGGGACTGCGCGGTTGGCAAGACGGCTCTACTGGTCCGCTTCACCTCCGAGACTTTCCCAGATTCGTACAAGCCCACCGTGTTTGAAAACACGGGTGTTGAGGTGTACATGGACGGGGTCCAGATCAGCCTCGGACTGTGGGACACGGCGGGCAACGACAACTTCAAGCAGATCCGGCCGAGATCGTACCAGCAGGCCGATGTCGTCCTTATGTGCTACTCAGTGGCCAACCCCAACTCCCTGGCCAGCATCCAGCGCAAGTGGATCGCCGAGGTCCGAGAGAACCTGCCCAGGGTGCCAGTGCTGGTGGTAGCCACTCAGACGGACCTGAGGGAGGTGGGAGTTCATCGGGGCAGCTGTATCTCGCCGGCGGAGGGGAAACGTGTGGCCCATGAGGTGCACGCCAAGGGCTACCTGGAATGCTCTTCCTTGAGTAACCGCGGCGTACAGCAGGTGTTTGAGTACGCTGTGAGGACAGTTTTTAACAAGCACAAGAAACGGGAAAGGCGACGCATGTTCAGCATGAACCAGTGCAAAGTGTTTTGACCTTTGACTTTGATCTTGTTGCCGTTTTTTTTTTTTTTTTTTTTTCAGATATGCTGTTCAAACTCAGTCAGCCATGACGAGATGTAAGGACCCAAACATGACTTTCTGACATACTAGGCTGTACTTCACTAATACCCCCCACACCCAAATATCAAACATATTTAAACTGAGAACACTGAAAAAAATTTTTACGTCACTGACCGAGAAACCAGCATGTGGGGTGGACACTGTTCTGCAGGGATCAAGTCATAAATGTTTGTTCTTGCAGTATGTTAAACAGAACATTGTTTTTTGTATTTAAGGAGAAAATGTTGTTTTTGTCTCAGTCTAGGATTTACTTTAGCAAGTGATCTTTTTTTATTGAAATTTTAAAGAAATATGCTTCTCTACTACCACAAATACATTAATGCAGCATTTTTTGGATATGGTTTCCTGAAGCCGGAACAATGTCATTCCAGATATTTCTAAATCAGGTTTACTGAAATTCAAGGTCCCATTACTTTGTGATTGTGTGAGCTTTGTTCAGTCAGAAATAATTTAAAATGTTGGAAGTAGATTTTAGCTAAGAAAGCAAAATGAACCTTTTTGGGAGTACGTTTTATAATTTTATTTCTAGAGAAATGTTTTGTTCAGGTGTCCTAAAAATAAAATGTTTTTCATAGATACACCAAAAATTAATCAGATTTTTGGCAGACTCAGGTTTAAAGTAATATTTTGTTTTTTCGAACATGTTACGTCTGAATCGAAGCAATTACATCGTTTTGAAGTGGCCTAGTCAGAGTTCTGATTTATCCTCAGAATCTGAGGGGGAGCTAAAGATTAGGGTGATGGCAAAGAGGCCCAACGACCTCAGAGATCAGGAGCTTAAAACTAGAGATAATTCATCAAAATACCAGAGGAGACATGCAAAGAGCTGGTTAGCAATTATAAAAAGGATATTACTGCTTAATAAAAGTAGTTTAAAAAAAAAGTAATATCTATAATTTACAGCACACCATTTTTAAATAAAATATTAAAACTGGTGAACAATTTTTTGTATTTATACTCCTTTTCCATGATTTTGTTATCTTTTGAGAAATGTCCGTCTCATTTCCGATCATTGACAAACTTCTCTGTTGAAGGAAAATAATGTTAAATCTAACCATGGCAGAGGTGCTAATATTTTTGAGCTGTAAATCAAAAATATTATGTTTTAAAAAACAATAATTTTATGTACTTCTGAACCAGCTAAAGAATAAAGGGGGAAAAAAGTGTTTCTTTTTAGAAATATTTATCTATTCAGTTATTTTTGAAAATGACATGAAAAACCACAAGCATAAGATTTGTGATATATTTAATTTTCTTTCTACTGTTCAAAATTCTTCCTGTCTTCATGAAACAAGTGACAAGCGAAAACTTGTCACTAAGATTTGAGTAAATGCCTGAACTGATGTTCCTGCTATACATTGCAATAATTCCAATGCACAAGAATGAAAAGAAAATAATTTGTGGGTTTTCTGTGAAGTCTCTGTGTCTTGCTTGGTTTTGTTGGATGTTCTTGGATTGAATTTCAACATGTAGGAACCAAACACTGTAAGATGTTAAATTCAAATCCTTATTGTAAACACTTGGTTCAGTATTTTCTTGCACCAACATTTTTTATGATATGAATTTATTTGTGGTGCAAGTCTTTAACATATGAATATAACATGCATTGTGGGATTTTAAGTGGTTTTATCATCTTTAAATAAAACTTGTGTTGTTCTGAATTAGGGCTACAAATATGTTTTATGTGTCTGGCCTGTCCGGCTGTTAAATAGAAAATCCTATCCTGTATTTACTTGCTTTTTAAAAAAACCCTCTCCCAATAAAAGTAATAATAGTTCAGTGAAACATTACAAAAAAGGAGGATTGAAACATGTTGCTAACATTATATTTTCTCATATGTCCAGATAGTTAGCAGCTCAGCTGTAAAGAAATGAAACTATTGCTCTTTTTTCTCCGTATCTTAAAATATTCATGCAATCATAAACATGATTAAACTGTATCTCAGCATTAATGTTTAAGACATTTTCATTTGCTTAAACACACGTAAAGTCAGGAGAAGTCAAGCAGGGAGATTTAGTTTAGAGATAAGCTTTATCTTTTTAGGTTTAGCTATGCAGCTCAAATCAAGTACTGGTTGTCCTCCAGTTATCATGTATGTTCAGGTATGTTACGTGTAAAAATGCATGCAAATGTTGCTATTTAAAATTTAAGAAAGTTAATTACTACCAAAAGTGTCGTTTTCAGAACAAAACACACTCATAAAAAATGAAGTCAACCAGGAAAAAGGCTCAGAGAAACCATTCCTTCCCCCTCATGTTTTCTCCCGCTCTTTCTCTGCGTGCTTCTGCGTCTTCATGTGGTGTTCAGAGCCGCTGAGGATGAGAGACACCTTCAAGACTTTTCAAGGATATGCTTAAAAACACCTAACCACATCCCAGTCCACACATGAGCTCTCATGTACAAACATTACACACACACACACAAACACAAAATAAAAATGCATAGCAACCCTCAGCTTCATTTTTGCTATTTCTCACAAATTTCTTCTCTTAGTTGTTTCTGCAGGGCCGCTTCAGTACATTCACAAAACATTCACAAAACCTGGACCATCTGAACAGAGACATTTAAAACTAACAGATCTCAATGCTGTAATGATAGCTTTAATGTTTTATTTACAATCCACAATATTATTAATTATGGCTCCACAATTATTTCTGCTTCAACTCATTCTGAATAAGAAAAGAGAAGCGCTAGATTTTTAAAGTTCAGCGTGTTTGGCTCTCTGCTGTGGTCACATCTTTTATGTCTCATTATTCTCTCTGCCACAGCTACCACAATGCCTCATCCCTTTATCTCGCTGTCTGAGTGCCTCTTTCTCACACACACACACACATACACACATGTACACACTGTCTCAGGCATTTTACTGAACTGTGGGTGTCGAGCCACTTCACGGTTAGCGGTAGTTCCTGTGCTGACATCTGAAGGGCCTCGGGGGATCTATGTGAGGGGCTGGTGAGTCGATCTTTTCTTCATCAGATCCGACATTTTGACAGAGCAGCAGCCACAACACAGATGCAGCAAATAACTTTGATAATACTTGCCTTTCATTTGCTGCTGCAGGACTACAGGACCTCACTGAACCGTCAATTTAGAGAACGCTAACCAGACCTGTTTGAGACTTCACGTTACCATGGTGACGAGGCTCAATCAGTTAGCCTTGTGGGTTGTCTTGATTGGTATTTTACCCACAGCCAATATGTTTTCAGTGTTTTAACAATTAAACTTTTAACAAGTTGTAAAGTTCAAAGTCAGAGCTTTTTTTTTTTCTTCTTTTTAACACATTTTCTTGTTTCATATCTAGATGTGGTCCAGTGTTGACTTACAAATTACAGTAGATTACAGTTTCTAGGCTTTCTAATTTTTCTTGAACTTTATCATTTGAGTACATCAAAATTTTAAAACGTAACATGAAACATAAAAAAATCATAAAGCTAGCATTTTATTGAACACCTAACCAAGATTTTCTGAAATATATTTGAAAACTACAGACTTATTAAATAAATGAAAATATTATTGAAAAGTCAATTAATTTCAGGAACCTTGTCACTAAATGAAACACATTATATACATTAGTTACACACAAATGACTTTTTAAAATACGTTGTTTCTCTTAATATAAAGATTTTTCACTTACAATTAATGAAAACCTGGCATTTAAAATAAGAATATTTACTTCCATCCATGGCCTTGTTCACTAAACCAGATCTATTTGGGTGAAAATCAATAATTTATCAGTCTTCATTAGTCTATTGAGCAGAAGAAGGGTCCAACCTGCCATCACAAGGCAGACACAGGCAGAGCTATCGGCAATTTAAAGCAGTTTATTATTTTACTGATCCTCAAAGTGCTTCTATAAAAATCACATGAAATTATTTGAGAATACAGTTCACATGCACCAATGCACAATGTGTTTAGGGAACTTTAGTTTAATTATTATTATTATTATTTTTACAAACTTTGACTTGTGTAATGAGGAAGCTGGAACTGAACTCACAAGTGTCTCAATTGTCCAGTGACTGATCCAGGTCCACAGCTACCAGGTTTCGGACTTACCTCAGAATTTTACTGGACTTTCGAGCAGCTGACTTACATGCTGTTTTTACAGTTTCCAATCAACTTGATTACCCTGATGTTGTTTTCACACCAAATTTGTTTGGACTGCTTTAAAAAGATGGTTTTAATTAGATAGTCTACTTTGTTGGGGCAGTTGTGGAAGCTCAGCTGAACTGTGGTTCAAGCCAAACAAGTGAAGTCCTGTCCAGAGGAAATCATTGGTGTCAGCTTGTTTGCAAAAAAACCTGGGTGCAGTTTGTTTACTGAGTGACTGCAAACTGACTATTAAACAAACTGATGTCTTGGCTAGTTGTGGAAGTGGCCTAAACAACAGGTAGTCTGACACATGAATTTCCCCACTGTGGAAAAATAAAGAATTTTTCTATTCTATTCTGCTAAAAACTTCACTCAGATTGAGTAATGAAAACTTAACCATCTTGATTATATTAAATAAGACTTGGTGCCAAACACTTGAAAATGGATAACAAAGTTTAGACTAAGAATAATACATTGTATAAAATATTTTGTCTTTATGGCTTTGAGACAAAGATAAATGTCAAAAATGACTAGCAGTAGCTTGTGTTAGCTGCTTAGGTAAAAAGCTAATGCTAGCTTGAGTGACCACACTTGTTCTCTGGTGCAAACTAAAGCTAACCCACTGATATTAACATTAGTACACAGAATCATTTTACCATCCGTTTCTTATTCCTCCTGTGGAAGAGATTCAGGATAGTCTGGGTTTCAATGCAAAGCCCCTTCTAGCCTCTTTCACATTTTGTGATCTAATGTTTTATTAAAACTCTCCCTATTGGAGATCGAGAAATAACTCAGCAGTTTTTACTGTGTAGACGACGTCAACCCTCACAGAATCATGCAGCCTTCATTTAGGGAGAGGATAGCCTGAAATAAAACAGAAGAAAACAACTCTGGTTATCATTAGAAATTGCTGAGCACACAGTCATCTGTGGAGAAGTGTTTTGCACATCCTCAGATGAAGACATTTACGTCACATGTTTGCAACTGTTTCCGTAGCAGGCAAAACTTTTGGTTTCTCGAAGATATATGCGATATAAAACAATCCTGTCACACTCTAACTAGTAAGATGACCAGTGACTATAGAGCTCCACTTTAAGGAAGAGGTTGGATATCATCTCTCAGATGCATGACCTGCTGTTACACACTGAAAATTAAACAATCTTAGCAGAAAGTTGTTTAGATGACAAGGTATAGCCTTAATATTCTTAATATACTGTATATAAACACTGATGTTTTCAGCTGGTAAGGCATAATTGAATCTTAATATTTAGTTCTAACTTTGCTGCTTTGTTAGCATTTATTAACTGAAACACAAAATAAAAAACTGGTCATATTCATGTTGCTGTTGAATTACTTTGCTCTCTTCTAAAAACATCGGAGATGAAAATGTGAGACCTTCATTATTCCAAAGGTACAACATTCAGAGACACGATGAGAGTTTATGAAAGCTTCACAGCCACTTTCATTTAAACTTTAATGCATCATATTATTAGTAAATGCTAATAACATTAGTGAGATTTAAAGTTCAATTTGCTCCCATTTTTTTTTTAGGCAAGACTAAATTTCTGTTTACATGGAGCTTGAATAGAGTGAAGTTTTTATGAATCACTCTGTTGAAGCAACTTGTAGCCTACTTGGATTTATTACTACACATTGAATAACAAGAATTTCGATTAACCGAACAAATTGGCAACAAATCTTCAATGAATCTTTCTTTTCATTGGCAAATCCAACTCGCTAAAAGTGATGTTTACCTAATGTATTCTTTTCACAGCGCTTGTGTGTGCACACTCCAAGGCTACTAGCACCCAGACAAGTTCTGGTTTCTTTTCTGTTGTGTAAAAACTCGAAGCGCTTCTTCTTGTTGTGTTTGTTGTATCATGCTTCTCATCGATCAGCACACAAGCTTATAATCCAACCATCACTTAACACTTTTTTCCTGATAGATCATCTTGTTTCAGACACAAAAACATGCAAAAAATCGGCAAAAAGCTTTCTCTGGTTATAAAACAAACAAACAAGAAAAAACAGGTTATGGTTTGCAGAAATTAATTTTTGCCACTGACTTACACTATGGCTTATTTTCCCTTACAAACACACACACACTCATGCGCACACTCTCTTAGACGCACACAGGAAACACCTGTCCTGTGTGAGCTTAGTACCACAGAAACTGACTGACACAGTAACATCGCAATGTGCAGTTTCTCTGCGGAATCGGAGCACATTGTCAGTAACATTTACCAGTATTTTGTAATGTTGCAGATTTCTCTGCTTTTATTCTTGTAAATAAACTGATTTCAGGTAAAAAAAAAAGTGCTGAGGCTACAGAGGTGACATATTAATTATAGAGGACATGTAAGGTCAGCTCTGGGACAGTTGTGTCCTGGATTTGGTAGAAAATTTACATATTTTCTATCACTTGTATATCAAATTGGAGAAAAACAAAACTAGAACAATGAGTTAACTTTTTTTTCTTTTAAATTTGAAAGAAAAAGCAAAAAAAAAAAAAAAAGAGACAGACTTTATATAAAAAATGTTGTTCTTCCTTTAGTTTGAAATTTCAAACAAAAGCTTCAGATCAGCAGAATTTCATTCAGTTAAAGAATCAAGAAACTCAAAGTCTCCCTCAAACCACACTCGTTTTGCTGTATATTGTATGAAGATAACTTTTAACTTATCTAAATATAACTTAAAACAGCAGCAGTACAAACTGGTCTATACATGCAAAATAAGCTTAAAACTAAGCTGGCAGAATGGATTGTAGGAGGACCACTAGTTGGCCCTCCTAAGATTGTACAAAGCCTCATCCGTTTCCTCTCTTGATTTTACTCTTTGTTCAGCTTACAACATTTATCCTGCTACTCAAATTTGGCTGAATTATAAAAGGCCACATTTAGAAATTGTGGATAATTTGTAAGCATTTTCATTTTGTTCTGGAAAATAATTAACATTTTAATCATATAGTAAAAGGAATCCATCAAATATTACTTAAACCCTTTTATTTTTTTCAAAAACAAACAAATGAATAAAATCTTAATCTGAAGACAAAGAATACAAGCAAAAGTATTATTTTGAATGACTCTTATATATCCTGTTTTTGCAAAATGTCTAATAGGACCAGTAAGCTTTTCCTTTTTACATAATCTGCTGACAGAAGGAAATTAAAAATCTTCTTGTAATTGCTCAGCAAAATTGCAAACAATCTTATAACACTGGAACAACTGATCATTAATTGAGAAAATATCTTCAGAGATGTCCGTGTGAGCGCGTATGTGTGTGTATGTTAATTTTGAATGACAGGACGTAATGTCGCTACCTGTGTAAAGCAGTCCGGCTCTGTGTGTGTTTATGTGTGTCGTGCAGCTTGTGGTCATGTACACAAGTGGAAGAAGAAGTTGGGCATCACATTTCACCTGGAGACATTGTGCAATGTGATATCAAAGTATGTGTGTGTGAGTGTGTGTGATGTCCCAGGTCCTGTTCCGCAGCAGCAATTACACATAGAGAGAGACAGATGCGATCTGCGACTAACAACCAGCCAAGCATTCAGAGCCTCTGACAGGATGTCAGACTTCAGGAACGTTCTGCGGTCTCATAGGGTTCTGTCTCACCGGTGCAGAACCAAGATCCAAACTGAGTGACGCTCTGGGTCTGGACCCGGCAGGTCTTGGTGACCGCTGCGCTAAATAATTGATCACATTGCGAGAAAGGAGCAAAAAAAAAAATGAGGAGGACAGCAGTGATGGTTTGGATAAGTCTTTTGGTGCAAGGTTAGTTTTGCTGAAAGGTTTATCTTATTGTTGATTGCCTTGTTTTTCCTCCTTTGTTGTTGTTCTAGATTCAGAAATGAAAAGGCCTCTCTAGCATAGTTTTTTCTGTGTTTTACCTCTTCTTGTGTGCTCAGTGTCCCATGGTGCTCAGGGTCATTATGCCCGGAAGCTTCTGAATGACCTGATGGAGGACTATTCCAACGCTCTGAGACCTGTGGAGGACACAGACAAGGCCCTCAATGTCTCCCTTCAGATCACACTGTCACAGATCAAAGACATGGTGAGTACACAGAAAACTCAAGAAGACGTCATCCACAAACAGAAAACCACAGGTATAAGCCCAAAAGTGTAAGAATTTGAGCTGGATTATATAACATTTCAGGATTTTATCAATTTTTGGAGCCAAAACTGTGACTTAGTAAAATGAGTTGTTGCAGACTTTAGTAACTGGAAGATCGCAAGTTTGATTACAGTTTCCGTCTGCTGCATGTCCTCAGGCAAGTCACTGAACCTCAGTTTGATTATAAATGTGCAAATGTTCATATAAACATAACAAAAAAGAGAGGGAAAAGTGGCATTGTCATGTGATAGTGCAGTTTTCACTTTACTTTATTAGAAATAGCAATGTCTAATGAATAAACAAATAATTAACTTGGGTGTCATGAATCAATTCTTCCTGTAGGTTATTGCTACAGCTGGGCAAAATATTTGATTTGTTGTGCAAGTAAACTCTATTGTTTCACATTTGTTTGTTATTTTACTGATAAACATAAGAGTGTGTTTAGAAGAAATACTTTTTTATTTTTTGTTTTTAATTTTTATTTTGGAAAATACAAGGTGTACCAAGGCTCTTGCCCAGTGACTGCTGGAGATAGGCACCATCAACCATACAGGGATAAACTGGGATGGATGGATGAATAGATGAATGGATGGATGGATGGATGGATGGATGGATGGAGTCACTAAGAGTCATCAAAATATAATACTTTTTTTTTTACATGAAATAATAAGAAAAGAGACTGAGAATAATAAATAAATGTTCAACATAAAAACATATGGCTATGGCTGCTTTAAAATAACAATTAGAAATCAGACAAAATGAAAGGAAAAAATAAAAGATTTATGTTCTCTTCAGCACATAATTCAAACCCCCTCAAAACTTTAAAGTTGGTAACATCTCTCAAAGGAAACGTAAATATTTTTCTTTGATGATGCCGGTGCATCAAAAGTTTCTTTGTACATTTACGTTTTTGAATAATGCAGAGACTGGAATGTACTAAATATAAAACTTGTTGTGTCTGCAGCATGGTAGATTGTAGCTGTAACATTTATATTTATTGTACTGTTCTTTGTTTGAAAGCATTTAGTAAATTTCAGTTTAGGTTGTGGTTTATAGTCTGAGTTGTGTTTGCTTTCTAGATTGAGATGTCTTAAATTGTCTGTTTTTTAATGGAAATGCCTGTGTTATAGGATGAAAGGAACCAGGTTCTCACCACCTACCTGTGGATAAGGCAGGTCTGGTACGATGCCTACCTGAAGTGGGACAAAGAGGACTACGATGACTTAGAGATGATTAACATCCCCAGTGATTTAGTTTGGAAACCTGACATTGTTCTCTACAACAAGTCCGTAATTTGAAGCAAAAAAGATGAAACAGACATTAAATAGTGACTAAAATAAGAAAACGCGCATCCATAAATGTGTCCTTTGTTTTCATTCTATTAATGTAGAGCAGATGAGGAGTCCTCAGAGTCGCCCAGCACCAATGTGAAGCTTCGTTATAACGGAGAGATCGTGTGGGACTCTCCGGCCATCACAAAGAGCTCATGTGTGGTGGACGTCTCCTACTTCCCCTTTGACTGGCAGTCATGCAATCTCACCTTTGGCTCCTGGACCTACAATGGCAACCAGGTATGTGGAGGCAGGACACTCAAAAGGTGGAGGATATTAAAAAATAGAGTTCTTGGAGATCAGACATTAGAAATGTAACCTTGAAGCATAGTATTATCATGATCTCTGTCCATTCTGGGAACACACAAAGAAATGGAATAATTTTCCATGCAGGTGGACATCAGCTTGGGCATGGACAGCGGCGACCTGTCCGACTTTGTGGAGAACGTGGAGTGGGAGTGTCACGGCATGCCTGCAGTCAGGAATGTGATGATGTACGGCTGCTGCTCGGACCCGTACACAGAAATCACCTACACTTTGCTCCTTAAGCGCCGCTCCTCCTTCTACATCTTCAACCTGCTCCTGCCCTGCTTCCTCATCTCGTTCCTGGCTCCGCTGGGATTCTACTTGCCAGCCGACTCGGGAGAGAAGGTGTCCCTGGGGGTCACGGTGCTGCTGGCGCTCACCGTGTTTCAGCTGCTGGTGGCTGAGAGCATGCCTCCAGCTGAAAGCATGCCCTACATAGGTCTGAACCAGTTTTTATCCCTTTTTGCCTGTCTTTAGGTTGAAATTCATTTGGGAGTTAGCTACAAATGTAGAACGACCATATGTAGTTAAATAAAAATTTTAAATGAGGTAAAAAGGTAATTAAGAAAAAACCCAAAGGAAAAAGTTTCCTAAGAATTTTTCAGTTGTTTGTGATTCTCTTTAAAGATTCTGCTTTTATTCAGAGGTCATTGGATTTAATGCCAGTTAAACCCAACTGCATTGGGTTTAACTGGCGCATTTTAGATATGGATAATTAAATTATTTTAGCACCGCTCAAACTAAGGAGAAGTTAGAAAGAAGAAAAATCTAACACACACATTTAAAATTAATTATCAGGTGAGATTAATAAAAGCACTATATTTAGAAACACATATGTGCTTATTATCTGCTTAAGGGTTGTTACTTTCGAAGGGTAATTTTAATCTGACTAACAAGACTCAACACTGCTAATTTTTAAAAATATATTCTGATTTCTTGAATATGACTGTAGATATGTAAATGTATATGCTTGCACTCTGATGAGAGGAACAGAAGGAGAAATCCTTTAATGTAGTTAATGAAGTGCTGCCAAAACCTTTTCATCGTCTCACACAGTCCCAGCTAAAGTTATCTTTTTACCAAACTCCACAGTGTTTGTTATGGCAGGAAATAGTTTTCCCCGGCAGGTCTGCCAAAGACCCCATTAGATTCTGTTGATTGTTATAAAGACTTTTGACATATTTACTGAAGTTCTCTAATGTGCTCTTTGGAGCTTTCTGTTTTGTTATTCTATCTAGAATCAATAGTAATGCTAAAATTTAGTTGAAACTGTCGAAGCTAATGTAACATTTTTACACTAGCTTGCTTAGAGAGTTGTTTTTTTTTAAATCATCTTTGTTTGATAGAAATATTGATACAAATGAGATTTTCAACTATTGTCTTTAACTTCTGGATATTGTGGAGTATTGCACTCCCTAAACGTATAATTTTCTCCATCCTGTCCTGAAGGGAAGTACTACATTGCCACCATGACTATGATCACAGCTTCCACGTCCCTCACCATCTTCATCATGAACATCCATTTCTGTGGTGCAGAAGCCAAACCGGTTCCGCAGTGGGCGAAAGTGCTAATCATCGACTACATGTCAAAAATCTTTTTCGTTTATGAAGTGGGGGAGAACTGCACGACACCGGAGAGCAAGAGGACCCCGCTGTACCCAGAGGAACCTATGGGTGATAAGGGTTGTTACTATGATGACAGCTGCCATAATGGCATCTACCATCACGACGGCGAGTTGTACAAGTACAGCAACGGCCAAGCTGCGCATCATCACAACAAGCATTACAAAAGCCATGCGAATGGCAAAGCTAACGGTAGATATCACTATTACAACAACCACAACAACCGTGCTTCCACATTGGAGCGAGGCGAAATGAAACAAGAGCCCACTCAGCACTACCACCACATCAGACGGGAGCAACTGGATTATCAGGCTCCTCTGCACCTCCGAAACCTTCAGCACCTGAATGGGGGGGTTAAGGAGCAAAATCTCTACTCTTCAGAGAAAATTCAACTCCCATCTTGCCCCTGCTGCTGTCCCTCCCTCCAACATAAACAGGTGGGAATTTCTTTTTAAAGAATATCCACACTCTTTGTTGAGTGTTTGTTTTAACTCTTCTGTGTTTTTCTTCAAGGTGGTAAAAAACATCCAGTACATTGCCAACTGCTTCCGAGAGCAGAGAGCCACATGTGCAAAGGTAGCAGAGTGGAAGAAAGTTGCCAAGGTGATGGATAGATTTTTTATGTGGATCTTCTTCGTCATGGTCTTTCTCATGAGCATTCTCATCATTGCCAAGGCATCCTGACAAAGTCCTCCAGCATTACTAGACTTCAGTTTTACTACTTTCAACAACTTCAGCACCTTAAAAAATTGTATTGCTATCAAAAAGACAATGAATGGGGTTATAAAGATGAATTTTTCCCTCTCATCATGTTGCTGCACACAGATTTAACCACTTACTTGACCTAAAGCCTCCTCCAGTCCTCTTGGGTAGTTAAAGTCAGGTGTGCTCGCATGCGTCACAACGTACTGGAGCGGTAAGACAATCCTGGCTCTTCCCTCGAACATGCATGGACTCTGCATTATTGACGAGGTAACAGTCAGACATCCAGCTGTAGGCATTGTGTTTCTGACATTAAGCAATCAGATGCTGTTTCCAAGTTTGATCTGTGTACAGTCATATCTAATAAATTAGAAGACCATTGAAAAGTCCATTTATTTCAGCTAATTATATTCACTTAGTGAAATATTATATTGGCTAAATAAAAGATTGATATTTTTAAGCCTTTATTTTCTGCTAATATCTAATAAAAACACAACATTTAAGGTTAAAATATTACATCAGACCAACAAAAAACACTTTTTTAATTCAGAAATGTGGGCTTAATGGAAAGTACGTTTAAGGTTGATATTTTCAAAAGGTAAAACAAGCCCCTTCTGAATGCATTCTAATATTTATTTTATTGAATATGACTGCATTGCCAACTCAACAGACACTGGATTGGCTGTGTGCATAATCAAAAATGGTGGCAAGGTCACTGAGGCAATCTGTTTTTAGTGAAACACCGAACAAAGCAGAAGTACCCATATTTACTCCTTGTTATGAATTTGACAATTCAGTCTAGCTTTTGATATTTAAAGGTGATACTCAGAAAGAAATAATAGATTTTCACCAAGTTCTATCTGAGTTATTACTTTAAAATCAAATCTACCTCCCAATGCACTTTTTAATGCTTGGATAAACTCTTTTAAAGGGTTCAATCAAAAATAAAAGTCTGATATTGTTCTATAAAATGCTGTTTTACTTGTTGTCTTGGGATTCAAGCTCATACCCACAAGATACAAAAATACTGGTGACATCAAAATAATCCCCTCTGTCATCTTTTCCTTAAAATGTAACAGTTTCCAGAACTGTGATATTTTCAAGACTAAAACCCATTTATGAGACATTCATCTTTCAAGTTTTGGGGTACCTGTATCACCTGCACAGAGATGCATAGCGATCTTGCTTTTTTCTTCTCATAAATCAAGCAGCAGACATGAAGGTGATATCTGAGGACCAACTGCAGAGGTTTTCAAAAGTAGACATGCAATGTCCACTGCAGGGACACTGCATGACCTAAAAACACAAAAGAGCTCTCACTCCAGTGCAATGCCCAAACCACCACAAGGATAAACAGGGGATTAGGGTATTATAATCCAGTTTTGGATGCAGCTGCTGAATCTAGAAGAAGAAAAATTAAATAGACTGAATCCAGAGCCAGGGTGACGTCACTATGAAGAACCTAAAAACTAGGCTGAAAACCTCAAGGGCATAATTTCCATCTGAAAAGGATTTTAGCAGCCTATAAGGAGTATTCTCTAGGAAGCCTATAAAGAGGGCTAAAATTGGGAAACAATAAAACTTTACAAACTCAATGAAGTAAAAAAGAAGCCTGTTTGCTGTATTTTATGGAGTTGGGTTGCTCTCAAGGGAATGCCTACAATTGTAGGCATGCTACAATTATAATAAAGGATTTAGTTACATTTTTATAGAATATAAAATTTATTATATATATATATATATATATATATATATATATATATATATATATATATATATATATATATATATATTTATTTAAACAGGATTTTACAAGAAACCCAACTATGTCAAAGGTCAAACATGAATTTACTGGTCAGTTGAGGGAGGAAGACTTCTTGAAATAATCCCATCAGAATTAAAATAGTTGAATGTAGATTTTATTGTCAAATAAAGGAATTAATATATTTTCAAACACTTGTTGGACTCTCTACATCCCCAGAGCCTTTAGCGGCTCTTTACCTAATTGTTTAAGTTTCTGCTACAAAATAATTATGTTCCTACCGCACAAGAAACTTGTAATTTGTATGTTTTAAAATCAACTTCAACAATAAATGAGAGGAACAAAACTGAACATAATAAAAGAGAATAATAATCCAACATCAGACAGAATTGTCTTACGTATTGAAAAGCAAATTGCAGCCAGGAAGAATAATCATCTCTAATGTCAGAGGAATACAAACTTAATATTTTAGGCCCAAGCTGGAGCTCATTATTAGGCCTATAAATAGGTGTCCTCGTTTCAGACTGAATGAACATGCATCTTCCTGCAATCAGTGAAGGTCTCTCTCTATGTCATGTCTTAAAAGATCAAATTCTCTCCGATAAGTCTGAGAATGTATGAGAATATGAATTATTAAAGATGAAAACCACAAAATTCTTTTATCTGGTTAATAAATGAATGACTTCTTTAACAACCGCCTGTCTAACCACCAAGCGTCGTAACAAAAAGTGTCAGCAATCACCATCTTAAAAACTTTGTCTCCATCTAGTGGAGACAAATCAAGCTTTGGTAGACATGCTTTTTAAACGTCTTATTGTCGCAATGCTTCTACAGACATCAGCTTATTTTATTAACTTTTTCTGTGACAGATATACACAAAGTAGCACAAAATAGTGCAGTGTAAAGAAAAATATAAATAGTTTTCATTGTTACTTTACAAGTTAAAAAAGATTACAAAATGAGGCGTTTGTGGATATTCAGACCGCTTTTACTTTGATTTGCCCAAATATTTACTCCTGAAGTCATGTAAGCAGCACCACCTGGTTTCACTGCTTTCTTGCATTTACAAAACTCTCATTGTGAAAAACATCTTCTTGTCAGCAGTCACCACCTAATATCATGAGTTGAAAGTTATGATCCAGGACATTAATTAATTAATTGCCTGAGCCCCAATCTTGCACTTCCTGAGGTTGCTTTTTTTCCTTGTGTCACATTCCTGACTGCAGGCATTTAAACATTGTAAAATGTTTTTAATTTTAAAACATTTTATAATTAAAAATTGCTTGTTCTTTCTTTTGTCGTTGCTATTTCGTGGTAGGAAGTTGCGTTAACATTGTTAATGTTTCTAATATATATAACAATCAGTTTAATTTATGTTCAGGCATTGCACAACAGTGGTATGTGTGCTGATTCTGGGTGTCTGATCCTCCTGTGCATTGATTTTAGTGTTTCCTTCTCAGACGACCAATCAGCTTGCGTTTTTGATAAAGCAATCTATTGATCCCACCTGCTAGAATCAATAGGACTTTGGTCACACTCAGCCCAACATACAAACACATACAAAAAGCAAAGCATAACTAAACCAAACCCTGTATGTATTGACCAGATGTTGGCTGGACTGTGACTTCTTGCTGTTTTGTGAGTTCTTAGAAACTTGCTGTGTCGGGTGTTTAGGAGACAGACTATTGAGCCACTTGTCCTCCAGATTGATTCCAAAAACTCTGCTGATGATGATGGGCATAGTTCACAGTGACTTTCACATGACATAAGGTTAGGACACACCCACAGAGATGGCACCTAAATGGCTGTGGAGAATTTTTCTGTCCTCAGTTTGTGGATGAAAATGATCAGGAACAACATGACGTCTTTCACTAAGCAGTTTTTCATCAGCGCTGCTGGTAAGACATATCTTTCGTTCTTCTTTTCTTAATCTGAAAACTATGTTGAACTCTGTTCTTTTTGTCTCACCAGGCAAGAAGTCAATTTCTTCTTCCACAACCATCAGAATGGTTTTACTGGGGAGGACTGGAAGCGGCAAAAGCTCCACCGCTAACTCCATCCTTGGTCGGAAGGTCTTGGACTTAAAGCTCAGCAGTCCCTCGATCGGCCAGCGCTGCCACAGGGCCAGTGGAGAGTTTCGTGGGCGGCAGCTGCTGATTCTAGACACTCCTGGTGTGCTGGACACTCATCAGACTCAGCAGGAAGTCCAGCGGGAGCTGAGGAGGAGCGTCAGCCTCCTCTTTCCCGGACCTCATGCTTTCCTGATTGTTATTCAGATCGGAAGATTCACTCAGGAGGAGAAAGAGGCAGTGCGACACATCAAGGAGGCAATGGGCTCCCACGCTTTGAGCTTCTCTGTGGTGGTTTTCACCCACGGAGACCGTCTGGAGGAGGGGATGTCGGTGAAGCATTATCTGATAGACCAGTCTAGTGAACTGACTGAGCTGGTGGCTGCATGTGGGGGTAGGTACTGTGTCTTCAATAACCAGAATCTTAGCAACAAGGAGCAGGTCAGCGAGCTGATGATGTTGGTTGACAGCATGATGCTGAATAACGGAGAGAGTTACTACAACAGCAGAATGCTTCAGAGAGCAGAAGAAGATCTGACTTATCAGCTGGTAGAGGAGAGGAAGATGTTCACTGAAAGGAATGAGCTGCAGAAACAGAAGCAGGATAACACCCTGAAGGAGTGGTACGAGAAAGAGCTGGAGATGGTTCAACAGAAAACTAAGAAGGAGTTGGAAGAGCTGAGGACAAAACTGGAGCTGGAGAAAGAGAAGGAGGAGAAGCAGGTGAAAGAACGAGAGGAGGCTCTCAGGGAGGAGATTGAGAAGAAGAAGTTGCAAGAGATCACAAGACTGACAGACATGGAGAAGAAGAGGAGGGAAGATATTCAGGAGCGGCTCGATCAAGTAACCAAAATGTTGGAGGAGCAAGTTGAGAAGGAGAAGAAGATGAGACGATTCATGGAGGAGAAGATCCAGAAGGACAGAGCAGAACATGACAGGAAAGAGAGGGAGAAAGAGCTTCAGCACATCCAGATGGAGCAGGCGCTCAGACAGCGAGAGGAAATGACGAGAGAGGCCTTGGAGGGAGAGCTGGACAACCTCTGCCAGAGGCTGGAGGAGCTGACCAGGAAGGAGGAGGAGAGGAAGAAGCAGATGCAGGATCTTCTCAGACAGGAGCGGCAGGAGAGTCAGAGGGAACTGGACCTACAGATGGAGCAGCTGAGGGTGGAGAAACGGCGAACCGAGGCCTTCAAACGGGAGCTGAAGTTCCTGAAGATCAAGATCGAGCAGCAGAAAGAGTGTGAAGAACGCTTGAAAAAACTCCTGGATGAGAACCTGCTGAAGGAGAGGGAAAAATGCAACAAGGAAATCTCCTCGCTGAAGAGGCTGTGTGGCCAAAAGTGTAGCGAGATGCTGGAGAAGATTTCTGAACAGAGCCCTCGCAGAGTGCCCGGTCTGGTCGGATACGTGCAGGAGATGGGACTGCTGGGTCTGAACGCAGCACTGGAGAAAGTTGGAACTCCGTGCTGCATTCAATAACAGCTTACAACTGTGTTAATGTAAAAGCTTGCATGTCCTGCTTGATGTGATAATAAAATGTACTGCCTGTAAAAAATCAGCTGCCAGACTTTTTACAGATCAAGAGACTGATTAAAGAAAATGGCTCGAAATCAGTCAGATTGGATGCGAGGTGTCTGTGATCATCAGTCTTTGTTGCTAAATTTCCTCAGATTTGGTTCTTGACTTTGACTAAGCTCTTCTAACATGCTTAAACTGTGATCTAAACCAATCCACTGTGGCCTTGAACATGTTAAAATTGTCACATATTTTTCTTCGCTTACACTCTGACCAGCTTCCTTGTCTCTACAAGAGAAAAGAGTCCCCTCATCATGATGGTTCCACCACTGTGTTTCACCATAGGGACAGTGAGCCGAGTCTGATCTGCACTGTTCCACCAAATGTAGTGAGTTTTGTTTAAGTTTAATTTTATTTTGAGGTATCAGAATAAAGGGGGCACAGTACAAATGCAGGCTAATTTTTTATTGGTCTTCCACAAACGTTCTAATAAAATACATCAAATGTAAATGAGAAAAAAGATGAAACACAAAAAGCTTAAGGGATGTGAATACTTTTCAAGACTCAACTCACTTCCTCTATTTAACAGAACCATTTATCCAGAGTCAGGAAGATGACTACCCACGTGAGAGTAATTTCATTCCAACAAATGGATGTGATTCCTGTGTGCGTCCTAAATCAGCAAATGCACAAACTCTCAGAAATGATGGAGATAATCTGATTATGAACTCCCCACCCTGGGCTGTGTGCTGTACTCCCTGTGTCCATCATTTAAATCCGTACTCAAACCAAACCCTGTTACTGTTATTTAAAGAACACGCATCTCCCCTGGGCTGATACTGTTTTTTTTTTTTTTACACAAACTGTAGGCATTACTGCCTGTTTATTCTAGGAACAATAAAATCAGCTTTAATCTGCACTGCATCCCCAGATATGTTTTAATGTCTGAAAATGTGTTTGTTTTTAAGTATACTTTATTTGCTGATCCTGTGGGTGCAGTTCGGAAGTGTGATACTCAGACAGTGTGTCATATTCCCTAAAGTAATAAAAAACATAGATTGTGTATGGGTTTTTCTCTGTGCAGTGCATCAGACAAACAAGAAAATCTAGAAAATGTTGCACATTTTGATGGTTTTTCTTGCAGCAGTTGTTCCACAAAACCTCAAATTTAAATTCTTACCTATTTTTTTTTAACAATATTTTCCAATTTTGTAATTTACTCCATCATTGGGCTTTGGAGACAAGATGAACACACTGCCGTCCATCCATCCATCCATCCATTTTCTGTTTACCCTTGTCCCTAATGGGGTCGGGAGGGTTGCTGGTTCCTATCTCCAGCTAATGTTCCGGGTGAGAGGCGGGTTCACCCTGGACAGGTCGCCAGTCTGTTGCAGGGCAACACAGAGACATACAAGACAAACAACCATTCACACACACACTCACACCTAGGGAGAATTTAGAGAGCCCAATTAACCTGACAGTCATGTTTTTGGACTGTGAGAGGAAGGCAGAGAACCCGGAGAGAACCCACGCATGCACAGGGAGAACATGCAAACTCCATGCAGAAAGACCCTGGGCTGGGAATCGAACCCAGGACCTTCTTGCTGCAAGGCAACAGTTCTACCAACTGTGCCACTGTGCAGCCCCAACACACTGCC
This sequence comes from Gambusia affinis, assembly GCF_019740435.1. Classification (NCBI taxonomy): domain Eukaryota; kingdom Metazoa; phylum Chordata; class Actinopteri; order Cyprinodontiformes; family Poeciliidae; genus Gambusia; species Gambusia affinis. Next base: position 8,449,290 of record NC_057871.1, on the reverse strand, counting down.
AACTCTGCTAAATCAAATGTACTTTATTGTTTACATTTGGTTATCTTCAGTGTTTTTCGCTAAAATAAACTGTTTTTCAATTATTTGATATTACAGTTTACATTATATTATTCAACCTGAAGCATTTGCATGAATGATCATATCAATTTTAATTTCAGAGATTACAGGCTAATAAAACAGCAGCGTTATAGAAAATATGCAGTCTTTTTTAATAAATTAGGATATAACTGAAAAGTTAAATTATTTAAAAATCTCTGTGAAAGACAGTATATAGATTAAATACACACATAATCATGTTTTTAATAATGATGACTTTCCCTCATAGGTAATGAAAATACAATGTATTAGAATATTTAATCAGACCCATAAAATATCATCTTTAATACAGGTAGGTGTACCTAAAAATGATTTGCTTATAGATTGTTATTTGTAAAGAATAGTCTTTATTGCTTTTAACAAACAATAACTGTTGTGAAGTGTTTTTTATTCTTAGCCATCTTTTTCGTAAAGCAGCAAAAGGAGAAGTTCTGATTTGAAAATGAGTGGGAAACTATACATAGCAGTTATTTCTTTCATTGCTGAAATTGCTCACTGGTCTCCTGTCTCATGTGACCACCTTCTCAGAGCCGTCTGGGCAGTCAGCTGGTTGTGCCTGGCTGTCCCCTGTAGATCTGCCGTGCGCTCACAGCAGCAGCAGCAGCAGCAGCAGCAGCAGCAGCATAGATTAGTCTGGACTCATCATGCTGCGCCATTCCCACTGTAACTGCGTGCGGCTTTTAACCTATTAATATAGGTTTTGCAGTTTGCCATGTGGTCCTTTTTGGCTCTGGACAATGAATAACACCACCGGCTTGGCGCTGGTTGGAGCGGGCAGCCGGGAAGACCCGCCGGCGCACAGAGCTCTCACCGGATGCGTCCTGGTGCTGCTAATCATTTGGACGCTCGTGGGCAACATGACCGTGTGCGCGGCCGTGTATCGCTACCGCCACCTGCGCGCCAAGGTGACCAACATCTTCATCGTGTCCCTGGCTCTGTCGGATCTCCTGGTAGCGGTGCTGGTGATGCCGTGGAAAGCCGCAGCTGAAGTAGCCGGCTTCTGGCCGTTCGGCGACTTCTGTAAGACATGGCTGGCCTGCGACATCATGTGCTCCACGGCCTCCATCCTCAACCTGTGCATGATCAGCGTGGACCGATACTGGGCAATCTCCAGCCCGTTTTGCTACGAGCGCAGCATGAACAAGAGGGTGGCCTTCGTGATGATCGGGGCGACGTGGACAGTGTCCGTCGTGATCTCCTTTGTTCCCGTGCAGCTGGACTGGCACCGGGCTGAAATCAGTGACCCCGGCGGGCGCGTGATTCCACGCCTGGAGAGCACCGAGGGGAGCTGTGACTCGAGTCTGAGCCGCACTTACGCAATCTCTTCCTCCCTTATCAGCTTCTACATCCCCGTTGTGATCATGATCGTCACCTACACCCGGATTTACCGGATTGCCCAGACGCAGATCCGGGTAATATCTTCCTTGGAGCGCGCGGCGGAGCACGCCCAGAGCTGCCGGTCACACGTGCCCGAGCTGTTCCCGCACATGTGCACAGACATCGGTGCCAGCTCCTACCAGTCCCGCATCAGCATCCACCCTGATTCCCAGTGCCCCAATCAGTCACACCGGGAGCTCAGAGTCTCCATCAGGAAAGAGACCAAAGTGCTGAAGACTCTGAGCATCATAATGGGAGTTTTTGTTTGCTGCTGGCTGCCCTTCTTCATCCTGAACTGCGCTCTACCCTTTTGCCCCGGACCAGGGGCCCCTGGAGCCCACCGCGGCCCCTGCTGTGTCAGCGAGAAAACCTTCGATGTGTTTGTGTGGATCGGGTGGAGTAACTCCTCCCTAAATCCGGTTATTTATGCGTTCAACGCAGACTTTAGAGACGCCTTCCTTCGCCTGTTGCGCTGCCGCGGAGGAGGCTTTCTGTCGGCGGTGAGTACAGCGGTGGAGACCATGCTGACGAACAACGAGGCCAGGCAGCAGAGGCGAGACAGCACCCTGAAGGCAAAGTTGAGCGTGTCCACGAACACGCGGGGGAGTCAGGACAGCGGAAACACCACGGTGGCCGTGTTTTATCACGGAGGGGCCACGATGGAACAAGGGACGGACACGGAGGAAAGATATGACAAAGACCGACTGACACAGATACCCAGATAATTTTAAAATCTCCAGCCACGCTGATCTTCTTTTAGTCTGCTTTAGTCGATATTAAATCATTTTGACCGTCAAACAAGTTCTTTAAGGAAAGGAAAATCAATTATTTTCACTTGATAGCCTAGAAGTACGGGGGACTAAGTGTTACAATTCAAATAGCCAAAAAGATGTAGTTGTAATTTAATGGGTTTTCCTTAACTGATTAAAACTGGAAACAAACAAGTGAATAACTATCCTAACACTTTTATGCATGAGTTGTCATAATCATGCAAAAAAAAAAAAAAAAAAAAAATGCAGATTTTTTTTTTCAATCTATTTTTGACACTTTTAGTTTAAGAAATATGACGGCTAAACCAGTGCAGCAACACACTTTTACATTTTCTAACATAGTTCACTTTTATGAGAAAAAGAAACTAACCGTAGCCTACATATTTCCCACCAGAACAAGACAAAAATGATATCCAACAGGTAAAAAAAAAGACTTGAATAACTGTGACCTACAATCATAAAACATTAGTTATTACAATGTGTCAATAAAAATATATTTACAAAAAACTGTTCAAAAAAAGCTTTTAAGATTAATTTTATGATGGTTCCATTTATTATTTTATCGTCGTCTCCAGCAGTAATTTATTTTGTTTGTCAGCTTTGACCATCAAAGACCAACAGTGCTCCAATCAATAACCCCTTTGAAATTCTCCTATTGTTCTGTGGGCAAATCTACAAAATGGAAGATTGATGTTGACCCACCATTATTTCACCTCTAATCCACCTCAGGAGGTTGTAATAAACCTGTAACTATTATGAATTGTTAACATGCGGCTACAAAGCAAACATAGTGAGTGTGCACAGAACTCAGACATTGCATCATCCTTTTGGCGGCATGCATCACATTAGTGACACAGAGCTCAGCCCTGGGGAAACTCCATAAAAGAAAACCTTTGCTGGTGAAGACCGTTCATCACAAGCCACCCCCTCTTGATTCCACAGTCCCAGCTGCATGATCTGAATGCTCACATGGTCTGTGATCTGAGCGTTATGATGTGAAAGGAAGAAGTGACCAGTGGGTCGTTTGTGGCTTGTCGTTTATAATGTAACAACAATGTGAGAAGAGGCTAACATCATTTGTTTTAGATTGGCTTGCTGTGCAGGTTAAACCAATCGGATAGGTGGGCCACTGTGGATATTCTAATGGTTTCTCTGAGCATTCAGACACAGTAACCATGAAGCAATTAAAGGAACAATGAATGAATAATGACATGCTATTTTAATAAATAATTACTTCAGATTATGAATAATGGATTTCACATTATTTTATTAGCCATTCAATACATAATACATTGAAGTTACTACAAATTATTTTATTCCCCAAATTGCATTAATTTTTGTTTTTATTTACCTTATAAATATTCACCTAATTAGTTAATCTTTTATTACATCGCCACACTTTTGACGATGATGTAATTTTATAAATAGGGCGAGGTATTTCTGCTCTGTGATCTTTATATTCTGTGATCTGGGGTTTTTAAAAGCATTTATTTAAATGACATTTGGTAGCCAAGCAGGACCAGATGCTCATACTGGATCGTTGTCCTAAAGTTCATGGTCTTCTTGTCCCTGACTTTTTCCAGTATCACTGCTCAGAAACTGGAAATACTATCCACTTAATTTTTTTTGTTCAGCCATGAAGAGTAATGGACAGAAAGAGAGAGATAATAAGCTTAACTCACACATAGACAGTCATTGAGGACTTGTTAAATTTCCACCAGTTTAATCTATCAGGTGTCACATTCATTTGAATAAATCTAAGAATAGAACTTTGAAGAAAGTTTGACATCTTAAAGTTTATGTTTTAAAACTGCCAAAATTTTTAATACTGGACACAGTCACACTGTATATGGGATCTTGACATTTTTATATATTTTGGCCTTTCATTTGTGGTTAATGTGTGAATTTTTTTTCTCCAGTCATTTTTATGAATGAACAGTACAATGTATGAATTAGCAGTTTTCTAAGCTACTTTGTTATTTAAGTTATTTCCCTTTAAGATGGGGGTTGGTAATTCTGGGCCTTTTGGGTCAATATCATTCATGTCTTCAGGTATTTGATTGCTTGAAAACACAAATGAAAAGAGCTTTTGTCAGCTCCTGCTGTAATGCCATAGAAATACTTCAAGCGTTTGAGTCAGGTGGAGCAGGGGACACGTCCAAAACATAATGAGAACTGAAATCCCTCCAGTTCTTCCAGCAGGTCCTAAAACAATCTGATAATAGTGTGAATACTAATTTAAAGTTCCAGTTGATTTTGTCCACATCCTGTCTCATCACATTGGTGTAGGTGGATTAGTGAGTGAAGTGATTATCTGGCTGTTTGATCCCCATCTCTTCAAACCCCACACTATTCCTGACACAGTTCTGTGAAAAAGTATTGATATATCTTGAACATCAAATTTGGGACATTTAAAGGTTAAATATATTTTGCTGTGACTTTATGTGAACAAGACATAGTTCTGTGTGCCAGTCTCAAGTCTTTTGCAGCCTTCAGCAGGTTTTCCTCCAGGATTACACCAATCAACTCTGACCACTTCCCCTGTCTCTGCTCAGAAGACTCTATTTCAACGTTTGCTTCTTGACCTGATTTCTCAAGTTTCTGTATTTTATTTAGGCCTAGCACAACACACGCCACAGTGCTCAGACAGTTATTAAGATACATATTTGAAATCTGTGTAAATATTATGGTTGCAATTAACAATTATTTAGTAATCAATAATTCTATTGATTGTTCTGATGGCTAATTGATTAATATGATAAAAGAGATAGTTCATCCTGCAAATTTTTCATTTAACCACTTAAGCATTTTTATACAACAGTAGAAATATTCAAAAATGTAAATAAACAAAAAACCCAACAGTTTTAATTTTTTTCAGTAATCAGTTAAAGAAGATAAATTGTTGAATTAATTGTTTCAGCCATAGTAAACTTCTGTCCACTTTATGGTCCTGCATAACTTTTTGTTGCTCTGTTGTGTAGCATTTCAATAAACTACAAAGATATTTGTTCACTAAATGCAAAAATGTTCAAGTTGTATGAACATTTTTGAATTTGCAAGGCACAATATTCAGAGAGGAAGTAAATTCCTGTGGAGTGTGATGTATGTTGTAAAAGTTGCTGAATATATGATTAAATAAGTGAGAAAACATTGTAAAGTGCTTTCAAAATAAAATAAGGTTGAAAGAGACGCATAGACCACTGACTATTATGATTAAGCGTCAAAGTTTGTAAGAATTTGGAAAGATATTGATTTAAAAAATTAGTTATGTATTGCAGTTCCGTGCAAGTTAAGTTATTTGGATGTACTTGAATGTTATCGTTAATTTGAGTTTTTAACTATAAAACACTTTTATGCTCAGACCTCAGAGATGACTGTGGCTCAGTGGGTGGAGTAGTTGTTATGAAATTGGACAAATGGGGGTTTAAGTCCAGGCTTTTAATGGGTACCACGGCAACTCAACCTCTTATGATCCTCATATTGGTGCATGAATGTTTGTGAGTGGGAATGACTGAATGGGGTGTCATTATAAACAGTTTTGAGTGATCAGTGTGACCAGAAAAGCACTAAAAAAATTCAGTCTATTTAGCTTTCCCCGCAGAACATTGAAACCTTTTGATGCCATCTACTCATGAGCTTTTTAGTAGCTTGTGTTCACCGGTGAATTAAAGCTTACCTTTGCATTCCCGTCCCACTCATGCAGCAGGACGCATTACAGGTCATTTCTTTTTCCGAATCTGTAGAAATGGGATTATATAAGTGACTCACATGGGTACCCATCTGTTGAGCCGTTTGGTAGCTGCACTGTGCACTCTGTGTACCCTCCTCCTATACCCTGAGAGAAACCGGCATGAATAATTTGTACCTTAAGGTTGTTCTTGTGGAAGCTGTCCTGACCAGTGAGAGCATAGAAGCTTTTACGCTGACAACACTCAAAAACACAAGAAGTGATGCCACTAAGAGGCTTCGGCTGGAAAGTGGAGCGAAGAAGTGCAGCTCTCTCAGGCGGCCCACAGATCAACTCTCTACTAATTAACAAAGTTTCAGTTTTCTTTGTTAGACCTCTTTGTTCTGATAAAATATGAAAGATGGTTCTATACTTGAAATAGGACAGAAATATTAACGGATACTTTAAAAATGTATGTTTCTTATTATTTTCTGGTATTTCTACATATGGTACTTATTATGTTACTGAGGACAGACACAAAAAAATCACTTTTACTAAACGCTTTTGTTTCAACTCAAAATAGACAAAAATAAGTTATTAAAAACTCATAAATTCACCACACAAGCTAAAGAATAAAAGTTATTTTTACAAAATCTACTTTATGGCTTTCCTGAAGGCCTCCAGATTGTAAGGATGTTACCAAACATGACAAGAGTTTATCTGCAAATGCAGTCAAAAAAGTGCATTTCAAGCAAAAAGACTTACGTCTGCTTACGCATTGAGAAACAGCAATTTCTCAAATCCTTTTCAAAACAAAGTTCACAGAGATTGATTTTTACAGGTTTTAGTGTTAAGAGAGTAGATTCCAAATTTCTCTTGGACATTATTCAGTGCCATTATCCTTTAAAATAAAATGTGACTATTTCATGATTTAAATCATAAAAGTTGGTTTAAAATTGCTTTTGGCTTAGATGAGTGTTGATGTGTTTTGAGTCACCAATGGGCAGGTTTTATTTTTCTGAAACGTGTTCAAGGTTTCCCCCAGAAAAGTACAAGTAAAGCCTGGTGGCCCGTCAGGGATATAATACACTGAGGGAAACCCTGGTGTTAGTATTGAGAAGTCAATGACTAAACAGAACAATGGAAATGATGGCACCATGTGGCAACCACCATCACAATTTTATTAGGATTTCTGTTTAACTTTCTTCCTACTTCAACTGTTGCAGCAACAATTAGTTGGGAGATCTGAAGCCCATCTTTTATAAAGAGAGTTATTTCTACCAGGCACTGAGGATTATGATTTTTTGTTCTGTGTAATAGAGGAGTGAGAAAAAACTGTGCACTAATGTTGAGCACATCTATTCACGTGGCTTTCACTGTGTAATGGGCCTGTAACCTACATCCTTCAGCTGCAGGCATGCATTGTGTGTAAGAATGGTCACCATACCAAAGAGGATTAGTTTTAAAAAAGGGTCAAATGCAATTTAAAAGTGTGCAGATGTTGCATGTAGGTTACCTAGAGGCAACATCTTTACAGAAAGGAAGCAGCTATTATCAAAAATGGTACTGTGCAAATAAAAATAGAAATAATGATGAGGAATGGCTTAAAACAAAAACATATTTCTATTGTTACAACCTAGTTAAAGACAGCACTTATGTCAATTCATTTCTTCATAAAGAAATCTTACTAAGCCTTTCTTAAGAAACTCCTGTAAGTTGTCATGTAGTTGATCTGAGATTTATTAAAGCTCTCATGTGTTTCAGACACAGCACAGAGAGGAAACGGTAAACTTATTTGTGTATTTAAATTAATAAATATTTAGTTCATTCATTCAATTACATTTCAATTTCTATTGATTGTATGATGTTGACTTTGGACCAGTCCCTCATTCTGAGCCTGATTCAAGTAGCATCAGTGAAGTTATCATGACTTCATTGTGACTACAGAATAAGAAAGCCTCTGTTAAGTTTTGCGATCCTCTAAATAAAGGATAGAGTCAAAAATACTTTCATAGGATTTTTTTTCTATCTACAGAGAGCTGGAAAAAAATATAAAAGGATCAGGAGGAGCTTACAACACTTTTGGTTTTAAGATTAGGGTTTCTACATGGTCCAGCTGGGTGCCGCTGGCTGTCGGCTCTCATTTCTACTACTGCCTGAGGAAGCTGAATTATTAGTGCGAGGCATCAGAAAGCCTGCCATCCCACTCTAACAGTGTCCTTCTAGCTTACTAAAAATAGCCGACACAGGAACACACTCGGAGGGAAAGAGCAGAGTTTGTGAACCATGGATAGTACATTCAAGTGGGAAGTGGCAGCGGCTGTCAGACTTTCATTCACGCAAGTTGAACAAAACAGTTCTGGCTGATAAAGAAGTACCAGAATTATGAGCAAAAACACTTCAGATAAAGTGTATGGCATAAGATTAATGAAACAAAACAGAACACACAACATGAATAAATGTGTAAACCCAAAATTTACCATCACAGTCACTGATGCTGGCATTTAGACAATAATATTCTCTCAGTAAGAGAAAACTGATTCCTGCTTCTTGATTAATGGCCAATGGCAGGTCTATCATCTGAACAGGCGACCTAATAATTTCTATTTTTTCCACTGAGACATATCACACCAAATATTTTAGTTCTGACTGTTTTTGATGTCAAATCAACTTTACAGAAGTTTTCATCAACTTGACATGGTCATAAAAGTTATTATTATTGAGCTTTTAATTGAACTATTTAAAAAAAATACAAATATTTATTGGTGAACTCATCATATGACAAACTAACACTTAATGCTAGTAGGCTTGTATTATGTTTCTGAAATTATCCTGAGCTCAAACCTACCGTTAGAATAAGTGGACCGTTCGTAAAAGCCAAATTGATACCAGAAAACCGACAAATTTAAATGACCTCTACAATTTCTGGTGAGTAGACTTTAGAAATATTCAGCCAGAATTACACCGAAGAAAATAATCAAGTTTTTAAAGGTTATTTAACCACATATTGTAATGGTTGTACCTTTATATCTGCATGATTTTAAAAACTGATTGCAGTTGTTTGTGATATAATCCTTTATGTTTGGAGGAAGGCATTATGAAAAGCTCCAAACTATTATGGTTTTCTTACAGTATGGTCATAAGACTATGATCATATTGGGTTTATATTCACTGACCAGTGGAAAACCCACAATGGACAGGGAAAATTAATACTGATATTATTTTACTCATCACATTAATCAGTCGACCTGTGTATTCTGTCATCAAAAAGCTTTAGGACACTTTATGACCAGGACACTTTATCTAAAATGATCAGTGATGAAGGCGTTTGGGTTCAGGTCAGCAGGGTGCCAGTACTGCTGTGCAGATGCGTGCATATGGCCGCTGGTCCCACAGAAACACCTCTGGAACAGCAGGGTGTCCTACTTCTACACTTCTGCTTACTTCAAAGACAAGTCACAAGAAGGCCTGGGTGGTGAGTTCCCAACTTGTACTTATTGAGGGATTATACAGAAAGCTTGCAGACAAGTGAGGACCACACCACATGTTGTAACGAGGGATTAAGGAAGCAACGTCACTCTTAGCCATTTGGATGCAAGAAACACAAGATTCTGATTATTTCACCTGACTTGAGGACAAACTGGTCTTTTCTGTAGTTTTTTTATTTTTTTTATTTGACATTTTCTGATACAGCAGCTGGTTTTAGTTATTTTCATCCTTTTCATTTTATTTTATTTATTTATTTATCACCATCATGGATAACTTAATCTACATTTTGATAATTCTGCATTTTTTTTATCGCTGTTCTGAGTGTGAGGTCATTTTGTGTCTTGTCTTTGTCTGTCATATATTAGTTATTTATTTTAAATATTCTCATATCTTCAGTGATTTCTTTTAAACTAGTTAAGCTGACATTCTTTTGAGGCTGTTTCTGTCTCATGTTGTTTTTAGACCATTTGGGAGTTCAGTTCCTAGAATACCTTCATACAAGCATATGTTTCACTTCAAAATTTCATTTGTCTGTCTTATACCTCCTGGTGTTTGTTGACCTCTGCTGGTGGCTCAAAACTTTCTCTGATCTGATGAACATGAACACAGCTTGAAAGACTTAATGTTTTTATATGCTTTGTATTGAATTAAAGCCAGAAATGGATACCTTTCTAAAACCATCTCTGCATCCAGAACACAAGTTTATAAATGATGATTCTTGGAAAGGTGAATGTTCCAGAAACAGGGTATGATTTTGATTTTATGGTTAGTTACGAAGCCAAGAATCACCCCCAGATTCTTGGCTTCGTCAGACCATTTTAATCCAATGGACTGAAGGTGGGTGATTATATTTAATCTATGCTCTTTTGGTCCAAACACTAATATTACAGTTTTATTTTTTTTAGTTGGAGAAAATTTTGGCCCATTCAGACATTAATCTGCTCAATACATTTAGTGAGTATTTGATTGTAGATTGTAGATTGCTCTTGTGCGTTAGAGCAAACCGCTGCCTCAGGCACACCCACTCACTGGAAGCAGAGGTCACACCCAGCACACACACTTCAAACCATGAAACTGAGATTGCTTTATATGGTGAGATTATAAATTATGATTTATAATCTAATAAAATCTCCACAACTTTATAAGTGACATATTTTTTTGTTCCTTGACCTTTATGATGGTGTTTATTAACTTATGTTCTCTAACAGACATCAGACGTTAAAAGGACAGCTGCGTCGTATTGCCATTAAAAATTAAAATTAAAAAGTGGGGCACTTTAAGTAGGTGAATTCTAAAGGAAGTTGGTGGCATTCAGTTTGTTTCAGGAATATCAGAGAAAAGGGGGCTGAATATCATATTTTGATGTCTTTGTTAAATTTAAATCCAATTATCACTTTATTTTCTTTCCCATTCACCTTTAGGTACAACTTGTGGTCAAGAGTTTTTACTGATTATGGGATGATAATAAGGGGAATGGGGAAACATTATCCACACTGTTGCAGCAAAGGCCCAAAGCTCCATTGAACTGAAGTGCAAATTAACATATCATACATATCACATTCTGCAGACATTATGCATGCATGGACCTGTTAATTGTAATATCGGCCATGTCCCAGAGACAATAGGGGGATGGCATTATGTATATCTATGCATACAACACAAGTATTGTATATGCAGCCACCACTACACAACCATGGTCCCCTGACACATGACCAATTTACTCTCAGAACATTTGTAATACATCTATAATCTAATAATTCTGGATTAGAAGTGCTCAGTGTCAATCTTCTGCCACAATACCTTTTAATATTTTGATATGAGAAGAGCTCCAAATTTGTTTATGTATATCTGTTAGCTATGTATAGCTGCTTCCATAGCTATACAATTGCAAATCGATTTACCTTAGGAATTTTGCAATTTAACATTATAGTCCTTTTTGCTGTAAGAAATGCAAGATTGGCTAATGCATAATTTTTTTATGTTTGAAATTAAGTAGCACTATTGCTTAAACATATGGCTGGACAAATAATAAAATTTATACTAAGTATAATAGAAGCAGCTTTAACAATTTGATTCCAGAAAAGTTTTATATCTGGACAATACCACAACATTTGAAGTAAGGTCCCTTTTGCCCACATCCATTCCAGAAAAGCTCTGAGGAGCTGGGGCCAATTTGTTTGAGGTTGGGTGGAGTTACATATGCATGGTGGAGAATTTAACAGATTTATAAACTTTATTTATATAGCACCTTTCAGCCAAAGACAATTCAAAGTGCTTGTACAAGAAAATTAAAAACAACAACAACAAAAAAAATCAAGCAGATTAAAAATAAACATTAAAATTTTGAATATAGTGAATGAATGGAGTAAAAAAAAAAAATAAGAGTAGGCAACGTCAAATAAGAAGGTTTATAACCTTGTTTTAAATAAACTCCAGGTAGGGGCAGTCTTACAATGACCAGGAAGTTTATTCCAGAGTGTTGGAGCATAAAAACTAAAAGCTGCTTCATCATGTTTAGTTCTGACTCTTGGAATAGTTAGAAAGTTTGATTCTGATGATCTTAAAGGTCTGAGTGGTAAATATGGTTGAAGAAGATCAGAAATGTAGTCTGGGTTTCTATTATGAAGTGCTTTGTAAACCATTAAGGAGATTTTAAAGTCTATTCTTTGAGCAACAGGCAGCCAGTGCAGGGATCTTAGAACTGGACTGATATGCTGATCTCTTTTTGTTTTAGTTAGGACTCTTGCAGCAGCATTCTGGAGAAGCGGGAGCTGTCTTATTGCTTTTTTAGATAATCCAGTAAAAATGCCATTGCAGTAATCGAGTCTACTAAAAACAAAGGCATGAACTAATTTTTCTGACTCTTGTGGGGACATGAGTTGTCTAATATTAGCCATATTTTTTAGATGGTAGTATGATGTTTTTATGATAGATTTGATGTGGTTATTAAAGTTCAGATCAGGATCCATAATCACCCCCAGATTCTTGGCTTCGTCAGACCATTTTAATCCAACGGACTGAAGGTGGGTGATTATATTTAATCTATGCTCTTTTGGTCCAAACACTAACATTTCAGTTTTATTTTTTTTAGTTGGAGAAAATTTTGGCCCATTCAGACATTAATCTGCCCAATACATTTAGTTAGTATTTGATTGTAGATTGTAGATTGCTCTTGTGCGTTAGAGCAAACCACTGCCTCAGGCACACCCACTCACTGGAAGCAGAGGTCACACCCAGCACACACACTTCAAACCATGAAACTAAGATTGCTTTATATGGTGAGATTATAAATTATGATTTATAATCAAATAAAATCTCCACAACTTTATAAGTGACATATTTTCTTGTTCCTTGACCTTTATGATGGTGTTTATTAACTTATGTTCTCTAACAGACATCAGACGTTAAAAGGACAGCTGCGTCGTATTGCCATTAAAAATTAAAATTAAAAAGTGGGGCACTTTAAGTAGGGGAATTCTAAAGGAAGTTGATGGGATTCAGTTTGTTTCAGGAATATCAGAGAAAAGGGGGCTAAATATCATATTTTGATGTCTTTGTTAAATTAAAATCCAATTATCACTTTATTTTCTTTCCCATTCACCTTTAGGTGCAACTTGTGGTCAAGAGTTTTTACTGATTATGGGATGATAATAAGGGGAATGGGGAAACATTATCCACACTGTTGCAGCAAAGGCCCAAAGCTCCATTGAACTGAAGTGCATATTAACATATCATACATATCACATTCTGCAGACATTATGCATGCATGGACTTGTTAATTGTAATAACGGCCATGTTCCAGAGACAATAGGGGGATGGCATTATGTATATCTATGCATACAACACAAGTATTGTATATGCAGCCACCACTACACAACCATGGTCCCCTGACACATGATCAATTTACTCACAGAACATTTGTAATACATCTATAATCTGATAATTCTGGATTAGAAGTGCTCAGTGTCAATCTTCTGCCACAATACGTTTGAATATTTTGATATGAGAAGAGCTCCAAATTTGTTTATGTATATCTGTTAGCTATGTATAGCTGCTTCCATAGCTATACAATTGCAAATCGATTTACCTTAGGAATTTTGCAATTTAACATTATAGTCCTTTTTGCTGTAAGAAATGCAAGATTGGCTAATGCATAATCTTTTTATGTTTGAAATTAAGTACCACTATTGCTTAAACATATGGCTGGACAAATAATAAAATTTATACTAAGCATAATAGAAGCAGCTTTAACAATTTGATAACAGAAACGTTTCATATCTGGACAATACCACAACATTTGAAGTAAAGTCTCTTTTGCCCACATCCATTCCAGCAAAGCTCTGAGGAGCTGGGGCCAATTTGTTTGAGGTTGGGTGGAGTTGCATATGCATGGTGGAGAATTTAACAGATTTACATATTTTTGTTATGTTTCTCCATATTGGTTTCCAGTCTATGGGATTTTGATATACTAGGTCATGTTTCCAGTGGGTTTGAGGTTTACTGTTTGGGTTTTCCTGAATTTTATATTGACTTCTAACAGATCACATTTCAAGGTGGGGATACAGTTTAGCATGTTCCAACACGATAAGCCACTGGAAACACAATCATTCAGCAGTAGACAGTGATATAATGTATGATAATCAGTAGAAACACTGTATCTTGAAACTAGTTAGGCACTGGGCCAACGCAAGATAAGACCTCTGACAGAATCAGGGCACTGTTGTCTCCAGGAAGTAGGAGGATTTAATAAGGTCATTCCCAAAAGCTTATTACTCAAAGTATAAAGGTTAGCTCACATACACATACATATATACAGATATAGAAATATATGTGTGACCATTAATCAGCTAAATATGATAACTAGTATATAGCTGAGAGGTACGACTGACAACAATCTGAGGAATACATTTCAGTTGTTTTCTAGCTAACGTGCATAAGGAACCAGGTATAAATCTTTAGATTTTTTTTTACTCTATATAAGCTTTGTCCTCTTGGAGAAAACTTTCTGCATTGTTTTCATTTTAATGGTTAAAATTAAATGGTGGTTGATTCACAAACTTTAAATCGTTCTATTTTGCAGACATGCTTAGGCGTACTCTCTTATTTTGGGGGATTTTTCTGATCTTGGAGCATGGAGAGCCTATAGATGTCTTTCCACAAGAAGGTAAAGTGTGGCTCATGAGAATAAACATTTATTTCCTTTACATCTTTTAAAATCTGACTTTACTTTCAGTAACTGAACCAACTGACCTCCCTGGAGATATTATTGAAGAGACAGAGAACCTCACCAGGACAAACTTTGAACAGCTGCAGAGAATGAGCGACAGATTCAAATACATTGCACGGAGCTGTAAAGAAATTCTGGATAATCACAATGAACGAGAAGGTAGGAATGCTTGACCTGTTGAGATATATTGCTTTTCAAGCCTAAACATTGTTGAATTTATTTAATTTAAAATGTAATAACTTCCAGAGCATGTTTAGAATAAAAAGCCAGCAATAAGAAAATCTAATTACGAGTCACTGGATCTGGTGTCATGTTTCCAGATGGGATATACTACCTGACCACAGCTAATGGGATGAAGTATCAGACTTTCTGCGACATGAACACTGCTGGAGGCGGCTGGACTCTGGTGGCCAGTGTCCATGAAAACAGCATTTATGGAAGATGCACTGTGGGTGATCGCTGGTCCAGTCAGCAGGGTAACAATCCAAATCTACCGGATGGAGATGGAAACTGGTCCAACAGAAACACCTTTGGCTTGGTAGAAAGTGCCACATCTGATGATTACAAGGTACACAGGTTATTCTTGAGGAAGAACAGTACTTCAGAAAGCAGACTGAACATTATCAACATTATATTTCCAGTCAGCCCTGTTGCTTGTGTAAGAATGCAGCAATAAGTAAGATTTTCTTTCCGCTGATATGTGACTTGGACTCCTCCGCACTGATTGGAAACTTGTAACCATTAAACTGGTTTTGAAAGCACTGACTGGTGTTGGGAGTCAGAATGTATAGTGCTGTGCTCTATAGTCATATTTAAATTAAGATATTATATGTATTTTATTGGTGTTTTATGCAGTTTTTATAAGTTATTAGAGTAAAGGAGGATCAACACATGCCACACTTTTTAGAGTATTATTTGAAAAAAATATAGTCCTTAATTGTTGCTTGACAATTATACAGTATTTTGTCTTTGTACATCCCATAAAATTCCTATGCCATAATGACAGATGCAGTTTGTGATTCCAGAATCCAGGTTACTACGACATTGCTGCTGAAGATGTGTCTGTGTGGCACGTTCCCAACAACTTCCCGATGGAGCACTGGAACCTGGCAGCTGTTCTCCGCTACCACACTGAAAACAGCTTCCTTCGTCTTTATGGGGGAAACCTCTTCAACCTGTTTAAGGTAAGGCACAGTAACTGAAACTGAAATTGTTTCTGATGTTCACAAGCCTACTAGTCTACGTGCATTACTGACAAAGTTATCACATTCTCGCAGCAATTTCCAGTAAGGTACAACATTGGCTCGTGCTCCAACAGAGGACCAGCGATTCCCATTGTGTATGACCACGGAAACAGGGAGTCCACCAGAAATTTATATGGACCAAATTCAAGAAGTAAATAGAACAAAAAACCTTTTTTGATTCCATGTAACTAAACACTTAATCTTTAAATTGTATTTTCATTTCTGTTCCACAAAAAAGAGGAGTTTGATCCAGGTTTCATCACATTCAGAGCTATAAACAATGAACTAGGAGCCATGGCTATCTGCTCTGGGGTCAAACCCACAGGGTGCCACTCCGAACATGTGAGTCTCAATGGCTTTCTGTCTGAGTCTGCTGCTATTCAGATGATTCAGGATGTAGCAATGCTGTGTTTTTGTATGTTCAGTACTGCATAGGAGGAGGAGGATATTTCCACCCAGACCAATGTGGAGATTTTCCATCTTTTGACTGGGACAGGCTGGGAAGAGAACAAGGCTGGAGTGCCTCCAAGGAGATGACTGAGTCTGCAGTCCTGCTGTTTTACCGCTGAGGAGCTGTATTTAAACAACTCACCACTAGATGGCACTACACTACAGCGTATTATATATATATAGCTGGAAGTTTGGACCGACTTAACCAGGTAGCAGTGAGAAAATTAAAGAGGAAACAAAGTATTAAGGACTTATAGATAAAAATAAATATATAATGCTCCAATTAAAGACTGACCCCTGAGAAATTAAAATAAAGTGTTAATTAACATTTGCATAAAGCTTAATTTTAATTCTTATCAGCACATGTGCTGATAAGAATTAACTGCCAAGTATCTTATGTAAGATTAATTGGAAGAGATGTAAAGTACCTTCAAACTATGTATTGTAGAAAAACTTGCTATATTTTCAATAGAAAATGGTACTTTGTTTTTTCGGATGTGAGTGTATTTAAACAGATTTTTGATGAGCCTAGAGCAGCAAAACAAGTTTCTCAGAAGTTGTTCATTTTTGTGCTACAATACAATAAAAAGAGAAACCTTTTAGTGAATAAACATGCAAATGTAAAGAAAGTCAAACAGGATAAAAAAAAAACAATGGCTGGATTGTTTTTTTTTTTTACAAAGCTTCTGTGTCAGGTTATGCTACTGCAACAAATGGCTGAATAAGTTGAAGTTCACCTCTTTTTTTTTTTTTTTTTTTTACATATCTTTACTAGTGATATTTTGAGTGATTGCTGCCAAGTATCTAATGTTATATTGCAAGTAATATAACTCAAAACTCTACCTGAAGTGGAAAACTTGCTTCCCATCATCCTGAACATGCAAACTCTAGCACATGTCTTAGTGGCATTATTATGGTGTGAGAGTCAAAGCATATTCAAGTATTAAAATGTCAAATATCTCATTTCAATTGAGGAACTTTAACAAATCCAGAAAAATGCTGCTCACAAATGCTGTGCTTCCAGTCTGATGTACATTGAGCTAATTTGCACAGAATAATGGACACAACTTGACAGACAAAACCAAAAATACTTTCCAAATGATTTCCAAGCTACGCACTACTTGTGTTTATCCATCACATATAATAATAAAATATATTAAACATAGTTTAATATGGTTGTGGTTGTAATTTTACAAAATGTTGAGTCAGAGGTTTTCAACACTTTTGTAAGGGATTAAGAACAGGCAAACAGGGTAAAATGTTTTAATGTTACAAAAGAAAATATTTAACAGGTGATGAAAAGGAAGTACAGTGAGAACAAAACCAAACATAACAAATCCTACCAGGGGTCCAATTTGTAATAATTGTCTGCGATGAGTTGCAGGGATGATCTCTCACATAGAGCTTGGCAACAAGAAGGGAAAAGATGAGAAGTGTGAGGTAAATATTGTGTTTAATAAACAAACATCAGTCAGGAAACTGACATTAGTCTAGGGATGAAGAGAGAGGGAGAATATAAAGCACAATGTACATGTGTAGAGGAGTTGATGGAGGAGTGAGGGGTCATATTCATCTGTTACACAAGGCAGCCCCAAACAGGAAGGAGCAGGAAGCTCTATATAACATACAGATCAGGATCCAAGTCTACGGTACAAAAAACTTAGCAGCAACATGTTAACATCTGAGACCAAAGGGGCTAACAAAGTAGTTTCATTTAGAAAAAAGTCACAGTATGTTTTAAATTTGTTAAAAAGGTAAAAAGAGTTCTCTATGCATCCGCTAGGGTCAATGCTACTCACAAAGTCTGTGTGGAGTACATAGGTAGGGAAATCTATACATTTATACTCTAATATAAAGAACCTTCTGGTAATGGCACAGTACAAACTCTCAGGAAACGCGACAAAAATATACAATGTCTTCACGTCACATTTGCAGATTAAAATGTAACTAAGGTCTCTGGCAAGCACAAAAGTTTCAGTGATCAAAAACAAAACAAAACTTTTCTTACACCAAAAATAAAGGACACCATTTTTGTTAGTCAGCTAGCTTGACAGAGTATGTCTTTTTAATACAAAAATAAGGACAAATATAAATTAATATATATTAAAAGACTCAGGCTGATACATGGGGATCTAGTGAATAAGTACAGGTATTTATGATACAATAAATACTTGTCATTCATGACTCGGGGGTGAGGGTACACAAACAGAGAGCTGTGTAGTTAACCAGTTTTTTTCTGCAGGTGCAGGGGTGTGTCTGTGTGCGTGGGCGTGTGTGTGTGTGTGTGTGTGTTGTTCAGTAGCCGCAAAAACAACCAGGAGATTGAACGCAGCTGTGTGTACGATCATGCACACAGTCACAGAGGATTCAGCAGGGCTGCTAATGGAGCCTGTGGTGGTTTCTGAGTTGCGTTTGTGTGTATGTGGGGGGTAATCGCTGCCCACTCCGTGCCATGCTTTAAGGCAGCTCCTCCTAGTGGTGAGTCTGTAGTACTACCATTTACAGTTACTCCAAAAGATGCACAACTCAGAGACGGGACGCAGGACGTCTACTGTAAAGTGGTGAGCCGCCGCTTCTCCAGGGAATAAAAACATTGTGGCACCACTGGAGATATCACAACCAACAAAAAGAAGTAGATGAAGAACAAAGTCTTTCTTTTTTTGTCTTTTTCCCCACTTCATAATAAAAATAAGTCTGCTTTTTTTTTTTTTTTTACTTTACAATACAATTCAAAATTCCCCCAGAGGAAGCATCGGTCATCAGTCCAGCACTGACAGGAAAAGTAGCTATTTTTTTTATTTGTTTCACTTGTGTTTTTCTTTTGCTTTTTTTTTTCTTTTACTTTTTTTGGGGGGTTTAAAAAAAATCAGGGTGCTGGGGAATAATACTCCTGGGGCGTGGAGAGTTTCCTCACGGGGAACACGAACAGATGAGCGATCAGATAAGGATGGCAGGAGCTCTGTCAAAAAAAAAACCAACAAAAAAACCCAAAACACTTCTCTTTTGTTTTACGAAGAACACTTTGTACAGCCGCACTTGACAACCTTTTCCACTTCTTGGACAAAAGAAGATCCATCAGTGCACTGGAAGGTGTATTTCCTGCGTTTGCTACGGAGGGGGGTGCAGCAGGTGCCCTGTCCCTCTGCTCCCCCCGGGCAGCTGCCTCGACACTCTAGACGGGAGACCTTCTCCTGGGTTTGGCACGCCGCGTAGCCTTGCTGTCTCTGGTAGACATCTCTGACCCGTTCCCCTCGGCAGGCCACCTCTGCAACAAAATACGTCATCAAGTACCCAGAGTTTTTTTAAGGATGCATACCTATCTATTGTTTTCTTGCAGGAATAGAGTTAAACCAACACTATTCTGTATGTCACACAAAAGAAAGCTATGAGAATTTTATATTCAGTGAATTCTAGAGAACATATTAATAAATTGTCTTGTCAACCAATATCTCAAAACTAAGGGACGTGGCTAATTTTAAAATGCTATTAGTTATGTTTAAAGCTAGAAAGGTATTGTTGTCAATTAATTTCAAAAAGTTCTTTGTCTTAAAATGAAGTGATATAAATAACAAAAAGGAAGTATAATTTAAATTTCAAAAGTAAAACAGTGTGCACTACTTTTAAATTAAGGTGTATTTCAGTGGATGGAGTAAAACTAAGGAACAATTTGGATGGGGAGTTGAGAAAATGCTCTACTATAAATAAGTTCAAAACAAATTACAAGACAACAAATCATTAAGTATTAAAAAAAGTAAAAGACGGCCATAAAAAATTATTCTGCAACGACTGAGAAAAGGGTAGGCTGATACAAGATTTTTTCTTCTTCCTGCTCCATTTTCACCCGTTTAGTAAGTGTTGTAAATAACAGAACGTGTTTGTGAATTAACAATGACATTTGTTAAATGGAGTGAATGATGCAAACACTGAATGTTTGGTAACAAGAAAATTATGCGATTTGCACTGGTGCCATCCATTCATTACAACCCTGAAATTTACAGAGCTCCATAAAGCTATCCATTCTTTCACAAATGGCTGAGGAATCAGTCATCGGACATACTTGGTTTTATACAACAACAACGCTTGAACTCAAGGATTTGAAGGAGTAAGTAAATGTTTTTGACAATATTGTGTTTATTGTGAAAAAGGTTTGATGTAAAGAACTGAAAAATTGTAACAAGATGTAGAAAAGAAAATTTATCCTTATGTCTGCAAATTAGTTTCAAGTTTATAAGCGATGCTTTAGAATCTTTATACACTATTTATCATACTGGTGAATTAAACATTTTGTATCATGGATGCTCTTTAGACATTACGTTTAATCTTCAGTTTTTGACAAGACTAAACTAAATATTCTATTTTATATACTCGGTGAATAAAGAACAAACTAATTCAAGATGACAATATAGTAATACGTCATCTCACCTGAGTAGCCCCCCGTGTGGGATTAAGAGGAAGCTCAGAAGATGCTAAATTTAAGAAGTGGAAATGTTAGCAGAGTTAGTACAGAAACAAGAAACAATGTTAGAGACAATTTAAGACATTTGGGTAAGATTGGATTAGAAGAAGTTTAGTTAAAAGAAATGCCTTCAATAAAAAGGCATCAATAGGGTGTTATTGGACAAACAATCTATTGTTAGCAATCACATACATATTATTATGTTTCATGATCATTATTATTAACCTCACTTTACTGACCTCTGTCACATGCCTCCCCTGTGTATCCGCTGTTACACTCGCAGTATGCTTTACCCAGGCCTGACACTCGACATTTGCCGTGTTTGCAGCGAGACAGGCTGCAGGGGTTAGCTGTATCCAGGTCCTGTACATCACAGAGAACACCAGCAAAACCAGGCTGGCAAACGCAGGAGTAGGAGTAGGAGTTGATTGGAAGGCAGGTACCATGAATACACCTGTATGTTGGAGGAAGGAGACAGTACAAGGAGTAAAATTGAGAATGGATAAGACTTTATGCTACAGAACCTGAATCGCACTCACTTGTTTCCATCACAGGGATTGCTAACTTGCTGGTCACACAGAGCCCCTGTCCACCCAGGATGGCAGGTACAGGTGAAACCTTGGTGACCCGTTGGGTGGCAGTCGCCTTGGACGCAGGCACCTCTCCGGCACGGCTGGCAGCCTGGTTCCACCCCGTTTCCCAGCCACTGTCTGTAGCTCTGCAAAGTCCCTGGACCTGGAGAGCTTTGGTCATGCCCGGCTCCCAAGTTCTGGAGCTTTCCGTTGATGTAGAGGTTTCGGAGGCATCCGTGGAAGCTGGTGCCGTTACGGCCTCCGGAGCTGAGCTGCAGTGCAGAAAGGCCACCAGAAACTGATGCCTGCTCTGGCATTCCTGTACAGAGAATCACCACAGGTGGATCTAAAATCTGAGTACAATCTGCATTAAATGGAAAGCAATTTTATGCTAAATAAGAGTTAAATTAAAGGGCACTAGATACAAAAACAATATCAGACATCCAAGTATCAAGCCATGTGTGACCCAATGTTATAAATATGGGACAATCCAGATCACAGTGCTGGGGATAATCTAAACATCTCCAGTGCGTCTGTAAAATAAGCACAATACCAAAACAGTGGATGTAAATATAATAATATGAAGTTATTTATTTGGGGGTTAGTCCTCTGTACAGGAGAGCGAAGCCTCTCAGTGGCCCATTGATAATTCAACCAAACGTTTAGTTTAGAGACATCTTTTGTTGTTTTTAGTTTTAAAATCAACTGTATCTTGGTTTTGAGAAACTGTCATGTTATTATTATTGTTATTTATCTTCTGATGTTGTTCATGCAGTAAGTTGTTAGTAGATCAGTGACTCTTCCTGACACATCCACAGACATAGACAGTGTGAGTTCCTACCTCCCAGGTATAGAGGGGAATCTAGGTTGAGCGTGGACTGTTTGCTGATGGAGCTAATGGATTTGGGTGGTCCGCCATCAATGGACAGTGACAACGTCTGGTCAGCTGCTACTAACTCCACAGAATGGAAACTACCATCATTCACCGTCTCCACGCTGAGAAAGAGAGAGAAAGAAATTGAGGCAACATCTCTCATATTACAGTCTCTGGACGTTAGGCATGTTTTTGAGCAAAAACCTGTATATCGCAGAAGGAGGGTAGGATCCAGTGTCGTAGCTGACCCTGAGGCGCCCCCTGTACAGCTCCATTGCTATGTGATCATTGTCACCCTTGTACAACAAGACGCCGCTGTCCTCATCAGTAGCAATCTGTAAGCACAGGTTCATGTAGCTGTCAATGACATTTCTTGCGGCAGTGAAACATAAAGCTTGTGTTTATAATATTTTGGAAATTTCACAATTATTAATTACAGCACAAAGATATTCACACTTCTTGAAGTTTTCCATGTTAAGTCAAGTCACAACTACAAATTTGGGTTTATTTTATTGAACGTTTCTATCTGTCATCTTTAATCAAATTCCCAACTGCTGCTGAAGAAAACAATCCACATAGCATGATGCTAACACCGCCATTTCTCATTGTGTGTGTGTGTTCAGGAGGATGTCCAGTGTTAGCTTAGCATAAAGACCAAAATGACTTATCTACTGGTTTGATCTCTGCAGCTTCTTCATAGTTAGAATGTAATTGAAGTAAGTGGCCTTGCAGTTACTTTTAAGTGATAATACTTTTATCCACTCAAAAGTATTTTATCCCAATTAAGGCTCTTGTCATCCAGTTTGCTAACCACTTTTTGGACGTTTTGCAGCTATGCCAAACCCTCTCCACTGGCTAAACTGCGTTCTGCTAAATGTTCAAAGCTTGGGATACTGTCTCATAACCTCACCCTTGATAAAATTTGTCTATAACTTTGTCCCTACCGTAAAGAAATAAGCTGCATTTAATTTTGTTTGTAAATGTGCACCACACTTGAGAATTTTCTATCAAAAACTTGTAATCTATGTAATCTTTTTATACTTCACAAACACAAACTACTTTGTATTCTGTTATAAAATATTTGAAAGTTTGCAGTTGTAATGTGACAAAATCAAAATATGTTAAGGAGTATTAATACTTTTACAAGGCTGTTTAAACACAGGCAGGGTTCAGAATCGTTTGTAGGTCAAACTAAAAATTTGGTTCATTTTCTATTTAGTATCTTTTAATACATTTTAGATGCATCTTTCTCCCTGAGAAAAAATGTCCATGGATATTTGGAGCAACAGTAAAGATCCGTAAATGAAGCAAAAAATAATTACTAAATTGAAAAGAGCGCAGTCTACCTGTAAGCTGATGTTGGTTTGTGGTGAGAGGAGATTGGAGGGAAGCTGCAGGTAGGACTCCCGGTTGACAAAGTTCACACTCACGAGCGTTTCACAATGCTCGCCCTCGTATCCATGGAGACACTGGCAGCGTGGGTCTGTTCCCACAACAACGCACTGAGCTCCATTTAAGCAGTCATGGTTGTCACAGGGACTGGTTCGAGGGAGGACCATTGGGGGAGTGAACTCGCAGAACAGCCCACTGCAACATGCATGTTCACACATACATTACACATAGTACCATGGCTTGAAAATGCACTCAGTTTTTGTGTAAAAGCAGCTTTTTTTCCACAAAACACAAAAAAGAATTTATCCTGGTCCTCTGTTACACTCCTGACTCACCAAGCAAGGTGATCATAGGCCTGTATTTGCTTACAAAGCTAGTGAATATCAGATCCTTTATTGTTCTTATTATTTTTTTAAAAGTCTAAAAAGTGGGATTGGGTATAGGTGGAAGCAGAAAAAAAGAACATGCCCAGAGTACCAATAATGCAAAAGATTTAGATTTAGCAGGTAAAAAACAACAAAACAAAACAGAACAAAAATCAATACACTGTTGGGAAAATCTTTAGGAACATCCCAGTAAAGAGTTGACAAAAACTAATATGCATCATAAGCTGCATTCACACTGCAGTCTGAAGTGACCCAAACCAGATTTTTATTCAGCCTGTATCTGATCTTTTCATGACAATCTGAACAACACAGATCATATTTTTACAAATACCACACAGGACACTTGGATACGCGGCTATAAATCAGAGATGCATCTGATCTTTTCAAATGAGACCACAGAAATGTGAACAACCTCGTAAAAAAAAGTCAGATTTACATGAAAACTCAGATTTGAGCATAAAGGCGGCTTGTGGTGTGAACATAGGCACAGACTATGATACGGTTAATGGCAGGGAAGATAATTTACATTGTTAGTCCTTGTTGAGATGTATTCTTTACCTGTATCCTTCTGGACAGATGCAGGTGTATCCGTTCACGGCGTCAATGCAATGACCTCCGTTCTGACACTTGTTCTCTTCACAGTCGTCATAGTCCAGCTCACACTGCTCACCTACATACCCTGGAGTGCACTCACACCTAAAACGTGAGAAGATTTCTGTTAAATTATTTCACAGCCTATACAACAAACAATGTTCAAACTATACTTTAGATTCCTGCATGAAAGCATCTTTCAGTCCCTTTATGTCTTTGCAATTCAAAAGCTGCAGAACAGAACACCAGCTCTGTGTTTGTGCATGAATGGCTGCACGGTGCACTCACTTGTATCCCCGAGGGGTCAAAATGCACTTTGAGTCGTGCTGACACGGGTTAAGCTCTGGGGTGCAGAAGTTCAGTTTCTCCTCACACAACTCCCCTAGAAACACACACATGCACAAATGACATCAGCAACCTTCATTTTCCAGAGTAAAATCAAACTATAATATGACAGACATCTTTACTTTACAAGTCGATCTACGGTGTTTATTACATTCTCTGCATCAGCGTTACATACAGCAAGGCATGTCTTGTGTGTGCGTGCGTGTGTGTGTGTTTGTGTGCCGTATGAGTGTTCGCTTTAATGATGGATGGCTCTCTTGTGGCCAGGACCAACACAGTGGTCTGATAAATGATCTCATTGTGTAAAATGTCATCCTACAGATGATATTCCAGAGTGTGTCCTGATCATTAGAAGTCAAGTGAATCCCTGATGAGGCACCGGTGAATAATCCAATACTCCTGGCAGCAGAGGGTTCACTGAGGGAATAATTACCCAGCTCTGTGGGGAACTGGGAGCCTATGCATGTGTATGTCTATTTATGCTTCTTTAGTGTTCATAAAATACTGTAGAGTATTTAGAAAAAGTAATATTTGGAAAGTTAATATTAATATTAATCTAAGTAAAGATTACCACATAACTGTGAGGTAAATACTAGGTACACTGCATGAATGTTGACTGTTTTCTTTCCATTTGAATATGCACAGCTCATCTAAAACATGTTTTAATTTGGGAGAGGCATTGACAAGATCCCCTCGGGTCCGCTGAGATAGTATGGAAATGTGAAACAAGTCTTTTCTGAAGATGCGTGATCAGACTTTGATCTGAATGTCAGGATGTTACATCAACAACTTGGATATTTTCCTACTCGTCTCCATCAGAGTAACAGCCACTCAAATCCCAGGACTCAATACATGCATGGTAATAATCAAAGCTCTTCGGTTCAGTTGTCATCAGTTTGATTTGTTGTAGAAGAAAATCAGAGTACAGCATCTCCCAAAAATACCCGAGAAGTTTTTCACATTTTGTCATCTTACAACCACAAACTTTAATGTGTTTTATTAGGACTTTATGTGAAAGACAAACACAAAGAGGCACATCATTGCAAAGCAGAAAGAATGTCAGGACTAAAGTTTTGGAGAAGTTATAGGATTATAAAACAACACTTAAGATATAATTAATATTGTGGACCCTCAAAGAAATGTCCATCAATCTAAGTTGACCGGTGGGTGAAGAAGAACATTACTCTTCCCATATTAACTTTGAGGGAGAGACAGAAATTAAAACTTGAGGGGGGAGGAATTTGTTGACGGAACAAATGTTAACTGTGCACTTAACATATCTGCCATTTATGGACAGAAAAACAGAAAAGCTATTGTTACAAAAGGTCATAAAAAATCCAGAAAAATCCAACAAGGCATGTAGGAGACAGTAAACATGGGGAACAAAATTTATTTAATGTACAAATTGGCCTACGAAAAAAAATAACACTATTTCTGGTAGAAAAGTAATACTGCAAATCACCACAAACACAAACAGTGCCATGATAAAATGTGGTGGCAGCATCATACTGTAGGGATGATTTCCTTTATCAAGGATAAAGCTGGTCATTGATTGAAGATGACTGGAGCTGCAAGAATAGCAATGCTGATTTAAAACAAGTTGCAAAATCTGAAGACCGGGGTGGAGGCTCCCACTTTTCAGATTTTTATTTCAAAATACCATAATTGGAAAATCGAATATTCATTGTTTCCCTTACTCACAATTATGCTCTGTATGTCAAGTTTTAAACTTTAAAACTTGACTGTGGCTGTAGCAGGGCAAAGTGAGGAAATAAATTTAAAAATCCTTTCAGGTTTATTTCTCTTATGCCTGTAAGTCTGACTAGAAACAAAAAAATTATATCTTTTATGGAACTTATCTTTATTTCAGATACTTAAATAATAAAGATAGAACAAACCAAAACCAGCAACCAAACAATTGTGACACACGTCTCTATTGTTCCACCTTTAAAAAAGATAAAGATCTCCAGAGCACAAAAATGCACTGCTTTACTGCTGCCAAGAAGAAACTTTGCACACATTGAGCAATCTGTTCTGCTGTGGGTGACATTTCTGTGGGTTGTGGACATAAAGCACAGGGGACGGTTGAAGTTAGGGATGGTATCAAGGAAGTAAAGAAGAAGAGAGGGGAAAGAAGGACACAGAGAAGAACAGACTAACCTCTCTCCACCTCATTGGTAGCAGCTGCAACCACAAAGAAAGATGACAGATGAATAAAAGAAAAGCAAGACAGGAGAGAAGACAGCAAACAAACATCCAAAGACAGAACAGCGCCACAAAGGTTAGCAGTCAGAGATGATCAGCACATTGCAAAAGCAGACGAACATGTTGCAACAGACCAGAAATAAAATACAGACAGTTACATAAGTTCTCACCAGAGGTTTTTATTACCTCATCATTTACATATGTTTCAGAATATTTTACAACTTTTATTGATCTTTTAAGAGTAATCCTTATTGAGGTGGGGAGAATATACAATTTCACAGATTTTAAAGTGCAATAGCTGGCCAAAGAAGTTTGGATTGATGTAAACTTTATCTGATCCCTTTAGATAAAACATGTAGAATAAAACATGTACATATTTCCTCACAAATATTTGTCTGAATGCTCCTGAGCAAAAAGCATGACTTGAACAGTCTAATAGCATAATCTGAGTTTTTCCACAAGTTTCAATCATTTAGCTGCTGTTTTTTTTTTTTGTTTCCCACCAGGGGGTCCTTTTTGTGGGCTCTAGTGTCCCTTATACAACAGTAGGCTGACAGGAAAGAGGGAAGACATGCGGCAAATGTCGTCGGGTCTGGGAATTGAACCTGCGACAGCCGCGTCGAGGACTGAAGGCCTCCAAACGTGGGGCGCGCTACCCTATACGCCACTGGAGCACGCCCCTTTAGTTGCTCTTTTGAAGTGAACATGAAGAAAGTCCGTCTAGTTCTCCTTCTTAATTATATATACATAAACTCAAAACTGCATGTTTTAAAATCCTTCCACTTTTGAAATGCATCATTAAAAGCCCAGAATTATAAGACATTGATGCCCTTGATAGTTATGTAGGAACTACATATCACTATGTATGGTTTTAATATTTAACTTCTAAGGGGGATTTACATGAATATATAATGAATATATAATATTATATTACCTCATGAAGCAGATAATCTATTAAAAAAAACAAAAGCTTTTATAATTTAAAAAGTAGAATCTATCAGTTTTATAAAACTGTTGCACAATCTGAAGATTTCTCCAGTGTTTTTCTGTTTGAGGTCAATAACTAATTAGTTGTACTTAAAAAAGTGAATAAATGGACATCCATTGATGGAGGAAGCTCTTTGAAAGCAACGTGTTACCTGTGTATTCTGGTGAGCACATGCAGGTGTAGTTGTTGATTCCGTCCACGCAGGTGGAGTTGTTCTCACAGTCGTTATCCTCACAGTCGTCAATGTTGATCTCGCACGTGTCGCCTTCGAAGCCCTCCGGACACACACACCTGAAGTTACACATGAAGTCATGCAATCAATCACAAGTAAAAAGATACTTACACACACAACAACAAACATGTAATAAATTTGTGATTCATAATATCCCAGTTGAATTATTTTCCATGACAGTTGTGTATCTGTACATTATTCATAAAACTCATTTTATCACATTATTATCATAAGATCTGATGTATTTTACTGGTCTTTCATAGTGAAGACAAACACAAAGTAGAACTTAACTATGAAATGAAAGGAAAACTTTTTTCACAAAATGAAAATGTGGCATGCATCTGTATTCAGTCCCATCAGTTTTCCTGTCAAAACTGAGGCAACGCGTCCCTACAGCATGACACCACCACTACTATGTTTCTCCATTGAGATGTGTTCAACTATGCAACAGGATATGCGCACGTCAGAAAGTTTCATTTTGGTTTCATGTGACAAGAGCACCTAGTTTACTTATCACACATGATTTAATGTAATACAGCAACATTTACTCCAAAGATCTGTGTCACAAATGGTAGTGTGTCTCAGCTAAGTAACTAGTATCAGTTTAGACACACACACACACACACACACACACACACACACACACTAGAAACAATCATATTAATATCAAAGAATGTAAAAAGAAATAGAAAACTAAGGTTGTGACAGAAATATGGACGAAAATTTGTGCTTTTAGGATCCCACAACCGGTCAGTAAAGGAGAACTTTAACATTATTTAGTGCCATGCATGGGGATGAGAAACATCGTCAAAGTTATTTTAACTTTACTGCAAAAGTAATGTTCTACAAGTTATACTGATGTTGTACTGATTCGTAAATATACATGTACCTTTTCTGACCCTACCTTACCCTGGTAAATGCCTGCTCTGGGTCAGACTGATCTTAGCTTTGTGGAAAGGGGAAGTAGTTTTATGTCACAGCACACTTTGTGAGACACCAGGGCATTATCAGGCAGCTGTGAGGATCAGTTAGTTCTGTACCAATAGACATATGAATGAAGTGATGAAACAGATTTTTGATTTGTTCTGTCTGTAATTCCACCTGATAAAAAAGGTTGTCAGATTTTGATTTCCAATATTTCTACAGAGGTTTAGCTCCAAGACTTATTACAGGACAGCAATCATATGTAGCTTTTGCATTAATTTGGTGAAGGATTTACATTTTTCTTTCATTACTTGTAATGTTTTAAAAATGTATCTTGCAGTTAATATTTATATAAAGCATCCTAATGCTCTACTACTGCAAGCACTGAATTAATGGAGATTTTATGTTTGTTGCATGAGCAGTTACTCCATAAACCTCCATATTTATGTCCCATCTTAATCCTTACAGGGTCACGCTGATGCCTGTTTCCAGCACTCAGTGGGCGAGAGGCTGGTACACCTGGATCAGTCACCAGGCAATCACAGGGACACACAACCATACACCCACACAGTCAGACCTAAGGCCAATTTAGAGAGAATAATTAAACTACCGGTAACATAAAATGTCTTTGGGTGGTTGGAGGGAAGAAACTGGAAGCATGGAGAGAACATGCAAGCTACGCAGACAGGCTCCTGTCGGGATTAAAATCCAGGGTCTTCTTGCCTCAAGGCAACAGTGCTACCAACTCAGCTCAACTTTAAAATTAAGTAGCTCCAGCAAAAAAAATCCTAAATGTGAAAAAAATTATTTTGAAAGTATCTCACCAAAAGTGGCTTCCATCTCCTTCCTTCAGATGACAAGTTCCACTGTTCTGGCAGGGATTACTGATGCAGGCATGAATAGGCTCCTCACAGTTTTGTCCCTACAGAGATGCACAATGATTAAATTGGTGCCTCCAATGAATATCAGACCTTCATGTAAACAGGTTTTGCATGTAAAGAGTTAAGAATACAATTTTATTATCTTCTCTCTTCCAAAAACTATTTGTGCATGTATTGTTTACCTTATTAAAGACAAATGGTTCTACTTCTGTGTAACATACATTGTAACTTCCAAAATGTGAGTACCTTAAATCCATAGGGGCAAGTGCAGCGGTAGTAGTGCACAGGATCACCGGAGCATGTGCCGTCATTTTTACAGGGGCTGGACAGACAGGGGTCACACTTGGCCTGGATACTCAAATCCACTGGGCCTGTGTGAGGCACCAATCCACACAAACAACACACACACACATACAACAAACAAACATTTCAGACTTAGGCATGTGGAGTAGGTGGGAATATAGACATTTATACACACTTTTGTCACTGGACATTTTTATGGCCTTGCACAGACGAAATGAAGGTTTGTCATTCTTCCTTCTATGGATTTTTAATGCCATTATGATTTCAGTAATAAACATGGTGCAACAGATGCTGCTTAATGAATAGTTTCGCAATTAAAGCATATGTTAATCAATTAAAGTGAAAAGAAAAATGCCTTTAAACCCAACATTGTAAAAGAAAAAAATTATTTCGGTGCTAGATGCAGATTTCTTGATAAGATCTCAACTTGAACTCCTACAAGCGAACCGTTCCTTCATGGACGCTTCCTACAGCAGTCTGCATGTCTACTTGTTGGGTTTAATACAATTCTGAATTCATTGATTTGAAGAGGTGAGCGAATCCTTTTCGCAATAAAGAGTAAAACAAAAAAAGTTGGTATTTTCTGTGCAGGACCATTTTGGAAACAGGTGACACATATCCCAAACTCTAATGACAGAATATCAACATTTAACAGCTAGAGGTTACAGTGGTTGGAACAACATCAGGGTTAAGAGGGAAACGAAGTGGTTCAATTTGGGTCGAGTTGTAAGACTGAGGAAAATGGGGCTTGGACAATCTCAAACTCAGGAACCAGGGTTGGGAGGAAAAATACTGGGGATTGGCTACTTTACCTGGCACTAGAAAACCACAAGGCCCAGGGACTTCTACAGTGCGTCAGTCAGATTAGGTCAAAAATAGGTTTCAGTTATGTATTCAAAGTTAATGTGAAATCTTTAGGTTGAAAGGTTAAGGTCAACAGCATCACTTTTGAGTAAATAAATAAATAAATAAACCTACAATCTCGTGTAAACCTTATAAGCTATTTTAAGCATTCAAAACGTCACACAAATGTTCTAGGACTAAAGTTTTTGTGATTGTAAACTGAACAGTCAAACCTATGTGAAAAAAAATAATCATCTCCCAAACCTAAAAACTAATTTTACCACTGGTGGCAGCAAATGCCAGCAATTTGTTTTTTTCACCTAAACAATGATATCAACAATTAATAATTGCTTCTGGTAGTTACACAGTTTTTCTTTGACTAATATTACTTCTTAAGCTGGTACCCCTGCGACCCTGATAAGCTGAAGAAAATTGATGGATGGATGGATGGATGGAGGATGGATGGATGGATGGATAATATTACAATTTTTGGTTTCTAAAATGTGGGTATTTCAGTGATTAATGCTAAATAAAACTTGACTCAAAAACAGTCTAGATATTGATTAATATTAATTGATCTGATAATAATTTGAACATAGCATGTGTATAGCTTCAGTTATTTTCAGCAAATCTATGTCTTATGGAAAAACAAATATTTATTTGGCATAAATATATACTGTTACATTGAACAAAACCTTTTAAGCAGCGATACAATCAACTTCTTTCTTCTCAAATAGAATAAATCTTATTAAACTATGCAAAACATATATTAAAACAGACATTTTAATGTTGTTCTCTAACATGTTCAGTTTTTTTTGTTATTGAGCTTCAGCTTTTATTTGGCAGTTTGTAATTTCCATGTCAACCTCCTGTCAGTTGCAGGTCGGTTCCCGGGCACAACACAAAGAGGCTGTTTTAAGATTAATCATGTTTCTGCTTGTTATTTGTTTTCTACAAGGAAAGCGGCAGTGTGTTAAATGTGCGTAGTGGTAGGTTTGAGTTTATTCCTGCATCATGGTAGTGAGAACATGAGCATTTACCTGTGCAGGTGAACTTCTTGGAAGGTGTGGTGAGGAGCAGTTTGTCTGTCATGTCACCGGGCCCAGCACAGCGGGCGATGCCGGGCTCCTTATAGCCGCTCTTGACCCAGTCGGACAGCCACTGCAAGTGGCAGTCACAGTACAAAGGGTTGGCACCCAGAGCCCTGTGGCATGAGTGCAAGCAAGATTGAGAGCAATATTCATCACGCCTAATGTGTGATTAGTTAGATGGTGCACAAAAGCTGCACACAGATTATCCTTTTGTTATAATCTCTAAAATTGTAATTTGCTTCCTTAAACAAAACTGAAAACACTACTCATTCAAGATTATTGTCATTTTTTTAAACCAACTACAACTATTAAAATCCTCAAAAAGGAGCCATGAAAATGGGCTGACAGAACTGGAAAGTATTTGATGGTAATTTATCATAGATCTAA
The DNA here is from genome assembly GCF_019740435.1 of Gambusia affinis. Taxonomy (NCBI): domain Eukaryota; kingdom Metazoa; phylum Chordata; class Actinopteri; order Cyprinodontiformes; family Poeciliidae; genus Gambusia; species Gambusia affinis. The sequence continues at coordinate 8,416,500 of NC_057871.1, read as the reverse complement.
AACTGTTAAAAAATAATAATGTCAAAATGTAAGTATCAGTTTTTTTCCAGTCATAGAACATTGAATAAGTAACATTAATTAAATTACTGTTTGGGTTTTAAAAGGGTGATGTGCTTATTTGCTACTACTGGAATCAGACTTTTCTAGATTAACAAAACAGGAATAAATTAATTTGTTGCTGAGCTACTTTACACATAAACTTGACCTCAAAGACCAGATCATGTGAGTGTGTGTGTGTGTGTGTGTGTGTATGAAACTTACAGATGAGAAAGTGAAGACAGGTCTTTAAAGGCGCCTTCTGGAATCAGGGATATGTCGTTACCATGAAGAGATCTAAGATAGCGAGTGATTTAAATTCAGAGAGGAAAAACGTCACAGAAATGTCGACACCCAGATGTTGAAAGCCTTTAAGCCACTTGCCTGGTTCAACGGCATGTTGCATGCAGATACTCACAGCAAACGCAAAGACTTGAGCCCATCGAACGCCCTCACTGGTATGCACCGCAGACGGTTGTAGCTCAGGATTCTTTAAACATAGAAGTTTAACAAAGAAGCTGTTCAGGATATGCTAAATTGCAGCAAGACTTTCAATGTTTATGCAGAAAGAGCTTGTTGGTTTCCTTTTTGGTTCTGATCCATCAATAAATTGACTCCACTGGACCCCTAAAGATGTTCTGTGCTATCTGAGACCAACAACATTAACCCATTGGAACCCAATCCAACTTTCAACTTTCTATCTGCAAAAGCAACCTAATGAAAGAGAAAACAACTTTTACAATAAATCTTACTTTGTTGTAAATGCTTTTTCAACTTCTTCAGGCAGAGTTTTAATAAATAGACTGATGTCAGTTTTATGTGAGGCTCTGATCCGTAGCATCCAAGCAAAGGTTAACAAGAAGTGCATTTTACTGCATCTCTGATCAAAATTTCCTAAGCACTTAAGAACAACAAATACACACACACACACACACTTTCATGCTGAACCCCCACACACTTGCACTCATATTGCAAAGGGACAGATGTGAAGCCAGACTCACAGTGTAAGCAGTTCGGACATGTTACTGAGGCTGTGGTTGGACAACGTGCTGATCTGGTTGTTACTCAAATCACTGTAAAGGAAACAACAGATGCATAAAACACACACACACACACACACACATAGAGGCACACGTGCGAAAAGGAATCCACACAGCATACAGATTGTAAACGGCAGATAATCTCTGTTTGTTTTCATTTGTTCTGACAGCTACACCCTCGTTGGGGCCAAACCAATGAGATTCAGCACAGAAATCTCACACAGCATCAGTCTGTTAGTGTTGGTCTTTAAAAGTACAGGAAATATCAGCCAAATCACAGTCCCCCATCTATGTTTGTGATAGATAGCTTTGTGGATTAATGACTTTCTGTTTGCCGAGTTAATGTTAGTCAAACTTACATGAGCGTTAAGTGTTTGTAATTGGAGAGCTCCACTGGAACCTGAGTGAAGTGGTTTCCGTCCAAATATCTGTGCACACAAAGAAAGGAAGAAAAAACCTCATGGAGGGGATTCTGATACAAAATTAGAGTAGATCAAGATAAATATGGAAAATTAAAAAGGAAGGTTGAAAGTGAAAAACCGAACAAGGATAAAATTACATGACAGCCACAAGGGAAATTCCTTACTTCCAACAGTGTGAACAGTCATTACAGTTGCAGCCATAATAAACACTGAAATGCAATATTCCCACTGTAGTCTCACACCTTTCTTTATTGAGGACACATAATGAAACATAAGTAAGGTTTTATATCTGTCACTGTATGGCTACAGATCCAGATGTAATATTAAAATATTAGTCAATATTTGGAGAGCAATGTTTCCCACAAAGGAATGTGTTAAATATATATATATAAAAAGTTCCTTTTTTTTGAGCTACTACAGACTTTTTTTCTGGAGTAAATGAGTGGATTTACTTGAGATTCACAAATAAACTCCTCTAAAGTCAAGGGAAGAGAGATTTCATGGCTGTCCCCTTTATATTCCCATGCAGCTTGAACATATTTTAAAACTCAAGTCGAGTTTATTTGCTTCAGCAGCGAGGCAATTACCATGTTGGGTTTGAGCATCATACCATCACCAATTATGAAACAATAAATAAACATTATATTCGGTCAAATGTCCTCATCAACATCCTCAAGCAATACACATCAAATATGTTGATCAATGTTCCAGTTACTACTAGTCAAAGGAAACTGTGTTTTAAGCCTTGACTTAAAGGAACTCAGTGTTTCAGCTGTTTTGCAGTTTTCTGGAAGTTTGTTCCAGATTTGTGGTGCATAGAAGCTGAATGCTGCTTCTCCATGTTGGGTCCTGAGAGGTCTGGAAGGTTGACACAACAAAAACAACAGCAGCAGCAGAAGCTATTCAGAGATTTATAAACTAACAAAATCATTTTAGAGTCTATTTTCTGAAAGTTTCAGTCTGGTTTTACAAATTAAAGTGTCTTTGATTAACTGACCATTAGAGTGTTCTCCTCCATAAAAGCAGGAGCTTTTGTAGTTTATTAGCATCGCACATGCAAAAGTGTATGATGTCAATAATTAAAGACATCAGCAATCATCTTAAAGAAACAACTGATGGTAACTATAAAGGTTATAAGTCCAATTCCAAATAATCTGACATCCATCAGTCTTCAGGGAGAAATATTATTCCCAAGTGAAAAACATTCAAGGTTCATCTTCCAGTGTTTCCAAAAGTGACAGTTTGAGAAAGAATGACCAAAGGTTGAATTGTGCATTGCTCAGATACTTGTGAAGCAATGCCCTTTGTAGGCCTGAGTAAAGTAGAGATGTTTGACAATAATGTACTACATAACAGTCCGAACACCTTGCACTACCTATCAAACATGGGGGAGTGTAATGGTACGAGGCTGCTGTGCTGCTGCAGTCCCTGAGCACCTTTTAGTAATGCAGTCGACCATGAACTTTATAAATTAAAGTTCTCTGCAGTCAGAAGAGCGGGCGTCTCTCCAACAGAAAAATCTCATCCAAAACTGAGTCGTCAACATGACGATGACCTCAAACTCAAGAGCCACAACTTTAAGACACGGCGTAGAAAAGAATCAGGGTGATGCAATGGCTCAGTCAAAGTCTGGTTTCACTCAGCTTTCAGTCAACCTGATAACTAATATGAAGCAATGATCTAAAGAAGGAAGGGCCAAATGTTCGTCACAATGGGAGACTGATAAGGTCATGCAGAAAACAAAAACTTCTACAATGTATTAAGTCATGATTTCCCCATGGCTACTCTGGCAATCATGACTGCATGTTTGGTTGCTCCTCTGGAATTCAGTGTGTTTTTTCTGTTTATCGTTTCATGTGGAGCTTCAATCAGTTGCTCCCTTGGAAGAAAACTATGAAAACATTACTATAGGATTCAGTAAGGATCACAAGAAAAAAACAAAAGAAAACTCAAGAGAGGAGCTACTTTGGTCTAATTTTTTATCTAATATTATCAAATGGATAATGTTTGTCCAATGATTGGGTAATGGACATTAAAATATAACATTGGATAAGAATCAATTTATATTTTTTCTTTTTCATTGCATTCACTTTCAGATTGATTGTGGTAAATAATCTATTACTTGTTATGTATTTTCTTGCACCTTGTTTTCTCGGTCCAAACTTTTTGGATGAACTTAAGATAAAAATGAAAATGAGTACAGATTTTTGATAAAGGTTTCAACATTTAACATTCTCATATTTTCAGACACCTAGGGATTAACAACAGCCCCCCGGCGAGCCTATGAGTGAGTGCAGACAGTCGATGGATGGATATTTTCCAATAGTTGTACTGCTATTACTATTTTCATTGTGCAACCTTTTGTAACTCACAGTTCAGTGGTCTCTTTTGGGAGACCTTTGGGCAGCGTGGTGAGACCTTTGTTGCTGCAGCGCACCACAGTGTCCAGACAGGAACACTCGGCTGGACACCTCAGAACAGGAGAGCAGCTGTTCTCGTTGTTTCCTGTTGTATTAAATTAGGATCGTTATAAAAGAGATGGCAGAAACAGCAATAATGAAGAATAAGTCGCTCCACCTCACCATCTTCACAGGCAAAGTCCTGAACAGCCACATCCTGGATGGGAATCTCCTTCAGGAAATAAGGGTTTTGGCAGCGAGGATTCCCAGTCACGATGCGTTTCCTTCTCAGCCAGTCGCCGAGCCAGGCCAGGTGGCAATTACAGTTGAAGGGATTGGCCAAAAGGTTCCTGGAAAATAAAATAGTTAGTACCATATGAACAGATGCCACCGAGCAGAAGGCTGAGAGAGTCACGCTGCCATGTATACCCACAGTGTGGAGAGAGAGTGCAGTGTGTCGAAGGCGCCGGGGTTCATGGAGGTGATCTGGTTGTCGTAGAGAGAAAGGAGTCTGACAGAACTCAACCCCACGAAGCTGCTGTTACTCACACAGCTGATCCTGTTGCTTCTCAGCATACTGTTCACACAAATACGGTCATATTAATACATTTAGTGCAAAAATAAAAACAGACTACACATTTGAGCAGAGAATATCAGTGTGTGGAAGCTTATGAATATTAGTTGGACTCGATTGTGAAAGTATAAACAACCCAAGAATGTTCTGATATTTTTTTCCGTACTGAAGCAACAACAAACTTCAATGTACTTTATTTACATTTTATGTGATACATCAAGGATCTGCAGCTATTGTTTGGATATAACAACAAACTCAAGTTTTCAGTTTATTATTCTTACAATATTTATGTTGAATTTTCACAAAGAATGACACTCAAAGTGATAGAAATATGCTTTATGATAGATATTTAATGTTAATTTTAAAAATTACAACAAATTTCCTATTAAAAGATATTTATCTATAATTACAAGTTCTCTTTTTTCAAAAAACTGTAACATTTGAGGCCTTAAAGGATTTTTATGTGGCTGGCCTGAGAGTAAAAGTGATTCTTTAGGCTGTAAATGTTGTAGGCCCCTATGATAGACCAACACAACTTCCCCACACCATGATGCTGCTTCTACCATGTCTTACTAAAGGGACGACTTGCTTAGGGTGATGTGCAATGTACATTTTCATATACATTTAATGTTTTGCTGGTACACAAGAAAGTTTAACTTAATTAGTTGACCAGCAAACGTTTTTTTTTGTTGTTTTTTTTACATTTCTGCTTGTTGCAAACAGCAAACAGTGCTTCTTATGGTCTTCTTTTAAAAGTGGGTTACTTCCTGCCACTCATCCATTACGCCCAGATTGCTAAACTTTACAAGTAATAGTCCTGTTAGTCTGTAGCCCTTGCTGCAGCTACTCCAAGAGTTACAATGGGTCCCTTGGCTGCTTCTCTGATTAATGGTCATTTTATGGAAGGTTTGCAGCTATGCCATACTTTTTCCTTTTCTGGATGAATGATTGCAAAGGGCTCAGTGATATAGTTTTACAAGCTAACCCTGCTTTGAGCTTCTCCTGTTCTGTCTGCTGCATCCCTTGGTTTCCATTATCACTAATGTTCACTAATAAACCATCACAGAACAATTAGACTAATGCTGAGGTTACATCACGCACACAGCAGGATGCTATTTAATAATTAGGGAACTTTGAAATACAAGTAAAAGGACTGGATTTTATTTTTGGGTATTTGAGTTAAGGAGGATGAATTAAGAGCAAACCATGTATGATTTTTCTTCCACTTCAGAACTGAGCAGTATTTTGTGTTGGCCTATCACAAGAAATATCCAATAAAACACCACATAGTTTGTTGTTGTCCTCTTAGACAGTATATTACTATGTGTGTGTGTTTGCTCACAGTGTGCGGAGGCCACCGAGTCCCTTCAGCATGCGGTGGTGTATGTTCTCCAGTCTGTTGGAGGTCAGAATCAGCTCGTTGACCCCTAAAGCTCCTTCAAAAGTCCCCTCCTCAATGTCGCTGATACGATTATTACTCAGATTACTGCAGGGGGCAGTAGAAATGAGAGATTATGGTGAAGCAGCAGGAATGTAGTGAGAAGAAAATACAATGTTTTTGTAGTTGTGTTTTTTCTGTTTGACTGGAACATGACTTTATGACATCAATTTCTGACTCACATCTTCCTTAGCTGAGGCAACTTCTTGAATATCCCCGTTGCCTCGAGTACCGTGAACTCATTGTTGTTCAGACGCCTGGAAACACATGAGGTGAAAGGAGAATCCAAAATAATGAGTAAAAGGCAAGTAAGAGGGGATGGAGGCTGAGATGAGGTTTCTTTTTATTAATCACACTGAAGTCGAGAAACACAGGGTGACTCACAGCTCGGTGGTGTACTGAGGAATGTGATCGGGGATTTTGCTCAGTTTCTGGTTGGAGCAGTCGACCGTCGTGCCCTCACAGCGGCACTTCTCAGGGCAGGCAAGGTCGGCGAAGCAGTCACCTCCAAGCTTGCTGCGGTAATCCTCATTACCTGATCACAATCACAGCCAAGATGTTAAAGAACACCATTACTGTGTGGGAAGCAAACCCTGACATGGTTCCCGTCAAAGATCTCTGTGCATATCCAAGGTTCAGGGTGTGGTTCAAAGGGAAAAATTTTGAAACGTTACAGAAAGAGCTGCTTTTGCTATAAACTAAATATGTCAAAAAATGAGAGAAAATGTGATCACATGCAATATCTTGCATCTGTAGATGCTGAAAATGCATGGATATCACCTAAAATAATGGAGACATCTTGCACAAATAAGGATACTCAGTCTATAAAAATAAGGACAGAGACACACATGCACCCACAACAGAACAAAGAATGTGGAGCTTTTCTGTTCTGTCAGGCCAAAATCTGACTATTAGGGTAAGAAACCACAGTCCAGACCAAACATAATCAAAAATAAGATCACAGAGGAAGGATGTTCATACATAATCCAGAATGTAGTTGTCCCACACCCCCACAAAAAACACCACATGCACAAACACACAGGCGGGCAGAGACAGGAGTTTGGTTTCTCTTGCGTCTCGGCCATGCTGCAGGGATTTGCAGCGCCGTTCCATGGTGCTTGACAGAACCATGTTCCCCTTTAGGAACCTGGCAGCCACATGGTTAGATCAAGCACAAAGGAACAACCTGCCGACTGACTGCTCCTCCACTGGAACACAGGGGTTGGAGGGACAGAGGCAGTGGAAGGAGCAGATTAGAAGGAAAGAGGGTCAGACAGGAAAGAAAAGGGGATTTCCTAAACGGATTCCCAAAACTTTCAAATGCAGGGAGGAGGAACGAAGATGGATGAGGTAGGACTTAAAAAAGTGGACAGTGCCTTGCAAAAGTATTAATACCTGTTGTTACACACTGTTGTGATTTTACAATAAGAAATCTAAAAAGAATGCAAATTAAATTTGCATTCACCCCCTTTTAATCTGAAATTAAATCCAATCCAACCAAGTACATTCAAAAGTAACCAAAATAGTAAACAGAGGGGGAATCTGGTCTGCACTATGTGATTTAACATCAGTTAATGAAGCTGTTTGTTGAAGGACTCCAAGGTTTGTTAGAGAACAAACAGCATCATGAGGACCAAGAAACAAAAAAGACAGGTCAGGGATAAAACTATGAAGCTCTACATGGAATAAGATAATAAAAATGTTTCCAAGATTTGAGCATATCACATAGCACTGCTCAGTCCATCACTTGAGAAAGGAAAGACCACAAATCTACCAAGACATGGCCGTCTACATCAACTGACAGGGCAGGAGAGAAGAGCATTAATCAGAGAAGCAGCCAAGATGGGCACACAAACTCTGGAGGAGCGCTGCAGAAATCTGGACTTTAGAGTGGCAACAAGAAAGAACTTTGTCCAAAGAAAGCCACTGGAAGTCCTGCTAGCGGTTTGCATCATGCACAAGACAACACAAGCAGCGAATTGATGCGAACAAATTTTTCCTGTTTGGCCTGTGTGCAAAATTCAATGACTTGAAGATGAACTAGCTTTATCGCGAACACTATGGTGACACATAGTGATGTCGTTATGCTCTGGGAATAGTTTTCTTAGCAGGAATGGAGACATTTTTTAGAGTCAGTAAAAAGATGGATGGAGCTAAATACACAGCAATGCTGGATAAAAAAAAAAAAGCAATTATAGGCTGCAAAAGTTTTGTGACTGGGTTCGCCTTCTAGAAGTACTGATGACCAGGACACTGACCCTTGAGAGTTGGGTCCCCAGATTTAGTTTAACGAACATCCATGTATTAGAAAGGCTCATTCAAAGTCCAGACCTAAATCCAACAAAAAATAAAAAATCAGTAGCAAAACCTAAAAAGTAATGTTTGCAGATGCTTTTCATCTGTTTGTACTGAACTTAATCTATTTTGATGGAAAAAAATTAATGATGTTTCTTGGAGCTGTAATTGTGCAAAGTGGTTCTATGAAGTCTTGACCTTGGGGGTCTAAATTAATATTCATGCTCCTCTTTTCAAAGTTTCTTCTGTAAAAACAAAACCAACAACTGAGAGCCATTGTTCTTTTTTTTTTTTAACCACTTCACACTTATACATTTCCCTTTCTTGGACTGTTAAATGGATTCCAATAAAATTTATGAAAGGTTGTTTGCACAACAAACATTCATGTATTTTATTTTATAAATTACATAATGTGAGAACATTCACTGATTATTCATGCTTTTGCAAGGCACTGTACTTGGGAGAGAGACCAGAGTGAAGGGCAGCAGAGAAAGGGGTTAAGTAAAGAAAATGGAAAAGAGTAAAATAAGGATAGCTATGCAAGACGAGAGCACAGAAGGAGGAAATAAGAAAAATAGGAAAAGGAAGCAAAAATGACAGAAGAAAGGAAAAAAATAACGGCAGAAAAATTATGTTAATATATTAATTTGTAGCAGAAAATTTCAAATGAAAAACTAAAACAGAGGAAGAGAGATTATTAAAAACAGAGGAAAGTGATTTTAAAATAAAAGCAGAGAGTGTGTTAGAATAAAACATCTACAGATGTTTCTACATTTCTAGAACAATAGGAACAGGAACAAAGCAGCTACGGTATTAAAGAGTGGGAGGAGAGTTACAGCAGCAGTACAAGAGAACCCTGACTTCTGGGTACAACACACACTCACTGATACCGTCTCACAAAAACAGACACAAGAAAAATACATGAATGTGTCAACATGTAGACATGGAAATATAATCTCATTTTTATCCCCGGTAATCAGACAGGAGGAGTCACAGAAAGGTCAAAGGTTGCAGGTTAGCTCTGGGAGAAGAGGTGAGGGATTTTGAGAGCCGCGTGTATTTTTGTGTGCGTTTCTTACTTACAGCTGACATGGTGTACTCCTGAGTGTGTTAGAAAGGCAGTAGGAAAAAGAAGAAGGGATTTGACTCATTTGTTATATCGGAGGAGTAAGAGAAGTGATGGAAAACGGTGTAGAGGGAACCAGTTTTGTGCTGTTTCTGTCTCACAGGCAGACGTTCATTTAAAGCAATGAGCTGTGAGTGGTGACAGTCATGCAGGCTGCACACATCTCTCCTGATTTTCTCGAAGTCAAACAGGTTTAAGCCCTTTTCCTGTGAGAAAGTGACATTGAAAGTACACATAACCTCAAGAAGGAGCCAACTGTGCGAACATTAAACTTCCACCGCTCTGAGTGCAGAGCACCTGTAAGTCGTGAACATATTGCAAATTAAACTCTGGGATATTAGATGCATTGATCTGAGCTGCAATATCAAGGTTACACCAGAGAACAGAGCATGTTTCTGCAACTTTACACTCTCACATGTTGTTAAATTATTCAGTGTTGCCCCCTATGTGGTATCTGTGCTTTGAAACCTCTGTCCTCCTGGTGAGCTTTAGCGTTAATGACTGCAGTAAAAACATGCGCACACACACACACATGCACTCACACACACACACACACCCACACAGGCTGTCTTAAGCCACACACACTGTGATGCTTCAGTGTGCGGCTGTGGTAATGACCGCCTTTAGCCCTGCTACTGATCTCATATGCAAGTCAAATTTGCATATTTCCCAACACCCCTCTGAGCATGGAGACTGCGTGACCTTTTGATGTTCTGCAGTGAGAGAAACATACACATGCTCACACACACACTCACATACATCAGTTGTCATTAGACTTGCAAAAAACAAAAACAAAAGAGAGAAAGTTTACAGCCCTTTTTAAAAGTATTGAATACTCAGTTAGCTTTTTTTTAAACATTTTGTCATGTTACAAACACAACCTTCAAAGTATTTTATCAGGACAGAGAAACATAAAATAACACGTAACTGAAAAGTGGAAAGAAAATCTAATCTTTCATACGAGACCCTGAAAAGTGTGGTGTGTTTTTGTCTTCAGAATCCTGACCATGTATGCAGTTAAAGTCCTTTGGGCTAAATCTTTTGCATCTAGAGATTTTATTATTAATATTAATATTTTTTTGCAAAACAGTTGAGTTGAATGAGTTTTGTACTTTGACTTGACCATTTCTGTACTGAAACATGCTCTGATTTAAATCCCTTATACTGTAGTTCTCACTTTATTTTTAGGGTTGTTGTCCTGGGCACAAGGGGAACTTCCACCACTGTCTCAAGTCTTTTGTGGACTCTAAAGGCCTTTCTTTATCATATATCCAGCATTACCCATCTTGTGTTTTGTTTCCCCAAACATTTAATTTTGGGCTCTAGGGACCAAAGTAGCTTCTTCCACATCTTTGCTGATGGCAAAGACCTAAACGGCTCATGGCAAACTGTAAATAGGACTTATGATGCTCTCCAGAACAATCCACAGTTGTTTTAATAGCCCAGCTGTGCACACAGGGACTCACTGTGCTTACTAATTAGAGAGGGGTGTGAAGGTAGTTGGTTTGACTGAACTTTATTTAGGGGTATCGTATTACAAAATGACTGAAAATGCATGCCACCCTTTTCATGCACTTTACATTCCACAAGCTTGTGGTTGTAATATGACAAAATATGAAAAGGTTTAGAGGTGAAAATATGTTTGCCAAGAACTGTATATGCTCAGAGTACAAAGAAACCTCAAAATGTAAACTTTAACAGGCCATCAAACAGTTAACTAATTGCCCCTCTGTCGAGGTTATGGTTACAAACAAAGTCGGTGCAAGTATCAGAGTGTGACTACCCTGCGTGATTAAGCATGGTGCTTTATAGGTAAACCTCATAATGACAAGTTGAAGAGAGGCTCTGGCTTTAAAAGGTGTCAACAAGGCAAACTGCACTGGGTGAATGTGTCATGAAAAAAGTGCAAACCCCACGCACACATGCTGGATGTACAATACCTGGGATGAAATACTGCTCTCTAGCTAATGGAGAGACAGAGAGCGGGGAGATAAAAATCAGCAAAAGAGTAAAAAGTCAGAGTAGAATAGAAAGCTCATGGTGTACAGTCGTCTCTTTGTGAATGTAGAAGTACTGAGAAAAGCCCAGAAAATGCTGAGATCAGGGAATTTCTGGTTAGCAGAGAGAGGCCGAGGGAAAAACCCAGCAGGAATACACAGAATGAAAACAGAGGGGAGGATTGCTGGCTTTCTCGTTGTTTTTTTTTTTTAATGTGTGGTTGTCTTGGCGTCCATGTCTAGTTTGTCAGAAAGAAATAGCCTCAGGACACACGTCAGTGTGTCCATTGCTTTTATGAGCATTAGCCTTGTGCTGTGCCAGTGATTTGTACCTGAGCAGCGGAACTTCTTGCTCTTGATTTGGCCGATCCGCTTGTTGGCGAGCCGCCGAGGGCTGGTGCAGCGGGCGCCGCTCGTCTCAATGGGATTGTCCTGCAGGTAGTCAGCCAGCCACTTCAGATGGCAGTCACAGATAAATGGGTTTTGAGCTAAATGACTGATTCATCCCACAGACAGACATGGAAACACAAACATACAGAAATATAGAAATAAGATGTTGAAGCAATGTACAGACATATATATGCATGCAGTCCACATTTTCTTTAATGATTTACTGAGCGAAGAGCAACAAGCACAAAAGGAAGTTAAAGTAAGACTTCTGGTAATTTCAGGTGGGGAAGGTGTGAAGTAGCTACAACTAATTATTGTACAACTGACTCCAAAAGACAGGTGCTACTGAGAGAACGAGACATTCAGAAATAGCACAAATCTTAAAATTTTGACATGTCCAGACTCAACCTTTAAGTCTTTCACAGCCTTGTAAAGCATAAAATACAAACACTCACTATGAATTTATTGCAGATATGTGAACAGAAGACTGGAAGGTAGGACATGAAGAATGAATGTAAGTAGAAAACAACAAAAAAGGATGGAAGGAAGAGAAAAATGGACACAATAAAGAAATTGAACCAGGATACAAAGAAGGAAGAAGGGACTGGTTGAAAAAGGGTAGAACAGAAAGAATGAAAGAAGGAAGAATACAAGATCTAAAAAGTGACTCCATATAGCCCTAACTCAGACAAAATACATTTACATCTTCCATTCCGTTTTTGCAATACAAAATGGTAAAATCAGTTCATACTTTAATTTTTTTATGCAAGTTTCTGCTTAGTGTTATCCCAGAAAAACTAAACTGGCTGATGAGTTGTAAAAGTTTTTATCCCAACAACATGCAGTTTGCAGTTATATTTCAAACTTTTACAATAAAACTTAGCATGTGTAGCTTACATAGATAAGTAAATAAGACAGAGCAAAGTGACAGATACAAGAGAGTGACAAAAACTACAACCATAAACTGTCTGCTACTTCAGCACCATGGACAGTGAATCAAAGATTAGATTGGATAGCTTCGTTTACTGTTCCTCATTTAGAAAACTACACGATGAATTAACTCTGGAAAAGTTTTTCTTCTTCGACATAAAAGAAAATATGATCTGAAACCTTTATGTGTCACAAAATTAACAACAAAGAAATCTTTATGAGTAGAAACATGCTTTCATAACACTGGATGTATGTGCCTTGTGAGAGTACATACAGTGTTTGTATTGCTCTTAGAGAGGAGAACGTCCCCTTTGCAATGGTCTGGAGCTTGTTGTCATACAGAGAGAGCAGATTGAGGTTGTGAAGGTCCTGAAATGCGTCAACCCGCAGACATGCTATCTTGTTAGCATTTAGCAACCTGAAACAAAGAAGGGACAAAATGATGGAGAAAAAAAAAAAGTAGAAAAGAATCTTGTTATCGTTCCAGCACAAATCTTTCAGATCCTTCGGTTCACTAATGACGGCTTTTAGTCAAGATGTCTCTTCTCAGGTGGCAATGCTTGAGGTAAGCACTTTTTAACTGAATATCAATGAGATGCAGATGTGACCATAAAGATCAACCAAACAGTGCCTGGGTGTGTGTGCATTTGTGTGAGTACTCACAATAGCTGCAGTGAGAACAGTCCTTCGAAGAGTCCCTTGGAAATCTCAGTGATTTTGTTCCCATAGAGGACCCTGCAGAAAACAAACACACCATTTATATTAGATTATAATATCCTTAAGAGTAAACACTAGAGAAAGCCAAAGCAGGGTTTAATTTTCCTCATGATTAATGAACACATCCTGAGCAATCTATCTATCTATCTATCTATCTATCTATCTATCTATCTATCTATCTATCTATCTATCTATCTATCTATCTATCTATCTATCTATCTATCTATCTATCTATCTATCTATCTATCTATCTATCTATCTATCTATCTATCCATCCATCCATCCATCCATCCATCCATCCATCCATCCATCCATCCATCCATCCATCCATCCATCCATCCATCCATCCATCCATCCATCCATCCATCCATCCATCCATCCATCCATCCATCCATCCATCCATCCATCTATCTATCTTATATTGAATTAATACTTTTACATAAAGATATAAATCTACAAACACCTGCAAACAGTTTTACAGTTTAAACAAAACCATGGAGCTTTAACAGCAATAAATTAGTAAAATCAATAAAGCAGTGTGAGAAAACACTGAACCTGTGCCAACACTTTCAACTCAAGTGAATCACACATTGTCGTCTCACTTCCCGTGTGAGTCCCTACGACTGTGTGAATAATCATAACTTCCAGTTTGGCTTCAGGTACAGTGAAAGGTATTAAACCAGAGTATCTTAAAACCATGACAGTGGAAACGCCAACAGGTCAGGGCTGCTACTGCTACAACAATAACCCATAAGCTACCAGTCATCTGTACGCTGAGGTAGGCGGTGTTGGATGGGAGTCTGAACACACGTGCTACAGTTGAGCCATGTTTCATTGAGCTAAGTGAATTTTCCTGAGAGGCCTGCTTCAGTAATGTCTCACAGACACATTAGTGTGTACTTTCGGTTCACACACACACACACACGCACACACATACACACAATTTATGAATCATTCGCATCCTCTCTACCCACCCACTAATACACAACAAATGCTCAGAGCTTTAAAATGTATTATGTCAGTATGAAGGTGTGTCCCAGTCTGTCTCTTGTGAATGTTTGATGGGTTGGTAGAAGCTTTAATTCAGGTTCTAAGCACTTATAAATTATTGACTTTGGCCAGTTTTCACTCTAATGTAACTGGTAACATTTTATTTGACGGGTTGTGAATAAGACACCGTCATAAACATGACATAACACCTGTCATGAACATGAGTAAGTCTTTGTGAATAATTATGACTGTTGTCATAAAGTATCATTCAGTAAATCATGACACTTTTAATACAAAGCCGACATTATTCAACTTGACATTAACCAAGAAATCATGATGTAACATACATTTTTTATAAAAGTATTACTGATTAAACTTTTTGCTTTAATAACATAAGGCTACATAATTTTTAAAGTTTTTATGCAAATAACTAAAAATTAAGAGAATATATTCTTTTGGATTTCATATACTTGTTATCTTTTTATCTCTTTTGTTCAAATGCAATTTTTCTTCCATATTTTTTGGTGACCAATGTCATGCAAACATGCCTTTGAGACTTAACATGTACAGTTTTTTACTCATAGTTTTACTTACAAAGAGTTAAGGGATCGCAGACCCTGGAAGGCGTCTGAGGCTAATTCTGAGATCTGGTTGTTGCTTAAATCTCTGCAAAAAAAAAAGAAAAAAGATGAATAAATAAAAACATAAACAAGAAAATTAAAATCATAATCAGTAGAAGCATATAATGAGGAAAGATCAAAGATGTGGCAGCGACATAAAGTTTTTTGTTTATGCTGGACGAGGTGCAGCATAGGAGGCTCTTTTGATCTACTCACATTCTGCGTAGCTTCTTATAAGGAGAAAAGGCCCCAGCTGGGATCACCTTGATGGCGTTCTGCTCCAGTCGTCTGGAACCAAACACACACAAACCATTGAGAAGAGACATTAACATTCCCCTATCACACACTTATCTATGCCATATTGCAGGCTGCTGTTCACTCCCAGAGGCTCTGCTTGAGGGGAACTTTTCCAGATAAGGCGCTTTGATGACTGCAGAGTCGTGGTCTGTCACATATCTCTGATCTTTTGCCCTCTTTAACATATTCACAGTGAAATGGGCATCCAAACACACAAGCAGACACACACATTTGACTATCTGGTCTGTGTTTTATCAAGTGCCAGTCGGGCTGTCCATCAGTCGCTTCTAAACAAGCCAAAGTGTGAACGAAAGGACGGAAACAGAATGAAACTAAAAAAAAAACAGAGGGCATTTGACTGTGAATTTCTCCCCTGAAGGCAAAATAGATTTCTGTGGAGAATAATTACTTAATATCAGCTAAACTCTTTCTCAGTATTTGCAGATCTTAATGATTTTGTTCATAAGTACAGCTTTAAATGTCTGATTTCACTCTATGACAGTTCACATCACTTTAAGAGCTACTTTAATTACTTCAACCTACCTAGGCAATTACAAGAGTGAACTTTAAAACAACATTTCTTTTTGCTACTTAGTTAAGATGTTCACCCTCTCTTATTCTAAGACAAGGTGAATATAGCTTGTCTTGGAGCTCAGATTAATATTTTTCCTGCTTCTTTCTTCCCTCTTGCTGTTTCCTTAAGCAGGAATACACTGCATGACCAGGCTTTCTCATTTCACAGATGTGTGCTTTTATTCCCCCCACAAAGACAAACAGCGGCAGTGAAACAAAAAGGTGGTAGAACACAAAGAACGGATATTGAGGGACGCACAATGAAAGAGCAGGAGAAATATCACTGCACCTAGTGTGTCTGAATGAGTGTGGTGTGTGTGGAGTGCAGCAGATGTGTGTGCACTTTTATCTGCATGTCTTACATCTCAGTAATGGTTTCAGGCAGGTTGGTGGGTATTTCTGTCAGACCCTTTCCTCTGCAGTCCACAATGTTGTTACTGCAGGTGCAGGACTCTGGGCACTGTAGCACACTGCAGGAGGAAGATGATGACGACTGATGACCTACACAGAGACAAGGAGGCACCATTATCCGTGGATAGAAGGTTATTATGTTTCATGTAAGTCCCAAAAGGAAAAAAAGATGCAGATGAATAAGGAGTACAAAGAAGAAAAAGTCCCAAAAAATAAACGAAACAAAATGTGACCTTGTCTTTGTGCAATGTCATTTTTAATCACAGCTTTCAAGCAAAGCCATGCAAAGCAGGAGGGAGACTTACCTTCTTCTGCATCTTGACAAGCATGAGCAAAAAAAAAGAAAAAAAAGGGTAAAACAAAGCAAACAAGAAGAAGAAAAAGGTTTTCCAGTGTAAAGGAGCAAAACGAGAAAGAAGTCAAAGATGCGGACACCAAAACGGTAAGGTCAACCTACCTGTGCACACAAACTCCTTCTTTTGCACCTCAGCCACGTTGTGCCCCCGCAAGTGAGGAGGGGCCATGCACTGTGTGTACAAGCCCAGGCGGGGGCGCTGTCGTAGCCACTCGGACAGCCAGGCTACATGACAGTCGCACTGCAAGTTGTTGGAGTGAAGGCGGCTGGGAAGAGGTGAGGAAGAGAGGAGAGTAGCAAAGAGGAGGGGACAAATGATCACAGGATGGAGAGAGGAGAAATAAAAGGTGCGACAGGGTACAAAAAAAAAATATTAAAATAAATATAAATGTGCACAGATGAGAGGAATCTCTTCCTTCAAATCGTAAGCTGGGTACTTACAAAGTCCTGAGCTTCGGCATGTGGTTGAAACTGGCCACAGACAGCCGGCTGATGTTGTTATTGTTCAAAGTGCTAAAGAGACAAGAGGAGAAAACACAACATATTCATGCACATGCAATCTAGAATGCAGTGAAATGACAAAATCCTCACAACAAAACACATTTTCATCTAAATTTTTTTTCCAAGCCCGTTGTTTAGGAGGCAGTTCAGGAACTCTTCAGAGCCTGTATCACTTTCATCACTGCAAAACAATAATTTAACCCTATGAATTTAATTAGCAAAACTTAAGGAATAAAGTCAAACATAGATAAGTGGACACTATGTATTTACTCAGGTCTTATTTCTTCATCTGCTGCTTTCAAACAACAGGAATTTAATGTAGCCATTCAAAATGGTCTTGACTCTGTAGCTCTCCAGGCTTTCTGAATGTCTGCCAAAGATTTTCTTTAAACCAAAACTGCTCTTTCACTCTATTTAACCCTCTGTGTCACAGATAATAAAACTCCAGAAGTGGACAGTTAAGAGTAAGAGAAAAAATACAGAATAAAGGTTGTTGATGCATAGCAGACAGTCGTTATCTGGTAATTATTATAACAGAAGAAATAGAAAATATTTGACAAAGCAAATCTGGTTCTTCTAAATATTGCAATCTTGGTCTTGACATTCACAAGAAAAGGCTAACTTCTTTAAATGTGACGGCGCATTAATGCCACAGCTGAAACAATAGGACATTGTTTCTGTCCAGGGGCTGCAGAGGCTCTGCAGTGTTTAAAAGGTCAACGAGAACATTAGTTGTTCCGTATCTCTGTGTCTTTGCTGCTTATTCATCAATAAATCCTCTGCTGTTTTCTGCAAGAAATAAATAGAAATTGAAACAAATAGTAAAAAAGTAAGCTGACTCAACAAGCAGGTACTCACAGCACTTCCAGGTCACGTAACGCTCTGAAAGCTCCATCTTCAATGCAGCTAATGTGGTTGTAGTCCAACTGTCTGCAAATACACAGAGAGAGATAAGATAAAAAGTCCAGAAAAGAGCTGAACAGGGAGAGATGTTTTAGCAACTGTGATGTCTACAAGTATAAACAAAAATCGACTTTTTCTCTCGTCTTCTTCTTTCTGAGCTCTTGCTGGTTCTAATGTCGTTGTCTTTGCCCCCATTCATGTTTCCTGCTCTTTTTAATATGACATTTAGTTTGTAGGTAGCTGACTTTCTGCCTCCCTCTCTCTCTTCGCTCACAAAAGCTTTACTGAAACAATTTAATTAAGACACAGGGACTGTAAATCATGTGCTGTCACTGGTATTCTGACGCACATACATAATTCTCTGTCCTTTTACAATAATTGCACGGCATTTAAAAAATAATAATCTGATCGGGTGATTAAAAAAAACCCAGGAAGTAGTGAATTGGTGGATGAATCAATATTTATAGAAGTACTGCTGTGTAATGAGTGACAAAAAATAATGATCATGACAATAAGTGAATGCAAAACAAAGACAGAAAACAGCAAAATGCCAACGAGGCAACACAGGCACACACACGCCCACGAACACACCCCCACACACACCCTGACGCATACGCACTCCCCCCCCCACACACACACACACCGACACAGCTGCTGACACGCAGCAGGTGCCAGTCAACACGGCAAGCAGGAGGCATATGACATTTAACACAATGAAATATTGATGCACGGTCGAGCGAGCGCTGTGCACATTAGCAGACATGGTGAGCAGGAAGGTGCAGATGTGCACAGATGCATGCACAGGCAGCATGATGTTGGTGGAGTAACACTTACAGGTTCTTGATTTCCACAGCTCCTCTGAATGCTTTTCTTGGAATTCCCTGGATCTGGTTTTCGCTCAGGTCACTGGACAAAGACAAAGAGAGGAGAGGAATGGGGGTGGGGGGTCAGTGAAATGATTTGGCAGGGAGCTAAGTCAAGCTGTCACAGAGCCACTTGCTTTGAAGCACAAGCACTTGATGTAATCACCAAAATGCAGCAGGGGAACTTCAGAGCCAGACAGATCATTGGCAAAATTGAGGTCGTTCCGCAGAGACCCCTCACTCCACAAACTACAGTCATCTGTCTCTGTTTATCTCACAGTGTGCATGTCTCTACAGCCAGCTGCTACTCAACTGTGCACTTTTAACAGTGAGAGGCAGGTAGAGGAGGCTTTAAAGTCAGCCTGTAGGGGGCACTGCTGACCTCTGTATCCCTCACAGGTTCCTGCTTCTCTGATCACTAATCTTCGCCACCGTTTCCCTCCCTGCTTTTAAGGAGCAAGTGATGAATGTCAGCTTGGGTGACCAGGAGCGTTAGGGTTTACACAGATTTAATTTTCAGCCACTTTAACTAAGTTGCAGCCTGCATGACTCAGAACATACATTTACACCCAGAAACAGGTGTCTTTAAGACTAAAACAACCGCACTGCATTCAGTGGCCAGGATTTATTTTAGAAATGTGTTCTAATTATTATATACAAAATAGCTCAGTATCAGTTTGATTGAATCCAGTAAGTGTTTCAAAACCAAATTTTAAGAGCTGCTACAAATTCTCATTTGGCCTGAGGTCTGGACTTTGACTGAGCCATTGTAACAGCTTATGCTTGCGGTTGCTGTCCAGCTGGAAGATCAACCTTGGACTCGTTCTTGAGTCTTTTTCAGCCTCTAACAGGTTTCCTTTCAGAAAATGTGCAGCCTCATCCATTCTCCCATAAACACTCTCCAGCATTGTTGTTTCTTTTGGCGATAAACGAAGCATGATACTGCCAGAACCGTGTTCAAGCAGCCACACTAGAGATGTTATTTATCGCTGAGGGAAAACAGGAGTATGGGGCTGAGATCCAGAGAACAGCAATGTATTGCAGAATGTCACTTTAAAGTACAAAACAAATCAAGTTCTGCTAAGATTACATTTAAGGAGAGATTACATTTAAACATGTTGAAGGAGAGATCTTGATTGTGTGTCTCTGATATTATTCAGTCATCTCCTGACAGACTACCTGACCTTTCACCATTGACCTTCCGGCTCTTGACCTCGTCTGTGACCTCCAACAATGGTAATCGGCTACCAGCTAATGCCCATTCACATTCCTCAGATTCCAAACTTTGCGGTCAGTTAATCAGCGCTGCAGGTATCCGTCCCCCTGCCTCCTCCGCTCTCCACCTGCTGCTACGAACTTTATTAGAAGTGGCAACTTTGTGTGGAGAATAAAGACAAGAAAATATTAGAATAAAAAATTCTTTATAAGTAAAATTTCATACTTCTTCTTTGGCTCAACCTTTCATAGACTCTAAGACTGCAGAAGGTTAAACTTAAAGAGGAGACATCTGGAACAAAAATAAAATGTAAAAAAAAAATATCTCAGAAAACTTTTGAGGCAGTCTTACAGTCTTAGTGCAACTGAGGACTAAAAGGAAATGAAATCAAAGAAAGCTAAATATGAATGTTTCACCTGAATACTGAGCCATATGCATTAAATGAATCAGTGTGAAGATTTTAAAATTTGTGCATTTCAGTGCAACATTTTCTTTTTCTCTCATATCAGTCATTGTAAACTCTCAAGTCTATTTCATGGATTAAAGAACATGTACTGAAGCCCCTTTAAAATGTTGTGGAGTAGAGATTCTTAACTTGCAGACTAAACCCAAAGGTGCTTTCAAAAAGTTTTGCAAAAAGGGAGTAGATCGACACAGCTATTACTTTTGCTTAAACTTACAGAATCTTAACATAAATCTTGTTATTGGAATCTCATATTTTAAGAGCTAAAGTATTTTCTCCCTTGACATTTTTTCTTTTTGTCATTCCTAAATGTTCTCAATCATCAAATCCATTTTCTTACCAGACAAATGTAAGTTAGATAAATTAATAAACAGTTTTCAACCATGTTTTCTTTTGATCAAGGTAAAAAAAAAAAAATTCCAAATGAATATGGCCTTATGTAAAAACACAATTAGCTCCCTAATAATAACTGGTGGTGCCATCAAGCATTAACTGGTAATGAGTCATGTTGGGTTTTTTTGTTGTTTTTTTTTGGCCCT
Source organism: Gambusia affinis (assembly GCF_019740435.1). Classification (NCBI taxonomy): domain Eukaryota; kingdom Metazoa; phylum Chordata; class Actinopteri; order Cyprinodontiformes; family Poeciliidae; genus Gambusia; species Gambusia affinis. Next base: position 8,395,405 of record NC_057871.1, on the reverse strand, counting down.
TTCCTGTTTGAATAATTGTCTTAATTCAGCCACATTGGAGGATTTTTGACCATTAAAGTGATGGCACATCATCTTTATTGATGTCATCTTTATAGGCTTTGACTAGTCTGCACCACAATATTAATTTCTTTTGAATAAATGTCACAGTTCACTCAACACAGTCCTTTCCACTCTTAGATTCATGAATGAAAAATAGTCATACTCCCTTTACAATCATCAACCCAAAACTAAACAAACACAAACCACAAGCTCACCACACATGACACTACATGTATACAACTTGTCCATTCAGCTTCCTCTCTGATATATTAGCAAAAACAGGTTTCAGTCTAACAGGAGTTATGGTTGCATGAAAGTCTTACCGTATGAGGCCACAGGAACTTTGTTTACAAGCAGACTTCTCTTTAAAACACACAGTTCACTGCTGTTGAGTATTGCAGTGTAGGAATGATAAATACAATTAACCTCTGACAAGCTGAATCACAATGTTGACATTCCTAAATGAAAAGTCTGAGCAGTAATTCAAGCCAACATGTGAATATAATTTACTATAGGTAATAGCTAATTTACTAGGACTTAAAATCATTTCAGGCCATTTTAACTGGTTTGAATCTTTTGTTAAATAATCAGAGTAGAGAGACTGTGCATTTTTTTAACCTTTGTTTTTTCCAAGTATATATAAAATATATGAACATATCAATATTTACTGACACTGTCAACATGTGATGCAATAAATAACAAATGTGTTCATGCAGAGGTTGCCCCTCAGGCCTTATGGACTTGATTTGTCTCCCTCCTCTTAATGGTAAATCATAAACAATGTTCTCTGATCACAAACACGGATTTCTGTTGTTCCTATGATGTCTGAAATCAGAGAAACAGCACATCCACATGCCAACACACAGGTTCTCATGCATAAAGCCAATCTTCAGAGTGGCAGTGTATTCACTTCCTGAGGAGCTGCAGAAGGCCCTTTCATCACTGAGACCACCACAGTTGGAGAGCAAATACCAGGTTTCACCCCAACTAGGAAATTGACTTCTCATGGACTTAAGGAAGGATTTTCTTTCTCCAAGACACCTGATTCTGTTTTATCTTGTTAAATGTTCAACCCACTGCTGTCTTCCTCTTTTCTTCTTCAGCTTCCTCTCCTTTAACCTCTTCCTTTTCATCAACACCCCTCTTCTATCCTCCCAAAACAGGTTTGTTTTTGGACTTCCCCAAGATTTAACCCCTCACCTCTGCTTCTGTGCCTTCGCTGGGCAACTGGCTTTATTAAAAGAGGCTCCAGCTGAGCCCCAGAATGCATGAGTGTGTGTTCGAAAGGGGGCAAATGTATTAAGGCCACACAGGAACTATATCAGCCTATTAAGTTAAAAACACTCTCAAAGTGGAGATGCACACGTCCTCGTTCAGAAACAACATTAAATTAAATCCCGTGGCAGCTGACAACCTATGCTCACCATGGGAGGTGAGAAAACATTTTTATAGATGCAGACTTCTTAGCCACACTCTGATTATGCAGTGATTACATTTCTATCCAGTTCTGGACAAATCCTTTGTCTCCACAGTTCTCTCTAGTGTTACCAGATGTATTTAATTTGAGACCTTATAAAGCAATGGAAAAACCCCTTAAGAGTAAAGACATGAGAAACCAATTGAATTTTATTAAGGGGCATTGGAGGAAAGGGGGCTAAATACAAATGCGCTCCAAAGATTCCTAAAAGCCAGATTCTTTCCTTGCCCATTTAAAATTTTCGATCTACCCTGTGATATATATTAATTCAATAGCATTATCTGTATGTATTTATATAGATTTGGCTCTATAGAAATATATTTATCCTTGCAAGTTCGAAGACTGCGAATACTTTTACAATCCCTTCCACAAGAGTAAAAATCACTTTGGATTAAAGTGACCTGATCCAGTATAACAGCAGTTTTCACTTTCTCTTGCCTGATACAAAGCATTACTGAAAGCCAGAGTTTGCTCGGCAGAGGTGAAAAGAGGAACAGTCAATCAAAGGAAAACTCAAACTGAGGTTAAAGCGATTACACACACTCTTTGTGTCGACTCTGACCAGGTGTTGCTGCAGCGCTAAATGGAGTTGGCTTTTATTTAGGAATTTTCAGGAAGAAATGTGTCTTTAACAAAAAGCTATTTTGGGATTTTAAACTCATGTGGTTAAGTTTTCCATACCCTCCCTCCCTCCTCTCTCTGTGTTTTTCTCACCTCTGGTGGCCAACGATGTGAGTGTGTGTATGTGTGTGCCTGATAGAGTCAGGTCTCCAGTGTTAAGAGCTTAGTGCTGATTTTCTAAAGAGTCCTTTTAGAGTGAGAGGGGCTTTTGACACCCTTCGTGTCTAAGAAGACCTGGCCATGAAAGAGCTGCACTCAATTCTCACACATGGACCCCTCATCCCTCCACCCTGTTCTTTCACTCTCACTCTGGACACACACACACACGCACACACACACACTGTTGCTCACTGTTGTACAGTTTCTGAATCTCTTTTGTATGGGAATTACTGCCACGAGATTCTTCCCGGGTCCGCCAAACTGCGGGCTCCTGTGGAAGTGCATGTGTGGCAGGGTATGAGCTGGCAAAGCAGTAAATTAATCATCTTGTTTAAATCCCTTTCGGAGAACTTAATCCTATTAAGTATACAAATGTGTGAATGGGCGAAGATAAAGCTGGAAGAAGCGGAAAGGAAAAATGGGGAAAAAGGAATGGAGAGTGAGGAACAGGTGGTCAGAGTGAGGAAAAATGAAGGTAGAACATGAGGTGGATGTTGGAGTGAGCAGTGAGAGTGACAGGACGAGGAGCAGGATGACAGCATGGCAGTGAGCTTGTTTGTGTGTGAATCCTGCAGCTAATTCAGGCTGCAGTGCCATTAGTAGACCCCCAAAGATCACACTTCTGTAAGCAATTAGAAGCAGAAAGACTCCCAAAGAAAGAGGAGAGCGGAAAAGTGGCTTCCCGAAGACAATACAGAGAACTAAATACGCAGGGCTGGGACCGGCACCTGGGAACGTCAGGGAATACACTAGCTGTGTAATTGTGTGACGGCGAAGCACGACTTCTACGGATTAACCATAAGTGCACTCGGGTCCTGGGAGGTTACAGCCTGCAGGATTCACCGTCATGATAAAAATACAACTCGATTGTTTTTGTATTTTTGTTATCCTGACTTTGCTCCCTCCAGGCTGCTCTTCTCAAGCGTTTACTTCGGCCGCTCTCCTCTAAACTAATATTGACTTTGCTTGTGAATGACAGATCTGCAGTCTCCCTCTGCCTCTCGCCCCCATCTCATTGTCTCTTTCCCGCATTCAACATCACGCCTCACACACATACTTTAAATGCCAGGTAACATGGTTGCTATGACAACCTGACCAGGGTGGACACCTAGGGGACATTTTGACTTGACAGAGTGGATGTCCCCCGAGCGTTTGGTGGCCAAAGGCAACATGAAAGAGAATTGTGTGTGTCGGCGTGTGTGTCGGCGTGTGTGTGCGTGTGCGAGAAATTTGTCTTTTTGAGTTTGTCACATCACAAAGTTCAGTAATTTTCTGTGAAGAGTTTGCATTTGAGGAAATCCTTTTTAATTTATCTATAATTTGAATGATAAAAGTAAATTAAAATGGTCTTCAGTGCCTTGCTGTAGCATGATTGTGACTTTTCATAAGGATGTTGTTCAGCTTAGAAAAGAGAAACAGACTTTGCCACTATTTGTGAATATTTAAATATCCAGTGATAATGGGCAGGTTTCCATGGATATGAAGACTTTCAGCTGAAGTTGGTGCTGTAATATGTGTAGTCTGACTAGGTGTTACCCTTCCAGTATCTGACGTTTTAATCACCTTTCCACAACCTCACAGCAACATGACATCTGTCACCTGCATTTAAAATGATTATTACTGATAAAACACAGTCACCTCAACATGAGTTTGTAGGGAATCATTTCTAAACAATAGTTGTTTTTATTCAGTTGTCTTTATGACTTTGAGTGATAATATGGCAGCTGTTTGCTTACGTAAAAAGCAGCACACCGGATCATGTGACAGTCTAGACTTTAGCATTTCATAAAATCACAACGCTCCTGTGTGTGACTGATGTCTTGAGAGAATTGTGATGTAAGGAGAGTATCCCTTTCAAAATCATATCTGCGCTTGAGGTACACAACAATCACCGCAGTTATTCGTTTAATCTGCAAATGGTAGCAGAAGAAGAATCTATAAAAGCACTAAGATGACTTTACCTCTACAGCTGGACTTTTAAAGGTTGATTTTTGTAAATATTCTCTTTCTTAATTTAAATCATGTTTGTAGAAATGAACCAGCTTTAGATTATGCTGTGATTCCTCCTGTGTGGTAAGGACCAATCATGCCTTGTGAGTGAAAGTAGAAAAACAGAGATGTGCCTCAAACGTCCTAACTGATTGTGTGCCAGTGTTTCTGTAAGGAGACACCGTTCCTGAGTACAGTTGGAATAAACTTGATAAGTTTGATAATTTCTCCACTTTTCTGCCATCTCGCAACAAGTTATTTTTTCTACAAGAAAATAGCTATTATAACTGAATAGCTATTATAAACTTAAATGTTGACTTGCTGTTGCTTATACAGTATAAATGCTAGCATTGTGCAGCACAGTTAATTGCTGTAAGATGTTAGAAAAGCAGAAGGTTAAAACTTAAATAATATAAAGCTTGAAAATCTGTATATTTATATTTTGGCAAAGACAAGTAGCAGTGAATAAGTTGAGTAGGGTAGAGTCCAAAATGTACATTTTAACAATTTAACCTGAAGAATGTAAACATAAAACACATTTTGTTGGAGACATACTCATCAGAAATAATTCAATTTAGTTAGTGTGTGCCAATTGTAACTTCCCTAAGTCTTATGAGTGATATAAGCGCTCTTTTACTTCCCTACCTTGCCTGGTATTTTCTGTGTTTCTTGTGGCAGAACTGGTCTTTTCTGTACAAAGAAGAAAAAACATTGTTGCCTTCAAGCAGTCAGATAACTGGCAGTCCACAGCTACATGTGCACTGAGTTCTTCTGTGCTCCAAACAGCCAAAGAAAACCTTAGTCACCCCAGGAACTTGTATGGCATTTTAAAATCAAGCTGTTTGAAAGAAAAATGTTGTGGTTTTAAAGTTGTAATTATTAAAACCTTGATAACGTTAACCGACCCGTGCCTCCCTGGTAACATAACACAGCTGAAATGAAACAGATCTGACACTTTTTCTGTGTGTGTGCATGTGCAAAAGCCAGGCTGGCTGCACGGCTCTCCAGCCCAGGAACAGATTAGTCAGTGACCTGAGGCTATGACATCATCTGAAATGTTTACACACATAATTATATATAAGTGAGAAATACATGTGCCGTAAAAAGCCACATACGCAGAGGCACACACACCACACAGAGGGAAAACTGACAGGGGTTTTCAGTAATACAGTAATTGCATATGAGGACATTTAAGCAGCACTTGGTAATTGGGACCATCTAATGATGGTCCTTAGATTTAACGCTGCCTCAACAGAAAATTCAGCTCAACTGAGCACCTGTGATGTTTAGTAACACCATTATAATGATTATTTATCTAAACATGAATGGTTGTTCTTTTTTTAAAAAAAAAAAGAAAAAAAAAAGAAAACCATATATCAAATTGACAAAACTAACATTAATAAATACAATTTAAGGGTAAGGATAAAACAGTGTGCTGATCTGCACAAGTTTGGTACATGCATGTTGTGTCTGTGTCACACTGGAAAAAGGTAAAAGGTAAAGGTAATTTTATTTATATAGCACATTTTCAGCAGCAAAGCAATACAAAGTACTTGCTATCTAATCTGGTTTAAGTAATGGAAACATCCCAGTTTTTTTAAAGCAACAAAGACACACAAACATCTGTCAAGTTATTGTGCTTTTCAGGATTCATTCAGCTAACTGAGCACACTCATTAAGAGCTAAACTAGGCCAGGACAATAAATCAATATCAATATATATTGTGATACAATATATATTGTAATCAATATCAGTTGATGATATGTCTGATAGAATCTTAAATATTCAGTATATAAAACATTCACTGAACTCTGATCCAGAACCGAACAGCATTCTGGGGGATGTAGGCAGGGGATTGGCTTTAGCCTCTCAACCTCTCACAGCCAGATAAGCAAGTTAAATCACTTTTTGTTTACCCAGTAACAACTTGTTGAATAACAGTAGCAGTTTAAAATTTTATCACTGTGCTTAATAACTGCTTAAAAATAAAAAACAGTATGAAGTGAAAATTGTGGGTAAAAGATGAAAGGTCATGTTGCTGTTTGGTAGAGTTTAAAGCCAAAAACTAATCAATAATTATCGTTATGGGCTGCTATGAAATGCTTGTATCCTGATCGTCCAGCCCTAAGGTAAACCATAACATGTCCTGCAGAGTCTGAAGTCACATCTGTGTGTCATAAAAAGGCCGAGAAATAGTATTTACACCGTTGACAGCAGGCTTCCAAATATTGCTCATTGAGATTCTACCATTTGAGGAGCAGTGGGTGGACCTCAGTTTGTCAGATTCCTTGCAGATTCAATGTGGTGCTAAGGCAGAATTTGTTTTGCAGCATAAAGCAAATGAATGGAAGAATTTCATCTCAGATTACCTCTTACCCACCACTGACTCTTCTCAAGAATATTTAACCTCTTTCGTGTTTTCCCTCAAAGCTCTTCTCTTTATTCTCACTACTGCTTTTTTATGTCTTACCTATTTTTGCTCCTTCTCTTCTGTATCCTCTCCTCCCTCTGCCGCCCTCTTTTTGCCCTGCTCCCTGGGTAATGAGTCTAATCCATCAGCCAGACAGTATTAATCGTATTCCGATAGCCGTGTGTTCACTTGCGGCTCTCTGCTGTCTCCGTCTCTACGAGTCAATAACCCCCGCTCTAACACCTACACACTGACTATGACATTTAGGTTGTGTGTTTCCATGCGCAGATGTCTGTGTGCAAATTTTTAAACCAGCTCAGCACCACAACTAAATTTATTGCAGTCTTTGTCTAGAAGAACGTCCAAAACACACACAAAATGTAGACACACACCGCAGCTAAAATGACCACCGCTGGACATGGTGCCAGACCACTCCATCACCACAAACTCTCAGAGGCTGACATCATATCCTTTTCCTGTTTGCTTCTCATGTTGCAGTGTAATAATAAATAGAAAAGATTAATAGAAAATGACAGGGCTTAAATGTGTGACTGGGGCAATTTGTGTGGATTGGTGTACTTGTGTGTGTTTGAGCGCGTCAGCCTGGATATTTTTTGCCTTAAGAGATTTTTATTTTATTTTTGCCACATCTTTGACCTGATCTACCACAAACCCTGTGACCCAATAGTCTAAAATGAAAAGCAGTCTCCTCCCTTTTTCCCCATCTCAATCCCATTTTAGGCCCAAAACATCTGAAATAAATAATAAAAAAAATCAAACCACGAGATAATATGTCAATCTGGCGTCTAACTGTCCTTTGTGATTTCCAACCATAGCCTCCCTCATCTTTTCTCATATAATTTGCTCCTTGCATCAACTGCTCCACTGTTGTGACAATTGCTTTATCATAGAATCACTTTTCTGAATGCATCGATAATTTCTTGCTATCTCTCTTCTTGCACTGCTGTCTGGTTGGAAGACCTCAAGCGTGTAAATTTAAAGAGGTAAACATGCAAGAAATGTGTATGTGAATTCCCATTCCTTCCACAGATTGCATGAGTTTAATCCGTGCTGTTAAAACTATTTTCTTAATGCATATTTATCGTGTGATTGAGAGCTGAGGTGATGGTCTGTGGTCAGGGGAGAAATCAGCACCGAGGAGCAAAGTAAGCCGATTTTAGACATGCACTGCAAGCCATTAACCTAACAGCTGTTGAATGCCTATGAATGAGTTTCTTTGTAAAAATTCTCAACAGCATTGTTCCCCAATTGTACTGATGACATTCCTGCATCACTTTAAACAAGTCTGAGCTCCTGCAGTCACATTAACAGCTGGTAGGCGCAGCAGCAACAAGTCTTAAAGTGACATTTTATTTGTACTTTGGAGTGATAATAAATCAGTAAATTGCAGCACTTTCCAAAATGCTGAGCAGTTCGGTGCTAAAGGAACGGGCAAAGGCAAAGCATTATGTCCTTGTTTGGGAAGGACTTAAAATTTGTCCGTTTTCTGATTGTGTTTTATTGTGATGTAAAAAATCTAAACCAGGGGTCTCAAACTCCAGTCCTCGAGGGCCGCAGTCCTGCAACTTTTAGATGTGCCTCTGCTGCACCACCCCTGAATTAAGTCTCTGGAGAACTGATCTACACAAGGTGGAGGTAATTAAGCCATTTCATTCCAGTGTTTTGTACCTGTGGCACATCTAAAAACTGCAGGACTGCGGCCCTCGAGGACTGGAGTTTGAGACCCCTGATCTAAACAACGCTAAATTATTTCAAACTTTCCCACCTTAAATGTGGCATGTATCCTGTACAATTCCAATGAAAAATAAAAATCTGTTAGATGGGAAGAGTAGCGGAAAAAACTGGTGTAATACCTGGATGTATGAATGTGAAAGAAGATAATCATCATAAATAACCAAAGGGACTGAAAACATAATGCGTGTAATGAAGCTACATGTTTTTCTTTATGAATGGAGTTACTGAAATAAGTAGACTAAATACTACAGTGTTGTTGTAACACTGACCCATAGTTAAATTTACTTAATTTCATGCTGTACACTGCAGACCTAATGTTTGCAGCAGTTAAAATTCACTTTTGATGTAGCATAAGTGGTTGGTTTTCTTAGTAATTCCAATAAATGGCTCATTTCTGTGATGTTTTTAATGAGCTTAATGTCTCTATTTAGACTAATTTAAAACGTATTTTAAATATGCCATCATACTTAACACAATAAAAACCATTGTGACTTATTTCCACAGTACGTTCAAAGCAAAGGCACAATTAAAGTGCTAAATGTACTAGATACTGCAATTTAAAAAGTATGTATTATAGTCTACGAAGGCTTTGGTGTTAAATCTCACCACATATAGACAGATTGAAATGGTTGGAGCTGTGAGGAATAGATAAATGACTAAATGTCAGTTCGATGAAACTGTTAATGTCACATATTTCATCTAAAAAGAGCTGTGGTTTATCTGGCATTAAATATTTATTTTTTTTGTGTGTACTGGCATGTGAAAAAGAGCAGAGAAAAGATGAGGGCGATGTGTTCCTCACCCTGGTTTCACGATTCACAGTTTACAAACCAGAACAGTAGAGAGACGTCCCTCACACACATACACAGGCCCTACACCTACACACACCTAATTCAACACTATGTGCGGTTTAGTCTTTCCTGTCTCTTGTTTACACAGCAACATATTTTACCATTCCTTTGAGCCCTCCTGTGGGTACCAATACATACATGTAGAATGATATTTCACAACATTCTACATGTTGAACCACATTGTAAATCTGCATTTTAACATGTACATAGGTTTATGTCAAAGATTAAATAAATATTGTTACATTCAGCATGCTAGGTTCTACACTTTGATTGATATTTTCCAGCTTTGCCACAAATACTTTGTCTAGGTCTGGACTTTGACTAGACCATTCTAACATATGCTTCAGTCTAAAATAGATTAATTGTAGCTCTGGCTGTATGCTTAGAGTTATTGTCCTGGTGAAAGGTTAACCTCCATCACAGTCCCATGCCTTTGGAGGCAGCATCAGATTTTCTGTATCGGTGGGAATCGCAGACGTCCATAAAATCTGTCCAACTCTGATTTATGAACCTAAAAATTACAATGGATAACAGCCAACAGTGTCAGGGATGCTGCTTTTTTAAGAGAAGCTAAACATGCGTGTCTGCATCAAAGCAGAGCGTGAATTCCTCACTTTGGACATAGGTGGAAACATCAGCAGGGCTGAAGTTAGTTACAAAGCTGGACGGCTTACTGAGAATGGAGCCACAGAAAAATGGTCTGATGTCCCTGTCTGTTTCCTTCAGCTTTAACTGTGATAGGAAGCAACAAGTAGCAGCTTTGACCCTCAAAGGAAGCACATCTGCTGCTTGTTGGCCATAATTTGGAGTCTGAACCAAGAGAAATTAAAGAAGCGTGAATCATTTTTAGTCTTAGTAATGGTAAGTAGTAACCATGAGGAAGATGAAGGGAAAGTTTAAAGAAAAACAAAGTTTTAAAAATTATGGGTTAAAAATGTTAGCATTGCTTTGAGCTTTTTAGCTACTCTGTAATTTCCAGCATCGCCAGTAAAGATGTCCTTGAAATCAAACAAGTCACTGTTCCAAGAAACCAGGTGAAATTTTATCCTGAGACTGGTCAGGAAGTGGAACCGACAACACAAGTTTGACCCAAGGTAAGTGTTCAACCGGTGATGGTAACCAACAGGATCCTTTTCTTTCAGCTTCTAGTTAGATTTGCACAACAATGACATGAAAAGTAACTTCAGTCATTCAGTATTGTCAAAAGTAAAATAACTGATCTGTCAATCATATTCCTAATAAATTTGCAGGTTCTTTGTGTAGCAAACACAAACTGGTGGATTCTGTACTAAGTGACCACGGCAGGCAGGTGTTTCGTGTTATTTAGTGGTATCAGACTACAGGAAGGTAAATGCTAATGCATTTTATAGGCTTTAGATTTTTATTAGCAAAACAAATGGGAAAGTGTCCCGTCCTTCCACGCTACAATTACGCACTACTTGTGTTGGTTTGTCACATACAACCTCAATAAGGCCTCGATTTCTGCAGTGCTTACTGAAGCAGCTCATACAGGCAACGTCCAAACCACTCATATTTCTGCTTGATGTCTCCCTTTTTTATGACGTTCCAGTCCTTCAGAGTTACAAATATTTTTCCAATCAAATCTCTGATGTGTAGTTTTCTCATCTGACACGTTTCTCTTGATTTGATTGAGGAAAATAACTTGATCCTCATCAGTAGATTTTGTTCCCCAAAACTATTGAAAGTAGCATTTGGGCGGTGTCGATCACTACAATTTTAGAATGTAGAAGCACATGAAATAAGTGTGCAGCTCTACAGTTAAATCGGAGCTGAAGTATATCCTGTTTCTCCCTTCTGGCGCTATCACCATATGCGTCACTATCTTTGTGCACTGTGTGTACGTTAGAAACGGAAAGTGTTTCCTCCCCCGAGGCCTCTCACTGTGTGAAAATGAACCTCTCGTCAATCGTCTACTCTAGGCTGTTTAGGGAAATGAGGGATTCATCCGTCAGCCACTCGGGTGTATGGGGGCGACAAGTCTGCTGCCGTTTGCAGCGTCTGACCCAACACCTGCACAACGCTTTTAGACCAGAAGGGGAGGATGCCAGAGAGCAAGGACAAAAAGATGCAAGAACAACATTTGTGGCAATCAGAAAGAAAATCCAAGAGCTTTTTCAAATTTTAAAGAACAAGCTGGCAGAACGACATAGTTCTTTTCTTATATCACAACTCCACCTCCTTCTTTTCTGCTTAGATCCAAATCTATTCAAGATGCCTCCAGAACCCTCCCACCTCCCCACTTCATTTCCCCCCAAACTTCCTATTTGCCAGCTCCCGGCAATTGCTGGCTCACTGAGATATTCCTCTTCAAATAGTTTCTCTCCGTCAATGTTGTCTTTCTTTCTTTCACCACGGCCGAGGCTTGGGTCACACACACTTGTCACTCTGGACCAGCTGTCATGCACCATCTGTCCACTGTCCGCTCAGCACACACACCCCATTTACGCACATACGCACACACCCTGTTGCTAAAATGTGGTGGTTGCTAGCAAAGATCCTGCAGCCAAAAACAATTTATGCTTATTCTCTTTGTCAAAATAAATACTGTCTCTGGGATTAACAAAAAGAAGATGTAGAGAGAAATGGATAACAATCAAGAGAAGACAGAATAAAGGTGTGATCACTTTGCAGAAGAAGAAAAAGAAAAAAAAAAACAGGATATAGAGCTTTTTAAATTTTTAAGAATGATTTCAACCTAAACAGTGTGTGCGCTGGAGCAGTCAACACTGCAGTGTGCGTGTGTACTGCATTCCTTTGAGCAGTGGGATGGAAAGACTGGCCATGAAAGCAAACAGTGTTGGCAATTAAGTCGCCTGGACAGCAGCCAGGCAACACACATGCATGCACGTATAAAAATACGAATGCTTCCACAAAGAAATGTCACAAACAATCAGAATAATTCAACGCCTGGACCGCTTTAGGAATAGATTCTGAACCTGTTTGTTGGAAAAAACCCTGACTCGTTACATGGCATTAAAAAGCTTTTTGTTTTTCAAAGTTTGACACGGTGGATTTAATACACTAGTCAGTTATGATTATGCCCCACTTGTCTGCCAGGAACCTACTGGTTCTGTAAAAAAAAAACAAAAAAAAACTTTGTCTACATGTAAACACCGAAAGATAAATGTGATGGTATAATCTGTGGTGCTCAGTGTAAGTAGTCTCATTTAAATTGGGCGATTAGGAACAATTTAGAATGACTTTGCTTCTGCTCTTCCAATTTCTATCACATCTTAGGCATATCATGTCTGTTTGACAGTTTTTGTTAGTTTCAGAGCCAAGTTTTCAAATGAAGAAAGATTATTACTTTACTATTCATAAGTTGTATACTTTAAATAGTTTGATGATGTAATAATTTAATAAACCTTTTTTGCTTAGTTCCTTTGGTTCAGTCAGTTACTTGTGCTATTCTGTTAGATCAAAATTAGAAGACAAAATGTTGTTCTTAACCTGAGTTTACTCATGAAGTTGGTCTCGACTGCATACAAATTCTACATTTACCATTTCACCAAGAATATTGTTTTTGATGACTCTGGTATTTCCCAGATAGTAAGAGAACAGGGCACCTCAAGAGAAACTGTTCAAAAAGTTTTCAAAAATGTCTGCCATGGAAATGGAGGAGGACTTAATGACCCCAAGATGCCACTCTTTGTTGCTCTTTCTTAATAATAAATGTATTACATAATTGTTTGTACTTGTTTGCCCTTTTGGATACTTTTCCAGCCTTATGTTTATTTAGACTTTAGTTGTTGCTCTCATTGAAGATATAGACAAGTTGTGGTAAGGAGCTAATTTCTTCTTGCCACTCATGGAGCTCAACACACATCTATCTTGAATTGGATGCTCACTTGACTTTCCCATTTCAGAGAGGTTTAGAAGAGAAATGTGCATCTTTGTCATGTCGTGTTTGTAGCAGTGTAGCATTGGGAAAAACAATTAAAAACTAATCAAATTTGAATGTACTGTAAAAGTGAAGAAAACAATTTAGATGCCTGAATTTTCCCGTACTAAACAAGTATGCTCATGGATAATTTTTCTAGGATTAGGAAAATACAAAAAACACACACACACAAAAAAAAACAATGTGTGGTATTGCTTTGGCAAAACACACTAAGGACATGGTTTACAAAGGTTAATGTCAAAAATGAACGTATCCAACATGTTTGATTAAATCAATACTACACCTTCAATTAGACCAGACTGAGTTATTTCTCTAATAGCGATTATAGTAGTAGTGATTTTAAATTGGTTTTATCTTCTAAAAGTGCTTCATAAAAAAGAAAAGAAAGTGTTTTTGAGCATCTAGATATAGCTATATACTTGGCCCTCATGGAGATTCTGATCAGGCACATTTGGGCCAGCTGGGGCTAGTTTGGATCTGCACATCAAATTTCTACAGAACAAGTTTAGACACTTCAGTTCGCAGGCTGCGGCTGGAGTCAGACCTGACTGATGCCACTGTTCCACTTACTGACCACAGCACAACATGAGCAGTTTGGTTTGAAATACAACCCGCCGTGCTACAACAGCCAGGATGAGGGTTCTGTCCCGTATATAGAGGACACATGTTAGTGAGGGCTTGAGGAAAACAGAGGGGTTCTGAACGTGTGGAGTGCTGTATAAGAAACAACTGGACACATTGGTACACCTTTTGAAAGCTACCGCTGTTAACTAAATTAGATTCCCAGGCTCTCTCTGAGTGCGTGTGTGCGTGTGTGTGTGTGTGTGTTGGTGTTTGTGGGTGCAACAGGAGTGTTATATTAGTTGGTGATGCATTGAACAGCTGTGACACACGTCCACCCACGCCTCTCCACAAACACACAGAAGTATGTATATAAATATATATACACACTTGCATACACATAAACTGATTAACATTTCGGAGCGCTAAACTCTGGCCATGACCTCTTAGAGACCAACTGACACGACGACTGTTTTTAAATGCGTAAGTATGTGTGTGTGCATTCACTAGTGAGTGAGAATACAAGTGTGCAGCAGCAGCAACCGCATTCAGCTTGTGTGTTTGTAATGGAAGAAGTAGACTGATGTAATGAGGCTGTTATAAGGGCGAAGCTTAATCCTGCTGAAGACAGACATAGACCTCTCACCCCTGCCTACACACAAGTGTGTATATGAACACATACACATAGTTTAGACTTATTTTTTTCTCGTAAATCCCTTTTCTCTCCCCTTTCCTTCCTATTGTTTTTTTGGATCAAACATTGCCTATTCTTTCCTTGCACCCCCTCCAATTGTATTCATCTCTGCCTCTCCTTCTTTTCAGTCTTTCTTTGTTCACTCTATCCACTTCATTTAATCATCTGAACACAATTTTCTGATCATATTCCCTTATTCGCTCTTTTGCCATATGTCTTCCCACCTTTCTGCACATATTTTCTTTTCCCCCATCTTCACTTGAATCTTATATACAACTCTTTTTTTCTCTGCTACCTGCCTTCTTCCATCCCGTTGCCCCCACTTACATTTAATTTTTCTATAGGAAGTACGTGTTGCTGTACTTTGAGCTTTGCTTTCCCTTTATTTCTTTGCAGAGATTGAAATCTTTATCTCAGTTTAATTGTCACATGGCATCAGATGGCCATAAGAAAGAAAAAATACAATTTTAAAAAGGGCTGAAATATAAAATTAAGTTGAATGTATATGGAAATTAAATCTGAAATACTTTCTTTCCAAAAATGGAAAGCAACGTTATGACTTGCATAACACTTGCACTTTAAAGTTACATAAAAAAAGCCAACATGCAAGAACACAAGACATTTTGATGTGAATTTTTAAGTCTGTTTTTTGTTTGTTGTTTTTGCTTCCTTGAATTGGTTTGGGCCTTCTTTGTAAAAATAAATGCTCTTTCCCTCTCTATGCCTCTGTGACTCCTGCATGTGGTCACACCGAATACCAAAAACAGCATGCATGTGATTTTTAAGTCTGCCACATTAGCAGCAGCAGCAAAATAGCACAAAAGGTACACACACAAATATGATCTAGCTTAAAAGAACAACTGTGGTCTCTGCTAGGCTCTTTTTTTATAAGGTGGTTTTAAATTGCCGACCACAATTTACTGTATTAAGGTTGCCAAAACACATGCCAAAACACATCGTATGTGGAAGGCGATTTTATAAATGTAAATATGAACAAAACTAAACTAAAACAAAGTTGTTTGAGTAGTAAATGTTATTTGGTCACTGAATGTGTTGAATTTACCGTGTTTGGATTTGCTACTTGAAGGATGCATAGGATTTGGTGATAGTTATACTCTACCTTTACTAAAGTATAATTTTATTGTAACTAATTTCACTTCTCACAAAATACAGAAAAAGAGAAAAAGTTGTATTGAATTAATTATTTATCTTGAAGGGTCATAATAAAATATGACCCTTAAAAGTGTAAAAAAAAAAGTGAATGGCTGTCACTATAGTTACCAGTCTTCTTACAGAAAATGGTCTAGTGCACAAATTCACATGACTCTCTTGCTCCAGTTTAATACATTTATAGTTTTATTCAAATAAAAGTAAATGTTATACAAACTAGACATCACAAATATAAATCACAATTTAACAAAAATGCTGAAATGCCAATGGTTCCATTTTCTGGACCCGCTTTGTGCCGTATCCATTAGCAACAGGAGGATGTTATTTGTAGAATCAAATAATCTCCACATAAATGTGTACAAACAGTCTTTTACTGCAGCATAACAAGTGGAGACATTGTCAATATAAATTAAAAACTACAATAAATTACATGTTAGGCTACTGGAAAATAATATTAATGCTTCTCTTACCAGGTGTCATTAAGGTAGCCAGCCTGTTACTTTCATACATACTGGTGGTGCTGGTATATCAGTCCTAAAACAAACTGTGATATGCATTCAAACCTTATAGAAAGACATTGAAATGTATTTCTGTTTTTATTTAATCTCACAAATTTGCTGATAAAACAACAAAAGTAGTTGGCTGCTTGGCAACTGTTTATGAACAACAGTAACATGTTTTACTTCACCAATTGTGGTTTGTTCAAGAAATAGCTTCAATGATTTACCACCAAAGATGAATAACACAGAATAACCCCGAGGAAAAATAACACGCAGAAGTGTTTTACTACTTTAAACGACAGTTTAACTTCAGTAAAGTTTGGATTGTCTAGACCTAGGGTGTCCAAAGTCAGTCTTCAAAGACCGATATCGTGCGTATTTTAGTGCTTTTCCTGGTTCAACACACTTGGATTAAATGGTGATGAAGAAGAAGCTGAACCATTTGAATCAACTGTGTTGGACCAGAGACATATTTAAACTGACAGGACATTGGCCATTGAGGACTGACTTTGGACCAAACAATGCAAATAATTCATGGACACTACTTCAGTGTTTGATTGGCAGGTAGTCTACAGGAAGTGCAGAACAGTGGCTTTAAAAAAGTACCTAATGACCACTTGTGCAATGATTTACCAGAATTACATGCTTCCATCCAGCATTGAGCACTTTCAAGGAAAATGCTGCAACTCTAACCACACCGATTTTACTCATTTTTCCAGTCACAGTTATCCTGGGAGTAGAGGACTGGAGATGTTGGTGTTGGGAAATCCTTTTAGTTCTTTTTTTAACCACAGGGATCTAAGGAGGCCCTGGTGAGGCCATACAGAAGGCGCTAGAGCAGGCTGCCTGAGTAGAAAGAGAGCACTCTAAACACTGACAGGCAGCACTTGAGACAGGCTGGAGATTGAAGGAGTCCTACTGAGCTATTGTTACCAGGTATGCAGGTTAACAAGACACAGCATCAGTCTTTAACTTCTATCTTTTACTTCACCCTCTGTGTTCAGACTCGCTCTCACACATGCACTCAGACACATCCTTCCACAAAATCTTTTATTAACATACTTTAGTGTTTCTGTTTATTCCCAGCCTTCTTCCTTCAAAGATCTTATATATCTTAAGGAGAAATAGGAAAATATTAAATAAGAAAATGAGAATAATTCACATTGAAGGAAGATGATAATTACTCATCTCTAATAATGACTTTTCTCCTGCTGACAAACTTTATTTCTCTTGACACAGAAGAGCCTGTTTCTAAACCTTTTAGCTCTTCTTTCTGCTTAGCACATTTCTTTTTGTCTTTTTATTTTCCACTTGTCTCTGCTGTATACAAACATTTACCGCTTTAGGTTATATCTTATAGTTTGTGCTCTCAGACAAGACAGCTTATATAGTCAGTAAACAAAATCCTAAACAAATGGACACATGAAACCTGAATTATATGTCTGAGGCATAAATATCATTGTGCCAGAAAGTCTGACATACGATCTACGTTTTGTTTCAATACTGCAAAATTACATAAGAAAAAACAAACAAAAAAAAAAACATTAACCCTTGTATTATGCTCAATTTGGTCACCACATAGATTAGGAAAATCTGACAGTGACAAAGCTCATCATGATGCTGCAGGTTATGGATTCTACAACCTTGATCACAATAAACATCCACTATTCATAACAATAATGCTTCAGTGGCTCATATATTTCATAGACGTGACAGAATTGTGTTTTGTACAAAATCACCTTATTTTTTGTTATAGATCTTCATTACATGGTTTTCAGTAAATTATGTTTGATCAGGAAACAGTTTAACAACAGTTTTATCCATCAAAACTATCTATTGTGGCATAACATAGACAAACTAACTGGAGACACCAATTATTAGTCTAACACAAAGTAAATCCTTAACAGTTTCGATTACTATTCAGTTATTATTGATTGGTGCTGATAATTTTGTTGGTATTGCTAACTGTAAAGCTAAGTTGGTGGAGATAAGGAGCATCTGCAGGAGCAGGAAAGCTTAATTTACTATAACGCTGCATCATTTACCTCTTTTGAGTTTTCAATTATGGTCTGTCAGATTATACACAATGATTTTTACACTTTGGGAACTTGTTGCAAAAACGCCATTTATAGGGCATTTTAGCAACTTGGAACATACACACAGAGGCTGCTACAGCAGTGCCAGCTGCGCTAATGCTGCCAACTCATAATAAGAGTTGCTATAAAGGTATATATATATATAAATCACCATATTATGTGAAATTAACTTTTCTTTAAATCTATTTGGCTCTACTTCCTTCAATCTCTTGTGCACAGTGTAATGTCACCTCTGGTACCTTATAGTCAATAAGCATTTAATGCAGGGGTCTCAAACTCCAGTCCTCGAGGGCCGCTGTCCTGCAGTTTTTAGATGTGTCACAGGTACAAAACCCTGGAATGAAATGGCTTAATTACCTCCTCCTTGTGTAGACCAGTTTTCCAGAGCCTTATTGACCTAATTATTCTATTCAGCTGTGGTGCAGTAGAGGCACATCTAAAAGTTGCAGGATATCGGCCCATGAGGACTGGAGTTTGAGACCCCTGATTTAATGCAAAAAGACATTTTTAATTACACTGATACTGAAAGATTTGGATGCTGGATGCAACAAATTTTTAAACCAATTTCACAATTTTTTTTTTAACCCAAAAATGTCTTAGATTTGACAGCAGCAGCTTTTGTCAGACTTCTTTTCACTCACTGTGTCTAAGCCCTTCTATTTTTCTTTGTACATCTCTCTCGTCTTTCCCTCCATCTCTGGTGTATACAAACATTTATATCTTTAGGCTATAATTTCAGCAGGCTTTTACTTCGAGCCCTTAGAGGAGACAGTGTAAAGAAATGTACCCTGAGGCAAGTTTATACAGTCACAAAACACCAATGGACACATCAAGCCCAAAGCCTTAACCTACAAGCCCAAATGCAAGCTTGACATAAATATTATTGTCAGGTTTTTTTTTTAAACATTTTTAAAGTTAATTTAGAGATACTACTGGTGTCTTTCAGACACTAGTGATTACACATAAACACACAGCAATGAAGGAGGGAAATCCCTAATTATTGAGTTTGCTACCCAGTGTTGACTCCTTAGAAATGAAAGAGTATTTTCTTCCTTATAAAATTTTTTTTAATCTGTCTGCAGTCTCTTTCTCTCGTCTTCCCTTCACTTCATTTTCTTGCCTGTCTGTCTGTCATTCATGCCTGGCTACCATTCTGTCATCAGTGTCTTTTGCAGTCTCTCTCTAAAAGCTCTTAGCTTCCCTCAGGGCTCAACTTATGATGACATTACAGTACACCTTAAATGTCTCTCGCTCTGCCTTTTTATCTTGTCATACACACACGAACACACGCACACACAGACAGACACGCTAATGGATAGTGGCATACAATATGTGCACTAAGTGAACACAGAGCCTCTGGAAACAGAGCAAGGGAGCATTTGGAAAAGCCTTGGAGATGTTTGTCACACAAACAGATGCATCAGATCAGTATCTTTAAAAACTCATAATGCCTTGGAATAGCATTTATAAAATTTAGACTTATTCACTTTTTGTAATTCAAGAACCAAAAACATGATAGTATTTTAGTGGGATTGCTTTTAGTAGACCAACGTAAAGTCACGCATAGTTATTCACTATTCACTATTCCTTACAATGAAGGAATTTAATAAAAGTGAAAACCTGAAAATGTGAAGCAGTTTTTAGTTTTTACTGATACCCCATTAAGCAGTCCAACTATATACAAGTAGTAGAATTTAATTTAACACCATGAAAACATATTTGAGGTCGACTACATTTTAAAAGGTTCAAGAATTTGTTTTGTGAGTTTCTGTACGTGCTCATAGTTGAGTAGAATCTATAATCACAAGATATGGGATGTTTTCTGATCTAAGTTTGCTCTCATAGTGATACCGTGTTCATTGTTGTTTTTAGGTTATCACATGAAAAGTAAAAAAACAACAACAACGTGGTGATTTATGCTGAGGGTCATCATCTTTTGAAAGAACTGTTTGCATCCAAGGTTTTGAGAAATAAAACAAAATGAACACCCATTTAAAGTTTAAATACAATTAATCTGGAATTCATTATAAGGATTTATTTACTGAAAATACCAATGCAAGACAGGGTTTGGATCAACATTTACTCGATCTTTGGCAAGGCTGTTTTTCTTTTTCTAAATGTGATGCAGAGATAGTTATTATCTGTCTGTCCCATATAGTCACAATTGAGCAGTGTGCAGTCATGTGAATCAAACAAAGCCATGATGACTCAAAGATTTTTCTCAAAAGATAAACTTATGAAATATGACACTGGTATTTGCTTAAAATTTGATTCCATATCGCTTTAAAAAATGTCATCAGATTGTTCTTACAGTGTATTTTTCACACAGTTGAAAACAGATACTTTCCTACACAATAAAAAAATCACTTTTTAGTGTTTAACATTAAATTAGACAAAATCTTTCCTGTTTTAAGATAATATGCATCATTACATTAATTTCTATTTGCTAAATATCAGAATAATAGGCAAAAAAAATTCTTAGATAACATATATATCAACTTTAATCAAATTCAGAAGTTCATATGTGGTAGAATTTTCTTAAAACATCAAATTTGGGTTTCCTTTCAAAAGCTCAACACTGTTGAAATTTTGTCACATTTCTTCAGGTAGAACTTTTGTAACCGAGTCAGGTTTATGGGTCGCCTTGTTCAAAGCAGCTTTTCAGCTCTGACCACAAAGTGTTTATGGGATTTCCTAGGACTTTGTGATGGCCTATCCAAAACATCTTTTTGTCCTTAAGCCACTTTGTAGCCAATGTGGAGATTTATGCTGAGGGTCATCGTCTTTTGAAAGAACCGTTTGCATCCAAGGTTAAGCTTCTTCACTGATGTCTTGAAGTGTTGCTTAAATATTTAACCATAATGATCTTTCACTTGATACTGTTGTGTACTAGTCTCATCTGCATTAAAACACCAACACACCATATTGTCAAGCCTAACCTGTTTTTCTCCAAAAGGCCTTTAAGTCCATGCGGATAAAAATACTCTCCTATTACTCCAAAGCAAGTTTATCTTTATGACACTGAAACTATCTACCTCCTGGAAAGTATAATTATTGGTGCAATACTTTTTAGCCTTTCATATAACTAAAATTTTATTCAAGGGTAAAAACAGACTTGGGGGAATAAATAATCTGCTTCCTGATATTTTTGTTCATTTCTTTTGATTTTTATTAAAACGTCACACCAGGTTTTTTGAAGGGTTTTAAAAACAGAATCACAGGTGTGTCTCCATTTACTTAATTGTTGTTATTCAACCTATCAGGCACTCACAAAGCCATGACATCATTATAAAAACTCTACCAAATTGTTTCTCTTTCATGTTATTGGCATTTCTGAAATAAGAAATAATAACCATAACTGACCTAAAATAATCAAAGTTTTGTCTGGACAGTGACAAAGTTAGATTATATCTTTTTATGCATTGTTTTTAAATATCTGGTTTCAAGTCTATTAATAGATATCAGACAGGGTGGAGACATTGCATTTAAGAAAACCAAAGGTTTCTCACATTTCATACAAGTCACCCAAACTGGCTACAAAAAAAGCACAGAAGTATACACATTTTAATTTGAACAAATTAGGCAAAACAAACAAGAAACCTGCTATATGTAGCCCAGACTGAGCTTCTGTGTGGAAATGTGCGTCAGAAATGCATAATCGTCAACTGTATCACACCTTACCATGGGGAAACTCCCACAGCACATTTCAATTACTTATGCACGAGAGTGTGTATGCGTCGGTGTTTGCGCCTGTGTACATGCATGCATAAGCGTGGCGGGGCGTTAGGAACTGCTCTATTGACGAGAGAATAAAGTCATTTTTCAATGCGGGGTTAAGCGCTGCATTATTGCCGCCTCATTTGGCTCCTGTGGGCCACCATAGCCCTCCTGTCTGGTTTCCATGGCACAGAGGGAGAACAGAGAGCGGAATGTCCCTGCTTACCAGACTGCAAGTTCATCCATCAGCTCACACACATACAGTTTAACACACACATACACACGCCCTCTCAGGGGCAGGCAATAAGGGTTTATCCCACTCACAGTCAACTTTCCCACAAAGTTGCAACGAATCAAGAGCTAAGTCTCATAAAGCCAGGCAGTATCACATTATATGCCATTTTCTTTTTGGGGATAAAAAGCTGCTCACAGTGGTTTTCTGCTGTAAGATTAATTCCACAAATCTAAAATTACTGGTATGGCCTCACAGTAGCCTAGTTATAAAACAAGGAAATCTAAAAGAGGCCATAATGCCACTGAAAGGAAATTACCTTATTTCTCTTCAGTCTATGTTTACTCCAGTTTCACGCCTTCCCTGTATGTGTGTGTGTGTGCGCAGAGTGAATAGACTGAGCTTTTCTCTGTATTGGGCAACACTGGTGTGGTGTAATTCACAGACATTGTAGGAACTGTTTGCAGTAATGGGATGGGACGAGCCGGCTTAATGTGCCCATACATCTGAGTGTGTGTGTGTTTGTGTGTGTACTTGGGGGTGGGTGCGTGTTGGCTGTTGGAACAAGCAGCAAACGTGAGCCAACCATGTCAGTTCACATGACGATCCCTCCACTGATATCACACAGTGCAGACAGAGAGCAGCGTCTCTCTAAAGACAGTGAGATGGATGAACTGTCCTTTTTCATTTTTTTTGTGAACTCTGCCAGTTTTTCCAGCCTCCTCAGAGTTGAGCAGAAACATCCTATTGGCTGGCTCCGTCTTTCTTTTCCCTTCTTTCTTTTGATACTGTTGAGGTCAGATTTCTTTCTTCCTCTCCTGGTTTTACTGTAAACATCTCCATGTATCACTGTCATATCAGCGCATTCATCTTCTTTAGATGGGCCGGCATTCCTGTAGAGCACTATTCAGCCCCATTCACATGCTCATGCTGAGCAGAGTGTGCACGGCCGCTGCATACACAACCACACATGGCAACCAGTGCTATGAAACCCATAAAAAACTGCTGTGCCTGACGCTGTGTGACATTTTTATTTTCTTAACCCCATTTATCATGTAGAGACAAAATAATTTATTGCCATAATTAAAATTCAGCTGTATATAGGTACAGTTAAGCCCAAGATTATTAATATATCAGTTTTTATTTTACCAGGTTTGTTTTCTGCTTGGATATGAGAGAGGCGTCTCTCAAAAGATAACAAAAATATTGTAAAAAGAGAATGAATTAAAAAAAAAGAAAATTCTATAACTGCTAAAATTTTACACCACTTAATTTTTGTTTACAATTAATCAAACAGGAAGTTGCACTAATGTCTTCTTCATAGATTTTTGTGTCATTTCCCTCAGTTGCTCTCGATGTAGCGCCATCACAGGCGAACAGGTTTTCAAACGGTTTGATTTGTTTGACAACAGTAAAGTGTAAAAGCGAACCGCATCAGAGGAAAATGAAACAAACGTTGCAATTTTAGTCTTCAGTCAAACTGAATTTATAAGTTGTGAAAACACCTTTAATCTGCTTTATAGCTGTCAAATCCTTTCTTTTAATGTTTCTTTTAGATTAGATGTTGGCAGGACCAAAAACCTAAAGTTTTTTTGATCTATTTTGAATAAAGACAAACACAAGCCAAACTTAAATAGTCACAATAATTTGTCCATAAATGTCCACTGTTTGAAAAATGACTACTTCTTTATGTAATGAAAAACGACAATATTTGTGGCCTTCACATTTAGCTGCTCTTCCTTTTTAAGAGAATAACATTCTCAGATTCTTGATGCTCTTGTTTTTCTCATTGACGGTAGTTTTAAACTATTTTGACATGTATTGCTGCATTTTGAAATTGTTTTGCAATCTATTTTAATTTACAAAAAAAAAAAAATTATTTAAACAGAAAATTCGAGGTGCTTAGGGGACAATATTTCAATCTTTTCCATTTGTATTTTTAATCAATAAACTAATAAATAATAATTCACTTTGGTCATCCTCATGTCTTAACCTCATTTCAAAAGTGCCTATAAATCACATGCCATGCAGACCCTAACACAGTGGCAAAGGGGGGCTAGAGGAACAGAGATGATCCATTTGGACCCCTCTCCCCTTCCCCGGCCTCTAAAAAAAGCCTGGTGTCACATAGTGAGATCTCCTGTCTGCTTTTCCCAGACTTTCTGACGAGGTGTCAAATCTTCATGGCTTCACCTGACACAGAAGCTACATACCAAACATCTTCATTCCAGTTTGCATGTATTTGTAGGAGCCTGTGTCACCTCTGTTAACACCTTCCTATTTGCAATTTCTCTATTTCTCTTTCATGCAAAGACTGGACAGACAAAATAAATCAAGACGCAGCCTCATAGTGGAGGGGAATGGTTCCCCGTTTGCCATGGCTTTCCTGATCACACTGAGAGGCATTTGGTTCAAGCCCATTGCCCCGACAAATCAAAACGCCTCGTGTAATGCCAACATCACACATCTCTGGCAGCTGTATTGCATTCAGTGAAAGGACACATAAGTTTATTAACTCACACACAGCATGAGATGCCTCTAACAGCAACAGGCTGTGCAGGCGTCCTGCTGCTGTGATAACATAACTTTAGTAATCAGAGCGTTGACACAGTCTTACCCAGCCGTCTTGTGAGCTAAACAAGTTCATTAAGTTGTTCATGGCTGGCCTTCGCATAAACAAAAGTTTATTATAAGCAGCTCTGCACAACATGAACACAGCAGTTCACTTCCTCTCTGTTGCCAGGAAAAAAGGCAAGACGAGACAAAGACAAAAAACAAACACAAGCAGAAGATGAAGGGAAGAATTGTTTTCCTGTAATCTATGCTTCATTTTACAACCTTCTGCACAAAAAGTGCCAAGATTTATTTGTTTTCAGCGGTTGAATTTGATCATACTCCATTTATTTAAAGCTCAGATCAGACATTTGGCCTTTACAGCTACCCTGAGGTTGAGAAAATATCCAGAATTGACACAAGGAAACAAGAAGGAACAAAATAAAAAACACAACTTCATCTGAGAAACTATCAAAGCATTTCAATAATCATCTGTGGGGAAATTTCTGAATTCTTGTACTTATGGTTTGAACTGCATTTTTTCTGCTGAGTTTAATATTTTCTTCTTCTTGTCAAGGAAAAAGAGAATAAAGGAAAGCCTCCTCCAAATATGTGTCCTGTTTGCAGTTTTCTATAAGCAGTGAAATTAACACTACACAGATGAGACCAAGACTGAACTTTTTGGGCCTACATGTGGGCGCTATGTGGTGTAAAAACAGAAATTACACATTCCCCATGATGAAATATAGTCCTGGCAGCATCAGGCTTTGGGGATGCTTTACTTCAGCGGGGATAAAGACACTTGTCAGAGTTGGTGGGAAAATATATGGAGCTAAATAGAGAGTAAAACCAGGGTGAAAAAAAAATCTAGTGGATGCAAAAGATTTTAAACTAGGACAGAGATTCATCTTCAAGCATCTTCTAAACATGCAGCCAGAGTTTTGATGGAATGATTTCAATCAAACCATATCCACATGTTAGAATGGTCCAGACAAAGTTCATATCTAAATCCATTTCAGAATCATTGCAACACTTGGAAACCGATCCGTGCAAACACTCTCCATCCAATGTGATGAAGCTTAATGTATATGAAAAATATGTCTTTGAGGTTATGATAGCACAAAATAAAGTTCAAGAGGTTTGAAAAATTAGAAAATTAAATTATTTTTACTTTTGAATAGTTAATAGATCAACTGTTCTCCATACGTCTGGATTTTTTTTCCCCACTGGAAATAAACACAATGCAATTTCTCCGCTCAATATCATGACATTTAATAAATACTTTCTTCCAGAACACATTCATAATTTATTGAGAAATTGGATTTCTCTACAGCATCCACATCCTGACCTTCTTGCCACCAGAAGAGGTTCTGCCCTTTTCCTTGCACTCCTCTTAGCGGCCTCACCGAACAAACAAGAGATGGGAAACTGTCTCACTCAGGAAAAACAGCATCAGCCTTTTCGAGACATCTCACAGCAAATAAACTGATACCACAGGACTTTTCCTCCTAATTTCTCTCTGGGGATTTCAGAGTAAGTGATGCTACTAATTGACCAATCAGATTGCACTAACACGCTGTCAAAGAGAGTTAGGATCTGCTGCCAATCACGGCCGGCTGAGTCGTCTCCCGGGGCAACAGTTAGCCAATGACCTACAAGGATCTGCCTTGGAGTGGTTGCAGTTTCCCACCAGAAGCCAATGCACAAAAATGCAACCTTTTTCACACCCCCTCTCAGCCCCCCTCCACCAACACACACACACACACCCCCATGCACACGCACGCACACGCACGCACACACACACACGCACACACCAGAAGAGAAACTGGAAAAGTCTGCAGTGTCCAGCCAGACAGGACATCATTCACAGATGATGAATAATATGCATTTTTCCTTCCTCTGTTTTCCTCAGAGTGTGCACTGCTACTAGAAAACCATGTTACACAGGAATAAAGACTTTTGCTGTCCATTAGTGGCCAGAAGCTTGAGGGCAAACAGACACACACACACGCACACGCACGCACGCACACACCCACACACACACACACACACACATGCCCACACACAGATTATGTCTTTCTATCTTCACAAGGACTTTGCACTGACTTCAATTAATCTTTCATTAATTTCTGTTTCCTAAGTCTGACATTAAATCGAACCACTGGCAAAGCCAGGTCAAGTCTGACTCTAAACTTCAGCTAAACTCAATTCACATCTTACTCCTAAACCCTAAAAAAGCACTTCTTATATTATGGAACCTGAGCTTTGGGCTGCTTGAGGAACAGTAGGTCCTCACAATGCAGTATTTGTTAGCAAAATGGATCTTACAAGGTAAAAAAATAACACACATGCACACACATGCACGGAAAAACACACACTGAAAGCTTTGCGCATTTCAGTGTCTTTTAAGACCATCTTTAATGTTAGAATATAAAAGTCACAGGAACCTTTTTATGCTGGCAGAGCGATATGCTACGGTTTCCTCATTTTTTTCATTCCTGTCTCTCTCTCATCCATCTCCATCAGTATGCAGGCACAAAAACGCTTGTTCTCATTTTCATTTGTCAACCTCTTTGACTCCAACTTTTACTTTCTTGCTTCTTTTTTGAGTAAGCCAGTGCACATTATATTAGTTTAAACTGATATTATTTTCCTCATTTGAAAAAAATGAATCATGATGACAAAAAGGAATTTGAACAAAACAAATTGTTGGAATCCTACCGATAGGTGGCAAAAAATCCAAAATACTTAGAAGAAGGAGGACACTTGCAAAAATGATTGTTTAACTTTTTGCCTAGGACACATGGCCAAAGATTAATTGCAACAAGATCTGGAAAAAATTTTACTCAGGACAAAATACAAAGCCTTTGTTTTTGTATGTTCCAGCACACAAAGCAACAGCAGATGTGCAAAAGCAGGAAAAGCAATAAAATCTGTGATAGTACATACTCTAAAAGGTGCTAAATTTAAAACAACCCAATGTAAAATAAGGACTTGTTGTGGTAAATCAATCCAGTTCATGTGGACCAGGTTAATTTGCCACAGAAAGGTTAGGTCATGGGTTGGGGTCTGAAACAGAAAACCGGGTTGGAGAGGCTAATGAGTAACGTTAAGGCTGTTAAAGTGGGGATTGGAAATAATAACAGATTAGTAGAAAACTAAGAAAACATTAACATTTGGGTTATAACATATTTATATCCATCCATTTATTTTCCTTGCTCGCTTTACACCTGCATCATCACCGGGGGGCTGGTGCCTGTCTGCAGTCTGAAGTGCCCTAAAGTACCTGGATAACCAATTTGTTCACAGAGAGATTATGACAACACAGTAAGACTGTTAGATTCAAACCCTGGATGCTGGTCTTGAAAACTGCACTACAAGCCACCCTGAAATATTTTTGTTGCTATTTTTTTTGTCTAAACAGATTTATAGTGACAAACAAACCAATTTAGATAACAATATGCATACTTAATATAAAACACTGTATAAAATATTCACTGTCTGCATTGATTTGATCAAGAAAGCTAAATAATTCTGGTTAGTGTTCCAAGCTTGCAAGTTAAAGGCAAATTTTATTTAGTCAAGTTTATTTGTATGGCACATTTCAGCAACCAGGCAGTTAAAAAAGGTCATAAAGACATCATACAGTCATCAATTATGAAACAAGAAATAAATATAATATTTTGTCAAATATTATCAGTTGTTATTGATTAAAGGCAGCTTTAAACAGGTGGTTTTAGCATTGATTTAAAGCAGTGTTTCTCAATTCCGGTCCTCACGCCCCCCTGCCCTGCATGTTTTAGGTGTTTCCCTTCTGCCACCACCTGGGTTGAATATGTGGGTGATTAACAGGCTTCTGCAGCACTTGATGGTCATACAATCATTTGAATCAGCTGCTCTGGAGTAGAGGTACATCTAAACCATGCAGAGCAGGGGGGCCTGAGGACTGGAATTGAGAAGCGCTGATTTAAAGGAACTATGTGTTTCAACTGGTTTGCAGTTTTCTGGAAGTTTGTTCCAGATTTGTGGTGCATAGAAGCTTCTCTGTGTTTGGTTCTGGTTCTGGGGATGCAGAGCAGGCCAGGACCAGAACCAGAAGATTTGAGTTTTCTGGAAGGTTGATTCAACAACAGTAGATCTTTAAAGTATTGTGGCACTAAGTGATTTATAAATTAACAATACCATTTCAAAGTCTATTCTCTGATCTTCATGGAGCCAGCGTAAGGACTTTAAGGTGTTCTGCTCTATTTTTAAAGTTTTAGTAAGAAAGCGAGCAGTTGCGTTATGGATCATTGCAGCCGTTTAACTGATTTTTTTAGGCATACCTATGAAGATGCAGTTGCATTAAGCAATGCAATTAACACATGGATGAGTTTCTCTAGACCTTGCTATAACATCGACAATCCTTTAATCCCAGAGTTTTCTTCAGGTGATAGAAGGCCGACGTTGCAACTGTCTTTATGTGACTCTGACGGCTCAGGTCTGGCTCCATCAATGCACCCAGATTCATTTAGTGAATAGAGTCATCCTGTTAAAATAATAAACACAAACCACTGACCTTACCAATATCATAGTAATGTCAGTGTAACATTTTACAAATTCCTGTTTCTGTAAGGATCAGTGAAATTTTAGCAAGTTACTGCAACAATCAAAATGGCTACCTTTTGTCTTCCTAACCCATCAAATCGGGTCATAATTTTAGCCCAATGTTTGTTTAAAGCTCCTCAACCTCTGTCACAGCAGCATAAACTCATCATTTTGGTTAAAGACGTCATCCAGCAGTTTTTTGTTGTTTTTTTTAGTCTAAGCCTTTGTTGTGTCTTCAATCAAACTAAACATAACTGGGACATTTCTTCTTCTTCTCTTCATGTTTCTAAATTATGACTCCACTAAAATCTTCCCTTTGGTCCCTGGCATTTTTCTCCAGACGCACTGATAAAGACGCCACTGTATTTTGTGTGACAGCAGGCTTCTTCTTAAAACCTCATGCCCCCCCACACACACACAATTCCACATTCACACACAAAGGAACACGCACACAGAGTGTGACCACAGTGGTAATCAGAGATTGACACACTCACACACATATGCACAGCCAGCTTGTTAGTATGTTAATTTTCACTATGCATATAAATGATCATTTGAGCGCAAACAAACACACACAGCGGCCATCTGCTCCATCCTGATGTGTGTGTTTGGACGGATTTCTCCATTATTGCTCTCTTTGTGGAGCCACAGAAGCAAATATACATTATTTTCACTGCATGAAAGTATTTGTATACAAACACACAGTTAAAAAACACAAACTGAGACTCATAAACAGGATCATGTGTCTGTGACTTCACTGACCTCTGTTAATTTCGAGAATATTAACCCCAATCTTTATGAAAATGATTCCATGCTACAACCTGAACTTCCATTAACCCTTCATAGTCAAATGTGATTATGCATTTTCTTTTCATTTATTTATTTATTTTTTTGAGGAGATTTGCTTTTTGAGCCTACAAGACGTTTACTAGAAGCTTACAGAGGCTCACACAGTCATACCAGCCGAAGAAAAACCAGAGCCCTGGGATCAGCGGAAAAAAACTCTGAGCATGACGATAGCTGACATTCCTGGGAATGCTGCAATACCTCATAGGGCAACAACACACATATGCACCCACACGGCAAGAAAAGATGCTTGTGTCATGAAGACGGAGAGAAGAGTAATCCCATTTTAATTTTTCCAGTGGAGAAGTGGATTACGGAAGGATTAGGACAGTATCATGACAAGATTATAAAACACATGAAGCTCTGCTGCTCTAAGTCCTTTACTCTGTTCTGTCTTTTGTGTGAGTGTGTGTGCAACTGAACAAATGAGCTCCACAGGATGAATACGTGTAGAGCTTTTTCCCTTGGGTGGAAAATATGGGTTTATGTGTGTGTGCGTGTGTGTGTGTGTGTGTTTGAGGGGGGAAGTTTTCTTTTTAAGGGTTCAGATGTATGTCTGATACCACATATGGGTCACTGCTGTTGTCCCCGTGGGGTGTAAGGCAGGGTTAGGAATTAGGGTATTTGGGTGGGGGAAGATAGCCAGCATAGGGAGCCTTGCATCAATATTTTGAACAAGGTTCACTGGACTTTTGATTAACGAGGCATTCACTTGCAAGAACAAAGCTCTGGAAGAGCCAGGTTCACTCTCTTGTGAGTTTCTGGTGGTTATGATGAGCAAATGATAGATTTAGAAGACTCTTGCTGAACACTTCCAACCTGGTTTCCGCTATGAAATTGTGTTACTGTATCAGGCCCAACGGAGAGCTGCGAAGTTTATGGGCAATGTGAGAAAGCAGCAACGAGAGGTCAGACAACGTGTTGTTATTTTTGGTCCGGGGTTCTTCGGTAACTGGATGCAGCCAGACAGAGGGTCAGGTTGTCAGACATGGTGGTCTCTTAAGATGTAGGACGAGGAGAGATTTTAATTACAGCCCACCAACACTTTACTGTACAGCACAGAACTCCATGGATCCACTAATAATGGATCCATTATTTTTCAGCTCTTTATAATTTTTATTTATTTAAATGTATACTAAATCTACAGTTATTCACAAATGATTTTAGGACTGCTACATACAACTGCCTGTTTATTTTTTAAATATTTAATGAAAGACCTCAAATTTAAGTGTCTTCTTCATTTTGAATATTTTCATGTGAGGCAGGGGGAATAATAAAACACTGCTGTAGTTGTTAGTGAAGCCTAAAATTAATTCTGAAAAGTAAAAAGGCTCTAGTAATATTTTTTAAATAGCTCCATAAACTAAAATACTTGGAAGAAGCATTCCAACTACTTCTACGTCTTGTGAAGAAGTAGTGGTGGTACTAATGTTTGAAACATATAAAGAAGTTAGAAGTTAAAAACACATATTACAGTATAAATTGTAAACTACTGGAATCAAGCCAAGCAAACTGATGTTTCTGCACCTCCATTTTTATCCATTACAGGTCACATGGGGCTTTGGGGTGACTCTACTTTTGCCAGGAAAAGGGGTCTCCAACACCCCAACTACCTCTGCACTCAAGCTGGAACAGGACGCAACTCCTGGCAAGAAGTAAGTTTGTTCTAGTTTATCCACCTTAGGTAAAAGAACAAAGTATTCTGTTCTTGCAGACAAAAAAAAAACAAACATTAAATGAGCACCATACTTTGTAATAGGTACAGCTGCCAAATATTAAGCCAAAGCTAATCCCGGATCTGTCTCATAACAGCAGAACCTGTGTGTTTCTGCGCAACTTGGTAATGGACTCAATCATTGAACAATGCAAAACAGAACCCATTAACTAAATAAATATATAAATAAAAGAAAGAACACCTAATAAAATGCCTCTTCTAAGAAATAAAGGTGAAGATGAAGAAGTATAAAGATCTGACCAGGATCATCTAAGTACAAAAAACAAAAGTAGTTTGGTCTGCACACCAAAAAAAATAAAAAAACTTTGAAGGAAAGCAGAAATGATTGTGTTATTCTAATGCCTTCTGTAATTTACAACAGTTTTACGAAGTGGGTTATAAAAAAAAGGAGAGAATGTCAGTTTAAAGAGACAATAAAAAGAGCATTGTGCCAGAGATGAAGAATGATGTTGGCACTAAGAGAACAGGGCATGTTATGACATCAGACATCATTAACCAATTAGCCTGGGTGTTGGAGCTGAATGTTTCCAGCAGTCACTAAAAGCCTCACCATCACTGACCTCAGGAAGACGGAATTTAATAATGATCTCTTCTTTCTCCTCCTTCAACCCCCTCATCCTTTTTTGCAAACAGCCACCCCAGTAACAAATATCTTGTCCTCTGTGAACTGCCAGCCTCCAGTTAGTGTCAAGATGAGCAAATCTGCCCATCTGGAGCACTCGGCTAGAAACCTGACACCCCGGCTACTTAAACTTTATCAAGACTCCTCATTATGTACTGATCGCTCCAAAACAGAGTAGCTCTTAGCTTTTATTAGTTTCACATCAAAATGAAGAGGAAAAATGATGTTATTCTGATTTGATTTCAAGAAATGAGAAGATCTTATAAGCTACCTGCCTACAATAGATCAGTTCCCAGTTTACATAGCATGAATAAAAACAGCCATTTAGGTGTGTTTGTTTTTCGTTTTATTTCATTGCTGAAATAAAAAGCTTCTTATATGGAGACATTGCATACAGAAGCCTTTCAGTATTCCTGTAAACACAGTCAGTGAAGCTTCCACATAGAAGGTGGGTGTGTGTGTGTGGTGGTAATGGTGAAATAAACTTACCACCTGCTACTGATAGCTCACACACACACATATCTTTCTCTCACATCTGCCACTGCAGTCCCTTGTGCTTTGCCAGCACCGGAAACTTTCTGAATAATAGTCACAGCTCCAGGCAGGGCTGCATACAATTTCCAAGCTTTTAATGGCCGTTCGCCTCACATCATTAATACATATCAATCACCATAAACACACACCCCCACACATTTAGATTGCTTGTACTGCAACATTTGTCTTGGTGAGCTGTGAATAAGAGATTTGAAACCTTTGGCAATGGGCATTCAGGTGGTAAAAGTTTAGTAGGGAAAGTGATCGAGAAGAGGAGTCACATCGCGGAAAGAGGTGATTAAAAACCCAACAAGCACAAAATCAGGAAAACTTAATTAAATACAGATTTTTAAATTGCAAATTGGAGCATTACTGTGATGAAAATATGCTATCATCACTATATTACCGTCTATTATACACAAATACATCAGCGAATATCCATCCAGCCATCCATCCATCTGGTAAGATAGAGTTAGGTTCCTATCCAGCCTTAATTGTAATTTCTGAAATTGTTTCAAACTGCTTGTGACAGTATTTGGGGTGACAGTTAAAAGGTTAATAGTTAACAGTTGAGACACTTAAATTATAATTATGAAGAAAAAGTGGTGGAGTAATTAATTTAGTCCATTTTTATGTTGGTGTCTGGAGCTGAAGGTTTTCAGGGAAATAAATAATATAGGTAACTATTGGTGTAATTCAATAGCTATATGCACTAAAACACAGAATTGTGTATGATGAGCATATCTTGGCAGGAGTTCTGCATAAAACACATGAACAGAAAATCATGAGTGGCTGTGGAGAACAAACAGCAATAAAAATGCCCAAACCTCTCTTCCCGTGCTCTCTTTTATCTTTACATGCTATTTAACCTTGACCTGAAACCTCCCATAACTTAATTACTACTGTGGAAATGACTACCATATGCAGAATTGTTACACACACACGCCCATGCAACCCCCCACACATGCACGCACACGCCCCCACGCACACACACACCTGCACTGTTCAATTAGGACCATCCATTCTGCTTCACCAGCAACACTCATCACCTTCAGGCATCAGCTGTCTGTCTTTTTCTGCCCCATCAACTCCAAAAGAGTTTGAAAAAAAAAAGCTGAAAAAAAGAACAATCAAATGATGGATAAGAAAAAAGTGGAAAGTGAAAATTCAGAACAAAAAAAATAATGAAAAACGCTTCCCTTAAGTTGCCGTCGAGCTGTTTTCTATTTTGACATTTGATATTAAAATGAGTATCTGGAAGCAATACTTCAGCTACTCATCTGGAGTATCTCATATCTTCAAGTCCTCTCATATCTTTGAAATATAAAGTATGTACCCTCTTATTCTGAACTGTCCAGGTGCTTCACCTGGACCAATTACAGCATTCAACAGCGAAAGAATATTATAAATTATTGTTATAAATGTCACTGTTACATAATTCGGCATATTTAAGGATCGTCTGGCCCTCAATATTCTGTGACTGCATAACCAAAATACTTCACTTTGACTCATATTTTTTACTATATGAAATTATTATTATTATTATTATTATTATTATTATTATTATTATTATTATTATTATTATTATTATTATTATTATTATTATTATTATTATTATTATTATTATTATAATGATTATATTTAGTATAATCATAATTATAACTGTAATTTTAAATGCCTCAATGATGAATACGTCTTCATCCGTGCAGACAGAGCTCTTGCAAAATGTTTTATGAGAGTAGATTATGTAATTTTTTGATTTATTTCTGAGATATTTGTGTAGAAGTTGTGTAAATGTTTCACCAGTGGAACATATCTGTGGCATACAAGCCATGCGATGCTAATGCTGTACAATTTGTCAATGTCTATACAACAATTTAGCATAGCGGGTGGCACAATGGTGTGGGCTTTCAAAGGTGATCTAAAGAATGCTTTTCCTAAGGTAATATATATTCCTCCAACACTAAAACTCAAGACAGATCCACATTAGTGTGACGGGGTGTAATGTAAAACAATTTCATGAATATGTCTGGAAGCAAAATCTTCTCCATTTCATTGTCAAGTATCAGTTATGCTACTTAAAATTTAATTTGCTTTTATGTGCTGTGATTGTAGCAGACATAATGTGCATCTCTAACAGTTATTTTCTGTAGGATTTGAAAAGTTTACCTCCAATGTAAGAAGCCTTTTGCAAGTAAAAAAGAGTTTGAAGGTAAAAGGAGTCACTGAAGTTCAGTAAAAACTCCATAAAAGCCAGCCAAGCCAGCCCAATGGTTTTTATCACCGGAGAGAGCTGATTAAATGAAATGAACCAGGAGATGGGAGCAATGCCATCATTAAAAAAAAAAAAAAAAAAAATGCAGATTCACAGTATTCTTCTCTTAGTCTCCTGCCAGTTGGAGGATGACACACCTGGTGAGTAACATATACACATATGAGCATGGAAATTCAGCTCAAATGAGGCGTGCTGAGCTTAAAACACTGGACCTACAAACCCTCAACAAACCTGCATGGGACTAGCATGCAGAACACACACACAGATATAGAGTGTCAGTATCATCACTCTGAGGTTTTGTCAGAACATGCAGGTTGCCAGGTTGTGATTTGTTGTGAGTAATAACCCTTCCCTTTCGTATCACCTTACTTTTTTTTGTTTTTTCCTCCATTTTCCATTGTCCAGGTGCTGAATGACAGTTGCTGCTAGTAATCTACTCAAGAAATCTGCAATGATCCTCTAATTTGATGCCACTGTGCACTCCACTGTGCTGATTGAATCTTGTATTTAATCTAGACGCCTTGAGTTTTACACAAGTCTTCATGATGTTTTATTTCTATGCTTGAGTCAAAAAATAAAGTTGAAAGAAATGAAGGGTAACAAGAAAACATTATGATGGATCTTCTATGTTATAGAAGGTCCATGTGTCATTTATATAATTTTTTATAATAATTTTTTAAAATAAAAACAAAATTTTGATTTAAAACACTACTTACAGTTTGTAAAAAACAAAAGGCTTTGAAAGAACATTAATTAACGAATGAAAAGGTATGTTTAATACCTGTTTAAAGGTTACTTTCAAAAGATATGTTTAATCTGAAAAATGAGCTTGATGGGAACACGTATTCTAATCGACTAAATCCAATGAATAAACTAATAAGAGGAGCATAACTCAATGTTTAATTATTGTGAAGTGGGAAAAGTGACAAATTATACACGACAGTTTTAAATGGTGGTGGTTAAATATTTATTGGACATTTGTTATTAAGTAAGGATTCCTGTGTCAGATAGAAGAGTGTTTTAATTAATTGTAAACACAATAATGAACAAAATGCAGTATTTTATTCTTGTTTGAGGTTTTACATTTCTCTCTTTTCAACAGAGAGTATATCTGGTTGAACTATTCTGTTTTTAGTTGTATCTTTTCCCTCGACTTAATGGGGCCATTACATATTTTCATTGTGTGTCCTCTCGGATTCCCTCAACCATAGAAAGTACTCCTGATCCAGTACTTCAAGGTTTTTATGTCCCCTTACTGGATGCAGCCTCTCAAGGAGCCAATAACTCGGTGCACTCTGTGCAAAGTCTATAACCTGATGCAATCGGCTGAGCTTTGTTAGATTAACATTTTACCATTTGGTTTTATGATCAACCTCATTCAGTTACGTTGCATTAGAATTTGGCTTGAACTGGACTCTATGTATTTGGCTGATCTGTGATTAAATGGATTTGATTTAAATTTGGACCAAATTATATTCTATTAACTGCTTATAAAATGGACTCATGACATGCCTTGAGGTTACATTTGTTTGGTAAATGGTGTTATTTAAGTAAACCTAACTACAAAGAAACACCAATCTCTCATAGTACAACTCAGAAACAATAGACAATGTAGTCAGCTGATGAGACGTCTAGGAAAACACCAATTACCTTGCAGGACCTCCAGGCATCATCTCTGGCAGAAGTCTTGTGTGAACTAAACATACCTATGCTAACAGCGTCCCACCTCCCCAGAGTCTTGCTTGTAATTATGGCAGCTGTAAAACAGGCTGACATCATAACATCAGGCGCTTGTGGCCTCTCTGTATGTACATTACTTTACTCGTGTGTTTCTCTGCAGCTGTTCTCTGTTTGTAGCGACACATTATAGGAGGTGCCTCCCAAAATGATAAACTAATTGTTATGTCTCCTCAAAACTGAACAGAAAAATACCCCAGATCAGCACACACAATATCCCTGTGTGTGCAGAAATTTTGCTAAATATCTAAACAGTGAACTCATCTGGCTGCTTCTGCTGGAGCGAGCAAGATGATAAAAGTGAAACACAGGATGGAGAAAATTTCACGACGTTCTCAAAATTTAATGTTATCAGGTTTTCAGCTGCTTTATTGGCCAGAAATGTGGAGAAAATTAGGAAGAATATCAGATGATGCAGCAGAAAATGCACTGACACAAAAGTTACTCTCAAAGTGTTTCTGTGATTTGAATTTCACCGTTCCAAAAAGACTGTGCCCAGCTGAAAGAAGAGCTTAAACCTTCCCTCATACAGCTTTTAAATCTTCCTCCTTAAATTAAAACTTGTCTTCCAATCGGCATTCATAATTCAGGTCACTGATGTCTAACGATGAACCTCTGATGCAAGAAAATGGGAGGGGAAACCTGCCAGCACACAGTCACTCTCTTGTTCCACCCTAATAATCTCCTTCAAGATTCCCCCCTTGTGTTTAAAACTGTGCCAATAGTCAATAATTGAATTTACCCGAACGATAAGAATCTGTCTTTGTCTTGGCATCAAATTTAACCCCATAGAGTTTTGCAATCTATGTGTTCGTTTATACAAACAAGGAGGAGACAGGGTGGGAAGCCTGCTAACCATGTGAAATATTTAGGAGGGCCAGAAGGGGAAATCCACTGTGTTTTGTTTTCATGAAAATGTGAAGAGACAGAAGAGCAAAGAGCTTCAATAAGAACCACAGACCACAAAAGCCCTGCTTTGACTTGGCCCATTAAAGCCCATTTAGATACATCACATTCACATGGCAAGAAAAAGATTGACAGCAAAGCTAGAGAAAATGAGGAAAAAAAGAGAGAAAGTGCTAAGAGGAATATGTAATATGAAGTCCAAACTTGTCTTTGCATAGTTTATCTGATTGCTCCTTCAGATAGTATCTGTTTTATCCTGGATTACCCAACCTTCCCGGCATTCTGTGTGCGTGTGCACTCGCGCGCGCGTGTGTGTGCTTCCCTTTGCCTGACACTTGCTGAGAGGTCAGGGCTCTCTTGAGCAGCCGTCCAATTACGGGGAGCACAGTGTTGCCGTAGAGATGAGAGAAAACTGTAATTGGATAATGACACATCGGGGTTGGAACCTGTCATTAGGCACACTCACACACACAGACCAGCAAGCTCATGCAGGGACACACACAGGTCGGGTAACAACCTTTGATTACAAACCTGCTGATCCATCACCAGCCCTGAGCTATACACAGCCACGGTGCTGAACTTTCACTTATCCTTTCTGTCTGATTCGCACATAATTGTTTATTCATTTACTGCCCCTTGGAAAAGAGTCTCCACCACTTCAGCATGTTCACATTAAGTTCAAACTTTAAAGTATTTTAAAGTGTGATAGACCAATATAGAAAGTAATGGATGATTGTCGAAGAAGAATTACCTCAGAAATTTATTGTTAAAGAAGATTAATGAACAAACGGTAAGTTAATTTTACTTATTGTCCATCTCTTCCAATCGCAGATTAATGATGTACGGTGAAAAATATAGAAAACTACGGTGTAAGCAAGATAAAAAGAATCATAGTGATATAATGAGTGATGATAATCATCAAACTATAGTAGTTTTTGTTGTTGTAGTTGTTTTTTTTTGTACTAGAAAAAACCAACCAACTCTCAACCTGAGATGGAAGGACAATATGCAGTTTGACAAATAAAAAGAAGTCTGGCAAGTACGTTAACATTATTATTATTATTATTATTATTATTATTATTATTATTATTATTATTATTATTATTATTATTATTATTATTATTATTATTATTATTATTGTTATTATAATTATTGCTGGATTTAATGAGAGAATGATGAAGATCAAGAAACACAAGTTAGTGGAGAAGTTTAAACCAGAATTA
Organism: Gambusia affinis; assembly: GCF_019740435.1. Lineage (NCBI taxonomy): Eukaryota > Metazoa > Chordata > Actinopteri > Cyprinodontiformes > Poeciliidae > Gambusia > Gambusia affinis. The sequence continues at coordinate 8,356,194 of NC_057871.1, read as the reverse complement.
TGTTCAAGAATAACAACTAATGAAAATAGTAGCGATCCAGCCCGAAGTTTGCTGTGAGCCACACTGGGGATGCAGCTCAAATCATACAAGTTAAAATTTTAACTTTTTAGAAAACATCTAAAATATTTTTTAAGGGTGAAAGCTGCTAAAGCACATTCATCCTGGAACCAGATGTGACACCAGGCTGTGGCATCATCAGGCGTTGGGGATGATTTTCTTCAGGAGGGACATGGAAAATGAACACAGTTGATGGGAAGGGGCAAGTACAAACTTAGTTTGTAACTGCAGTCTAACATGGTTTTACAAAGTATTGTCTCAAGTGGTTGAATAAATTACACACAACCACATTATATAAAAAAAGGCAGTATCATTGATATCTGTTTTTACAAGTATGCACTATTTTGAGCTGGACTATCACATAAAGTCCCAATAACATAAATTGTAATTTGTGGTTGCAAACATGACAAACATGTGAAAGAGGCTGATGGGTATCACCACTGTTGCATGGTACTGAATCAGACCTTAAAGCAAAAGATATATTGAACAATTCGCTTCACTTTTTAAAACAAATAATTATATGTTTTTAACTATTTCAAAGGGACAGGCTTTGTTGTGGGTTTGTTTCTGGCCCCAGTCCTCACATCCTACAAACATAGTGCGTTTTAATGAGCCTGGGTCGCCGTGGTCACTTCAAACACACTCGGCTTTTAGTGAAATAATGTGAGAGGCTCTAAACTTGTGAGCAACATCTCTGGGAGCAATCACTGGTCAGCTCCCAGTTTCCTCTTCTGGTTTCTTCTGCTTCATTACCATGGATGAGGGTCTTGCATAAGCCTCTCCAATCGAATGTGTGGGGCTTTGAGGACAGAGAGCCAGGGAGGGGGCTGAAGAGGGAAAGTAGGCAACGAAAAAGAATTAGGAGAAGGTACTGTAAAAAGAATAGGAAGATAATAGCAGGAGGGCGAAACACGTACAAGCAGAGGAAGAAAATGGTGGTGGTGGGGGGTGCACAAAAAAAGACCAAGTGAGCATGAGAGGCGATGGAGGGAGGGCAGTGAGCTCTTCTTTTGTGGTTGTTGCAGAGTGACAGGGGTGCCAATGGAGTGGCCAGCGATGACGGTCCCACTGGAGAATGCAAACTATGCCAACAGAGTGGCACTAATGGAGCCAGAGAGGGGATGCAGTTGCCTGCCTCAGAGAGAGGTTATTGTGCAACTGGACAAGGCAGCTTGACACTGAGCCAAGATGGAGCATTGGGGCTTGAGGTGGGGGTTTAGAAGGGAGGTTCCTGAGGAAAAGAAAGGCGGCCATGTTAGGTCTGCTGGGTGATTGACATAAACTGAACTCTTCCTCTCTTATTTGACTTGTGAAGCTCAGTGAATAATACCTAAAAGACTTGATTTTTCTTGTGTTTCTTTTATTGTTCCTATCTTATGTGGACAGGTGAATACAGTCATATAATAATAATTTTATAAATGCGATGCTACGTTGCTTTGCTTATTAAAGGTACAGTTCAGGATTTTTAAAATGCAAGCAAGCGCAAATAATAAGTCTGCCAGTCAGCTGAACCTGCTCTGCAAGAGCACCTTCCAACTCGTCCATTTTTGCTGAAACATGGTGTGTGCGATCTGCACCAAGTTATAAATTTCACCAACCCATTCTCACTCCCTACTTGTCATATATTGACGCATGGCAAGGTCCGTCATCGTCACATGTTGATGCGTGGGGTACTCCCTTCGTGTCATTAATTAAATTTTTGCCCTAAACCTAACCAAATCGTCGGGTTTTGAAGGTTCGGCAGCGGATCCGAGAACCCTTCGCATTAATAATCCACGTAAAACATGTGACTTTCCGAAATTGTCAACATGTGACGCTGAGGGAGCCGTCCCAACTCGTCAAGTATCGACGCGAAAGGGGTACCCGAGGTGTCAAGATGTGACGCATGGTCAGTATTCGAGTGAGTAGGGAGTGAGAATGTATTGATTTCACAGGTGAACAACCAGGCGCTGTAAAATTAGTGAGGCCAACTCAGTCACTAGAAAACGTCTTCTCACATCTAGACCAGACTTCTGATATTTTGTAACATCTTTTGGCTTTGGTGGGCCTCCTCTAGATTAGCAACGTCCCCCCATCGGACCAAATCTTACAATACGTTCTAAGAGTACCCCTGCCTCTCAGACCAGCTATTGGATTCCTTCCCCAGTGCAAACCAATATGATTTATCCTAAATAGAGGACAGGAGAGGATTTAGGTACTGCAGGTGAGATATTAAATGTTTATTATGTTTTACTGGAACTAAAATTGTCATTCCTTTAAGTCTCACAATAAGGTAAGATAAGTTACTGACTCATCAAGTCATGACAGCCCACAGCAAGTATGGGTCAATACTGCTGAGTAGCTGCTTGTTTGATTGGGGTGAGAAGAGAAGCGTTGCATGATGAATCGTCCTGATTGCTCTGTAATCCATCCCATAATTCATCGATCAGGTGAGCTCATCTGTCAATACACAACCTCCAAAGTCCCTGAAGATTTCTCCTTTTAGAAAGGAAGGTTCCACTGTCTTGTATCTTCTCAGCGGTGCAAAACCTGAATTCACTTCGGGGGGAAGTCATTCATTCAAAACAGAAAATGTGAGTGGAAGCAAAGTAAGGAGACCCAAGATTAAGACTGGGATAGTTGGGTGGTTTTGCCACACACGGTGACCCCTAATCACACATAAGGTTAAAATATACTTTGATGATCAAGAAGACCTCACAGACACACAGATTCTCACAGACACATATTTCACTCTGTAACTACCTGCTTCCAGGTAAGCTCTTCCTGGCTTTGGATTGGTATGTAACCCTCTGCCAGTAATCCAGACTCAAGTTACTCACTCACACACATAAAACACCTGGGCACTTCTCTCACAGACTCGCAGGCTCCGTGCTTTAGGCTACCTGCCATAGACATTAAGGACTGACATACCTTTCTCCTATCATTTCCATGACTCTCTGCCTTGTTCCCCTCCTTTCTTTACTTCGCTTGTCCATCAATCTCCCTCTAGACTGTGCACTTTTTGCTGTTTTCACACACATCCATCTCACAATGGCAAAGACGCCTCTTTCTTCATCTCTGTAAATTCCTCACAGTGCTTATTTCCACACCATTTAAGAGAGCAAATATGTCTCTAATCTTTCCTTTAAATTCTCTTCATTCATTCTGTCTGTCTGTATACACCCCTCCTCCTTTGCTGTAAGTTTTTCCAGGCGCAGCTTTCACTCCCGGTGTGACATGAGCAGCAGCATCACTGCTGGCAGCTCCATTATCCTGGATATCTCATCGGTTGACATTGACGCTCTCTGACCCTTTGCCCCACTGCTCTGAACTCTGACACCCGGGTGACAAGTGATTAATGAAGCCGCATGCAACCAGCCAAACTTTAGATAGACAGTTTCATGTTTTAACATCATCTGCTGAATTACATATTACATGAATATGCAGTTTTGCATTGCCAAATAAACTGAAATTCAAATGTATCTCTTTTCTTCACCTCTGCTTTCTGTATAAAATTTGCTCAATCTGGCAACACAATCATAATTAGTCATTTGCAAACTCAAAACTCAAAACTCTTGTGCTAGTTACAACAATCTTCTTGTGGAAGTTGTCACTGAGGAAGGAAGACTTGGTTCCATTGTGTCATTTTGATCTTCCAACCCCGCTCTAAAGACTGCAGGCTGGGAAGTTCACTTGGTCTACTGGGAGTTACTCTGAATCAACTCTCCAATTTGTATTCCCATTTCTTAACATTGTTTATCTTTTTACTGTTTCTTTCATTTCATGCCCTGTTTAATTGAAACCCAGTGTATGAGTTTTGTTTTCATTTTATGGGTAACATTTTTATTAAATACGGAGATAAAGTAGATATCCACAAATACCCCCAAATATGAAGTATAATTTAATTGCATGTTATTATAAGGAAATGTTATATCATAATACTGTAAATTCACATTTGCTCTGCTACTGTTTTCATTTTGGTCAATGGTCTTTGATAAAATAAGAGATCAAGCACACTTATAAAGCCAAAATACCTCTAACTGACCTCTTTCAGATAGATTTTTTATATATATCAATTAACCAAGTTTCTTTACAGCATCTTTTGACTCTTGAGTTGACAAATGATTTTCCAACAGGGGCTCAACTACATCTTTTCCAATGTGAATGCACATTAGACAGATTACATATCATAACCATTTTCATATATCCCTTTTCTATTCAGCAGTTCATCAAATTCTACCTTTTACATTTAATGCTGCATTCAAACTTAACAAAACTCTCCATTATTCTAATAAAGTTACCTTAGTGCAGTGCTCTCATGGTAAACCAAGTTAAATTTAGCAAGCCAAAGATATTAAATCCAGCAGAGTTCAGGCCAGAACTCACGTCATGTTTTATGGTACGCAGTTAAAGCTGAGGATGTAATGCAGCTTAGCAAAAACTGAAAGAACAAAACTGCACACAGCAGTAAAGACCACAAAAAGCACACAAAAAGAGCTGTATACACATCCTTTACATTGTTGCTGTGTAAAATAATTTGTTGTTCTGTTGCCCCCCAAAACAACATCAGCGGGTCTTTGAGCTAGAAAACTCTTACTAAAATAACTCAAGAGTTTATCAGGCATTGTGATCGGATGAGAATGACCAAATCACTTCATAGGAATGAGTCGCCCTGAGCGTTTCAGATAGGCGGTCATGTGATTCATATGATGGTGAGTCACCAACACCTCGAAACTGTTGTAACTATTAGCTCACACTCAAGGTAATTCATAAGCTGTACAAGCATAACATGGAAACATTTGAATACCAAGACGTTAAACAGCAAGGAAAGAAACATACAATTACCTTTCCCACTGTTTTGACTAAATACAATGTGTCTGATCCAAGAGTGCTAATGAAAACATTTCTTGAACTAGAAAAAACCTGTGTGTGTGTGTGTGTGTGTGTATTAAAGAGCCGTTCTCTAATTAGAGTGCATGTTTGTGAGTTTTTATATCTGCTAGAAACAGGAACCAAGGGTTGCAGAAAACATTCCTGAATCGTAACGCAATGTGCCTGTAGCTATACTTGTTTCTTCAATGAAGAAAGAAGAAATATCTGAAGTGAAGCAAAAAAGTGACAGGGTGGAAATGTATGAAATTTTATGGCCATTGTTTGTAATCTACCTCAAACTGTATCTTAGAGCTTTGAGCTAATAAATTCTATCACTAAACTTTGATTAAATTAAAGAAGGTTTGTGAGCTTGTTAGTATTTTTTTTAATTATTGGTTATTAAGGTTTATTTTATGCAGATTGTGCTTATTTGTATAAACTTCTTCAACTTTCTGTATGAGAGTAAGCAAATGGAAAGTGTGGATAAATGTAATTACAAATGGTACAAGCCTAAGAATCAAGGCAAAGCACAGGAAGTAAAGAAGTACCTTAAACGTTTATTTATTAGCTCAAAGCTTTAAGATACAGTTTGAGGTAGCTTACACCCAATGGCCATAAAATTTCATACATTTCCACCTTGTCTCTTAAAATATATGTACAACAAGTCTTCCAATTATTGGAAATATATTACATTATTCACTTGCTGCTCAATAAGCTATTTTAATTACGTCAGATTTTATTAAACAATAGAATTTACTTCTTTGCTGTTAATTTTTGTCAAAGTTTTATTACTGAAAATTGCATTCAATTGTATTGATGATCTCACTGATAAAAACTGCAAGTCATAACATTTTGCATAGACAAAATTCTTCCAAACATACTTTAAATTTTTTTTTTACAAATGGTTTAATGTTTCATAACTTTTTGGGAGGGAGGCGACAGTCCAGTTCTTTGCTTGTATAAATCACCTCCTCCTTAGATCTCCCGTCTGGAACATTCTTCACCTTTGACCAGTCTCAAACCCAGAGGTCATCATCACTATGGCAACAAAAACGCTTGGAGCACCTCTATCTTAATTAAAAAACATTATTTACTCAGAGAAAATTTCATTCTCTCTACCTTTGACCTCTCTCTTCCTTCTCCTTTTTCCCCCTCTCTATGCAACCAACAAACTATTGACACCATAGAAAGGCCCACATCCTCTGAAGTTTTCCTACACTTTGGTGTCACACCAGTATCCAGGCTGTAGCACTTGGCAGAGTCTGCATGTGAGTGTTTCTGTGAGAAAGTGTGTGTGCGTGAGCGTGTGTGGAGTGGGGTTAACCTTTCACAGAAGACAAAGCTACAACGTTAAGACTCAGTGCTTTGTGGCAAAGCGTCATCAGGAAAGCGTTTAGTAGAGGATTAGAGAGTACTATATACACATCAACAAACACACAGTAAAAATGCACTTTAACTCATTTATTCAAACTCTTATTTAATGCTAATGTAATGTGTGCCAATTAACTTTTTAAAATGTTTACTCTTCATAAGTAATATTGCTAGGGTACCATAAACAACTTTTCGTTGCAATTCTTTCAACATCCCTTCTTTAAAAATGAAATAAAACTCAAAAGAGGCTAAGATACTGTTTATCCAGATAAATTATGTCCAATAAAATTGGACATAATCAAAAACTGAAAAGCAGAGATTATTAAGTAAATGAAAGCTGTTTTTGCCATTTTATAGTTTTGTAACTGTGAATGAAATGCTAATAAAGATAATACTAACAAAAAAGGGAATAAAAACTGAAGAAACTCAAAGGTTCAGATATGCATTAAGCATCTTCTCTGCTTTGTTGCAGATTGTCTATCAGAACAGCACAAAAATGAAATAATGTACTTTTTTGCAACAAATCATATTAAAATGAACAAAAGAATAAAAAGTAAACACGTATCTAAAATTCTGATGAGTTGAACAAGGTTAGATATTTACTTCTTGTCATCTTCTGCATTCCTTAGCTGAGTTCTCAGAACTGGCAAACATGAAAAGTAGCATAATGTTGCAAAGCCATGAAGCAGACTGCTGAATCTTCTGCAAGCACAAGGTTAGACACTGAGAGCTTTAAAATAGTGCTTCATGAGCTTCTATCAAAACAGTGATTTGATAGTCTTAGTGTTTTATTGCCTGAAAGGAAGGATGTTAGCTACCGGCAGGAATAGCATGTTCAGTTTGATTACAGGGACACAGAGCTGGTCAAAAATCAAGTTCACTCTTGGTATACTGGGTGCATACTTGCTGCTGTTAACGATCCATCTAGACAATTTAAGCTTACTTATCCACAAATCAGTGTGGTAACTATTCAGTAAGTTTCGAAACCATATTCCACAAAATACTCAACATACTGTGCAAAGTCAACAGTTATACAGCAAAGATTGAGGAGCATATTAAAACTGACATAATCCTGAGTTGACAAGGAAATAGTTAATGTGATTACATGGTTATGTGGACTGGAGATGGATTAACCGCTTTCCCATCATGATACTTCAGTTGCCATGAAAATGTCCCAGTCAGCCACAACATTAAACATACAAAAGGTTATATGACTGACTATTATGTTACAGGGACTAATGTAATTGTATCAGGTGTTTGTGATGTATTAGTGAAGCCGATAAACTATAAATTCCAGAAATAGATACTCTTAAAAACAAAGCAAAGACATTAAACATACATGTAGATGCTGATGAAAGCATGTTGATGTATACCACCAAATCACTATAGCACAAACAATGGAAAAGTTTAATTATGCATGTGAATGTGTTCTGTGCACTGTGGGGAAGATGTCAAGATGATGGAGGGAGTGTTGTGTACTGGGAAATGTTCTGCTGAGTAACTTTAGGGTCTGTGGCTCTTTTGGATGTTACACTGAAAGGCATTAGAGTTGACGCCTCTCTACTTCACTCATTCCCACTTTTAATTGGTTTCTTTTGGTCAGAAACTTGTAAAGAAACTTCTCAATTCTGACGTATTCTTGAAAGTTTTGTTTTTCTCTTTTTTTTCTCTGCTTCAAATTAGAGCTTTGTAAAACCTCAAATATCTTTGCTTGTAGCACATCTACTTAAAATAGTCCTTTTAACAATTTTTTTTCAAAAGTTTGCCTTCCTTTCCTTCTTGAAGGAAATTCTCACATAAAATACCAAGAACAAAATCTTCTTAACCAATTTATGGTTCATGTTGCTTCACACTTTTAAATTAGCATAAGCAGAACAAACCTAATTAGGTCTGTAATTAATCCAGACCTAATTAGCAATTGCAACGGTATGGTAACTAAAAGTGACCATATTCTCCCACCACACACACAAATATAATCCATATTTAAACACACGGAACATTTCTGAATTCATAATCATTCATATCCACATATTATAATGTGAAAGCTGTGACTTATTCTTGTTTCCTCTTACCAATCATTCCCTTAATTTAAACGGGTCCTTAATTTTAACTTAATTTCAACATGTTATCTTTTATTAATCAAAGTGTCAGGCTCTATTTTTCCAGTTTATTTTTAAGTTATGTAGTGAACCATGATTTAAGTGGATACAATCTGTCCCTTAAAACAAACAAACTCATTACAGATATTATTGGAAAATGACAGAAAATGTCATTTTCCAATAATGTTAAATTTTCTACTTCAGGGAATTTGCTAGTAACAGCTATCACTAATGGTTTTTTATTACAGTCGGATCCCTAAAGCATTTAAGAGTGACAATGAAGTAAAGAAATGTGGGATAGGTCTCGAATGCAAGGTGACCGACCAGAATTGCCAAAAGTTCACACTTGTTCTAACATTTATTACCTTTTTAAAGCTTCTGATTCATTTTTTAACTATAAAACAACATCTCCGTGGTGTTAAAGGTCTATTTAATATACCTTTAAAATGTTGGAAGGAGATGTGCTAATGAAGCTAAAGTAATAATTTTGCATCTGAATCAAAAATAATTTACACCTGTTGACCAACATTGGGTCATGAGGTCAGCTTGAGGTTGAACTTTCCTTGCTCAGCTGCACTTGCCTGCTCAGGATCATCAACCAAAGGTCACAAAACAGCTCAAACAGCAGAAATTCTTGTATGAGAACCGATTTCAACAAATTGACTTGGTTACTCTACATCAAATGTTAACTGAAAGCCACTATTTAAATCAGAAAAGCAACAGGAAATCACAAAGCAGTGTTTTCAAGAATCAGTTTTCTAATTTTTGTCTTTTCATTTTATGGACATTGCCTGGTTAAATATATCAAAAAATATTTTAAGAAAATAAGAAAAAAATATTTCACAGTATATAATAAGCATTGTCCTATTTAAAGCATAACATTAATCCTCTCATAATGTAAAATAGATCAGTAAGCGACAATGAATAATTAAATTATTGAATTTTCTTTTTATTTCCTTTGGGTTTCTTGCTAAATGTAGAAGTTTATCATAATTTTATGTTTTTATTTACTTGGTTTAAGTTCCACTTAACCACAGATTTGTCTGCAAATCTGTGGTTAAATCGTTTTATACATTCAGTTTTTTGCCTCATTAATCTTACCAAACATGGAGAACCAACATCTACTTTTATCAGAACATGGATCCAGAGAAACCCTTACTAGTTTATAAATTATGGATTACTTATTCTTCTTAAACATGGAGGACCAATATGTAGTTTTATACTTTTACCATTCTCTCTTTCCTTTGGTTTTGTAAAGCATTTTAAGCTGCATAGTCCTGAATATGTGCTATATAAATAAAATTACCACACTTTACCTTAAATTGACTTTGTATTGTGAGTTTGTTTTGTCTGATCTTAAACCTAATACAACAGGTTTCGTGAGCTAGCACAATTCTTGGTTAAAGTGCAGAACTTAAAGTATTGCCAGTCCATCTTATTTTACAGAGTCCCTCTAATGAACTGGCACAGTTTGATCTCCCACTAAAAGTGTCTCATTGCTCTCTTCTTTTCCCCTCAGAGCAAACAGTCCCAGCTGTGGTCCTCAGCCCTCCTGCTCCCTACACCAACTAGAGTCACACAGTAGCAGTACTATCCCTGTGTCACATTCAGACAGAAACACAGAGGACATTTCGGTACTTCCAGAACAATATGTCTCCAGATGAGTGTTTGTAATGGAGTCAGGGCCCTGAAGTGCTGCGAACGATGAAATGAGCGTCTAGTAACTGAGTTCTGGACACAGGTGTTTGAAAGGGCTATCATGAAGAGGATTCAGATCTCGTTCTAAATGTTCTCTCTTCTGTTCGTTTGCAGTAATACTATCAACAAGGAGATTTTTAAAAATATTTTAATTTCAGATTTTATTCCTTCATTTTCATTTAATTTACTTAAAAAAACCATTAAACCAAACAACTTCAAAAGGACCATGAATATCAAGTGAAAAAAGGTTTCTTTGATAGTTTGCAGTATCGCTTGTGACATACTAATATTGATGTTTTTATGGCATTCGACATGTAACCCATTGACTTTGACTATCTGTGGAACTTGAAGATATAGTATAGTAATACCTAATCAATAATTTTAGTACAAGACTACTGAAACCACTTTCTGACTCTGGTACCTTTATTAATTTATATTAAATTCACTTGTGGTTTACATTACTAATGTTAACAGCATTTAACTCACCAACAAATATTGCTGTTTTTTTCCTGCCAGCAACAGATCATTTGTCCTTCTCTCAGTTGTCTCAATATTCTGGTTCAACACGGTGTTAAAAAAAGTTAAGAAAGCTAATACAATATTATGTTGGTGCGTCAAATAAAACATCCATAGTTTTATTATGTTTTTCCCCAAACAAATATCTGACATCTAGACATCAGTTGTCAAGGAAACCGAGATTTGTTAGATTAACAAAAACAAGATATTTCAGTTTAAACCTTTTTAAAAGTATTCTTCAGGACTGAAACATGGACAAATATATCACTGCATTCCCTGATTTTCATTTTTTTGTTGTTTTTTTTAATCAAGGTAAGCTAAAAATATTCTTAAATGATTTTAAGAATATATTTTTAATCTACAAATTAATAGCTTTAATTCAAAGGTAACACCAGTGGGAGTTCACTTATAGGAGCAACCCAATTTCAATAAATAATTCAATATCAATTGTGATGTTTTGGAAAACTAATCTATCAAACTTATTATGTGAATATTTTTCTATTCAGTTCAGTTGACAGCAAAAATCTCATACCTTCACAACTGCATGTATTCAGGATCAAATCAATCTCAGTCATGTGTTTGTCTAAGCAAACAAATGTACAGAAATCACACCTGACCTCATTCGTACAACAACTCAGCTCTTAAAAGGCTAAACCACTGAGTTGTGCAAAGGTTAAACCCATACGGTACGCACTCACAAACACACACATCTCAAAGCCACAAAAAAATGAAAACATTTTCATAATAGCAGGTTCAGCAAGTGTTCATTTATAGCTGCACTGTTGCAAAACTGAAAGGCAGTCAAGTTAGCACATACCTTAAGCCCTCAATATGAAACCCAACAAGATTGTATTTCAGAGGTTCTCAGGGACTTCTTTTGTTTTCTAAAAGTGAACAGGCTAAAAAGTCTAAACAATAGCAGACAAGAAGTTTTTTGTTAGACAATAAAAATGTGTTTTAGCTTTCACCGAATGGTGTGTAAATGTCATTTTTCAGCAGTTTGATTAGTTTTTAAATTCATTTTTTCTGCGCTGATTTAATTTTTTTTTGTCAGTGAATCTTAGCTGAAATTAAATATTTGTACATCATCGATGCTGAGACAGCTAACATAAAAACGCTTGTAAGTGACATGTTGAGGAGCGCAATTTATCCGCGTTGTATTTTTACCTCAGCCCACACGCTGAGCAAAGTGCCAGCTCTTGGCCTTGAGAAGCACACACACTTGCAGAATCACAGACGCGCATGCAGACACACACCCTTAAACACAGCAGGTCAAGCCCAGCCGACCACGGCAGCAGCCGCAGAACATAAACAACTTTCACACACTGTGTGAATCAGCTCAGCATTTCAGCATAGCTTTAGATAAATATATTCAGCCACACATATAAATATATGCAACCATAATTACTCCCCGAGACCCGCAAATGACCGTGACGGGAAGTCAGTTCCCACAGTTTCAGCAGCGTTGCAGGCCCAGCCCAACAGTACTGGGAATCCAAAACTCGGTTCATGGAGAAGACTGGGACAGTCTGGAGAAGGTGCTCAATGAAAACAAACAGCGGTTTGCCGGGTTGAATGCAAACCAGAGCCTTTATGTGTGCAACTGAAACTATTTTATGGCGAAAAGGTAACCCAAGAGGAAAAACCAGTTTTGAAACATCTGATTAGACCAGACCTGGGCATTTTAAGGCCCGCGGGCCAGATATGGCCCGTTGGGCATGCCTGTCCGGCCCGCGTCCCCCCAGTCAAAACAAAACACCGTATTTTCGTGTGCATGCGACACAGCTGTCTTTTATTTTGAAAGGGCTTGACGCACCGTTTATGAATGCACGTACGTAAATGCTAACGCACAGCAACAGGTGATGCTAGCAGCCGATTACACGATCCCCACAAAATGTCATCTCACGGTAAAAAAAGAAAAGTTGATTCCGAATTCTGCATTTTTAACAAGGCATGGACAGCGAAATATTTATTTATTGAAGTCAAAGGCAAGGCCGTGTGTTTAGTTTGTGGTGCGCAGGTGGCTGTGTTAAAGGAATATAATATCCACCGTCACTATGTGACCAAACACAGAAGAGATACAAGAACTTTTCAGAGAAAGAGCGCGTCACTGAGTCGTCTGTACTCGTAGCCAAGTTGCAAGCTCAACAAACACTTTTTACAAAACGCCTGGCATCTAGAGGAGCTGCAGTCAAGGCAAGTTTTGTCATATCCCACAAGATTGCTAGGAAGAGCAAACCTTTCTCTGACGGAGAGTATATTAAGCAGTGCTAATATGTCCTGAGAATAAAGACGCTTTTGAGAACATCTCCCTCTCCCGCCGCAAACGTAACGAGAAGGATTGAGGACATCGCGACGAACCTGGTGCTGCAACTGAAAGACAGCGTGAATGATTTTGAGTACCGGTATTTTTCCCTGGCTTTGGATGAGAGCTGTGACATACGGGACACTGCCCAGCTGCTCATCTTCGCGCGGGATCAATACAGAATTCAGCATCACGGAGGAGCTGGCAGGCATGCGGTCAATGAAAGGGACAACAACAGGGGGTGAGCTCTTAGTAGAGGTAAATGCGTGTCTGGAAAGCTTGGGTCTGAACTGGGACAAACTGGTGGGCGTGACAACAGATGGGTGTCCAAATCTCACAGGAAAAAAAGTTGGTTTATTAAAGAGAATCCAGGACAAAGATACTTGAAGCTGTCTATTCCTTGTAGTATTTCAGTTTTGGTTCTTACAAGTTTTCAAGTCATTACAGTTTCATTTTGTAATTACATTTTGTAATGAGTTATTTTAATGTTACCTAAAGTGATATTAGTTTTGTGTGTGTACCTCTTTAAGTTTCTGCTGCATTTAAAGTACTTTGTGGTACTTGTTTTCCCATTCATTTGCATCTGATTGGAGGTACTTTTGTGTTAGTCCTTCAAGTTGCAGCACTGCAGGTTCGTCAGGCTTTTTCCAACACTTAAAACCATTTATTGCTCATATATGCAGTTGATCAGTTGATTAATATAACACACACCATTTCAATTGTGGAGAGATTAAAAAGTTAAAAATAAATTCACATGTGATATTTTTTTAAACTATTAATTTGATAGTATTAATTCTCACTTCAGCCAAACCACAAATTAATTTTTATTAATATTTACTGAATATTCTTCTTAACAAAAGAATATGATTTAAATATTTTATTACAACAAGAGGTATGAGAAAATGAATAATGAGTCAAGATTAAATTTGAGTCATTGCTGGATCGGCCCTCCAACATATTTCAGATTTTTCATGCGGCCCCCTGAAGAAATTAATTGCCCACCCCTGGATTAGACCGTCTTCTGTCGGCCATTCTCACTTTCTCCGCTCACAGACTAAAACACACACCTCTCTCCCAACGGGCAGCAGCTGTTGGGGTGATAATCTCCATTAGCTACTGAACTGGCTGCTATGGACAGTGCCATGCTAATTTAGTTTCTCACTCTCCTAACACCTTCATCCAACCGAGACCTCCAGCACAATGTCACAAAGAACTGATTTTTTTTCTTTTGCATTTTACATCGAATTCATCAAACCCACTGGACTTGAATTTGTTGGTGTTAAAAATACACAAACTCATTTAAACCATTAGCAATCTTTTGAGCTTTTTCACAACAAAAAGCTACAGACTTTCAATAGAAATTAAATGAGCGACAGACATAAGAAAAAAAATAGCAGGATGACTTACAGTCTGTGAAGCTTTGTCGTTCCCAGGAAAAGTAGCTCAGGAAACACGGCCAGATTATTCCGATTCAGGCGGCTGTAAAAATGCAAAACAAGATTAGATACCTGCTTGATACCTAACAGTGAGCTTAATATATAGATGTGGATAACTGCTATTTTAAAAAAATGTTTAGGTTTTCTTGATGCTAATAATATTGCTAATCATTTTGTTCAAGTTTATCAACTTCAAGGCACACTCTGGTTGTAGTTATAGTAGTCGCAATGCAGGCATGAGCTGGTCTTTTTGCATTTATTCAAAAAAAATTATTACAATTCCTCACAGATCTAAATTTAAAATTATTTGTATTCAACAAAGAAATCTGTTTCTGATTGGAAGTGAGACAGGAATCCCTCAAAAGATAACAAAACAATGCATATATGTACATATGTTGTGTACAATATACAGGTCTGGAAAAAATTACTGCACTGAACCCCATTGAAAACTTCCTGGTTTTCCATCAAATATTGATTTCTGAACTCTTCCTGAGTTAAAACATTAGTGTTGTTGTTTCTAAAAGAATATGAACTTGTTCTCTTTGCATTATTTGAATGTGCTGTACTATCTTTTTTGTTGTTTGGACCATTTCTCATTTTCTGAAGATAAATACTACATTTTTGCTTAGAATTTCAGAGACATTTCGTCAGTAGATAAAAGAATAAAAGGATAATGTTCATTTTACTCAAACATTTACACATAAAAAGTAAAATCAGAGATCAAATCAAATCATTTGAAGTGGTCACCTATTTTTTCCAGAGCTGAATGTACTAACATTTTATCAGTTGTTAAATCAAAAGTAATTTTTCCCATTACATCAATCAAACCCTTCTTCTATTGCTGACCAACTTTTTGCACTTAATCACTCTCATCGGCCTAATATTCTCTATTAAACTGAGATTCTGGCTCAGCCACTCCAAAATGTTATGACAAAAAGAACCAACATCTATCCCAAAGTCAGGGGTCATAGTTCTTTCCAATGGTCATTGGGTGAGGTGGAGTACTCCCTGGACAGACCACCGGTCCATTACAGGCCAACACAGAAACACACATCCACGTTCAAACACACTCCAAAGACGACAGTCTTGTTTTTGGACAATGGAAGAATCCAGCAAAACTGTCAAGAACATGCAAAGCTTCTTGCAGAAAAAACCCAGACTAGAAATCGAACCTCTTTTTGCTACAGGGCAAAAGTACTAACCGTGTCACTGTGGATCCCCTGAAGAAATTTATTGTTCAAATATAAAAAATCACTTTGAACCTAAGTTTAATGGAGGTATGAATAATTTTGGGATTACCTGTACATTTATGCAGTTTCCCTTGCTGAGAAATAACAAAATCACAGCTGTCACAATGATTGAACAGTTTCCTCAAAACAATTTCACCTGGCTGGGTTTTGCAAAAAATAACAAATGCAAAACTAATGGACACAATTTCATAAACGCATGTACACTCCTTGGAAGTGTACATCTGAAAAAAAAAAGTTATCCATGATTAAATGGGTTGAGCAGAGCCGACAAACAAACACTAAACCTGCGAAAGATGAAGGGAGGAAAGGGGGGAGAAACGCGAAGGGAAGGGGTTCAGCTGACGGGGGCGATGGGGACCGTTATTTCCACAAAGACGAGGGAGAGGAGACGATGTGGGAAAAACAAACAGGCAGTCTGGCTGGGCTACCGAATGTGTGAAAAAGACCCCACTGAGTAAACAAGGCCCTCACAGGGGAAGAACCCACAACAACTCATCATCACACTCACACACACACAGAGAAGAGTTGAGAGAACTCAGGCGAGTTTAATAATCTGGGTGCGATCATTTAACCCCGGTTGAGAGGAGTGAAGAGGTTTGTGTGCCAGTTCATGTTGGTGTGTGTGGCCGAGTCTTAAAGTGAGTCAGAGCAGAGTAAGGCAACAGAGTGACACAATGAGAGACTGCCTGCTGAAACAGTTTAACCCTGACACACACACACACACACACACACACTTACACACAAACACGTGACAGGGCCAGCAACGGATGCTCTCTGGACTGCTACTGGACACAAATAAAGGGGGGAAAGTAAATACGAGAAAAACAAGAATGAGTTCAAATTGAAAGAAAACCTGCTAGAGGCTGAAAACAACGACATCATTCAACAGCAAGAGCTACGCTGGAATTATTTAGATCAAAGCATTCATGTGTTAAAATGGCCTAATCAAAGTGCAGCTCATATTTAAATTAAATGAGAGTTCATATGAGTACAGCTGGTAGAGATATACCACAGAAGACTTCAGCTATAACTAAAGATTAATTCTGAGGTGAGAGTACAAGTGCATGCCACACTTTTCAGATTTGTAAGAATCAGAAACAAACAAGTTCAAATGCTGGTGTAAGGTACTGTATTTAAAAAAAAAAAAAAATCTTCAAGTTGATACAACAAAACACCGACTCCATTCAAGAATTTGTAGATCTGCCAATTCTCCTCTGATCAACTTTTTCCTTTTCCAACCTTTGTGTTTCACCTCTTTTTACTTCCAAATGAGCCAACCTGGACTCTCCTTAAATAACATCACACTCCCTGCATCCGTCTTCCACCCCAGAGTGCACAGACGTGCAAAGACACCCGCGCACATGCACCGACATCCATGTTCCACCGTTACATCAGAGGCTGCTTAAATATTTAACGGCCAGCAGAAATGATGTATCTAAATTATTCACCAATCTTCCGCTAACGCTCGCTCTCGCAGCTAAGAGCTCCACATGGTCCCAGAGAGAGAGGCCCACTCCCCTCTGCAGCTCCTGCTTGGCCATCAAAGCCCGTTAGTGGACTAGACATCCCCCTGGGAGGGTGTGTGCTGGAGTGGCGATGCCAGAAAGGTGGTATGAGCTCATCCTCTTAAAATAGTCTTACAGTGCTGTCAGATTTGGAGAACCAGATAATGAAGTAAAAACACCGAAATCAAATCTTGTCTTATTCCCTGAATATCGGGGGGGTTCAATGAGTTTATTGATCTGATGAAGTATTGATCTGATACCTTTTTTTTTTTTTTTTTTTTTTACAGTATATAGTAAAACAAAATATTAGATTAACCAAACAAATGGATATTTGAACTTTACAAATTTGCTTTCTCCTGCTCACAAAAACTTCCCTGAGGTCATGAATTCTTAAATTTAATTATTGATAGTTTCCTCTTTAATAAGATGCCTTTCATCTGAATGAGTATTCAATAATGTAAAAGTATCAAAAATCTCCCAATGATACAGAAATGAAATGATACATTCACATCAAGTAACTCCACTAACGGTTTTTTAGTACTGACTTTTTGTTACATTTATTAATTATTGCAGTTTCTGTCAATTCTTTTGCTATTTCTATGTAATGTGTTGTGATACATTTTTCGACCCCTAAATACAAATAATTTCTTTTCACAGTTTATCTTATGCCATAGAGGTCTTGTGGGAACGCATTCAATCCGTTTTCAGTAAAATGGAGCATAATTTTAATTGCCTCTAAGGGTACCGACAACCAATGTATTTCTATAACTTGCTTAGAAAGCTAATAAATGTTTCTGTTTGATTTTGCTATGTCACAAAGATTGTAGTGAGCAACTAGTTTCCCAGCAGCTGGAGAGCAGAAATCATGTTGCATTTCCTTTTTCACATATTGGATTTATAAAGCCTGGAATGTACCTTCAGACCATTGCTTTACTTTCTGATAATTTTGTTATAGGCGTGTTTATATAACCAACGATAAACAGATGTTGTATTAAGTGAAGTATTTGTTTGTGCAGCCGTCATGGATGAGACCATCCAGTGTTTTGCTTTTTTTGCATAATCTGGATCATAGGTTTCTTCTATCCTGACCTAAAAATACAATACTACACACTAAAACTGTGACATCAAATATGAGACGAATTTTTAACATTTCTTGACTTCAGAAATGTTAAAAATTTCTGAATTTTTAACATTTGTTTGAATGAACAGAGGTTCATTCAAACAAACCTCTGCCTAAACTCTTCCAAATAGTCATGAGTGGAAATGGGAATCTGTTAGTAATTATTCATGCCTTTCAATGAAACCATCCATAAAACCCCCATGATGCTAAGGTGTAAATGTACTGACGCATACAAAACTGGGAATTTAACAAAAAATTCTTTATCTATAAAAAAATGCAAATACAAAAATTAAGATTCAAAATCAGCTAAACATTTCCTTTTTCTTTCGCTCCAAAAAAAACAACAACAAAAAAAAAAACACGGCATGCACTGTCAAAAACTGTATTGCTCCATGTCTTTGCAATCCTTCTGCCATCAGTGTTTTTTCGAATACAATA
Organism: Gambusia affinis; assembly: GCF_019740435.1. Taxonomy (NCBI): domain Eukaryota; kingdom Metazoa; phylum Chordata; class Actinopteri; order Cyprinodontiformes; family Poeciliidae; genus Gambusia; species Gambusia affinis. The sequence continues at coordinate 8,337,548 of NC_057871.1, read as the reverse complement.
TAAAGCTCAACAGGAAGTAAGCTTTTCAAAATAAAACTAAATTTCACATTAAAACTGGCCTGAACAAATATTAACCTTCTTTACTAAATATGACAAAATTAAAAAACAAAGTGTCGTACAGATAATTTAAACATTTATTATTTATGGCTCTAATAGGTCAGGTTCACATAATTAGGATTATCTCTGTCATGTAACATTTTGATATATGCATTTTTAGAACTTATTTAATCAAAAGAGATCAGTAAAGAAGAACTAGTTTATATTAGAAGTATGAATCTAGCTAGGAATGTGAACTATTAAGCCTGTTGGCTGAACTTAAACAAGTGTTTTTAACTGTGAACTTCTTCTAAATTAAATATCTGTAAAATTATTTTTCTATGACAATTAATGTGTCCACAAATAATGTTGGCACTTACATTTCACTTGTTTTATAATATTTTTTGAGAAAGATATTGTGCAACAGATGACAAGAACTATTTGCTCAGTTGAATCACTTCCTTTTCCTTGTTCAGAGCTAAGTAGATGCATTCATTTAAGAAATGCTTTCAGTTTTAGTCATTTAATGTTTATTTGAACACACAAAGCTCAGCCAACACCGGATACCTTGGGATTTTCCTTCTGTGTTGTTTTGCGCTGCCTGTGCCGAGCTGAGCCTCTTTGTTTCTCAACCTGAAAGAATGTATCTTTGTCTTTTCTGGGCGTGTGCATGCAGATGTAGTAAACAGCCACTTCCATACTCATTTGTCACTTGTCAAAGTCTGGCTGAAAGTGAATGAAGACTGAGTAGCCAGTGGTCTGAGGTGTGAGAGTGACTCCAATGAGTTAATGTCACACTGCAGCGTGGCGATAATCCTCACAGTCATAAACAGATGCTAGGAGGCCAGTAACCGCACAGTAAACACACTCATTCTCTCTTAGGCATGTATACAGCGCCACGACGGTGTGCCGAAGCCTGGAGATGCAAATGAAGTCATAAATACGCCGACACGTGAAAATTGAGTAGCTCAACAGCACAACTCAAGATTCTGGGTGGGGAAAAAAAAAAAAAAAACTACCTCAACCATCATGTATGACACTGAAAATGCTGTTGAAGCTTTAAAGCTCGTAAAGAATATTTAATACACACAGACACATGCAAACTTTTGTGGATAGCTCAATGACTTCACCTAGAGCCACTTTAAACTAACTATCTGATCTGGTTTTCCATCTGTTCCAGGAGTATGTACTGTTGCCTCACAGCTGTACTATCTAAAATGAACAAAGATCCATTATCTGGCAAACACTTACTCCATCCTATCTCACAATCTCCTAATTTAAAGTTCAAGTAAGATGAAATCTTTGCCTGTAAACACAGATATGCTGAGACCTCATCTTATCACCTGACCGTCAAATTCCTTTGCTATCAGCCAAAAATCCAACATCACTGTAGGGCTCTTCCTGTAATTGGTGCGTGCATAGCTACATGGGCAAAATGTGCAAAAACTAACCACAGATGTAAATTATCTACTTTAAAATTTATCCCAGCAACACTATTGTAATTTTCAAATATAGACTTTAGAAGAAACTTTATTAAATATCCACTGAAATTAGTTTTTAAGGAAACATACACATTGAACAAAATATTAAACCTTTAGCTGCTCTGCTTTTTCACGTGTTATTAGCTGGCATTACCTGATTAGTTGGTCAGGCGTCTTTATTTCAGAATTATTTCTGACACATGAATAGTGTTGTGCAGCCACTGGTGGGGAAGGGCATTACAGTGTACACTCTAGACTCCAATCAGGCTTAGAAATTCTGGTCTCTGACAATTTTTAAGGGTTCTCATTAGAAGCTCTTTAAAGAATAAAAACTCTGAAGGAAATTTTAACATTAAATTATGTCTGTGTAACCTGAGGGTGCCTTTTTGAGTGTTTCACACCTAATGGTCCTTATGTGTGGAAGATTTCAAGGTTCCCTGCTCATTAAAACCAGAGTGAAAAGGATGTAATTATTCAAACAACTTTACAGCTAATCATTTAGCAGTAATTCAGGACTTTTCTCTGAAATCCACCATCTAGTTGCAATTCAGTTTTTTTTCAGGCTTGTACAAAACAAGCACGAGATTTACCACTCTAGTTCCTGCTCCCAAATGTCCTTTTCTTCAACCTACTCTAAAACCTTTCTTTAATAAAATTTGTCAATTACAAGTTATTTGAAAAATGGTTTTTTCCTGGCTGCTATCCTCATCTTCTTACTACTTTTAATTATTGTTCTCTTTTCAAAGCACGTGGACTCTTTAATCTCTCCAAATTTAAACAGAGGTGATGCTTTAATCCTTTAACATGCAAATGAAAGATGTCAGGATCAGGAGCTCCTCTCTTTCCTATTTTATAACCTCAGGGTTTGAGATAGGAATTTGTGACATGCCTACATAAACAGAACAATAGAAGGAGAAACCCAGATGGTTGACAACGGTGCAAAAACATGAGAAGAGGTTAAAGAATGAATGACAGGCGAACGGAAGCGTTAGAGGGTTTTTGGGGCCCCCCAAAAACCAAGATAAAACCAGTACTGACAGAGCAGCCTTGCGTAAGTGAGTGCCTCTATGTGAGTGTATGCATACACACATGCGTGTGTTTATATGTGTGCATGAGTGTGTTGTGACATGCCTGCCTCTCCCCCAACCCCAGTCTAACCCTCGTCCCCCGAGACAACAGGCCCACACCTGACCCAGCCATGCACTGCTTGGCCCTCCAGAGCCAGTTGTAGAAAAGGATGAGAATGGGAACTGTTTTCCACCCCTGTGGGGGGCAGTCACTGTGGATCCATCAGCCCAGCTTAAGGTCTTCTACTCTGGGTAGCGGTGCCCAGCAGGCCCCTTCTATCCCCCTCCAGCCCCCAAAACGACAGAGGCCTTTGAATTGACCCCCGGACTCCAGACTCCAGAGACGTGCCTTTGTCTGGCATCTGTGGGGGGGTATTGATGACTGACTCCATCTTTGTGTTTGTGAACATGCCAATCTAGAAGCATTGCATTACAGCACTATGACAGGACAGCCATGTTGTATGACAACATGTCATTGAGGAGACGTAGCGTTGCTATTTGAATGAACATGTGCTTTAAGCTTCTGTTGCATATGGATGTATGACAGAAGACATTTACCATATTGTACCATCGCTTTATATCATGGATTTTGAGTCAGATTTCTTTCTTGAACCCAGGCCATACACAGTTAAAATGTTTCCTTCTTGTCCACTACTCTGTGCAGAAATTTCTAGAGCTGCATTGCCTGCAAGTGAAAAACTAGCACATTCCCTCTAATGGTCCATAAAGCTCCCCGCTCTTTCAACAAAGAGCAGCAACAGAGCAGAGAAAAGAAAGGCATGAGACAAAATCAGTCAGGAAATCATAATAGACCATCCGCTTCATCCCCACAACCTTCAAAGAATTTAACCAAAACAGCAATCAAAAAGATAAAATGCTTTCTTTTGATTAGTACTTGTTGCATATTACTTGTGTGTATGTGTACAGGGGAATGCAGGTATGCTTTTTGAATAAAACGTTTAGATTGTAGGCTCCAGAGAACAGTTAGACTTAGTAAAATGAGTATTAAAACTCAACACTTTTGCTGAGTTAAGCTTCTCACTACATCTCTAATTAATAAGCACGACATTAAAAGTGAGCAAACCAAAAAAAAGAAAAAAGAAAGTGTTTCACATCAGAGTGGCTCTGAACCCAGTCATGGGCTTAGAGTGAGAATTATTGGTATCAAAATCTGTGAGAAAATAGTTGTGGGTCCACCATTAGAAACTTTTTCATCTGCAACCTATGTAAGCTTTTTTTATTTAGTTACACAGTTTCATTTTTCTTTTCACTGTCCAGATATTGTAAAATCTAACTTGTTGTGGGTTCACACAGCAACTATTAACTTTTCACTCTTTAGTATGTCTCCATGTCCATGACTTGCATAACTATAATGGATAATCAACATTATTTTCTTAATCTAAGAAATATGTGTTTTCCCAGAAATTTAAGGATTGATGGCGGCAGCACCTGGTCTGGCTCTATCACAAAACCTTCCCATAATGCTTTGCTCAGATCTTGAGAATCAGATATTATATTACAAACAGGTCAGTTTGGGTTATGATGCTCAAATCAAGGTACTAATTTTGTACAACAGGTAAACAACTTTTTCTTTGAGATTTTTCTGCACAATTTGTAGCAGTGATCTAAATGGGCCAAACTATTAATGAGTGGAATCAAAGCATAGAGTAAAAATATTGAAAAACATATCTAGGATTGCAACTCAAATGTTTTGACAAAATTATGAGAGCATAATATTATTTTGTAGCTGTTTTGTCACCGTGTTTAAGCAGCGTATCGCAACTGACATACAGAAGCTTTGATTAGAATAAAATATATGTGACTGTCAGGCAAAATAATAGGAATTCTTTTAGTGTGCTACACATCCATAAATCAATTGGAGGCCATGCGTTGCTCAGTAACAGCCATGTGTTATTTAAGTAGACGTACATGTTGTTTATTTAAATTTTATCTCGGCCTTTACGTGAGACTGGCAAATTGTTATTCTTAGATAATTAAAATTATATTAGCTGCAAAAATTTATGATTTACACATCTCTAGATTTCATAGTTCTACTATAAATGACATAATTTTTCTAATCATTTGTGAATAACATCCATTCATTTATCATCAAGTAATTTCCCCATCGTTGTGGGAGAAGCAGAGAAAAATAGAAGGAATATATGTGTTGCATAAAGTACTTATTTTTATATGCGCATACACTTCTAGGGCAATGTTTGTAAAGAAAATGACCCAGAAATATTTGGTAACATGACAAACAGTGAGGTTAAAGTGGACAACAGCTTCACTCACAGTCTCTCCAGCTCCTTCAGGTCCTGGAACGCTCCTCTCTCAATTGTGGTGATTTTGTTCTCCATCAACTGCCTGTGAAAAAAAACATCAAAAGGGGGGGAAGACTGTGAGAACTGGATATAAAAAAGGGAAGAGGAAGAGATGGGTTGATAAAGAGACACACAGAGTGTCAGAGCTGATGGATGCATGAGACCAAACAGAAGGAGAGGCATGGCGATATTGACCTGCAGTTAAGAGAGAATAAAAAGGCAGAGCAGAAACTGACAAAAAGATGGAAGGAGATTGACAATAGAGAAGAGAGGGAATTGAAGAAGAGAAAGGAGTGATCAGTTGCATTTGGTGTGAAAAAAAGACGGCAGTGTGGAGGGGATGGAAAGTCAGAGAATGTTGAAGCAGGAAAAGAGAGGGAGAAAGACAATCAGCGACAGGTCGATAAGCCCTCAGAATCGACTTTAAAAGTAACCCATCAGTTAGACAGAAACTCATCCATCATCCAATTTACTTGCTGTCCAACCACAACGCTGTGACCACTCATTCCCTTACACCAGCACAACTCCAGCAGGATTGTGCTGACCAAGACCAACAACAAGACACAAACATTTAATGTGCTGTAAGCACAAAATGATTAAGGAACGGGGGAATAAACGTGAATTATTCAGAGAATTTTACACTGAGAGATTCAAAACAACCACTAATTATGCTAATGCAATTTGTGGTCATGTGTGGCTCTAGGATCGTAAAGATCTGCACAATTTTTACATCACTCTGTGGTTATTTTGCATCTATCTATTACAATTTTCCAGTCATAACTTCTCTTTTCATATCATTTTACAAATCTTTGTGGTTGTTTTCACTCCAGCTCAGATTTACATTTGTCTGGAATCTAGCTTTGAGTTTCTGTGGTTTTATCACACAAGTTTATGACTGTTTGGATGGTGACTCACATTGCCAGTCAAATCTATTTAAAACTGTGTAAGCAACTTGTCATTTTGAAGATTGATTTTTAGGTTAGTTTAATTCAAAATTCTGGTTGTTTCCATTTTTTCTCATCCAACCATCCATTATCTATACACGCTTGTTCTTGCAGAGTGAGGGTTGGGGTTTCGGGAATGATTGTCTATCTCGAGCTGTAACGGGGCTGGGAAAGCCCTATGCAGGTCACCTCCATCTGGAGAGAATGGAGCACAGGCTGGGACTCAAATCCAGAACTTTTGCTTTGGTTGAGACACGTCAAAAACAACAGGACACCGCCCACTAACAGCTAAAGTTGGACACTTCCAGTCAAATCAGTTACCTTCTCTTCTGCATTGCAGAAGCTTTGGTAATATGTGAAAACAGATATTGACAGACACTCTCCATTCATTCTGCCTGAGCTTGAAATATTTTGGAAACAAGAACAAACAAAAAATTCAGGTTGTAGATTTGCAAATCTGGTAGAGGAATACCCCAAAAATACTTAATAAAACTGTGGGACACAATTTTCATATATTTTATTTCTGAAAAATTATGAAATCATGTACTTTATATGCTTAATTTAAATGTGAGTGCAAAGTGTGAAAGAATTCAGCAAGTGCTATTGATGTTCATTGCTTATTCATTTGTAAAATCTTGGACATGATGGTAATTTAAAAAGACGTATAATCAATAATTATTAGAATATTGCAAATAAGGTGAACGCAGATGAAATGTTGGTAATTAAGGACATAATCCCAATGGAATTCCAGTAATGTGTTTTAAAACCATTCACATTGCCGTTCAGTGGTGATCAGGCTTTCCCAGCAGCAAATCAGAGCTGGGGAACTCTGAACCTGGTCTGATCTTAGGTTTGGAAACTTGTTCTTACTTGACTCTCTCTCTCCCTTTCCTTCCCCTCCAGCCTTCCCTTCCAGCAGCTGCATTCCTCTCTCCGCGGTTACACCTAATGACCGCTATCTCTTTCCATTCTTGCCCTCCATCATTTCCTCACCAGTGTGTTAATCACTCCAGCACATGGACCCCGGGGCCCAGTGGTTAAAATAAACCCCGCCTGACACTTCCAACTGGCAGATTAACACGACAGCATTAACAGGTGCCAGAGAGCTGCTCTTTGTTGGTCGCGTAGGCTGTGTGCTCAGCGGAGCGACCGGTACAACTGGATGCAGTGCTGCATGCGGCAGGGCTTCTAAATGCAGGACGGGATAGGAAACTGTTTAATCTGCGTTGCAATGGACTGTTTGGAGCAAATGAGAGCACATCGGAGCTGTGAGTGTGAATATCATTTACTTCTGCCTTTGCAACCACCTCCACACTTTAACTTCAACCTCCACTTTTGTGCATATATACAAAAAAAAAAAACAAGCAAATAAAGACTTGCTCACACACACAAACACAACGTATATTGATGAAGTGATAGCTACACAATTCCATCCAAACATAAAAAAAAAACATGTAGCAGATGAAAAATTCATAATTACAACTGAAACTTTTACGGCTCTGAAAGAAAAGCCACGCTGTGACAAAAACAAGAGCTGAACAAGTCAACGTTTAACTCAGAAAATATATTTCTATTGGAGCTGTAGGTATGAAATTCACACCATATGCGAGAACCCAAGACATCCACACCGATATTTTATCAGCTTACAACTGATAAAATATTGACCAAAATCACAGCAAATTGGTCAATATTTTATCTGTTACAAACTTGGCAGGTGGAATAAATACTAAACTCAGAGAGAAAATGAGATGCAAAAATTCAAGAACCCAATAAAATAGATGAAATAAATGAAATCTGAGTATTTTGTGAACAATCCTGCCCCCTGTCAGTGCAAAGCAATATCAGCAGGCTTAGTCTTAATTCATGACCCATTCAAAGGTTTTTTATTAGCAAAGTGTCATAAAAGGAGCATCTCCTGATGCATAACAGCAAACTCTTCCAAGATATTCATAAAATTTGCATTGGTTTTGGCCTATTTCTAAAGGTTCTCACGGTCACCATCGAAGCTAAATTTCAAAAAAGCCTGGAGCTCTTCAAAATATTTTCCACAGAGGAGTCAAAAATATAATCAGTGCTGTTCAGTAAGAACCAAGTACCACAGAAGAACCTGGAATTAAAAAACCTTAAAGAAGACAGTCCTGATATACTCTACAGCTTCATTTCCACTGAGCGGTGTGGCACGAGCCGATACGGTTTGGTATGATACTTTTTAGTTTTTGTTCTGGCTTGTTCACGAGAGCATTTCCATCACCAACTGGACTCTCACTGGGCAGGCAGGATTGAAATAAAATACCTTACTTTGGATAATACTAGAGCAGCAACAAACGTGATCCACTAGTATGTCTCAAAACATTTTTCTGTCCCCCGATCAATGGACTATGTTGGGTGACGCCAGTAGCTCCACCTTAAACATACCGCTGTTCTTAGGACCTTGTGCAGATATAGTGCGGTACGGATCAGGTCTTTGAGAAGCTTTTATAATGGAAACAGACAAAATAGCGTACTGAACCACAGCGACCCGTGTCATACTGCTCGATGGAAACAAGGCATATGTACACTCATTGCACAAGACTCCACTCATCCACTCATTTAAAGTTTACTGCAGAACATTTGGACAGGCTAGTAAAGCCGCAAATTGTGTTTGGCAAAGAAGTGGCACAGCACAGCATCCAAAAAACACTACACAAACTTTAAAGTTTTCAGATATCAGTCTCATGATGTGGGGCTGTTTCTCTGGATTTGGTGCTGGGTGATTTCACATAATTGAAGGAAAGCAAAATAAAGAAATTTACAGAGACACTCTCGATAAAAAGCTGAAGATGAAACATAGGAGGATTTTTCTCCAAGATAAAACTCCCAAACAGATTTTGTTCAGACAATTTTTTTTTTTAAAACCGCTAGAGTGAAGATCAGAGTGCATAGAAGAGTCACCTCAGTTCTTTTAATATTTATGTGAAAGAATGGGTCAAACTTGAATGCAACTAGTTTCTAGTTACAGAAAACTTTTTGTTTTTAACATATCTAGTAAAAACAAATGCTTTTTTAAACTATGTATTACATTTCAGTAAACATTTCATGTCTCATTATTATCCAGAACATGTTTCATACCATTTATTACCCAGAACACAGTTCATGTACTAACTTGTTTTGGGTTTTTTTTGTGTGGATTACTTGGGTTGTTACTTACATCTGGTATGAATTTCTATGTCAAGTGGTTAATTACGAGTTTCTTTCTCTCTTTTTTTCCTTTTGCTTTATTTCTTCATCATTGGTGTTGTGCATATGGACTGTAGGGCAACCAGACCCACTACAGCCTTTGCCTAAGCAGTCAGGACAGGACATGTGAAAGAAACATATAATTTACCTATTCACATTTGCGCAGAGAAGAAAAACATTAACACTTAAACAAAATCAACTTACAGGACTCTCAGATGCCTCAGTCCTGCAAAATCCCCTTTGGTGATTTTAGTGAGGTTGTTTGCATTCAGATCCCTAAAAAACGAGAAAAGGAATTAAAATAGATTACATAAAAACAGAAATATATAAATACATTTTCTGTTGCAAACTATGATCTTAATTGGGATTTGAGTGTCAGAGAGAACTCCCCCCTCTCCCCAGAAATATTGTGCCGCTGCACTGAAACTGTTCAAACAAGTTTCATCAGGGGACTCCGCCTGGTAAAACGAGGCCCGTTTAAGTCAAAGCCCACTTGTCCAAATCCGTTTTTGATTAACTCGCTGGTCTCCACACAAACCGACGTGGTCGACGGAGGCTCTGGTAGTGCAACAGTGCGAAACCACCAGCGAGACCACAGCGGCAGCCCCTCCACCCCCAACTTCAGATCCGCGATCTGACTTACTCTGACATTCAACACATGAAGTAATAAATCTGACTGTTTTTATGTTTATTAGCCGCCACATCTTGTGATTTTAAGTGTACTTTGACTCGACAGTTAAAATATTTAAAGCCCTGCGGTTTTCAGATGTGGTCCTTCATGCTTAGCGCGCTGAGTAGCTTTGGTAATGTTTTGGGATCATTTGGGTAATTATCCATCCTTTTTGTAATGAAATCATTATATGAACAATGTTAAAATAGAACCCAAATCTTAAAACTAGCTGTAAGGAGGATGATCACATTACATTTTTTGCTACTTAATAAGTTAATTTTAAAAATCATAATGCTAAAAAAAAAAAAAAAAAAAAAAAAAAAAAAGTATATTACTCAGGGACCAGTATTCCTTAAACTTACAGTCGTTCAGTGTTTCGGGGTATGTTCCTGGGCACGCTCCGCAGTCCTTGGCCGTGACAGTCCACCGTGGTCCCGGTGCAGGAACACTGAGGCGGGCACGGCTGACTGTCTGCTCTGCTTATCAGGACCAGGACGAGGACGGTCCCCAGGAGCAGAAGCCTCGGTGCAGTCTCCAAGGAGCGGCCAAGGCCAACGGAGCGCACAGCTCCCACCATGACTGCGGCAGAAAAGTGGGTGGCCGATACGAGACCCGCAGAATACGGAGAAAAGCCTCGGAATTTCCGAAGGAGCTCACCAAACTCCGCACGCAACGCACTGTTTCTTTTTTGTGTGTTCTGCTCCTTCCTTTACAAGTTGGTTTTTCTAAAAGAAAAATAATGTTATTTTTTTACATTTGGGTCCTCTGAGTGCGTAAAGCGTGTGAAGTAGGAGTTTGATCCCACTGAGTTACAGAGATGAACCGGGTCTGTGGCTGCGCTACAGCGGCGCAAACTTCCACATGTCCCCGGCATGCGGTGGCCAGAATCCTCCGGCGACGAGGTCTGTGTTAGTTTCTCCTAACCAGGAAAATGTCTTGATCCTTAATGTGATCCAGGTGCTTTCGAGCAATTACACTTTTCCCGTTAACGCACACTCCAGGTGAGAATATCTTTGGTTATTAATTCACAGCACGCGTCCGGCGCTAGAGCAGCGGTTGCGCCAAGTTCGTCCTTAACACTCTGCAGTGGTGGAGATGATTCCGATGGGCTGGGATGTCAATTGGAAGTAAAATGAGTGCCAGAAACCCGGCGAGAGACCAGCGCGCAATACTATAATCCAACTATGCGTGGTGCGTCAAAGCGCTGCTCTCTGTAGTGTGTGAGAAGGAGAAAGGCAGGCAGACGGGAGCGGGCACGTCTGCTACTGCGTCTGTTTAGGCATCTCTCTCTCTTTCTCTCTCTCTCCCTCGCCGCCTCGCTCACATACACGCGCGCGCGCACTTACTGCGTATTCCCTCAAGGTAACAGGAGGTTTCAAACAGGCTGTTGGTCAAACAGCAACAGTTTGACCTCGGAAGGAGACAAATTCCCACTGCAGTGTCCTGATCGCCTGGTACCATTTAGTTGATTAGAAGAAAGCTTGCTGCTGAAATTTAAGTTGGAATAAACGACAATAAGCACCTCCGGAACTGTGAATGTCCACGATTAATTGATTTAGAGTACACGGTGGTGGATTGTCATACATTTTAACCTACTGTGATTGTCGAAACATTATTAAATAAGAAGTCATTAATTTAAGCTTAATTTGTGCATGACTCAAAAGGGGTTCATAGACATGCAACTTGTAACAAAAAATGTAAATCATCACTGACAATCAACTCGGTAGTCCATTGTCAAAGGCCATTGACATTGTGTTGACTTGGTTGCCACAGCATATGAAGCTGCCTGTTAAGTGGTGCTGGATTAATTATCACAATTTATGACATTATGATGTATGTATGATTGGTTGTTACACAAAATGGGGCTGGTTGTCACAGGATGAGGGTTGAATTTTGGTAGAACAGGTGTGTCAAACAGTGTCCAGCAACATTTCAATTCATCCCTGGACCAATATAAATGAATTATATGACAGAATTACATCTTTAACATTCATAGAGGTTGTACCAAAGCTGTACTTAAGATTACATAATTATTTCATTCAGGTGAGCTGAAGCAGAGAGTCATGTAAAAGTTGCAGGATGCTGGTACTGGAGGCCAGAGCTTGACAGCTGTGTCAGAGTGATGTGGTTGGTCGTCACAGGGTCGGATGGTGGTTGCCCACCCGCTTCGGATGTTATGATCCCATAGAATGGCGATTATCAGTGGTTATCAGCCCCATTGAATGGCCTCAGTTGGTCCCTGATCTGCCTGCTATCAGGCTGTTATTAACCATTCTAACCATTCTATCGGTGATAACAGCCGCTTGTCGCGAATAGAACCTTTTTATTTTTTATTTTTTACCTTTTTTTAAAAACCTTTATTTATAATTTCTCTGCAAATTTGAACAGGATATTAAGAATTTACTAAAAATACAAAAGCCAAACCTATCCGTCATAAGATTTTAATTAGGTATTGTAATAATCGTTACAGTATTTAAAAACAACTCACTAAAATCTAAAACCGGAGGTTTTTTTTCCTCTTTTGTTTATTTTTGTTCGCTTTTTTAAAGACCTATATTTCCAATATGCCTTTGATTTCTTTGGATTTTTTCCAATAATTCACTCAAAATAAATGCCAAAATTTAACATACTTGGATAATTTTATTGGATCTTTACAAGACGTGTTCTCTCAATTCATGCCGTGTTTTATATATATATAGTATATATATATATATATAATATATATATATAGTATATATATATATATATATATATATATATGTATATATATATATATATATATAAGCATATAATGAAATTAAAAGGTATATTCTAGAGTTATGTAGTGTTATGAGTTGTCCAACCTCATAGCCTTCCACTAGGTGGCTGTATGTACATCCGTAGTTGCTTGCAATCTTATCAATAATGATAAGAAGAAGTTATCTTATAATCTTATTTTTAATTAAAAAAGTTAAAAATAAAAATACGGATGGATTTGCTCATATGATTATATGAAAATCTGTGTTTGTACCATATGAAAATGTTTAATATTTTTATTAGTAGTAATAATAATAAATTACGGATTGCACCCGACAAACATTAGAGAAGAAGAAGAAGCTACGTCATTCGACGCGACACTTTCCACGGTCGGAGCTGGTGAGTAGACCCTGAATCTGTCAAATAAAAATGTAGTAAAAAAACCTCAAAAGACCGAAAGTCTACATTTATAAATCTGCTGATGGTAGTTCTATGAGTTAATGTTAGCGAGTATGTGGCACAGCATGTGTTTGTACAGATTTAGACACGTTTTTAACCCTACTTGGTAGAAAAAAAAAGGCTACTTTAGCTCGCTAAAGTAGCCTTTTAAAAGCCAGTCAGGTTCAAATGTAGCTGTCCTTCATACCTTTAATAACAATGTGCTAAAATTTTGTTTCATATATCTTAAAAAACCGTATACTTTTCAGTATACTAGTTTATATCAGTATATTGATTTAATGTTAGGATTCTGTCATACAGTTCATTACATTTCATCGTTTCCCACAGTGTATTATAAACCCTGAGGCCATCATTCTTTATTTGTTGCCCCACCAGGCTAAGCATTGTTTATTTATTTAAGTCTTTGTAAAACGTTTGCATTTTCTGTGACTTTATAGTTATTGTTCATGCTAATTATACAAGCTATGCCAATATAAAGTCTTTGTTTTCATTTTAGATCCGGCTCACAGACACAGGAGTCACTCATTGAAGATGAATCACAGTAAGTGACAGAAATTTGTACTCTTCTATATTTGAACAACAGTTCTCGCCTCAAGTAAAGAAACTGTGCGTTGTTTTCTTGTTGTTGTTGTGGTTAGGCTGGACAGGGATCTTCGAATAATTGAGAGACACCATGGTGTAAAACGAAGGGCTCCTCTTCGGATGACATTTTCCAGAGAACACTGAGAGATGTTGACCAGGAACTTAGAGGTCAGCTGATACGACGAGCACAAATGAAGCAAGGGAGAGGGCCACTCTTCTCAACCTGAAAAGAAGATGTAATGGTAACACTACTTCTCTCTTGACTGTATGGTCATTAGCAAAATTGAAGCTCAAAGGTCTTGTGGTAAACCTAAATTTAATCTTTATGTTATCCCTGCACCATGCATATGTTCACTCTAGGTACTTAAGCGCCTTTATGCAGTGTAAGAAGTGACTGGTTTATTCCAACTTGTCCTTTGTCATGGGTATGTGCTTTTGATATGTATAAGGTTATTTATCTTTGGTGTATGAATATGTTTCTTGGGTGTATCCTGTCTTTCACCTAATGCCCGTTGTAAATAGGCACAGATAAGTGAGTATTGTAATACATCCATTTTCTAATGGACATTCAATGATCTTATACATTACGGCAGATATTAAGTCTTTCAGAGCGAAGGTGAAACATTAACATGTTTAACGTTGAAAAATTGTCTTATAGTACTACTTGGTTCTTTGCTGGAATAATGACATGGTGTCTCACTGTCCAAAATGTTCAAATCTGTATGTTCAAGATAGTGTCTAACATATGATATAAGTAGTTTTTGGTTTTTATAGCCATGGATCTCCATTGTGCAACATCTTCAGGTCTGTGAAATCATTCACTTCTGTTTTCAGCAAAATTGTAAAACAAGCTTTTATTGGAGATGTATTTTGTGTTGTGCTATCTGTCATTAAACATGTTTTTTCAAAATGTATTATGTATCACTGGGACTGCAAAAAAGACACTTCTAATTTGGTCACAGTTGTGACATTTGTTTATCCGAAAGCTGTCAATGTAAGCATTTCCTGTAGTTTGTCTTAAACAATTGATAAATGTATAATGCATCAATAAAAGCTTTTGTATTGAAAAGATATTGTGTCAAATGTGAGTGCTTTACATAGTAACAAATATTTGGGTATCAAACGAACACATCAGTGAGCATGTTAGCTGAACTCATTACTGTTGCACTTCAAAAATTTCCACATGGTAGCACAAATAATACCCTTTAGCAAAAAATGAGTAAGATCTTTCCTTTTAAATAAACAAATTGACCAGGTTAGAAGACGACACGTTCAGGTAAAGGCACTTTCTCCCTTCGCGAAATCGTTGGGACAGGCATGTTGATAGGACACAGCTGGAGAAGATTCCATTGTGGGATGCAGTAGTTCCACAACGTCACATGTTACTATTGGTTATCAATGGGTGACACGCCACGTGACCAGTTACACACTTTTTGCCGCTTAATGAAAACTATTAATACGATTTGACATTAGGATTTCATTCTGTCTGATAAGTTCAGTTTATGACTGGAAAATGTGATTTACTTACTTTAACAGAATTTGCTACCCACTCAGACTGGTGAGTTTAATCATGACATCGCCCCGTGTGTCAATGATGGGGCGCATTCCATTTCAAACATTGAACGTTTGCCGCGACAATAAGGCCCCGTGTGTCAATGATGGGGCGCATTCCATTTCAAACATTGAACGTTTGCCGCGACAATAAGACCCTGTGAGTTGTAAGTGCGAGGATGTTATAAAGTAATGTATATGGTCATTGAGAGTGTAATTGTAGTGTATTAAACTATGATCAGGACTTCACTTTTTTCTCATATTTAGTTTAGCTGCACTATTACAGATAGTATGTGTTAACAAGGAGACGCTGTATGGGAGAGTGATGCAAAAGAAGCCTTTTCAGCAATTACGCCTCAAACAGAGCCGCTTGAGGTCTGCAAAAGCACATTTGGACGAGCCAGCTTCATTTTGGAATAAGGTCCTGTGGACTGAAGAAACAAAGATTGAGTTGTTTGGTCATAAAAAAGGCATTATGCATGTATGGGGAAAAACAAACAAAAAACAGCATTCCAAGAAAACACTTGCTACCCACTGTAAAATTTGGTGGAGGTTCCATCATGCTTTGGGGTTGTGTGGCCAATGCTGGTACTGGGAATCTTGTTAAAGTTGAGGGTCACATGGATTCCACTCAATATCAACAGATTCTTGAGAATAATGTTCAAGAAGCTGATACAAAGTTTAAGTTATGCCGGGGATGGATATTTCAGCAAGACAATGATCCAAAACACCGCTCCAAATCTACTCAGGCATTCATGCAGAGGAACAATTGCAATGTTCTGGATGGCCATCCCAGTCCAGACCTGAATATCATTGAACATCTGGGATGATTTGAAGCGGGCTGTCCATGCTCGGCAACCATCACACTTAACTCAACTGGAATTGTTTTGTAAAGAGGAATGGTCAAAAATACCTTCATACAGGATCAAAGAACTTATTAAAAGCTACAGGAAGTTACTACAGGCTGTTATTTTTGCAAAAGGCTGATCTAATAAATATTAATGTCTTTTTTCTGTTGAGGTGCCCATATTTTTGCACCTGTCAAATTTTCTGTTAATGCATACTGTACATTAGTCCAATAAACCTCATTTCAATACTGAAATATTACTGTGTCCATTAGATATATCAAACTGAAGTAGCTTTTGCAAACACCCAAATATTTATACATAAAAACGATTAAGATTAATAGGGGTGCCCAAACTTTTTCATATGACTGTATGTTGCCGCTTTCTCAGGTAGGTTACAAACAGTTATGTCATGATGCCCCAGCCGGCATACCTAGGTGGGCCCCATAAGGGAAAAAAGAGGGCAGACAGTACAGGTCCCAAAATGGTTTGTCACCATTTTCCATAGTGGCCCATATATTTTTTTTATGTAAGCAGAGACAAATCACATAAGACTACATGTCAGAATTTTCTGACATACAGTTGGTGTTATTCAGACTCTCTGTCTTTATATTCCTGCCTGATCCGTCCCGCTCTGTGCTTAAATTTTAATGTAATATCTGGTGTGAAGGACGTCAATATTCGTGTTGCCCTCCAGAAAACGCAAACATCAACACTAATATTAACTGCTCTATAACATTTTAAACAACCAGGAATGTACATGTCCTTACAGTTGCAAAACTAAATGCAAATCTAACAGTAAGATAATTCTCACTAGTCTGTGCAGCCATATGAGTGGTGGAGCAGTGGAAGGAGCGCTTAGACAGCAAACACTCAACCTGGATGCTGGTGTGAGGGGTCTCCTAAAAAAGTAGTCAATCATCCAACTGCAGATGATACATTATGGTGCTGCTGGCATTCTTACTAAAACCAGGAAGGTAAATCAAATCATCCAGTTTGTAAGTCCCTACACAGGCTACAAATAGTCCATATTGTAAGTTTTGAAATCTGTCTGAAATATCACAGAAACACTGACATAGCTCTTAATGAATTTTTAATACAGAGTAGTGCCCTTCAAAATAATGTAATTCTTGGATAACAGTCAAATATTTCTCAAATATGAACATCACAAAATTTTTGTCCACTACGTTTTAGTTATTTCATTGTTGTGCTCAAATTTAAAGATATTATGTAAAGCAGATTATGCAGCATCTCAAGATTAAGAGTTAAATTCAAACTGTAAATAAAGTTTAGTCATTAACAATGTCATACTGAACAAGAACATTAATAAATGTGAAAAAGACTACAAAGCTGTAATGAGTAAAATTAAAATGCCCTTGATTATATATAGCTTGACTTAAAAAACAGATATGTCTCAACAATATCAAAAACAATAAACTGAGATGTTAGAACAAAAAGCTTATATGAAAATCATCAATGAACTTTTTATACTGGAATATGTGCTCTTCACATAGAACAGTAAGTGGCCACCAATCATGAAGATGATTCACAATCTATGCTGTTCTCTCCTTCGTCAACATTGTCGTCATCATCCTCTTCATCCTCTCCATCGTCAATGCTTTCATCATAGTCTATGTAATGTAGATCTGGAGACATAAGTGCTTGAGAATAAGAGTTAAACTCTGGTAGGTGATGATTTGGAGGAGGGGCACCAACTTCGATAAACCTCTTGAACATGTTCATTGCACTGTACATTTTCTTTTCTAACATGATAATGTTTTGATGAAGTACAGCTTTTGAACCAGGATCTGCAGTATCATTTATAGCTGAACTTAAATGTCCATGTTGTTGATGAAGGTGAAGAATGACAGTGTTCATCTCTCTCTTAAGTAGAAGCTTTTCTTCAGTTGCTCTAGTCTTCAAATGCAGGGCTTCTATTGCTCGACTTTTTAGGTTCTTTGGAACAACACCATGATCTTCAATCTTTAAAATAAGAGAACAATTGCAAGTGGAACCTTGTTAAATGTAGTAGCAACATAAAGTGAATAACAGCATGTAGAAAGTTGAATAAAACCTTTAGATCAATTCTACTCACTTGTTCATCAAATAATGTGTACAGCTGGGAGGAGGCATCACACAATTCTCAAAATTCTAAATGTGATGGAAAGATGCCAGTTTGTGGAGGCCACTGCAGATTATTGTACTCTAACAATCTTCTTCAGTTTCCTGTTACAGGCATTCACTTGCTTGGACAGCCTTATAACAACTCCCTGTCCATCTGTAAAGAAAGAAGAAATATAAATACTAGTAAAAATAATACAATCAACACAATATGAAAACATGATACAATAGTAATTTATGGAAGTATGTTAAACATAATAAAAGGTTAACATCTGAAATAGTGTTTATCTCAATTTGGATGTTGTGAACACAAGTAGTGGCAGCCAATTCTACATAAGATATTCAAAATGACACTAAAGTTCGCATAAGGAAATCTCAGTTTGTAGGTCAAAATCTATTACTGCCAATAATTGAATGATATTTTAATTGTACTCTTAAAAAAGTTATCCTCAGAATATAAAGACTGATAGTTCTTACAGTGACTCAATATCTGCCGTAATGTATAAGATCATTGAATGTCCATTAGAAAATGGATGTATTACAATACTCACTTATCTGTGCCTATTTACAACGGGCATTAGGTGAAAGACAGGATACACCCAAGAAACATATTCATACACCAAAGATAAATAACCATACACATCAAAAGCACATACCCATGACAAAGGACAAGTTGGAATAAACCAGTCACTTCTTACACTGCATAAAGACGCTTAAGTACCTAGAGTGAACATATGCATGGTGCAGGGATAACATAAAGATTAAATTTAGGTTTACCACAAGACCTTTGAGCTTCAATTTTGCTAATGACCATACAGTCAAGAGAAGAAGTAGTGTTACCATTACATCTTCTTTTCAGGTTGAGAAGAGTGGCCCTCTCCTTGCTTCATTTTGTGCTCGTATCAGCTGACCTCTAAGTTCCTGGTCAACATCTCTCAGTGTTCTCTGGAAAATGTCATCCGAAGGAGCCGCCTTCGTTTTACACCATGGTGTCTCTCAATTATTCAAGATCCCTGTCCAGCCTAACCACAACAACAACAAGAAAACAACGCAGTTTCTTTACTTGAGGCGAGAACTGTTGTTCAAATATAGAAGAGTACAAATTTCTGTCACTTACTGTGATTCATCTTCAATGAGTGACTCCTGTGTATGTGATCCGGATCTAAAAATGAAAACAAAGACTTTATATTGGCATAGCTTGTATAATTAGCATGAACAATAACTATAAAGTCACAGAAAATGCAAACGTTTTACAAAGACTTAAATAAATAAACAATGCTTAGCCTGGTGGGGCAACAAATAAAGAATGATGGCCTCAGGGTTTATAATACACTGTGGGAAACGATGAAATGTAATGAACTGTATGACAGAATCCTAACATTAAATCAATATACTGATATAAACTAGTATACTGAAAAGTATACGGTTTTTTAAGATATATGAAACAAAATTTTAGCACATTGTTATTAAAGGTATGAAGGACAGCTACATTTGAACCTGACTGGCTTTTAAAAGGCTACTTTAGCGAGCTAAAGTAGCCTTTTTTTTCTACCAAGTAGGGTTAAAAACGTGTCTAAATCTGTACAAACACATGCTGTGCCACATACTCGCTAACATTAACTCATAGAACTACCATCAGCAGATTTATAAATGTAGACTTTCGGTCTTTTGAGGTTTTTTTACTACATTTTTATTTGACAGATTCAGGGGCTACTCACCAGCTCCGACCGTGGAAAGTGTCGCGTCGAATGACGTAAGCTTCTTCTTCTTCTAATGTTTTGTCGGGTGCAATCCGTAATTTATTATTATTACTACTAATAAAATATTAAACATTTTCATATGGTACAAACACAGATTTTCATATAATCATATGAGCAAATCCATCCGTATTTTTATTTTTAACTTTTTTAATTAAAAATAAGATTATAAGATAACTTCTTCTTATCATTATTGATAAGATTGCAAGCAACTACGGATGTACATACAGCCACCTAGTGGAAGGCTATGAGGTTGGACAACTCATAACACTACATAACTCTAGAATATACCTTTTAATTTCATTATATATATATATATATATATATATATATATATATATATATATATATATATATATATATATATATATATATATATATATATATATATATATATATATATATAAAAAACACGGCATGAATTGAGAGAACACGTCTTGTAAAGATCCAATAAAATTATCCAAGTATGTTAAATTTTGGCATTTATTTTGAGTGAATTATTGGAAAAAATCCAAAGAAATCAAAGGCATATTGGAAATATAGGTCTTTAAAAAAGCGAACAAAAATAAACAAAAGAGGAAAAAAAACCTCCGGTTTTAGATTTTAGTGAGTTGTTTTTAAATACTGTAACGATTATTACAATACCTAATTAAAATCTTATGACGGATAGGTTTGGCTTTTGTATTTTTAGTAAATTCTTAATATCCTGTTCAAATTTGCAGAGAAATTATAAATAAAGGTTTTTTAAAAAAGGTAAAAAATAAAAAATAAAAAGGTTCTATTCGCGACAAGCGGCTGTTATCACCGATAGAATGGTTAGAATGGTTAATAACAGCCTGATAGCAGGCAGATCAGGGACCAACTGAGGCCATTCAATGGGGCTGATAACCACTGATAATCGCCATTCTATGGGATGTTAATCGCCATTCTATGGGATGATAACATCCGAAGCGGGTGGGTTGCCGGGGTATCCAAGTGTGTCCTGCCTTGTTCCAACACAGCTGATGTAAATGGCCAAATGACCTCAACATGTTTTTAAGTCCTCTAGAGGCCTGGAAATTAACTCTGTATTGAAATTTAATCAAACATGTAGGACACTGGTCTTTGTAACCCTTCTTTGGACACTTTCATAGAGTAATATGGTTGGTTGTTACAGTGTGTGAGGCTGACCCTAACAGGATGACTCATGGACATAAGGCAGTTGGATGTCACAGGGTAGTTTTGTTGTTACAGATAAAGAATTACAATTTTTAAAATATATATTTATTTTATTAAATATTCTCTTTTGAATTATTCTTTGTATGAGCAGAAAAATGAGGAGAACTTGAAAAGAAATTATAGCTTTAAAATTATAGACTTTATTAAATCAAAGCAAAGATAGAACAAATTCCACAGTACAAGACTGTGGTTAAAACTCTCAAAGGGAAAGCAAAAGCAACTGATATCTTAAGAATTAATTTAAAAAAAAGAGCAACTACATACAGATTGTACAAATCTGTATGTAGATCTATAGAATCTACATACAGATTCTATATGTAGATAGAATCTGTATATAGATTTGTATTCTACCTACCTAAATCACCTTTTTTTTATTGAAAAGGTGATTTATTTCAGTAACTCAGTTCACTTAGAGATTGATGTTTTGAAGCCATTATTTCTGTTCATTATGAATATTTTCTGTTTAAAGCTAATAAAAACATAACCTTTAAGATTAGAATATTATGTCAGACTAAGAATAAAAATACAGAAATGTGGGAAAACTGCAAAGTATATTTAATACCTGCGAGCTAAATGTTCATAAAATAGCATTCACACAAAGTCTTAGGATGTGATTGATACTGTAATTCTAAGAGTAGAAGTTAGCTTCACTGATTAACTGAGGTCTTGAGCCTTGACCGATTCAACTAATCTAATTTTTTATTTTTAAAACAGTGGTAGTGTGAGCTCCCCTATCTGAATTTAGTTACTTAATTCAGTTATTGATTTTATTATAATTAAGTAGATAAACAAGTATATTAGAACAAAGATAATCACTGGTCACTATTAGCTAGTGACCAGTGACTTAGCACTTCATGCTAAGTTCTCAGTTAAAAAAGTAAAACAAATATCCAGAACCAGTACTTACTCCAAGACAGAATCCTTACTTATTTTGGGCAAGCTTACTCTGTGCAAGTTGGTTTCAGTGTTTTAGCTCCAAGTCATCAGCAGCCAAAGATACATTACCAACATCCTGGATTGAATGTTTCTTTATAGAGATGGAAGAACATTGCAGAACTACCAAAGTCAGCACAGCACTCTATCAATCAGAATTTCATGCCGTACTGGCCAGACAAAGGCTGTTGCTAAGTAAAGTCTAAAAGTCATTCATGTTACCTTTGAAGTTTCCCAAATGGTACCTGACTTTTAAAGTATGAAAAGTTAAATTCATTGAACTAATAAAACCAATATTGCACTATTTACAATGCCCTTATAAAAGTATTTCTTCCCCTTGATCTTTTTCCCAGTTTTTCCCCTTCCGACGATTAACTTTGAAAGATTTCATTGGTACTTTGTGAAACTGACCAACACAAAGCTGTGTATATTAAGAAAGAGGAAATCGTTTTCTAAATGTTAAACAAATAAAATCTGAAAAGTGTGGCGTGCAATCATATTCAGACCCCATATTTATGATCCTCTTAAATAAAATCTAAGAGGGTGTGCGATTTAATCTCAGTATGAATGAAGCTGTCCTGTGGGGATTTCAGAGACCAAACAGTGTCATGAAGACCAAAGATTATAACAGACTGATCAAGAGGAATGTTGTGGAAAGGTTTAATCATAGTTGAGTTCTAAAAAATTTCCCTGACTATGAACATCATTTGAAAATGGAAAGAGTACGCTGATCCACTAAAACTGACAAACGGGACAACCAGAGCATTAATCAGAGAATCAGACTACAAGCTCCAGGTTGCTCTGCAGGAGCTGCAGGTGATAGAATCTGTTGACAAGACAACTCCACAAAAATTACTTTTACAGAGTGACAGGAAGAAAGCCATTGTTGGCTGTGACAGATCCTATTTGTGAAAGAAGGTGGTCTGGCCTGAAGGAGGGCTGGCATGCAGTCTCTAACAAACAAGTTGGTTTCAGCTGATCTGATGTAATATTCTAATTTTAAATGTAGTGTTTTTAATGAGCTGTAGGTTGAAAATTATTTTTAACCAACAAAGGATTTAAAACATCAATCGGATTGTAATTAGTCTATAATGTTGTAGTTAGTGAGCCGAGTTACAAAAATGGATTAACTTCTTAATTTTTTGAATTACTGAAAAGTTGCACATAATATTGAACACACCACAACCACAATGAAACACGGCAGTGGCAGCAGCATGCTTTAAATTCAGGTGTGACCGGGGAGATGGTCAAAGTGGAAAGAATGATAGTTGAAACTAACAAGAAAACAGGATGTAAAATACTTGAGAGTCAGAGGTTCACTTTTTAGCAGGAAAATGGCAAAATAATTCATGTTAGACTGGTTCAATCAAAATCCATAACTGAATCCAATTATAAACCTGTGATAAAACAAATTTATAATGATGACTCAATGATGTCTATCATTGCGTTCAGCCTAATTGAACCTGTGCTATTTTCCAAAATAATCAACAAAACCTTCTGTCCATTAAAAAAAAGGCTGATGGAGAATCACCCCTAAGATTTGCAGCTGGAGTTGCACAAAAAGTTGATTTTACAAAGTTTTAACATAAGCATACTGAATAAAAATGCATGCCACATCTTTCAGATTTTTATTTGCAAAGCAATATAAAAAGACATTTACCCATAATATCAATAGTGCACCCAAAGTGATCGTAGCCATTTTTTCATCAATGGCTGAACTGATTTATGAATATTCTCCTGACCTGGAATGTTCTTGTGCAATGGATTTCCTATGCCTAACAAAATTAAACCCATCTACCAAAAGTAGGATGAGTTTTAACAAGAAACAAACTTAAAGCATATGATAGGATGACAAAACTGCTCAGAACTGTGACCCAGCTCAAGTCTGAACCTTACCGATCACTGCTTGAGAAAACCTGAGAATGTACTGAAATTGATTTTCTTGATCCAAGTTGGCTGAGCTTAAAGGTCTCTGCCAAGAGAAATGGGAAAAACATCCAGAGGGCAGGTGTGCCAAATCTGAAAACTTTCCATTGGCACAGCAGCAAAGAGTCCACGAGCTGCTAGGTTTATAAAGTTATCGGCTGCTTGCTCCCAGTGGTGAAAAGTTTACCTCCTGATTATTAGGATGTCCTCATCATTTACATTACTACTGTATTCATTATTTTTTTTAAAGTAATTTTTTTTAATCAGTTTAAAAGAAATATAGCATATCAGAGTTAAATTGCATTAACTTGACGAGAAATAACCACTTGTTAGTCTGTCCTGAAGCCTTCCCCTCTGCTCACGCTGTTATGCATTTGAAATAGAAAAGATTGAGATGATAGTGTGTCACAGCTGAAGGAAGAGAGAGGATCACAGGAGTCAAAGTACCACCTTTATCTCCCACAAAACAACCAGGCTTCAGGGCACAAGATGTGTTAGGACATGGCCTAATCTGACCTGCCTATCCCTACCCACCCACCCACCGACACACACACACACACACATCGTGATGTTTCCATATCCTAAAGGGATGCAACATCAATCACTGAGTTTCTATAGTGTTAGCCGGAGCCTAACCCTGTTTCTTAAGTCAGTATTTACTTTAAATTCAAGATTCATGACAAACTTTAAAATGCCAACATCATTCCGATGAGATGATTGTCTTCACCAGCACAGCCATTGATGTTTGCAGTTGTGGGCCCTGTGACAAAATGTTACTTATAATTTGAGTTTGAATACTTTTGCAAGGGACTGTAACACCTTGTATATAGTTGCTGTTTCTGTCCTCAGGGGTGGCATTCCCTGACAGAGGCACACGTCTTTCTGTAGGGAGTGTATTTCGGCATTTCCACTGAGCCCATCATCGAACAGGAAAGGTGGCAAAGTGGTTTGAAGCATCTTTGTTTTTACAAGTCGATCCGCTTATGATGGTAAACGTTATAGTTAGAATTGTATTAGGAACACACTTTCTCTATAGATTATTCCTATTCAATCAAATGTAAAATACAGGCAGGTTTTAATGTGCAGAGTAAAAGTATATTCACAGTTTAAGAGCGCAATAACAACAAAGTGACTCTCCAGGAGCAACTGGTAGCAGTCTTATATGAATGCAAAGTCAGTTTTTGGTCATACTAAGGCTAAATTGACGGTTTTGCTTTTGAAAGTCAATATGCAGAGACATTTTAAATGAATTGGTCTAAGAGCTTGAACTCATCTGGTCCATCTGAGTGGCTTCAGTGAACTTGTTTTTCAAGGTTTTTGCCAAAGATTTTATGTTACAACAATGCAGTATGTTACATTTGTGTGAAAAATACATTATATTAGAAGGTTTGTATTTTGAGGGAACAAAGACGGAATAAGGCTGGTCCAGCTTTTCCAACTCGACTGCTGAAAACTCACTCAGAATCATTTAATTGAAAATAGTTGATGTCAAATTACACAGAGAGGTGGAGGAATTTGAAATGTTTCCAAAAAAATTTTTTTTACCTGCTGTTTTGTTGTTGCTAGTGTCAGGATATTAAAATGTCATGAACCCTGCAAGAACAAAGATCTGTTATTCCCTGAAGTGAGACAGTTGAACAACGCTAGCATTGTCAATGAAGACAGGTGCAACTTGACAAACTTGATTTACATTTCTGAGACGAGGAAAGATCTTCAACCATAATGTTCCATTTTTAGCGCACAGCACAAAGACAACGCAATATTTTGAAATATGAAGAAAGTAAATACATTAATTAGAGGACACCTTTGTAGAAAACCTGAAAAACTTCATTGATCAGGTTCTGTCACATCCTTCGTCTAATGTGTCATTTGAAAACAAATAAACCAGAAAGCGTGATCAAAAAAATCTAATCCTGAAACTGGTTTCATATTGTCTCCTGTCTTGCCATATATCTTCACCGGCCACTATATGAGGTAAACCTTTTTTGTACCAAGTTGGACCTGTTGTACTACCAGGAGTGGCATTCATTGTAGTCTTATGCTGCTGTGGCCAATCCGATCCAAAGTTCAACATATTATGCATCCGGATGTGCTATTGGTTTTCAGGAAAGGCTCCTTCTCTTCTGATCTTTGACATAAACAAGGCATTTCTGTATTCACAACTGTCACTCACTGGGCATTTTCTCCTTTTTGTTTTGCATTAAGAGCCCCATGGACCAGATAGTTTCTGAAATGCTATGACCAGTCTGTTTGGCAGCAGCATCTTGGTTAAAGTCACTTAATTCCCTTTTCTCGACATTCTGCTGCATGGTTTGAACCTCAGTAAATTATCTTCCTAAAGTCTATATGGTGAAATGCGTTGAGCTGCTAACACGTCATTGGTTCGTTTGCCAATAATAGCGTCAACAATGCCATGTTAATGACACGTGTAATTAATTAAAAAATGAGTGTATCTTTGCATAAAGAAAAAAGTACTCTTCTATGTTTTTGTGTTGTCTAAGTGACAGAGTCTGTTACTCTCATTTAGGGAATTGAAAACAGTTCATTTCTCTGTGTTGAATTTCTTAGTTCTTGATCAGTTGATCCTGTTGTGTTCTCCTTTGGCTCCCTCTGGATTAATTTAGCCTTCATTGGTCACACCTGGTTCCAATAACACTCATCGACTTTCCTAGCAGTCAAAAGCCTGTCCGTTCCCTAACCCCCTTGCAAGACTCTGTTGTTCTGTTCAATATATATATATATATATATATATATATATATATATATATATATATATAATGAACATAGAGTATGTAGTCATGTCACTATATTATTTAGGAAAAAAGGTAAATAATATGTTGATGTCATCTTGACCTCTTCATTGGCGTTAACACTTCATTTGCATGGTGTTGCTTGTGATTAAATGTTATTGCTGTGATACTTGGATCGCACTTGTGTAAACAATTTTGCACTGATGCACATATCTTGCATATACTTTCAGTAGTCATGTTACATAATGTTTCTAAATATTTTTAAAAAATGTGTTTAAGTCTGGCTTATCGGGCGATCAAATTATGCATGGCACAATGTTAATAGATTAACAAGGTTAAAACATAGTGTTTATAAGCGCAGAAATCTGTTAACCTGAAGGGAATCTATCAGTCGACTGTGATTCTGGCTCTGCTAATTACAGCCTGTTGATTTAGGAGCAGTTTGTGTTATCTTTGGTTTATAGCTGGGCAGTAAACCTGAAGGTGTGGGGGAAGTGTGCCTCTGTGAGTGAAGAGGTCACTTGAACCACCTGGACTGGTGGACAGCTGCTACTGAAACACATCCTGCTCAGAGAGGGTTTTATTGTGAACAGACATACATTTGAACACAACTTTGGTCATAGCCACAAGTTTACACAACAATACAGGATGAAATTCAAACAGCATCTTACTTCCATGTGTTAATAACAGCAGTTTTACATCAAAGCTTTTGAGGATTTGTGTTGTGTATGTGTGTTTTGGTTTCTAATTACATCCTTAAAAACCAAATGTGTTTTGCTCAATAGATGGATGCACAGCTGCAATGAGGCATGCACGCTTTCAGACACTGAAACACCCACACTGTGCCACGCCAAAACATACAAAACAGCATTAACAAAACAAAACCATTTCCCCTGAGTTCCCAGTTTCATCTTGATGAGATCCTTCCATATGTGTACTGAAAGTTAGGCTCTTAGGTGTGGATGTGCGCAGTTACCTTTGTTGCGATGGGACTAGCAGGCTGTTGTGTCTATACACACCCCACCGCTGAGGCCTCACGGAGAGACTGAGGAGATGAATAGGATCTCATGAATGACTTGCGTGTTGGAAACTTTCTATTCTCCTGCACATGGAAAAAGGTGTGTCCAGTTTCACACATCAGGTGAATGTGTCTGTATTAGCTGTTGGGTTTTTATAGGTGGAAATAAATATTCATTGCATTTCAACAGGAAAACAAACAGAGAATGCTCAATGTCTCTGGTATGGTATAATGTCGATGAAAGTTTTTATGCAGAAGCAGATTTCGTCAAACTGAGTCCCAGAGCAAAACACACACGGGGAGCCTCCACTTCACTTCTTTGTTCATATTTATCTATCAGCATTTTAACTTGCTATTGTTTGTTTCCTCAAGTATGTGTGATTTTTTTTGGGTGATAAGTAATACATTTCTCAAATACTCTGGTTGAATTATTCTATACTCAAGGCAGGAAAACTGATTGAGGATTTCTTTTGAGTTGTAACATTTCACATCCTTCAGCTTGTTCATACCTCTCAAACTGTCCAGTGTTTTGATGTTGCAAAAATAAACTATACAATGTATTTTATAAAGATCTCACATGACACACCAGCACAAACCCATCTACTGTATAATTGTGAAGTTGAAAGAAAATGATACAGTTTTTTATATATTTGTAACAAATAAAATTGTAAAAGGTGTGATACATATTTGAATTCTGCCCACCTTTTGCTACAGTTGCAGTCTTTTTGATATACCTCTACCGGCTTTAAACATATTATGGCAGACATCTTTTTTTTTTTCTTTCTCTGCAAAACAATGCAAGTTCAGTCAGAGTGGATGTCAAACATCTGTGAACCATACCTATCAAATGTATTTAGACCTCGACTTTGGGCCACTTTAACACATGGATATGTTAATGCTGTCTGTTTACAAATTAGACAAATTCTGACAACAATGCCTTACACTCAATTTTTTTTAAATGAGAGTAACTGACGTGAAATACAAATAAGAAAACACTTTGTCCTTTTTTTATTGTACTTATATAAATTTTGAAAATGACTGGCGACCTGTCCAGGGTGACCCCGCCTCTGGCCCGGAACGTTAGCCAGAGATAGGACCAGCACCTCTCCCGACCCCATGAGGGACAAGGGTGTAAAAAAATGGATAGATGGATGGATGGATGGACGGGTGAATGAATGAACTTTGTGATAATTGTGGTAATAAAGTGGCTAGAAATGGTTGAAGAGTATGAATTATGTTGTATACTTACATGTACATATTTTTGATCAGATCTAGCTTTTTCCTTGGAATCAGGCAAGAAAAATGTGATGCCAGCAGTGTTTCCAGGAATACTTTGTAACCTCCTGGATCTGTTGCTGGTGCATCTTTGCAGTAAGTTTGGTAAGCCAGCCTGCGCCAGGAAGGTTTACCACTGGTTCACATTTTCTTCACTTATGGATAATAGGGAAATACATTTGTAACAGTTTCCAGACTGATAAAAGACAATAACTTTGTTTCTTATCTGTCCTTGAATTGCAATAAATTGGTAGGATTTCTTGAAATTACACATCAGGCAGTAACTTTCCAAAAAATGTGATGAATCTCAGGCAGCTTACATCTCAACAAGGGAGACAATTACCTTTTCACAGCTTTTCCCCATGATAAATTAAATCATATTATAATATTGGATTTTGTGTTTGCTCTGGTTATTTTCTTCTGATACATTTTTTTGGGGATCTGAACCAAAATTAAAGAAATTTGTAAAGAGGAAAATACTTTTTGAGCACTATTTGGCCTGGTAAGATGGAATTTTGTAGCTTTGTGCAAATGTCAAGATGCAACCTTTTGCGATTTATAAAATGTTAACAGATTAAAGTTTATATCTCTATGTATTGGTAAGAAGTATTGAGCATAAAAGTAGAATCACTAGTCATTTTCTATTCTAAGCCTCTAAATGAATATTACTGCAGTGCCACAGGGATAATATTAATATTAGAATATCAGGAATCTTAAAGTAGCTGGTTGCAACCTTCCAGTCATATCCTTAAACAGTGCCACAGATTGTTATAACTGGGCAACACTCTAAAACTGAAATTGAGCAATTTCAGTTTGGGTCCAGGCTTCAAATCTTGGGGAAATTTAAACTCTTGCAATGCGGTAGTCAATATATATGGACATAAACATACAGAAATAACACTTAAAAAGTTATTAACACGAAACAACCCGATCATTCTTTGCCTTCCTAAGCAATTGAGCTTGATTCTCCTCTCCCTTCAGTGAGCTGGAATTTTCTCCTTGAACGTAACCTGAGCCTGTCAGCGAAGAGAAGGAGAAGTTATGAATGATGGCATCAGTTTTCTGCGCCGCATTAGAATTGCAGTCTACCAACGGTGATAGTTTGGCAATGGGGGCGAAGGAAGTGAACAAAGCCATTCAGTACATATTGGCCACACTTCTAAATATTGAGCTACTGAAATTGGAGCAGGAGGAATGTTTAAGACATTTTGCAGGCTGAAGATAAATAACAAAAAATAAAAAAATGCTTTTTCAAGGTAATTTTGAATTTTGGTGACATCCAAATTTGGTGAATTTTGGTCTTTTCCACCTCGTTAACTTATCTTAAAAGATTCTTGCTGCCTTTTCAATGTACTAAATTTAAATGTGCCGCATTGAAGTTACAGACTGTGTCAGTAGCTGATGACAAAGGTCATCTGTGAGTGTGTGTGTCAAAGCCACCAGGGATATTTACAGAGCTGCTGTGATGCCTTGAGAATAAGAATGAGTTGTTTAATGTCACTCTTGGTCATTATCAGGTTACTGATCTCAGCTGGACATTGTTGCAGACATCAGCATTGTCAAATGAAGCTTGTCTTGATAATAACTTGGAGATGTTAAGGCTGCAAAAAATGGGTAAAATAGCTTCTGTTACAATTTCTGGCTGCACTGACTTTCATAGTGACTAACTGCCTGTTTGTATTTTTAGACAAATCTCCACAGAGAATCACCTTTGGATATGACAAAGGGTTGTTTCCAAGCAACATGTTTTTACTTAACAATAGCACGTGTTTTATCATTGTTTTTGAAACCTTGCATGTTCTACACAGAGTGAAACATGCACCAGATAAACAGTTTGAAACCATTCTTGGTTTATTTTGCATTACTTTCAAATGAGTTGTTCACAGATTGTTTTATATCATTACAATCCTGTTGCATAATTAGTTAACTACTTAATTAAAGTAATGCTGTCTAACATCTTTGTTTAAATGTTGTTTTTACATAGTTTTAAGCTATTTTTTTCACATTTGCCTTGTTTTTACTGCACACATATTGGCGCCCCGTAGTGGACATAAATAAATTGTATCTCTAATTACAGCAGCATTTCTACATGATCTTGGTCTATGAACTGATAAACCCATTGATGATCATTACTATGATATTTTTTTCCCTTTTATCTGATAAAATTTCTAGAAATGACCTATCTCCATCCATTTTTCTGTAAGAGACTAGGGAATTTTTATTTTAATTTTTTTAGTCAAGAAGTTATTTTTTTTTTGTTGTTGTTATTATTATTTTTTAAACCCTACATCACATTTGATTTAGGTGTATTGGAGCAGGGATGCATCTAAACATTGCAGGACAACAATCCATGAGGCCTGGACCTGAAAAACCCTGAATTAAAGTAATTTCTTGATTCTCCAACATCTGGCAGAAAACAGGGCCGAGTGTCGCTATTGAACCTGAACAAAAAAATGTGTTTAAACACATTTAATTTATGACTTAATAATTAGTTTTATACAAACCAGGCTGATTTGGATGACATTTTTCTCAGAATGAATTAAATCCATTTATTCTCTGAACAAAAAATCAAATATATTTTATTGTGATCAACAAACACTTTCCAAATATTGTACTTTTACAAAACCTACAGGTCCATGTGAAGTGTTTCAGTTTGGTTTTGGTCAGGATGAATGATGCACGAGTATCTGAACAATATGACATCATAGCTTCTCGTCTGACCTACCCACAGTAAATCAGGTGCAACAACAGCAACACCTAAGCCCATTTTTTAAAGGTGGATTTCATTGATTGTGTTGTATTGACAAAAACAGGCCTGTGATAGTAACAAAAAGATTTTGATTCATTTTTATGCTTTTTTCTTTTTTGCATTTATGAAGCCATTTCAAAAAAGGACAAACAGAGTTATGTGACAGGGGTTGTGTTAAACTGCATCCATAAACATGTATGCCTACCTATCAATCAACACAATATAGTTTGAATAAGGAAAATAATTCTGTATGGATATGGGACCAAAATGTGTCTTAGCCCAGGGACCCACAATCCTATTACATCCAGCCAGGACGATATGCACTATTAATCCTGATTAGCCTCTCTGACTTTATACATCTGATGGTGTTTTGCTTTTGAAACCTCCTTATGTTCTACTATGAAACTGGCAAATGAACTGTGAGGTGCAACTGTGTACACTAATGCAGGTAAGTACGTCTGTTTAGTAATGACAGAGGAAGCAATCCAACTAGACTTGATAATCGTACATAGATTGCCTTGTGGTGCAACAGCAAAGTCTCAGCCGTTCTAATCCCTTAGCACAATTATCACCCTCTGTTTGTGTGTTTAAGCACAGCTACTCTGCCTGTGGTTTTCCACAAATGTGTACCAAAACAACTCAACTGCCATTATCTTAAAATTCCCTGTAAGTGCAAGGTAAACACATGTGTGACACTAATTGTGCCAGCTGGCCCTGAGGAATAGCATTGTTGTGACAACAGATTAAGAATATGTCTGAAGCCATTCCTAAACCTGAAGAGAGTTTAAGGGGGAAATTGAATGTATCCTAAATATATCCCCCGTCTTGCCAAATTGGGTGATGATGCAGTCGAAGTGGCAGGAAGCAGGTAGAAGCCAAAAGGAAACAAAGTGGTCCAAATCTTTCCTGTTCAAACAATTAGAAGATTATTTCTCTTCATTATGTGTCTCACCCTTCCTTCATTGTTTTTCCAGCATGCTGAATCAGAGTACATGGAGTTAAGTATTGCCATACAACACTGCCGCCTGACACACTTGCATTCACACATAAGCACGCACAACCATTCTGGCAACATCGTTCATGCTGGAGTTATGTCATCTGTGCACACTATCCTTGAATTTGTTAGATTTGTTCTTGTCGATGTTTTTTGACAACAAATTTTGCAGTTAAATCAACATTGTGTTGAGTCATTTTTTAATTTAACTCTCAGTTATTTAAACAAGAGATTGAGTTGTTATAACTACTTCAAGAGTTACAATTACTTAACCAGAGGTTGGTTTTTTTTTCTTCAGAAAAACTTCTGAAAGAGTTAGATTAACTCTGCAAAATTTGCTGTAGAGTCCAGAAAATATTGCAAATGTCACAAGAAACCTTGATCCCAGTTTGATCAGGGGAAAGCTACAGCAAAAGAGGTGAGTGAAAGTCTTAGCTGTTTAATCAAAAAGAGGATCAAATACATGAAGTATACAATTTGCTGGCAGGCTTTTTTTTCCAAATGAGGATTTATAGATAAAGCTTCTATTTGTTGTATGTAAGAAAAATGTGCAGATTCCTAATTTATAATAGAAATAAAAGGTTTGAAAAAATTTGCTTTACCTTGCTTAACCATGCTATAACAAAATTTCCAATTGAACTAACATTTAAATGTTGAATGTCATACCTAATAAATTCTAACAATTAGCTTTACGTGTTTGTCACAAAATGGTTTCAATATAATTTATCATTATCAAGAAAGGCAATATAGTTTTGCTTCAGATAACTAGATAAAACTCACTCTACTAAATAGATGTAGCTGCATTAATGTAATAGTTTTATTAATATGCCAATTTGCTGCTCTGACATCAGTATCAGACAGATGGAAATACAACTTCAGTAACTTTGTGTGACATAATAATCCATTAATCAAAATTATATTCAAGATATAGTCTAAGTAAAAAAAATACACAAAGTTAAAATTAAAAAGTTCATTCAGGTTTAATGGAGGAAAAATTTAAATACAGTGAACCCTCATTTTTCGCGAGGGTTAAGTTCCAAAAAGAACCTGTGATAGGCGAAATCCGTGAAGTAGTCACCTCTATTTTTTACAACTATTATACAGCATAATTAAATACTCTACATTGAAACCAAAGAACAAAACCTGTTTTCAGGACCAAACTTTTTCTTTTAACAAATAGAATGCGTTCTTACAAATAACTACAGTAAAATAATCATTTTAGTCATCAATACAAAATACAGTAGGACAAATTGGGACAAATTGTAACTCGCGTATTTCACTGTTCCTCTGCCTGTGACGCTGCAGCCTCACTCTGCTCTCTAATGTCTTTTTCTTCTGAAGCCTGTGGTGCAGGTGTGTTTTTTCGAGAGAACATAGTTATTAGTAGTTGTTGTCACTCTTTTTTCTTCTGGGCAAAAATATTTGCCAAAATTTGCCAAGCTGTATTACGTATGTTTAAATACCATAACGTTATTGGCACACAGGTAGAGAAGAAGCGCGGAGACTCTTCAGCCAATCAGGACGCAGAGCACAATGCACTGTGGAAAAAAAAAACTGCACAAAAAACTCTGCGAAGCAGCGAGGCCATGAAAGGTGAACCGTGTTATAGCGAGGGTTCACTGTACATATCTTGCAACAAACAAGAATTTGATTTGTGTCTGGACTTTGACTGGACCGTTCTGAATATGCTTAGCTGTTCTATTCTATTGTAGCTCTGGTTGTGTTTTTATTTATTGTGTTTCTGTAACATGAATCGCTGCCTCACTTTCAAATACTTTTCAGTCTCTAGCCAGTTTTTGCTGCGGATTGTCCTTCATTTTTTACCGTTCTTCTTCATATAAGCCCTGAACGGCTCCCCTGACCCTGCTGAATGAAACCATCCCCACGTTATTATGTTTTCTTCATTGTCATGTATTAATTTTCTAACAAATCAAAAAGCCTCATTTTGGTCTCATCTGACCCGAACACCTTCTTATATTGGCTATATATTTTAAACCAAATTTTGTACTACATTTTTAAACAATTGTGTAATTTTGCCATTCTTTCAGGTCAGAGTTCATATGAATACTTCAGCATGTTGCTGTCTGTAACCTGAGCATTTTATTTTGACTGTTTGGGTTGTCATATAGTGCATGCTTAGAGTCAAACTGAGTATTTTGTATGAGCTACAACAAGTCAGATTAATTGAGGTCTGAACAGCAGGGGGGGCAGAGGGGTGTGTTATGACACCTTTCTAAGGAGGACACATTCACAAACCTGCAATACACAGATTAATATATACCAATCTGCCAAAACAGTGTGCCTCAGAGTGTTTCCTCCCTTTTTACTGCTTAAACAGCCATGACTTGTCATGGCATGGACTCCACTATACCCTTACAGGTGCTGTGGTGTTTTGCTTCAAAGTGGTTTTAGCAGATTTTTAATTTCTGCAAATTGTGAGGTTATCTTGATGGCCTGGCTTGACCAGCACTTCGCTTGACTGGATTGAGATCTGAGGATTTTGGAGGCGAAGTCAACACCTCATTTTTAAAAATATGTATTTCACTGCACTGACAGATGGAAGCAGCAGACATTTTAATCTAAAGTGCAGTTGAGAATGTGAAAATCTTTAACATAACTGGAAACAGTGCTTGTATAATTTACCAAGGTGTCCAAAATTTGGCCACCTTGGTAAATTGAGCCAGGAGCCAATTTACTCATGGCTAAAATAGATTAGTATTTAGAGTTCCAGTTAATCTTTTAAAGCAATTCTAGACATGGAAAAAGCACTCACCTTTAAAGTAAATATTTGCCAAACGTGATCTGTTGCTGGCCTGCCATTTTCTTAACGTGTCTGTTTTGGTGTATGTGTTTGTGGAGTAAAGTCAAATTTAATGATGCTTTTCTCTATTTACACCTGGCAATCTTTCCTAAAATCCAGAGACACACTGAAGTACTTAATCCAACATATAAGGGTGGCATTTTAAAAACACTTTTCACGTGTGGTTTTATTCTCAATCATGGCTGCACACTCCTTCTGCATTCTCTGTGAGCAGCAGATGGTAGGTCGGTGTTCTTTTGCCAAATTCACCACTTGATCCCGTAAATAATCACAATAGAACCTCACAAACACCTCAGCAGCTAAAACACTGAGACCTAAGCAGCCATAAGCAGTGGAACAAACACAAACGAGACAACCAGGATGCAATGACGCAATCAGGTGAAGAGGATGGCCACCCCTCTCCTCTCTTTTGAAAGCTCTGTCTCATCTCGTTTAATTCTCACTGGGAAGTGTTGCCAAACAGTTGCCATGCTGCTGTCTTTGTGCAACAGTTAAAATGCTTATTGAAGCTGAAGTTTAACAGTGGGAAGCTTTACATCAAAGTCTGACATTCACCTTTTATATTCCCTCCCTTTTGATGCAGGATAACACACTCACACACACACACACACACACACCCTTCCCGAGAATCAACAGTTCAACCAAATCAAAATGTGACATCGGTTTAGGGTCTTCTGAGAGTCTTGAAAGCACACACAGAAACAAATGAGCAACTCCTGCAGTTTTCTGGGTCCCTGGTGGCACTCTTTACCTCCACAGGACACTCCCCATCTTTTGGCACAATTAGCACAATATACAGAGCAAACTCACAAAAACAACACACACATGTATGCATTTTGGCATCAACGGCATCATGCAGTAGATGCTTCTGAATGAGCTGCTTTGCTGGTAATGATTCATAATGTGACAATTGAAAATCACTCTCAACACATTCATAACCACTTAGAGCTGCCTATGAATATTCACAGCCTGGAGAATCCACCACATACAGGATTCAGCTATCAGTCTAGACAACCACACATGTCCACAATGGTCCTTTCTCTGTTTTATATATTATGCATTTTGTACCGCTTTAGCCTTCAGACAATGTTTTGTTTAACATGATGCATTAAAAGTAATTAGAACTGTGGAGAATAATTTGCGGCCAAATTTCCGCTGCTAATGTTTTTTTGTCTGTAAAGGAAATTACTTTCCAAGACTCTGTTCCAATGCGATACAAATAATGTTGATAACAGTTGAAATATGTGTCTGTTGTATGAGTGTGTGTTGTAGTCCATATGGAGCCTTCATGAAAATTATATTTTAGTCCCATGAGAGTAGTTGGTTATTGCTTCTCAAAGGATTTAGAGTCGTTTATCACTCACTGACGCTGGTTTCAGGCTTAAGCTCTATCCAACTTCCTTATATCACCTGACTGGCAATATTCAAGCTGTCCTGAGGGTTTTGTAGCAGCTACAGAGTTGAGACTGACATGAATGTATATAAGCTAACTAATCCATGAAGGTTTTACAGATAACTTAAACATTATTTTCCAGCAATACCATTCAAAGACTTAGATTATGAACTATGTGATAACTGTAAAGTCCCGTCAAACTATCCATAACCTAAACAACCTCTCAGAACATGGTTGAAATGCATTATGGTGCTATGTTCTTAATACTCTTCAAACAGGTTTCTTTAAATCTGTATTTTTCAATCCTGGTTCTCAGAGACTGCTGCCCTGCATAGTTTAGATGTGTCTGCTCCAGCACACCTGATTCGAATGAGCATAGCTCCCCCATACCATCAGAAACATGTTAATCACCCATTTATTCAGGCCAGGTGTGCGGCAAAAGGGAAACATGCAGAGCAGAGGTGGACCAGAATTGAGAAGCGACTTAAAACATCATTAAAAGCTTTGAAAGTCACTAAATGTTTCAGTTAAAGTTGAAATTTAAATAAAATTAATGTTGAAATTTAAATAAAATCACCTCAATAGTCATGAAACTCAGCACATCTCTGGTTCTGCTGTAAGGAGATGCCCCTAACTAGTTGCACGTTTTGTGCAACCAGAAGAAGGTCGTCTTCCAGTGTTGCCCTCGTTTTACCTCCTTCCATCTTCCATTGGCCTTCTGGAAATAAATCCATTTTATATGTTGTTTTTAGCATTTTTGTCTGCACTTTTGTACTTGATGCTGCTCTTACACCTAAATTTCTCCTTTGCAGGACAATAGATGCCATTTCTATTTCTGTTTCTAAAAGTTTTGTAAAGATGAACTGCTTTTGCAAGGCACTGAGACATTATTTCTTGTCCCTCTAATTCTTTCTTTTTTCCTTCCCCCTCAATGGATCAGAAGCAAATTTATTTTGTTTAGCATATTTACATATTTTCTTTCACTACATAATGACATTTTAACCGGCGTTCTCCCACATCTCACTTTGATGTTTCTCCCCAGTGTAAATGTTGCTATGCGGCTATGTGACAGCACTGATCCATTACCGCAGCACTGCAGAAACAATCTCATGGCATGGGAGGCAGACAGACACTTTCTCAGGTTGACACTGGACTCCATCTTATTATGACTGATCACGGGAGACAACTTTTTTTTTTTTTTGTCGTTTGATCTCATGCAGTGGACAATTTTCTCAAAAGGAATGCCAAAACATTTGGGTTTTCCCTTTAAGTCTCTCACTAGTGAGTGAAAAGCCGACAACTAGAAAAAAGGGCTGAAGAACAAAACAACGTGAAAGGTGAAAGGAAAAGGACACAGAGAAAAATGAGTGAAAACTTGAAGCAGCAGTTCCTTTAATGATTGAAAACAGATGAGAAGAGAAAGGTGATGAAAGATCTGGGAAAGAACCATTTGCAAATTAGATTTCCAAAACAAGCACGTTTCCATCTTTTGCCTGAAAAACTCAGTGGAGAAGCTGGTTGATTGGTTGGTCATTTGTATTTATATAAAAAAAATAAAATATTTTATCACAGGACCTCGACTGAAAAAGGGCAAAAGTTGTGTTAAAAGTGTCAAATACTGTAAATCTGTGGTGTGCAACAACCACAAAGAATAACACATGCAAACTCAATAAAAATGACTCCTTTTATTTACATCCTTTTCTTTGATCATCTACAGCACTTTGTCTTTTCCCACTAGCAGCAGGACATGACTTCATAGATCACAATAAGTGGAATGGATGCATGTGTGTTAGAGACCTGTGTGCAAGGCCCTACTGTGTGTGTGATCTTGTCTCTCTGTTGCTTCCAAACAAATTCAGACCACATGTTTTTGTAGCAATGACTTTAAGACCAGAACTGGGAAAGCACCTTGCAGCCCCTTTCCGCCTGCCGCTGCCTTCCAAGCACCGCCACACAGCTCCGTCCCTCTTCCTCCACCTTCTTCCGTCTCTGTCCCGCTTCCTACATCTCTCGTCACATCCAGACCATTTGTCTCAGTCAGCACAACTCTGTTTCCTTTCTCATCTGTCACATCTCATTTCTACACTCCGCTAGAGGAGAAGCCCACAACAGCAGCAGGAGAGGGTTAGCTCAGTGTGAAATGGATTATTGGAGAGTGGGTACATGTTAAGAGTATATTATGTGACCTAATGCCTTGGCTTAGAAAAAAAAAATGAAAGAAAAGATTCAGGATGAAATATGAATCATAAAAAATTTGATTTGTCCATGGATAAATATGCAATTAGGAACCTCCTCAACACTTGTGGGATGATGCTGAGAGTCAGAGAGATGGAGATAGAAACTTTCAGGACTGTGACGAAAACAGAAGACGGAAGGAGCAGGCCGAGGGAGGGATGGAATAACAAAGAGAAACAAAGCCGAGCGGAAAATGGAAAAAAGGAAGGGAATGGGTGGTGCTCACACCTTTTTCTCTGCTGTGCTGAGATACAAAGAGTAAGTGGCATCTCCACGACAACACAGACACAAACATGTGGGTTTAGGTTAACACAACTTGTTGGGACACAAATTTGTTTAACATGGTCACACTAGAGTCTCAAAATTTAAAAGGTTTCTATTAACAACTATCCATAAATTCAAGACTGACGTGAAGCTAAGCCTCGTTTCGGTTGATGCACTCCTTCTGATTAAATTATGGACTATCCTTAACAGATATAATAAACCAAATCTTGTTAGTGAAAAACCCCTGTAATGTGTAGCTTTTTAATTCTTTTTTTTAATTATTGGCATCATTATTAGACACAGCTATTTTGACCATTTTTAACATTAAATAGAAATTTGGGAAGTTGTTATGTCTGTCCGTGTTCAACTCCATTTCCCCATTTCCTTTAAATAAAATTTAATGCAAGCTCAAACGATGACAATTTTCTGTAGCAGGGAAGGGAAAACTGGGATCTACTTCCCTTGGGTGGAAGGGAACAGTTTGAACAGTTTTCCCTTCCCTGCTACAGAAAATTGTCATCGTTTGAGCTTGCATTAAATTTTATTTAGAGAATTAAAGGAAATAGGGAAATGGAGTTGAACACGGACAGACATAACACTTCCCAAAGTAGGTCCTGTAGTATCCAGCAAAAAAAAAAAAAAAAACCCAAACAAAAAAAAAAACTGCTAGAGGCTGCAAAAGACTGCAGACTTCTGAATGTTCACCTTCCAGAGGGAAAACAAACCCAAACATGTAGTCACAGATGTAATATAACATCAAAGCATATAAATGCATTAGAATGGTCCAGTCAAAGTCCAGATGAGTATCCAAAGTCACAATCTTTATATTTTCATTTGTAAAAAATATACATGAAATGCA
The DNA here is from genome assembly GCF_019740435.1 of Gambusia affinis. Taxonomy (NCBI): domain Eukaryota; kingdom Metazoa; phylum Chordata; class Actinopteri; order Cyprinodontiformes; family Poeciliidae; genus Gambusia; species Gambusia affinis. Next base: position 8,297,327 of record NC_057871.1, on the reverse strand, counting down.
AATTAAATGAGTGAAACATTTTCCTTCAAAACTCTTCAAAAATCCAAGGACTATGAATATTTTTTTAACATAGGAAGAGGCTGGCATATGCAACAGATGCACACATACAGACCCAAAACATTGATTCACTGTCCAATGGCATCCTGACACCAAAAAAACTCCATGTTATATTTTTTGTCCAAGTTTGTGAGCCTGCAGAGAGAAATACCTTGGCTGTGATCCTGTTTGCGTGTGATGGAGAACTCAACAAATTTCCAAACAAACATTCTGGTTACAATTAAGTGCAAGAATCACTCAGACAGAAGTTCTGCAAACAGAAAAAGTGGGAATGAAAGAAGAGATAAAACAAAACAGCTTTGCTTGCAGGTTATACAGAAAACAATTACCCTTGCTATTTATCAGACTTCTTTCACAAGACCAAATTGTAAAAACACCAAAAAAGCTGCATGCAGTCTGTAATCAATTAGTCAGGATAGATGCAAGATTAATGCTGATAACACAGCAATTCCAAATCACAGGAAATTGTAATTCCCAGAACAGAGAAGAAAAAGTGGAGCCATTAGGCTGAAGCTTTAGGGACTCATCAACTCCAAATGGCTGCAAACACATTGATTTCCACCTGCTGCAGCTGAGTTTAAAATGAACATTAATATAAGCCCTGACTCATACACTGAGAGTGCCCAAATCTCCTGAGATAATAGCCCTGATCTATTTCAATCTTGCAGCAGCAAAACAAGGTAAAAATAAACATCCTTCTTCGTTTCCTTGGTTCACTTTGGCCTTTAAATCTCACGGCGCTCGAGGGCAAATGTAGGACATAATCCTTGCTACGAGACCTGGCTCAGCCTCGGGGCTTTCACCAAACTGGGAATGACTGACAGACTTCCAAAGGTGTCAGGAGCGCATCATTCCATGGCTTTGAAACATCTCAGCTGGCTCATCTTAAAGCTGCTGCCAGCATGTTCCTTAAATTTTGTATATTTCCAGATATTCTGGTGTATCTAAAAAAAAAGCTTTCTGTGCATCTAAACATAAAGAAATTCAAAGACAATTTATGAAACTTCAAGTCCTTCAAGTCACTTATATTGAAAGCTGGTTTGTAAAATGTGCATGTTTTAGACAAACATTGGAATATTTAATCTCCTGCTGCTTAAAGTGTCCCCACACACATCAATATCTTATTATCACTTCAATATTTCAGGCTGAAAGTTTAATGCTTTAAATACAGTGTGCGAGTTCCCCGAAGTAGTTAAACAATTAATAGCTGAACCCAAGGTGAGTGATTTTAATTTATGCTCCATGCAAACAGAGCAGTTGTAGAGCATAACATCATATTCAGCAGGGTTGTTGTTGGATCATTGAACTGCCATTTAAATAGCTCCCAGAACGTTCCATTTATACTGCATCACAAATTCTGTTGGATTGTCCAACAGAATTTGGTACCAAATGTTTGTGGTACCCTTTATTTGTGAGAGTTTGAATCATACATACAAAAATCCTCCTTGAGCATTGTTTATTTAGAAGTATTTCTTTGTAGACTAATAAAATGCAAGTGTCCAGTGAGGCAACATGTTCAGTGTAAGCTGACTTTGAATTGACGATTTTGCTATTCCTGTTCTACAATATTTTGTCCAGGATTTTAGGTATGAAAAGGGAATCCATTTCTATATATAAAAAAATCAATTCCAGAAAAACATTTCTTCACTTTGTCAAATTGCTTCCATGGTTTTCCTTGCAGCTGTTTCTCTCTCAGTCAAACACCTTCGTTTGTTGACCAACACAAGTCAGAAAACAACCTCCTCTCTAGGAAATTACAAGCTGCTCCATCCCATCTCCAGCGCCACACCCAAACTGCTCACGTCTGGTACAATCTGGATCCCCCTCCATGCTGACTTGCTATTCCGAGAACAGTAAGCCATTACTCGCCCTAATAACGTTAACCAGCAACATATTTGCCCTTATCCAAATAGTCCTAATGTCTCTCTTTTGCTTTCCCATACACAACCTGAAACCAGAATCATTTGTGACTATGTAGCACTTTGAGCCATGTAAATACTGGAAAATAAACCTTATATTTTCTGACAAGCTTTCCTTTTTTGGTTTGAAAGCTACATGCTACTATAAAATCTTTTACATTTTTAATTTACCAACTCTCAGAACAGTGGCAGTTCTTGCATGAATGGTCTCCAGGTGGGTTAGTTTTTGTTGTGTGCCCCCGTCTTCCTCCATGCACTGAGGATGAGGAGCTAGCTGGTGCTTCACCAGACATGGACTTACTTTGATATGAGTTTCAGCTGGACATGCAAATAAGCAATCAAATGTGCTTTGGGTGCAACAAGGCTTAAAAACAATAACCTAATAAAGAGATTCACTAAAAATCAGTTGATTTTCAGCTCTGGTCGGAAACACAAATTTTTTTCTGGCGAGTGAAATCACCTTATCTAGGCATTTCTAGCTAGATAAGGTGAAAAAGCCCACCTCAGTGTCGATGCTGTGACAGAATAAAGACAAGTCAAGGAATAGTGAGGTTTGGGTTGTCTGTTAAAACGGAAACTATTTTCTACAATATTTGGAGAACATACTGTGCTATTCTATAATTTTAAATTTTTAATTATTTGGAAAATATCCACAAAAAGATTCTTAATTAATTTCAGCCACTCAAGACTCCTAATACAATGTGCCAAACAAAAAACATAAAAAATAGATGGTAAAGACATGCAAACCATAATGTATCAAAACACCGCTACAGTGACTTCCTTCCTCTTCACATCTCCGTATTTAGAAGTTTTATAAAAAGGAAAATCAGAGAGTGAGTGTGACGCTTGAACAAGCCAAGTAAAAAGAAAAGCTTGCAGGGCACAGAGAGGTGCACTGACTGATGAGAGAACACCTGCAGAAACTCAAACTCCATCAACTACAACACTGAAGTTTGCCTTAGTCCTCTGTCATAATCTGTTAACCTGTCAAATAAACATTTCTCTGATTATAATCTTGTGTAACTGTATCTATTCAGTGCTAATTTACTACGATGTTCATGTGATGTAGATATTCCTGGCCCATTCAACGTCTGCGCAGAGGGGCGAGCTCGTGTCCATCAGAGGAGCTGTCCTTCTTGTCTAAACAGTTAAAAGATAGATGTCTCCTGTAATCAGGACACTGATCACAAGATGATGTTGCTATGATTCACATCAGCTCATAAACGACTGGCCGGGTCCCAATGGGAGGTTCACAACACCAGTACAGCTTGTTTTGATGAATCATTTGTACCCGGAGCACAATTTTGTCTCACTGTACATTTACAGTATGGACTAGTTCCTTGATTAACACAAACATAGAATGTAGATATTAAATCTCAGGAAGTTTTATTTCAGTCAATGTTGTCTATCCATCTGTAGAGGTAGAAAGTCAGGTCATGTTTTTTTCTCATTTTGTGAAAAGAAAGGAAAGATGGACACATTTTCAAACTGACTATCCATCTGGCAGTTTGTATGATTAACAACACCCCTGACTTCACTAAGATAAATACTTTGGATAGGCCCATCCAGGAAATGCTGTTTAAGAGCAGTTCTTACAAGAAATGTTTTCAGAACTTTTTTAAAAACATTTTCTTTTTATTTTTCTTTCCTTCCAGTCTGTGGCTGCAAAACAAGGGAGTCGAAGAAAACAAAAACTGCTGCCACAAAATGAATTCACTGATTTACATGACTCAGTTGCAGCTGGTGGTGGAAGCAGTACAAAGTAAACCAAGAAAACATCATGAACTCAAAAAAAAAGCTATGGATAATGGGGTCATGTTCGTGCATAGTCATGCAAGCAAGCAACATTTTTTAAATAAACAAGCTTCAATTCTGGTAAATTTTGTTGCCACAAATGCTTGTGGGAAATTCTGCATTCAGGGCCTTCCTTTCTGAATGAAATCTTCTCCTAGTATAATATTGAATATATAAAGAGGGAAGAAGCAGACATTGTTGTCCTTTAATACAGAAATAAACCCCATACAACCTAAGAAGGTGAGTGGTGTGGCAAAGACTGAGCTGCACAAAGCTTAGCAGGTGCAACTCTACGTGTCGCAGCTGTCTGCTGTTATATGGGCTCAGTGTCAAATTATGCTGAGCAGCACAAACAGGCTTGTTTTGTGGTCTTGCTTATGTTGGCTCTTTCCTTTTGTCTGGCCAGTGAGAGATAAAAAAACACAAGTTAAAGTGGATAAAGTTTCTAGTTGAAAGGATCACTTCAAATACATAAAGTTCTTCACAGCATCGTTAACTCAGCTGTGGTTCTTTATCGTCCATTTCAGGCTCATCCGCTTATCAGGATTTAAGTAATTTATCAGTCCGTACATCTGCCTTATTTTAAAAATGTATCTTTCTAAATTTAAAGCAACCAAGTGGAGACCATTACTAGACCCTGAATCAGCAGCACCGCTCCAAACAGTCGGAGACTGAACATGTTTAGTTGTGTAGCCAAATAAAAGGAGAATAATTTCACTGTCCACCATAACTATGTCACTCTCAAGTCCCATCCAGAGAACCATGTCGTATCCATCTCTACTGCTAAATGAATCAATGCTGTCTGAGTTGTTCATGTTTTTTTTTATTTTCATTAATTTCTTAGCCACAGTGACCAGATTCCTGGAAAGGAGTTCTTAATGGGCAAAAATTTCAGGCTCTATACTCCTTCCTGAGGACATTATTGCTGATCAACCAATAAGTCTATCCATGAGAAAAAACAGACCATTCATTCATCAGCCGGCCTTGTCCTCCATTCATTTGTCCGTTCCCGGAGACAATAGGCTGTTGTTGTTGTGTTTATGGTCCCTGTTAGAGAGTCTCTCTCCCAGGCCCGGCACTCTGTGGACTCAGGGAGCCTGTTCACTCTAATAAAGTTTAACAGACTTGCTTCAGTCCCAAAGGTCCACCGAACACTCAGAGCGACAGCGTAGCAATGCTGACTTCCATTATCTCAAAATCCTATGACCTAATTATATCCAGTCTAATCAGCACTCAGTCCTCCGCGGTGTGGTATTCATTACAGAGACGTGGTAAGGTGACTGACAGGGATGATTTAAACACTGACGAGTTCAAGGCCTGACTCAAACAAATTACTTAATCATGAAGTGATTGCTTCATTTGCAACACATAGATCCTGCGACACATGGAAAGAATTTATCCCTAAATGAATATTTTCATCATGTGAGAGTCGAGCAGTTTGAACTTTGGATAATTAGAGTAAATTTAAAAATGTATGCCGATGCACGGGCGTCACTGTGGCAACGTATCTGATAGCGACTCAAAACTGAGCGCATGACAGAACCCTCCCACCGCGGCAGACAATAGCTATGCATTGTGGTTGCCGTGGCGTTGACACTTGTAATCAGGACAAACACAGAGGGATCAGTGCTGTGTATGGGATCGTGTCATTGGCTGTTTCATGTATGAGCTTTTAAACATGGCTGCATGATTAAAACTGTACAAACACACCCTCACAGTTTTCTCGCTCAAGCTCTCTGCTGGCACTGCGTCTGCAGGTTGTTTTCAATCCCTCACCCCCTTTAAATATGTTCCTCCTGCTGCAACTATAATTCTCCCAGTCTGACTCTTTTTTATGTTTAGTGTCTGTTTGTCTGTGCTAGTCTTCGAGAGCTGGGTGGAGTAAAAACAAGATAAACGCTCTTCAAGTTGAATTATTGTGTGTTGGGAAAAGGAGTTTCGTCATCTGTGCACAGATTTTAGTATTAATGGGTCTTAAGGTGCCGGCAGCCTTTGATATTTCAGCAATCTATTAAATTCAGAGCAGGCCGTACCCATTAAACTTTAGTACAGTATCATATTTGATGTATGTAGTCTGTGGATAATTTGCAACCATGTGTTACAGCTTATAATTCAGTTACAGATTTTAAAAAATTTTTTATCTTGTTTTGTCTTGTGTCGTGATAAAAGAAAGTAGGAGGAACCACCATAAAGAAAGAATTTCTGCAAGCAATATTTCTGTTGACATCTTTGTGACTCTCAAAGTGCGACAAACAAGGTTTGGAGTTACGATCAACAAATGCTGTCACAGTGTTTCTGTTCATTTCAGATTTTGGTTTCGCAAGCCAAATTACACAGTGACCCACCAGCTCTGAGCAGTTAACTCTCTGATAGGATAAAGTAGTGCCAAGCAGCAAATAATTGTAAAATGAACGAAAAGTGATTCAGATTGTAACACAGCTGAATTCTGTGACATGCATGTGGACACAAACATTTTTACTATTTACTGGATCTAAAAACAGGAAAGTGGTGGGGGGGGAAAAAAACAAGCTGAAACCTCCAAAACACTTGAGGCATAGATTCAACTTAAACCTCCGAGTCAACCACACTAAACATGCAGCCAGAGCTACAATGGAATGGTTTATATGTAGCGTTTTATATATAGCATATGCATATGTTGAAATAGTCCAGTACAAGTCTAGATCTAATTGCAGTTGAGAATCTGTGGTAAAATCTGTGAAAGTAGATTAAGTTTAAACTCTGACCTTCCTGAATCTGATAGGTAATTTCTGCAGATGGCAGTAGGACCACAGGGAGGAGCCAGAGGGGTGAGATTTTTATCACAGATTACCTGTCTGAAGTTATACTATCACAATATAGTTACAACTTCAACAAATATGTAAAAAGACACACATTGTCATTCAAGTCACCTACTGAAGTTTGAAAGAGTTTTTTTAAAAGGGAAATTAATAGGATGTAATTTTTTTTTTCTTTTCTTTTTTTACCTTTGATTTCACCAGGAAAATTCCACTGAGATTAAAAATTTCCTTCATAATAAAATCCTGGGCAAGATTGGCAGCAGCACACAGTTTTACAAAACCACTCTTTTCAGTATACAATTTGGACATGGATCAGATAAAATCACCTTCAGCAAGCACCTAATTTTTGCCTGAGCACATAATATAGTAATTTGAAGTGACTAACCCAGTCCCCCACTTTGTCAAATTGCAAAATGTCCAATTCAGCTCAGTACCACAATACAGGCTCATCACACACACTCCTCTGTTGTAAGCTCCACAAGTACAGAACCCACTGTTAACTCAACCCCCAAACTCAAGAGACTTTCATTTTAGGGCAATACTCCAGCTCTAATTAACAAAATCACATTAATGTCTGCCAACCACTTTTCAACAGTGTTTAATCAACATGAGCAAGTTCAATCCATGACCCATGAAAAGACACAGTCTGAAAGCAGAGTCAGTATTAACTGTCCATGACTGCACTACAAATAAGGGTAATATGAAGATTTGGCTAACGAGTTAGACGAGCAGTTCTTGGGTATTTTCCATGGAAGTATCAAAGCTAAAGAAATCTTTTCTGTTGTTTTCACTCATGGTTCATGGTTTTTCATAATGTTATATGACAGCTTAACAGCTTGCAAATGAATGAAATTGTTTACAGTGTGATCTACATCCTGAGTTAGATTTGGAAAACATACTCAAACATTTCCGAATACCATTGGCTCGTTTGTTATTCTATTTCATCCTATTTTGTGTGCAGTTTGTACAAAACTTCCTACAGGACATGTAGATTATTTTCATAATATAAGGAATTAAAGGCTTCCTTAAAATTAGCTAAAATTAGCAAAGCTTAAGAAACATGCAAGGTCAGATATTGGTACAAAGAAAATAAATCAATATTGTCACCTTCCTAAAATAACTGCCTTAGTCATTTTTGCCAAAAGCCATATAGAGGGAAAAAAATTAAATGAATAAATTTTTTTTGCCTATAATAAAAGATTTAGGCAAAAAAAAATCTCTTGGCAAAAAATTACTTAGGCCATTATTTTAGGGTCTGATTAGGATAAAACATCTGTTAAGAAAAATAAAAACTGCAGTGTCGTCAATACTAGTATGAAGCAATTGCAACCCATGTCGTCATTATCAAATATAAATTTGGTTGCACTACACCTTGCTTGTGCCAGGTTTGACCCTGTTTTGTCTTCAAAACTGCATTAATTCTTTATGGCATCCATTGAGCAAGGTGTGAAAACATTCCTCTGAGATTTTAGTCCATACTGTCAGATTTGTCAGCTGTACGTTGTTGATGTAATTCTACTGTTCCACTACATCCCAAAGGTCTTGTGTTAGGTTGAGGCTTGATGAATGTGGAGGCCACAGAAGTGCAGTGAATTTTGGCCCTGTGAGCTGTAGCCTCAGTTTCATGTTTTTACTGGACAGGAGCGGACCTCTACTTCTGTTGGTGGAGCTCGTCTGCTTCTAGGTTCAACAAGATAATATTTATCATACTTTGGTTGCGACACGTGATTGGTTGAGCTACTATTGCTCTTCTATCATCTTGAACCAGTCAGTTCATTCTTTTCTGACTTCTGACATCAACAAGGCATTTTCATCCACAAAGCTACTGCTCACTGAATATTTTGTTTTTTGAACCATTCTCTGTAAACCTGATAAATGTTGCATGTAAAAATACAAGTAGTTTCTAAAATACCAGCTAGTCCATACACCAACAACCATGAAAGGTTCAAGATTATCTAAAGGGGAAGTATTATGTAAAATTAATTATTTTTATTTTATATAACATTATAATGCTATTCCCTCATCAAAAACATACAGTTTTGCTATAATTTTTCATACATATTTAAGAAATCCTTGACTCTCCTATATCAGCCATACAAACACTTGCTCTCACAAAGCGTTGCCTATTTCCCACTAAACTTCTTTTTGGAGCTGCAGTCTCCAGCTGAGTTTCTGCCTTACAGAGCACCCCTCCCCACCGTTCTCCCCACACAGCTCCTTCACAGTAGCGGGAGCAGCAATTTGCAAACACCTGATAGAACTGTGCAGATCATATCATAGGAACTACGTCTCAGTCCAACACCCCTAAGAAACGGTGTAATGAGAACCATTGTTGTGATGACATGTTGAGCAAGAGCTTCATATAGAGACAATTTCAAGGCGTCAAATTGCGAAGTTAAACTTCCTTTAAGCTATGTTTGATATATATACCATTTTTATAACAACAGAAGGTAACATAATTACTTGGTTATGGAATAAAATGGCATTGGAAAATGCACAAAACTGTACCTGTAAATCCCATTTCCTTCCAATTTTGATGTTCTGTTTGAACTTCAGCAGGTTGTTTTCACTACGTCTAGATACTAAGATGCATTGAGTTGCTGCCATGTGATTGACTAATTTAAACTATTTGAAAAGTGTCAGGTTGAAATTCTAACTTCTTCGTGCTTAAATATTTTTATTCAATGTCAAGAAAAAAAAAATCTGTATTTTTAATTCTTGACCAGTAGAAAAGGAGAGATGTAACTATGTCTATGTTTTTGTATTTCAAAGGTCTTTCCTATGAGTATGTCATGGACTTATACATATATTGAGTAAATCGCAGGCAGTGGGAGTAAGATATGTGCAGACCCAAGCAATCTAATATTTGATAAAATTACTCAAAGCATGCATTTACAAAAGAGCTCTGGTTGCTTTCAAATGGCATATCCTAATCTTTAACCACCATCTCACAAACACGTCTAGAGAAAACTCTGCTTCTGTTCTCTTTTAATAAGGCGCAAATTCTTCATAGAAATAAAACCCACGATACAAGAATGCTGAACAGATGTAAAGAGAGAAAAAAAAATCTAAGAAAACCCAAAACAGTGCTTTATTCTGACACACATACTGTTGGGAGAACAAAAGACGTTCAACCTGCACGTGAACACATAAGCGCTCACAGAGTGAGAGTGACAGCGCGAGTGGGTGAGCGGAGAAACAGAAAGAAAAGTGTCTTTGAAAGTAAACAAAGGCAGAGTGATCAGGATCAGATTGATGCAGATCAAACAGTTGTGTTGAAGTAGGAGGAGAGAGGCCTCTGATGGAGACATCAAACAGAACTAACGTAAACCACATATCAGCCGGACATCTCTCACACACGCACAGACATTCACACACGCAAATGGGCAATAATGCTCTGCAGATGCACACAAAGCATCAATATGAGAGCTGGCGCAAACACTACCAGGATGAACAATAAATCCAACGGACATAAAAACAGGTAGGTTCTGTCAGAACTGTCTACACTCTCAGACCAATGAAAGACACACATCTGTGAAACAGGAACCACCCACATGAAAGCCCTATACCCCTATACACACTCTCCAGGAGCCAAATAGTTTACAAATGCTTTTTAAAGATAAAATATCATGCTCACTTCTTTCCAGGAAAATATAATTATAGAGAAAAACAACAAAAAAATGAAGAAAAAGAATGTTCTTCAGCCAAAAAGCTTATGAACTTTAAAAGAATATTTGAACTAAAGTTTGAAATCATCATGGATGAGTTGCTTGTTTCAGTCAAAACATATTGCTGGAAATGACTGTGCTACGCTTGTGCTATAATGGATTTGTAAACTTTGCATGACTGTGTTCTGTTCTGCATGCAAAAAAAAGTTTCAGACTCATTATACCAGACACTTGCCAAAAGCACAATGTAAAACGTGAACACGGCAGCGATTATGTGGAGTTCATTGTGTGAGAGAGAGAGTGAGGTTACAGAAAGGTCAGAAAGAGGACACAGCAGTGGCAGGAACAAGAAGATAAAGGTATGAGCTCCACCCAAGCTTTGTTCTGGCAGCTTCGATATTCCCAGAATGCATTCCTGGATTTATTCTCAGCTCTACACGTGGAAAAGAATTATGTGAGATGTATTTTTAACATCATCTAACAACTGTAAGAGGTGGGAGTGGCTGTTCTATTTCATTTTGGAAAGCTAGAAAATTTTAGATTGAATCTGATATCTTCATACATCTTATAAGATGTATTCTTCTTGTCTTAAAACAAATAAACCAGCTGTTCCAAATGAAATTTATGAGTCACACTAATCTCTGTTGACCAGAATTAATTTTCAGCTTGACCAGGTCTAACCTTTAACTATCCATCCTGAAAGTATAAAAAAATCTAATCTTTCCTTGTCAGTCGTCATACAATACTAAGAGGTGCCAGGTCTCTGACAGCTACATTTATTGGTTTGGAAGCCGTTACTGTTATCTAGTTACTGAACATTTAGTATAAGAATATAAAACCAAGGTCTGAGTAAACGCAATTTCGAGACACATCAGTGGTTCATTAAAGGTGCTGCTTTGAACAAGCTATAGGATAGGACTGTGGGCTATACAAAACCTGTTCATTTCATTTAATACACAAAACATAGCATAATTTATTTATTATGCTAACTTGCTGTTGTTCAGCATGTTCATGCTGAACAACAATACAAAACACACAACGCGTCATTATGTACTTACCTCGCCATCATCTGCAGAATTGCGACGAACAGTAGGAACAGAAAACCTTCCTGCAGTCCAAGTATTTTTGGTCAATCCTGCCTTGTACTGTTTGTAGTTTTCAGAGTCCTTCCTGAACTGATTTGCACAAACTACAACTTTCTTTGGCAATATCGTAGGGACATTGCAAGCAAAAATAAAACGAAGCCACGCAACTCTGTTCTCCATGACTGGGAAAAAATGCACAGACATGAGCTCTGTATTGCAACTAAATATTTTTCTTTCCCAGCAGCCATGGCAGCTAAAGTCTTAAATGAAGTTGGTGGAGCTCCACTTTGGTTGCCAGGTGAAGGGCTGGTCTTGGCTTGTGGTTGCTAGGTAACAAATTGTGACTCAACAATTTAGAGGTTTTTGAAACAGGTTGTTTTGCATTACCCCTTATTGCTTTGTTTGTTTGTTTGTTTGTTTTGTTGTTGTTGTTGGACTTTTTCTAGAAGCAGGAAATACCCACATGGTGGTACAGTAACATGCCATGCATTTTGTATAAGGCAAAGTTGGGCTGGGATCCTACTTGCAACCAAGCCAAGACTATACCTTTCTAGCCTGGTGATTGCCTTACTACACAATGCTGCTTTATTCTCATCTCCCTTCACTTCTCAGTCTGGTCTTTCGCCCATTGAGGTGGATTTCTCAGGTAGAATTTCAACCACGGCAATCAGCAAACGGATGTGGAGTTTTAGAATTGCAGTCTGCCTGTAGTTTCAGCAGACTCAGCAGTGGAGGAGAATGAAGGCATTGGTCTGTGCTAGATACGCTTCCAATTATTGAGTTAACATCAATAATTAACTAGTTCAGATCGGCACTTTTCTCAGTGGAGGATGGTTCTTTATAGCGCAGGCAATTGCAGGAAATCTTTATAGAGTCGAACAGGACAAATCTTAGCAAATGGGTAAAATTTAAATCTTAAACAGAGGCCATGCCTCCAGCAAGTAATTGTTTCTCAATAGCCAAAGGTCCAGGTAGCTTGTTTTTCTTAGCCCCTATTTCTCTTTCTGGTCTTTCTTTTCTATCAGTCTGTTCATTACAGCTTAGAGCGCATTGAATAGTACTCTAATTAATTTACTGACCAATTTTGTGCTGTAGTATATGTGCATGTGTTTATGAGTGTGATCATGCATGAACAACAACCCAGTCAGGATGTGTGTGTAACATGTGTCCGGGTCAGATATGCCTGTTTGCATGGTCTTTGTGTTTAGGAGTTTATGAGTGCATTTGATGCACACAATGTTGCTGGTTTTGTTCTGTTTAAAGGTCACCAAGAAACACAGGAAGCAAGTGGATTATTGTTGTAAAGAAAAACATAATTCGATGGAGTGGATGTCATGAATTGTCTGTTTGTGCAAGAATTGTCTGCTAATACAGCCGAGTTTCTGGCTCCCGCTCGTCCTGTTAATGTGATATTTCACCCTTGACTGTCCTCCTGAGAGGCACCGTGTAAATGATCTTAAGCATGCTGTGAACGTGAAAGAAGTCATGACTGGAATTAAATCCAGCATTCAAAGACGGAGATGTGGGAGAGAAGGCATCAAGTCTGGCGTCTTGTGGAAGCACAAAGTAAACTAATTACATCGGAATGGCTGATTAACCAGCTTGAAGCTCAAATAACTCTTCGATAGGCAGACTTGCTCAATAAATAAATAAGCAAGAAAAGATCTAGAGTCTCATAGACACAATTCCACACATACCACCTCTGTTGGGTTATTTTACAAGGATTACACTGGCAATTACATACATTGCTTTTACTAGCCGTTCCCACATTCCACTCTCTCCGTCTCACTTTTTTGTTACACTTTCTTCCTGGCTCTTTGCATTCTTTCATGAACCCCTTTTGTCCTTCCTCCTTTCAGAATCAGATGGAGAAATTTATCTGAGTGGAGAATGTGCAGCTTGCCTGCATTACCATTTCAATCATGCTCTTAGATCACAGGAGAAAAATAAGTGTGCTTTTGCCTTTTGCTCCTCCAAACTGTATGCTACATCTCCCCCTTTGCTCCCTCTTTCTCTCTCCAAATGTTCCTGACCCATAAGACCCAGGCCAATAAGTGAATGATAATCCCTGCAGGAGCAGTCGGCTGGAGGGCTTTTGTAGTTTGCAAGGCAGATTAACATGGTGGCTGAGAACAGAGTGCTTTGTCTCTCTAAAAGCCATGGATTAGATGTAGGGACTGGCACATAAAATTAGGGAAATCTTGTGCTTGGATGTACTTGTGTGTGTTATCATGCATGGGAACCAATATTCAGCAAAAAAAAAAATAAAAAAAATGTGAAGAAACCGTAATTTTTTAATTTGTAGAATAGGAGGTATTGTTCCTATTAGGCTTCATGCCCATTTAAAATGTTTGACTTTGAAATATATTACTTGTCTTTCATGTTTAAATCACATTTTTTATGTAAACATACGAAGTTGGAAAAATCTTTTGCATAATTTTTTCCACTGAGCTCATAGATAGATAGATAGATAGATAGATAGATAGATAGATAGATAGATAGATAGATAGATAGATAGATAGATAGATAGATAGATAGATAGATAGATAGATAGATAGATAGATAGATAGATAGATAGATAGATAGATAGATAGATAGATAGATAGATAGATAGATAGATAGATAGATAGATAGATAGATAGATAGATAGATAGATAGATAGATAGATAGATAGATAGATAGATAGATAGATAGATAGATAGATAGATAGATAGATAGATAGATAGATAGATAGATAGATAGATAAATCTTTATTGTCATTGTCACAAGAACAACGAAATTTAAAAAGTGCCATCAGTCAGTGCATATTGATGTGAAATTCACTCCAGAAATGTGAAAATAATTCAAAACAACTTAGATCATAAATTCAGTTAAAAGTAACAAAGAGGAACTGAACAGTGAATGCGTACATATTGACAATTGTTACTGAAATTCCTTAAGTAGCTACTAGAATAGGTTGTTTTTTCACAACATGTTTTCTGTTTGGAGAAAACAGTGGCATGTGTTACTTTTGACATTTTTCTACCCAAAACTGTCTATGAATGTTTTTTCTTTAAATGAATTCAGGTTGAGTGAGTGGCTGAATCATTCTAGCATCTTCATTTTCCATTCTTTGTCTGTATCCATTAATGCTTGCAGGGTCGATGAGGTGCTGAAAGAGACACAGCAAGCTACCTTTTTGCTGTAAGGCAGCAGGCCTACCACTTGAGTCAATGTGTAATATCATAACTTCATTTCTTTTCCCTCTAAAAACAGCAGAGTTTTGTGGTGTGTAAATGGTAAATCCACTGAACTTGTATGTTGATATTAACCCAACTATACTAACAAAGTTTTGACACTCATATGCCTGAGGTTAAGCACCTTGTCTACTTCATGTGGCAGAAATAAAACCATAACTTTCTGATTTCAAAACAAATTTTTTGCCCACAGGTCTGCAGCTTTACAAAATAAACAACAATCTGCCAGTGAGCAACAGCCCACATCATGATGTTTTTATCTCCAGACATCACTGTTCCTGGTGTTTTTGAGGGCCATATACAGTGCAGTTTCTCTGTCAAAACAGGCTGGCAGGCAGGCAAGTAAGAAAAGTTTATTTATATAGCACCTTTCACACTGTGTGTGCTGTTTCAATAAATGAGTCAAATTTTGTTCTCTCTTAACCAGACTATGATCTCCCAGTATTTCATTGACTCCTCCAGATGTTCCGCACCCACCTATAAATAATATTTAATTCAACTCAATTCAGTTTATTTATAAGGCTCTTATTCACAACAAAGTGCGTCCCCAGGCACTTTACAAAAAGCACAGCAGACCTTACTTATGTACAGAAATATAGGCTCAAAGAAAAACGACATATAGTTGGTTTAGAATATTTTAGTGTTTAGTTGTTTTTTGCTTTTTTATTGCAGTACAGTGAAAGGCCGTGATCTTCCTTCAGAAAGAAGAAACACTTTTTTTGTCTAAACTAACAGATTAGACCAAAAATGTTTTGTTTTAATTTGGCAAAACCCAAAAGTCTATAAATCAGTGAGGAGCACCAGGACGGTGTTTTGCAACATGATCTGCCCATCTCCAACTCAATTGAACACCAAAGTATTTCTCTTTCTGTTAGGAGTGACCATTTACTCCATTTACAAAAGGAGTAAATGGTCACTCCTTTGGATTTAAATCCTACAGACCCTGAGACAGGAATATAGGGAACATGAAACCATTTTTAAATGTTTTGAATTGAAATCTGAAACATTCAGCTTTCTTATGTGGATTGTGTAAGACAATTTGCTTTAAGTTTTAGTTTGGATAACAAGTAACATTTTGTCATTCTACTTTTAGTAGAACGTACACAGAGAAATAAAATTAGTGAACTAAAGCTCTCCTTCAGATGTAGGAAACCACATAGCATATGGCACCATTCCGTATGCCGGTGTTCTGTCAGATAGCCATACATGTCAGAATAGCATACATATGGTAAGAGCGCATGCGCACGCATGCGCATTCTGCAGGAGGTCCGCCATATTGAGAGGAGTCGTCAGCTTGTCATACGCGAGAAGAGACACAATAAAAAGTAACTAAATAAATTAAATTTAATGCTGCTGCAGCTGCAGTAAACTACAAAACACGTCCTAAAACACGCCCTGTTTAAATTCACATCCCCCACTTAATATTTTTGGGTTGGATAACATGTCTGCTAACTTGGATAGCATGTCGTGTATGAAAACGCAATTTTTACCCACACTGAAACTGGGGCAAAACCAGTGTTTCACTTTTGAAAAAAATCCTTATCTACGTCATGATTCTATGTTGCTGATTAAATAAAATCATATGGTAATGACAATGTATACATGTCTGAGCTAAGCGTATGACTATCTGACAACGTATGCTGAAACGTATGCAAACGTATGCTGATCTGACAGATATAGCCATCACTTTGTCATACGCGTATGACGATCTGACAATGTATGGCTATCTGACAGAACACCGGACAGCGGTGGGACTCACCAAGAAATGGCATGACTACTTAGTCAGCAATGTCTGTTCACCAACCTCTCTTCAGTTACCATGGCAACCACACACCACACTCAGTGATGGATGGTGGTTGTCTCCACTTCTTCCATTACTTCTTTTGATTTCAACATTAATAGCTGCATCCAAATATAAGTGCAGTGCAGCCACCACTTTATCAAAAAGCATGTTAGCTCCCAGTATCTCTTAAAACCATTGCTATGCTAAAAGTCAAAACCCAAAACATGAACAGAACTTGTTTGTCCGTTATGTGTCCAGTCATGATACTGCAGTGGTGAATTTGGTTCTAATTAGCCAGCAGTGTCTTGGTAATTATTATTACTAACCTTTATTTCACCAGGATAATCCCGTTGCGTTTAAAAATGTCTAAATTAAGTTAAGAAAATCCTGTATAACTTCTTCTCTGCGCAGCTTACATCTCCAGACATAAAGCATTCTGTGCCTAGTCAGCTAGTTTCCTCCTCTGTTTTTCATTATTCAACTTCTTATCCAAACAAGCTGGCTATTACCTTTCATATATTGTCAAGGTTCCTCAAGCAAGAGGATGTCATTGGATATATAAAATTGTATCATTTATGTATTTTGGACAAAATCCCTGGTGGAAATGTTAGAATAGCATATAAGACCTCACTCATTTTAGTCTTTGTCAACTTTTTTCTAAAGCTTTAACAGTCTGTTTTAACAAACTCTCAACATTTATACAACGGTAACATACTGTATCTATCAAGAAACAGGTTTAACAAAGGGTTTACTGTAGCTTAGTTACAATTAAGACTGAACATTGCAAATAACTTTCATTATCACTTTCCCATTATGGTGGTTCTTAAAAAACAGAAAATCCTGTTGAAGTGGTGAGCCTACGATGAAAGACAAAGATGTGGAAAAACAATAAGCATGTGAAGTTACAAAGTTTCTGTCAAACAAGGCATTAGCACGTTTAAATAAATACACAACACATGATTTGAGATGACTAAAACTGGCCCATGATGAGTCCCATTCATCACACAGCCACAGAAACACACATGTAGAGCTTCATTCCACCCTCTGCATCAACAAACATAGTCCCAGATTTAGAATCACAGAAAAATGCCAGCAATGAAAGGATGTTATGAGAACAACCACCACTGCCAGTGTAACTCACCACTCTCCTCAGACAACGGGCCTCTTTGCCTGGAAATGCATGTGTGCGTGGAAATTAGCATTCAAGCATGTATACTCAAACAAATATAAGGAACTGAGACTGCATGTGCAAAGTCTCTGTTCAGCTTCAAAACGGACTGCAGCACATCAGCTGCTACAGCTTGCTATGCTCATACTTCCCCAGCACTCACATCCGCTAACCGCTAAATAATTTGAAGACGCTCTTGGGAGCAGCCCATTAAAAATGAAGTGACCGTTAAGGTTCAAGTGCAACTTTATTTTAACTGCCTGTTTGCCTGGTAAGTTGAGATGCAATTTGAGGTGAACTTAGACTATGGAAAAAGTCATTATCTTTACATTCAGTTTAGCTGCTGCTGTCACTGGGAAAACAGTTGGTTGCCTGCCTCCAATCGACTGTTATTCGTATTACCATTGAATTTATGTATCCAAGATGCAATTTTCCTGTGGTTTTAAGGCTATTGGCACCTTCAACCACTTGGACAGTTACATAGGCTGGAAAAATTATGCATGAGAGTGTGTGAGAGAGAAGGGTATCATACACAAGAGTATCGTTACACAAAGCTATCATCCCCTGCCACTGTAACACACACATATACACGCACACACATCCAACACACACAGTCACAAGACCAGCTGTCTTTACAATAAAGTGAGGAAATGGCAAAAATTTATTCTGAGAAGCAAAAAGTATTATTTTCTTAGAAGTAAAGCGTCAAACTGCAATATGACCTGGATATAGGGAAAACAAGTTAAACATTGCTGTAAATTAACTTTGGCAAAGCCTTAAAAGTCTCAGTGTGGACCCTGTTTTCACTCTGCTGCCTGCATAGAAATGCATTTCTAAAATTACATGTGTGGCTTGTATCTGCTTGAACCACACATTCAGGACCTGCATTTTTGAGGCATTGCAGGGTTTGTTATAATGTAACATGATCCTTTAATGCTGTTGTTCCCTATGATGTGAAATCAAATAGATCCACAGCACACTGTTGTAAGAGGTTCAAGATTACATAAACTAAATTAAAGATTGTTGAGAATAACTGTATGTGAAAAGAAAATTGTCTTTTTTGTAACTTGAGAAATTTTATATGAATGATAAATGCAAAGGGTGAGCAGCAACATTCCTGCAGCAGTGTGCTAAAGAAATGAGAAGTGGCTATTAAATTAATCTTGAACAATCACTGCCATATCAACGCCTGGATCACATTTGTAATGATATGCTTGAATGTGTGCAATAAAAATAAAAGTTTTCTCAGGTAATAGTGAGAACAGCTTTATTTACTCAGCTGGCTGAATTAAAGTGTACTTTGGCTAACTTCAATGGTCCTTTAGACTTTGAGTTGTTTTAGTCATTTTGGTTACAGTATTTGAATATTATTATATTTTTGTTTATTTCTGAAGTATTCTGATAAATTTCTTTTCTTTTTTTTACTGTGTTTTCATTCCAGGTCTTTTGGCCATTTTAACCCTGACTGTCAGGGTTTCTTCTTAGCAGTTTTTAATTACATTTTCTGATCCTTACTCCAGTATTTGTGGTTCCTCTTCGTTTAAAGGGCAGTATAATGTATCCTTCAGGGACACAGCGCAATCATGTAGCACGATCAAGTAACTATGTTACCTCCAGTTGTTATAAAAATGCTGTATATTAAACATAACTTAAACAAAATTTGACTTCAAAATTTGACAATTTGAAATTGAAATTACCTGCTCTGTAACAAAAATCTGAAGATATCATTCTAAGTCATGTTTTTCAAGCTGTTTCAGGAATCACGGGCAATCAAGAGACAAATCCTCGCTGTACAAGTTGTGAGTTCAGTAATGATGTCAAAGAATCAATCATTGCTATTTTTTTTTCATGATGAAACAGGCTCCATTTGACAGCCTGTCATGACTCTGGTGTGTTTCTGTATTTTCTGTGGGACTGTGCATCTCATATCTTACTGCCTAACTCTCTACTGAAACACTGCTCAGCTCCAGGATTTGACTCCCACCAACCTCACAGGTTTGACTTACCGCTTTTTAATCTGCCTCTGCGCCGCAAAACTCCACCACTGCAACCAGATCCAGAGAGAAAATCTTCAGTCTCACTTTCCAAATGCTGTAATATTGTAAAGGAATTTTCTGTGCCTTTTTATTACTTGTGTATTGTGACTAATTCTGCACGTGGGTCAGAAACATTTGTAAGCACATTTTCAGAAATTGTTCTTTATGTTTTGTTAAAATATGGTTAGATCTTTATGAATATATACATTTTTAAAGAAGAAGCAGGCCTGTCATTAAATGATATTTGATGGTATGTCGTTGTGGAACTTTTTAGACAGTACTTTTTGATTAGATTGGGTTTCTTAAATTACTTAATAACAGTAGGCAGAATATAAGTCAAAATACCTCATTTGAATATAGTCTTAAATTAAAGATCAAAAACTGGATTTAGGGATCCTCAAACTACTTTTACTTTAAAAATATACCTTCAGTCCTAGTTAGAATAACTTACATGGAGAGCTCTGTCCCTGACCTGCAACCATGCACATGTTCAGGTGCTTTCTGGAATTGTTTCCAAATTGAGAAGTCATAAATCTGAAATTAAAACCTTAGCCTTCTGAAGCTGACATGAACGAAGCATTTCCTCTTCTAAATTTCAGGTGGAAAGAACAAACTGTGGTTGCCTCAAAGGTCTCTTTGTCCAACTAAGAAGTCATTATTGTTTTAAGTTCTACATTTACATGTCTGCACCAGTTCACAGAGAAGGAGAGTTGTCCAGAGAAAACCAAAGAGGATATGACTGTATGCTATTTAGGTTAACCTTGGAGATCTTTGAGAAAGCCATTGAACTTCGTTTTACAATGCAGTACCTACACACCACTTCAGGATTGGCTCTTAACCTCCAGAACACCCATTCTTGTGAGATATTACCCACATGCAAATATTGGTCGCATTCCAGAAACTCAGTAATAACAGTCTTGATATCTGAGCTCTGAAGGAAAAACTTTATCTGCCAGACTGAGGCACAAGCCCTAACTGTGGTCATTTTCAGCATTATTATGAGGTTTGTTGAATCTGAGGCAGTCTTTGAGCCCTAGAGAGTTTCAGAGCATTTTCACTTCTGCCAAAAGTTTTTGTAGTTAAGGTTGTAAGTGGTCCTAAGCCAAAAAAAAATTCACTTCCAGCTAGGCTCAAGGCACGTGTGGTGCATTCAATTTGTTTCTGAAGTTAGATTGTGGATCTAGGAGTGGCGTCACACCTGAACACACCGTGTTCTAGTTGGAAAACAAGAGGAGTTTACAAAAGGTTGTGTTGGAAATTACTATTAGGAGAACAAAGTACCTGTATCTACTTTAGTCATTCAATGGCAAAAAGAAGTATGATCATAAATACAGATTGTGTATTTATGAAGTGACAAACCTCCAGTTAGGACAGGACAAGGACTTGTCCTCTGTAGTGAGACCAGTCAGTTAAGTGCATTGACGCAGTGAGGCCTGGGCCCCATAAGGAGAAGTGCTGTTTTTGGGTTAGGGTCAGGGGTCAGGTTTAGGACTAAGGTCTGAAATGAAATGAGTTCAGGTTAAGTGTAGGATTAGGTTCAGGGTAAGGGTAATGGAAGTCAATGCAAAGACCTTATAATGATATAAAAAAAAATCACTGTGTGTGTTTGTGTGTGTGTGTGCATGCGTGCAGGTGTGTGTGTGTGTGTCTTTGGTTGTTTACATGGCCGCAGGCATGTTCTTATTCAGACATCCACTTGTTCATTTGAGCAATTCTTAGTAATGAATTCAACACTGGCTTTAGGTTTCCACCTCACTGTACCAGCCAGAGATGTTAATCAGATAACATGACAGGGATCTGCACAGTGTCTGATCTGGACCAATCTGCTGTGTTTACATATTTTTTTTCCCCTCTTACAGGCCAGAGTGGGAGGAAGCATGAGAAATCTTTATCACATTAATAATATACTTGTCAGATTCCTACAGGACAGGGTGTGTGATGGAGAAAACAGACCCGGAAAGGAGAGAAGCAACGCAGACAGAGCTGCATTTGAAAGGTTCTGAATTGAATAAACAAAGAGAATCGTACTTATCCTGTATTTTTTGGCAGAAAGGAACAATCCAGTAGCTGAACAGCAATGCTGAAGCCCAAGTGCTAATTATATTAATACGTGGCTGTAAGAAAAATGTTAAACAAATGGTGTGAAATATGCTTTAACTCTGCCTTAAGTCTGACACTCTGATGCTTTGTGGTGTAAGTGTGATTGATGAGCCAACCCTTTGTCCAAGGTTGTTTCCATGTTGAAGTGTGCCAGGTTATTATTTTCAGAAGGTTCATAAACCCTTTCTGCACAGTGTTGGAGTGTTTTCCAACGTTGCCTCACAGCTAGAAGGTCACCGGTTTGATTTTCAGTTTGGGTCTTCATTTGTCTGCTTTTCATGTTCAAAGCAGGCTGTTCTCCAGTTACACTGGTTTCCTCCTCCAGTCTTAAAACACGCACGTCAGGTTAGATGTTGACTCCACTTGCCCTTAGGTAATGTGTGTGCGTGTCTTCTCTGTCAGATTTCAAACATGTTCAAACATTTATATAATAACAGGGACCTTTGTTCATGGGTTTTTAAGAAAAACACACATTCGAGAGCTTTATTTGAAAAGAAAGATAGTAGTGAGGACATGATGTATTTAAGTGATATTACTTAAATTAAAGCTTAAAATATATTTTTTCTTGTGTAAATGTTACCATAAATGTTTCACAAAAGTTAGAATGACACTTTGAAAAAGGAAGCATGGTGAAGGACGATTTAAATATAGCACTGTAAAACCACTGATCGATCACAAATAACTGCTAAAACAATTTTATTTGGCTGCTCAGTGTTAAATAAAAGTCTATTTAATTAAACAAACATTGATAACCAAAAAAACATGTCACAAAACAGTAAGTCGATGCAAAGAAACCCAAAGTATCTGAAAACAATATGACTTAAACACCATTATGAAACAACGTTTTTAGGAAAATAAAATAAATCCTTGAATAAACTTCCTTTTCCATCATTTTTATGTATAAATCTTAGAAATAAGGATAACAGACTAAACTTTTACACATAAGCTTTGTGGCAAATCAAAACCACTGAGTAATAAAATGGGATTTATATAATTGCAAAAGTATATCCAGTCTATCACAAGTCAGTCATAGATGAATTTTAATCTTTTTTGGTTTTATATTTTGGTCATTTATGACAGTTCATTTCAATTCTATCCTGTACTAAGATTAACTTTCCTCTCCACAAAATGTTTTTTGTTTTTTTTTTATGTCAGTTCAGATTTCAAAACTTATTTAAATGACAGAGTAATGTGACAGAGAGTCTTTTTGACAATCGTAACAACTTATTCTAAAAATAAATCATATTTTTAAATCAGAAGAATTACCATGGTTTGTAATATTTTTGAGAAAAAAACTCAATGGAAGTATGTTTTTTTACATATATATGTATAGTGAATTTGGCTGTCTTCCCTGAATCGGTGCAGTAGCTTTAATTTGGCTCAGATAAACACACCCTCATTATTCCTTTATATATCTCTCATCAAACATTTTGCTTAATGTACTCTGCCTCCCTTTCCATCAATATCATTGCTCCCCACCTCATTCCACATCCTTCTATCAACCTTCCTCCCATTAGAGACCTGCATCAACATTCCTCCTTGTCTCATCCTCCCATTTGATCACCATGCAGAGCCAGGAAAGCGCTGCGGCTGACCTCCAGATACCCTGAGCAGTGCAACTGTGGGTGGGTAACTCTCACTTTAACGACTCACAACAATTTAAAGGAAGTACAGATACACACGCCTGTCATCAGACTGACCCAGCCGCACATAAACATGAAGGGTCCTGCAAATACCATCCGACACGGATGTGAAAGGCAGGAATGTTCAGAGCTCTGCTGTTGTTAGTGCTGCAGAAGGAACATTTAGGATAACTTATGGTTTTTTCCTCATATTAACAGCCAATAACAATGTATCATTCTCCTCTTTGAAATGCAAAGAAAAAGTAAACAATGATCAGACAAGCTGAAGAAACAAGAAAAAGCTTTCTCTCCAGTAGGTGTCATTGATGCATAAATTGATAAATTGCTGAAAATCTGTGAAATGACTAAGTCTTCATTTTTCAGACACAGTCAGATGCAACAATTTCAAAAATCCTAACAATCCTTTTCTGACATCATCTGGAGGACAAACCCATCATGAAAAGGCACCCCTTCCACAAATGATATAAACATAGACATACAGTGCGTTACGAACACATACGCGCAGATGTTTGTTTGAGAACATTGGTGACTAGCATCAGAAAGACCAACGAACAAAACTTCAACAAAACTTCTTCAATCTCTAAAACTGGAAGTGGCAAGTGGAAAACAAATTTCAAAAGAAAGCCACAGAAAGTGAAATTTAAAGTTTACATTAATCCTTTTAGATGACGCTGCAAACATCTGGAACAAGGTTCTCTGATCAGATCATGCCAAAGTTGAGCTTTCCGACCTACATCCAAAGAACTGAAGTGAAAAGCTAACAGTGCACATCTACTTGAACACAATACTTACAGTGACACATGATGGTAGCAACGTTGTGCTGTGGAATGTTTCTCCTCAGCAGGGACAACAAATCTGGTTAGACAGGAAGAAGGATGAAGCTATGGGTGGAAAAAATGGCGTAAGAGGGTTCAAAAGACTTGAGATAAAAGATTCTATTTCAACATTGTTAAAAACAGACACTCAAACAATGTATATTTATTTTTAGAATGGCCCAGTCAAAGTCCAAACTTAAATCCAAATGAGAATCTTGAAAACCGGTGTTTATAGATAATCTTCACCTAGTCCAGCGGTCTCAAACTCCAGTCCTCGAGGGCCGCTGTCCGGCAGTTTTTAGATGTGCCTTAGTTAAAAAACACTGGAATGAAAAAGCTTAATTACCTCCTCCTTGTGTAGATCAGTTCTCCAGAGCCTTAATGACCTAATTATTCTATTCAGGTGTGGTGCAGCAGAGGCACATCTAAAAGTTGCAGGACTGCGGCCCTCGAGGACTGGAGTTTGAGACCCCTGACCTAGTCTGACTGAGTGTGAACTATTTTACTAGGAAGAAATGGGAAAATTCAAAAGTCTACATGAACAAAGCTGGTAGAGACACAAACCAAAAGCAGTGTGGAAACAGCAGTGTTGAATGCAAATGTATTTCCTTTTTTCACTATTTATTTATTTATCTATTGTTAATAATATTTATTTGTAAAAGATTTGAAATTCATGTGTTTCAAATCTTTCATAATTCATGTTTTTCCCTCTCGACATCATTTAAGGTTCGTGCCGGTAACTTTACAAAATGTTGCATAGTTTTGCAAAGCACTGCAAGTCCTGAGAAATCAGACTGGGTTTATACATTTCTGCTTAGTCAAAATGCTCCATTCAGTAAAAGCTAAGTGACAGATGCTGTCAGACATCAGACGCTGCTGCTTCTGACAGTTATGATGGTTTTCTCTTTTAAAGGTATTGCAACTTGATATCCGAGCTCTTTCAGAAGCAAGCTGCAAGGTGAAACTGCACTCCAACTGCTGCTGAAATGATGGTGAAATTAAAACTCTCTTGTGACAGTCGTCCTGCTCTTTGAGGAGCCCTCTGGGACACGTTTTATGGAGCTTGCGGGTCGTTGTTTGGTGGGGTTTGGGCTGACATGAATCCCCTTTCTGCTGCTGGAAAGCAGAGCAGCGCTGCGTCAGAAGCTCTGGGAGAGTTGATGGAGAACTGAAGCTAAAATAGCGAAAAACTGTTTTCCTGCAGGCAGAGCTTTACGAGGCAACCAGTCGTCCACTTCATGCCTGGCTGACACTCAAACACACATCGACATATTCAACCTCAAGGCTTGTGGGGTTCCTTGAGTGATTCAAACCAGGTGATTAACAACTTCATTATCATTTCCTTTTTCCCTCACCAAGACATGCACGAACACCCACTCACACTTTGTTTGACCCTCAGTGTTCAGTTCATATCCTCATTCTTTCTCCCTGATTTTTACCCACTCTGCTCCTACATGTACACACACACCCACACACGCACACAATTAAACACCTCTCCTGGCCTTTTGTGCAAATCCCTGCATTCCTTTGCTTCAAATAAAGCACTAATTAGCTGATTTCAAATCAAAGGGAGATTTACAGAGCTCACTCCACAAACTGTCACACCGGTTGCTTTCACATTGTTGAGAAAGTGCGCGCGATCTCCGGTGTAACACAAAGCACAGTAAAAGGAATCACGAGTGATAACTATTGGCAGGAGGGGGCGCGGCTGGGTGACAGTGCGGCGCTGTGACATGAAAAACAATCCTGCAGGGTTTCGCCTCGACACAACTGCTGTCAACAAGGCTCAGAAACAGATTCAGAAAATGATTTGAAAAAGAATAAAAAGGGTAAAAAAGTTTGAGACTAGGTCAGAGTCGTACAACCTTGTCACATGCCATTAGCAGACTGGTTTCCACTTTGTGGCCCTGTCACTACTTACTGCTCGTCTGACACACATAAAAAAAAAATGGATGTGGGGCTTATTTGTCCTGAAGCTAAATAGTCAAACATGTCAAAGGGAAAGTCTACACATGACAGAAAAATCTGTGCTGCAGGTTGTCATTGTTTACTGTGCAGGAATGTCTCCTTCTACTGTGGAGTTATTCATTCCTTTATTTTGGTTTTAACTTGCTTTATTTTTTTTCAACAGAGAAAGAAGTCTATATATTTATACATAAAAATATATGTAATCTTGTTTATCTTCAAGTGCTGGCCTTCATTGGAGGAAATCTTGCATGTTACTCAATAAATCATTATTTTCTGTTCAAAATGTCTTGTGAAACTCTGACTAAACTCACATCTGCTGTATCTCTGACTTTGAGTGAAAAACAAAGAAAATGTTGAGACCTGACAACTGTGGGTGGAAAAATTAGTTTGTTGAATGATTTAAACCTGTGAGGGTATGTTTCTGAGGAAATTGTATACAGCTGAATAAATAACAACAATTTCCTATGCTGTATTTTATGTTACAGCTCTGTGACGGAATATGGTTTTGTTTGTTTTTTTTTTTTTTTGTTTTTTTTTTTGGTTCCCCTGCTGTGGAGAATTTAATGTACCCCAATGAGCCTTCTTAAAAGTCGGTGCGTGTTTGTTTCCCTCATGGCTGTTTGCTAACAGAAACCATTATTATGGCAAATGCTTTCCCATTTTCCTACATGAAGCTGAAGAAATGTGTGTTGCCTCATAAAAAAAATCATTTAGAGTTTGCTCTATTTACATCTATTTTAATGTAAAAGTCATAAAACAATAAAATCGTTGAACTTTTGATCAGAGCTTACCTACTTAGATCAGAAATAAAATTCTTTATTTTTTTTCTTCTGAAGATGTAGACATATACAGTAGCAGTGAAATACATTTTTAATAGTAAAATCAATGATTTACTATTTATTTTAGTCTTTATCTTTTAAATTTATGAATAATTTGTTACACAAATTGCGTGGGGAAAATAGGTGGTATGTATTGCTTGATCAGTGAAACATATTGCAAGTACAGAAAATATTTTTGTAATAATCCATCCAACATCAAATCTAACTAAAAATATCCTAACTCTGTCATTATTATGGTTTTATCCCACACTATGATCAATACCCACCTGTAACCAGCTTTTTCTTGACTCAACCCAATCAAATGAATGTTTCCTCGTCATAATTCTCTTGATTCTTGGGTCTCAAATCATCTACACTACAGTGGACAGCTTTCTAAAAACCTTTTTCTTGTGGTTCTTCTGTATTTTTATGTTATAAAACCACACAGGCCACTAAAGTGGACACTAATGCATCATAAAATGCACTATCAACTACTGGCCATCAGCTGCAAATGCAAGAAATTATTTTTGTTAAATCCAATATGGCAGACAGACAAAAAAGCATGCCATCTGACCCTGTCCCTCCTTCTACTGTAGACGACTCTTGCAGGTTAAGAAAACATTGTGACATCAGATAACCCCTGAAGAACTATACTACTGATGTATTTTTCAAATAACAACCTTGTATTTGGAGAAAATTATAATCGATCACCTAAAAAAAATAATTTTACAAAATATTTTTTACTACCTTTTATATGCCTTAAGAAAAAAAAAAAAAAAAATTAAAAAACCTTGACGCAACGGATCATAATTCATGCATGAAAAGGTTAAAATATGAGCCTGTTGAAGCTTTCACTTGTGCCTGTTTTAAATTTTTCTCTCCTGTAGTGTGAACATCCTCTGAGAAGCAACGTAAGTCCTGGTGACATGAGTGTAGCACGTAAATAAAACCAGATGACAACTGCATCACTCGGCTCCCTTTTCCCACAGTCGCACTAACTGCCATAAATCATTGGCATTAGCAGAAAAACAAATGTTTAATGAAGTTTACCCAAATGCCTACAGAAAAAAAATGTAATTCAAAACATGACTAAAAGCAATGAATTTAAAAAAAACAAGTAGAGTAGGGTTTCGTGTCCTAGAGGTTCTGGCCAAGAAAAATGTTAGCCGGGGTGTTAGAGACCCATAAAACACACTGCAATGCTCCAGGCAAAATTGAGGCTGACATTTCAGGTTAATCATACTGGTCCTTCTAAATTTTACAATTAGAGCTTAACAGTTATGTGTTTCTGCAACTAATTGTTTTCTATGGATATTTCTTCCTGTTACTGTGTGATGTTTTTCATTTGTGGTATTCCTTAGTAAATACATTTTTAGCCACATCAAATTATTGAAAGTGGCTTAAACATTATAAGATGACAGCTGTAAGTTATTTGGTTATAGTTAACTTAACTGCAGTTAATCTTAACTTAACTTAAGATCTACTGCAATCTTCCGACAGGTATAACCACACCAGATTAAACCTTTATGTAAGGATGGAAGAACTTAATAGATGCATACATGCAAAAACCTTCTAGTGACTGCTAAACAAACACTTGCAGCCATAAAAATAAGAGAGGAAACACCCATCACCCCCATCCCACTCAGTGAGTCATTGAAGACTAAGGAGGCGAGTTGAGGATGCTGGGAGGAACATGAGGTTGAGGTAGTGATGGAGCAACTGAAACCCGTCATGGGAGGAGTGAATATGGATCATTTATGGATCACACTCATAACTGACCTGCAGACACTGGTTGTTAAATGAAAACCGGCCACCTGGCACCCATGCGCTGACCATCCCCCGGGTCAGAAGTCAAACTGCTGACGGCACACAATGGAAGATTAAAAGGAAATCCTGTAAACCGTCTGCCAGGAGAGGGCGTGTTTGTGTTGAAGATGATTGCATTGCTTCATTCATAATTAAACTATCTGCAGCAGATGCCAGAACAAAGCGTCCGTAATTAACTGAATAAAGAACATAAGACTCAATTCGGCTCTTATGCTTTTGGGGATTTCAGAGACTGTAAGCTGGCTCAACTGATGGGAGTCTGCCCTGCTCATGACTCACCAATGGGCCGGTTTTTGACAAACTGCTTTCCAACAGCTTGTCTGGAAAGTCGGAGCAGGGGTATTCCAGAACTATAAATGCATCATGTAAAGACAATTGCAACGAATCAGATTTTAATTACGTAGGTAAGGAAGTGATATCAGATATCTATTTGATTGGTCACAGGAGCATCCTTTGAAGGGGTGTTTTGTGTTTGCAAGGATTACAACCGACTACACCCTTGCTTCCTCCATTATAAACGGCATTGGAACCACATGTCTGAGTCAACGTATGAAAAAGCCCACCCTGTGTCTCAGGAACTGTGATTTTGTACTTTTAGTGAAGTCGTGTTTGCAACTCTATCCAGATTTAAAGAAAACATACTCAGAGACAAAACTTACAATATAATTGTATTATTTTCTTTCTGTACAGTTCCCTCCATCCATTGTCTGCTGTTTATCTGAGATCAGGAGGCAGGGTAACAGGTCCAGGACAGAAACCCTGACATTTCTCTCTCCCACTGACACTCAGTGGATATACAATCCCTACAGGAGGTTCTGGGTCAGGCCCAGACTCTACTCTGTCAGGCGTTCTCTCTGACAAGAAAAGCAAAATCAGAACTTAAAATAGATTTCAGAATCTTTTAAGATTCTCATATCCTCATCCAACACAAAGTCAAACTTGAAAATATTAAAGCTAATTCAAAGATAACATTTCCATTTGCTAACTGCCAGAAATCTGAGTGAGACATTTTTTTTTTTAGAGATTTTACTGAATCCAGAAGTTTCCATGGAAAATGATTACTGTCTTTTGAGGAAAACCCCAGGTGAGAACATCATGGCTTTGGAAATTTCTCATAGTTTAAATGACATATTTGAGTTGATTGGAGGAACACCTGGAATATGCTGCTCTCTAGTTTGATGTGATTAGAAAGTCAAAAATATTCAGACAAGACAACAAAGAGAATTGTAGAGCTACTCGATTTATAGCAGAATGTTTTCCAAGATCCTGACCTGGATCTGAACGAAAAGAAATTTTATCTCAAAAAACCTCCTGGTAAAATAATGGTTAAACAATATAAAGATACTCTAGAGAGACAGTACTGCTGTTCATCTGTACTGACACCCAAATTTCCAGAGATACTAATTTTATTTCTACAGCAGAATAGAGTCACTTTATGGAAGAAGTTGCTTTTATGCCATTCTTTTTACATCCCCTCGACAATCTGGTGCTTTGCTTAAAGTTAGTTTGCTTCCAAATATCTAATTTATTAAAGCAGGGGTTTTCAAAGTATGAAAGGGTGAGCCCCCCTTCAAGGAGCTTAAGGCCTGCTGCGCCTCCCCCCACCACCTTCAGCCCTGCTCTGGCCAAAACCAGTGATGTCATAGTTACTTTGAAAAAGTAACTTTAATCGGACTACTGATTACTCCTTGAAAAAGTAACTTAGTTATATTACTGACTACTTGACTTGGAAAGTAACTAAGTTACTTTCCAAGTCAAGTAGTAACTAACTGCAGGAAAGTAACTAACTGCAGGATTAAGTAACTTTTTAGTTACTTTCAGCAGCTGCTAACAACTGCTGGCGGAGCGCCTCCTGTGAAAATCACATTGAGCTTTGCCAATACTTAATTGTAAGTTATTTTATAATGGTAACATCAACAATGTGTCTCCACTGATAAGGTTGAACTGAAGAGGAGATTGTACAAAAAAACAGTACAAAAAATAAAAAACATGAGTAATTTGTGTGGTCCACTGTTGTCTGGAAAACTCTAAGAAGAATTTTAAAGCCCCCCTCCCCCCAGCCTCCAGATTCTGCGTTACGCCCCTGAGTTTGATGTCGCAGCACAGAGCTCCTCCTGCAGCTCCACAGCTCCGATGGCTGCGACACTAACCGTAATATTAATAATTATAACGGTGCTAACTTGCCATTATAACTATTGCCAACTACGGACACGTTTATTCGTGGCTGTTTTCACGTTTATTGCGCTGTTCATATTGGTCTCGATGTTTGCAGTTTTCTGG
Source organism: Gambusia affinis (assembly GCF_019740435.1). NCBI lineage: Eukaryota > Metazoa > Chordata > Actinopteri > Cyprinodontiformes > Poeciliidae > Gambusia > Gambusia affinis. Next base: position 8,266,332 of record NC_057871.1, on the reverse strand, counting down.
AGCGCAACGCGAAGCTCGATGTCATTGAGAGGTAATAAATTAAGTTGACATTTACAAAGACATAGGGGTCGGATCATCCGGGAAATGATGAACAGGGAGAGACGGAGTAAAACTACCTTAATGACGGACAAATTCTGGGATTTATTGTGAGTCTCTGCTTATTTCCAAGCCCAAATGAGCAACTTCATGTTCAAAAACGAGCCCAAAAAGGCGCAACCCGCCGCTCATTAAATCTGCAAGCGACTTTAAAAAAATGAAGCCCAAAGCCGCTTATAATAATCGGACTTGTCGACAGAAACTCAAAATAGTTCCAGTTTTTCCACCAACAAAACGCGCATCTCCCTCCATTGTTTACATTTCTGTCGCATAGAGACGTCGGTCACTCGACAAGACGCGTAGAGGAAATACGATTAAATAACAAAAGAAGACAGTAACGCACAGTGATTTTGATAAGTAACTGTAGTCTGACTACTGGATTTGAAATAGCAACGCGTTAGATTACTCATTACTGAAAAAAGTGGTCCGACGTCAGTAACGTTACTGACATCACTGGCCAAAACATCCTCTAAGGGGGGAAACATTTCCACTGATCCCCGCTCCACACGCGCACCCCACAGTACCAACTTTTTCCTAAATCCACAGAGTTGATCGTGTGCGTAAAAGACGTTTCTCTCACATCAGTAGACAGCAAGCAGATAGCTTTTCCGGTTTATTTTTTCCCTCGCACCGCGCCTCCCCTAAAGTGCTCTGGCGCCCCCCCGGGGAGGCGCGCCTCACACTTTGAAAACCGCCGTATTAAAGCACCTTCCAGTTGTGTCCATTTCAAATTTTACACACTGTAGCGTGAAACGAAAACATAACATGATTTAAGTTCAGACTTTGAACCACATTTCATTGAGAGTGTTTAGTCTCAATAATTGAATCGATGAGTTGTGAGTGATCTTCACAGAAAATTTTTCTTCCACATTGAAAAGTTCAGTTTTCTTTTTCAGCTGTGAGGCACAGTGAGTTTGGCAGCTCAGTCCATAAAAACATGTCTGAACTTTCGAAGATTCATGGAGCTGTATCTATCTTCTGTCACATCATCAATAAATAGTGCTGAACCAGTGCTATTGGAAGCCATGCAAGCTTTTTTTTCCACCAACTCTTTGTGTTACAAATGTGCTATTGATTAGAAACTCAAGATGAAAATTAAAACAGACTTTAAGTCTTTTCAATATGTAACTAACTTTTCTATTGTTCTTTTCAATTAAACCTTTTTATAGTCTGTTGCTGCTTTCTATGCACAAATATACACATCTTATGCATTTTGTTTTTAATTAAGTAGTGCATTAAATTGATTTTGAATCTGACATCTTTTAATCTGAGTATTCTGTTTTTAGTAACTATACAGAGTTATATTTATTGTTGTAAATATGTCCTTATTTTAGTCTGATTTTCTATTTTTTTCTGGTTTTATATATACTTCTAGCTTAGTTTGGATATGCATGCTTCCATTTACTTAATGCTGGTACAACCAAAGTTTCCCACTTTGAGGCATTATAGTAAATGCTGTTATATTCTTTAGTGTGGAAAGAACTCATTGAGGTCCAAAAGCCCCTTTGTGAGATTGTCCTAGTCTAGACAGAAATAACAAAGTAAAGCAGTAAAACACAGAAGGTATTCAAATTAAGGCAGTATACTTGAAAAAAACTTTGATGAGATGACAACTTTTTGTGGATAATCACAGTTTAGCAAGACAATGGATAGATGTCTAAGATAAACAGCCTGCAAAGAATTGTAGTTTTTTATGCCATTTTAAAAGTAGTGAGTAGAGGCAGCGTACATCAACACTGTTTTCTCAGTACAAGACTTAAAAGATGATGCCTTTGTGTGATCTAGATGTGTAGATATAATGGAAACAAACCAAGAATTGCCATATTACAGATGATATGTCAATGATACAATCCACAGTCAGTTTATCAATGTGAACTAAGGTGGCCATATAATATTGTTGAAGGAACATCTCATTTCTGTTGGAAATGCGAAAATGTTCTAACACATTTGAACCAAAGTGTCTGTTGATATGTTGCCATTCTTACACGTGTGAAAAAGTTATAAAATCTCTGTCATTAAAACTACTTTTTATAAGTAATTGTATCTAAAATTTAAAAAAAGAAAAAAAAAAGAGGGCAATGTAACATCTGAAGTCCAAACAATATCCCAAATAGGAAGAAGATTCTCTCTCATAAGTGCTTTCAAACTACTCGTCTCATATTAAAGATGTACTGGATATGATTTCTAATGCATTGCACCAACATTTTAGCAAAGTATATTTTGAAGAAACCTATTAGCTCCCCAGTAGAGAGTTTATATTTCCACCGTAGAACATATTTCACAGATCTGGTAAAAGTATTCTCACTATACACTGATTTGTTCTGATTAATTTTGAAAATGATTTAAAAGTTTCTTCCACTTAACAACTTTGTGTTCGTCTGTCACACTAAATTTCCAATAACTGAAGTTTGGGGTTTCACCATGTGAGAGGGTTTAACAGTTTTGCAAACATCTACATGCATTGGAGATGACAAGCACTTCTGCAGGATATGTTGTTTTCATTTAGATGAAGGTCAGTTTATGTCTCTGAACTCAAGTTAGTTGCAGATATCCAAGCTGGGAAATAACAGCTTTTTCCCATGTTGAGCAGCTGTGGGCACAGAGCCACATACTTGTGATGTATATAACCACACATGCACGCACTTTAACCTTGCAGTGATATGAATAAGGGTATGCAAAACCAAAAACAGATGAAACTTTTTGCAAACATGCAGAGAGAACACCCATCAAGTTCAGAAACATCAGTCTGCAAGTAAAAATAGTGGCAAAATAACCAAGTGAGCGCTCACACAAAAACTATTTTTTAAATGTTTCATTAGTGAGTCAGATTGTTGGAAAGCAAACATGACTCCAGAGTTCAGTCCTCTTTTAATCACTCAGACATCACACACAAACCCATAGAAGTCGTGTGACTAAAACACAATAAAATCTCAACGCTCTAAGTTTCCTTTAAAAAGGAATGCGGTGTGCCTATTATATGGTTTTTAATAATGCCTCACTTTTTCTACTTTTGTCCATATTTGTGATTTTTTTTTTTTTTCAAAATTTGGTCATTATAGCATTTTTATACTTAGTATCTGACTTTATGCACAAATAATTTTCACATAAGCTCAGTCAGTGAGTGTTGATGTTTGTCTTGGTCTGTGTTTACACACGTTTAGTTTATTTGGAAATATATTAGTAACTGTTAGTAAAAGGAGGTCTTCAATAAATAATAATAATAATAATAATAATAATAATAATAATAATAATAATAATAATAATAATAATAATAATAATAATAATAATAATAATAATAATAATAATAATAAGCACAAACCAAAACATAAGAATTGTTCATGCTTTCAGCAAAATAAATATTACTACAAGTATAATATGCAGTGAAGTATTGAAGGGTTTCTCAGCTCAAAAACAAGCTGAGACAAACCAGATTTTGAAGTGTAAACAAATGCGGTGTAGAACATTACTTTTTATCAGAACTCTGCCATGTGAATGATGTATCCAAAATCTAAAATATCACTTTGCAGTCAACACTTGAGCTTCAGCTGAATTTTCATTCCTTGCTCTTGGTGCTCCGTATGTAGTTAGCCTCGAGTCATGAGGTCATGTTGTTCACACTTAGTTTTTAAAATTTTTGTTCTTTGCTTTGAAGTGAAAGGTTGACTAAATACTCTGTTTAAAACTATGTTCACAGCAAAGAAGAGACTATTGACTGCTGCAGCATCAGTCTGGGTGATATTATCTATACTGTGTGAGCTGACAACAGTTCATGTTCAAGATTTAATAATGCAACTGAAGAACAATTCAAATGTGGACCTGCTGATTTGGATCACATTGGATAATTTTTTTAGCCAGGTTCTGCTAGAGGCTCCTTGCTGTTCCACGGGACTTTTTCCTCTCCACTGTCACTGCATACATGCTCATCATGTGGTTTTGCTGCAAAGTCAAAGACACAACACAAGCAGCTCTCCACTGCCGCCATATAGTCACCCACGGGTAAATGCTGCAAGTCAAAGACTCAATGGAATCCTTAGATTATTGAAAACTTTTTTCACCAATTTGAAAAATAAATTGAACTTGAATGCAATGTTTGCCGACTGGAATGAACTGGAAAGTGTGTTCTTGACTGGATTGAACTGACTTGAGATGACGTGTGTTCTGAGCTGGCACTATCTAAATTGACTAAATTTACCTGAACTCGATTGTTCTGCTTCATAACCCAAGTGTGTTTGAGCTTACGATCACCAAGTTCTGGCCAAACATTCTCCCTTTAGATTGTCAAGTAGAAAGCAGAATTCATGGTTTCATGGTTGTTTTACAGCAAAGAAGCCAAAGAACACCATACAACCACCATCCACCTCAATGTTTGACTGTAACACTGATGCTCTTTTTCGGAAATGCTGTTAGTTTTACACCACATGCTTGAGACACCCACCTTCCAAAATATTGCTGTTTCTTGGCAGATGTGGGATGGTTTTTGTGTTCCTTTTTTCCACCAGCGATGGTTTTCACTTTGTAACTCTCCAATGGACAGCATTCTTGCTCAGTATCGTTCTCATAACACAGACCAAACTGAGGGAAGTGAGGCCTACAGTGGTTTCGATGTTGATTTGTTTTTTTTTTATTACCTCCTTCAGGAGTCATGGAAGTGCTCTTTAAGTGCTCCAGGGAAGGTTCACCTCTGTTCCATGCTTTCTCCCTGTGTGGCTAATGGTTCTCACTGTGGTTTGCTGGAGCCCTAAAGCCACAGAGATAACTTTCTAAACCTTTTCATACAAATAGATCGAAATGACTGGTTCTGTGTGTGCTCCTAAGGAAAATAAAGATATTATGATAAGAGGGTGAAATGTGACAGTGAGTCATATCTGTTCTCAACTAGCAATAAACCAAACCTCATAATAAAAACATATGGACCGTAACACTGGCCTTAATGCCAGATGTCATAAATGCTGTCTAATCTGTCTTTTCTGATCACATTCAGGCTCTCCACTGTTGCGAGAATTAGCACATGAGATTTTAAAAATGTCCAAGGGGGACAGTTTATGACAAACCTAAGAGCACAAGTGAGACTGCCAAAGAGTCATTAGCAAACAGGAAACTTCACAAACTCTAAGCAGACAGAAGCAATGTGGTGAAAAAACAGCTTGTCAGTTTTAACCTTGGATGACTGTCTCCAGAAAGAAAGGAAGAAAAAGAAAGAAGCACACAAGGTAAATTCAGAACTCTTAGGTTAAATAAAATCTATCCTGCAGGAGAAATACCGTCTCCACAGGTAGTGGATGACAAGCCCATATGGTCCAGTTCAAATTGGTGCCAGTGCAGAACATTTTTTTTAAAAGACCTTTTTGTGCCACATGTGTGAATAATGGCTAGCGGTTTTGTCACCAAGCGTGTGAAGCGTCACATTGCGGTGACACATTTCTGCGACAGCTCCCAGCAAAGGCAGTGCAGCTGTACTTTGACATGATAACTAGTGACAAGGAGAGGGAGAGGCGAAGGAAGGAAAGGCTAGTCCACTTGCAGATAGCAGCTGTGGGGCTTACTTCATGGCTTCAAAAAGTGCTTTTAGCAAGAGTCTCTGTAAATCTATTTGTGTAGAAATGGGAACTTTATGCGCCTTGAATTAGCTCCTTGGTGTAAAATTGAGTGTTGGTCTACTTTCTCACTGATATCAGCAGAGGCAGTAAACCTTTGCCCCAGATTTATATGCATCGTCTGAGTTTGGTCTGAGTTTATTTGCACATCGTCCCGTAATCCTTTTGTCTGATGCTGGGGACACATCTGTCCCTTCAGTCTCAACTAAAATGTCATCTTTTTATCGTCCTAATAAAACGTATTGGCCACTATAAAGCTTTTAGACATTTGTGAAGACATTTATACAGTAAAACCGATTGGGACATAGGCCATGTTGTAGGTTTAAGAAAAGGTCACTCCTTCCAGGTAATGAAGCTGGATAGACTCATTGTTCATCTTTACAGCTGTCAGTTTCCAGGCAAAGCTCAACGCATCTGTCAGCCTTTTCTTTAATAGGAAAAACAGGCTCTCTGCTCAGTCATTGATTTAGCTCCTCCATCCTCACTATCTCCACTTACACCCTGAGGTTTGATCAGCACAAGTTAAATCAAATTTGCCCTGAGTGTATCTGTGTATGAGTAATAAAAAAACAAAGGAGATATTGGAAATCAAAAAAAGCACATTGGCACACTGTGTCTGTTGTTGTTGTTGTGTGCGGTTGATTACTTAAACCCTGGTGCATTTGTTCTTCTTCGTTCGTTCGTCAAACAAGCCGCAAATTGAGCAGCTGTATTGTATCCTCTGAAAGAAAGAGGCCCATTTGTTTAGATTTGGCTTGTAGTGCGCTTGGTTCTCACATACAGCCCCCAGCATAGCCAATTTGATTACATGGATATCTGTTGCTCTGCCTTGGTGAATAAAACAAAAATACATCAACAAAAGAAGTCAATATGCCCCACAGAACCTCAAAGAAACATCTCATTCTACCAAAGGAACGTTCAAATTGAAGATCTTAATTTTTAAATGAGTTTTAATCCGAAAACTTCAGTTATGCATCGCGAATAAATTTTCTTCTGGCTTTGTTGATTTTTGACATAATGTTTCTTTCTAATGCTGATTTTTATTCTATGAAATGTTTATTTAAATGGAATTGATTAGTTAATGTTAATACTTTGAATACTTTCATCCCAAAATATTGTACTTCTGCTTATACAGAAGTACAAGCAGAAGTACAGTTTGGTGGTTATATTTTTTTTATTTTTGAGCATAAAACTGCCAAACTTATTGTACACATAAAATTTGCTAAAATAAACTGTGCTATTAAACGGTCGGTAAATTAAACAGAGATTGAGAGACCTCTCCCACAATACAGGAGGGAAGTTTGTCTTACAGTTCTGCTTTACATTAATGTGAAACATTGATGAGAGATTGTGTTATGTTTAACCATACTAACAAAAAGAAAAAAAAAACAATGTTCTGGTGGACGGAGTGTAGCAGTGGTCTTGGTACAACCAAAAAAGCAAATTTGTTATCACAACAGAACTCATCTTATCTGAGCTTTATCATGGGTTCAGGGTCCTAACACATACTTGGCTTCTGCAAAACTCTGCATTGACAGTCTAATAATGTTGCATAAAACTCCACTAAGGAAATTTGTCTTAGCTGAATAAAATGACTGGTTTCCTGTTAAAACCTGAAAAACCTAATCTGGTCATGGAGACTGAGAGATCTTTCACAGCTGCTTTTACTCACAGCTCAATACCCAACATTTGTCAGCAGGGATGTTTCTCAGCACGCAGCCTTAATCAGTCCAACAAAAAAGGTGATCTTTGCTCTCTTCAAAACTTTGAGCTCTACGGTGTTACTGGAGATATACTACCATTCAAATTATGACGGAGTACCAGGAGCTGATGCAGTCAGAAATTTTTGATCTCACACCATGTGGTCATGTGCTTCAGGCACACCCTACAGATACAACATGGTACTCATTGTAAATGAGTACTATGTTTAAAGCAAAATAAATTGCTTTAAAGCAAAATAAATTAAAAAACATGTCAAGTAAAACTGAAGGACTGCAGCTATTTTATGTCAAAAGTAATTAGTTAGAATTATGCATATATTTTTATTGAAAAGAGCTGTTGTACATTTTGTGAATGAGAATGCTTTTGCATTCCAATTCAATTTGTGATTAAAAGCAAAAGATCAACAAAAGGTTGATTGCTTTACTGTCAGACATTAATATTGACAGTTTAAAAATAAGCATATATCACAAATTTTAATTTTGTTCATTTATATTAAAAGTGTAACCTCTAATCAACACTTTTAATAAGTTCTCTGTGTCGTCTCTCTTAGCTTTTTCTCAACATTTTCACACTCAGTGAACACATTCTCGTTTATTTATAATTCTTATAAAAATTGTTAAAAAGACTTTTTCTTCTTTACTTGAATATGTGGACATACATTTTACAACAATCTTGTTTGATAGGCCCAGATGACATATTTTGTTACTTCAACCACAACGTCAGGGTGTTAATCTTGATTTTGTGTAATAGACCATCACAGAATAGTTAAATAAATAGTAATAAAAACTTTATGTAAAATCTAATTGTATTCAGTTCATTTCTTCTAATAAACGTAAATTAATCCCAATGCAACCAATTACCTTTAAAACAGACTTAATTAGTTAGTACTGTCCATATGTGTGTAATTTATGTTCAGTATTAATAGTGCTGTTCTCTAATTACTGCAGAAATTTGTTAGAGAACATTAGTGACTAAAAACATCACCAAGAAAACAAAGAAACATTTGACAGATCAGGGATAAGTTAAATATTACTAACCACTTAGACAGACTGGGCAGAAAGGAAATTAATCAGAAGACCATCACAAAGGTCAGTGGTGGTGACTCTATAGGAGCTACAGAGATTCGCAGGTCAGGTTAGATAATCTGTTTACGAGGTTCAAGTGTTCCTCCAAGCTGCCATGTAAGAAAAAGTGGCAAGAAAAACGGCAACGTATAGTGGAAGCCACAAGAAGTCCAGTTTGCATTTACCAGAATCAGGGGACGCAGCAAACATAAAATAAGGTGCTCTGGTCAAATTAGACCAAAATGCACTTTTTGGCTGACATGCAAAATGCTATGAGTGGCAGAAAACGAATGCCTGACCCAATTAAAAACCAACCTGCACCTTGCCCAATAAAATGCCTCGGATTTGCTGTCAGCAGCTGGTGAAAAGCTCCTCCAATTGAGTAGATCTGGAAATTTATTTTTAAATTTCTGGTTCAAAATGACATTTTACAATTCACCATTTAACTATGATGACATGATTTGAATACATTAGAGTGGGCATATGTATTTGCGTATGCATGCAAGTGGTGAATGGATTTGTCTGGTTATCCGTGATTGCTTTCGGAAGCATTATTAACCTCGCTGCACAAGAGCTGCAAATGAAATGTCAAACATCATATCAGTTAGGAGGAAGATGTCCTATCCTTCTGTCTCCCTCTCATACACACACTCAGACTCTCATTGACTGCTGAAATTAACATTCTTCATGTGGAAGGTGTGTAATATCAATACTTGGGGAAGGTGACTAGCAATTACATGACAAATCCATTACGTGAGTTTTGTCTGAAACTCAATAGAGCAATGTGTAAGTGAAGGTAAATGAATGTCATCCCGAGCAACCTGACCTCTCTCAGGAAGTTCACACCGGGCTGTCAATCAAACATCCCATCAGCCTTTGTAAGTCATCCATGTGACATAGGCTTGAAACCTGCATCTATCATTATTATGCCCTGATACTGTCATTACACTAGACTTCTCCTCGTTGCACCTTCCCCTTCTGTCCTCCTTCCTGTGGAAAGGCTCTACAAGCTTTCATTCAGTGGATATAGGAAAATGTACACTTTGTTTCAGGATGTGGAGCTTAAAGACACCACTTCCACAAATGATGTGAAAGTGGTCTGAGTGCTTCATACCTACACTGTGTTCATGGCTATCCTGCAAAGAAATTGTGTCCAAAGATTGCACAATCAGTGGAAAATCAGAATTACCATTTCCCTGATTTGCAGGAAATGTTTCATCAGGCAATGGCAGATGCAATAACTCCAATAGGATGCTCAGATGTTTAATATACAGTACTCAAGTATGTGGCCCAGTTCAACTTGTCTCAGTGTTTTTGTTATGCTGAAGAACTATCAATTTTAGCCCTAATATAAGGCATTTTAATGTCTCAAATGCACACAATGAATTTACAATATAAAAATTTAAGACATTTCATTGTCCAAATTTCAGTAGCTAAAGGGTATCCTTTACTGGTTTTAAGCATCTCTCAAAGAGAGAGATGCTTTATGACACTGGGGAGATCTGTTATCAGTTTATGATCGTGTAAAGCAAATTTACACCGCCTCAAGACTTTTTTTCACTCTGTAGTGACGTCATTAGGTTGGAGCAGCAGCTTATCTACAACTGAGAGGAAGCGGTAAGATAATGTCCTCAGGAAGGCCCGCTCTGTCCTGGGATGCCCCCTCGTCACACTGCAGGTGGTGGGAGACAGAAGGACTCTGGCTAAAATTGGACAGTCTATTCCACACCAGAAAAGCAGAGCTCTTTCAGTCACAAACTGCTGCTTCCAGCAGCTGCTAGACTCTATAACCATCTCTGCTCCCAACAAACCTAAACTCATTAAATGTTTACATCCATGCTGGTACTTGCACAGTTTTTCTCATTTTAAACAAAGTTCCTGCTGTTTTTTGTTCCTCTTAGCTGATCTGTTTTTTTTTTATTTCTTCTAAACAGTCTTTTCTAAATTGTACTTTTTATCCACATATACACATACCGTATATTGTAGAACAAAGAAAATTAAATGGTCCCACTCAGTTGCAATGAATGTACTTTTTTTGAAAAATACAAGATTTCTCCTATCTTGTAAAATCAAATTCCCCATGATGGGACAGGGAAAGATATTTCTTTTCTGTTCTGTTCTGTTCTGTTCTGTTCTGTTCTGTTCTATTGTATTTTATTTTATAGTGGCAATATGTGAAATTAAACTCTCAAGCACTGCCAGCGATGTTTGCCTTCTTGCACATAAGGAGGATTTGTCAATTTAGCAACTTCACCATCATATTGTTGATATATTTAGCAAGTGTACAGCAAAAGAAATAGTGACTTCTCCTAAACTGAGTTTTGGAAACACTGACATGAAAGTTCAAATTGTTCACGCGTTTCCCAATGATCACTAAACTGGGTTACAAAATAAATATTTTTTGGAAGTTGTGTATGTTTTTTCAAATGATTTAGGACTATTTTGCACCAGTAAATACAAATATGACATCCATTTTTTTCAACCAGGTCAGGTTTTTATTTGATTTAGAGAAATCCAATCTTCTGACTAAGTTAATTACATTTTTGTGACTTTATTAGTTCATTTCCATTAACATTTATCATCCAAAAAAGGTTTTAGGAGAAAAGAAAGGTTTTTTTTAACAGAATGTGTTAATTAAATGTTACAAACTTGGATTTCTGTACATTGAATAATAAACACTTATAAGGGTAGGTAGATATAAATTGAACATTACATCTTCATTGTGGAAAATTCTCCACCTCCTTCATGTCCCGATGCATTCTCTCCTTCTGCTCATCACTCATTGATCCCAGATTCCCAGGAAACCGATCCATATGTGAGAACAAGTAATGCATTTTGATGTTCATGTTGCATCCATAGATCAGAAAGGTGACCTGATTGAGCAAAACCAATGTGATCAAAGTAACCCTAAAACAGTTGAAAAACCCCAGACATCTTTTTGGATGTTGACCAGTGTCATCACGCTGATGTGAGCCACTCCCCTGTTCTAAAGCACTGACAGACGGCCCAGTCCTCTACAGAAGAAATATCTTCTATTGTTTTAAACATATTTAGACTGTTTTCACTTACTTCCTGCTCCTTCAACAACAACATTCCCCCTTCCTCCAACAATATTCTTAAGAATTACCAACATATTGTCAACCTTGTAAATTAGGTGATGACATCATAAATGACATCTACCGATTTTTAGCTCAGCCAATAGCTACTTTACTTATCGAGGAGCTAGCTTTACATTCAAGTAACTACATTCAGGTGTGTTTTCCAGTAGATGTTCATCAATGTTAAATGACGTATTTTGAATTTAAGATTTACCCACCTGTGTTTGGTGACCTTACGTTGCCCCCTTTGATCCTTAAGACAACTTTATGCCAGAAACCCTAAATCAGTCTGTGGACAGCATAAAAAAGAAGTTTCATCCCAATCAAAGCCTCCTGTCTTTTAGAGTACTCACTGCCAAGAATCCTTACCACACAACTGATGAGTTACTGCTGCTGGATCCACAACGCAGATTCTTCTGAGGGTCAGCACATGTAACAATCTCATCGGATGATGGAGGCTTACATTCCTATGCAGGAGCGCACCCGAGCTGCCAGGCTTCTATCAGCGTACGCCTGGCTCACGGGTGGCATGGCAGAGTTCACACTGTGATGTGAAGCAGAGAAAAACAGACTGTAAGAAGAGCTGTAAGAACAAGCCTTGATTCATCTGGATTCATCTCAGCAGGTAGACTGCTGGCACGTGTTTACACAAGACTGCAGCAGAGAAATTCTACACCTCAGCTTCCCCCACATGAACATGTGTGTGTGTGTGTGTGTGTGTGGGTGTGTGTGTGTGTGTGTGTGTGTGCGTGTGAGAATGTGTATGTGTGTTTAAAGCATATTTATGCATCTGCACCATAATGAAATGGCAGGTTTGCAGCAGATTAGATTTGGTCAGATTGTGGGGGGCCTCCAAGTGTTTGGTTCTGCTTACTTTACTCACAGGTATGTGAGAGTTTTTGTCTGTTTGTGTACATGTGTGCCTTTGGGCTTATGAGAAGAAAACAGAGGCCTTGCCTGTCAGGTATTTAACCTGAGGGCATGAATGAGTGTATCAGTGTGTATCTTCCTGCAATTGTGAAATTATAATGAGAAATCCCACCTGTTGTTGGCTCTTAAAAGCACGCTTCATGGTTCAGTCATGTATTTCAACATGAACATCCACAGGCTGGAATAACACCATGATTTTAGAAAAGTCTTATTGAATTCATATATCATGTTTGCTGATTTATCTAGTCAAGTGAACCCCGAGTGTGGTTGGAATATGTAATCCTTCTAAGCATGTAAAAACTGTTTAAATCTTTAAATAATTCATCTGCTTTTAGGTTTCATGGTAGACTCTTTAAAGTCTGATATTTTAAAGTCTGATCTGATATTTTATAGTAGTGACAAGAATTAAGTCTAAATGATTTTATTTATATAACTTGAAGCTGTTTACCCACGTTAATAAATATTGTATTGATCATGAATTTACCCCAAATTGACTGTGCTGTAAACAACCATCCTCCACTGCAAAGAACTCAATGAGATGGCTGTTAATGTTGAATCCATATTTGGAAAAGTGACCAGCGCAGACTTGGACAACTTCGTTCACTTCCTTTGCTAAAACTACAGGCAGGTTGCAATAACAAAACAGAATAGAAAATCAACACCACCCTTCACAAACCCTCCTCCTGTTCACTGATTGGCCTGGTTGAAATTCATCCTGAGAAATTCAGCTGAATGGAAGAAATCCCACATGGAGCAATGAAGGTAGATGAGAATTGAGCCGAATTGTGTAGAAAAGCAATGGCCATTTTAAATGTGCACACAAGTTAAGAAAACACTATTGTTTAGACATTGTCTTATGGGAATATCATATGGCAAGCTGTGCATAGCAACAGTGTCCCCTGGGAGATTTCCGATAATCTGATTTGTGTCTACTGAATGCTTGACCAGACAACAAGGTCAAAATTTGTCAATGTTATAGTTAAAAATGTGTCCAAAAAGACCCATTACAACTAGGTTTATTTTAAGATGTTTGTGATAAATACATATTATATGAATTTCAAGATGTATTATCTAAACGTTACGTGTGGGCGTGTGGGGGTGTGTGGGTGTGCATGTGTGTGTGTGTGGGCGCGGGCATGCACAAGTGTGTGTGTAGCAGGAATTGTTCTCCCTCTGGGATGATCTACCCACTTACATCAAAGCAAACTTTTAGGACAAACTGTGAAGTGTCCTCTGTTTCGGACTCCGCCTGGAAAATCCCATACACTGGAACACAGTCACCATGGGAGCTGAGCGCTATAGTGTGTGTGCGTGTGTATGTGTGTGTAACAGAAAGGGGGCAGGGGAGTCTTTAAGCCCATTCAGACCTCTTTATGTGGGTCACAAATAGAATGGTTGCCTGTTTCATAAAATGTCCTACATTGTACACAAGCTTGCTCTCAGACTGTCTTTTTTGCTGCAGACAAACACATAAACATGTTTGTAGGGCAGAGGTTTACCATGGTGGACCAGTGGGATGACTGGTCTGCTGAAGTACTTTGCTGTGGTGATTGTTGAATCTGTTTTAAGGCTACTGTGAAAGAGGAGGTCAACATTCATAAGGTTACTTTAAACGACTTGATGGGTGGGGACACTCAGTTGGTTTCTAAACAAAAGAGGAGTTTAAAGGGAGCAAAAGTCAAATCTCTGTTTTGACTTTTTGAGGACACGTCTTTGCAAATTAAATAACTTATATAGCGGGGTTAGTTTATTCCAAAGAGCAAAATGTATAAGGGATGTTTACATTGGTTAACCAAAGTATTTATATGCTGTGGAGCTTTTTTTCTGTTTGTCATGGTACAGACGCATTTACTTGGGTTTTATCAAATACATCAAAACAAAGTAACACACACATGAAATGTTGAAGACAAAATATTCAGGGTTTTAACTTTAGAAAAAAGTATTGCATCTGTATTCAGCTCACTATTCTGATATCACCTGAACTGAAGGAATGGGCAAAGAGGCATTTATCAGAGAAGCATGAAAAATGCCTCTCCGATAAGTACAGAAGGCAGCCAAGAAGTGACTCTAGAAATGTTGCAGAGACCTGTAGCTCAGGTGTGTGAATCTGCTGACATCCCCTTTATTATGGAAGAGCAGCAAAAAAAGGTAATACTTGAAAGAAAGTTCTGAGAAATAGCATCCGAGGACAAGTCATGTAAAAGACACAACCATGTGGAATAAGGTCATTTGTTTTGACCAAAATAAAAACCAAATATAGGTTTGGTCCAAATCTATATTTCCCGGTAGAGACAGACCCTAAAGGTGTAACAACTTAAATTTCAGCAAAATTCTCTAGTTTCTGGGGAATGGGACACAAATGTAGGCCACACTTTTCAGATTTTTATGTATACAACATATACAAAAAATTTTTTAAACAATATAGCCCTTTTTTAATGTTTATTCTGCGTTACAGTTATGAGCTCCTCTTCGTTAATTCAAGGCACAGAAATAATTCAACACTCCACTATATGTTCACTTCCTCCTTGTGTGAAGGAAGCACTGCTTCCTTCCAGAACAATAAAAGATGTGAATTTCTTCTTATTTTATGCAAAAATAACTTTTTCCAAATTTCCAATTTTTTTTTAGAATTGAAATTATTAAAGCATGAATAGATGTTGGGAAACACTTTCAATTTTAAGTGTTTCAAGGAGAAAAGAAAACTCCACAGAGTGACTATCCTACTCTCTGATAGTCACGAGATGAACGAGGAATCAGTGTTTTACTGTCGGAATGTCACCACAGAAGCATCACAATAAAATTTGCATTTTCAAAAAACACATTTAATCTCACATAACAACCATAGTTGCTATTTACGGTCTCACAAAAAAATCCTTGCTGTGTCTTGGTTGCAGTTCACTTTATTGCTTACATTTTTAGTGGAAATTCCTTATGACGCTGTGGGTGCAGCTCAGTTATCCTCCTTTTGCTATGCTGCCTTGAGTTGGCAACCTTCAGCATACTTCCAACTCTATGTGATATATTTTTTCTTCAAACTAATTTGCTAACTTTTTGACTACAGTCAAAATATATTATTTTTAAAATACAAAAAAATCTTGAACATTGTGATTAGGGTGAGATAAGGCCTTTAAGGAATTTCCAAGGCTTGCTGATAAAAGAACTGCTGCTGCAAAAAAAAGGTCTTTGTGATACTGAGTCTCCAAGGGAACCAATAGATAATATCTCCATGCCAACCAGTCATTTTAGAGGCTTTCCAGAAAATAAGACCATGCCGTCACAAACATGTGAAGTTTGTTAAACACCACTAGTACTTTTTGTTACATGAGTCCTGTCCTCGTAACTCAGGTAGTCAGTGTGGAGGGTCTGGTTGCCTTTACTCTGTAGGTGCAGATTTGCTCTGCAAGAGGAGGGATAATGGAGCATTCCCTATGTTGCATAATTGACTTCATTCAGTAACTTTGAACAATAAACCGCAGACAAAATAAATACTAAATTGGCAGGAGAGATAAAGAGTTATATCTAAAATTGTTGAGGAAGCTTCTGTGAATTTCACTGTATCCACAGGCTTTGGTAAGAATTTTACCAAAGCCTGTGGATAAGAAGATAATATCTAAAATAAGGTTTTTACCGAAGTAGAGGAAGTGATGCTGTGGGCATGTTTAAATGTCCTACATATGAGGAAACTGAAAAGGATTCATATGATCTTTCAGCTGGACAACTATTTAAAACATATGTCCAAATCATCCTGAAATGAATAATGGGAGAGAACATCAACATTTTACTTTGACTATCTCTGTCCCTGAACCTAAATCTCATTTAAAACGATGTTACATTTGGGCAGGTTTAAGCTGTTTGCATTTGTCTTTTGCTGTTTTTTTATACTTTCACTTCATCAAACATTTGGGTCCAACTAATATCAGACCTTTGTATTCTGGGTTGATCGATAGCTTTCATCAGGAGAAAAAAAAAACAATTAAATAAGAACCTTCAAACTAATTAGATTTTGTTTACTTGTCTTTGTAATTCTGGGCAAATCCGCTGCTACAAAACATGAACTTTTCCCACATGATGCATTCAGCATTAGTATCAGACGGAGCCCTTACTCCTGCAGGAATTTTAGATTATAAATAGAATTTTTTTGTGTACCCAAAATGCTGAATATTGTGAACACACAAAACTACATTTGGAAGGGATAAAGAAGTAGGAAGAAAATGCAGACAGAGCCACTGCCATGTTGCTGATGCAGGTCAGGTTAAGAATTTTTGCATTAAAGAATATATAGTATTCCAGGCATGCTTCAAAGTAAAGCAGCCAGAGGAAGAGATTGCAGCTCAAGCAAGAGAATAAGTGCAGGAAAGTTACACTTTTGGCATCTGTACAGCATTTGGTATGCTGCTTTTTGCGTTTCCCCTACCAAAGTTGAAACGGTAAACTTGCTTCAAGAGTTACATCCATGTCAGATGATGGTGTTCGATAGCTGTGTGAGAGTGAAACTAATGAATTAGAGAACACAGGGTGTGCAGAGTGCATGCAGGTCTACAGGGAGCTCAGTCAGCCAAGGGTAACGGAGAAGACGGGAAGCCCACCTTGAATTTCAACATGCATTCCCGCTTCCAAATCAATAACCTCACCGCCCTTAAACGCTGAATTACGCAAAAGTGTGCACATCACGGTCATCTGCATAAACATACATACATGCATGCACTGAGCAGGATTTCAACAGGGAATATTCCATGTAAATACTCCAGGTTGTAGACCAAATATCATTACATAGTACAAAGAAGAACTTGGAGTTACTCTATCTTACCTTTCATTCTTTTGGTAACCAAACCTCTCCTATTTCCTAACTTGTGTCCAAAATATGCAGATAATTTTAGGAGAAGTTCCAGACGGACATTAGTGGAAACATGTGTTTGAATCAGCCATCCAAACACTATCAATCCCACAATCAGAACATTTTGAGCTTCCTCCGTGATTGCTTCTTGTTTAACTGAGATGCTTCATCTCAAATTCTTTTAACTTTGGCTCAGAGTTGGGCTGAGAGGAAATCAGGAGAATTTATAAGAGACGGTTATACAATGAAGTTCAGTTATCTTGGGAAAAATTATATTTGCCAATTTAGTGCTTTCATAATAATGAAATTGGCGCTACTGGCTATTTTGCATCTTGCAGACTACTGGTCTCTACTCCTTTTTCATGCTACATTGCAACCTATCAGCCTGAGTGGGATTAACTGATCCTGATAGCAGTACAAAGTGGTATGTGCTGGCACAGATTAGCATTTTGGTGAAAATTTTCACTCATCCAGGTAACAGTATTCCTCAGGTGTCAAATGAAAGCCAACTGGAGCAGCAGATCTTGAGGTTTTTTTTTTTTGCTTGTGACCCACTTTTCAAACTGTCATTTTTCGTTGATTTAAATTGCTGTAAGCCATATTTACACATTTTCAAAACATAGACTCTGTGAACTAAAAACCATGAATGACAATTTCGTCCTTCCATCAGTGCATAACTTTACATGTGAGATCAATTAAAATAGTCATATTAAATAAGTTGGATTATACATTCTGAAGAGGTTTGTTTGTTAGATTAAAATTACATTTTGAAAACAACAACCTTTAAGCAGCTATTAAACATTAGGTATTAAAAAAATATTTCTTATAAGTCTGATGTAATATTCTAATGCAATTCTTGCATTAGTTGTTAGTGGAAAATCATAATAATTCACAAAAATAAAGGTTTTCAAACATATATCTCTGCAAATTTGTTCTCTGTAATGTGTTTCACTTTAATAAAATTCTTAATTAAAAGGGCTTAAATAGGCTTTTCAATAATAGGTATCACCTAAGCAGGGTACTGTAGTTTTACATTTTATGTGATTTCTTGTTGCTCAAATAATATAAACTTACATTTATGTGTTTTCAATTATTTAAATTAAGAGAATCAAATATAGTTTAAACCAAACTGTTTCCAGAATTTAAATTCCAAGTAAGAAGAATCGACCAATTAGATTTGGTCGCGTCTGATTCAGTCTGTATGTCACTGGCAGACCCCACATACCCCTGATTCTCCTCTCACTCATTCAGCACTCCATGAAAAGACAGTAAAGGACACAGGAAAGTCACTGTAATCAGCAAGGTCTGCATGCTCACGAATTTATGCACACACACACACGCACACACATGCACAGACACCTCGACACACAAACAAATGTCCCTCCTCTGCTTTATGCAGCTGATATTGGTAGGTTACACTGTAGGTGGTGAAAAGTGAAAACATATTTGATTAGCTGAAATCTTAACCTTTTTCACGCAGGATGTAAATTTAACATTTTATATTTTAAAAACATGCACTTTCTCGCTCCCTCTGTTTATCCATACAAACAACCTGACCAAACTTGTATAGGAGCCTTATTTGTCTCTGGCAACCATTTCCTCCAATGACTCATATGAATTATAACCTTTATCAACCTAAAACAACTATTTCCCTACTATTTAAGTGTGACTTGATCGTCCATTAATGTCATTGTTGTTTTGATACCAAGAAAAAAAAATTAAGCAGTTAGTCAAATTGTTTGAAAAGATGAATGAACCAGACATGGAGTCATATTTTTTCCTAATAGCTTAGCTGATTTCTTAGATTTTTTACATTATATCACTTAAGGGAATGTGTTTCAGACGCTGCCCTAAGCTGTTTAAAGGTATTTTCATCTTAGTGTATGTAAACTTTTGTTTTATAAAAGAGTAATGGCATTTAGCAAATGTTGATAATTTTGGAGATCCTAATGGCCTAAAACTGGAAAGGTTTGATCTGATTTAATCTCAGACAGTGTATGAAAAAGGGTAGGGTCTTTTTTAATGCTGTATGTAAATCGTGAACTTTAACTGTTCTCTTTTTCACGACAGCCAACCCAAGAGTAACGAGGTGGTGACAGGATGGACTGACGAATATTAAAACTTGTCAGCAGAAACTCATGCACACGCTTTTAAACATTTATATTCACTGCAAATATGCCTCAGAGTCAAAAGGGAATGTGGACCCTTGCTGAGTTGCCAAGCCCTACAAAGGATGTCTCCTCAACAGCTGTATGAACACATATAGCACTTGTTACACACACACAAACACGCACACATACTTGCAATTCATACATGTATATGTGTGACCCATAAAGGGCAAAACTAATCTCTCCAGACATCCCCTCCTTTTTCTCACTTCCTCTGGTCAAACTAAAAGAAAAGCCTCAATAAATCACACAAGTACAAAAAGATACCCCATCTTAGCCTCCTGTGCTCTTTCCTAGATCTTTTGCTAGTAAACGTGAATGAGTGAAAAGACAAGGCCATGCTAGCTCCTCCCCTACACATGTAGTCCATCAGTCGAAACTGTCATTCACTCTCATTGACAGACATTTCCCATTCGTATTGTGCAATGTTTTTCTCCAAGACACATGCACGTTCTCTGCATTGCTTGGCAGACGACAAAAAGCATTGCACTAAAAAACAAATCTGTGACCTCTTGAAACAACTCACTGCAGTTCCATGCGGCTGAATTCTTGATGAAATGTTATTTGCATTGTTGGGGAACTGGGGGAGGCACTGCTGTGTGGTCTGTTAAAGGCAGCCAGAAAACACACCACACACTTAGAGCCAATCTTGAGCAAAGAGTCTGGAGTGCAACCGATTGCAATCAATTAGCTGAAACATCTGTGCATGGATGGGCTTCGGTTTGTACGTCTGTATAAAAGTGGGTGAGTGTAAATCATCACTGATTTTAAGCAAGAAACTGCACTTTCCTCCGTTTCCTCCCTGCTGTGTCTCATTGTTGGCCCAGACTGAGATGGAGTTTCTTCTGCCAGGCCTGGTGTTCCCACAGAAACACACACACATGCACACTACTAAGAGTTTAAGAGTCATTACTGCAGAGGAAAGAATGGCACTGCACTATTGACATGTGGGTTAGATTAGGCCTGCCTAGCCTTATAAACTTTGTTCTCTTCCAGAGACAGAGAGAAAGAGAAAGTAAGTAGGTTCAAGGTCCATACTAATGTATGTGGTAGAAAGTAGAATGATTGGGTAGAGATATTGAATTACAGTGCAGAAAAATAAATGGTGTGTAAATGTGAAGATCCTTTTCCAAACAATGACATTTTTTTTTTAATTACTTGAGATATAAATGGACACTTTGTAATTCAGGTGAATTTGCACTTTTAGAAAAAAAAATATTTTAATGTGATAATTTTTCTCACATTTATGCAGTTCCAAAAAAATTATTTGCACTCACTGAACTTCAGAATTTTTTTAGGCATACATTCAGACATTGTGCGATGGATTAACTACAATTTTGATGTAGCAACAAAACAAATCACAAAAAGAGCGGCGTGCATTTTATATTCAGCCCCCCTGAATAAGCAATTCTGAATCATAAGGGGATGGTGTGTTTGGGTGCAAAGTCAGTTTACTGACTCTCATTTTTTCACATCTTTCTTCTAATAGTTGTTGTATCAGCAGATTGTCCCACCTGAGCTGTGGTTCTATACAACTCCTTCAAAGTTACCCTGGATAACTTCTAATTAATGCTCTCCTTGCTCAGTTTGTCATAGCTGACATCATGTCTAGGTAGGTTTGCAGCTGTCCCACTAGTTCCATTTTCAAATGACTGACTGAACAGTGATACATGAGATATAAAAACTGTGGAATGTTGTGATATTGTTTCATAAACTAACCTTGTTTTAAACTTCTCCCCAACTTTATCTCTGATCTGACTTCTAAAGCTTTATGCCCAATGTGTCTCATTGGTCTCACATACTGTGGCTTAAATTGAGCTAAACAAAAATGTTTTCACCTAAGCTCCAACATTAAGTTAACCCATGAAGTGATGTGATATAATGAACTGAAACTACTGACTGCATCATGAATGCTCTGTATTTTTCAGCATTTCAGTGATAAATAGCATAATGTATGTTTTTCATAATAATTTCATCTATTTTCCAAGTATATACCTAAAAGGTCAGGTCTCCTTTATGTTGACACAACAAGAGGGATGATTTATTGTGGTTTCTAATGAGCTTTACCTGCTCTAACAAACAAAAAGCACGATGGTATGCTTACAAGCTGGTAGATAGAGAGGCAGAATTTCACTGCTATTCACTTGTTTGCTGTAAGCCCCACTGAAGGCCTGTAAATGCATTATAAACCCCAGACACATGCTGTTAAATCAAAAGACAGCTGTCTGGATTTATGAGAAGTCTGCGAGCACTGGCATTATCAGATGAAAATTACATTTTCCTGTGAATGTAAATATGACAGCTGTCAGAAAATATTGGAATTATAGAGCGGAGGTGGTGTTCTAGTCTTAACATCTTTTCACAATAACAATTGGTACAAAGCCAGTGACACTGGAGAGCTTAGTGCTTTGTTTTGTCCCTGTATTTTTCATGATACACTTATACAAACCGTGACCAGCTGATGCTTTCTATTACACAAAAAATTATATGGTGGAATCTGTGGTATCTAGTTTTGTATGTCAGAGTTAAGAAGGAGTCAGGTTTAATGCTTTAAAACATCAGCAATTTTCAGGATCTTGTCAGATCTCCCTTGAAAAAGAGACTCTTAATCTCCTGGTTAAAACAATTACATGAACGAATAAATAACTAGATAAATATCAAGAGAAGTTACATTTTTTACCATAGAAATCCAAGAATACATTCAAATTGTCAAAAGAATGTAAATAAACTTTGGGATGGCATAACTAAGCCATGTATATTATCTTATGTGCCTATACTCTGAAAAACAAGGTTGCTAATCCCATCATCCTGCACATTTGCTTGATGACTTCTGAGTGATTGTACTGTAATCTGGTCAATGCGGAAATTCAATCTGGAATTGGCTGTTTAGAATTGATTGGATTTCCAGCTAGCTGGTCACCAGTCAGGTCCAATTAAAGTGAAAATCTATGTATTCTGATCACCAGAAGATTTGTTTGTGCATCGATAAACTGAACTCCTCTTCAGTTAAAATAATAAATGAGTAAAATAAACATCAGCAAACAAAACTGCTTACTTTGTCTAGCATTACGTCTTAAAAATATAAGTGACAAACATGCGTTTCTTCACCTTTAGGTCAGAGCTAAATACAAATTCAAATCAGACTGGCGCAGGTTGTCAGACAAAATTGTGGTCATGCATTTCAAGCAGGTGAAAAGGCAGACAGAAAAATCCAGACAAGTAAGCTTGACAGTAGTGGGTTTTTTTCTCCTTAATCCTACAATTATTTGCAAAATAAAAGAGGACAGTGAGTCTTGCATATGTTTTTACTTGGACCATTTCCTTTTGCTCCTTCCTCCAACCTTTATCCCTGGGGCAAGGTCTGGCCCTCGACAACTCCACTTAAAATGAGCCTCTGGCCCCCTTCACAGTGCACCTTCACCCTCCTGTATATGTGCATGCATGAGTATTAGTCTTCAAAGTCAAGTGTCTTATTATGTGTGGAATTAATGATAATCCTTCCTAGTGCTCCTGTGCTGCATAAGCACCTCCAGCTGCTTTTTACCTTTTACCTCCAGAGAAACACACATCCCCCAGAGACTCACCTTACCTAAAGGGCCTGTGGAAATGTGAGATAGACAGACAGCTCAAACACAGAGAGAGAGAATGATAGAGAGACGTTAAAACCAGTTGGACAGAGCAGAAGTTATGAAAAGGCTTCTTTAAAAAGGCAGCGGGTCAGTGTCTCCCAGCACAGCAGTGCAACTCTCACACTCTCTGCGTGTGTCTTTGCAAACATCCAGCTCAAGTTAAACACCTCTTTTGTCACTTTTTGACCTTCCTTCCTCTTTTCCCATTTCAATACCTCAACATACTGAAGTTTATTGTTTCTAATCACCTCTTAAGATGATCCAAAGCGAATCCCAAATAAACACCATAAATAATCTATGGTTGTTCCCAATTCCTAATTAAAACTAATTAGTCTGAAATTATGTGTTCATGCGTTTAGATGCTCAGCAGTGAGCATGCTCCACCTGCAACATTTACACACAGAAAACACAGACACAACATTCTTGTAATAATTTTCTACATTTTTATTTTTACTTTGCATTTGCATGCATCTCTGCTTGGAATGTTTTCATAAAAAATAATGGCAAAGCCTTTGGAATGGGTTCTAAAAGTGATTTTCTGAAATCCTGTTTGTAAGGGCCCCCACTAAGTGCAACCAGAATCTGTGCCATGTCACAAATTGAAACATGTGGAAAGCTGTTATGTTGTGAAGGTAACTGTGTGTGTTCTCCATTCATAAATGGCATTCATGGAATGTTTTGACTCATTAAATGCCCAAATGATTTAACAAATAACATCTACTGGCACGAGAAGCTTTCCGAATCAGCTAGCTGGCACAAACTTTGAGTTTTAGACGTCAGCTCTAAATGTTTTTCTAATTTGTCCTACCTCATCCAATTAAACAGACTCCCACTGGTTTGTGCACCCTAGAGTGGAGTTAAAGGAAGTCTGTTTCATAATTTAAAGAGGAAAGTGACTGTATAAACAGCAGTGTAAAAATCTGGTAGATTTTGACTCCCACACTGTGCTGCAACAGTATTGTTGAACTTTTTCTCATTACAAATTACTACATAAACTTTATTGTGATAATTCAGAACAAATTTCTGTATAATTGTGATGTCGATGTGAAATATACGGTATTTCTAATAGTTATAGTATACATATATAATGTGGTGTGCATTTTGGTTTAGCTCAGTTTGGCCTGATAAACTGAAATACTAAGGGCAACCATTTGACTTCAATTCCAACTAAATCCAGTTGTTGTGTTAAGGCTGCAGGGGTTTGCTATAGAGAACATTAGAGAAAACAGCAGCATTGCTGAATGCAAGACGACCACCTACCTGAACTGACTGGTCTGGGCTTAATGGAAGAGTGGGAAGAAGGAAACTTTGCTAAGAGAACGCCATTAGAAGTCCAATGCACCCTGACCTTGAACCAATTAGAGAAATTCCTGTTTGCACACGTCGTACATTCAATCTGACTGAGCTACAGTTATTTTACAAAGAAGAAAAAGCAAAATGATTCTTTGAGACACTTCATAAGACTTGCACCAACAATGTATTTCACAAAGTATTGAGTTGTAGGTTGAATATTAATGTAAGCCGCCGCTTTCCAATGTCTTTGTAAAATTTGTGAAAACCATGCATTTTCCTTCCTCTTCACAAGAAAGCATTGCACTGTGTCAGTCTGGCTCATAAAATCCAGATTAATTATATCGAAGTTTGTGGTTGTAATATGGCAAAATATGAAAAAACTGAGGCGGTATGAATATTTTTAGTTATTGCCATATTTTGAGCCATTAACTGCAGAAATAATTTCACCTATCTGATGTATTAACTTAAAAAAAACATTCTCCATTTGCTGACTGACTCAAAGTTTTATTTTTCAGACATACATTTCTGCATTCCTTCTGTTTAACAGAGCATTCTGTCTTGCTCTGTTAAACAGGACGCCTACTGATTTGTACACATTACAGGAAAGTTAAATTGCAACTACTTTTAAATCCAAGGTGAAATGTGACATGAAACAATCCATACAGCATGATGTCTTATGTTTAAAATTAGATTTAAAATAGGAAAATGCAATAGGAAACATATGTCACAGTCAGTTGAGTGAACATTGGGTAGGCATGCCAAGTTAGCATACTGAGCCAATTTAATTGCCAGTGTGAACAATAAAATCCAACTAATACCAGCTAATCCAGTTTATATTAAATATGTAAGGTGGTTTTTTTATTGCATATGGAGAACTGGGTCTAATCCTCAAAAACACACACAGACATCCACACACAAGCATGGAGTCATGGAGTGAACCTCATCTGATGATTGATTTTAAAGAAGCTTAATTTGCCATTTCCATCAAGTTTATGCAATGAAACTAAAGTATTCATACTCACAGTTTTTTTTTATGTTTTGACACATTAACCACAAATTTAAACATATTTTTAGGATTTTATATAACAGGCCAGTGCTTAGCTATAAAGTGGAAGAAATTTTTCCCCCCATTCTTCTTCACTCAAAGTCTATCAGAATGGTAATAACCATCTATAGACATCCACTTATAAAAACCTGTCACAGATCAAGACAGAACTTTGATGGTGTCATTGAAACACATGAACATGCTTTCATCTACAACCATAATAGTTCTGTCTGGAAGATGAACCTCCATCTCAAGTCATTCATGCCTCTAACATCTTTTCTTCTATAATTATATTTAGCTCTATTCATTTTCTCTGAGTAGCCTGCAGCAGAAAGTATCCCCACAGCATAATGCTGCAAGAAAATTGTACTTCTTATGTTTTTTTTTCAACAAAGGCTTTATTTTGGTCATTTTTAATAAAGGTCAGAGTTGGACACATAATTGTCCTATTGACCTATTCTCTCATCTAAGCTAAGGATATTTGTGGCTCCCTCTGGCCTCCTTACTGCTGCTCTGATTTGTGATCTCCAGGTCAAGCCTTGGATGGCCATGTCATGGTAGGTTTGCAGTTATTAGGCCCAAGCAGCAAAGCGCTGCGAAGGCCTATTGTAATTGTACTGTTTATTCCATATGCTTTCCATTTTTAGACGGTGGACTGATCACGATTATGTGAGCCTTTAGTCTTGACAACAGCCCGTGATCTGTTCTTTGGTCTTCATGATGCTGTTTTTTCACTAATGTTCTCTAACAAACGTCTGAGTTCTTCACACAAGATTAAATTCCACAAAAGTAACTCTTTAGGAATTAGATTACTCCTGGAGACAGATGTCCCTTTATCAGAGTAAAGGGTCAGAATGCAAATGCACCCCACTCTACAGATTTTCATTTGGCAAACCTTTTCTACAAGTATCATTTTATACACAACTAAGTTTAGTGGCCTATCACATAAAAGCCGCATAAAATATATTTGTAATGTGAGAAAATGTGAAAATGTTCAAGGGTTATGAATGCTTTTATAAGGTACTCTGGCAGGAATAGAGGTCAGAAATAATAACATGGTTGATCTATTTCTCATCTCAGCAATTTTAAGCAAATGTTTCTATTATTTATTTAGCAAGTTTGTGCTGACAAACTTCGACAAACTGGATGACGTGTTTGGACTTACCAACACTGTAAAACGAAGGAAAATTTTAAAAGTGTAGCTACTGTGGTGCTCTCCTGAAATACATAACAGGATCCAGATGCGCTCTTGCACATTTAGGCACACACAGACACCTCTGAGTAGCCTTTATAAAGGCAGTTTGGACTGAGTGCGACCAAAGTGTTAAAGGTTCCTCTGGGCTGCTGCACAAGGAGCGGTGGGACCACCACCTCAGTGCTAAGCTGCTGTTGCTGCTGGTTTCCTGACTGCTCAGTACTGACCCATTCAGAATTGAAGGTAGACATCATTGTTATGCCATTCACATGCTTGCTTGCATTATTTCTAGACACGTGTGCTTTAAGTGCTAAAAGCTCATGTTAAATTTAATTAAATTGAAGTACTTTATTGTCCTTTAGTGGTAATTCATATACAACAGAGACCACAAAATCTACACATAAAATACACATTGTGCTGTAGAAACTACTAATGAATACTTTGATAGCTTCTTCTGTCCACACAGCAATTTCATGGCGCAGTTTTTTTTCTCTGGTAGTCCAGAGCAAGAAGACCACATTTATATTCCAAAAAAAACCATGGTTCTATTATATGTGATTCTCTAATAGTGCCATAGCATTTGTCCATGTTTTGTTTAACATACTGATAAAAGAGTCGGGGACTTCTTTGGGCAACAAGAAATAAAATGTCCTATTATAAATGTAGAAGAATGGTTTACAAGTTCTGTACAAGATCTGTAAGAGCAGCTGTCGTGTTTACCATATTTACCCTGGCATGAATGTACACCACAGTTGTGAATATCTGTGGAATTTCTTTCAAGGGAAAAAAAGAGACCAACAGAAATACAACAGAGTTCATGTCAGCTGCAAGACTTCCTTGAGCTGACATTGGTATATTATTGTGAGTTGCCAGACAACCCCACACCCACTCCTTGTGATTTAACAGCAAGCTGTCCATCTCAATTAAGTCAAATTGGTAGGAAATATCTATCAGTCTCACAATTCTGGCTCTGATCATCAGCTGTCAACCAAGTCTCCGTCAGGGCAATCATACAAATATTCTTACAGTCAGATGAGAACTTTACTTGTGCTTGGATCTCGCCGTTTTTACTCCTGAGAGATTGAGAGTTTATAAGAATGACAGATGGGAGTGGTAGGCGGAGCTCTGAAACTGCTCAGCAATCTTGGCTGCCATCTTAAAGTCTTTGCGTTATTATTGTGACCCAGTCTGGACATAATCAGCGTTCTCCTCAGGGCATAGTGGGCTGAATGCTGTTGGTCACGCTCCGTCCACCAGACTGCAGTCTTTCATCATCATCTCCACAGCGACAGCGCCTTAAGTCACCGTGACAATGAATACCACCTGGGCCTGTGACACTTGCTGCCTTCACCATGCTCTACATTCAATCACATGTGTCTAACTGCCCTCCAAAGCACCATATATCTGTGTGCTCTCTAATCAGCCTCCTGGCCTCTGTCCCCTTGTTAATCACTTCCACACCCACCATGAAAGTCAGAGTTGTAAATTCACACACCTTTCATGGATGCTCTTTGAATGAATGCAAAGCTCGGGTAATTTGCATCAGGAGACTAGAGATCTACACTGGAAAAGTGTTTTCATTCAAAAAATATTTCTCTAAGTCTTTCATTTAATGGTGCAAATAACAGAAACCTATCAGCAATTGTAGTTTTGCATGTTATCTATTTCCCTTCGGACCATTAAGCATACATTTAAACCTATGATTTAAGTGCATAAAGTGTTTTGGTGTTGTTTAATCCTATGAGATTCCCAAGCAATTACAAATTATTTAGGCAAACACACACAACTTAAGCCAGGCCTTTTAGACCCATTTGGGTGTTGGCGTTTACTTTTCTGTTGGCATCCCAACCATGAATGTATAAAAATAAATATCATCTTAATATAGTGCTGGATTACATTAACATTAATGATGTTGGGGTATGTATTATTTGAGCGAATGTCCACAGCCCAATGGTAATCCCCCACATTTTAATATATACAAGATCCCACATTTAGTCAACATGCTCAGAAAGTACCCTACTGCCATCATGTGGCTCCACCTATACAAGGCTTACCATTTCTTTAACTAATTGTACAGTCAAAAATTCATCACATACTGTTTTTCTAATGGACTGCTTTACGTTTATTTTTTTTTAAGAAAAAAAAAAGCCACATATGTTATCCAAGTAACAAGATAAGAGCTGTGGACCTTCACATGTTTGGTATACTCTTGGGAACAACTTCCTGATGCGGGAAGGTCCCATGTTCACGTATTCAAACACTTCCTAAGATTTCGGCATAATAAGCATGAATCCAAATGTCATATTATTCAGGAATAAGATGGAGTCTCTGTCCCACAGAGGAACAAGTTTTGTTCTAAATATGCACCACAATCCCCTAAAAAGTGAAGATGCTGGCTAAATCAAGTAAGAGTGTATTATTATCTGAGTTCCTTTACTAACATGGCATGATAGGTCACTCAGAGAGACAAAAGGAAACATAAAATGATTACTAAAAAGGTCTCATATTCTGAATGTAGGTCATGTGATCTGATCAAAGTAAACAATGTGTTTGGCTGTAATGACCATTGCTACATTTGAAGGACATGGGGGAGTTTGCGACCCTGAAAACACCATCAGGAAGTACAGGGGTGGCTAGGGAAGCCCATTTCTGCCACTCTGATAACAGAAAAAATAATATGATAGTTAAATCATATAACGAGAGATTGTTGGGGTTTTTTATCAGAGTGGTGGAAACAGGCTTCCACCAATAGCAGCATTAAGTTGCAAAGACATTTCTCTGCACCTGGTTTCTTCTTAAAATACATGGTGTCATGAGGAAAAAATGTTCTGTCATAAATATTTAAGCAACAATTCAGTACATCAGCTGCAAAGTTAAGCCTTGGGTACCTATGAATCTTCCAAATAAAAAGTGATCTTCAACATTAAAGGTACAGTATGTGACTTTTATTTAAAAATATGTTGTTGTTTTTTTTTACCATGTCATGACAGCATGTTATACAGATATTTGGTGAAAAGATTGATATTCTCTACACTGAGCTATCATTGCAGTCTGAAGAAATGGACTGCTGCTGACCAAAAAGAACCAATCACACCCAGGAGGAAAGTTTAAATGCTTTCACTAAAGTTTACATATTTACTGCTAAATGTGCTAATGGAAGAAATGACTTACCGTTACAGGAAAACCGTTTATCCGCCAACATCGATGGCCTTGCTAACTAGCCTAGAATTCACAACAAGATTTGCTGATCGGAAGAAGTTATAGTGGTGGTAGCAGAAAACATTGGGGGGGTGAGCAACGCCACACCAGCCTCTGATTGCTAATTTCTAGTCAGTACTGGGAGCATTACGAACAGAGGACCTCAATTTTTTCAGAAACAAATATGTGTGTGTGTATATATATATATATATATATATATATATGAACATTTAATGACAAAGTAAATTAACAAAGTAAATGTTTTCAATATTTGTGCAAAGCTGAAATACAGTTGAGTCAGTTCTCTTGAGAGAAATGGGATAAGATTCCAGCAAACTATTGTGAGCAGCTTATTGGAGAATACCAACAAGCTGCAACTGCAACCTCAGCAACTAGTCTCATGTTTTTTGCAGGTTTAATTATGAGCAGGTTCTCTGTCCATGCTGAAGAGAAGTCTCCCCATGTCACGATTCTGTCACTATTTTGTGCCACCATGTCAATTATACAACCAGGGTTTTCACAGAACTTGTACTTATATGAAGAAGAACACAGCTAGACTCTTTTTTTTTTTACTCATATTTACTTTGTGGCTGCGACAGACTGGCGACCTGTCCAGGGTGAACCCCGCCTCTCGCCTGGAACGTTAGCTGGGGATAGGCACCAGCAACCCTCCCGACTCCATTAGGGGCAAAGGGTGTATAGACAATGGATGGATGGATGGATTTACTTTGTGGCTAAAATGTGTTGTTTGCTCTGGACTATTTAAAGCACATTTAGTGCTTTAAATAGTCATGCAGTGGCCCCTGGAGAACTTATCTAAATAAGAAGGAGGTAATTAAGCCATTTCATTCCAGCGTTTTGTACTTGTGGCACATCTAAAAGCTGCAGGACAGTGGCCGTTGAGGTCTGGAGTTTGACACTCCTGATAAAGGCATTAGATTAAATTGTCTGAATATGAAGGAACAACAAAAGCTTTCAGATTTCTATTTGTAAAAAACAAGATGACCTGTTATCTTTTTCCCTCCCTTGCATATTTACACGCTGTTATGTTTCCCAACAAAATACACTGAAGAATTCAGTTGCAATATGGCATAATATAGAAAAATTCAAGATGTGTAAATACTTTAGTCGCTGTTTAATATTCACTGTGACCCTGCAAGCATAAGAGGGTAAAGTCGATGAATTGGTCGGCGGATGAATGTAATATAAACATATTTTGCAAGGCCATGTGAAGTTGTGTGGCTGTTTATCATTATCTCAGCTCCCTCTAGTGGTAAACTGCTTGGTGGAACATTTGTGTGGCAGTCTTATCCCGTCTCTTCTCAGGAGAGAGAGAGGGAGAGAGGGGGTAGGGATTGAGAGAATGGCGGCCGTGCAATGCACCCGATGCATGGTAGAAAGGAAAGGGTTTCGGCGGGAACTTGATTCCTGGCGACATAGACTGATACACTTCGTTGGTATGAAATCCTATCATGTTTTAGTTTTTCAAAAACAACTCAGTTGTTTTGACTAGCTTTGGCCACCAACAAAGAGCCCTGCTTCGACCTAAGCTACCTTGCTAACTAGTAGCTAGCTGGTTGCTGTCGGTACTGTAGTTAGTTTATAACTGTAGCTACTAGCTTGCGTGTTAGCTCCTTTGTCCA
Source organism: Gambusia affinis (assembly GCF_019740435.1). Taxonomy (NCBI): domain Eukaryota; kingdom Metazoa; phylum Chordata; class Actinopteri; order Cyprinodontiformes; family Poeciliidae; genus Gambusia; species Gambusia affinis. Next base: position 8,234,823 of record NC_057871.1, on the reverse strand, counting down.
AGCTTTGCCCGCTAGCTGTTAGCCGGTGTTTGTTTTTTTAAGCATTTCCGTGTCAGTTTGACAGCTTCACACATATATCACGGCGTAGTATAATAACATATTTGTAATGTAGTAATGACGTTTACCGTGTTTGTTCACTGACACGTTCATATATATCGGCTATGCTAACGTGATGCTAGGCTAGGTTTAGGTTTCAGCTAACCTTTATGGGAGGGGTTTTGTTGATATGCAGAGAAAGCTAATGTCACATCAAAAGAATAAAAACCTGTAGTTGGCTCAAGTTAACAACTTTTATCAATTTAGCGCCATGTTGAATCCCGTTTCATGTTACTGCCTCAGAAATCCGGTTGTGTCAAGATTATGCTAGCTTAGTCCAAGCCAACGGTAGATAAGGTTTATTGTCCGACATGAAAATAAGAACCTAACCCAATATCTGACACTTAATCTATATGATAATATGAAGGTCTTACTAACCTTTGAATATATTTATTGTTGGAATTGAGTTTTGAACAAACCGCACCGGCATGATTAGAAGTTTTTTTCCTAGGCCTTGTATGAATTTACGTTAACAAATAACGCGATTAGGACCGTGATTAAACGCCAGAATATAACATTTACATAAGTGACAGTTTGTTACTCTTTGTCTTGCAGGGTTTGAAAGTATTCTGGTGGGAATTTATGGCCCAATGCTGCTGAGAGACCTTAATTTATTTGTGGGTAGGTTATTAATCCTTAATACTCGAAGTGTTTTGATCGTTGCATTATTGCAAGCAGACTGTCAAACTGATGAGTGTGCCTGTTTTAAACGCCCTGAAACCTTGTGGAGTACAAAGGAACCTTTTGATATTTGAAACTTGACTTAAAAATATTCCTACTTATGACTATTTTGAGGTGCCAGCTGTTGATCTTTTTATTTTCTCTGTATGATGGTTCACTCAGATTTTAAACAAACAATTTTTGACTCAGTCACGAACTTGTCGACCTGTTTTACGTGTTGCAGCATTTAAAGCACAAATGTAATATTACTAGTTGATTATTTCACAATATGGCCCCCAAAACAGCAGTACCTTGACCTGTGTTTGAACACCAACACCTGTGCATTCCACCTATGCATTTCTTGCATTGACATATTTTCACTCAATTATACTTGTATATAGATAACATATACCCAGTAGGTCATACAATGGGGTATTGTTTTGTTTCAACATTTTAATTTAACATTTATGCTAAATCCTACTTCCTGGATTTATTCCTACCTATAACATGTCCACATTTCTCTGTCACTTAACCATTTTAGTTCAGCTAACGACTAATATATTGTACACGGAAATAGGATAGCCCTTCAAAAACTGATACATATTCAGTTTTTGCTGATATTCACTGAAAAAATACATGCAACTTAAAACCTGTATGCTTTATGAAAATAGTTATCATTGCTTTAAGAGATAATAGTTTTAGATGCTTATTAGGGAATGTAAAATGTCCTCTATGGACAAAAAATATATATATACCTAATGTATTTTAATTTCATCCCTAACCTTACACAATACACTATATGCTATATAGTTATTCCAAAACATCAGACCTTAATAAATATATATATTTTTAAGTATGCTTGAAGTCATGAATCTGACCTGTAAATGTATTAATGTGTCAAAATGTAACCTATTTTTAGAGCTTATTTTCACTAGGTTAATGCCTTAGATCTAGGAGTGTGCTAGTCTTTCAGCCAATATTTTGAATATGAAACCAATTTTATCCATCAGTCTTATCTACCTCCATAAGGTTTGAAAACCAGCCACTGTCTCCTTTTGTTCTGTCATGAGAGAGAACTGATAAAAAAGTGAAATGAAATTTTAATTGAAAAGGAATCGATTATTTTGTTTAGAGCACTGATATCCAAACTACTACTGAAAATTAACTAAACATTTTTATTTTTATTTTATAGGACAAACTTGTGCAATATAAAACATGTTTGTTTTTGTTTCACAGCTATTAGTCACTGGGATTGGAACAATTAATGTGCCTTGTGATCTTATAAAACTTGACAGAGACGGTTAAAAGAAAAAATTGGTAGCGGTTGGAATTGGCAGGTCAAGCTGTTTTTTTTGGTTTTGTTTTTTTTGCTGTACTGGGACATATGAAACATTTTTGAGTTTATACTCAAAGGCTATTGCTACAAAAACACACTGATGCTACAGATTGAAGACAGAATAGTAACAGTCACTGTGTGTTGCAAGTCAGAAAATATAATAAAATGTACAACATCCACCATTGTCAGAGTTACTGTTGGACAGGAAATAATTTTGAGACACTGGAAATATGGTAGTAAACATGGGATTGACTTTGAGATCTGGGCGTATGCAAAAAGCAATCGATTTAATCTGTAAAACAGCCCCACAGTCCAGAAAAGTGAATTTATTGATTAGTCATTTTTAATCAATTTGACTGGTGGACAAGGTTTTAAGGAATCGAACTAGAGATCTACATTTGATTTTGAAATAAGCTAGTGGTGGTTTCTACCAAGTTGTTGTTATGTTACCGAGTAGATTTTATTTAATCTTTCTCCGTAACAGTTATTATTTATAGCATTATGTCATAGCTTCTGAAACGCCATGTACTTTTGAATTACGATAGCAGTGTGGCCTGCCAGCAGTAAAGGGTAAATTTTACTGGAAGTTAAATTTTTCCCTTTTTTGTAAAATTATGATCTGCAAGTTATGTTGAATCCCTCAGTGTGTAGGAAGTTTGCTTGTTGCACATTCTGCTGTTCCCAGTGTCATTTGAATTTTGCACCCACCATTTTTGTTGGGTCTCACTTTAATTCCATAGCTTAATTTCTCAATAGCTAAAAAGTTGCATGTTGATTTCTGCTATGAAAGGTGAAAAGGTTGTAAACATGATGCCAAAGAAATAGACCTATCACATGATATGCAGAACGGGTCAAGCTGTATTTGAGGAAATGTAGAGTTTTTGTTATGTTTTACAGACTGTGAACCTGATGAGTTGGATGACTGGTCGGCAGAGGCAAGCCTCTCAACATGTTCATTCTGTAATCTGCCACTGGACAAACTCAATGTAAGGATTTTTGATGACATTGTCAAATGCACAATTTCTCACACAGTATAATATAAGATCTGAATCAAGAACCAATAAGATAACTGGTTATTTTTCCTTCACGTAGGACCAAGCTGTGTCACCTCTCTCCTCCCCTTCTGATTACTCTCCTTGTCAGACCTCAACCATCTCTGAGAGCAGCCAATCAGCACACAAGTTCCTTCAAGCTGTGTTTCACAAGAAAGGTCAGTCTATTATTGATTGTGTTCACTGTTTTGGCCGTAAAAAACAAAACGAAGAACATGTACGGATCTTTTTTGATGTATGCTGAGTGTGACAAATAGAAATGAACTGAGAAGCTGAAAATATCAAATAAATAAATAAATTCTTTTAATGTGTTGCCTAGATAAAGACCAATTAGGAAAATTATTGTTGAAAACACATACATATATAGATAAATATTAGTATCAGTAATCACAATGTGGGGCTGTTTTGTAACCCTATATCATTGGGATATAATGTGCTGGCTTTGAGCAAAGTGAAACGTTTTTTTTTGTTTTTTTATTGTCTCTGAAGTCTAACTTTGTCACTTTAAGGTTTCACATGACAGTCTGACTCTGAACATACAGCAGTAGACCCTAACTGTTATTATTGTGTTTAGAGTAGATACCAGTCGGATCAGGATGTAAGGTCTAATTCTGATTGAGTCTGAAATTACGTAATTGGGCACAAATTCCTGTAAAATGGGACATCAATAGTTTGGACTGTTTCATGTTTGATATTTGAAGTGAAATCAGAATACCTATGTTGTCTGCAAATCTCTGGCCCCAACAAAAAGTTCAACATGATGTTACTTTGTGTCAAATATGTCCCAGTGTATTGTCGTGAAAGTAGTTCATCTTTGCCTAATTAAAACCAACAACAGATGCTGATGCTTCACCTGGTCTTCATCAAAATCTATAAGTTGAGGAAAAATTTTAGTTTACTTGCTGATGTCAGCAACTTAAAAGTTGTAAAACAAGAAGTTAATGGTCTTGTACTTTGGATCTAGCAAGGAAGAGGTTGTGTGTTTATATTTGGATTTTATGTGTCCAGTAGAGAACATAAAAAGACAGTACTTTAATAAGTTAATCTTTAGTTATACTACCTTTTGCCTTTTTTGTTCATAAGAAAATGAGAGAACATTTTTAATACGCCACACTACGTCACCTTTTTAAAAGTAGTGTTCTTCTTAGCTTTATTGTTTGAATATTAATGTACTGAGAAATGCTCACAGGCAAATTCCTGTGTTTGTATGAGCTTCAAGTTGTGTTTACAAGCTCATCTTTGCTCCATCATACAAATTGTCATTTGAAAGTTGAGTTGATTTTATCTCGATCGCTTCTCTTTGTGTTTCAGATGTGACCCTGGATTGTGATCCCAAAATACCTTCAGTTGCCCATGAACTGATGAAGAAGATGATACATAAGTTTGCTGAGGAGTATGCATCCAAGTGCCTGCTCCGTACCACAACAAATGGAGTTACAAGACCCTCATCTCCGGTGCCAGAGACATCAGATGCTCCTCTGGATCTCACAGTGAACCGAACAGGTGTGAAAAGCTGTTGGAGGTTAAAATACTTTGAATCAAAATAAACTTGAGTCCTTACAGTTTTATATTTATGAAATATATTTGCTTTTTAACAGATGGTGTGTTGGATCTCTCGAACCGGAACTTCACAAGCTCTGCAACAACATCACCCAATTCCAACACCTCAGGGTAAGTTTTATTTTGCATGGATTTATTTAGTCTAAGGTTTTTGGGATATTCAAAGAGAGAAAAAGTTATGAGGGAATAAGAGTAACTTGGCAACATGCCAAGTTATTTTATATACATTATTTATATTTCATCAAAGAATGCACTGACAATAAAATATTACGAAATTGGTGCTGCTGATCTTTTCATCTTCTCGCAAGTCAATACCAAGATGGGTGCTTCAGCCTAAACACTGTTAACTGACTTATAGTTTTGCAATAGCTTTTTCTTGTAAATTATGTAATGGGTAGCTCTTCAGCTCAAATAATTCAATTCTGTTGTACAGGTTTTGTAATCATAGATTGTCTTAAAAAAGTATTCACATCCCTTGAATCTTTTCACATTTTTGCTACAGTACAACCACAAGCTTTATTGTATTTTAGTGTCTTTATGTGATAAACCAACTTGGAGTAGTGTAAAGTCATAAAGTGGAAGAAAGGCGTACACAGATTTAAAAAAATGTGAGCTAGTAAATAATACTGGTAAAATTGTGATTAAAAATTCCGTGGCATCCATTTGTGCTTAGTTTCTGTCTTACACTTAAATGGGATTCTAAAGTTACCTTCAGAAGACACCAATTAGTAAATAGTCCACCTGTGTCTTAGGGCTGTGCAATAAATCAGTAATAATAGATATTTTAATATCAATAGTAAATATGATAGAATGTTCAGTAATTTCACAGAGCTCTGATTCAGAACCACAAAGCATTCTGGGGATGTAGGCAGAGGAAAGTCTTTAGCCCCTCAACTTTTCTCATGCATCTAAGCAAGATGAATGGCATTAACTAACTCGCTCACTTTTTGGGTGCCTAGCAACTACCTGTTGAGTAACTTGTGGAGCAGGATTTTCATGTTTCTCCACTGTGCCTCATAATTGTTTAAAAATAGCAAACAATGTGAAGTGAAGGAAGAAAATGAGTGCAACAGCCTTATTTTCAATATTTAAAACAAAAACTAATCAATAATTCTTGATATCGACTGATGTGAAACACTTGTGTCATGATACATTTTCTAGCTATGTCGTCCAGCCCTAATGTCCGATATTTAAAAAATAATAATAATTAACATTGACTGATATGAAATTTGTATATCGTAATACATTTTTCAGCCATTTTGTAAAAATCTGTTCTGTGAAGGCTTCAGTAGATAGTCAAGGAATATTAGTGAACAAAATGCATTATGAAGACCAAGGAACACACAAAACAGTTTTAGGGTAAAGGTGAGAAGTTTAATGCTGGGTTATAACACAATATTCCAATCTGGTCTAGTAAAAATCCACAACTGAATTGAGAGTTTTTGTTAAGACTCTACAATTTATGTCAACATACAGTCTCAATCGCGTCTGACTTATCTTGAGCTATTTCAGTCTGTAGATGCAGCAAGCAGGTAAGACACACAACAAAAAACTTGCAGTTAGTTTCAAAGAGAGATGGTTCCACAAACTATTTGCTCAGGGGGTGCTGCATAGAAATGCACGTCCAGATTTTTATTACCAAAGAAATTTTAAAATCTTGCCTTGTCTTCCTTTTGGTCTACAATTATGTACCGTTATGTGTTGGTGTATCACATTAAATGAAAACAAACTACAGTGAAGTTTGGGGATGTAATTCCTGGAAAATGTACAAGCGTTCAAAGTTTATGACTGCTGCACGACATTGTAAAAACTAGCTTGTATTTGATATCGATACTTTGATTCCATGGGGTTGACTCTTTTATCTCTTGAGCGGTAACGTCACAATAAAGGCTTCACCATTACCAACACCCCAGGATTGTACAATGAGACAATAAGGACATCATTGCAATACTCCACTACGCATTTACTTCCTCTTTTATTGAACTATTTATGACCAACATGTAAGTGCCTGGACATCTCAAAGCTACAGGGGTTGCATGCCATTCACAGACTGTCCCACCTGGACGTGAAGAGGCTTTTCTGCACACACAGAGTGTGTGTGACAGACAGGCAGCAGTGTGTGAAACAGACTGAGAACATACAGACATGAAGCAGTTGCAGTGATGTTACCAACACAAGGCATAAAGGAGTGGACCCCTGAGTCTTCACCCCACCCTGTCCCCTAAGCCAACCCTCATCATCACCTCCATCCTGACCCTGCTGTTTGGTCCTCCCATCCCTAGGAGGCAGCACAAGCCGAACGAGTACATTGAGAGGAGCTGGGAGCTGTCTGAGGGGTTGCTGTCCAAGGCTTTGAAGGATATCCGCTCAGGGAGGCTGCAGGAGCAGAGAGCTGCCTTGCTCTATGGGATACCCCTGCAAACCTTGCGGCAAGGTTTGGAAAGCTGGACTGACGGGAAGCTGGGTGTGCTGCATCAGCTTAAGCAAGGTGGCAGGGACTATAGCGATGAGGCAACCTCACACAATGCGATGTCCTCAACCCTGGGAGGAGAAGCCCGCCTTGTCCTACAGAAGGTGGCAGCTTGCGCTGAACAGGCGGAAATTGGGGGAGGGGCAGAGGAGAATTCAGAATTTACTTTCCCATCGTCTACTCTCGTTTTTTATCAGCCAAGTGTGCAACAAAAGACCCTCCCCTATTGTTTGTCCCAGCTCAGGAATGCTCTTCAGCGACCAACAAGTCCACCTCCCAGTTTGGGATCTCCCACATCCCTGCGGATTCCTCAGGTTCGTTCCGTGTCGGTGTCAGCAGGGAACTGCAGCACGACTGAAGATCTCCATCAAAGTACCTCACTAACAGAGAGTACTGCCAGTCTGTCTTCGGGATCTGCCAGACCTTTATCTTTCTTCAAACTCAGATCGCCTTTGCTGGCACAAGGCTGTTCAGACAGCACCAGCCAAATACCTCATCGTCTGGGACCACGCAGATCCTCATTGGATGAGCCAGAAGACGGTTGCCGCGATAAAGACAAACAACCCAGGAAGAAACGGGGAAGGTATCGCCAGTACAACCATGAGCTGATGGAGGAAGCCATCACCATGGTGATGGCTGGCCGCATGAGTGTCTCTAAAGCTCAAGGAGTTTATGGAGTGCCACACAGCACACTGGAATACAAAGTCAAAGAACGCACTGGAACTCTGAAGAACCCTCCCAAAAAGAAATCTGCTACCTTTTCTTCAACTAGTTCCAACTTGTCTGGATCCGGTACCAAGAGCAATTCCAGTAACTCAGGAAGTCTTGCATTAGCTGCCGACACGAAGAGTTTTTAGACCACAGAACGCCTCAAAGTCCTCAACACTTGAACAAACCAACTCTTACAAGATAGAAGTTTTCTGGAGACTTTCAGAAATTCAACTCTTGCCTTTAAGAAACACATTGATATTAATATTCAGGTCTTTTGTGTGTCTGTGATGTGATAGTCACACTTGAGGTTGTATTTTTCTGACATGGTCCTTGGCTGTTTTTAACCAGAGTTTTAAAAAATTGCACAGTTTTCAGGTAACTGGTGCTCACTGCTTCTTTAGTGTACATGGGCTACTAAACCGAATTCTCAAAACCACTGAAGTTAAATGAGTTTTGTGAATTTTAATTGCATTAATTTTTTTCCCCACAAATTCTTGTTTAGTGAAAGTGCAGTACCAATCTTTTGTACTCTCTTTTAAATTGGGTGCCGATAATATTTTCCCATAATGCCATTTCAAACTACTATGAAATGAAGCGGTCTGTAACAAGACGTTTCGTACAAAACATGCAAAGGGTGACATTTTGTACCCATTTAGAGAACTAATGATTCTAAATAATTCTCTTTAATCTACTGGGTCTACTATAAATAAATCTTATGTGACCTCATTTGGACCACTAAATGGGCCAAATGGGGATCTGAAAATAAAAAATACAGCACTGTTCTCAGAGAATGATACACAAACTAAGTTATACTTAAGAGTTATGAAACTACAAAAATACAATAATTTTACAGTTAGTTTATTGAAGTGTATTGCATGTAGGAAGTTGTGATATGGCAAATTATTGTGTTTTTCAGTGAGAAAACCGGCCCTAATTGTTAGCGTTAACTCTGCTGAGGATCAGTTATGAAAAACACAGCTTTGAACCTCTGGAGCTCTGAAATAAAGTGTGAATTTCATATTTGTTTCTTAGCTGCTAGAGTATTAGGCTATTCAGGTTTATATCAGTTCTTGGAACTCCATGGTAGTGGAGTATTGATGATTGTGATTTTCAGCTTTTTATCTCTCTGGGTTTTACCTGAGCTTCTCAAGTGACTTAGAGCCATTACAACTATTGAGGTATTTGCTAACATTGTGAAACACCTCTGATAACAGGGAGATTGTACATGACATAAAGAGTTTTATGTTCAAGAGATTAGTTTAAAACTAACTTTTGTGTGCATTTATTTTGTGCGGGCTTGTCTGGAACATTTGTTGGAATGCTGCTGTGCTGCATGTTTTACAGTGTGCACTGAGAAGCTTGGGGACACGTCTGTTCTTTGTACACGTACTGCTTGTAAACAATGTTCTTTTCTTATCAAATATTTACTTAACTCTGCTACAGTAGCTGTATTACTGCTAACCTCATACATGACTGCTGCTTAACTTTACTCGACTGTTCTCCCCGCACATAGGTGTGTAGCTTTGTTGAACACTTACATAAAACTAAGACTCAAAGATGCAGAGAAGAGCATGAAGCTGAAAGACATATCAGCGTTTGTTGCATGTACAGGGCGCATTGTCGTTGATAACTATTTGTTGGTTACTGGAGACCCCAATAGGTTTTTTTTGTGTGTGAAATCTCTGATTGTAACTATTTAATGCAAGGCTTAAAAGCTGCTGCTTCTTCTGTTGATGAACATTCTAGATGTTGATACTTTTAATGTTTGCCTCTCAAATGGGCCTATTTTTATGAATAGTGCTATTACCAAAGCAGCATTTCAGGGTCACCCACACAAAGCTGCTGTGATTTATTTTGCTGCTATGCTAGCCTGTCTGTTTCCTGTGCTCTTACACCATCTGACCTCATTCTATTATACCACAGGTCTCAAACTCCAGTCCTCAAGGGCCGCTGTCCCACGGTTTTTAGATGTGCCACAGGTACAAAACACTGGAATGAAATGGCTTAATTACCTCCTCGTTGTGTAGATAAATTCTCCAGAGCCTTGCTAATGACCTAATTATTCTATTCAGCTGTGGTGCAGCAGACACACATTTAAAAGTTGCAGGACACCGGCCCTTGAGGACTGGAGTTTGTCACCCTTGTACAGTACCTCTGAATCTCATACGTCCAGCGTCTAGTTTGGCATTGCTTGTGATGGAGCTCTTATATGTTTAGAAACATTTATGAGCTGTTTGTTTCTCATGGAAGAGAGCCTAAGTCTATAGTCATTACCAATACTTTAATTCCTATATGTATAGAAAGCCATTTAATGGAGAAATTCAAATCTATAAGGATATTTGCCATGTTCCTGCAAAAGCTCCCCGTCTCCCTATTTTCTTTTGTTGTATATGAGTATTTTTTATGTGATGGTTTCTACAATGTTTTGTTCACTGTGTCTCAAGCTACACAGTATTACTTTAAGTACTCAGCGATGGCTACTTATTGTATCAAAGGCCCTTTTCACACATGTTTTATATATATATATAGATCAAGTAAAATGAAGATAAAATCTAGAAAGTATATGTACAAGTTCTTAAATATTCACATGTAAAAATTGTTGAGTGTTTCAGCTCAAGAACTCAAACACGGTTTCAGACGCAGGGTAGTGATTCAACTTGGGAATTACCTAGGTGTTTATTGCCCATGGAAATGTTGCTTGTCCTTATTCCTCTGTAGCCTGCTGGTGAATGTGGTGATGAGGTTTTTAGGTGAATGCTGCTGAACATTTTACTTATTGCCACTTTAAAATTTATTTAACTGTTGTGTAGGATTTTTATTGAAATTATTCTCAATCTATTAACAGTACTTGTATAATACGTTTCTCTGCTCTTTTGGCACACAGACGCACAGGTGCTATAGGAAAAGGCAGAAAAACTTAGATAATGTGTTTATTATTTAATATTTCTTTAAATAACCAATTAGATAGTAAATCCTGAAGGACAGACAAACTGACCTAATCTATCCTCATTAGACCCATGTTAATGTTAAAAAATTAACTGTTAGAAATTATTAGTTTGAAAAAAAATATTTTTATTAAATGAAAAAATAATGAATAAGTTACATTGAAAAATAAATAGTTGGCAAAATAAATAAAAATAATGTATACGTAAAAGGGACTAATAAAAAGTAAGTTTGGAAATAAATTGCACCATTAAATAACCGTACTAATGGTAATACTATTAAAATGACTAATAATTCATGTCACACTGACTGGAAAACTGGAAATTCTTATTTTTTTTGTATATTTATGATATTTTATTGTACTATTTATTTTTATATTTTTTGGCAGCAACCATCCTCCATAATTCTTCTCACTTTTTACTGTTCTGTATTTTACAGACCTGTGGAGATGAAGGTTTTACAAAGGTCCATTTTAGGTAATTTGGAGAACACTATTTCATCTTAATGAAGCCTTCAGATTAAATAAAACTGCATGTGTGAAAAGGGCTGACCGATCAAATTATAACCAAGCCCAATTTCCCACAAATAAACGAGAACACTGTAATGTTTTAATGCAAAAGACTAATTGCAATACGTTGTGTATAGACATTTAAGTGAAGGGTTATTTTTGTTTGAACTGTTTGCAAATCAGTAAAGCAACTTCACATTAATCTTATATTTATGGATTAATCAACTATTGCACTATAATTTATTTATTCTTTTGTAGAATCCTGTTTTGTTGTGTTATGCATTGTTATTTATGAATTGTGATTCGTAACTGTGATTTTAGGCGTGACTGTAGACGTTTTTAATTTACGACGGGGCACTTTCATCCAGAGTGATGTGTAATGCTACATGTGCATGAACGCTTTTGAACTTGTATCATTTCAGTCCAGAACTGACAGAATTTCCTCATTGTTGTGTTTTTGTGTTTATGTTTCTATAAAATAATTTAAGTGGTATTTAGAAATTACCTTGATTATAACTCAACAAGAACACTACAGAATGTAATTTTATATTTTGTAAAGTTTGTCCTTTACAAGGTCTAGACACAGAAAGTACTTAACTATCAGGTAGAAAAAATGTATTCTCTAACACTCTATTAAAGTTAATATTGCTGAATATTTGATTTTTACTGGAAAACATCTATAACTGTTGGCTGTTTTGAACAATAGGTGACATTTTGAAACTGTTACTTTGTTGGCAGAAATGTTAATACAAACATACTGTTGCCATACAATGTGAAAATGCCTTTGAGCGCTTCTACAATCGTTCCTTTTGCTTTCAGCAGAACATCTCAGTCGCCTTCAGCAGCTGATAAATAAAACAGTTCTCCACATCAATCAATAAATTGTACTGGCTTTAATTCCAAAAATGTTTGTAGCACACTATATTTTGACATGGACGGCTGTTCTTACTGTTTATGAGGAAGTGCCTATGTTGTGCAATAAATTGGCAGCTTTACATGGTACTTACCTAAAATGTTTTAGTCTTAGCAATTAAATTTTTTGTTCATCAAAAAACCTTACCGGGAAAAAAATTTGATTTTTTTTTTTTTTTTTTTTTTAAAGCAAGATTGTGCTTGAAAAACTAAATTCTGAATTTTATATTAAAAATGCAGAAATGTACTTCCTGTCAAGGGAGATGATTTAATGACATGGCTGCTAGCCACCAACTGGCAAAATATGGAATAATTGAAAATACCAATTCAGCCTGGCTTCACAGAGACCCTCACGAGGACCACAGTTTCATATCTAGACATGTAAAACAACTAAATTAAATCTCCAGCTCATCTAATTTTGTGAATAATTGTTCTTAAATAAATAGTTTTCATAAAATTATAATCCATATAACTCCAAAAATTGAGAGAATCCAGGGGGATGAGGGGGGGAATAATTACATGGCACAAGTAATTTTCACTGGTATAGAACAAGCTCTCCATAAATTTAATAAGAAATATAAATAAATACTAAGCACAATTTAAGAAAAAAAGATATCACCAATCATATTTTTATATATTTTCTGATAACTTTATGCTCTTGTCGGGCGGTCTGGAGTTATGGCTTCTCCTCAGTGCAGGCGGGCTGAATAGACATGGTTTGTTTATTTTTGTCCAGTTAGAGCAATCTTTTAAGGTATAAAAATAAGCAAAAACAAAGCAATATCATTTCACTCTGTTTTATACTTTTATTTCACCCTAAAAGTTGCATGCATCTCCAGTCATACTTTAGTCTACTTTTGTTTTACAAGAAAGCATTATGCCACAGGTCGCTCCCATGTTACCTTCCTACACATTTAGCACCGTTGTATACTTAATCTTAACAGCAGTTAACCATCAACTTACCACACACTATATGATTATGTTGAAACATCTCTCCACATAAACATTTGCACGTCATGTATACCATACATACCCAGCGATAGTGTCAGTTCACAATAAATGTTATCTCAAGTCTGGATAAACAGCTCTGTAGAGAAATACATAGTCAGATCAGTCCAATCATAAAGATCGATTCAAATTCAATCCCAAGTCAAAGTTAGTTTACCATGGTAGGTCTTACTGTTTCTATCTCAATTTATAGTTGGTTACAGCTGTGCTGAAATTCTTTGTGAATAATTATTTGCTGACTTGTGTTTGTTTTGTTATATCCCTCTAAATGAAGGTTTTGCATTTTTATCTTTAGTTCCTGGCTGCCATCTGTTACAGAAGACGGGGGAGTTGTGGGACAACGAGGGACTACGTTACACCATCGTTCTGCTTTGGATGCCGTTCTACGTTCTCTCTGCCCACCACACCAGTCCTTACTCTACCAAATCCTTAAACTAGCTCATCAGGAAAAATTGCTTTCATTTCACAGATCAGTTGGTCAGGCTGAGTTTCACTGCTGTCATTGTGGCGTAAACCCACAAGTTGATATAAAACCCCATTCAGTCTTTTTAAATGAATGCAACACCCATCACTACAGGTTCTACTGCCCTTCAGGTGATTGTAATCATCAAAGTCGTTGCAGTTTCCCATACCATCTGGGAGACTCTGAATCTTATGGCAGGCTTCACCACCACTCTTTCAAAGACTGTAACAGTGAAAGTCAGCAGGGCTCAAGCTCCGACTGTGTGCAGAGGTGCAGGACAGAAAAGTGTCCAGCTCCATGCTCCGAGACGTTACACTGTAATTCCAGCCAGAGCCATGCAGCAGGCTGTGTAAACATGCTGATGTCAAATGTCTCGTCCACGCTGTGCACTTCCTCCTCTAGATTATGCAGGTCTGTCTTTCATAAGAAACACCTGTCTTGCTCCTGTTCTTGTTGTCAACCCCATATATGTCCGACACCTGTTGGAACCAGAGAAGAAACTGGTTTTGGAGATGGGGATAGCGCTTGTACTGTCCTGAACAGAGAGCGTAGTCCTTCTCCTCCTCGTCTTTCTCCTATTCCCCAAGATATCAGTAAGAAAATGGATGAAAAGCCACCATCACTTTCATATCACACTCAGGGGAAGGAAGCTGACCTTACAGGTAAAAACAGTCAGAGGAGTGCTTGCCACATGGCAGGTGTAGATGCCTCCACAGACGCCGAGCTGCAATATAATACTGTAGGACATAATCAGGCAGAACAGAACCTGGGGGGAAGTTCGCTGCAGGATATTGTAAGACGTGTCACTCGTAATCTGGACACAATCACAGCAGACCCTACTCTGGTCTCTACAACAGCTCTTTATGTTTCTGAGGATCAGTCCCCAGATGCCTCAACCAGCCAGCCATTCCATGCTGATGCCCAGCTGACTGAAATCATCACCACAGTGCTCCACACAGGCAGTGCTAGTGACTACAATCTTAATGAGCTGTTTAACCAGCATCATAACAAAGAGCCAAAGTCACCTAACACCCGTTCCCGGCGGCGGCAGGAAATTCAGGTCGCTACTGCAACACCTGCTGATGATGCATGTGCCAGAAGGAGTGCCTTAGCAATAAAAAGGGAGTTGGCTATGCTTGATCTGTCATACAGTAAGAGAATGGGGACGCAAGCAAAGAAAGTAAGACTGAAAGCAAAGAACCTGTCTGTACCTACTTCTGTCACTTCCCCAGACTCGGATCTAATTAAAGAAGCTTGTGAAAGAGAGACAGAAGCAAGGGTAGAACTTGGAAAGAATCTAGATCTAGGGGTTAATGAGGGAACACCGTGCATAATTTCTGTTGAAAGTGACAGGGACAAAGCTAAGGAAGATGTGAAGGCAGAGATGGTAACAGATGAACTTGAGACTGAACAGGAAAAGAGAGAAGGAATAACATGTTTTGGCAAAGGTGAGCCTACCATTTCTAATATTAGACATGCCCCTGAGCTGCTGAACACATGTGGAAAACAAGTTCTAAAAGGTGACCATGCAGTGCAAGCACAGACCGTATCGATGACTCCCATATCTACTATCTGTAATGAAGGGTGTGGGTGGAGCCAAGAAGAAGCCATATTAGTTCAAAACTATGATATAGACAGTACACCAGATAAAGGTACTCATAGTCCAATGAATGAGGGGCAGAAATGTAAGTCACATCAGTCCAGGGGAATAAGAAAGTCTGTGAGGAATATAGTCCCTCCACAACGGCTTTCTTCTTACATCACATGGCATACTCCTATTTCTCATGCCTCATCTGTAGAAACTGACATCACCCTGGCAAAATTAGACAGTAAAACTGCTCCTTACCCACAGGGACACAAAGGGAACCTTACCTTTGAGCCAACACCTAAGGAACCATCTGAACCAGAGGGTAAATGCCAGATCTTACAGAATACTGAGGCCATTGAAAAGGGGAGTTCTCAAAAAGAGAGCCCTGAAAAGGAAACTGATAGCAGTGATAGTTCTGCATATGGAAGACTCCGGCCATCTACAAGAAGACTAAAAGCTTTGAAGATGCTCCAAAATACAATAAATGTTAGCAGTCCACAAAGCCCCAAAATTCAGTACAGCAGCCCAATAAAGCTCATGTATGTATCCCAAGTGAAGGATAAAGAAGGAGTTAAGTATAGTCTTAAGTCAGCCGGTTCTGGTTCTAGTTTACAAACAGAGGAGGCATTTGACCCATGTGTAGAGTCTTCGTGGGCAGGGACACCTCAGAAGCACAAAAGCCAAAGCAAGGAGAATGCAGTATTGCCCACAAAGAAGAGTCCTTCACCAGCAAAAGCAGTTACCTCACATGAATCACCTACATCATCACTGGCCAAATCAGCAACATGTCAGTCTTCACCTAGGTCAGCTGCCTCTTCACCTAAAAGCAGTGCAAGAACAAGTGATGGTACTCCATCCAAACGTTTGTCTGAAACTGAGAACCAGCGATCACCACGTGACTTGATGTCCCTTCCTGAAACCACTCCTCCAAAACGACGTCCAGGCCGACCAAGAAAGCTAGGACCCCAGCTCGAGCAAAAAGTGAAGAGGCCCATTGGCCGTCCACGGAAACAGAAAGATTCAGATGCTGTATCGGAGTCACTAAATGGAAAAGGTTCCAAAACTGATGCTGAAGACGATGTCACCAAGAACCTTAAAATAACAGTTGTGTATGGTCGTTCGAGAAGAAACAAACGAGTGGTGTCTGAGAGTTTTGACCAGCTACAAACAGATTTCAACAATACTTGCCATGCAGTGGATCTTAAAAGTGACTTGGGCTTTTCATTACACTGCTCAACAAGGACCTCATGTATCATTAAATCATTCCCAGAAGAATTGAGTTTTATTAGAACTGCAAAAGAGCCCCCAACTCAGTCTATTAGTAGCATTAAAAGTCAGGTGCCTCTTGAATCTGCACCCTTGAGAAAACCAGGCAGACCTGCAAAAATTAAGATCTCTGGAATTTCAGTCACTGTTACTTCTGCGTCACCTCGGCGTCGCCAAATTCAGATAAATAGAGAGACCCGGATATCACCCAAATCAAAACCTCCAAAGAAAGTACTCCTATTAGAGTCTGAAAAAGAGCCTTGCATAGGCAGCAGTCCATTACCTATTCAAAGTAATTCAACAGAGGTGGTGGAAGCAAAGAATAGAAATAAATGTGAACTGCCAGATCAGACTATACCATTAAGGCACTCAAAAAGGGAGAGGAAACCCTCAATACACCTCGTGCATGCTGTTGCTACCTCTACCTTTAGGACATACAATTGCAGTCATGCTCTGTTGAGGCGCTCCAAGAAGCTTCTTATAAACAAGGCAAGCAGTGAAAGAAGACAGGAGGATCAACAAGCAAGTTTAGAAACTCAGACACTAAAACGACAGCCTTCTAGAAAAGAGCGAGAAAGTACCACTCAAGATCTGAGCAAACTGGCAAAGGTTTCACTAGAATCAATCTTTAGCCCAAGAGAGACGGTACGGTGGTGGGTGGCATCGGCTAAGGAGAAGACAATGAGCCAGGAGCTTGCCAGACGGATAAGAGTGATCTCTGACACGTGGGTCACTGATTCTCCTGAGGACCAAGACAAAGAAGTGGTCCATAATTCTAATCTAGACACAATGGGAAACAGTCCAGTAACCAGAAAGTCAAAAAAGTCCTCTGCGGTCCGAGCATTGTTTGATTGTTCACCCAACAAACCAAGGTCCTGTAGTATGCAGAAGATCTGCTCCTGGTTTATGCAGACCACCGAGACACAGTCTTTGGCTATTGTCAAGAAGGCAAGCTCCCGTAATCCATTTGAAATCATGCACTTCCCTCGTTCTACCAATAATAAAAGTGTTTGCCACAGTCCGCAGGCAGAGCGGCTCCGCAAGCATATCAAAAAGTTTCCAAAGACTGTACCAAAAAGTCCTCTACAGCATCAGCTGGCTATGCTACAACTGAGGAAGAAGAAAAAGGCTCATCAGATACGTCGGCAACTGTTTGCTTCCAGACTTGCAGTGGGCAAACACAATCGAGGTGTTATGTGGTGGAGATTTAGCTTGTCTGCTCAGTTTCAGGCCACTTTGTTTAGAGTGAGGAGAAGGTTTTTTACTTTGAGAGAAAGGGAGAGGTGGCAATTGTGGAAAAGTAAAAGGAAAAGCAAAAGAAAAATGGTCTCCTCAAACAGGCCAGTAGCAAATGTTCTTCAACTGAATCGTCATAAAGCATTACGCAGATCAGCAAAACAGCTGTCTGACTCTCTTCAGGAAAGTTCTCCCACCTGCTCTGTCGATCAAACTTTGAAACATGCTGATATCCACAAAGAGCAGAAGCTCTCTTCAAAAACCTGGAGTCCCGAGAAGCTGAAAGAATGTCGTGTGTTTCTGAGGAAGATCAACTCTCCAGATAACGAGTCAACCGAGGAGGAGGGGGACTCTTGCACTGTGACACTGGATAATGGCTCGCCTTCTACGGATTTCTTTGAAGGAAACGAGAAGGACCTGGAAGGAGTTGCTAAAGCTGTGAGAAATGGAAGAAAAAGGAGCTTGAACAAGAGGACTTGCTCAAGAAAGCGGTCCAATTGTGCACCTAAAACGGTCCCAAATGAGAAACAGAGGGGTAAACACAATCAATCTGAGGTAGCATCCCCTGAAATACCACAACCACCACCAGCGAAAGTGTTGAGACAATCGCGAATGAAGGGCCTGACCGGGCCAAGGTGGTGCGACTATGTTATTGGTAACTACTCTTTTCCTATTTCTTCAATTTGAAGACATTAAAATGTAATAATTACAATGAAGCCTATCAAATTAAAATGATCTGTTTTTCTGCCAGGAACCTAAATGAAGCAAGGGCTCCTCCTCTTTCTGGGATGAGGCTGCAGTTTAACCTGGTGCCTTCGGATGTTGAGCTGACCACGTGGACTGACTGCCTCACCATGGTTCAGTCTTACACTCAGCAGCTATGTAGCAGTCTAACTTAAAAAAAAGCTTGATGTTGCACTATTGTTATTCATGGACATGTATGTGCTTCTTTTCTCTGATCGTGTATGTTAGAGCATTACTCATTACTTTCAGGAGTTTTAATAGGTTGAATATTTATAAAGTGAAACCTTTGTTGTAAGGAAAGACGGAGCTCAACTCCATCAACACAGCATCGTCAGGTCCACCCCACATGAAGGTCAACACCACTTCTGTTCTTTCAGTTTGTAATTTTGCTATTTAAAAATCACTCCTGTTCTAAAATCTGTTAAATGTATAGGCTACTTTTTATATTTATAGGAGCTCTTATTTGAGCACCCTTAAAATACAAACTTTAATTTGTTTTTTTATCACATCGAAGATAAATCATTGAAATACTTTAACAATGTTAGTCTAATCCAAGCCCTTAGTTTATTTTGATTTAGCAGACTACAAAAATGCTTTTAATGAAGGAATGGTCTTTGCTGAATTGACACTTTATGTCCTTTTTAGGTAAGCTAGTAATTTATCACCCCAACTAAAAGCATTTAATTTTTTTGTTTCTTCATCTGCAAGTTTGCAGTGACTACATGCTCTTTGTTGTGTCCCACCAAGCAGTTGTAGGACATAAGCTTTGCTTTCTCTGTCCATTCGTGGTTAGTCGTAATCTAGTAATCTGTCTCGTTTTCACCTCCAGCATTCACTTAGTTGCTGCCAGATGTACTTCTTGCACTATTCCATGTGAGATTATTAATCCCACTACACAGGCTCCTTCTCCCATGTTTTGCACAGCCCGTGTCCCACCCCCAGGTCCTACTGTAAACTTAGAAACTCTCTTTGGTGCAATACAAAGCCAGATGATTTATCATTATTTAGAAATTATTTTATTGCTGACAGACAAATGGATGTACCCAGTTACCATTGGCCAAGGATGTTATTCACCTTTGTCCATTGACATGTAATGAGATTTTAACCCATTAAAACATGTCAGTACTCTTGCAGTCACCGATGTTCTCACGCTTCAACATTTAATGGGTTAAAACAGATCGCTCTGCTGTTCTCTCTTCAAAGAAGCAGGAAAGTAACAAAAACTATTTTTTTCCACCGTAGCATTAAATCATATTCTACTTCTAGCATTATTTACGGTATATGAACAGATGGGAGATGTTACTGCTTCTCTAGTTTGTTTTTCCTTAAGATGCCTACCTCCACTGGGGCTGTGCTAAGCCTACTGCTGTTTAGATGAGGCTAGAGAATTGAGTCATAGATGAGGCCAGAGAATTGACCAACACTAATCTGGGATCAGTTTGCTTTTCCTGCCATCTAAGAGCACATAGGTCAAAACTTAACCATACAGTGAGTATTATGACTGACTACACATTTGCATAGATTGTCACTGGTTGCATTTTTATCATAAGGGAGGTTTGTAAGGCTCGGTCTTGTGGTGAATAACCCTGGTGCTCTGTTGTATGTGTTTTTTAAGTGTTTTTATACAGTGCGTTGCAGATGCATCAGAGGTGTCTGTAACTGGATCAATAAAGTCTTTTCCAGTAAATCCTGAGTGATTATTGTTAAAATATACTGTATGAATGGGTCAAGGCGGTACATATTTTTAACAAGCCTTCTATTTAGAGTTAACCAAAGGGTTTGACACTTGTAGGCTTAGTTTTGAAACATAAGTTTAAGCCATGTTTAAAACAGGCTGTTAGTTCAGATATTTGTCCATTTGAGGACAACATGCAGGTAGCAATATAGAATATTGTGATGTAATCATTTTTGTCTTATTTCAAAAAGTAAAACTTATAGGGTATTATATGAATTTATTACGTAGAGTAAAATAATTACCATAAGCTTTTAAAAAAAAAAATCATTCTAATGACAAAATTCAGTCGCAAAATTAGAAAATTTTAGAATATCACCCTAGTTACACCTTTTGAACACGAGAAGAAAAGAGGGAAGAAGAGAGGACAGGGAGAGACAAGGCAGGAAAAATTCCACGAGAGGAAACGATAGAAAATAACATAAAACAGCATGAACAAGAATCAAAGGTAGAGTGCATTTAGTTAATACAGCGTTTTTCAATTCCAGTCCTCAAGCCCCCCTGCTCTGCATGTTTTAGATCAGAGGTCTCAAACTCCAGTCCTCAAGGGCCGATGTCCTGCAGCTTTTAGATGTACCTCTGCTGCACCACACCTAAATAGAATATTCAGGTCATTAGCAAGGCTCTGGAGAACTGATCTACACAAGGAGGAGGTAATTAAGCCATTTCATTCCAGCGTTTTGTACACCTGTGGCACATCTAAAAGCTGCAGGACAGTGGCCCTTGAGGACTGGAGTTTGAGACCCCTGATTGCAGAAGCCTGTTTATCACCCACATATTCAATTCAGGTGTGCGGCAGAAGGGAAACATCTAACACATGTAGGGCAGGGGGGCGCGAGGACTGGAATTGAGAAACACTGAGTTAATAGGACAAATTAAAGTCAAAATATAAATGGATTTCCATTTTCCTACTTTTATCCACCTTGAATAAGCAAATACAATTCCAGGCTGCATAGGAACCATATAAATATTAACATGAAGAGTTTAACGGCTGTTATTTTAATCTGTGACACAATCAGAATGGAATAAACAAACTGATGACTAATACATGTAAGGGAGACAACTTATTTTTCTATTTGTTTGTTTTTATTATAAATGTTAAGACAGAAAAAATAATGGCCCACAAATAAATTCAGTGAAAGCTTAAGATATAACAGCAATAGTTATTAGCCATGAATGTTTAGAGCTTAGTTATATTTACTAAGTAAGCTCTAAACATGAATAATTAGGTAATGAATAACTATCGCTATATAGACATTGAATACAACAGTAACAGGAGACAAATAAAAGACAAACATTTCTGTTCCTGTCGATTAAAACACTTAATCTGTCCAAGAGTGAACATTCACGACACATTGGCCTCCTGATTGATGAGAGGGTTCAGATCCAGTTTGGTTTTCTCCAGAGCTGCAATCTTTGCCCTCCGTGACGAACGTACCACAGGAGCAGACTCTGGGACATTTTCTCCATCACTGCAGCCAAACATAGATGCAGACAGACTGTAAAGGTATGGCTCTGTAAAGGAAAACTGGCATGTTTCTGTCCTGTTAAGGAAGATCTGAACTCACCTCTCCTCTGATGACTCAGCCTTTCTGCTCGGCCTTCTGCCCCCTTTGGCAGTGCTGGCTTTCCTTTGACCTGTGCAGACAGACACTCAGGTTACCTCCTGGAGCTGAGTCACCTCCTCCTCCTGTCAGGCACTCTATAAATAAAACTGTGCTGTGAATAACTGAATGTACAGGCACAGGGTCTGAATTACCTCTCTTAGGTCTCTTAGTGGATTTTGATGGATCTTCTGCTGCTGCTTCTACAGAGACACAATACATATTTACAGAAATTAAAGCTTTTCAGAAATACCCTCAGCATCTCTCAGGTTATAAGACCACTCCTTCACAGCAGGTATAACTGGATTTACACACATCAATTCGCTCAACCAGAGAATAATATTTAGAGAATATCTAAATGTGTGTACCGTCTGCGTTGACGTCCAGTGGTTGGAGAGCACTGGAGTTGACGACCTCTGCCTGTTCTTTAGAGTCCATCAGCTGATGCAGCATCTTCTCCAGAGCACGGAGGCAAACGCGATCCTTTACCACCTACCAGGACCCAAAGAGGAGCCGTCAGACATGAGGAACTGCAGCGTAGATCCAAGTCCAGTTTGTTTCAAAAATGCTTCCAAATGGCACCAAAGTGCTTGGACTTGTTCTCATCTGTACCTGTACGAGCTGCTGCAGCAGTGTCGTCAGGTCGTCCCTCACTGTCTCCTCTCTGCTGAGCTCCAGGTTGCTCAGGGTCTTGGCGTAGAGGCGGACTTCAGGCGCTGTGGGATCTTTGAGCATCTCTCCACACATACGCACTGCCAGATAGTCATGGACACACACCTCCTGAAAAACAAACAAAAAACACACACACCAGGACAAATTCATTGAACGTGGCTGTCATGTGTGAAGTGCCTTGCAGAAGTATTCAGATGTTTTGAGCTTTTTCAGGTGTTATCAAATGTAATAAGCCGACATTATACAGCTCATGATTGTGAAGTGGAAGGAAAGGAATATTTGGTTTTCAATATTTGGTTTTTTACTACATGCATTTGTGTCCAAAGGCATGACACCTCTAAATAAAATCCAGCCCAACATACTTCCTTCAGTTGCCCCCTAATTATAGATTCCAGTTCGATTAAAGAACATTAGTGAAGAAACCACATGAAAAGCCATTTGAATCGGCTGACATGTTTTAAAGCGCAGAGATCTTCTGCCAGAGACTTGCTTAAGTTCTTGGATGGTGTCCCGTCTTACCTCTGTGTTAGCAGAAGGTTTGATAAGTCCACTGGGGCGGGTCAGCTCAACTAGTAGCTCCACCACGTTGTTAATGTCCACCTCAGCCAGTGGAGAAGTGGCCGGGGCGTTCAGCAGAGTCCGAACTGTTGGCAGGAACGTCTCCTCCACGACCTCCTGGTGGGCTCTGTCACACAAACACCGCCTGCTCTTTAATCACATCGCAAAGAGAGGAAGCCCTCTGACTAAACCTGGGGGTGTTATTACTGGGAGACCTGCTCTCGCGGGCGTAGAGTTGGAAGAAAACTCCCAGACAGTGGCGCAAGCGGACATCGTCCTCAGTGACAGGATTGTACCACAGCAGCACCAGGCGTGAGAGCATCTTTGCACTCGAGATGCGACCCGTGTACATCAGCTTGGCCAAACCCTCTGCTGTCTCCGTCCGCAGGTCAGACATCTGGGTTTGTTTAACAGAAAAACATTCAAATTCCCTCCGAAAGTCAGACACAAATAAGGATGCAATGATTTTATGGATTATTCTGATGATTAATTGAAAACTGGATTAATGGATTATTAATTGTGCAATTTTTTTTTATCTAACCACTTAAGCTTATTTTATAAAATGTTGGAAATATATATAAAAATACAAAAATAATTCAATTCCTTATTTAAATAAAATTATTGTATTGCCTCAACTGTAATAACGGAACTCTTTTCGAGTCTGCTTTATCATTTGTACCAAAGGATTCATCTTCAACTAAAAATAATTCTTCTAACATGTGAAAATCTCATCTCTCTTCTTGAATTATCAATACAGTGCAAGACTGATCTGTTGACTATTTTTCAAAGAAAAAAAAAAGATCCTTAATAGGAGATTTTGGAGGGTAAAATATTTAGATTTTTTTTTTAATCTTAATTAAAAAATTACATCTGCTGTTTGACAAAATGTATATATTTTTTTGTCAAAATAAAAATGCTTTATTTTTCATTTGACCAAAATGAAATATTTTTGTCAAAAAATATTTGGACATAACTGTCAAAAATTTAATTGTTTTTCTTTCATTTAAGAAAAAATTCAGTGTTTTAATTACTGCAGAGTGTATTGCTCTTTCAACAAATGGCTTTTTTTGAGCTCCAGCTATCAATTAACCGATTACTAACTGAGTTATTTCAGCAATCGATCCATCACGGTTAATCCAATTGATTGTTCAACCCTAGACACAAACACTTATTTGTCAGCGGTGCATGAATTAATCAAGCTCACCTCACTGTCCAGGAACTCAGACAGCATCACCAGTATGCTCTGTGCGGAGTCTTCTGGAATGTTCCCCTTGTCCTCGGCCGATGTCGCGTCGCCCTCCTGCCTGTCGGGTGACAGCGGGGGCTGGACGGTCTGAGTGGACGCCGTTTCAGAGAGCAGCTGGAAGCCGAACAGCAGCAGTAGGTCAATGATCGCCCGCAGAGCGCTGATGCGGATCTTCACCTCATCCAGCTGGGCGATCTGAAGAAAAAACAAAAGCAAAGAAAACACAGATTCTAATTTTGTTCTCATTAATGCCTTCTGATCTATGGTGGCTCTTAACTTTAAGAACTACATTACCTGCAGTGTCTTGCAAAATTGTTCAAAACGGACTATATTTGATGCAAGTTAAGAGAAAATATTTGCTTTATTTTCTCACATAATAATTATTAGGGTATCTGCATCCCTAGAACCAAACGAGCAGAAGCAGCATTCAGCTTCTATGCACCACAAATCTGGAACAAATTTCCAGAAAACTGTAAAACAGCTGAAACACTGGCTTCCTTTAAATCTTCACTAAAAGCCCACCTGCTTATAGTTGTATCTGAAACGTAATCAATTACAAATTTAACAATGGCATTTGACTTAATGTAACGTTTTGATTGTCGACTCTATGTTGCATAACTGTGTTTTTGTGTTTGTTATGACGCAAAGCACTTTGAAATGCTTTGCTGCTGAAATGTGGTTTACAAATAAAATGTGATTTGGTTGATCTGTACGTTTCAGAAAGTCCAATTTAAGGCATTTTTAACACAACCTTGAATGAAATCTTAAATTGAAAAAAAGAATATTAGGAGGTGGTTGAGAGAACTTGCTGCATTACAATTAAACATTGCAAAACCTGAGATTTCTGGGGTTGTTTGTGGATGTCAACGTTTGCTGCTGTCGTCATTATTGCGTCCCATCCATTTGGTTTCATCCAGAGTGGTAATGGTTTGCATCTGCCTCTGTTGTTCATCGCTCTCCCGTGTGTCGAGCCCATCGCCCATAATTGATGCAGAATGCTAACCAACTAGCCGGCCAGGGTATATTAGCAGCTAGCTACTGGTAGCCTCAACCACCTCAGAACATCAGAATACAACTCATAAATTTGACTGATAGAAAAGTCCTGCAAGAAAACAAAAACAAGCTACGAGATGATATATTTCGTGATAAAAATCTAAAATTTAATTTAAAGTACACTTGCGTTTTTTAAAATGAATTTAAGACATTTTAAAGTCTTAATTTTAGACATAAATTTCAGACTTTTTAAGGATGGGCAGACACCATGATTATGCTCATGGATTTAGTGTGAAAAAGCAAAGAGGTATGAATGTCTCTTCATTTCAGATTAAATTAACTGAATATGTTTGAGCCATGCTGAAGGATTTGTTGCTAGAAAATGAAGCAGCAGTTGTTGTGAATCCACACAAGTATTAGAAGCTGCAAATGAAAAAAACAAAAACAATCTGCACACTGTTCAGGTACGAATCTGTTCAGAAATGAGTTCACCTGCAGCAGGAGGACCATGTGGGCTTTGGCCAACTCCTTGCTGTGCAGGGTGCAGGTTCCCAAACACACCACGGCCATATTGCGAACAGCAGGGTGAGCGTTTGCTATGGAGGGAAGGACCTAAGAGGACAAGCAGAGGAAATGAGACATGAACCACAGCTCTGCTTTTTCCAATTCTGCAATTTCAACAACACATTATTGGTAAAATGAGGCTGAATAAACATTCAGCTATTTTCTTAAGCACAAGTTAACACCCGTTTTGACAGATTGATTCAAAGCAGAAATATTTTTCTTCTATTTCTATTCTTGATCAAGATATTTTGGGTTCTCTCCTTTTTGAAGAGGAAGTATTTTTAAAACTGTCTTACGCAGACGCTATTTTAAGATCTGTTCACAATTGTTATTAATTCTTAACTGCACCTTCTTTCTGCTTTCTCGTTTTTGTTATCTACTCTGAAGACCTGCAGTAAGTTCAGAAAGTTGACATTTTTCTGATGCCTTGACTTTTACAGTTCCCCCAAAAAGCCATTTCTAGCAGGGAAGCTTGAATTGCTTTGATTTCTTTTTTTAGCCCCTCTGCAGCTTTGAAGGAATCAGAGTCAGACTCTGTGCAGCTTGGAGGAACCACATAGAGGAGCATGTTTGTGAAATGATGGCACAACGTTTGAGGAATATTTAGCAGCTGTCGAAGAAGGTTCCCGAACCGTTTTACTCCAGTAACAACTTAGCAGTGCCGCACAAGATGCTTCAGTCCAGTCATCAAGAGCTACGGTCTGGTAAGACAGCTCTGTAGCTTCAACAACGCTGAGCGAAGATTTTAATGGATTTTGAATCAACTGCAATTACACAAAGTTTCTGTGACCTGGTTTCTGTGATCATTAATTGCTTGATTGACATTCCTTGAGTAAAAACATTTCCAGACTCCATTTCTAACACATCTCAGTCATTTTGGAAATACAAAATTTTACTGTGAAATTAATGTTACAGTGAGCAGGAGGCCAAGAAAGAAGGGAAAGACATTGTAGGAGGCACAAAATTGAGGTAGCAAGTTCAGAAGGAAGAACAAGCAAATGATACTGAAAGGAAGGAAAGATGAAAATGAAAGAAAAAAGAGCAAGAAATTAAAAAAAAAATACTGGAAGGAATGTAGGTCAAATAAATACCAGAATGAATCAAATGCAAACTAATTACCAGTGATGACATCAAGGCACTTATAGTGGGACCAGTCCGAGTTTTGATGTTCATCTGCTTTAGCAGTTCAGCGCACATCGTCAGACACCTCAGAAGAGTCTCTGGGTCGTTCTGTCACAGAATATTATGATAAATTTTTATCCATCTTTCATAACTGCTGTGAATCTTCTCGTGTCCTTGCACACCTTCTCAGCGCGAACCTCCCTGTCGACTGGCTGGCTGCTCTCCGAGATCTCCTGCAGGACCTGGTTTCTTTGATCCTCTAGACCCGCGATGGAGTCCTTCAGCTCTGCTGCTCGACTGAAGTCCTGCGCAGCGATGCAATCCTCCAGATCCTGTTTGGCCTCGATGAGGCGAACCTTCACCTCTGCAAGCTGGAGGGAACCACAAGAGAGGAAGAGGAGGATGAGTCGAGTCATTCCTTAGCTGGAGTTAACTAGGTGAGTGGACAAAATCTCCCCCCTCCACTCAGGATACAACTGGACAAGGTAAACTCAAGGGATTAACCAATAAACGGTAGAGATGAAACTATTAATCGTGATTAATTGATCGTTCTTGAGATAATCGTCAACTAATTTAGTAATTAATTAACTGTAACTTTAAATTATAACTAGAGAATACAGATTGAATAAAGATTACCTCCTTCAGAGCAGTAATTAAGCCAAAACTTAATTCCTATTTGGCATTTAAGATAAAATATATCTTCTTGGTTTGTAAACATGTTCTACTCAGAACTGCAAGTGGCATTGTTTTAGCTTCACTTGAAAGCATGAAAGTGATGCTGTGTTATTGCATTTTCGGGAACATGTTTTTCTTTCTTATTTAAAAAGGGAACTCGCTTGTTTACCTTTATCTTTTAATGTATATCTAATATTGCATAAAATAAGCTTAAATGTTAAATGTTTTTTAATCAGAGCGTCAAAATAATCAATAGAATAATTGATTATTAAAATAGTTGTTAGCCGCAGCCCTAATAAACAATAAATATACAATCACACTAGCGCATGAAGTACATGAGTTATAATAATAATAATAACAACAAAAAAACACTTGTGTTTTTGCCCAAATCTGTTACGATGTTATCAGGTGACGGTTTCACATGTGCAAAAACGGCTGTATAATTGTCAGCAATTATGGAATCTGGGCAAGGTTTCTCCAAGTCTAGCCCACCTGGACCTGCTGCCGGCGGCTCCTGTTCTCATCCACCGGCTGACTGGCCTCCATGATGGGTTCTCTCACATCTGAAATGATCTCTGCCACCTGTTAAAGAAAACCAGCTCCTCTAAATATGAGTCGGAGAGGTGATGATTCAGCAGCCACACGGAGACACCGGAGGTAGTATTGCATTGTATTTCGTTTCTGCCTGACTGGCTCTTCAAGCTAAGGTGTTATGAATCTACTTTAGTTGATAAGAAGTCTGACTTGATGAAAATGTTCATCGTCTGATGTCAAAGTCTGGCTTACGGTCTGGATGCGTCTTTGGTCGTCTGGGATGAGGGCGAGGAGCTTCTCAGTGAGGAGAGACACCAGAGAGGACGGAGTCTGTGTGAGAGCCAGCATCTCCTGCAGAACCGCC
Organism: Gambusia affinis; assembly: GCF_019740435.1. Classification (NCBI taxonomy): domain Eukaryota; kingdom Metazoa; phylum Chordata; class Actinopteri; order Cyprinodontiformes; family Poeciliidae; genus Gambusia; species Gambusia affinis. The sequence continues at coordinate 8,206,206 of NC_057871.1, read as the reverse complement.
AGAACACGCTTCCTACAAACACAACTCAGTTAGCCCAACATGTCATCGTACAGAATGTTATGACACACTACGTCTGCATCCAAGTATGCAGGTAAATTAGGACAAAATATTTGCAAGAAAACTGTAAAAATAACAGAGTTTCTATACATTTTTTTGTGTCAAAATTTCTCATTCCTTTTGGAAACAATGGAAGGACAAACTGTCAGATGGATGGACGAGACAGAGGATGATAAATTGTTCCAGAAGTTATTGTGATAAACGATGTCTATTTCAGACTATTTTCAAGTAATATAAACGGTAATGGCATAATAATGCAAGTACACCCTCTCAAAGATGAATAAACCGATAAGTAAAACCGGGTCAATATTAACAGCGTATGTTTATTTTCTAGTGGAGGAGGTTGGACATGTGGGTCATGTGACAGTGATGCAGCGCAGGAGTGTTTAATTGAGGCACAGAAGCAACGTAGGTGGTGTGGGTGTTTTTTTATAATGTTGAAAGTCTAGGATAATATATGCATCAGTAAATATCGATTATTGGTCAATAGCAATAATATCAGCTCAAATTTTTTATATCTTCTCATCCTTAATTGGTATTACATCCAGATATTTTTGCTCTAGATTTACCTGCCACCTTCCTCGTTGGTATCGAGGCAACCGATGAGATGGATGAGCTGCTGGGAGATGAACTCTTTGGTCATGACGAGCTCCAGCTGGTTGAAGTCAGCCCTCTGCTCCTCTGTCAGCACAGGCACCGCCTTCAGATAGCTACCGAAAACAAAGCAAAGAGTCAGTTAAACTCCAGCAGTAGCATCATCCTCCACCCTTATCTCGCTACAAACACACACACGCACACAAGCAAGGCAATACGGAGTAAGTCGCTTTCTGCAAGTTCAAGTATGAAGCATCTTAGGCAAGCCTGGCAGTTAAAAAACATATTTTTATTTTAAATAAAAATCACACATATATAAAAAGTGAGTAAAACACACACAAATGGTTAGGCACACGTTAAATAAATTAAATAGTAAGGTTTCAGTAATCCACACAGTTACATACATAAAGTACTCTTCAGAAAACAGTGCCTTCAGATACCTGTGGTTACAACATTGTCATAGAAATTTTGATTTTCAGATTTGTGTCACAAAGTAGCTACAATAACATTAAATACATACAAGAAAAACACAAAGGAACATATTTTACTTTGTATCTAATACAGAGAGGCACAAGGTCTTACTCGCAGGACCAATATAGGGGGAGATTGAGATTCCAGCCAAATGGAAATCAAAGGCAACTATTTAAAAATTGATTACAGCCCTTAGAAATAAATAAAGCTCAAAAGTGTTGATTTATTTTCTACAGATATTGGTGGGTAAAATCTCTTTGTAATATTTGGAAAATGTGTTTTAATTTTAAAGGCTGCCAAGTTTACCCAAAGCAAATATAACAGAAGGAAGAACAAGATTTGTACTAAATCTATGAGAGTTTTGTGCACATTTAAAAGAAAAAAATTTTATATATAAAGAAAAAAAAAAAAAAAAATCACATGACTGTTCATCCAGTCCTCTGTGAGCCATTTTGTACAACTTTATTTCCCACAAACCTGTGCTATTTATTCTACTGTTTGCACCTCCACCAATAGCATGACTTCAGCTGCTTTTGATCCATGGTGCATTCACTTGATGGAAAAATATTGTTTTTTTAAGTTACCAACTGACTGTACTTCCCTGTGTGCATCTCTTCATATTTTACAAAGTCCAACCAAATCAGAAAGCTTATACTTTTTTGAAATCCACTGACTTTATCGAACTCATTTAGAATAGACTTTGAAAATACAAAATACTGACTGCACAAAACTTATTTTGTGAATCTCTTATGTAGTAACTTACCCAAAGAGGTAGTCGCCATAGATTGCAGCATCTGGCAGCACTTGTTCAAGCATTTCCTCCCCATCATCTCCTTTACCCTTCAGGAACTCACACAAAGATCTCCAGTAAAGCACATTTTCACAGGTCATAGAGTCTTCGGGGATCACCTTTCTGTTGTTAAATCAAAATTTTATTAGTTTATGTCAGACAGAAAATGTTTAAATTGGCGCACGTGAAAGAAGGAAATCTGAGAGCCTACCTATCGTCGAGGTGCCCTCTGATGTGCAGCAGCTCTTCAGCTGGCATTGTTTTAAAGATGGCCTTCAGGGTCTCCATAGCTGTTTCTGCACAATTCTCCACATCCAGCCGGTGGAGCAACTCGATGATGTTTCCATCCAGCCGAAGCAGCCAAGCCGGCAGAAGGCGACTGCAAACAATGTCTCTCACCGACTCTGTAGCACACACAGCCGGTCGAAAAGACTGATTTAACACAAACACACTCATCTGAAACTGGCCTTTAATTTTATTTAAGAGCCAAAAGGTGCACAAAATTTTTTTAATATATACATATAAAATCAATAAAAGATGTCTTCCATGTTTTTATTTATTGTTGTCTTGTAACTTAAACTGCTTAGAAACAGAAACTACACTAGAAGGTCAAACTGGTTTCAGTACACTAATAGTTGAAATGTTTTAAGGTGCTATTTAAGATAAATTAATCATCAACCTGATAGATTTTTAATAGATTTGAGAAGGCTAAAAATATATTTTTTCATATATTTAAGCCTGATGATATTTTTAAAATGTACTGATGCTATTTATACATTGTGTGAAAGTGTTAAGCGAGACTTTATCTGTTGGCAATTCTGTTGCAATGGACATTTTTTTTAACCATGAAAAAATAAAACATTACCTGAGGTGTCATGGAGACCTTGCTGCAGTAGACCAACTCTCTGTGCGATGGTAAGAGCTTTAATGTGAACCTTTTCAGAGAGAACCTTTAGCCAAAGACAGAAAAATAAAGGTGAAATTACAGATGAAACCAGAGTTCCCAGTGATTTATTAACACACATCTTTTAGCTGACTGATTGCATGTGTACCTGGTAGGCCAGCTTGCGGACGTTCTCTTTAATGTCTCGAGTGCGTTTGAGAACTTTAGGTAGAGTCCGTGGCGACATCGCAATGCAGGAAAGAACGGCACGTCGCACCTCTGCGTTACTGTCATTTTCTAGGATTAACATGTAAGCTGAAAATACAGAAGAGACTAAGAATGACAGTTGATGGGCCGATACAAATTGAGGAATCACAAACATAGATTACACAAAGATGACAGTTCTCAATTGAGTATAATAGCAGAAAAAACAGATCAACTATAACAAATAACTTAGCTACAAAACTGGGTGCTTAACAACTTTCTGAAGTGCAATACTTACAAGATTTAAAATTAACAAGTAAAACAATAAAATAAAAAACAAACCATTGATGGTGGGACAGTCGGGATCCTTTGGCTGTTGAAGGCGGGTCATCGCTAAAGCAGCCTGAATCCTGACGTTGGGGAACTTGTCCGTGACTCGGACCAGCATGGCTTGGTGAATCCGATCGAAGAGGTCGTCGTCGATCTGGGCGTTCTCCGCCATACTGCCCAGCAACTTGTTGATCAACTGGCAGGCTCTGAAACGCACTGCATGACTGTTGGCTTTGTGAGACTGAACGGAGAAATGGAGGAAAAAAAGTCAAACAGCTTCTATCAAATTAAGGACAAGAAGTTTCACATGTCTCATCAGGTTTGCAGTGCAGGTATTTTAACTGTGAAGGATCATTTAGACATCCAGATACCGGTCCATGTCCTCATGGTCTAATCTGTAAAATTACTAACTGTTTACAGTTTTAGATATGGATTTTGAATGTGTTGTTTTAGATCAATCTTTTACTGCTGAGTGCTAATAAAGGTCAAAAAGAATATTTAAGCATATATGCTTAATACCTCTAACAGAAAGTTGAAGATGAAACTCAGAAATGGATGATCATCTTCATCTTCCTCCTCCTCTTCTTCTTCTTCCTGCTGCTCATCCTCTGCATTGGGCAGAGGCTGGAAACTTGTGGCAAACTTGGCCACAAACTCGATCACATTTTCAACAGCAGGCTCTCGTTTGTACACAATCATTGCATACTTCAGGTAGTGGACAAACTCTTCATGGAACAAAGTCTTGTCCTCAAGCTGGAGGAGGAAATGAAACATGTGGCTGATGATAGTTATGGGACAGTAAAACACAGGGGAAAAACAAACATTCAACTCTAAAACAAATAAAAGCAAAAAAGTATTTTGGATTGAAATAATAATAATAATAATAAAAACACAGTATCTTGCTTCATTTTATTTTATGTGGATAGACTACTGCAAAACAGCGTATAATTGTAAAAGCAAAATAAATTCATATGGTGCTGTTCAGATGACGGTTTGAACAGCACTCCATGCGATCTCCAAAACAAAAATTCTACAACCCTGGACCTTAAACATCCAATGTCCTGGATGTTTAAGGTCCAGGACATTGGACCTTAAACATACAAGTCCAATGTCCTGCATGTTTAATGTTTCTCCTTGCCATTTGTCAACTGGCTTAAATGAATGAGTGATTAACAGAGTTTAAAGTAACTGAAGGCATGCTAAAGAGGCAATACAAACACTTGAATCATTGTGCTGAAGTAGGGAAACATCTAAAACATGCAGGCTAGGGCTGGGAATCACTGGTTTAACATATTCAGACATCTCCACAACGTTGTCCCTGTTCTGTGTTCTTTTTGTTTTTGTCTTCATGGTATTGTTTCTTCTCTAATGTTCTCTTACAAAACGCCTTAGACCTTCCGAAATTAAATTGCAACCAAATTAGGCAATTTCTAAAACCATGCATTTTGGTATTTTACATAAGGTTGTCAATAAAATCTATTGAAGTGTGTGGTTACAAAGGTTAAAGCAAGACACTGTTTATTTGAAACAGGTTTATTAGAGAAACGTGTGTTTAGTAGGTAGCACGATTATCAGCTGTAGCCTACCTTGTTGTAGCGACTCTTCAGGCTCGCCACCAGCTTCGCCTTGTTGTTGTGTCCTTTTTGAGCCCGTTGAAACGCCTCCTTTAGCTCTATCTCACTGTCCGCAGTCATCTAACACCAAAGAATATCAAATAAATATAAAAACACATTTAAACAACAGCCAGCGTTTTGCCAAGTAGAGACCAACGTTTCTTTTCCAGCACTGACACAGCATCAGTCTGTTTGTTTAGATGACTAACACACTTTACATACAAACAAGAGCCAAAAAGAAAGTCCCTCACGACCAGCCGAGCTTTGTTTAAAACAGCATAAGTTTAATGTTACATGAAAATGGTTCGTCTATCAATCTTAAAAGGGTTATACGTTTACCTTGCTGTGAGGTTTCTAGTCGTAAAACTGCCGCCTGTTTTCAAATTTAACCGTACGAGGTGAGTTTCCTTTTCTATGAAGCCTTAAGGGCTTTACCGCCACCTGCTGGATGGGAGGGAAGGCTCTAACTGAGTTTGCATTTACTGGTTGTTCCTGCACTTTCTCCCTTTTTATGTTGCAATAGTTATAGTGCAGAGCTATGCCTCTGCATCACTGATTTCCAATGTTCTTATAAATCATTGTGGATTTGTTAGAACTTTGGAGGTCTGCCACTCTGGGGGAATGTACTGAATGTAATTCCATCCATTATTCAGACAATGAGAAATTCAAATTAGTTCATTTTAATCTTATTGCATGTCCACAATAAAACAAGCACATGTTTTTTTCGGATCAATTCCATATAACAGTAAAACTATCATCATGTAGCTCACAGAAAACACACGTAGTTAAAAACACATTGACCGAGAACTTAGAAACAACTGCTCTATGTAATGAAATGTTGATGTAAGTCATGGAAGCTGTCTTAGCAGGAGTTCAGCATTTTAACAATTTGAGGTAGAAAGCTGTGTTATAGTCTGGTGGTTCTAGTTCCACTGCTGCTGGAGGCTTGCCTGATGATAGTAGTTCAAGGTGTTCCTGGAGAGAGAATGAGTGTCTGACAGTGTCCTATAAGCTCTGCTCCTGCAGCACGTCTCACTCAGCTCCTGAACAGTTGGTGGAGACACCTCTGACCCTTCAGCTCCCTCTGTCTTGTTGCTGCTTGAGTTGCACCCAGAGATGCGCATTTTATATATAAAACCCTGTTTCGATAGTATTTGTTGTGTTAGTACCTTGGTTTAAATTGTTAAATGTATAATATACTACAGTATGTATTCATGCTGCAGCAAAGATAACACATTATTGTCCCATTTCCATTTAACTAGTCTATATGATGGATTTGCTGTTTTTATTATTTAGACCTCTGTAAAAATTTGGAACACACTCTTCAAAAAATCCTATGTGGTTTTCAAGTAAATTATTTTCATTGCAAACATTCTGCTCTGTGCCGAGACACAGCAACAGCAAATTAGCATGCAGACTCACACACCACTCAAAGCTTGCAACTGCAAATCTAAAAATAAGTGTTAGTTTGATCAATTTGATGATTGACATACCTTTGATATATACACTAAAGCTGTCCTTTTTTCATAGCCAGCTGACCAGCAGTTTGCAGTAAGATTTGGGGGTATGGCAGCTCTGCATTACTCTATGCTTCATGCAGAAACTTATGCTTTCTAGCATTTCACTAAAAGGACTTCATGATAATTTGAGAGAAAATATCTACCACAGTTTTAATAACATTACTCAAGACTTATTGGCATATTCTGTTACATACACTGAAGTATGGAGAACCAATTATATATCAATATCTACAAGGAGAATCCCATTTCTGAATACAATCTTTTAGAAGCTACCTTAAATAAAAACCGAAGGATAAAGGGAGGGTTAGTTTAAGGGGGGCGAACAACTGGATTAAGCCTATAGTGTGTGTGTGTTTTGAGCATTGGTGGCACCAAGGGGAGATCCACAATGGGCTGAAGCAGCATGGGTGTCACAGTAAGTTTGGTGGCTGTCTCAAACTATGGGCTCCAAATACCGGTAATCAATCAATCAATCAAATTTTATTTGTATAGCACATTTCAGCAGCAAGGCATTTCAAAGTGCTTTACATCAAATCAAACACAAAAACACAATGCAACATGGAATCAACAATAAAAACACAACATCAAGTCAGATTCCGTCAACCAACCTGCAATTGATTACGTTTCAATAACTATAATTACTGACAATAAGATTGTCAGTCATTGCTAGTTGTCACAGATTAACTGGATGTACATTTTTATGCTAGACAACTCTGTCCAAGTGTGTTCAGATTATTTAATTTTCTTCATATTTGTTTGTGATCCGACATTTGGAGCCAACTGGTTTTCCAGTATCGGTTTTATTAAGTGGACCCAAGAATGTGCTGCACAGGGAGCTCCTTCTGTACAGAAGAGAAGTCAAAACCATGTGGCATAGATAGATGCATAGTATGGATCAAAGCTCATTTTGGCACCAGCAACTTAAATAAGGGTTAGCGGTGCTAATCAAAGGTGGATGTGCAGCAGAGTACAGGAGTTGATCAGTCACATTTTGTTCTGTGCCAGTGAAACAAAAGGAGTGGTCACTAGCAGATAACCATCCAGCTGTTTAAACTAGTATTTTCTTAACTGGAGAACTGAGTTATGTTGCTTTCTCCTCTGTCAATATGAGCGTATTTTGATTCACTTATGACCCCAACAGTAAAATACACTGGAAATTCTGGCTTTGCTTTGCCAACCAAGAATAGGACATGGACCCCCAAATGGTCACCCCTTTTGTTAACTGCAGCCGTTCCTGTGCATGTCCTACATTTCACTGAAAGCTATCCCAAGAGTAAATATGCGATTCAAAACAATGAGAAATCATCCATTCCCCCATGTTTTCTGGATTTGCTGTGTTTTGTCCAACTCTTTCATTGGTCCTTCCCATAAATCTCCTCTGGGGGTGTTTTCTGTCAAATGCTATCACAATGCATACATTTGTCTCGGCTTTCCTATAGCCCCTGTGTATGTTTATCCAACTGATCACACGGACCCCGGAGACCCTCCTCCTCCTCCCTTCCGTACAGCGATCAGGGGCGGGGCAGCACTGCAGCAGTGAGCCTCTCCAGCAGCTGTCTCCGGTAATGTTCCACAGATACACACGCCCCTCTCCGCCCCGGCCCCCAGACAGGTGGTCGGACTGTACGCTCTCATCCTCCCTATTAGAATAAGGAAAAATATATACATCTGCTGGCAACAGGACAGGCTCGGCTGGCGCAAGCGCGTCCCCGATGGACTTCCAGCGTGTGACCTCCGCGATCACCGGGCGGCCAGCAGGAGGAGAGCGGGGCAGCAACCGGAACGCACCAGGAGAGCCCCGACGATCTACCGCCGGATTCCTGGAGATGCCGAGAGAGGATCTGCGCGCGGAGGGATGAGATGCACGAGTAGGAAGCTGACACGATTTCCGTGGGATTTTTCATCCGCGAGGCGGAAGGATCATTTCTGACAATCCTTGGGAAGTTCCCCTGGGAGAGAGAGAGAGAGAGAGGTGGTGGGGGGCTCCATTATGGCTACAGGCGCCGGTAAGGCTGCACAGTCCCCCGGGCCGGGCTCCACCGTGAACGGGACTGCGGCAGAGTTGGCCACCATCGAGCAGGAGCTCTATGACTACCAGATGCACAGCAAGATGTGCAAGAAGATCGCTCAGCTCACCAAGGTAAGATCCTCTGCTGACAGCGCGCGCGAGAGAGGCGCGCCGCCTGATGCCCATCTGTCGGGCTGACAGCGTGGTCCGACGGCTGACTCAGTATCACACCTTCAGATGTTGCGCTGCAAAACATGCTCGCAGTCAGAAAGACATTATAATATGCTGTGCCAGTAGGCTTGCAATGCGAAAGGTGATGGAGATGTTCAGCCACATCGTCTCGGGGAAACTTGGATCAGGTTGGAGCGGCTTCGTGACTGACGGTAATCTGAAATAGATCACCAAAAGCTTTAGGTGTAGGCTGCAGATCTCCATCGAGGTGGAAGCAGCGGTAAAAATGCGATTCTGTGGATTATCTCCGTACCCCTTGCTATGTGATTTAGACTTTCATCACCTAAAGCACATTGAATTGTCTTGTACTTGCTGTACAAATGAACTTGCCTTGCCCCGAAGGCTTCATGCCACTGTAGAATTGATACAAAAATCCAGAACAGACAAAAGAAGCGCTCATCTAAAAAAATCAATTACTAAAAATAAAAAAAAAGGAATAAGGCAGTCCCCTGCAACATCTTTTTATCTGGTAAGATACCATTAAGTAGTATTTTTTCCCCCACAAAAAAATTCTGTATTCACAATAATAATAAAAACAGCAGGTAATGAATATGGATTTTCTCCTCAAGGTTTCACAAATTACAATGTTTGTTAAAGAAAGGGGGCAACTGTTAGTTCTGCTTTGTGTTTTATGGGTCATTTACATAGCAAAACAACAAGAACAAAGATGATCAGTTATCCTTATGGTGGAAGAGCATTTTCTGACAGATATTAGCATACTCTAGATACTTTATTAGGTACACCATCCTAGTCCCCTTTTTGTCCCCAGTGCTGCTTTATTTTTTCTGTGGCATTATAAACTTTAAATGGAATGTAAGGAATCTAAGAGAAATTGATTTTAGTCCATGTTGGGATAATATCACATAATTGCTGCAGATTTGTCCATGATGCGAATCTCTCATTGCATTACTTTCCAAAAGGTGCTCTTTTAGATTCAAACATCAGGACCATGCAGGACACTGGAGTAAAGTGAGCCTATTACAATGTTCAAGAAACAGGATGGACTCATAATTTCATGATGTTTATAAATGCCAAATTCTGAGTTCGCCATCTGAATGTTGCAGACTATAATTGGATGAGACAACTTATTCCCAATCCTTTGGTGTCCTATTTTGGTGAATGTTTGGGAATTTTAGCCTAATTTTCCTGTTTGTAGCTTACAAAAGTATACATACCTTGGTCTTCTGCTGTTGTAGCGCACCGTCTTCAACATAGAACATGTTGTGATTTCAGAGATCTTATTCTGCGTAGCTTAACAAATGGTTATCTCTGTTACTGCTGCTTTTCCGTCATCTGGAACCGGTTTTCCATTTACATCTAAACAGCTGTTACTCACTATATATTTTCTCTTTCTGAGATGTTTACCTGTAAACCTGGTGATGAGTATGTCAACATCCCAGTAGATCAGCAGTTTCATTGACACGTTAAAGATGCTTCAGATGTTCATATTTAGATGTTTTAAACCAGTTTGGATAGTGAAGCTGAAGCAATGACAACAATAATTGTTGTCTCAAATTTGTTAGGTACAGATCTAGTATCTGTTTAAAATTTTCCATCAGATTGGTTTCTGTGCACATAAAATGAGTAAATGCCACATTGAGCTTAAATCACCTGGAACAGTGAAGAATTTGGCAGGATAGCGGCATTGCACACTGTCTAAACTACCACCTTGGCACTACTTTTTACTATAAATGCTACTTAAGCTATTGAAGAACTGCTCTCTGTCTGACTGTAAGTTATAGAGCTTCTTTTTATTCTCCCCTCTGAAGTTAATTGTGATGCTAGCAATAGTATAGGCTGTATTGTAAGCTCAATTATGGTGGGGCTAACTGTTGAGATTGGACTCGTTGTTAGCATGACAATTATTTTTGCTGAAGATAACCCAATAGGAAGCAATTGTAAAGGGTTCAAAGCTATTTAAATGGAGCACATCAACCTGACAAGATGGATATTATTACAAGTTGTCTAGTAATCAGGGCAGTTGACAGTTATGATATTTACCATTTAAAGACATGATTCATATTCCTATTTGCTCCATACTTTGGCATTTTTTTAATTTCCACCTTTTCTGCATCAGAATTGCCCGACTCCAGTCCTCCGTCCTGTAACTTTTAGATGCATCCTTTCTCCAACACCTGAATCTCATCAGTGAATTCCCTTATCAGCATTCCGTCCTCCACATATGCAGAGGCCTGTCAATGAGACATTCATCTGAGTCAGGTGTGCAGGAGACAAAATGTTGCAGGATTGCAGCTCTGGAACGCCTGTCCTGCAGCAGAAAACCAATAGCAACACAAATCCTAAAAATTATAAAGTTTATAAATACATTATTATATGTTATCATTTGTTTTTACATATAAATGTATATGTATATATATACACATTAATCCTGTCAATCGATTGAAATATTTAATCTCAAATAATCGTGTGATGTTCATAACTAACTCATGAATAATTTAAATGTAATCACAGATTTTTCAAAAGTTCTCAATGGACCTTTGCAGAATATTTGTTTAGGTTTATGCCATTCTTATAAGATTGTAGTGAATAAGTTTATTTCTTTCATGCAAATATATGTAATATAATTGCAACAATGCCTGTCATGACAAATATGAAAAGGACTGTATATTCTAAAAATTACCAGAAGTACTCTCATGCACATACGCCTACACAATATAACTGCTTTTTACTTATCATGGAGAAAAATAAAGTACTTTTGGTTGTAGGCCATCCCCACCTTGGGCCCTGGTCAACTGACCACCGCCCCCACCCCCAGTGGCCGTATTTGTAATGATTATAAATGTTTGATAACAAAGTCTCGCCATCCAATATATCCAGTCTTCTTGCATTCGACTCATATATTTGGGCCATACACAGTAGAAATAAATGTCTTTGAGGGCAGAAATACATTTAAAAATGTGAAGAAAGATGGAAGGAAAAGACAAGAAATATGCTGGAAACTTCGCTGGTCAGTTGTCGTGTGCCTCGTGTGAAGTCACCAGAGGCATGTGAACTTGTTTTAGATTGAGAGCGTTGGTTGTTATTGTGAATAAATTCTCAATTACAAAAAATAACCGGCTAGTAGCTTTAGCACTGCGTGTCTTTCTCCATGTGTCAGTGAGCTGGTACAAGTGGAGCAGCATCTGTATCTGCTCAGCTCCTCAAACACTAATCCTTGTTATGTGAGGGGGATTCTCCCGCTCTGTTCTCCACAGAAATGCTTACAGAAGCACGGCACGACCCGCTGCTTGTTGAACGACGACAATTACTGATGACTATGCACTTCCCTCATGGGTGCACCTCTGTCTTTAAAGTGCATGTGAGTGTGTGTCCATGGCTAACATGTATATTCTTTTACAAGGGTTCTCTCACACACTCACGCAAATACGCACACAAGCAAAGATGGCACAGATGAAAGGTCAGCACTTGTGTCTGCGCTTGTCCTGCTCTGTCCTTCAGCTCTCTTCTCCTCTCCTCTTCGGGGTGGACTTGTTTCTCTCTTTTGAAACTTTGTGTACGCCACGCCTGAGTCGATTTAGCTCAGATGACCCCAGTGAATAAACTTGAAACCTGTGGCTCCTGAAATATAGGAATCATCAAATCCGATATTTGGTGCAAGAGAGTGTTGGGATGCCTGCAGCGTGACACATGGTTTATTTGTGTTTTAGGGCAGGGTGTCGAGTGGAGAGAAAGCAGAAAATGGGGCAGCCTTGGTAACTTTAGATATTTAATAATCTACATGTGTAGGATGTGAAGGTACACACACTATCTGCTTGTGTTTTCCATCTCCCTCCCTCCTTTATGCTTTACTTTCACAATACCCCCCCACCCGCTCCCTCTCTCCATACCTCCATCCCTGACCTCCCCTCCCTCTCTCTCCGTCCCGCCTGAATGGGTGCTGCTAAAGATAAACCAGTTGGAGTGTGTTTACATGGCGGAGCAAGCCAGTGGGAAGACAGTGCCAGCTGACCATTTCAAGCCAGCTGTTGCGAATGTTCACACAACTTTAAACAGACACACACACGCACACGCACACACACACAAACAAGCACCTCATAAATTTTTTATGTGTTGTCATGCGACAACTACAGACTTCAATATATTTCTTTAGAACTTTATCTGATAGATGAACACAGATGCAAGGGAAAACGTGGACCATTTTTAAACTTTGTGCAAAGATTATATATGAAGAGAAAAAATTGACTGGACCACTCTATCACATGAATATGCTTTAATTTAAACTCTTCGATTGTAGCTTTGAATGTGTGTTTAGGATAGTAACCCTACTGGAGTGTGAACCTCTGCACCGGTCTCAAGCTTTTCACAGCCTCTACTAAGTTTTCCTCCTGGATTGCCCTCTATTCCAGTGTGGCTTTGACACACGTGATTCAAATGATTGCAGTCCAGCAAATGCCTGTTAATCAGCCATCAGTTAAATAATGTGTGATGAAGTATAGAAATACCTAAAACATGCAGGGCAGTGTGCCTTGAGAACTGTAGATGGGAGATTCTGCTCTATTCAACCCCATCGTCTCTGACCAGCTACTGTCTTCCCGCTGAAGAAATTTCTCCCCACAGCATAATAGTGCCACCACCCAGCATCACTGTTTGCTGGTTCAGAGTGATATGCAATGATAACTTTCCACCAGAAAATGTGATTTTAGTTAAATCTTGAATATGTCTGCTGTGTCCCATACATTGTTTATGGAGAACTGCAAACATAACTCCTTGTGGCTTTCTATTTTTTTTCTTTACAATTCAGTTAGCTGTAAAACTCTGCAGGTGCTTCACCATTACCAGGAGTGTGTTGGCTGCTTAGTAATAATTTCCTCGTCTGGCCTGTCATATTTATTGATTAGGTGACTTTTGGTTGGACTTCATTTTATTTAGGGGTTTCAGAATAAAAATGCATGCCTGACTGTTTAGATTTTCAGCTATAAAACCCCCTTCAGTTCATTGAAGTTTGTGATATGTAACATGAGAAAATGTGGAAAATTTGGCATAACTCACAGAGATCAACAGCAGCTATTTTAAAGCATCGGCTTTTGTACACATATACGGGGCCTTCTTTGATTGGCAGCTTTAAATCTGTCTTTGGATTTCCTGAGCTTACTGTCACAGTGCTCACTGCTTTGTAATCCAGCACACTCAGTACCCTGTGCGATATGTGTGGAGGTGTGTGTATGGATGCTCTCCTGTCTCTTTTACTAACCTCTCCTCTGTGCACCAACCAGTCAGATCATCTCTTCTTCTTCAGCTGCAGTGTCTCAGCTCTCCTGCACACTGGAGACAGATTTGTTTTCCACGCCTTGCTGACTGTGAAGTTATTGTGAATAAGCAAGGGCACTGGCTTGTGAGGCTACATGAATAACACTATCGACTGGCAGGATCAATACGGGGATCCGGAGAGTGGATTTACAGTAGGAGGAGGCCGAGCTTTCACCAGGCCGCCATGCCCAGTGTTTGCATGGATTTAAACTGAAAATGCTGTTTCAAAAGTACCAGTTTTTGCATTTTCATTTGGAACAGCCAGTACAAGCATCAGCATTGCAATAAGAAAAAGTCCATCCAATACATAAGATTTAGATATGAAAGTAAAATATCCACAGGCAATTTCAGCGTTAGTAGTTAAACAGAATGTTGAATTCATGTTTTGAGGGTAATCAATACTGCATAAATGTGTTACTTTTTTCTAGCACAAGATGGTAACAGTGGTTTAATTTCTTAATAATTGTAATTTGCAGATGATCCCATAAAACCAATATTATTCTTGGCTAGTGTTGCATAAAGTAGTTGCCTTACATGTTTTCTTCTGTGTTTTTGCTTTTTTGTCACATTTAAATGTTCCAGGACATTAAAAACATTTTGATTTAAGGATATTATGATTTAATTTATTAAATTATTACCGTCTGTGTATGTCTGCAGATGACCTCACAGGTTTTCTAGACCATTACAAAAGCTTTTTCTCTTTTTCAAAAAATTTCTCTCATCCTATCATTCTTTTGTTGATTAGGATTTGTGGACTTGGACTGTGATGCTGAAAAAAGAAACTAATCTCTATCGCCAATTGTTTCACAGACACATGAACGGTTGGAATTGGATTAAATATTGATTAGAATTGGAAATGTTTGTATCTTCGTCTTCACCAACAAAAACTTAACGTCTGCCTGAAGAAAGGTAACCCCAGATCATGATGCTTTCACCATCATGCTTTTCTGTACATCATCAAACGATGGTATTTGTTTGATGATGTACAGAGTTACTTTTTGTTAGCCTAACTTATTAGAGTTATGATCAAATATCAGGAAGACTCCACTGGGATGGATGTCTTTTTTTTTAATTAGCAGGTTCAATATAATTGACGACAAGAGTTACCCAATAAGACTGATTACTGAAAATAAATCACAAGATGCTTCAAAAATGCAACAGCTTGAGGTTGTGCACACTAATGCAACCTTGTTATTGCAGCTTTTTAACTGTTTTGCATTCCAGATTTGTTTATTTCTCAAAACGTGATATTTCAGCAGGAGGATGTAAGCGGCTGAGATCTGCTTTTCACAACTTCAACTTAAATTTGGTTATGAAGTGACGGCTTCGAGCTACACTACAGCTTGGCTTTAACTACAGCATGGCTATCGACGTTATGGACGGATAAAAATATTTATACTTTTGCAAAAAATCTGCTTCTTGTAAAGTAACTGTGAGAAAGACATATTTTTTATAAGATAGTATAAAACAAATGATCCTCCACATTTGGCACTGAACAACTTGAGTGGTCTTCAAATCCATGACCTCAACATTATTCAACCCTCCACCCCCAGGGCAGATTCCAGTGCACAACATGGGTCAGGCTGCATCAGCTGACGTCAGTTACTGACCTCGCCGATGCCTCTGCAGCTGAATGAGAATGAATCCCTGCAGCACTCCTCCAAATATTTTGAAAACTGAACCTTCCCAGAAGACTCCAGGCTATTTAACCGGCACATTAATGAAGATGGAGTTAATGAATGGGTTTGAGAAAAATCTTTGTCAAACTTTCCTCTTTTCTTTTTCATTTCTTTACCATAATAGTTATCTTTGTGAGGACAACCATTCACCACCCCTTCAGAAAACGATTTCATTTCCGAATGCCACAAGTCACAATTTAAAAAGCAAAAATTTTGTGGCACAGAGAGGAAAGAGAAAGACCAGCTCACATTCCCCACCGATGTCTGTTTGACAAAACCGTCAGATGTCAGGAAAAGAACATTTGCTCATTATTATTTGTATTGCTCATGTTTGTGTGAAGGCAGCGGGAATGTGTTTGCAATGGAGCGTGGCAACATGCCACCCTTCCACACGGTGAAGAGAATGTTCGGCAGTGCTGCGCAAGCGGCGTACTGCAGACAGAGAGGCGTCTGGATAAAATATGAGCCCATGTGTCTCCTGCGTCCACTCATGTGTCCATGCACACACAAACACACATCTCTGTGAGTGGGTAAGTGAGACGTAAGGGTCACCAGGAGATCATGATGACACTGGCGACATAGCTTAGAGGTTAAAATGAATCGTGGCGAGAAGTAGGCAATATTTTATGCACGGTGGATGATAATCCTCTATTTAGGGAAGAGAAATGACAGACATATGTACGCAGACTCAGATGTCTGTACACCTGGACAGTACTGGTTGACAAGGTCAGAGTTATACTACATACAGTTTGTCAATGAAACTGCTTAAACTGTTTTATTTCAGTATTGAGCTCCTTCTTTAGTCAGTTTAAAAAGTGTACTGATAGTGGCAACTGAGGAAATGGAGCTCTAATAAATAAATAAAGAGATTAAAAAATATATGCCCAACTTTATAGACATTGGAGCTTTCTCAGGACAGTCAAAACATTATTGGGTAATTTAGTGCAACTCATGTTGAACTTTGTCCTCAACATTTGTCGTTGTTGCTCATGTAACTGAACGTGGATATGGGGGAGGGGGAGCAAATAAAAGCATGCAGCACATCCAAAAACATTTGATTTTAGTTCTGGGTTATTTTTGCTTTATGCCAAACAATTTATGCATCTCATCACCCAACATGTTGCCTTATTCAGTTAGCTAGTGCTTTAGGAGAGGAGTGTTACACAACCAGGCCTATACTGGCTAAGTTTTGAGCTGAAATAAGCAGCAATGAAATTAAAAATACTTACACCTGTACTGATACCTTAGAATCATTCTATTCTCAGAAGTACTGCATAAAGCAGTTTTTCTTTCCTCCATCCTCTTCTACACGTCACAAGAGACAGGTGGGCAGAGACAACATGATGCATTAGAATACAGGGGAACGGATGATCGTCACAGGGGTTTGTTTAGTGTCGTGACAGCAAGGGGGAAAAACTTTTCTTAAACTGGGCCTTTTTTCTGTCTAGAGTTCTGCAGCCAGATGGGAGAAAAGTGAAGAACCTGTACAGAGAATGGTCAGGACTATTTGCTGTGGTGTGGTGATTCAGGCTGTGTCAGTCAGGCTGGGAGTGGGAAGGTGTACCATCCTGGATGGTATGTGTGAGATTTTAATGAGTTTGTTCTTGCTGGTGACAGTTTCATGAAGAAACACGGGAAGCAGAAGAGAAGAATGAGCTGATGCTGGTGATGAGGCTCAATTTACATAATAACATACAGCCTTTGTTGTGTATGATTTAGTGTGATGGTGACATGTTCACTGAAGTTCAGTTTGCTGACTGAACTTCCAGTACTTTCTGAAAGTACTGACCCGTTCTATCAGACAGTAACTTGCTTGGGTTGTTCTTGAAGGTGTATTTTCTGTAGAGTCATCTTTTGAGCCTTAAGACTCAACCTGATGAGTTCAACATTCTGAGACTGTGCAAAATATCAAAGCTTTTTACTCTTATCAAGGCTACTGTCAACATTTGTGTACCCCAGGTTTAGCAGAATACTGGAGCTTCACTGTGTGACATTTTTTTGGCAAATCTGTGTGCTACTAAACATGCAACACTATTGTGTATAACAGAACTCTGATATATAAATATGACCTTTTTCCTTACCTTTTATATGCTGGGAAACACATTAACACAAATGTTTCTAATGAAAGTTATGTTAAAACAGTTAGGAGTGTTGAATTTGCTGATGTGCATTTGGAAAATACATGTTGGTTGAAAAACCCCCACCAAACCCAACATTGCTACCCCTTAAAAAAGAAGCTGTCACATGTGTTTTAATAAACTCTTGGTAATTATTTTCTTTTTATTAAATAAGCAGGGCAGTGAATATATCTGTGCACAAGATCATGACACATTTTAAGTCATCTGGTTTTGCTTTTATGCATATTTGACTGGAATTGCTAAGTCCTGCCTTTTTCTTTTGTAAATGAAGCCAAGACACAAAGTATATTGTGAATTAAAGTTATTGTTCTTTTGTTTTCTCCTAACACTTTCCAGGTGATTTACTCGCTGAACATGAGGAATGAGGAGCAGGAAGCAGCCTTGCAGGCCTTAAGCCACGCTCACCATGACGAGCTGCACCGCATCCTGATGGAAACGTGCCACGAAGGAGAGGGGTCGGTCTTAAGGACACGCCTCCTTGAGCTACAGGAGTCTCTGGATGAGCAGCAGCGAGTTGGGGCTCAGGTGTGTCCCCCTATTCTCCTTTTTGTTGAACTAAATTAAACAGCCTATGGGTCGACTTTGGCATAAGAAGTCCCACCACACTTACACTATGCCATGGGTCAGCAATGTCTACATAACTAGAGATGTTCATATGATTAATATTGTCACATTTCTTCAGAAAATATATTTAAACCTCGTTGTTAGAGATGTGCAGCAGATTTAATTGCCAAAACTATAATGCAACAAAAATATTCTTCAGAAGAAAATCTGTTGGAGTGTTACGGTGAAATAAAAAGTCGTTTTAGGTGAGCGTTCGAATAGTTCAGAGGTTGAAACAGCAGCTAGTTACATTAAGCTAGACAATACTTTGACACAGACTGCTAGGCGGAGGTGCTTGCTTCACCGATCAGCCTAAGGGCCACAGGCTTCAAGAGCATCAACAATCTGTCTGATTACACACACAGAGCAGCAGAAGGGATCAAGGTTAACACAACAGAGAGACAGAGAGAGGTAAAGTCTCAATGAGGAGGCATCTAAAGACCATCACAGATTCCCCTACTAATTAACCAACTATCTCAATAACCTTTCACATCGTCTGCTGTACAAAACATGTATACATTATGGCATGATGTATACAAGCTCAACTTGCGCAAGCAAATTGTAGACTTCATTAAATTCTCGATGGAGAAAAGTAGTTATGTAAACTAACAGTTTTTTTTTCCAACTCAGCAATGGAAAAAAATATAAAAGATACAATAACTTGATTGAATCAGTGTTTTCCAAACTTGAACTAATCTTTGCTTAACCGCCTTTTGACTCAATTTCAGTAGCCTAACCTCAGCACAATTCCTCCTTAAGAAAAGTAAACTGCCATCACCATGCTTCACTGGGGTAATAGTATTTCTAGGGTGATTTTCATTGTGTTGTTATTGTGCCAAACGTTTCTCTTAGAACTTTGGTTGCATCAGACCAAATTCCGCATCAAGTGTGGGAGATTTTAGCAAAGAGAAAGGCTTTTGGTTTACAGCCCCACTCCTTCATTAACACACATGAGGTAAAACAGACAGAAGACAAACAGAAATGTCTGCATCTTCGTCACTTCATCACAGTTATTGTCAGGCTTTTGTTTGCCTCACTGATATTTTTTTAGCATCTAGCAAGAAAGTAATTTGCACATTCTAAACAAAATTGATGTTAAGAGCTTAAATATAATTAGTTAATCTTTTTGGATTAAAAAATATCTCACTGTGCATATCATTATATTTCCACAGCAACTATCTGGAAAAAGCTATTTTCAGTACAGTTAGATTTCCAAGGAAGAGAAATAAATGAGGCTCCAACCTGCCTGGTCTCAGTGGTGCTTCTTGATAATGATCTTTTGCCACATAATCAGTACTGTGTGAATGTCACCACATTGCTCCCGGCTGGCCTTTATGGCAACAACCGGGCTTTTTTCAAAGCGTCACCATGCTGTTTGCTCCACAGTCTCCATAGTTCTTACATTATAAACATCAACGATTAAGCTGTACCCCCTTTGTTGTCACGATGTGTTGAGGATGAGTGGTGAGGCAGACGCTGTGGACCCAGGTTGAGGTGAATGAAAATTATTTTAATGATGAATAATCCACAAAACAGAGCACAACAATGAATAAACAAGTCCAAATCCCTGGCAGCACTGCTGAGCGGACGCTGAGGCTCACACAGGTAGCAACAGAGAACATGAATGGATTAACCGACACACAGCAGAACAGACGCCAAATGAGACGAAAACCCGACAAAGACACAGGTGACACTAAGTACACAGGAGGTAATCAGGTAACCAGACACACCTGGGAACTATCAAGGGGTAGACAGGACAGCACAGACACTCAAAGGACACAGAAACTCAAAATAAACATACAAAAAAACTCAAACCATGACATTTGTATCTTGTTATCGCAACATTCTCATAGAGATGTGAATGTACCAAAAAAAATAATAAATATCCATCATGTGAAATAATATTAAAAAATTCAAGAAAAATACAAATTGTATAAACAAATAAATATCACATAGGAACGTTTCTCTCAGATAGTCTTCCAAAGGGGAAAGACAAAAGAACAAGTCATTTAAGTACAGCAGCTATATCTTGATTTTCAGAAGTAAAGAAATATTAGCCGTTCATCTAAACGTTAGCTTGGGTCGGCTCCTCACGGATTCTACAGGGTCTTTATCTGGGGGACAGAGATGGTAGATGGGCATAGAATGTTGATTTGTGTCTAGAGAATAATTTCTGTATTAATTTGCACAAACATTTTGGATCATTATCTCGATTAGAAGAGCAAACCTCTATTGATTTTACTGGCAGAGGATATAAGCTGGATATAATCTAGTTTTCCAAAGGGGTTGAGCCTAACAAGGTGCCAAAGGCCTCCACCTTACTTTGCAGTGGGACTGAGGTTTTTCTCCCTGAATTAATTTGTTTCACATCAAATCCGTTTGAAGTGTTTGTTGCTGAAAATCTCCATCTTAGTCTCATCTGACCAAATCAAACAGTAATAGTTTCGCAGACTATTTGCATTTGTGGTGGTGACACAGAAGATGTTTTTTTTTCCAAGCAATTTTTGCCATGTAGATAACATGTAATGGTTGTCATGGAGACTTGGTAACTCCTCTATTTGCTGCAGTTCTCTAACAGTGGGTGTTGGAGATTTTCTTCTTTTTTTCCTTAATGTGGTTATTTTTTTTCCCACTGTCTAAATTCACTCAAATTAAAGGTTGGCTTTTCGAAAACGTTTCAGGGTGAGATTATGGTGCCGCAGTAAAAGGTGTGTGTGCAAAGTGCAGCTGACGCTTTCATCCTTTGCCCCTCCAGGTTCAGGCAGACTTTGAGTTCTTCCGCATCCAGGCGGAGGAGAGGGAGCGCGAAACTGAGGCGGAGCTGAGGAAAGAGTTTCAGGTGAAACTCCGGGCTGCCGAGGAAGGACTCCTGGAGGCCAAGGCCGACCTGAGCGCCGCGCAGGACGAGAGCCTGAGACTGAGCAAAGACCTGAAGACCGCGGGCGAGCAGATCCAGGAACTGTACGCCAAATGTGAGGAGCTCCAGAAACTGGCTGACGAGGGCAAAACGAGGAAGGAGGAAGACAGGGAAAGAGAGGATGAGGAGAAGGAGAAGCAGGAGGACTTGGAAAGAGTGAAAGCCCTCCTGGAGGAGCTGCGGGTCCTGAAGGAGGAGAGGGAGCGAGCGGAGGAGGAGAAGAGGCGAGCGGTCAGAGAAGAGCGGGAGCAGTGGGAGCAAAAAGTGAACGACCTCCATGAAGAGAACGAGGAGATGAGGAAGAAGACTGAGGCGGAGTGGAGAGAGGAGCGGCAGCGGTGGGAGGAGAGGGAGGAGGAGGAGAAGAAGGGGATGCACAGCGCGCTGCGGGAAAGAGTGAAACGGGCTGAGGCGGAGGTCGAAGGTCACCTGGAGAGACTTTCTGAGAGCAAAAGGAGCACAGTGAAGCTTCAGGAGAGAATACAGGTACTGTCCTGCACCCAACAATTTTTTTAGTGATCAATTTGGAGATTAATTGATTAATTGGACTTTAAGAAATGGTACATTCTATAAATTTTAATTTTAATGCTTAAGATTTTTGTCATCCTAGAAATACATAAACAAATAAACAAATAATTCAATTCCTTCTTCAAAAAACAAGATAAACCTTTTATTACAGAAGATGCAACAATATAGCATTCCTATAGTGAATCTGAACTGGATGAAGCTAAATCTAGGTCACTTGAGGAGTTTTGGGTAAAACGCATTAACAGAAAAAGATGTTTTCATCTCAAATGTATACTGTATGTATTTTCTACAGTCTTTGGCGATGAATCGATTAATCATTTCAGGCCTCACAGATGCACAAAGAAACACGGACATGCTGTCTATCATCATGAACCAGAACGTGTGAAGGGAAAAAGTGATATCAAAGTGAAACGTTAGGCGGTGGGGGGTGGGGCTGCCTCAGTGCTGCTCCCTGTGCCAACTGTCTCCTAATGAGTAGCTTGAGCAGGATAGATGCACTGCAGCACCACCATTACCACCTCCCGCACGAGCATTAAGAAGCCCTGAGAGAGCTGGCACGGAGCTGACATAAGCCCTCGCAGCAGACCATTAAAGCCTCAGTGCTGGGCAGGAGACTTCCCTGACTCACCACATTTCATCCATCCTCTTCCAATACGTGCTCTGGATCTGTGTCATATCCCCCCCACACCCCTCTCAGTCATCTTTTCTTTCTCTTCTTTTCTCTTGTTTTTTTTTTTTTTCTGCCAACCTGGTCCTGTGCGCCCCCCTCCCGCCCCATCTCCACTTGCCCTTCTGGCCTTCCTGCAGGACCTGGAGGAGGAGCTGGAGCTGGATCGGAAGCGGGTGTCGGAGGCGGAGGCCGTGGTTAAACGGGCGGAGGAGGAGCTGGCTGTCGCCAAGGAGAGGCTGCTGCTGCAGGAGGATGAGCTGCAAAGCAGAGCAGGTAGTTGTTCAGTCTGCACTTTTTCACAAAACTACAATGTTTGTGTTTGTGACGACTTAACCCCAGTATTGCAGACAAATAGACATGCACCGGTCAGGTTCTTTTTCCGACTGATACCAATTTGTAGCTTTCTTTAAAGTCTGGCCTTGAAGATGGCATTTTTTTATAGACTACAAAACACAAAAGAGAAAAGAAATGCATTGTAGGTTCTTTTAAGAAGCAATAACTCAACAGGAAAGTGATATAAAAGAGCATTCCTAACCTTCCATTGATATGAAAAATAGAGGAAAAAAATATTTATTTTCAGTGTTTTCTCTGCCAATCCCCTATTAGAGAAGAATCAAAGAAGACACTGGCTGCTTCTGATCTTTGAGTTACTAACTATTTCTTCCAGTTGGTAAACAGTGCAAAACCCCCCCCACAAAATATCTTACTTTTAACCAACAGGAAATGTTACTTTTAATATATCA
Source organism: Gambusia affinis (assembly GCF_019740435.1). Lineage (NCBI taxonomy): Eukaryota > Metazoa > Chordata > Actinopteri > Cyprinodontiformes > Poeciliidae > Gambusia > Gambusia affinis. The sequence continues at coordinate 8,182,959 of NC_057871.1, read as the reverse complement.
AATTTAGTGGTTTACTTAGATTTTTGATGAGGATCTCAAGATCTCCAGGCCTTTGCTGACTTATGACCCTAAGTGGGATCCAGACCCTCATTCAGGGAGCCACTGCAAAATGTCCTAGAGCTAACATAAGCAGCGCCTAGTAAGTGGCTTTTATAATTTACATCAACACATTTGTAACTTGTAACCTTGATAAAAGTTAAACAAATTCTGAATTTAATAAATGGTATTAAATGGAGGTTCACCAAGTACAGTTTTTTAAAGTAATTTAGATTTCGATAACCTTACCGAATTTGGACCAACAACTTTAACACATTACAAATGTAAAAATGTTTGGTTCCCAATTAAAATTGTAACTGTGTTCATCATAACACATTTCATATTTTCTTAAAAAAAGTATTCTCTAAAGTAAACAAAACACTCTGTCTCTATCATTGAAAATCTACAAAAATATTATAATCTAGACTATTGTTTTAGACAGCAACAGAGGCATACAATAAATTGAAAACATCTGAAAAACATCTAACACTATATGAGACAAATTTTAGCTACTGAAAGGGATAGTTTTAATTTTTTTAACATAATATTCAGACACAAAATCGAGATTTTCTAGTGTGTAGAGAAATGAATAAAATCTCAGAATGGTAAAAGACTAATAACACAGCACCCCAATTTATTTAAAATTGTTACATATTAACAATTTAATTTAAATCAACATTTTCCATTTCAGCATGATGCAACACTAAGGTTAGTTGATATCAAATGTCTACACTTTTAGCTTGTTTTCTTAGCCAACCATTGAGGTATTACGCTGCCTCAGCTCTGCACTCAGTATGCCCTGAGTGGAGAAAATCTTTGCACCTTTGCATAGCTGCCTGTGTTGCAACGGCATGATCGGCTGATTCTGCTGATCAGACAGACCGATACAGCTGCAACCCCCACTAACGTAAATTTAGCTTACTAACGCCGAAGCTGTTAGTCAGAGACAACTTTACAGCTGCCTCTGCTAAAAGTGCAGACTAGTTCAAATTTGCTAATGTAGCGTTTTATTCCTGGTGTAGGAGCATTTCCAGTTTGAGCTGCTGTAAATCGCTAAAATCACCCTTTGTTTCACATTTTTTCTCTCTGAGGATTTTATTCGCTTACAAGAGCTATTACTTCAAAAAACTTTGCTTCACAAAATCTGGACTCATCTAATACATTGCTACTTTATGATCATAACAATTAGATTTTGAAGTTTTTGGTGATTAGTACATGGCTGCAAATGAAGGGTTAGGTAAAGGGACACTTCAGACTGTTAGCGTCAAGCTGAGCAGCAAACAGAGATCAGTAGATAATATTATATTTTCTATTTCACATGTATGTTCTTTTTTTAAAAAGCAACTTACAAATATTGAAAGGGTCTTTGGTCAAATTCTGGTTCATTAACAGTCCAAAAATACAGAAATATCAATATTTTTTATTGGACTGGTCATAAATCTCTTGTACAATATGATTAAATGATTTCATTTTAAGGAAATTAAATTTATTTAGAAATGGAAAACTTTGTTGGATCTTAAAGTAGACATTCGAGGTTTGTTCGGAAGAAAATGCAACTTATTCTGAGCTCAATAATTTTTCATTGTTCACTGCAATATTAAAGTTTTTTACCTTAGGCTTCCACAACATAAATAGATGATTAAAATCCTCGCAGCTCTCGCACACCATGCAAAAGAGAAAAACAGCATCATGAAGGTTTCATGGTACAAAGCATAAAAAAGTGCTGAAAAAAAAAGATCTCATATTCCAGTGTCTCTACCAAAGCAAGTACCTTTTCAGGTCTAGATTAGTTTACATTAGTTTCTTTTCTGCCAGGTTCCGGAAGAAATCTACAAAACATTTTTGATTCCTATTTTATTTTGGTTTTTTTTACATTTTTACATAATATTTTCTAACCTAAAGTAAGACAATTTAACACTTCAGACCAGTTTTGCATGATTCCACTAATAACATTTCCAATAAGGTATGTTGCAATCCATTGCTCATCAAATGATGAATTACCATGGGTTCTCGAAGGTCTGAAGCCTCTCATATCTGAAATCTACTTTACTATAATATCATAATTCATTCATGAGGTGTAATTTGCCCTGCTCATTATAGTCTGTGGATTGTAATATAGAGCTTTAAACTCTTACAATCTGCCTGGAAGCTGAACAGCTCATCTTCCTGCTTTGAAGGAAGTTTGTTTTTCCTGGCATGATTGCCCTCACTCTGGTATTTTGTGTGTGTGTGTGTGTGTTAGAGGAGCTGCTGAACCGTGGGTGCTGTGAGGTGTGTGTGTGTGCTGAGCTGGAGGAGCTGAAGAGCCAGGTGAACCGCCTGCAGAGCAGGAACAGAGAGCTGGAGCTACAGAGCAGCGGCAGAAACAGCGACCACGCCCGACAAATACGCCAGGTGACACACACAAACACACACAAAATTGACAGCTTTGATAGGTCTTTGCTTACATGGAACTGTCTTGGAAATTTCCAGTACTTTCCAGAATTTACAAGGTATTCTCCTGGAAACAATGGAACGTTCCTACTACTTATTAGTTACTAGTTACTTACTAGTTAGTTATTTCACAGAACCTATTACTTGTCAAGTAATTTACCAGATACTTTCCTAAAACGAACCCACTACTTTTCCAGAAATGTACAAATGACTTTCATATTCAGATTAGCTTTATTTTGGTAAATTTACAACACTACAAGAAAAAGAAAAAAAGAAACTATAGGCTATATAAAACATACATACCATTAATTTGCAAAGAAAGGAATAAGCTGAAGCCAAGGCTTATATTTGCCTACTTTTCTCCAACTTACTTGTTACTTTGATACACAGTTTTGGAGAACAAACCATTAGTTGCATGGAGAAAAAGAATGATGTTCCCAGATCCTAACAAAGACTTTCTGGAACTTACCAATGAAAAAGTGTAAGGTATTTTAGAATAATCAAACGCGGACGATGTAGAAGCAGCAGTGATAGTTTGTTGGCTCATTTTAAGCGATAAAAGACGTAACAAAAAAAAAGGCGTTTGATTAAAGACGGCGGGAACAGCTGCTTTATTTGCTGCAGGTGAGTTATGTTTTTTCATAGTTAACATTTTCAACTGAATAAACATAACCACATATAATAAAAATATATAAAAATGACCTTTACATATAGTAATAAACATGTCCACATATCACCTCCGATGTCCACCGGACTCTCAGTTGCGCCATGTCAACTGTTTGGGATTCCCCTCGGTTCTTACGTCACCGCGCTTTCTGATTGGCTACCTGTCACATTCAACAGGCTGCGTTCTCAAAAAAAGGCTTCAGCGGGAACAACAACATGCAGAAGCATTATCTGACCGTAACCCGGGCCGCAGCATGTCATGTCTTGATTGTTCCGCGGTAATAAGAAGATTGTTAGTTCCAGTAAGTACCAAGTAAGCTCTGAGAAAGGCTCTAGATAAAAACCTGGTATGTTCTGGTTTGTTCCAGAAAAAAAAATCCTGAAAACTACTGACTGTCGTAGGCACCGCTAGCTAGCTAGTATTGAGATGTAACACATCATGTGCTGAATAAATAACATTTTTGCAGCATGCTGAAGCCCTGTCCAGTTTGCGCTCAGAGATGGTGAGAGCCCAGACCGAGGAGTTGCGTCGCATCCAGAAGCATGCCGACGACGAGAGGGACAAACTGCTGAAGGAGATGGAAAAGGAGAGGGAAAGCTTGCAGAAGGAACGGCAGCAAGAAAAAGACCAGTTTGAGAAGGAAAGAAGCAAAATCCGCAGAGAAAGAGACGAAGAAAAGGAAGCGCTCCAGAAACAAGTGGGGGAGATCACAGAACGTATCAGGGGGGAGAAAGAGGAAGAGGTGGACCGGCTGCGCAAAGAACTGGAAGTCGAGCGGGTTCGGATTCGGTCCCAACTGGACAAGAGCATGGAGCAGGTTGATGCGGAGAGGGCCAATGTGCAGCAGAAGCTGGAGGAGGAGAAGAAGAGACTGGCGGAGAAGGCTGAGGAGGACAGAAAGCGGCTGAAGGAGCAGGTGCGGAAGGCAATAGAGGAGGTGATGAGGAGGCACGCAGCGGAACTGAACAATGTCCAAGAAGCGCTGAGTTCAGAGAGGAAGACCAACCAAGAGGTCAGCACCTGTCTGCTCTGCACACACTTCATAGAGCTTATTAGTACCAACACAGAGCCACAAACTCATGTCCCTTCAATTTTCTCACATTTCGTCTTCTGCGAACATCAAACTTTGATGCATTCCACTTGATTTTTGTGAAACAGAGCAACATAAATGAATATTCCTGGAAGGCGATGAACGTCTCACAGCTGGAACTGCAGGATAAATCATTTCAACAGTCTTAAAATGACATCAGAACCCTCTAGTAATCCTGAATGTTAATGTTTTTGACAGCCGTCAGACTATGCTGCAAACGGGAACATGACTTCTCTGTAGCAAGCCGCTTGACACAAACTTTAAAAATAGTTTCCTGCTCAGCTGAATAATCAAGGATGATTATTTCGGTTGCAGTCTGAGTCAGATTTTGTACGTTATTATTTTGGATGAAGGAGCAAAATGCCACAAGCAATAATGTCTCCTTTCATCCCGTGGCACAGCTGTCTGCTCTCTGATGAACAGCTGGCTCACAGATGGGGAAGAGGTGGCTGAAAGCCTGATTTAGAGATATTTCTTACTCTGATAATAAATATCTCTAAATCAGGAGACTATTGTCCAAAACCTCTACCTTTTTTAGTTATTTTTCGTAGAGCTTCTCTGACGCAGTGTCTGCTGCTTCTTGCTCTTCAACATACCAACAAGACTTTTTACTAATACAGCCGCTGCTGAAGGCTCTTTATCCCACTGGATTTTATTTATGGGTATCAAAGTAAAAGGGACTGAATGAAAAAAGTTAGGCAACACTTTTCAGATTTTTATTACTCTAAAATGTTGAAAACTGCTGACAATTTTCCTTCCACTTCATGATCCTGCACAATTTCTTGTTGAATCAATCACATGAATCCCATAAAATTGCATACTGTTTGCAGTATTGACATGACAAGATGCACCTGCAGTTTGTTGGAACGATAGTTATAATGGTGGGCAAATATTCTTGAAGGTGTGTGCGCGTTTGGAAGATGAGAGACGGTCTGCTGAAGAGCTGCGGAAAAGTCTGGAAAGAGAGAAGGATGAGCTGAGGGCAAAACTGAAGGATACCAACGCTGAGGTGAGGAGTAACCCCAGATAGGATGTGAAATATATCATATTTTACTGTCTGCCATGGATTTCCGTTTGTGCCACAGATCTCCAGGCTGGAGGCTGTGATCCAGCAGAACGGCGAGAAGGAGAAGGTGGCTGGCGAAGCTGCACCATCGTGCGGTCCCCGGTGCTCTCGCCTGGAGGAGGAGCTCGGTCAGGCCCGGAGTCGGCTGGCTCGAGCTCAAGAGGAGGCCGAGAGACAACGTGACAGGCAGCAGAGAGAGATAGCCTCCCTGAGGGCGGACAAGCATCGGCTGGAGGATAAAGTCCTGGAACAGAGCCGAATGAGCACAGAGAGGAACCTTCTGGAGCAGAGCCAGCGGCACATGGAGGACCGCATCAGGTAGCAACCCAAAGTAGACCTGCCAAACCCGGTTCCATCTCAGAGCCCTCGCCCTGCTTTTAATCTCAATTTACTGCCTCATTTAAATGAGTAATGTTGTGGTTTCTGCAGACAGCCGAAATTCTGCAGTAATAAATATCAGTTGGTCAATAAGTGCTGTTGTTACATAAGTGAAGAATAAATCAATGTTATAATTCAAATGAATATTGCCTGAGCTGTGACACAGATGGATTTAGCATCTTTAGCATCTTATTTATCACTGTTTAGTGGTTAAGTGTGAAAAAAGCAGCAATAAACTTTTCTTTAAATTTGCTTAACTGCACTATAACATCTGCTTCACCTCCATGTCATATTCTGGGGAGGTAAGGGTGCATATGACATATAAATCTCTCACTTGAGCACAAAGTGAGATAATGTTATCTACAGAAACAATTCATTAAGACAAACGAGTCTCTCGACAATCGTGCATGTTGAAGAAAATGGTACCACTTTCTAAAGAAGGTAAATGACAAGAACCCAGGATGCAATGCAATGATTAGATGAATGAAGAAATGTGAAGACATTTTGGAAGTACCGTATGTAGCACACAGCAGCTCCGTCTATTTCAGTAGTTTTCAAGGTGCGGGTCTTAAGATCCAGTTCAGAAATGAAATAACAAAACTGATTATGGTAAAAGATATTTGGTGTTACAGGAGATGAAAACAACCATGGTAACAGATAGAAGTCACATATTAGCTGCTGATGCTGTTTTTGTTTACATCACAGCCTCATTTAAATGAATTAGTACATGTTGAGTTAACACTTTGGGCCACGCATTTTGGTAAAACTTTATTTGAAGGGGTGTGCATAAGACTGACATTGCACTTCATAATCATGACATAACACCGCTCACGTACATGAAGCAGCCTTCATGAATGTCTATGACTGTTGTCACGAAGCGTCTTTCTGTACATAATAACACTTTTAATGCAAGTTTGCATTAAAAGTTGCATTAAACCACACTATTTGGTAAATAATCATGTTTTTATGCAAAGTTGTCATTACACAGTCATGTCCATGACTGTGTAATGAAACAGAAGAAATCAGTATAAGGTTGGTTTGGAAATCAGTAAGAGGGCAAACACTTTTTCTAATTCACCATACTGGATTGGAAGCTTAAAGGTTTTGAGGAAAACGAACAAAAATACATCGAAGTCTGTGGTCGTAGCTTGACATTTTGCTCAGTACTGTACATCCGCCTTGTTCTGATTCGTCCCTGCAGGGCAGAGTGCGAGGATCGTCTCAGAGCAGAGTTCAGGATAGAGATGAACGCTGCAGTCGCTGAGAGTGAACAAAGGTGGCAGGGCAAAGAGCAGGAGCTGCAGGCCCAGGTATCAGAGCTGCAGGCTCAGCTGACTGAGCTGCAAGCACAGGTGAGCCTGCGTCACTAACTGCACTCTGTAAACTCATCCATCAGGCATGCCAGGCTTATTTCTCCAGTCTGTTTCACCCCATAATTCTAAAAATTTTCAAGACACATTTAAAAAGTCAGGGAATTTAATAAGCGCATAAATAAATATTTTTTAAAAAGCTGAGTTATCTTAATTATTCCCATAAGTCTTGTCTTTTTTTCCACTGAAGTATGCGTTTTCTTTGGCTAATCTGTAAGAGTCTGCATATTGCGGAACAATAGGTCAAATTATTTCTGCAAGCTCATCTCTGACGGTGCTGAGAGCCTTAAAATACTTCGCCTTGTGAGCTGTCACAGATGCAGGCCGAGAAAAAGACGGCGGGACAGGAAGATGACAGCAACGCCAACCCTGAAATCGACAAGCTGAAGAAAGAAGTCCAGGACACCAAGGAGATAAACAAGAAACTGAGGGAACTGCTGCAGGTACGCACACCCCACACACACACCCACGCCAGCACGCTAAAAAGTCCTACTGAACATGCATTACTTCATAGATTTTCTCTGTGATGAATAATTTAGCATCTTTGATGCAAGTGTTGCAGTAGAAAGAGAGACTTTTTTTTCTGTTAAAGGAGCAAGCCGATCTTGTAGACTGGAAGAATGCAGCCGTTGTAAAATAGATAAATGTGTGTGTGTCATTGTGTCAAAGGAGCCTCAGAGCCAGTCCTTGGCAGAGGAGAGACACAGTCACGCCATGGCGCTGCAGGCTTTGGAGAAGCAGGCCAAGGAAGATCTTCTATCTGAGATCAACCGACTTCAGACAATGCACCACCTGGAGCTGGGTAACGTTAGCAGGATTTATTATTTCCCTCTTAAAGAGAAAAAAATATGAAAACAAAAAAACACATATTCGTACACAAATGCCTCAACAAGAAAAACAAACAAAAAAAAAAACAGCACATTCTCACAAGTACATTCACAAAAGAGAGGAGGAAATGAGGACGCAGTCCAGTGTACACACCCAGATGATAAATTCAGCAGAGCAGCAGCAGGCGGGTGGGAGTGGACCGAACTGATTTAGCCTTCTGTCTGTGTTTGTTTTTGTGCGCTCATGAAATCAGACAAGCAGCGTGCCGAGCTGACCCAGCAGCACACCGAGTGGAGCCGACAGATGACCCAGAGACACATGCAGCAGATAGAAGACCTGCAGGCCCAACTACAAGCACACACGCAGATGATGGCCCTGCAACAGGTGACACATGCAGCGCCGCATATTAATCCCACCGCGTGCACAGACACCCACACTCTCTTTGCTCGCAGTTCGTGGCCGGCGCCCTGCCTGATTTAATCTTCCTCTGCGTGCGCACAGAAGCAAATCACAGCAGCTCACACCTGATACCATTATCTTTGGTATCAATAAAATCCTCCAGGGCTGTGGGATTGAGCCAGCACAGCGCGGTGCTCCGCGCAGCAGAACTAACTGCATGAAAAACAGAAATCTGACTCTGAACCGAGAGGCGAGCTCTGTAAGTTTCCTCTAACTGCTCTTTATCGGTTGTGCTTTTGTACGGGTGAAGGACCTGAAGCAGCAGAACCAGTACCAAGTATTTGAGCGACAGCTGGACGAGAGCCGCTGTGCCATGCTGGAGCTCCAGAGAGAAAACACGGCACTGAAAAAGCAACTGCAGGAACGGTACAGAGAAAAAGATTTATTTTGCCATTAAACACCTTTCACCCTTCTGGAGCCACAGTGCTATATAAGGTGTTAATTCCTCCTTAAACTACTTCATTTTGCCACATTAAATCAACAAAATTTGAGGCTGATGAGGGGGGGATTGAATGGTATGGAGCAACACAAAATAGTGCTTAATTGTAAAGTGGAAGGAAAATTGTATGTCTTACTTTTATTTCCAACTAAATATCTGGAAATTAAGTAGTGGCTCGGGCATTTGTATGCAGCCCTCTCAAAGCTAAGACATAAATATGCTTTGATCTAAACTGTTTAACACCATGTATCAACATAGAGATGGGGTGTTGGGGATAATGTGCAGCGAGTTTTTCACCTCTAACAGCATTTTGCATGCAAGATAAAAAGTCGACATATCTGACCTGAGCTCCTTCTCCCCCTTTTCTGCTGCATCTCCTATCTGGATTGTGGCAAACTGGAAATTGAATTTCTATACTTTCTTTCAACATAGGTTTCCTTTACGGTAATCTTCCATAAAGGCCAGCTATTTATCTTCCTGTCAACAGAATCTCCCACCTGAGCTTTGGATCTTTGCAGCTTCTCCAAAGTTACTCGCTTCAAAATTATCCACAACTTTCTCTTATCTGTCTGCTGTGTTCTTTGGTCTCCAATATGTGTTCATGAAATGCTAGACTGTTCTCGCTTTCCTCCACTTTACAGCTATTTACTATTTTGCAAATAATAGTTTCTATCACATAAAATCTTGGTGAGACTCAGTGAAGTTTGTGGTTGTAACATGACAAAATTGAAAAAGTTCAATTTGCATAAATATTGCAAAATGCTGTATTTGGTGTAAAAGTGATAATTCTCACAACATGAGGTTTTGATCTGGTTGTTTAATATTTGGACCTACAGTAGGTTCAAATATTAATCCGTGCAGGGACTTCACTAATCAGAAACTGTAAAAATATAAGCCTTCATAAAAAAACAGATAGGGAGCAAGGAAAAACAGTTCAAGCTACACTAAACATAGTTAATTAAGAAGAATGGGATCAGTAGGATTTACTATGTAAATTGAAAATGAACAGAAGATTGAACACATTCCCTGTGCTGGACCAGGATATGAATCTAGATATAGGCTGACTTGACAACTTTCCTTGATCTGATAAAGTATGTTTATTTAGTTGTGCATATTAGCATTTTCTGCTGAAGACAAGATCATCATAGTGCTTATTCTTTTGGATGTTTCTCCTCTTTGTAGGTCTGTGAAGAAGAATTCAGAGGTCGAGGAGAAGGAGGAGGAGAGCACAGACATGAAGAAGAACAGAGACGCTCAGCTGGAGGAGGAAGCACAACACCTGAAGGAGGAGGTGGAGAAACTCAGGGTGGAAATGGAGAAACTCGAGGAGTCCCAGAAACACTGGGAGGAGAAGAAAGAGGATGACCTGAAAGAGGAGGAGGTGGATGAGGAGAAGAAGAAAGAGCGAGAGGAGGAGAAAAGAAAAGAGGAGGTAGAGGAGATCAGAAGGGAGCACAAGAGGGAGATGCAGAGTTTGGTTTCGGAGTACAGCAGTGCGCAGAACCACTTGCAAGCTCGCATAGTGGCTTTGGAGAACGAGTGAGTAGAGAAGAGGAGGAGAAAAACGAGAACGCTCCAGATAATGAACATGAGAAACATTGTGTGTTTATTTGATGTACCTGCAGACTGCGGGAGCGAGAAGAACGCTGCAGGAGGAGGGAGCCTCGATGTGACGACATGTCTCTAGGGAGACTCCAGGAGCGGCTCATGGAAAGAGATCAGCTCATTAAACGCTTAGTGGTGAGAATACACACATGAACACAAGTTTAAGCTAGATTTTTTTAATGTAATAAAAGTTGATAAAACACGCAAATAAAGCAAATTTTGGTGTAGAAAATCATTAAATGGATCTGAGTTTTAGTCTAAAATTCAGTTGTTATCCAAACTTACAGAACTGACAAGACGCTAAAAAAGGAACATTATCTGTTGAAGTTGGGAGTGACAGATTGAAATCTCTGAACATGAGACACCAGACTCCTTAAGGTGTGTCAGGAAGGAAGAGAATGAGATTGACTTTGGGAGCAATAACAGTCAAAAAAAAAAAAAAAAAATCTAATGAGTTTCTTGCATGCTTGAAATGTGACCTTTACACTATGAACGGTGCCACAAATGAGCCACGAATGGAGTCCTGCAGACTGAAAGCCTGTTTTCATTTATTTAAATTAGGTCATAGGTTCTTTAAAGCTGTAGACAGGCATCGCTTGCCTTTTGGAGTGTTTGGTTTTGTTTGAATGTTTGAATTGAATTTTTTCCACATAAACTTATTGTACAAATCATTATTTCCGATGTTTGGATGATTTTTCCATCAATTCCAGCTCCAAGGAGCAACTTTGGGTAAATAAGCAGCGCTTTGTGAGACCAAGCATTTAGGTAGCCTGAATGGCTGCCATGGATGATTTCTAAAACATGCATTAAAGAATCAAAGCAACTCTCCAGGTACAGTTGATTTTACAAAATGCCCCCTCTTCAAAACCTTCTCAGAGTAATTCTCATTAATTGTGTGTGGTCATTTGTAAAGGAAGAGACGGCGTTTTAATAAAGTGTCCTCTGACACGGTGCTGTGTGGGCCATCTGTGTGGCATAAGGCAGATTAGCCTAGTTGCTCACAGAGCACAAATACAAGAACAAACCAGGCCAGTCAAAGTCCTTCCTCGTCCTCCTTCCCCACAGGAAGAGAGGCATCAGCTGCAGCTCCACCCTCCCGTCGCCGGGGACAACAGCACTCTCAGGCTCCGTGACAGCAAGTCCCGCCCCGGCAGCGTCACGCCAACTATGAGGGTGAGTTTGGCAGTTTGACGCATATCCACTAAGTCATCAAACACAGCCTCCCTTCCTCACTGAAGGGTTTTCTGAGCTGAGGCCAGATTGTGTTTTTGTTTGGAGATCGTCGACTTGACAGCTCACTTCTCTGTTGTACAAACTTGGTGCTGCAGTCTGAGGACTCCATTAGGCTCATTTTATTTACATCACTTAAAAACAATAAAAACTTGGATTTATGCAAGAGCTTTTCTCTGTGATGTGTGGCTGTTTGTCAGTGAGAAACCGTATATGGAAATGCTAAACAGCTTTGAAAAAGTAGAAACTGCTTGAGCTTTCTTCTAGTTGTTTTGATATAACCACAAAGTGTAGCATATTCCAGTGGGATTTATGTGATATGCCAACATAAAGTAATCATTTTGAAACGGGAGAAAAATTTTTTATGTTTTATTTGTGTAAAATAGCTTGACATTTATTTGTATTCACTCACTTTCACTCTGATACTTCTAAATAAAATCAAATGCAAAGAGATGTCTTCAGAAGTCCCCTGATTAATAAAAAGGGTGTTGCTGTGTGTAATTTAATCTCAGTACAAACCCAACCATTCTCTGAAGGCCACATAAGTTTTCTAGAGAACCAACAGCATCATGAAGACCAACGAACACAGCAGGCAGGTCAGAGAAAAAGTTGTGCAGAAGTTTAAAGCAGACTGAGCTTATAAATCAATATCCCAACATTCAAACATCATCTCACAGAGCTCTGCTCAATCCGTCAGCTGAAAATTTAAAAGAGTATGGCTCAGCTGCAAACCTACCAAGATATGGCCAGGCGTCTAATCTGAAAGGCAGTGAAAGGAGAGGGATAATTTGATAGGTAGACGTGCACAATTATCTGTTGTGGAAATTTGACATTTATGGAAGAATGTCTTAAGCAGAGTATGAGACTAGCTCTGGTAGCTCTGGTCAGGTAAGACCAAAATTGAACGTTTTAGCCAGCATGCTGAATGGCAGAAAACTAGCATTGCCCTAAACACACCTTCCATGGTAGTGGCAGTATCATGCCTTAAGGACAAAAATATTTACACTGCAATCCAGCAGGGGGATTCTTAACACACATACAGAGCTACAGTTCAATGCTGTAGTTCAAAGTGTATGTTATAATGGCCTAGTCAAAGTCCAAATCTAATTGAAGTTGAGTCTTTAAAAGTGATGCTCACACACTGTGTTTACAATCTGGCAGAACTTGAAGTGTTTTGCAAAAAAAAAAAAAAAAAGTAATATAATTTTCCTTCAACTTCACAGGTATGAATTAGTTTGTGTTGCTGTATCACATAAAGCCTCCCAGGAACACTGAGACCTGTGGTTGAACGTGACGAAATGTCAAATAATTGAAAGAGTATGAAGTGAGTAAATGCTGAAAGACAGATTAAAACCAGCTCTTTGTTTTGTGGCATTGGTAGTTTTTTTTCTAGGCACCAACCAGTCAAAGCTCTGACAATTGACAACAGGAAGCAATAAATCTGATTGTGATTTTCTTTCTCTGGCAGAGAAAGGATGGGGAGTCTCCCCCGCGCGTCACCAGCATCCCCAGCACCGCTGCCTACGACAGGAGCATCTTCCTTTCCCATTCCTCTTCATCGTCTTCCTCCTCCGTGCATCCACACTCCTCAACACTTCCACACCAGTCCAGCTTCCATCCCCACGTCTCTCCCCACTACTCCACCTCCTCTCTTCCACACAAGCACACCTCCCTCTCCCTGAACCAACATTCCTCCCCATCCCTCCCTCGCTCCCCCAGGTCCCGGACATCCTGCATCCCGCCCACCCCGGCGCCAACCGCTCCTCTGCCCGTCTGCCCCTCATCTCAGACGGGCATCCGATACGTGTCCCCCTCCTGCCAGGAGCCACACTCGTACATGCAGGCCCAGTCAATCAGGTATGAATTTTCTGATGTTTGAGCTTTCGCTTTTGAGACGAAACATAACCTCAATGTGTCTCCGTAATCAAAGGCAGCCAAAAAAAGAAGAAAAAAGATCTAAACAGGAACTCTTTGGAATTCTGATTAACTACCTTTTAGTCACCTCAAGCGGTTGCGTTCGTCACCCAGTGCAGTCTTCACTCTGAGCTGCAGGCGTTTATGATTTCCCGAGACTCTGATCTGCCAGTAAGATGGGAAATCACAGAGTGAAAAAACAGGATAACAGGTCTGCAAGTCAGGAAGAAGTTTCTTTGGCTCCTTTTCCATGATGCTTCAACTCAGTACTCATGAACTGAAAGTGGCCAATAAAAGTCAGAGAATATGCTGCTGAACTTCGTATTTGAAACTTTGTTTGATACCTTTGAGAAATATGATTTATTTCCCCCTATTTGTCCTCTTGACTCCCTATTAATCAACGCAGTAGGACGAGATCATAAGAAGAGAGGTTCTGGGAGGTTCTGTCCTTGTTCTTCCTGGTTCCCTGAGGTGGTGCTCCTGTTTCCTCGCTGAACCTCAGGGCTTCAGATGTAGAAGCAGATGTGTCTCTTTTATGACTGAGCTGTGTTAAATTGACAGCTCCACTAAGTGAACAATAGAAATTGATTCATCTAAACGCCTCAATAAAAATACTTCTACTATTAATAGGCTTAGGTTTTCTATAAATTACAGCATAATTACCTGCTCTGTCATTCAGCAACTAGAGCCTCCCACTGAGTCTCTTAATGTCACACAAACAGCCAGGTGAGAGTAAAGAGTGTAGCGTAACTTTGACATTAGCTACGTAAAACTGGAGCTAATATAAACATAAAATATACATAAAAACAGTGCTGCAAAAATTATTTTTAATGTTTTTTTTATTTTTTCATCTGTAGCTCATCCAGAGGATCCAAAGATTTTTTTCAACATTTTCTTAGCCTATAGGAAGCTGTTTGTTTACTAATCGTATCTAAATCTTTGTGGTCTTCTCAGATCAGTTGAATTAAATTTATCACAGGCAGATTTTGTGCACTGATTCAATGACTTCTTACAGAAATGAATTATTTGGAAATAAAAGCATAAAAGCTGCTGGCAACAGATGAGCAGCAAACTTTCCCATTTTATGAGTAAATACTTTGAAAACCATGAATGTTTTTCCTTCTACTTTACAATTATGCAAAACATTATGTGGGCTAATCACATGAAATCCATTTAAAAACATTGATGTTTGCGGTTGTAGGGTATCAAATGTTCAAAGGGTAAGATTTCTTATCCAAGGTACTTCATGAGTACATTTGTCTTTTCTTAAAAAGAAATATGTTTGGGGTTTTTTTGCGTGTGTTTTTAGGGGCCCATACCTGGAGCAGAGGGGGACAGAAGGGCTGAAGCAGGAGTGGTTCACCAAATACTTCTCCTTCTAAGCACAAATACACACACACACACACACACACGCACACACACACACAAACACACAAAGAAGATGCGAAAACATCTCAGACAAGATTCAAAGCTTCTTTTACAGAGACAGACTGATAATAACAAACACACACACACCCATGCAAACAGACAAAACCTTTAAAGCACAGCAGTTCACACAGTCACCCACAGACATATTTATGGGCTCATCACCAGCAAGGCCATCTCAGACATTGCCTCAAAGCTCAACCAAAAAGTGCTTCTCAACACATGCCTGACCTCTCCTCAGAACATAAGCCTGCCAGATGAAACTTTCTATAATCTGTTTTTTTTTTAAAGGCAGTCTTCCTTTTTTAACGCAGCTGTTTTTCTTGACCCATCACAGAGTTACTTCAGGCAAGTGAGCATTTTTTTTTTCCTAACCAACAACAACCAAGTGTTTCATCTAGTGTGGAAGCGGTTAACATATTCAGTCCAGAGCCAACATAAAGACGGACACACGAAACCCACGATATCATGTTTGTTTCGATGCAAAAATGTATGATACTCCTTAATGAAAACGGAATAAACATATTTTGTTTTTGTAAGTGCCTCTTTCTTGTCGGTTTTATGGAAAAGTATATTTGTCACTGATTTTATCAGTTCACAGATGGAAAAAACTTGATCAAACTGTTAGAAAGACTAAAAGAGAAGACTTTTGCTCAAGGTAAAATTTTTGCTTAAATTTTAAACATCCTACAATGTGATTTTGTGGATTTTTGTTTCTTTTAGATTTTCTCTTTCACGGTTCAGATTCATCCACCATAAAATTTACAGACCTCTCCATTCTTTGTAAGTTGAGCAACTTGAAAATTTGGTGGATTATCAAATTTCCCCCCTACAGTTTAGTGCCACACAATAAAAGCAAAAAGCATTTTTTTGTGTGTGGAGTCAAGTTTTGCCAATCATCAACTTAAAAGACCTGTATTTTTATAATTAGATGCCATTTCACATGGTCTCCCTGTGTTGACTTAAGACCTGGTACAGAACGTCTCCATTACACCAGCCATCCCCCTGCCTTCCCTCCAACAACAGTCTGAGTTTTAGTGACTTGGTTCTTGATTACTTTCCGTCACCAAGTAATTGTACAATGATTCATTCATGAATCATCTGAGCTACTCCATTAAATGTGTGAAAATAATCAGTTCAGAGCCTGAGGAGATGTGGAGGAGCCCATAAAGATGTCCAAGTAAAGAGGGACCAAACGAAATACACTCAAAAAGAGCGGGTGTTGCCAAGCAACAGGAAATTAATCAAGCCTTAAAGCACAAAGTCACAACTGACCTGGTTTAACATCTTGTATAAATTAGCTATCTATATGGCTTTGTAGATATATAGATAAACAGTGATGTCAGTAATGTGTTACTTAGTAACTCATCTGACTTCTGTTCAGTAAATATGAATTAACATGTTACCATTTCTAATCCTCAAATCAGTGGGTGTCATTCGTCATTTTACTCCCCGCAAGAAGTTTTGGGGAGTGACGTCTCGTGTAATACTACACAGTAACGCTACGTAAACAATGGAGGGAGGAGAGAGATGCACATTTTATAGCTGGAAATACAAATTACTACATTTTAGATGACAATATCAAGTTTTGTTGTTTGCTCACTGTGCTGGCAAATAAGACAGAATAATGAGTGATTTCCAGCACTTACAAAAAACATTTATTAGTGAGGCTGAACGGGGGAAAAAACGGCGTAAAGTTTAGCCTCTAGAGCAGGCATCTTCAAATCCAGGCCTCCAGGGCTGGTGTCCTACAGGTTTTTGATGTGGCTGTTCCACTATATCTGAGTCAAATAATCAGGTCATTAGCAGGACTCTGGAGAGCTTGACTACAGTAAGGAGGTAATTCAGTCGTGTGTTTTGAAGTGTGTTGAACCGGGGATACATACAAGCAGGCCTGACTGGATTTGAGGACCTGTGCTCTGGAGTGATGTGAGGTCATGTGATCTGACAAGTGATGGTCGCATCATGGTAAGAGACACAAAATAATCTTTGAGAAGTTATGAAGAAGTCTTTGCACAGTGGTTGAACTATCCTATCATCAATACAAGTGAACATTTAATGCAACAGTGGAAATAAATCTTGTTAAATTGCAGGAGCTTATTGAAATTATGCCACACAAGGGCAATGTTTAATAAAAGTTAAAGGCTACCCAACAAAATAAAAGTTATTTTTCTTTTGTTGGCTAGGCAATGTACAAATAAGCCTATATCAATTTATGTTGAGCTCCATCTCTAAGTAGATTTATGAGTAGATCTAATTCCACATCATGGGATAAAATAAATACCATTCATTTCTAATAAAAAGCTAAGTAACTCATCCCATTCAAATACCAAATCAGACTCAGGTTGCAGTTCATTTACTTGCAGTAAAATACAAAGCAATAACATTTCAAGATTACAAAATAATCACAAAAGTGAATCGTGCAGAATCAGCATGCTGCATGCAATTAACGTAAAGGTCAACAACATCGGAGAGCAATGACTATAAAAAGTCCTAAAAATAGAAAAGCTCAACACTAATAATCAACAACATTAAACATGAAATAAAGAGACGTGCAGTCCTGCTCACTTACAAATTATTTTAATGTGCTACATGTGCTTATTACAGTCACATGGTTTTCTTTGTGTGAATCTTCATACAGTTTTGTTGCCTGTGCCTATACCACTACCAGAACATCGGGCAGTTCTGCAGAGTGTCTGTGGCGGAGCTGTACTGGAGGACGTCGTCATAGAAACGAGTCAGTTCCTCTCGCGCATTCTTGGCGCCCCTCCCCCCTGAACTCTTGTACTTCATTGAAAGCAGCTTAGAGCACAGGTAGTGGAGCCACAACACGTTGGTGCGAGGGTGGTAGCTGCTCCACTTGTTTCTGTAGAGATGAAACAGAAACCAGGAATCAATACTACAGCTAAACACTGGGGAAAAAAGTAAGATAATTCCCTGGAGTTCTCTGGGCCTGTTGTACACCCAGGAACCATCACAAGGTTCCACCGTTAGAAAAAGACTTATTTTAAATTTAAAGCAACAATAAGTGGATAACTTTGAATTAACTGTGGGTTTTCTCCAATTCACCGGCTCAAAACTAGACAGGCCCAAACAAACACACATACTTCTCAATAATAGGATAAATGTCTCCAGGCGATGTCGCAGAAAAGCATCGAGTATCCTGACTGGATGTTAATATGTTTGGATGAATCATTTCGACTTATGCAAACAGTCATTGTGGTCAAACAGAGGAATAACTTTATCATTAATGTCTTCAGAGTTTAAATCTACAACCTGTGGGACAGTAAAAAGCTTTTAAGAGATAAATGTATTATGATAATCTCAATATGCATCATTACTCTGCTACTCCTATGACTGAAGCCCCGAAGACTCATTTAGCATGCACCAGCATCTAACATGATTCATGAAGCGTCCATCATGCAGACGGCAGCAACACCCAAACAAACATCTCTGCTAAGCAGAACAGTTTCACAACATGAGCTACCAGAGCACCACTGACCCGTTCTCCTGTCGCATCAGTCTGTAGATTTCAAACTGGTAGTCTCCCTGACCCAGGAAGAGCTCCTCGTCGTTTGAGATGTCACAGGAAACAGTCAGATCATCTGGAGGGAACAACATGTTCTACTGTTGGACGGTTTTAAGCCAAACCATGCAGCACGAGCGTTGCATAATAGAACAGCAACTGACCAATTTCTAGCCTGGAGAGGGAATAGTCGATGATGCGGACCAGCACGCCTTTGGTTTCCATGCTGTGAGCTTCTCCGTTGAGGAGGAAGGTTCCCGTCTTCTCTCTGGTGGCTTTCACAAGCACATTCCCCCAGTGGAGATCCCTGTATTACACAGTGAAAGTGCTCAGTATTTTAGGGTTACAGGATATCAGCATTTTAACAGTATGGCTCAACTAAAGGCTAGAGGTGCACCAATTAGTCATTTAGATATCCAAATAGCTCCATAGGGTCAAAATCCCCCTTCATTAAAAGCATCATATGTATAAACTTTTTAGACAAAGTAATGGTGAACTAAATATTTTTTAGTAAAGTTAATTGCAGGGTCTCTAATCACAGTTTCTCACAAATAAAGCCACATTTTGAGTTCAAAAACCCCATTTTGCTGCTAAATTGTTGAATAGACAGATGTATGAGCTCAGCAATAGAGCTAGCTTAACCGTTATTCATCAAATTGATGCTATGATACCTATTCAGCTTTCATGTCCTTCAGAAACCCCTGAACATTCATTGAATTTCTTTGAAAACAACACTTTAGAAATTTTGACTGTGACTTCTGTTTACACAACAATAGTTTTTTGTTTTTTTTCCCAGCATCCCATCTGATTGCTTTGCGAAGTAAAAAATAACTTCCAATGGGCCAAGGCAAGTGGCTGTTGTGTCATGCGTATGCGACACAACTATGCGATATCCCTATATAATGATGTGTAATATTTTTATGTTTTATTCTTTAATAAAACAAATATTTAATAAGCAAGTCAAGATAGAAACCGGCATCAGTCAGGAAAAGCCTTGTTGCATTTCTGCTATAGGCACTGATTCGGGTTCTAGAAGAATTTGAAATAACAGATGCAGCCACTATTACTCCACCTGTGTTCGAAATGCAGCTCCTGCTCAGCAACAGCCAAGGCAGCGGTGACTTGATGAAGGACGCTCTTCGCCACCACAAACGACGCCAACTTCACACAATAATGGCTTGAATTAACGCATGCCAAACAAGATGAAAACTGTCTTGCAATGTTTTGTTTTGACATCACATGGACACACCAGAGCTAAAGGTTTTTGAACTTACCGTTCCATTGCTGTTCTCCAAGTCAGCGCCTCCAAACTCAAACTCAAGAATTATGAACAACTGATTTTTCTCAAAGAAATCTGTGCAAAAATTCACAAAGAGACTCCATGAAACATTAAAACAAACGCTGGTCCTCAAATGGTTTTTCAGCACTTTTAAATGGAGAAATGTACTTTGAAGTTAAACTTTACTGTTCATCAGCCAATAACAACAAAATCTGAAATCTTCCGATTTCAACAACATAATAGCTATTAACACTTTAAACAAACCTGGCCGGTCATTCTCTGATCCTTTGCGTTGGTCAAACGTGTCCCATGCTTTCAGGAACTCTGGCGGGTAGCAGCCTTGAACGCAATGAAGGCTGGGAGGAAACGACACGCAATCGAGTTAAATCAACACAGATGAGACCTTCTCAACTGAAACAAAGAAATAAACTCACTCATTGAGTCCAATAAAGCCATGAGTCTGATTCTGCTGCTTCTCTTTCAGGTGGCTCAGCTCCCTGGTGAAAAAAAACATCCCATAAATGCTCGTCAATATTGCAGCTCAGCTGTACGATTCTGAAGTGGCTTCAAATTCTCCTCATTCTCAATGGCTACATGTAGACATCACAGCCAGGCTATTCTGGGAATGTACCTGGAATACCACTCACTTGGAGATAATAATCTCAGGAAGAATTTCTCCAAAGGTCTTCTGGTCCTCTCCATTCACCTTCTTGCTGCCCTCTAGTGGAATAACCTGAAAACAAAAGAGTGAGTTTACTGATAAAGTACGCAGAAGTTTCATTTGTGACTAACCGGAATTTTGTGAAAAATTATTTTAGCATCGATTTCTCACTCAGGGACTGATATTCAGCGAGCGTATCCTAATGCGGAAATACTGTAATGTAACAGCTGATGTTCTTCATTACAGATGACAAGACAATGGTCATTTGGATGAATGTTCAGACTATGGATGGACAGACAAATATAGACCAATGTATGAATGGATTTTAAAAAAAACCCAATGAATTATGAAAATAAAAACAGATAGAAGGATTGCTGAACTATATTGACAGACAACTGTCACACAGAGCCGGGAATAAAGTCTGGAGATGTTGCTATTTTTCTTTTCTGTTTTACTTTTCCAATAATTACGCAAATCTGCAAAAATATTTCAATGAAATCCTGCAGATCAAATTTTTGTTTTTAAGTGAAACCTCTGTGCTCCAACTGAAGCATGTTAAGGGTAGATGATAATGCACATACTTTGAGAGCCACCATCTCTCCCGCAGCGTTGGTGGTAGAAAAGACCTCCCCAAATGTTCCTTCACCAATCTTCACACACCGCTTCATCCGCTGAGGGAGAATACACTCTTCCCAGGACAGAGGACACTGCTGGCCGCACTCAGCATACACTTTTTCAGCATCCGTCAGATCTAGATCTTCACACACAACCTTAACAAAAAATAAATAAAAATCTATAACATTATTCCATAACATGTCAGTAGGTGTGTGTACTGAATGTTTTACCAGGGAGGTCTGGTGAAGCAGCTGCGCCTGCAGGCGTTTGGGGAGTGGAGTGCGTAGCGGAGTGGTAAAGAGATCCTGGCTCATGTCTGGTAGCCTCATCTTTAGGGGACTGCACATCACTGACCCAGCCTCACTCCTTGGAGTGAGTTGCACTGATGAGAGGAAGAGAAGTGGGATGGAGGGGTCGGTCAATCACAATCACATCTGAATATTTTGCGTCGCATCATTTAGAAATGCTGTGGGATATTATTACCCCTGCTTTTGCGATGAACAGAGAGCGCAGCTTTGAGGCGGCTCCAGGTGTGTGTGCTGGGTGTGAAATCAGTCAGCAGAGATGACAGGTTGAGCGGATTCGTCCTCAGCGGAGTGGAGAAATTGACTGCCGCTGCCAGCAACTCCTATAAATAAAGTGTGTTAACTTCATAAAGATACAATTCCTGCTTGGTTTGTTATTATGACACGCACTTGGGACAAATACAACTAGAGAACAACAAAAAAAGAATAGATCATGCTGTGAAGATGCATCAGGAGAGAAAGACAAATTGTTCCAAAATGATTGGAAGATGGATGAAACTTAATACAGGAAAACCCTGAAAGAAAATCTCAGGGTTGCAGCAGACTTCCAGCAGGAGAACCCAAAACACACAGCAAGAGAAAAGAGAACCGATTAACTCAAAGCATGTTCAAGTGACAGAACAGCCCAGTCCTAAATCAAATGGAGAATTTTTGACTTAGAAATTAAAAATATTTCTCTACAAAGTAGAAAACTGAATACATTATTTTCTTGTAGCTCAACCTCCGTTTGGTCTGTTGCATAAAATCTCAGTGAAATTAACCTCAGTTATTGGAATGTGACAAAATGTGAAAAGGCATGTGTGAATATTTGCACTATAGCAGTCATTGGTCCTGACTCGGATGTGTTTGTGACCTTAACATCCATGTGCGTTGAAATCAGCTCGTTGATGCTGCAGTCCACAGTTGTGCTGGTGCCCTGCTTCTTCCTGAACGCCTGCGCTCCAGCAGCACCCTTGTTCTTCCAGCGGCTCACGCTCATTCCGCTCACACACGCCTTCCTCGCCGTACCGCTCCTGTCTGATGACGGGCTCCTCTGTTTGTGGGCCCGAGTTCGCTTCGCTCTGTTGGGGAAACTTTTGATGGATTTTTTGACTTCTTTATTCGAGCTGACGCTTTTTGAAGCAGTTTTCAGGGAGGTGGCGTCTTCACTGCACTCATTGTCGGAGAAATGACCGCTCTGGTCATCACTGGATGAGTCCGAGAAGCTGGTTAAAGATTTACGCGTACCATCTTTAGGCTGCAAAATGTCTGTCATCTCAGAAAGAGAGAGTTTCTTGACTTTAACAAGAGCTTTGGAGGTCAGCGAAGCCTCCTTCAGCTCTGAAATGTCCGACGACTCTGCCTTAGCTTCTGGATTGTGTTCACACTCGGATCCTTGGAGATCCAGCTGAGATAGTGAAAGTTTCTTTATCTTAACTACACATTCCTTCGTACATATTGTGCCCTTTGCCGTTTTTCCATCTTCATCGGTTAACCGTGTTGGTGCTTCTCTGGCAGCTGGTGATTGTGTCTCCATTATTTCCTCATAGCTGTTTTGAACGTCATCAACACAAATCACAGACTCTAAGTTCTCCCCGTTTAGTTCTCCACTAAAGAGTTCAGGAAATTTCAAAACATTCACAACGTGGTCATCACTGACTGAATCTGCAATGTCCAGATTAGAAACTGGTGGCCCATAATCGCTGGTTTTATTGGTTGTTACGGAGACACTGCGACAAACCGATTCTTCTGAACAAAAACCAAAAGTCTGACTACACTCTGTGGAAGAAGGTACTACTTTTGATTCTGGGCTCCATAGCTCCAAGCAGGATGAGTAGGAGGTTTGACTGGAGAGCTGAGTAGTGGGGATGAAGTTTAATCTCTGCAGCTGAACCATACAGGGCTGGCTAAGACATCTCTCCTTCAGAGCCTCGATCAGCCACTCCAACCTTCCTGCTGCCGAAACGAGCACACTGCTGCTTTCAATGTCTGACTTTCCACCGTCCAAGTCTCCACGGTGGCATTCGGCATCGTTGCTGCAAACCCTTCTGCCTGACTCAGAAAATAAATCAAGAGACTGTTCCTCATTTTGATGCAGATTTGTATCTTTCTGCAAGGAAAGTGATGCAGGAAGTCGCAGTGAATCGGGGTCTTCTTGGAAAGTGTTCAACACGCCTATAGAGCTGCCCAAAGCAGACGGAGGAGAGACAACCTGACTGGGGAACTTTGGGTGTCTTCGCTTGTTGAAGTTGGGCATTGAGGGCGTGGAGCAGAAGATGGGTTTGCTCGGAACGGATCCGAGGCTGTTCTCTGCTAACTCGTTAAGGGAGATCTCTCTGAAAGGCTTAGTGGACCTTGGAGCATTCACTGAGTTCTCTGCGCTTGACAGACCAAACACTGGAGGGGCTCTTCTTCTCCTGGAGGGACGTTGGTTCACGCTGGAACCAAATGGTCTGGAAGTGAAGTCATCTGACGAGCTGAGTAAACTGACTGTAGCTTCAGGAGGTTTGGTGGAAGTGGCACGTCTGCGACGGGTTACGAAGCGTCCGCCAGACGGAAGGTGAACACTAGCATAAGAAAAAGGAGATACAAAGAGTTTGCTCTATGCTTTTTATGCAATTTTTATTCTCAAGTGTTATTTTGTTGGTTTTATCTTTGTATTTATTATGTGCCTTATCATCAACATGCCTATGAGACAAGAGGTGGAAATTAACCAAACTGGCTATAATCTCGTGTATTTACACGCTAGTATTCATTAATAGGTATTGTCCCATTTTTAAAAAATAAAGTTGGACTTACATTTTATAATACTGGACACCAACTGACCACATACCTGGAGTCTACCTTTGTTTTAGCTTGGATTTTTTGCATTTTCGGTACAGATGTTTCGCTCTCACTCGTACTGGTGGTAAAAACTCCCCGACCTCTCCGTCTTGTGAACACAGGTACAGATCCTACCTGTTTTGACCTGATAAAATACAGATCATGTCAGAAAGACAGCAGGGCAAGCAGAATTCAGAACACCTCACAAGGCTAGGGATTTTTTTAAGGCAAGATACAAAGAGCTGAAAATGATCTAACTAACTTAAAGCATGCTAGCAGAAAATATTTACATGAACCAAACAAACCTAGTTGTTTTTCTGCGCTTTGTGGGTAAAGGCGGATTCATGATGCTCTCCCCATAGTTGCTGGTCTTCGATTGACACAGAACGGCCTTCTGCTTACTACTGGAAACACCTCTGTTTTTCCCTCTATGTAGCAAAAGGTAAAGATACATTATATCAGCAAATACTGTGATTGTTAGGTCAAAAACGGTTGAAAAACATGTCATGATGTTGAAGGTTTCACTGCAAAGTTCAATAAAATCAAACAAATTCCCCCAAAAAAGGTTTCTACACACTTTCAACTTTACAATCAAAAACTTGAATGTGGTCTAATGGGATCTTATGTGACAGAGAATAAATGAATACACTTTATTAATCCCCGTTTAATTCACAAAAAAACAGTTCACAGAAACACAAAGTTCTAAAACATTTTCAAGAATAAAGAAAAAGAACTGGCCTGTAATATTTTCAGACCAATTAAGACCTGGAAAGCTTTATGACAGAGCTGGCCAGAGCTGACAGGGAGATGGACAAAGTTAAGTCTCAAAAGAAAACCTGATGGATGCAGTAAAAGACTTGAGACTGAGGGGGAAGTGAGACAACAAACTTAAACACACAGTCAGACCTACAATGGATCAGTGTAGATGAGCTCCAGTTAGTGTTCTATTTTCAAGTTGTAACACTTGAAAATTTATGTTCACAGACGCTCTGGATCAACAGCTGACCGAGCAAGAGCATATTTGCAGAGCAGAATGGGTAAAGCTGGCAGACATATCACAACATACATCTGTGATTCCAGCAAAGGTTTTGACTCAGAGAGACCCGACTTTGTATTCTATAAAATAAAATACACTGACATTCGCAGTTGTAAAGTGACAAAAAGTGATTTAATTAAACAAATGTTAATACTTTTCGGAGGCACTGGAAATAATATCCAATGAAAAGAGAATTAAATTGAGATTATTTTTCTCACACACCGTGTTTTCTTGGTTGGTGCCGGGTTAGGAGGAGATGGAGCAGTGTTCTCCTCATCACTCATGTTTTCATCACCAAAGCTCTTCTCATTCAAGCACAGCCTGGCTTTTTTCTTGGCAGGACGGTCTGCTCTTTGACCGCCATCCCTTGTGTACTTTCCCCTGTAACATTACAAACACAAAAAGAGAGGGTGTAAAATATAGAAGTGTTGAAACAAAAACAAACATTGCCAGTTTCTGTCAGACTGTTATGGTCCAATCTCACTGGATGATCAGTGAGCTTCCAATCTCTAGGTGAGATTCTGGATTAAAGTCATACAATAAATAAATTTTAGAACTATTGGCTTCATGATTATTATTATTATTTTTTTTTTTTTAAAATGAATCTTGCAAGAAATTCTTAAAAACTCCCCTGAACAAAAAAGGGGGAAAACTATGTTATAAAATAGAATTTAGTTTTGACTATACGTTTTGGTATAAATTTTGACAATTTTATTTCAAGTTAAGGAGTTGACTTGAAAAAAGACAAATTAAAGTGACACTTTATGAAACTTGAATACAAATTACCTTAAAAGAAAGTACACATTTTTCCAGACCTTTTCTGAGTGCATGAATTATGCAGCACTGCAGAATTAAGTCATAATATGCATTCAAAGATATACTATTGACCAAAATGAATACCACCGTGAGAGGCAGAGTTTCTACTGAGTAAACACTCCATAATTACACGAGTTGAGTCCAGACATTTAATTTTGCATAGGATATTTGATCCAGTCTGTTGTACAAATATGAACAGTAAGAATGTTGGAGCCAGGATGAGGGCCTTGAACTCACCGTGCCTTGCGGGGTTTTGCGGCCTCAAACACAGACAGGTCATCAGATGACGGGGTGCTGTCGAAAGCCTTCCTTCGGTCTTCTGGAGAAATCCAAGCCGAAACCTTCCGCCTCAGCTTACCGTAGGTTTTCAGAAACATTGGCTCAAATGGCTTCATGTTTCACATAAATTCAGCTAGAGCCGTGTTTAGGATCTAAAGTTGTCAAAATACAACAGAAATAACGTGAAACCACCGAACGTTGCTACACATAAAGAAAGAAGTTCCTCATGAGAGCTGATTAAAATATTAACACACCTACGCAGTTTTTAAACAAATTCTAGCAGAACGATTTATTCAAGTAAGAGGAAAAGCATGTCTTACGTGTTTTTCTGTGGGACGAATCTTCTCTCCATCGAGACAACCAACAACCGCTTCTTGTTCAAATTTCCGTAACAACGGTGATTGGTCAAAAACTCGCGTAAGTGTTACTACAGCGCCACCGAATGGATCGGGGTAATTACAACATGTGGACCAAAATAAAGCAAATGTAAATATTACACAGAAATATTAGAATAAAAAGTGAATTATATTTTTATCTAATTAATTACCTTATATAAAATTGTAATATAAATCTAAAAACAATTTGATGATGACATCTTTCTGTCCATCCATCCATCCATCCATCTATCCACAGGTTTATGACAACATAAACCTACGTACTGCATTAAATAAATAACCCATTAGTTTTTGATTCATGGTTTTATTACAGCTGACATTAAAAATAAAAATAAAGAAAGAAATAAACAATTTTTCTTATTTTATAGAGAAAAAACACATCCATTCTTTTTACTCAGAACAATGAACCCCGTATTTACCAAATAACTCTTGTTTAAAAAAGAATGCTCTTGGTCAGTGATTACATTTGAATCCAACCTGACAATGTGTGTAATAATTTGATTTAACCACCAGGGGTCCTTACACTACTACACTATTCCTCTCTGTATTTTCAAACCCAAATGTTTCGCAGAAATCTTTCATTGATGTGAGAAAGAATCACGAAGAATGTTTTTTCCATTATGAATGGATTTTATTTAAGATTTACACTTAAAAATCGAACAAAAAGAAAGCAAGGATAAAAACATTTCTTAACATTTTAAAGGTTTTTTTTCCAATCTGTAACTGTAAGGGAAACCATGAAGGACTCCAATGTATACCTTCAATGCTTGAATTATCACAATAAATATATTTTTTCAGTGAAACCCTCAGCTCAGATAAGGTGTTTACTTCTGAGAATTTTTTTTATTAAGCTTAAGATAACAAGCATCTATGTCATGACAGAGATTGTTTTAACTAAGTTATTCTTAGATAAGTAATAAATCACAGAGGGCTGTAACATGTTCAAAAGGAAACACATCTGTATCCTTTTCCACAGCTTTTGTATTTCCTGTTTTTTGCTAAATTTATTGTCACATTAACAGTTTTGTTCTTTGCCTTCTTGTTTTGGAAGGATTTATTCATTTCCCTTCTTTTACTACATCCTATTGCGTGTTATTAGAAAAAGAGAAGCCTTTGCAACCTTTGGAGCTTCCATCAATATTCCCAGACTCTGTCCAATGTTGCAAAGAAAGTAAAGAAATGTGTGCTTGGTTGATTATATTTCTTGGGAATATAGTTTATGAAATCTGTTTATTTCCCTTTAAATGGCACCAGGTTTGTGGTGAGCTATGGAAATCAATCCTGTGCAAAAGTGAGCCACAATTATTTCAAAAATTATTTCACCAAGAAATAAAGTTTCTTGGTGAATCAGTGTAAGCAAAAGGAGACATATTTAGAGTTTTTACATCACTATTACATTCACATTATTTCAAAATAGCCATCTCGGCCATTTTACTGTATGAAGTAAGAGAACTCAGTTTTCTTCATTTTAGGACTCTGATAAAAGCAAAAATCTGACTTCTGTCCTCTTCCAAAAAGACGACACCAGACAACACAAGACCATTGTTTTTCTGAGGTCACATGCGCACCTCTATATCGTCATATTGGTCTGACTTTCTTGAGACAAAGTGTTTTTATCAGCCAGT
This sequence comes from Gambusia affinis, assembly GCF_019740435.1. Classification (NCBI taxonomy): domain Eukaryota; kingdom Metazoa; phylum Chordata; class Actinopteri; order Cyprinodontiformes; family Poeciliidae; genus Gambusia; species Gambusia affinis. The sequence goes on along the minus strand of NC_057871.1, from coordinate 8,154,680 downwards.
ATGATGTAAAAAAAAACCAAAAAAAAAAACCCCAAAGAAGTTATTTTACCCTCATACACTTGAAAATTATATCAATGTCTGACAAAGACAATCAAGTCAGTCTTTAATTTCTGCTCATATTTAATAAAGGTTTTACGTGGAAAGATGTCCTCTTTGACTGTACTGACAATAGGATAATTTTTTTTATTAACTTCATATCTAAACCAATACAAATTTTGCCATTATTAACAGCACAAAGCTTTTATATGTGCACATACTGTTAAGGACAAATATTATATAGGCTCCAGTTTTGTACATGCTCTGTTCCACTGTGAACATGTCTTATTGATGTTTTTCTTATTAAAGCTCCTTCAAAAGGTTGCTGCTGAAATCAAAGCAACCCTGCACTGTAATAATCTCCAGTAGAGGTATTAATTTTCTCGTCTCCGTCAGTGAAGGGTCAATAATTAAAAAGAAAAAGTAGGATTGTTTACTTCCGGAGCAGCGTCCCTCGGTTCCTCCTCCCGGAGATCAGCTGCATCTGGGAGGGAGGAGAAACGGAAAGAAACCAGGAGGAGGAAAAAGCGGAGGGGAGGAGAAAGGAAAAGGCAGCGGCGGCAGCAGCAGCGGCAGCAGCAGCGGCAGATCCCACCGAGGAGTACGTGAACCCGCCGTAGTAGCAGAAGAGGTGAGTGATGTGGTATGAGGGTCATTTTCGTATGAAAACCGAAAAGTTGTTAAGCTCTGAACCCAAAAAGGAAGACATGAGAAAGCGGACAACTTCATTTCTTATATACGACACAGAAAGCGGAGGAATCTGGGGGCCCCCGCTGTGTTGCAAACCAAGGTGGAGGGAGAGGGAAGGACTCGGAGGCTGCAGCGGCAGATGACGGGGTGTTTACGTGACCCCGCTGCAGCTCCACTCACTGCGTCTGCTTCTGTTGCTTTTTATTTAGTTGTTTCTGAACCGGAGAACGGGAGAACGAGACAGTCTGAACACAGCCGGGGTTTAAATGAACGCGTTCACCGCTGAGCTTTAACACTAGCCGTCCACACCTCCGTTCCATGCCGGACACGCACACAGCAGCGTGCGTGGAAAAGATCCCGTTTCTGAGAGCTCCAAGCTCCTTGAGCTGCTGGGGTCTAATTCGTCTCTGCTTAAGCAAAACAACACCAGAAAACAACTACACAGTTTTCTGTCATTCAATCCAGTTTTTAATGCAGCAAAACTAATTCCAGCTTGTCTATTACCTATACATGTATCCATATTGTTTAGGTTAACTTTAGCTGTTCCATTTCTTTCCATAAAAAGATAATCATGGTTTAAATGTATGTTTTAACTCAAGTAGTGTTTATGATGAACTACTGGTGCTGGTGGATTAGGTGTTGCAGAAAAGTTGTACATCAAGACAATTTATTTTATTTTTTTTATGATTATTTGTTGTAATTTTACTTACTGTAACTGTACATTTAGTTAAAAATGTACAAAAATCTATAAAAAAAATAAATAAATAGAATTAATTTATAACTTGCGATTGCTACCAAAATCATGTACATCAAAAATTCTGACAGTTTTTTTAAAATGGGAAATTTGTGGTCATTTTTTCTTTCCTGAATTAATATTGAAACTTGTGAAAAGCTCGGACCTAGAATCACCACAAAATTCTTTTCAGAAGTTTTCAATAAATGTCTGTGATGGATGATCTTTCTTTTTAGCAGTAAGAATAAATGGGGGGTTTTATTAATGGCTTGTTAGTGTAGATATGGAATGTTTTCACCATTTAAAAGTAGTGACAGAGAAGACTCTGGTTTGAAACAAGCGATTAGGCAGCCAGAAGAGTAATCGCCAAGAATTTAAACGCTAACAATCCCAGAAATAACACTTTTAATGAAAAGCCAACAAAAACCTTTCAACATGTCTAAAATCATCTGTCCTCCAAAGCTTAGTTTAAAAACATGCCTCTTAAAGAATATTTATTTTTTTAAATAAACAATAATGATTGTTTCTTGGACTCACTCACCAGTGATGCTCAAGTGTTGCTCAGACTTCTGCTTCTACTTGTTTTTGTTCTAACAGCATTTACCTAAGATTCATGTGGCATATATTGACACATATGGGTACAAAGTATTCCACAAACCTGCATCCTACCTTTGATTAATATCGGTTTAATAAGGAGTTTTCTTAAGTGGAGGTCTAACAATAGCTTACATCCTCTTCGTTTTGACTCTTATTCAGCTTATAACATGCTGGGTCTTAGCGTTCCAGACAGACTGGAAGCTGCAGTGTCCAATATGGTGTCTGTCCATCAATTCTCTTTCATTTTGATGCCATCTTAAAATTTGGAAAACATAACGTCACCTCACCCCACATGGCATGGGTGCAAAACTGCTGCAAGCACAAAATGCTAGTATATGAAAGTTTGTGGTATTAATGAACAAATAACATCCAATATATTTATTTAGGATATGAACAAACAATATATCTTATCCTGAGATTTAGTGCAGCTACAACCTGTCTGTGCAAGGCACAAAGATATGTCAAATGACTGAACATGCTAGTAATTCATTACATTTGTTGGCAAAGTCTTAACGGGTTGTAAAGGTGTTGTAGTCAAATTTTTGAGTCGCAGAATAACATGCAGGTACAATGTATCCAGAAAGCATTCACAGCGTTTCACTCTTTCTACATTATGCTACGTTGAAGCCTCATTCAAAATTGTATTGAATTTAAATGTTCTATTTTGACAGTGTGTGATTTTTTGCATGTTTTGTAAATGTATTTAATGCATTAAAAATAGAAAACCAGGAAATCACATTGACGTCACTGGAAAACGTGAAGCACTGTGAATACTTTCTGAATGCATGGTACTGCACAAAGTTCAGTATTTTTCCTCACTCATTCCAGAAAGTGAAGACCAAAATTTATACAGATTCATCACACAGAGTGAAATATTTCAAGTCTTTACTTCTTGAAATTTCATTGATTATGGCTTACAGATAAAATTCTGTTATGAAATATTAGAACACTGTGAAAACATTAAGTTCTGGAAACTCATGTTGTTATACTCCAATCGGCTAGTTAACTGAAAACACCTTCAAGGGTTTCCTGAGCCGTTAAATAGTCTCGTAGTCTGTGTTAGGTTTATGGGGAAGTAGTCTTATGCACAGATGTCCACAAGACAGCTTTTGAAATCACAGAAGCCACAAAAGGTAATTTCCCAAAGAAATTAATTTTCCAAATTTCCCAACCTGTTCACAGATTTTTCTATTAAAAATTTATATTTCTATTAAATATATATTCATAGAAAGTTGAGTGGTAGGAAAAACTACACGAAGTTAAGTGAAATGCTCCTGCTTAAGAACCCAATTCTAAATATTTAGTTTGAAAGCAAAAAGGTGTCTTGGTGTTTCTTAAATGGATTTACCAAATCTCTTTTACAACTTAAACAGTTTGCTATTCATTTGTAATGCATTTAAATTTCACCAACTCACCACAAATGACAGAGCCTTGTGTTTTCTCCACTGTAGTCTTCTCTGTAGGGCTGCAATCTTAGCAACATAAATGGCTTATTGTGAAATGAATAGGGAATACATGACAGTGTTTCTCTTGACTTGCACATAGTACTGGAGTAATTTGTTGCTGTATGGGTTGCGCAGCCCCTGAGAGCGAGGCCAAGGCTTTGCATTGGTGCTTGGTGCTGACTGGACCTGGCTTGTTTAATCACTTCCACACTTCCTCTGCTTCTTTCTGCCAGGTCTTTCAGATAATACACTTGTTTGTTTTATGCAAAAGTGGAGTCGCTTATCTGATTGTTTATGTATTTTCATTTGAATGTTGTAGAAAACCTTCCTGTTTTTGTTTTCTTGGGGGTAGGGAGGGGCTGAACGGGGATCATGTGTTTTTGTTCCTTACCCCTCTCTAAAAACTTGCAGGAGCCCTGATTGGCTTTCACATGGGTCGGCTTTGTAGTTGGCTAGTTCATGTTGAGCCTGTTGTGTGTTTTTGATTAAAGTTGTCACAAACACTATCTACCAAAGGAATTGGCTTTTTTTGGACTGCGCCGCTGGGATTTCTCTCCTGTCTTGCCTCTCTCTCCTGGTTACCGTGGTGCTGATGCATTTGTTTTTGCATCACATTTGCACTCGCACGTGTCCTCCCCGTGTGTACATTCAAGAGTTCATAAAACACGATGGTCTAAAAGCATTGTGAAAGAAGCAGAATATGATGCACGGAGGTTTTAAAACATTTTCCCCCTGTTTTATGCAGTGATGATAATCTGCATGTCAGGATGTGGTGGTGATCTTTCTGCATTCTTGATTTGTTTATGCTGTGGCTTTTGGTTGGCTTGGTGAAGTTGTGCAAACCACAAAATTGAACGTGTCAGTGGCTGCTGCACCACCATAGTGGAAATGCAGCACTGTCATCCTCTTCCTGCACCGTCTGTCTCGCCTCCCTTTCTGTCCTATCAGCTTCCTCTCCAGTCTTCTGCTCTTCATTCAGACCTGGATTTTGTCTGCATGATGTCATTGCTGATTGCTCAAGACTCCTGAGTTGTTAAGTTGGTTTATACTCGGCCCCTCGTTCTATTTCCTGCCCCCCTCTTCCTCCCTCTCTCTCCCGACTTCATCCCTCTTTTCCTCATCACGAGCCCCCTTCCCCCCTCCAGCATTTTTCTGTACAACACCAGGAGTTGCTGAGTGTGGAAAAAGTGACTTGGACATTTATGGGCCGAGTTTTAGGCCAAGCACTGCATTCTGTTCCCTGTGTGCCTGTTTGTTTAGCCCTGCGCTTATGAAAGTGCCTCAGTTTGTAAAGCGGCCCCTTCTGTGCATAAATAGTTTCTGTCACCTCTCTTATGTGCAAAATGAAAAAAGCACACAGGCACAGCGAGCACAAAACGCATCTGTGTTGATTAAATTCATTAGCTTGTAAAATGTAAAGTCGTCTTCTACTCCTCCTTGCAGATTGAATGTATTTGTTCAAAATAAAGCTATTACTCTTTATAACATTTTCTACTTTCTCTCACTTTACAACCAAATATTAATTTGTACTATATCAAAATCTTATGAGCTAAACCAGCACAATGCAGCACATGAAATGGAAAGAAATGTGTTTTGTGTTTTTTTTTTTTTTTTTTTTCCCCCATATGATAAATATTACAGTTGCCCCCCTTTACTTTGATAGTCCCAAAAGAAATTCAGTGCAACCAATTCCCCTCAGAAGTAAACTTGGTCCTCCTGTTTGTAATTTGATCTCACTTTACATAACGTTTTTTCTGAGAAGGCCCCAGATGTTTGACAGAAAAAATCTGCATCATGAAGTCTAAGCAACACATCAATTTATGTTCTTAAAAAAATATGCCAAATTGTGAACATTTTGCAGAGCTTTGGTTGCAATGAATAAAATTTGCAAACTAGCACTGATCACACATCTCAGAGAAATGGAGAAAGTCCTCACTTCAATGCTGGAGGTTTGGACTTGGATTTTTTTCTGTCAACTTTTTCTAAAACGATATCTCAAAAAGCATTAATTGAATCATGGTTATGGAAAGGCTTGGTGAGAAGACAATCACAGAAGCAAATAAGAGGCCCCTGCTATTTTAGGAAATCCAGAAATCCACAGCTGAAATGTGAGAATCTGGTGACAAGGCAGGATTTTAGGTTGGCCTCTATCAAGTCATGTAGGGAACACAGCATATAGAGGAAAAAAAACACTTTTTGGCCTAACTGCTTGTGGCATAAAACTACATCTGTCCACTGCCCTTAGCTAGAGTTGCAAAGTATTTCAAATCACAATCCTTGTCACGATATGAAAATCTTCGGACCACTTTTCAGGGATAGTGGGTAGGATGTTATTGTTTCAATCCCATTTGTATAAATTCTGCTTGACAGTAATATTTTCGGACTGTTGGTTTGACTTTCACTGCCCTAAATGTCCATATACTTGGTATATGTAAGATCCTAATGCTTCCAAAGAATATTGGAACATTGTAATAAAATGATAAGAAGATAGAAAAGAGAAATTAGTTGTGATTTAATCTCTTCAACATTCAGCAGTATTATCAGCATTACACCCTGATATTGTGCAGTTGTACTGTAAACCCAAAATCACCACAGTGAAACATAGTAATGGCAGCATTATGCTGTGGGAAAGCTGATCAGACCTGTTGGGAAGATGATGGAGCTCAGTACGAACAATATTGGAAGAAAACCTGTTCAGAGATGCTGACAGAATTCTGAAGAATCACATTCCAGAAGTAACTTATTCTTTCATTAGAAGATCATTCAGAGTTCTGACCTGAATTTATTTTAGAGTCAGTGGTAAGTCTTGAAAAGTAATGTTTAGACTCTCACCATCCCATCTGACTGATTATAAAACTATTTTACAAAGAAGAATGGGCAATTGTTTAAGTTTCTAGATGTGCAAAGCTGATACAGACATACCTCTTAAAAAACTTGTGGAGTCAACTTTAACACGTGATTCTAGAAATCATTGTCAATGGGGAGGAATGCATAAATGTTTTAGGTTTTGGATCGTAAGGATAAAAAAATTAGGAAACTATAGTTTTTATTTAAATTCTCAGTTGTAGGCCACTTTGTGTTAGTCGGGCAAATAAAATACATTTGAAGTTTGTGATGAAGTTTGAAGGTTGAAGGGCTTGGAATGCATTTGTGTTTGGAGATTTCTTAGCCCCGTGGCCCCAGCCTATGAGTCTGTGTGTGGCCGAGGTCATGGACAACACCCTGTGAAAACGCTCGGAGGTTTGCATGTGGGTGCATGCTTCTCCTCCGTGGGTGTGTGTGAGAGTAATCAGATAAAGAGGGCAGAGATCAACAATCGCAGCCCTTTTTCCCCTGAGAAACAATACTACCAATTTACCATGACCAAACTGTACAACGTCGATGTTTGTGTGGATATTTTTACATAAATATTGGATAAAGAACAACAGAGAGTAAATACATCCCAGGCTGTCAAGTTGACGAGATTGCTGCACTGCAGTTTCTGCAGATTCATAAGCTGCTGTGGACTGGGAGACTGTAACGTGTGTTGTCAATCCTTCTCTTCGCTTTGTCTTTCTACCCCTTATCGATGTTTCTCAATAGGGTTATTGTGCTCACTGTCAGGCAGGCTGGTGTATATGTGTGTGTACGTGTGTTTGCGTGAGCATTGTTGTTGCAGGGAGCAGACAACCGTGAGGTGTGTTTGAACAGAGAAGGAGCACAGAGGCCCTGTTCATCCTGCAGGCTGTGAAAATGAATGATAGGGCCCCCAAATCCCCCCCCAGTCTGTCCCTCTGTCTGTCTGGTTTGACAGATTTCACCCACTTCATTTTCTGTTCTACATTGCATCTTTGTTTTCTGTCTTCATGTGTGTGCGGGTGTGCACGCGTGTGTGTTATGACAGCCCCTGGAAACCCTCACTGAGCAACTGTCTTCTTGCTGTCAAATCTGCATTGAAAATGACTCATGAGTATGCATGTTACTCTACCTGCAAATGACCTGTGCAGGCAGACCAGCATGAACTTCTGCACATTAAGGCAGCCCCCACCTCTTTGAATCCCAGCATTGGCAGATTTACATTCCCACCCGGTGCACACATGCTCACACTTTCTCATCCACTCTCTGTTTACATGTTTCTGTTTCTGATGTTGTCTTTTCCGCATCGCTGCATTTTCACATGTGTGCCCCCATTGTCAGCGGTTCAGATGCGTAAGGAGTTTTTGACCTTCCTCTCTCGCTCTTACTCTGACTTCATGAACACAAACATATTATAAGTGAGAAGTGGAGGCTCAAATGTGATGAAAGAGACAGTAAAGGCCAAAGCCACTTGGTGCCTCTATAAGCTGGGCAGCTGCAGCGAGTTTGATGATTGCTGTGGTGTCTCATTGAAATATTTGAGTGTTCTCCAAAGTAATGAAATTTTATCTTTTGCCAATAAATGAATCCAGAGCACTTAAGCACTATTGAGGTAGGAAGGTATTTAATTCGATTCAATTTAGTTTATGTATATCAGATATCACATATACAACAAGCACAGCCTCAAAAGGAATTTTACAAGACAGACAGATCCAGTTTATATCCAGAAGATAAATAGCCAGTCCAGTCGAGTCGTACATAGTTACAGACATTCCAATTTAATCCAAGGAAATAAAACTCAGCAATCAAATTCAGTTTATTAGGGTAACTGATAAAGTTTTCTATCACCGAAAACACATCACATTGCTTTGAGTCACTGACTTTGCAGCAACATCTACTGAACCAGAATGTAGCAACAGTAAACATATGGTGGCATCTAGTTGTTAACTGTACAGCAATCCTTCATACTTACAATGCGAGTGCAGAGAGGAAAGAAAGCTACCTTTTATGATTGATTCTGATATGTTTTTGCTTCATTTAGGTTGTGTGAGAGAGCAAGACCTGAAGCAGATAACAGAAAGGTGAAAGCTCAGCTTCACCTCACATGAGCTTTCAGCCTCTGTTTGTCATGACAAATGTTAGATTGTGAAATTTTGACTGGAAATGTCTGAGCTAAACAAGGGGTTTGCATACTTTAAGACATAGTCAGAGATATTTGTTTTATCTCGCTGCTGGTCATACTATCTTCAATATGCGATTCAAAAAGCTTTTTTAATTGCTTCACATAAAAAAACACTGAGATTTGAAATAAGCCATAAAATTCAGACGAGTGCATCTGGAAACATCTTTCAAATGTGTGTTGTTGTTTTTTTTTAAGATCTAATTTGGGTTGCATCTTGTTAAGAGGAGATTGTCTGGCTTGTTGCAGCTAATTTTGGAGATGTTGTAAGGGTCCAAATAGCAAGGCTCTTAGCTCACTGGGTCAAAATGTATGCCATCTTTATACAATTATGAATGCTTTTAGAATCTTTTAAATGTGGGAAAGTAACACTCCCCCTTAGCTGCAGCTGCAAGACTCTACAACAGAAAGCAAAACAACTAAGGACTCAGATGAACTCTGATGTCAGCCTTTTAAAAGTTGAGTGACTATTTTGAGTTTAAGTTCTCAAAGAAATAGTATGTAGGCCTGCAAGGATTTACCAACGTAATCAACCACAGAAGAAAAATATGTTACTGCTAAATTTAATTGCTGGTACTTTTCTTGACCACTAAAGACAATTTTGGAGACAGTATTGTTTCTGTTTTGTGATATCTAGTTGAATGCAAACTGTGCAAGGCAGAGTTGTTAATTCATGTTTGAACTGCTGCAATGCAAGACCATCTGAAAGGCAATCACACAAACTATGGGTGGGTATGTTTCAGTTCATTAAGACAAACACTTCACACCAAAACACATTAATCATTGTGTCCTATTGCTGAAGATTATGACATTGTGATTATGAAATGGACATTCCCAAGTTTCTATTTACACATTTAATTATGGCACATTCAGACATCAGGAAGTAGTATTCAAGGATGGACTCCTGGAGGTCCACTATCTTTCTGATAACATGTATGATTTATTTAGATTTCTTTATGATCTCACACCACAAAGCAGTGTTGTCTAAAAATAAAGCCACAGTTGTACTTCTAATTTCTAATTGCAGGTTGACTGATAGGTTGATCAGTCAACCTATCAGAAGCTTTCAAAGCTATGACAGTACATCATAAGGGTTTGCCTAGTTTATGTAAACCTATGACTTTAAAAAACAGAAATAAATTCTGCATTGAAATAAAAAGCATTTTAGTAATCCCAGTGACCTAAAACACTGACTTTAGTCTGACTTGATATCAAGACAGTGAGGAGAAACAAAAATAGATAGTAGAAACAATTATCCTCAACATTTATTTCTTTCCTAGATGAAGAGTATATTCCAGTGGCATTCACAACAATGCATTAAAATTGCTGTGGATTCTCCTCATGGCTGGCTTTAAAAGTTGTAAGAAAGAGCACCCAAACGGGATCTCACAGATAAAGCTGTTTTGCTTCAAATGTCACGTTGGTGCAATAAAAAAAGCAAAGAGCTTTTTCCCTGCAGTAAGCAAGCTATTTCTGCTTTTTATGTAACATTTTATGTGTGTTTTAGTCCAGACCTACTTGCCCTCAGACAGAAATGATTGTTGTGACTTTTTCTCCTAGATGGAGAATATATTTCAGTGACTGTACTGTTTTTACTTAAGCTAACTGTAGCATAGCCCAGTAGCAAGCCTTATCTCCAGTGCCAGGTGCTACAAAAAGAACTGCTGTCAGAGTCTGCTTCTCCTCAATCTTATTCACAAAGGCCATTTGGATTGGATTATTCCCAGAAAATGTCTGCAGATCTCTGAATATACTGCCACTGTAGGAGACCAGAATTTCATTTTCCAACATGTGCACTGCTGGTGTGCAGTCAGCATGATAACAACTTTTGCGTGGCCACAGATGTCTGCAGAGGCGCAAGGCAGCCAGATTCCTGCAATCAAGAAAAATCCTTCTTGGCGAGCTTCAAGTCCTCTGGAAGCCAAGACTCGAGCTAGAGCTTACTTGTGTTCTCTGAAGGTGCATACATATGAATTATTAACCAACAAAATGCGATACTGGCAGCTAACTGTCATTACCTCAGGCTTTATTGTGTGTTTTGCTGTAGACTTGTTAAATTCTTCTGTAGAGGTGATGGGCTTTATACTTCATCAAACTAAGTACTGCTCTTTTACAAATGAAAGAAATATCTGATTTGTCAAATGATTCTATAAATGGAACCTATGACAGCAGGATATTTACATTCAATCTCATGCTTGGCAAGTCACAATTTCTTTTCAAGCTGTTTCTACAAATAATGGCTTTACTAACTTAAAGCAAAGAGAAAAATGTTTAGTGTATCTGGCCTTCCTAAATGGCAGTATCTGTGTCTGGGTGCATTTTCGTGTCATTGTTCTGAGATCTTTCACGACAGACAGAGGTTGAAGGATCAAAAGAATAAAGCAGAGCAGCAACATTTAGCCTTCCTGTTATCTACTGAAACCTTCACCAAGTCAGTTTGCTTTCCCCTCTTTTCAGAAAAACATCTTCTTGGCTTTCCATATCCGTAGTAAAGCAGATTGAATTTAGACAAACATGTATGTTTTAATTTAAGTATTTAAAAATGACATGTCAAAGATTGCAGCCTTCCTGACAATGAACAGAAGAATCTGTTTTGGCATTATAGCATTCAAATGCTTTTAATTACTGAGCAGCTTCGTGCATGTTTCTACTGTTATTTTCATCTTTGTTTCCACGTCTGCTTTTGGGTTGGAAGGTGCCTTTGCCCTCACCCTAATCCTCCCTCAAAACATTTTCTAAGAGATTGAAGTTGAATCTCTGGCTGGATCATTTGAAGACATCAATATTACTTTCAGTCAGAAGAAACAATAAAAGAGGAATTTAAAACTAAATGTGCCAGGTGTATGATTAATGTCCAGGCTTAAAAGTAGTAAGGAAGTTGTGGTATCAATACTCTTAGAGTGATTGCTTTCTGCTATATTTTCTATTACAGCACCATATATATACCAGTTGGGGATTTATTAGTCTCTTAGCCAACATCATTTATTCTCACCTTGGAGAAATCATGGCCAATCTGCAATATTTCTTTTTATTGTATGGGAAATAGCACAGTGCTTTGCATACTGTAGCTTAAACCCACAGACTTGCTGCATAAAATATCCCTTCACCTTATCCCACCTGATGTTTGCATGCAGTGGTTTTGTATAACAGTAATAGTGAATATAAACGCTTCAGATTTGAATGTAAGTACTTACACAAACCGATATACAATCCTACTGTTCAATGTTTGATTGCATTAATTAAATATAATCTGTAACTTGCACAGAGATGGCCTCTGTAGCTCTGCACAGACTATGCCGTTTGTCAGATACGATACAGCACCAACCAGTGAAAAAGCCCACGTAGCCCATCATTTTCCCATAAAATGCTAAAATGTTGCATTATTTTCATAAGCAATAATTACAAGTAAAATGCGGTAACGTGCAGAACTTCATCTGCAACTCAATGTTTCTTGTTTCTTCAATAATGTAACAAATAAATATTAGAAAGCCAGTGCCAATATTAACTAATGTTAACTGCTTTTTATGCATTTAGTAATGTGACTTGATAAGAGCAATGTTTAAGCAGCTGATCTGATGTCTGCACACTGATGTTTTCAGAGCTGCTTTATGTGTGTTGCTAGGCCTGTCAAAAATAATCAATAAATTATAATTTTTTATAATTATTATAAATCAATAATTTTTTAATTTCATGAAAAATTAAAACAAACTAATTTACTTCCCTTGGCATCATTTATCGTTCCCCCCTCTCTTTCTACCCAAACCCTGGATGAAAAATGTCTTCAGTTTGGTGCTTTGGTCTCTTTATCTCTGTTTTGAAGGACAATTTTGTTTACAAAGAAGTTTATTTATTTTGGATCTTTAAAATGTCTTCCAGTTCCAGTGTCAAATGTTCATTAGAATTTAAAGTTTACTGATCTTTTAGAATGTGCTCTTGCCTTATTATTTTACCATTATGTTACTTTAAAATGGTCTCAACACATCAATATTATTGTTTATCGCAATAACTTCTGGAACAATTTTTCGTCCGGAAAAATGTGTAATTGTGACAGGTCTAAGGTATGTGTTGCTAGATCTGTCTTAATCAAATTCCTGTCAAAGATTAACAGAAAGCTCAAATGTGATAATTTACTAATAGACTCAGTGTCCACTCAACATGTAAAATTGTGGTTCCTGTGATCTTCTGTACAACTCAGACCTCTTTTATATGAGGTTTTAAAATATTTCCACAGGGTTTGTTGATGCAGCTTTTGTCTTGTTCCTTTTGGCAGAATTGCTCTTTTTATTGGGCACATAAATTTAGGTTTGTTTTAAACACACTTCAGTTCTGTGCTTGAGTCAACTTGAAGATAATGGTTTCACAGGTCCATTTTTCTAGGTCTTGTCACAGCTTAATCTTACTATATTTAGTGGACTTAGTGTTTTACCATGTACTTGATGGATTCATTACAAGGTTTGTTGCCCTGCTGCTTTTTCTCCACAGACTGGGCTTTTATAATCATGTCTCGATGTTAAAGTTGATGATGTTGACCACCTCCTGTGTGAAACATTGAGATACCCCTCTTTTTACTAAATGTCTTAAGGGCTTGCAGCTTCCTGCTCTTCCTTCTGTTGGAACAATTAACCCTCATGCAGGCCGGAGCCTGAATTGAATGAAACACATTCCTGCTCTGTGAATGCTCAGGATGTTGGGCCACAGAAACCTTGAATCACAGCTCCAGTGCTTGTGGTCATTTAGGTTTCTGACTCGAGTCGCTTTTTGCATTTAGTCTCAACTGAGTCACTGGAGAAGCATGTGATGACGTTCCAGCCTCTTGATGAAATCTTTACATGGAATCTATTAAATAGTAATGCAGCTACAGATTATATCATGAAGTTGTTACATTATCAGTGTGCTCATAATCACAATAAGAACTGTTTTCAAGTTATATTAGGTTTCCATATGTAACGGGACATGCATTAACAATCTGCAAATAATTTATTTGGCTATTCATTTTTGATGAACAATCTTGAAATAGTTTTAAGTTGACATAATTCTTAACATTACAGAAAGTTTGCTATGACATAATGCTATATTTAGAAATTCTGTAGCTAACGTTTAACTTTTAAGGAATTATATCTGAAAGTCTTAACCCTCCATGGTCTTAGTATGATGGAGCGCAGCAAATGTCCGAGTTGGGAAGCGAGACGTGGGATGTCCCATCAGACCATCAGTTGCTGAAACCACACACACAAAATCTTTTTTAAAAGCGCACACAGTGTCAGTTTGACTCCACTGGACCTTGCACAGGGTCCAATAAACCTGTCTTCCTGAGACCGTAGGAGGGTTAATAGTATTTGTCTGACATTTTTAAAATGTGCTACCTAAACCCTAATGCACTGTCTTTAGTTCTGATGGGGACTGTGCAGTTTTTTTTCCCTTACAGTTTTGGTTTGGGAGCTCATTTGCCTTAAAATCCGAGTTCAGTCAGAAATGTATTTTGCAAATTTTTGGTAACAACATTAAACAGGATGGTCAGGAAAAAAAAGAGGAGGAGGAGATGACATGAGGATCAAAACCATTAGAAACACAGCGACTGTTTTAGTGGTCTTGTTGGTTTCATTGGCAGACAAGGGACATTCTTTCTCCCTTGAGTCATTCTTTCTGATCCTCTAACTCTGCCTTGATATCTTTTTCTCACATGCTAGTACACTTTTCTGTAAAACCTTATTTCCTTTTAGGGACTAAAATCTAGAAAATCTGCACTCTTAGCCTCGGCTGTGATGTTAAGCCAATCTTTTGAGATATAGTTTGGATTTTTTTAATGTAATGTGAGGAAAAAAAAGACCATGTTGAAATCACTGACACTCATGGACTAAGTGCTGTGTCGTTTATGTCTAGACCTCCCTCTCCTCTCGGATGTCCTGCCACATCACAGCTATATATAGGATGGGTCTCTGGGCTCCCTCTGGGCTCGCCTTGAATCTGACAACCCTTTTGTGCATGTCTGTCTGCCTGTCTGTGTTCTTTTGCTTCAAGTGGAAGACTTTTTAATATGACTTCTTGACTCGCTCATTGTAAAATGAGAAAAGTGCAACCACAGGGAATTTTGCTTCAAGAGCTTTGTCTAATAAGAAAAAAAACAAAAACTTGCCTTATCTATAACCTTAAGAAGATATAAACACTTGGACAGCAGTTTGTTTAAAATGCAATAGAAACAAAGTAATGAGCTTGCCTTAATAACATCCTGCTCTCTTTTGCCTCAGGTGCTGTTTCTTAAGCTAAATGGGCCAAGCTGTCTTTGATTTTAATAGTGTAGATGTTTTTATGCTACTCACTGGCAGCAAGGATTCTGCTGAGAGCACTGTCTGCTGCAGGTAGAACAGTCTGAGTGGCAAAATGATGTTTTAATCAGGGTATTACCAGGATACACACATAATATCCGTTAAACTTCAGGCAAGTCACTTTTTTTAAAATATGTATGATGGTCATTGTTGTAAGACACTTGGGCTTATTGGAAATGATGACATGTTTGTAAGGATTTAGATTTGATTTAAGCACTATAGCAAGTGTTGCCTTTAGCTCTTTGAGCTTGAATGTAATCTACCATTATGCTGAAGCAAAATAGGCAACATAAAAAACATGCTTCAGTTTAAAATAATTTCATAAAGCTGGTTGGTTGGTGTTGCAGAGATTTGACAGTGGTTAGATATGGTGCATTCAATAAGTGGATAGTGGTCCAAATATGATATTTAACATTTTCTGTTAGGTGGTGTTATGCAAAAAGAAAAAAACAAATACATTTTATTGCAGGGTGTAAAGATGGGGAAAATAAATCCAAGAAAATGCTGTTAATAGTGCTTTCAGCAGTGGGGTTTGGAAAAGGTTTCCTCATTAAGCAAAGTGGACTTGGCATGGCTTGGTACCTTCCATTTATCAAACTTCTAGGAGGCAAAAGATAAATGGGAATGTTGGAGCGTTGCATTACACACAGTCATCAGTTTGCCCAATGCAGGACAATGTTTGTGACGCTTTTGTTGCCCCCCTTTCCCCTCTTTATCACAGAATTTTAAGGGTTTGACTTGATAAGTGTGTCAACAGTGGTTTTTTTCTATTAATCTTGCCACATAAAACGTTGTTGTCTGATGTAAATAAGTAACTGTAAAGAAACTCCTTGTTTTTTTACAACTGGTCACCGGTAGTTAATTTTGGTCAAATAAGCCTCTCATTCCTTCCTTTATATTTTATTTGCCTTGTCATTTTTTCAGCTCATAGTTTGCATTTGGTCAAAGGTTACTGTGTAAATAGACACATGTGGTGACAATTGATCAGCACTTGAAGGTGTTTCAAAAGGGCATGTGTGCATTCATGTGTGCTTTCTGCACTTCTTTTGCCCCACTTACCCTCATCCACTCAGACATGCCTGGGATTCTTTGGCACACCCTAAAAATTCCTCACGCCTTTCTTTTTTTTTGTGGTTATTTTTTTTTTCTTTAACTCCCCCAACCATAAAAACCATAACAGCAGTAAATGATATCTTTAGCTGTGCGACTACAGCACATTGAGGCACTCATTCATTCAAAACACAAAATGCTTGAAGCCTTGAAGTCTCCTTTTATCTCCACAAGTACAATTACACTGCAGCTATTTCTGCCCTTCCTTCACCATCACTGTAGCCTGCTGAGAAGTAGGTTCCAACTGTGGGTTTGTCTTTGCAAGTAAGGCCTCAGTGCGTGTTTGTCTGTACACAGGGTGGTTTGTTTAGACTGACGTCTCAAGCAGAGTGTTGCTTTGTCTCTGTTATTTCCCGCTATTGACCAAACTCCCTCCATTCTCCCTAAAGCTTCCGCCATAAGCTGCGAAAGCAAGACCGTGATGGCTGTTTTTTTTCCTAAGCTTCTTTATTGTTTTCATCCATTCATTACAAGCACAAACTCACAATTGTTAACAGGTTGCTGATGTGTGAACAATTTAGGTAGAATATGCTTGCATGCATGTGATTGAAGTAGATAATAGGATATGAAAAAAAATGTATTTTTAGATTTTATTTCCTGTTCCACAGTTAAGATTGTAAATACTTTGTCCGTTCATCCGTCCAATATATAAGAAACATATAGATGTAGATGTCCAATCT
This sequence comes from Gambusia affinis, assembly GCF_019740435.1. Taxonomy (NCBI): domain Eukaryota; kingdom Metazoa; phylum Chordata; class Actinopteri; order Cyprinodontiformes; family Poeciliidae; genus Gambusia; species Gambusia affinis. Next base: position 8,138,052 of record NC_057871.1, on the reverse strand, counting down.
CTGGACTTCTTACTCAAAAGGAGGTTGTCCTGAACTCTACGTCACCAGTCTCATGCTCCTTAAGTAAGGCTATACCAATATTAGCAGCTTAGTCTGTAGAAGTTCATATGGAGTCCACCATATTCAAGAAATTATATGTGTTCTGAAGAGGCTCGTTTGTTAGATTAAAATTACATTTTGACAATAACAAGCTCTAATCAGGTGTTAAGCATACATTTCCTTAAGCCTGCAATTTTGTATAAACTTTTTTATTGGTTTGATGTAATATTTACATGTCATGTTTTCATTCACTGTAAGTGGAAAGTCATCACAATTAACAGAAAGGCTATTCAAACCCTCCATCAGTCATTTTGTCCTTCCACGTATTAATCCATTCACCAGTTCTCTCCATCCTTTCACACTTATCTGTGATTTGTGAGTTAATCATTGATTTTGTCTTTGCATTCCTGCCCTGATATCGTGCCGCCCAAGTACTTTTGCGTAAACATTTAAACCCCTGAAATTTGTGATTGGAAATAATTTGAACTTTAACTTGGATTGTTTTGCTTTCTGCTAATTTTACATCTCGCTTTAAGATGAATGTTCTTAGTTGGTTTAGTTGTTTTCAAGCCACACAGCCTACAAGTGTTGAAGAGGAATGGGGATGAGGAAACTGAAGAAGCCAGAAAGTTTAGCTTTGGGTTTCTTGTGGAAAAATTTTCCATCCAACCTCAAAGCAAATAGGCGAAAAGATTAGTGGATGATTCAATGTGCAAATGTTGCAACAAATCTTTTAGAGCTTGTGCTGACTTTCTGCCATTTCCTTCTTGATCCTGGGTATTGTAGATCTGCGCAGATCCGTTCTGTCAACAAAACCAGAGGATTCCTCAGCTGTTTTCAACATGTGGTTAAGAAAACAGTCAGTTCTCAGGATACTTTCTCTGTCATATCTCACTTCCTGTGTGCTGTCGACAGACGTTCTCCTTCCCGACCTTCCTGGTATTTCCATCTTTGAGAATGTTTTCTCTTATAAAACCTCCTGCTGCCAGTTAGGTGTGAACTGCCAAAATTAAAAAAAATAAAATCCTCCTGACCAATTTATTTCGTCATTCTTCTGAACATCTCTGGTGTTTAAGTGTGAAAACACATTTTTGTGTTTCTGGGTACTTAGAGATCTGCACATGAAGACTTAAATTAACAGAAAGGTTCATAAAATAAATCTGCAATGCAGACTCTAAGCCATTTACTGCTTTACATTAAAACCAAAGGACTTGAAATCAATTTCTATTAATGCAAAAGTTCGTGTCAAGCAGCTGAATTAGCTGAATTTCAGCTTTGGTAAAGAGTTAAGCAGTGAGATATTTCACAGCTCAGCACACAATTGTATTTTTCTGTAGTCATCATCTGGCATTGTAATTGAAGAGTGACAAACATCAAAAACCGTCCTTGTCAAAGGTGCTGGAAATAAATTCCACACATTGTGCTACTGGCGTACACTTTATCCTGATCAAAAAGTTGAACACGCAACAATTTGGATGCTCTATTTTGTTATTTGCCATTATATTATCAAGCATCAATTTACTTATTCGTTACTGTCTAGCATCTGTGTGCTGCAGTTTGCGTCTCTTGTCTGTCGCTTTTGAAACAGATGGGCTTTTCTCATGAGCACGGGTGGAGAGAAGAGGAGGAGCAGGAAGATGGCTGTAAATCAGGGTAGTGGAGAGAAAAGACTGGTTTTATGAGTGTTTACAGGCCTTCTTACTTATGAGAAAAGACAGCAAATCTCTTCTAAAACAAAGAAAAGGCAGAGGATCTGCAAGCCAGATTACATGCTATTTATACCCCTTGAACTTTTACATTTTGTCTCATTATAATGCCAATGTATTGCTCAAGCTTTTTGTGCGTTACCATCACAGAGGATTGCATAAGGAAAAAATGATGGATGATATTTTGGATTTAATCTGACAAGAACTGTGACCCACTTCCATGTTTGCTGTGAACCTGCACGGCTTGCTACAAACATCAAATGTCTTTACTGACACTCTTCTATTAAGGTTAAGTTTGTGTCATAGTTGTTTCCATCACCTCGCTTTCTGATTGGCTACATGTCAAATTCAGCAGGCTGCAATCTCGTTTGTCCTTGGGGAACACGTCAAGAGAAGACATTCCAACCTGTTGAACATCCCCAATTTTAGATTGAAACTGTCCTGACGTCCTTCCAAGCGGGTCGGATTACTCACTGCAGGAATATCTATTAAGATGATCTTAGGAGCCATCGCAATAATTGGGTTCCTTAAGATTGTTGTAGTGGGAAAATCTGAACTAAACCGGTATAACAATCTTACCATGTGAACTAAGTGGATTGTCATGTATTGGTAGGTTTGCAGCTGGGACATAATCAGTCGATCAGTGTTCTATGAGATATTTGATTTTTGGGTATTAAAAGTCTGGAAAATGCATATTTTTTGCAGTGTGGAAAAGTTTAAAGGGTATGAATAGTTTTTCGAGGTGAATGAATAAGGACGGAAAAGGTAAAGCAATCAGGATTAATGTAGAAACTATGAAACTATGAATGTAGAAACTATGCTGAAAACCCTGTGAGGAAACAAACAGTATGAACAGATGAGAGACCAATCAAACTTCTGGCTGGCACCCATTTGGCTTTTGGAGCTGAAGCGGATTCTCTCATTCCAGAGTTTTGGAAAAGATTTCAGTGACGCAGGAAACAGAAACAGGCAGACAGGCTGACAGAAGAGGTGGGGTGTTAGCAGCTGCTGCCTTTATTGTTGTTTTATCCAGACTGCCAAGTTTGTCTGACACCAACACACAGGAACAGTCAAAGGTCACTGTCCTACTCCATGTAACAATGGAGATCTAATTTCCGTCCGTCTCCCAATCTGCTGATAAAGTATTTCTCTGTAGTTTTGTTTTTGAAGGTGCTTTTGTTCTCTGACAGGGTAATGAACTGTTTACATGTGAGTCCATGTGGATGGCTTGCCCTCACACTTACTATTTGTGTGTACTGTGTGTGTGTATCAGTGTCACGGTTGCCCTGCCCACATAGGAGCTCTGTAATTACCCCCTTCACCCCCCCATGCAGCCCCTATCTACAGCAGAAGGCCTCTCAGGGCGCTGCAGCTCATAAAAGGCGTTGCATTCACAGACTCATCCCGTCTAGTTGGAACCCCCAACCAGATGGATTTCTGGGGTAGAAAGTTATAGTTTTAATGTTTGTTAGTTATTCTGCTTTGTAGCTCAGACATCTGTGTTTGGGGCAGAAAATGACACAGCATCCCACATGTAGTCTTTACTTAGCTGCTTTCAGTTTTTATTTTTTTGCTTCTGAAGCATTTGGCTTGCAGTGAAATAATCACTGAGGTTGAAGCAGAAACTCTGAGAGGAAACTCCACTGATTTTTAAATTTTTTTTCTTTACATCAAAGCGTGTTTACATGTTTCAGGGAGAACTGCTGCTTATACAAAGGCTGCTTCTGGTTCCAGAGGAAGTTCTGTGAAGTTCCCTCAAAGGATGTCAAGTGAAGCATGACACATGTAAAAAAAAAAATTGTTTTAAAGTTTTTGCCCATACCTAATCTGGATCTTAGTGGTCCAGAAATAACAGAGGGTAATGGGAAAACTGTAGGATAATTACAATTGATTTGATTTTGTAAGAACTTGTTCAACCAGTGTTCCTTTTCATCTGAAGGCTCAATGTGCTAATTTTTGTTTTTGTTGCTATGTTGGAAGTATGTTGGAACTTAGAACAGGTTTGGATATACCAGCCTGTTCCTGCCAGCAGTTAGATCCTCAAGAGGAGATCCAACAGCTTACAAACCATCAGCACCCTCATGTAACCGGTAAACATCACTGGCCTCACGGCAACAGTGTTATCAGATGTTGGTTTTTGGCTCAATGCAAATAGTTCTAAATCATTAACAGATTTGTTGTTTAAATCTTACTACTTTTAACAAGTGGTTTCCTATTTGCTGCAAATAGGAAACCACAGATCCTATGTGGTTTTCGATTTAAGAAAAAGATGCAGATCCTTTATAGCTGTTACATCCGGTCTTCAAAAACCAGTCATTGACTGTTTCAGGAGAAATGACTCACTAGTTTCAGTGTGTATCCGCCCATTTTGAACAAACATGTTTTCACTCTTTCACTTAAATATATTCCCCGGTATGCAGGCTTGTTGGTGCAAGATTCAAGAAATCGAGCATGCCTTATAATTCTAATCCAGAAACTTTCTCTCCTCTGTGTGTTTGTCTCAGTCATAGATGGGTTTTTAATATGCCTGTAACATCAGACATTTATTTGCATACCATTTTTTTCACTTCTCTGCTGTTCAATAACAGCAGTGGTTCCTCAAGATTCAATGCCAGCCCAGGCTCTTAAACACCTACACCTGCTATGTTGCTTCTCATCCAACACCTGATCCAGTGTGATCTCACCTGTCCCAATTCAAACTATTTGGGGGAAAAAAAGCATTAAAGTTTGTACAGGTGGTCCAAATTACACAGCTGCCCCTTACACGCCGCACCCTCTCACTGGAGTTGGTGGTTTGCCAATCAAACCAGATGCTTGTTTTTTGTGTAGTACGAGGACAGCACGGCCTAAGTACCACATAAGTATGGGTGTCAAGTAGCAGTTGTGCAATCCCATGGTCTGTCTTTGTTTAATAAATCTGCTATGTACCCTGGTAAACAGCTTTAAGTGTGAAATAACTTAATATGTGTTGCCTCACACTTTAGTCTGTTTATCAAATTCAGCAATTTAAAAATATTAGGTATACTTGATTGTCCAAATATGCAGTTATTGTCTTGAATCTTCTCTCACCATCTTTGATGTGCTGTTTCCAGAAGATGCCCGGCTCCTGCTGTCTAATCCAGCTGTGAGAGGGGAAACTCTGGCATATCTGTTCAAATCATGCACCCATTTAAAACAGTGAGAAAAGCAGCATTTATTGCAGAACTAATACAGTTTTATTTACACATAAGGGGATGACTATTAGCTCAGATTTGTCGTTGTAACGGCACCGACAGCATCTTGTAAAGGACAATATTATTCATACTCCTGGCATATTTATGTTCAAAGTAAAATATGTAAACAAAACAAAACATTATTTTGTCAAAATTGATTCTATTATCTATTATTTCTTTAATTTCCTTTCAGAAACAACTTTCTTGGCTGAATAAAAATATTAACTTTGATATTTATTGTTTTATATGTTTACATACACATAATGAATGAAGAATGAAGCTCTGGACTAGATAAAGTGGAACTGCAGGTCATTTACCATGGAACCGGGTTTGTAAAACTCATTAATCCCTAAAATACTTTGTTGTGATGCTAGTTTGCTGTATAACCTGAAATTCACATATAAAGTCGTGTTTGCCAAAACGGTGGGATGTTTATTACAGACTTTCTAGTTTGCTCTGTGAACAGGCATGTTTCTCTGCCCCTCTCTGAGTTTTGGTCTGGACTCCTAATAAGTGTTTTTGTAGCACAAGTTAGTGTGTGTTCGTGTGTTCATGGTGTTGTTTGAAAGCAGAAGAAGAGGAGTTGACTGGTCTCATGTGGCATTAAGTTTATGATATTTCCAGGCAGCACATTGTTGGCAAGGCTTCATGAAATATGAGCCCTGCACAAAATGAGCTTGTGTGTTCCCACATTCATAAGGTGTATATATGCAAACACACAGCCATCCTGAGTATTAATGTTTGACTGTGCTTGTGAATAATTAATACCTTTTTATTTGTCCTCCTTATGTGTACCCCCTATTCGCTCTCTGCTTGCCCTGCCTCATGCTCTGTTATTAATCCTGTTTTATGTTTTGTTCCTTCAGTGCACTGCTGCTTTACTGATTGGCTGAAGAAGGCGCTGCGGACTACCAACATGGACCTGCAGCATCCTGGTGTTTCTCAAAATTCATAGCTTTCTGGTAAGTATTAAGTTTTGTTTCCTAACAAGTCTGTTTTTAACATGTTCTGTAAAGCACGCATTCTTGATAAGAGTCCAAGTAAAAGTCTGGTTCTGAATTCATTCTATACAAGCTGTTGGCTGTTGTTCAAAAACGCTAAATTCAGATACCGTTGTGAACGTTACTGAGGTACATTCACTTTTTTTGGTTTCTGTGATGTCTCAAGAATCCTCACAGCCTGACAGAGCTGTAGGTTTCCACGGAAACCCGTGGCAGTCGGGTTCCACATGCATGAATGGGTTCTCTGAGGACCATCCAAGAAGTACTCAGGATTCCTTTCATTCTTCAGTGAGCATCCTTTTGCTGTGTCTTTCTCTCTCTTTGGTGCTCAGATCTGCGGCTGAGTCTTCAGAGCTCCAAGTGGCGAGAGGTGCTGGTCAGTGACTTCATACCCAACAGGTAAGAAATTCACATCGAGTCTCAACGTCCAGCTTTTACTTTAACCTGCTCAGTACCTAAACTCTCATGCATGAAATAAAATATATTAAGAGCCAAATATACATACAAAAATCCTTTGATTTGTCTTATTGTTCTTGGTGTTCATTACCACTCAAAACAAACCATGTTTTTAACATTTATGCGCAAGTATAATATGCTGAAATATGGTCAGCATTGCTTTTTGTATGTTTGAACAATCTGTACATTTTCAAATTATTATTATTATTATTATTATTATTATTATTATTATTATTATTATTATTATTATTATTATTATTATTATTATTATTATTATTATTATTATTATTATTATTATTTAAATGACCTTTGAAGCATTGTAAAATTAGCTGTGAAGTAGATGTAAAATTGAAAAATGTCAGAGAAACATTCATGTGAAGCTGATCTTTTAATCCAGTTGGCACCTATAAATGATATAATTTCTGTATTTAAAATAAATGAAACATTCAGATCCCTAATACTTTAGGTTAGATCTTCATTAAGGAAGCTTGAACAAAAATGCTTAATTTAAGGACTTTAGTTCACAATATTGTAACTAAACTCATCTCAGTCAGATTTTCCCACTGATTGCAGCGGAGTGGCCTGGTAAAACTTGGCCACAGCTCCGCGTTCGGGTATAAAATCATCTTAATCACAGCAGCCTTCACTTCTCACTCAGGACAGAGCTATTTTATGATAATCTAGCTAATCATGTTTTTTTGTTTTTTAACGTTGGTGCATATTGTCAAATGGATTAATCTCCAATTTGTTTTCTATTGTAGGTCGTCTGTCTCGTGTTACAATGATGTCAGTGGATGTGACCAATTGCAATGGCCCTGTTGCCACACCTCCTACCTCTCTCAGCCTCCGCTCTTCACACAATCAGCTACTCAGCAGCGACGTCATCAAGCAAGGCTCGGCCACGCCACCCAAGTGTCGCAAAAAGTATGCACTCACGAGCATCCAGGCTGCCATGGGCCTTGGAGAAAATGCGCCACCTTCAACATCGCCGTCTTTGACCCCGACGCAGCCTGCAGCCCCCAACAATCCCAAGCTAGCCAAGAACGGGGCCAACCAGCTGCGTAAAGCCGGTCAGGACCACAATAAAAACACAACCGACCCTGACCCGACAGACCCCGAGTGTAATCCAGAACCGATAACTGATGATCCCAATGTTAACACGGTAGAAGAGCAAGACAGTCACTCTCTGACGAACAACGACCGAGAGGAGGATGTGTTTGAGTTGGGTGCTGAGCAGCGGCCAGGATCCACCAGCGACGCCGAGTCGGAGCAGAAAACGGAATCAGATGCAGATTGTAACATTAACTGGACGGATGAGACCAAGCAGAACGGCAGTTTGGCAGATTTAGACTTTGTCCTGAACGTTGAGGCGGAGGAGCCCGACGACATAAGCATTCTGTCTGACAAGGAAATCCCATCAAAGATGAAGATGGAGGAAGATGAGGTGGTGGAGGAGCTGGAGGATGAGGAGGAGGAGAAGAAGCCGTTGCTGATGCTGAATCCCGATTCGCCAATGAAGGAGGAAAAAGTTTCTTCAGGTTCTGAAATCATCTCTGAACTCCAGTCCAACCTTGCGCTCTTCCAATCAGAAAAGAACTGTGGGGTTCCTCCCCCGCTCTCCCCGCCAAGGCAAGGCAGTCCAGAAGACACCCGCCTGCTCTCTGCTGCCTCCTGCCCCTCCTCTTCCTCCTCCTCTCCAGAGACAAAGAAGGACCGGAGGACTGGAGCAAAGACAGACTGTGCGTTGAACCGCATCCAGAATCTAAACCCCAGTGATGAAGAGTTGAGCTGGACTACTCTGTCCCAGGACAGCAACTCCCCTGAGGAGACAGGTACTCGCACAAAATCAAACTCCTGCTGTAAAGACTTTATTGCATTAAACTTTATAGCTTCTGTTGTTCGCTGACAGATTGTTTGTGAGCTGAGTGACTGGACTGGACTTTTTGTGTGTATGTTTGTGTGCTCTGTAGTGGTTGCAGCCATCCTCCCACTGATGACATGTTTCCATTTATGGTAACTCTGTTTGTGTCGGTGCATGGAAACAGTTATGCATTTACAGAATAACAAACGCTGCAGCTCTGAGCTCTCCTGGTACCGGCCTTGTAACCTCATGTGTGGTTAGTCGGTCAACTCTGTCCATCTGCAATGAATTAACACAAAATCTCTGCCTGACTTAATTTTTTTGCTTTCTGTACCAGAAAGTCTTTTTTTTTTTTTTACAAGATCCTCCTATATTAAATACACACTTGCTTTGAAAACTGATATTTTTCATTGGCCAGTTATCTGCTTCTGGCCATTAAATGTTATCCTGTCGGAAAGCCTGTGTGCGTCCCCTTTAAATGGCACCACAGAAAATGCATTTCTGGGTTTAGCAGCAGAGCTGAGTGTTTGAGTTAAAACCTGACAAATCCTTTCAACCACAGCCAAGCAGATTCTTCTGCTACTAACTTGTGTTTCATGTTTGGGTGGGCGTTTATCTTATTGCTTATCACTTATCATGATAAATTTCCTATCATGATATGATTTTTATTTATCATTGTTACAATAAATTCCAATTAATGATGTTTAAAAGCCCCTAAAATGCTCTGTATTGGCAGATTGTTAGTGTTACTATTTTTCTCCACTGTTTGTCCAGTAAAGGTGGATTTATTGAAATACATTTCAATAAATTTGAAAATATGATTAAATGCTGTCATTTTAGTGATACAAATCACACATTTTTATGTGATGGGTTTCCTAAATGGGCTATGATTACAGTGACAGACAGTCACACTTTTACAATTACCTAAAAGAAAAGGAATAAAGTAGTTCTTGTCATTTTTATGGTCATCACTCAGCCAGAATTTATGTGTTTGTGTTTTTCACTCTGAGAAGACGAGCACACTCAAGCTCTGATCTGACAAGTGTTTGCTAAGGTACGGACTACACTTAAGGCTTTCCATTCTCTCCACTCCCAAACTCCGGAGGTTGTCTCTGATGAATCCCGTTCTGTGAGGACAGAGCTTAGCTCTAAGACTGGAGATGTGGGTTTGCCTCTGGCTGCAGAATCTTACCTTATTTCTCTGCGATGAGTTTGCTTTCTAAGTCTTTTTTTTCCAGTGACGGAGAAGCTGGAACACCCCCTCTACCAGAAGCTGTTTGGCTTTGGCAGAGATATATTTTTATGAGTGCAGGCAACATACTTTAATGTACAGAACTAACAGCTGTACATTGTCAGACACAGCAGCTTAGTCATCTGCATATACATTTCCTCATATATGGCACCATCCAGATGTTTTAGCTGGTCTTGGGTCAATATTTAGCTCACTTTGTTTTCTGTGCAAGTCCTGTTCTTGCTTTTCCTCCATTAGGGTTTCAGCTACAGCACTTGTGCACTCATTGATAATGGCTGAGTCAGTAAAGCTTTTTACTTTGGCCCATAATCCATGCACCTCTAAGAGCCAATTCATTTGCATGTTGCTGAAAAATCAGACTGTTATGACCTTTACCCTTTTATATTTTGTGCCCTTCAGATTTATTTATTTTTTTTGAAAATGAGAAATCAAAGGACTTGTGTTTTGCTTTATAACAGCGTTCCACTTGGCTTATTTTTTAATTGACCAAGCTCTTAGGAAATAAGACTTTGTTTTTAACTCTATGGAGGAAGAATAAACATGCAAGGATCCATCCGTTGTAATTTCAAAATTGGTATTTTCTAATTTAAGGTGTCTTTTCAAGTTCATCTGTGGTAAAATTTTGTCTGGCAGTTTCTCTCTCTTCCTGGATTTTATGTAGAATGATCTCTTTTGTCATCCTGTTGTCTTTCAAAGCACTTGTTGCTTATGTCCTGAGCATCTGTTGATATGCTCATTGTATCTTGTCAGCATTGTGTTAAAATAAGATGCTAAAGTTTTCATTTGGGCCCATCAGACAAATGAAATGCTTCCATCGTCTTCAGCCATGATCTCTGACACTGTTCACTGCTGAAAATTAATTTGTGTCCTGTAGATTTAGGGCTTTTTTTGTTTTGCTGCTTTCCCGATGACTCACTGCTCTGTCAAGTTGAAGACTCGGAGCGTTTCTGTTTCATTTCTTTGCAAGTTTGATTGCCAGCAGCAGATCTTTCTGAATTTCCATACAATCTATTGAGCATCACAGTTCATTTGTTTGATCTCTGAGGCTTAATCTTGGTGTTCTTGTTTATATTTTAAATATTGGGTTCTGATTATATAGATTGACAATGATAGTTGTGTTGCTATCTGTGCTGACTAATGAAAAGGAGAAAAATAGATGTTTAAAGGTGTATTCCTTTATATTTTGGTGTCAGAAAACAAATCTTGGCAGCATTAATATAACTAAATCAAAATTGCTTTCATGTTCTTTAAATATTCTCATTAAAAAATATACTTTTCTTACAAAATGAAAGCCTTTGAAAACAGGCCAGTGGGAAACAAAACCTACATTACTTTATGTAAAGTGATAGCATAATTTATATTCCAAGACTTTTCTGATGGGAATATGCATTATTATCATATAGCTGTTTGTATTGAAGGATGGAGGAAGCATCCATCCTGCAATAAAGCAAAGAACGTTTTGTAAAGGTGAACTGAGCCGAGTCCCTCACATCCACCAAAAACTATTTTCTTCTACAACACTTTTTGCCCCAGAATTACAAAACATGTCTTGGCCTCCAGAAAACAACTAACATGAGGCTGAAGGATAAAAATGGGGAGTTTAGTTCAACCCCAGTCTGGGAATCGAACCCAGGACCTTCTTGTTGCAGGGCAACAGTGCTACCTATTGCACCACTGTGCAGCCTACTATTAGACATCTGAATAATAATTATTAAAGGAATTAAAACAGTATGCTTCTGTCATATGTCTTCTCACTAAGATTAATCAGATTTTACCACAGTGACTAAACAAGCCTAGTTTTTTTGCACTAAGTAGATTCAGATGTCTCTTAAACACCTTGCTGACAAATAATACTAAATAAAGAGTAATAAGAAGTACCACAGCAGTATTTTTAGCTTTAGATATTTTAATATTATTAAATAATAATGCTAAGTTCATAGAAACATAAAGGCCACTATTTGTCTTTTTCATTTAAACATAGTTCATTGAACATTCCTATATTATGGTAGTTATGCTCATGCACTGGAGTTTGTCTGTTTTTTAGTGAAGCAGAGACTTTTTGTTAGAAGACCAACCCAAGCTAATTTTACACAGAAAAGCTTGCAGATCCTGCTCTTTGTGCTTTCATTGTGCTTCATTGTCTAAATACTACCTTTAAGTTCAGTAGATCTCTCGCTTTGGACATTACAGACACAGTTGAAGATTTTACCCACCTACAGATGGAAAAATAGAGGCATGTAGAACTAAAGAGAGTCACTTGTGTCCTATTTAAGAAATTTCCTTCACATTTCTCATACATTAGCCAGCTTTTTCGGTACTTGAACAGAAAGCAACTGGTCTTCCTCTTTTCTTAAAGACATTGCAGCTCTTATTTTTCAAATAATAAAACTGCAGTTTTAATAGCTGATGCTGAGTTTCAAGACGATGGACCGAAGCCGGAGGGTTGTTTACATTTGAAGATATGACATCTCCTAGAAACAAGAGAGAAAGTCGAGCTGACCTATAATCAAGCATCCATGTCTACTACAACCTGCATGACTAAGAATATCCTTCAGCTTTCACATATTGTATGACAAATTATAGATGTTCTGGTCTGAGTTGTTTTATAGCCTCTAATGCCCTCAGCCAGAAAAGAGTCAGGGCAAAATCATTTATTAATTTTAATGTTTTGGAAAATCACTGGCATGTTTTTTCTTAAATAATGTTGATGTCACCAACTAAGCAGGGTTGGTGACATCAACTAACTCGCTCACCCTTTGGTTACCTGGCAACTCACCCACTCTTTGGTTACCTAGCAACAACCTGCAGAATAACTTGTTCAGCAGCAGTTTAAGGTTCTGCCTCCAGGCCTCATGACAGCTTAAAAATGATAAATTATGGTGTGGAGTTAAAACTGTCAATGAAACTGAAAAGGTCCTGTCAGTTTGGTAGAAGTTCAGATATTTAATTTATCAATAATTATTGATATTGATTGATATGAAACACTTGTATCGTGATTTGGTTTTCAGCCAAAAATCTGCTTTGCAAAACTGCGCCACATGTCTTGCTGGAAACAAAATCTGCCTCAACAGTAAAGAAAATGAACTTTGTGAGGGGCTTCTGAGCTGGACCCTGAGCCACCAGAGTTCAAATCAGGACATTGCTGCTTGAAATGAAGGCAAAAACAAACACCCACAGGAGAGCAACCTTCTGTCGTGTGTTTTACAGTCAGTCTCAAAATATCCTTCTAAAAATGCTCCTCTGCCTCTTCATTGCATTTCTGTTACATCTGATATGATAAACACACACCAAAGGGAAGGTGGAGAGAAAAAAAGTGATCAGCATTCTCATTAAGGCTTGCTTGTACTACATTGTTAATTTAACACTGTGTACTCAGATGTGCTCATTTGAGTACAGAAAAAGGAGACAGGTTTTGTTTAGTGCTCCACTTAGAAGATGACAACAGCAGCAAACCTAGTTCAACTGCAGGGGATGCACGACCTCTCCCTTCTCCTCTGTCTCAGCCTCTTTCTCTCTCTGTCTTGCTTGCACTTATCTCAGTGCTGCTTCAACCTGTTTTTTTTCTTTTTTCTTTTTAGATTTTGTTTTCACAGAAAATCTGCTTCGTATCTGAATACGACCACCCACGGCTCTTTTCTCCTTCATTCCCCTCAACCCTCTCTCTGCTGTGTCTCCCCTCTCTCTCTCTCTCTGTCTCTCTCTCTCTCTTTTTTTCTGTCTGTCTGGGGTTTTTGCTTTGATTACAGCAGCAGGTTCTTGGCTGTGAGAGAGGCAGCTAGCTAACTATGATGCTGGGGAAAGACTATATGCTGGCCATTGTGATTGTCAATTACGAGGGTAGGTGGATTTGTCGGGATCTGCTGGAGGTTTCACTGCGTGCTTAGAGTTTGAGTGCTGTCTGAGTGTTTCTCTGTAAGTGTGCATGTGCAGATTTGTAGACATCCATAGTCGTGTCATCCACGAAGTTCATGTTGTTGTCTGCTCTGTGCATGCTGCATCGTTCCAGTGATAAGAGACTGACAGAGGGGATGCATGGCAGTGTTTGCCAGAGGGAACATGTGTATGTGTTCAAGTGTTTTGCTCCCTTCCCCCTCTGCTCTGCTATACTGTATTCTTGAATGGAACTGCGTGCTAACTGGAGCTGTCACAGGCTAGTGCCTCTGTTGCTCGTGTGGCATTTTTTTAATCAACATCCTAAGTGCACTACAACAGCAGCGTGCATCATTGCATGCATGCTAAGTCGTTCCTTGGCTCCCACAGTGTTTGCAGAGACCGCCGCTGATGGTGTTGATCCATGATGAAGCCACCAAACATTCAAAACAATCTCAGCTCTCCTCACATTTTCTCTAACAGTGTTTCCTCCTTTCTGCGTCTTCATGCTGTAATCTATTTCCACTCATCTCACGCTGGCCTGAGTTCTGTCACAGTCCTTCCTCCTGATCACACCAGACAGTCAGCCTCTCTCCGTTGAAGCCTTATTTGCTTTGACCTATTTTTTCCTCGGCTTATAGAACTCCATCTCCCAGCAGAAATTGCTTCACAGTTCCTTGCTCTGAAAGACGCTGGAGTCCAGGACAGCACCTTGTGTCGTCAAGGTGCTGTTTCCTGCAAAACTATTCATACCCGGTGAACGTTTTTATGGGGCACGGCGATAAATCAGTATTACTGATTAATCAAATTTGAAAATTAAATTTTTGGAAAATCTGGATTTATTTGCATCAATTGGCCCCGTGCCTAACATTTGTTTGACTGGCGGGTTTTACAGCTTCTATTTATTTGGAGTTTGTTTTCAGGTCAACTCTATGATGGAATATTAGGGCCATGTTAAGATTTTTTATTTTTATTAATTATGAAAGTACAGTCATAATATTGCAAGAATACAGTGACATGAGAATAAAGTTTTAATATTACCAGAATAACCGACCCTGTTAAGTTTATCATTAACATGACATAATGTGGCATATAAAAACCTTTTTGAGGACGTTAAATGTTTGCATTTTCTTTTAAATGAATTCTATTTCCTTGGATATTATAATTGGATGTCTTTTTAACTATGTTTGGAGTGTGTGTGTGTGTGTGTGTGTGTCTGTAAGCACATGTTTTACAATTTCATCTCAATCAGGACAGACCGAGTCATAATGATAACATATGGCCTGCTGTCATGACAACATGTTTCATCAGCATCATCAGCACTTTAAGATTACTTTGCAATCACAACAGTCAGACACACACACGCACACCCACCCATACACACACACACGCTTGTTCTAGCTAGCCAGTCCTCCAGAGCTTATTTCACTTTTATGGGTTGCTAGAACCTGGGTTGCCTGGCATCCTTTTCTTTTTACTACTTTATCTACAAACTCCATTTTCTGCACACAAACATGCCGTCAGTGGTTCTGTGAATGTGTGTGCTTCTCTGGTAAAGTGTGTGCGCGTGTGTTTTTGGTAACTACGCGGCTTGCTCTTCCTCTAAACGTCTTACTGCCCCATAAAATACGGCTACAGTCAACTGCTCTGTGAGCAGATGTTGCATTCTGCTAGCAGAGAAGGGCTTCAGCTTCAAGAAATACCGCAAACAGTTTAAATAAGTATTTTTATTTGCAAACACAACCTTTAAAGCCATTCATAGATGCTGAATATTACTGTGCTTTACAGAGTTTGTATTTAAATATGCTGATCGAATTCACCAATCTCAGTAGAGATTGATGAATATAGAAAGGGTTGCGCTCTCATCAAAGCCTTTATGAGATTTTAACCAGTAAAATTAGAATATTTTGCAGTGTTTATGCTCTGATATCCAGATTAAAGCAATAACTGCGAAGGTTAGTTGATTACACATCGAATTTAAATTTGAATGGCGCAACAACTGCTGCATGTTTGTGAGTGGCTAATGTTTAGACAGGATTCATCTCATAGGGTTTGCTCATTTAAGATAAATTTCCTCTGAGTTAAAGCAGTTTTCTTCTGATTCAGAGCTTAATCAAAACCAAATTGTCATAAATTGGAATTTGGTGTCTGATTGTAATCTCGATTGAAGTTGTCTTTACTTTTCCTCTTTCCTGCAAGCTTAATGTTGTAATTGCATTACAGAATAAAAGGAACAATCAGCAAAGGGACAAAATGATTTTGGGAAATTAATTTCTGCAGTGGAATCCTTCAGGAAGCCAAAGTGTAAACACACCTCTAGAGGACGTTTGTTTTTGCCACTCACAGAGGATGAGCGAACCGACATGTTTTTAGACACTTGGTGCCGTTTTAAAACAAACATTTCTTGGCCTCATTGGACTACTGCGTGCGATGATTTACATTCCCACCTTCAGTGTCTTCTCTGAGCTTCAACCAAGCGCACAGTGGATGAAAAATAATTTTAAACATCATGTTCCCGCCTGAGTCTTAGAGGCTAGATGTGGGTAATGTTGAAAGACAACTAGGCTTTGGGTTTGATTTCAGGATTTTAGAGTTTTAGAGGGGACATGAATACAAAATTATACTACACTTTTGCTGATTTTCATCTGCAAAACATTTGGAAAGAAATGTATAACTTACTTTCTATATCACAGTTGGTTATTCCTGTGCTTCGGTCTAACACATACAATTCCTACAAAACACATTGAAGTTCAAGGTTTTAATGTGACAAAGATGGATACTTTAGGCGTGGCACTTGACTTGTGATTGATTATTTTAAAAAAGAAAACAAAGAATAAAACCAATGAATGAATCTAAACTTCAAAGAAGAAGATGACACAATTACAAGACTCATTAAGTAGCGATATGTCTTTATATGTGCACTATTCTTTTGCCATTGCGTTTCAAATGTATCTCTTTATTGTTTTAAAACCGAGCCCAGTGTTTGTTTGTTTCTAAATAGGTCTGAACCATTGTGTGTGTGTGTGTGTGTGTGTGGGCGTGTGTGTGCGTGTGTATGCGTGTGTAGGGGTGTGTGTGTGTGTGTGTGTAGGTTGCATAATTGTATCAACAACATTTGTCTCTGTTGCTTGAGAACATGGAGACATGGCTTATTTAAAAGACAGCTGCAGAGTGGTTTTGTAATCCTGGACAGCTGTTCCTTCAGCTGGATCATTCAGAAGAGAAATTTTCTGTGGTTATTTGTGAATTTGTCTTATTTTACAGGTTTTGTTTATTTCAGTTAAGCAATAAATTATTTTCTATACATTGTGGAAATTGATTTCAGGATTTAGTTTTAAAATAGATATAAGGGCTTGTGAATACTGTCTGAAAAGCATGTGAAGGGTCTGCAAGTCTTACTTTGATGTTTTAATCTCTCTGCAGATATCTGGAGTGAGCAGTCGTTCCAGACTGATCCCGACTTGCCTCCAGGATGGAAGAAGATCACAGACATGGCCGGCATCTACTACTGGCACATTCCTACAGGCACCACCCAGTGGGAGCGGCCCTCCACTCGTCCACCTCCACCTGGGCAGAATGAGACCCCGGCACTGGCTGACCCCACGGCCCCTGTGCCGCGTAAACACTCCCAGGGCTCCCTCAGCCCCCTGACCACTCCTGACCACGAGGTGAGAGGAAATGAGCTGAAATTGGTTGTTTTTTATTTTATGAATCTGCTGAAATGTCTACACTTGTTAATACGGTTTTGAAATCGATTTATGATTTTTAAATCCAAATCTACATTGTAGGAAACAATATTTTTTACATGTGTTTTTTTATACTTAGATGATTAGATGAGTTTCTGTCGTTTTCTGAGCTTGGGACTGTTGGGACGCTTATCCAGGGTTGCACATATATTCATGCACATAGAGCTGTATTTCACACAGAGTATGTTTCATTTATGCACAGAGAGCTTTTGGAGGAATGAAACTTGACCTTGCATGTTTCACTTTCAAACAAAAGGCTTTCTGTAAAAGTGAAAGTTTCTGTCGTTTTCTGAGCTTGGGACCTAAGAAAAAGTCCTGATAAACAACATGTATGATATAATTGCTGTTTTTCTCAATATGAGAAATTATTTTCTTTTAAGACACAAAATAAGACATTGTTACGCTAACAGACAGTCACAGAGCTCAGCAGAAGCTTTGTGACTGATACAACCTTCTTTTAAACAACTGCTTTCTTTTATGAAGTCATGCCAGGCGGAGATCTTTTTCAGAGCGTCGACTCGTTCAGGAAGCACGACCTCTGACAGCTCAGTGGAGCCGCTATCCAGTCATGAGTCCGCTCTCCCTACATGTGGATTTGTTAACAGCTGCTACTTTGTGAGTATTAGACCATCACTAAATTTGTATTTGGACAAACGATCACGGTCTCCTTATCATTGAGAATATTCTCACTGTAATTTATATGTATTTTGTAAAAACATATGTCACATATATTTATAAAACAACTCGAAGTCAGTCATATTAGATGGAGAACATTGATTATCATGTCTTGCCACAGGTTTTGTGTTTGGGGGAAAAACCTCCCCCATATCATAATGCTTCCAGTACTAATTAAAATAAAAAAAATAAAAAATAATTATTAAAATTTTAAAAATTAAAGTTTGGTCTCATCCGATCCAATCACATTCTTCCACATGTTTTCTGTGTCCTTTACATTTCTTGTGGAAAACTGAAAATATGACTTTTTCTGGCTTTCTCTTAATAGTTTATTTATTTAAATTCACTGCTGTTGTTAGAAGGTTGATGACAGAATAGAAAATCAAGTCTGCTTGGTTGCAAATGCTGAAGAATTAATAATTGAAAGACTTTATTTAGTGGCATCAGAGTAAACTTTCTAGATTTATACCTGTCAAAACAATCCGTAACGTGGAAGTTTTTGGTTGTCATTTAACAAAAATGTTAGAAATTACAAGCAGTTTGGATACCTTTAAAGAAGACCATGTAAATCTATTACAGTTTTACATTCTTTATTAAAACTGTCGTATGATCTGCGGCTGCCCTGATGTTTCAAGTGTCGAACGCGGTCGTGCTGCGACAATCAGTTGGCCAATCATGCTGAATGATGGAACAAAGTGAAGAGAGGAAAGGAGGCTGATAGAGAGCAGCAACGTCTAGATAAAATATTGATCCAGGGAGAATGGAGTGATGTTGATGGATGGATGTGCTCAAATGAGATTCTGGCACGTCAGTCTGTTGAGAGCGACCTCCACGCCGCTGGAGTCTTTGTCACTGCAATCCTGTTCACCATATTGTATATTTTATTCAATTTCTCTTTTTCTTTCCCTTTTTAGCCTCGTTCCACGTCCTTACAGGAGACGCCCGATCAAGAAACTCGTTCTCAATATCATGAAGATGAAGATAAGGTAGGAGAATTTGTCTTTGGTCTATCCTGTCCCCTTGGTAATTAACAATTTGTTTGTGGCAAAAATTAGGCAATTGATTCCTTTTGCAAGTGTATGATTTTGCTTCAGACACAGCATAAAAACTCACAACAGACTTTATTTGAAGTACAGCATATTCTTATTTAAACATGAAGTAGTTCTGTATACATTCTGAAGTAATTGCCTTCAAAATAAGAAAAGGACACTTTTACTGATCTCAAAATGTTTCTTGAAGGTTAAAAATGTTTTATAACCTTCCTAAATGATCACAGGCGTATTCTGTAACTGTGTATATTATATTAAACAATAGTTTATTATTAGGGTTGAGATAAAATGCTACAAAGGAGCACAATAATTAGGGATTATTGAACCCATTATTGTGCTCCTGAAATATGTTAAAAAAACATTTTTTATCACGTCAGAGAGCTCTACCTCTTCACCATCTACTGCATCTAGTTCTATATTTGTCTTATGTCCACTGGTGGATGATCTATGTACTACCAGTGGTAAGCACCTTCACTTTAAGTAAATACAAACATAAAGCAGCTATATATTTATGACTTCTTTAGATGTGAATGTTCATTGCAGTGGAAAATGATTACAAAGCTAATTTATTTTTGTTTCGTATGTCACCCTTAAATGTTTTAGCTCATCAATCAAATTTGAATATCAGGTAAATATACCAATTTAATTACAAAAAGCCATTTTCAAAAGATGGTTTCATTTATTAAGGAAAAAAGTTTGCCAAATCACGCCGGACCTCTGTGAAAAAATAACTTACCCCTTATTTATTGCCGATTACTATTTTTTTTAAAAAGCAAAAAAAAAACCCCAGAAAATCTGCAAGGGAATAAATCACAGCATTGTACATAAATTCTACATAATATATATATATATATATATATATATATATATATATATATATATATATATATATATATATATATATATATATATATATATATATATATATATATATATATATATATATATATATATATATATATATATATATATATATATACTTCAACATGAGTATTACATTTATGTTTAATATAAACTGTTCATGTATGAACATATAAAAATTATTTAATTCTTATGAAATATTTGTAGGGCGATTCCATTTAAAAGTAAAAACAAGTGTAGAATTTTCTAAGTAGTACGTCTCATCTCAGTGAGTTTGGAGTAAGTTTGTCAGATGACGACTTTCAACTGAATTTATTCCTCTGATGCCCCCTCCTCCTCCTTTGACTTCCATGTGTCGACCCAACGCTATCTGTGTTTGTGTCTTAATGCTTTATGTAGAAGCAGGTGTGGAGTGAATTTGGAGGAAAAATTGATAGTGAAGTGTGGAAGGCAAGTATTACGCACCCAACGCTGGTGACTTCTGCTCCTCATCTGTCCTTCCCCTCCCATGTTTGAATTTAATACTCTAAAAGTCACTGCTTGGGCAGCAGCATGCGTTGCTGATGCTTCATCATAGATGTCACCTCATTTAAGAATATGTTATCTGGCTGCAGTAACGCTTTTAGCTATTTTTTTGGGGGGGGTGGGGGGTTTAACTCGCGATTAAAAAAGGCTCATCTTTTCATCCTAATTGCACAGCTATACATGTGTTTGCACCTAGAGAATGTGTACATGTGTGTATCCAATGATTGTTAACATTTGTTTCTCAATGTAGCATGTCATGCTATGCTGTGCAACCACTTCTCTCATTTACCGAAGCCCATGGATGCATGCTGTTACATGCTGAGCGACTTCAAGAGCTTTGCATTTTAGTTTTTAAAATGTTTGTGTCTCTTCGGTCCAACACCCACAGGGATTTAAATCATTCATTTAATGAACTCTTAAAGAGGAAAGAATGTACACCCTCTCTAAAGTCTAGGGTTTTAAGTATCAGATCGTGATGAAATGATCAGGTCTGTCATCGGTTTAGCAATTTAAATCCACATAAAATACTGACTACTGTCAAACAGTAGTGAACATTTTGAGAGTTTTCCAGAAAGGTTTGAAGCTACTGAACACAGCATTTATGCCACTGCCTAAAGATTTGGCCATCCATTAACAGTCTCAATAACATTTTTTATTTTTTAAACCTCGGCTTTATATAAAGACGAAGCATTTCATCAACTACTCAGTCAACAGGTGTCATGATTTTGTCATTCATTTTTAGAAGCTTAGCAAAACAGTATATTTTAAATGTTAGTTCTGTGGGAGTATTTAAGATGTAAATTAGGTTAGTGATGTTTGTTTGGACAGTTTTAATCAATTTGATGTTTTTATTTCTGTGCATCAGGACCTGCAGGCAGCCACGGTGAACCCTGACCCCAGTCTGAAAGAGTTTGAGGGTGCTACGCTCCGCTACGCTTCTCTCAAGCTCAGGTGAAATGATTGTAAACTGTAGCAAATTTTTTTAAACGACTGTTTAAAAGCATTTAGATTCATGTCATTGCTATCCACTATTTTATTGCTGTATATACACTATAGTGCTATATTACTGTAAGTATTTTACCAACCACCATTCAGGTGGTCCAAAAACTTCCTTGGCCTCATGTGTTAAAAATAAACCTCATAAATTTAAATATTAGACAGACCTTTTGTTGATGTGCGCTCCTCTGTCCTTCATCTTATGCAGGTTTTTATTTTAACTGGCATTTTTGTCTTCTCAGGAATCATCCAACCACAGAGGAAAATGAGTCCAGCAGGGCAAACAGTGACCCAGAAGCTAAGGTTAGGAATTCATGTGACTTCATGTGTGTTTATTATCAATTTACATGCATGTTATGAAACATTTCAATTGTTTGGTAGCTTTGCATTCGTGTTTTGTTTTCGTCGTAACCACTCAACCATATAGAGGTTATTTGACGTCTTGCTGTGAAAGGATTCTGTTGTTTTTTTTTTTCTTTTAATATTTCAGGATTCCAGATAGTTATGAAGTAGTTTTTTATTTCTACTTGAACATGAAAAATACTTGAAGGTGCAAAAAAACCCTAAAAATATGAGCAGTTAAAAATGGGTTAAAATGTTGCACTGAATGTCGTTTTTAAGAGAACAAAGCTATGGTAAGAAAATTATTTAAATAATGTTTGCAGCCTGTTTGAATACAGAAAGCATTTGATGTCATTCTCTCTTCTACAGTTGTCTAGCTGGGCAATATTGCCCCCTACTGGAGGATTTCTTGTTGAACGTCTGTGGATTTCCTGCTGTGATCTTAAAAACATTCAAATCCAGGATCCAGACGATAAAACCTTCAGGCTTTAAGATCAATTGAAAAACAGTTATATCGCCCAGTTGATTTATTTTGCAACTGGATTATTAATATGCTGACTCATCGGCAGTCCAATTCAGTGAGGCTAATGTGAACTCAATATTTGGCTGGATTACTGGATAGATTTATTCTAGATTGAAACGGTTGTTTAGCCTGGTGGTATTAAGCTAAATTAGTGTAATGTGGTAGCAATCAGAAATTAAAGCTCACTGCAGTATTCTGTAGCTGCTTCTATCAAAGTCAAAGTTATCAACTCCACATCTCCTTTGATTATTCTAAAAGTACCTTTAATCTCTAACTCAACTCTCGCTCTCTTTGTGAGTCAGCTCCATGATTTGCACCGCACTTTCTCAGTTTACTTTTGAGTAAACAGCGGTATAGAAAGTTTTTAAACCACGACTGTTGATAGAGCAAAACATGTTGTATGTGTTTCATCATCATGCATCTCTGAAAGCTGATTGTGTAACTCACTCATGTTCTGTTTTTGTTTCCAGTGCTTTGCAGTGCGCTCTTTGGGGTGGGTGGAGATGGCCGAGGAGGACCTGGCCCCTGGGAAGAGCAGCGTAGCCGTCAACAACTGCATCCGACAACTGTCCTACTGCAAGAACGACATACGGGACACCGTCGGCATCTGGGGCGAGGTGAGGGACGATGCATTACACATATAACTTTGTTTTGGATGTAAAATATTTTCTAAATGATTAAAGTGAAATAGTTTGGAGGCAAGAAGTGTCTGTAAAAAAATCAAAATAAAGATTAGTGTAAAGTAAAATGGAAACAAGATAACAGCAATGGGATTGTGGATGTGAGGAGAAAGAAGTAAGAGGTTTTTTTGCTGCTCGCTGTGCTGTGAATTTATTTAATGTGAACTGACAGAACACGGTGGTAGAGAGCCTCTTCTTCCTTTTGATAGCCCTTTATTTCCATCCCTTCTTTTAGGAGTGAATAATTTATTTAGAGACCTAGGAATACATTCCTACACACCCCCACACTCATTAGCATCATATGGTAACATATTCCCTTACTGGCAAAGACAGCTAAGCGCCAGGATGTAGAGGTGGAAATTAAGTCAAACTACTTCTTTTAAAAGTTCATATGGATGTATTTAAATGATCACAAGACAAGATTTACTGAACAACAGGCACTGTGATCATACTGTTGCATACACCTACTTGTGGGTACAGGGCTTGGCTGGTTGGGTCACACACACAGCTGTTTATGGCTGCACAATTAGAAATTAATTAGATTGCAATATCATTGAATATTGCATTATCAATTGTGATTAGCTTTGATTCTCCACTTTTCTTTCTTTTACATGATCACAAAGCACCAAATATTCATTAGCATCTTATTCTCTAAGATCCGTTATCATGTGAGGGAACAAGACACAGTGGAGGTTCGTCCAAATGACAAAATACAGTATTGAAAAGCAGGATGCATTGCAAATATTACATCCAAGCAGAACTTTTAAGGACTGCTTTGATATTGTTTTGACGACTGCAGTTTGACCAGTTGTGAATATCTACAGTCATTCTACTCTATTAGTCTACAACGGTTCTGCCATGTCACTGTGTTTATTAGGCAGGTACATAAATGTTTCTGATATAGCAGCAGGAAGTTAGGACTGTCTGTTCTGATACCCGAGTGATTTATTCATCTGTGTGTATTTTTTGCGTAGGGGAAGGATATGTACCTGGTGCTGGAGAATAACATGTTGAACCTGGTCGACCCAATGGACCGCAGCGTGCTTCATTCCCAGCCCATTGCCAGTATCCGTGTCTGGGGTGTTGGCCGGGACAATGGCAGGTCAGTTGCAGTTCTATTTTCTTGTCCTTCTTACTCCAATAGTAATTTGGGCTTCAGATGCAGTGGTGCAAGTTACCTTTCATTTGTCTGTTGGCATTTATTTTCTGTGCTTGCTTTTTTTCTTCTTTTAAATGTAACATTTAATTCTTTGATAATTCACTCGACTCTCCCATCTTAGTGAAAGGTCATGGTTGCAAATAAAGACAGGAAGGAAAATTAATAGCGACAGGATGGAGTTCATGATTGATGATAAAGCTAGATTAATTAATGAAAGGAACATTTTGAGAAGGCTCTTTGCCATTGTTCATTTAGATAGGATATTAAAAAGCACTAGACCTTCTGTCCATTTTCCATGGCCTTTCGCAGCGACACTGCAGCTTTGTGACCATTAGGGGGAGCTGTTCACTTCTTCAAGCAAAACCAAAAAAAGAAGATGTGTAGACTAGAGTGGGTGGGAATTCCTTTACAGTCACTTCACACATTACTGCACCTAGTTATTCGATCTGAAATCCTCGAGAACAAATGAACTGACCTAAAATTACTCTGTCTAAAAATGAACGCGTGTCTTTTGCACATCTATAGACTGGAGTGCCAAAGCAGTGAGAACAGCTCAGCTGCAGCAAAAGGAGGAGGGGGCGGCATGGTGAGGAAACCGACGGGAGAGAGAGAAAAGCTGTCAGAGAGGGGGAGGTTTAGTTAGTTCTACCAGGGTGTGGATCAGACAGGTTGAAGGGAGTGCAGGAGCCTGGAGCATCACACTCTAGTTTTCAGGAATACACGCTGAGAGAGGAAAACAGACCTCTGTGAGTATGTTTGATTCCATCATTTTCTGATCTGTTGTGTTTGCAAAAAAGTAGAAAAACCTCAAATTTGCCGGTTTTCTAATCAGATTCTTCTGATTTGTGTTTGTATCTTCTGATCTGATGCTTGCTTATTGAGATTTTGAAGAAACTTAAGTAAAGTGGATGTGTTTGTTGCAAGGGACTGAATAGACCTACTGAAATCCCTAAATGATGGCAAATGTATAATGTAAATATGTAGATTTTAAAATGCCTTTTTCTCTTTTCTTGGTTGAAAAGAGATTTTTTTTCTCCTTTTAAGGAGAAAAAAATGCACCCAATTTTGTCTGCTTAATAGTAAAAAATGTGCCATCAAGGTTTATCAAATATTTATTGCAATCAGTACTAAGGTTCATAAAATTAATCTTTGTCCATATAGTTTGTACATTGACTTAAGACTTTTAAGTTTTGGCTAATATCTGATGTCAGTTGTTATATATATATATATATATATACAAAGCTATAAGAAACAGTATTGCAATGTAATGTTTCTAGGTTAATGTCAGTATTTAATAATTACTTGTCTAGGAGCAGTGTATGTGACAAGAGTTGCTATAAAACATTGTTTTACAGTTTTTAAAATAATAATAACAAAATGATTGGAGTTTAAGATTTAAATGGCCTTTTCGACTTAGATTAGCACTTAGCTCAGCTAGCATCACTAACACTGCAGTCTCTCTGTCTTTCAAGAATATAAGTCCTTACCATAACTAAGATTTCCTAATTTCTGCTAACATTTCCAAAAACAGCATGTTCCTTTAGAGAATAAGGTTTAAAGCTCAACAGAATTAACTACTGAACACTTTTATCTGGACTTCATTAAGCCTTCTTGTTTGCAGCTGTCCACATGGAGTATTGTTGTTTTTAGGACTTAAGCCTGGTTTACATGGTGATATTATTGGCTCTCGGAAGCAAAATCTTTCTTCACAAATTTAATTCAGTGGTCTGTGGCTGTGGTGTAGCAGGCAGAGCACTGATTTAAAGCTTCCATCACCAAAGAGTACTTTATATTCACAATATCTGGCGGGGACATAAAGTTTCTGGAAAAAAAAAAAAACATTCATTCAATGTGACTGAACACCTCGGCTTTAGTCCTCTTTTGTTCAACCATGAACGCTCCCACTGCCGTCTCCTTTTCCTCATCCTCTTCTCACTTTGCAGTGTCTGCCTCTACTAATCAGCACATTAGCGTCTGAAACTTTCCGTCTATTTATTGTTGGACTATGTCTCTCGAACCTTTCTGACAAAATTCTCCTACAACTCAATTATGTGGTGAGACAGGAGTTAATGGTAAGATCTAGAGCATAGACGGTGAGACGTACAATTCAAGTCCTGCACAGTATTTGACACGGCACAGTGTGTGGTGGGCTGTAGCCCTTATGTATAGTCAAGAAAAACATAAAATTTTAAAGTATTCACCGATTGGTCACCAGTCAGGGCTGATTAAACCCGACAACTGATTTGTCAGTGTCTCTGTAACAGAGGTTCATCTGCTGCAGGGATGGTTCTGTTCATTTCTCCCTCTGATTCTCTCACTGCTCTGAAGGCCTATAGCTGTTTTATCATTGTTTTATCTCTTGATATGCGGTGAAGCTTACTTGTTGTCGCAGGATTGCAGATTCCCTGAGCAAACGGGCGTTGACTTAATGATCACGTTTCATTTGAAATGAGATGCCACTCCCAGCTACTCACCCTGTTTCTCCGCTTCTCTTTTCTGTAACTTATTTCTTTTATTCAGACTGTACTTTAGTTCTTTTACACTTGCCTTCACCATTATTTTATACACTTGATATCAAAAATGCAGTCTTAGAATATCTGCTTTGATTTGCAATTTTCTTTACTTGCTTATAAATGTATGCACACCCCTTTAACTTTTTAATGTCACAAGTAACTTGATTTTAGTGATTTTTGCAGATTTTATGTGCTAGACCAGGTTTATGCAGGCTGTAACTTTGAAGTGAAAGGAACAATTACATGTGATTTTAATTGAAACCATTTTTATGCTTTTGAAACTCTAAACATGAGCAGCCATGAGAAAGCCAGGATTTTATCATTTTTTTCACTTTTCAACCACTCCAATCCTCTTTCTAACTTCATCGTCTTTTTGCATATCTTTTTAAACAATCTTCTGAGTAAACTATTTTTGTTTTTTAAATTTTTTCAGCTGCAAACAAGATGAGAAGTGACTGGCTGAAATGTAATAAGATACCTGTTAGCCTGGCTTTTTGCAGCTTGTTTCTCCCACTGCTGAAGTCAGTTGTTTTTAATGTGTGTTTTTTCATTTCTCTACTAACTGTCCTCCTTTCCTCTCATGCTTGCTTGGACACAGAGAGAGGTAAACACATTCCTTCCTCCCATAAACAATCCCCCCTCTGTCATATCTGTTAGTTTTATTGTTTAATTTCCTCTGTATCTCATTTCTTCTGATTTCCACTGTAGCTTTTGATATCCTGTATCACCCTCCACAAATACACAGGTTGACCTCCTGCGTCCTTGTGTGGGTCTACAATCTTTTTTTATTGGATGTGCAGACACACAGGAATGTTTGATTGTGTGTGTGAGGATATTGGCTTAAAGAGACCATCCGCTCTGTGTGTTTTGAATTTTGAATTGGCACGCTTTAGACTGGTCCACAATCATCCTCATGTTTTTTCCAGGACATAATAAAAACATTTATGCCTCATGAACTTGCTCACATTTGATTAGTGTGACTTGCATCTGTATTCGAATTTACTCTGATAACCTTAAACAAAAGTGCAACTTATTATCTTCAGACGTCACCTTATTAGTTGTTGTCCAGTTGTTTGAGATCTGATGTCCTCAGTGGTTTGTTAAAGGACAAACCAGGTTCATCTAATCTGGTCAGAGTTGATGGACCAAGATACAGAGAAATTTTGATAAAACCTGTTTGGCCTCTGAAGGAGTTTATCTTTCAGTAGGAAGACGGTCCTAAAAAGTTGCATGTGTGTGAATGTGTCTGCATCACATCGATAAGCTCCACTTCTCCCTCAGCTCTCATCTGTGCCCCCAGACACGTCGCTGCTAAACGGCAACTTGTTTTCTTTTTCAGGGACTTTGCATACGTGGCGCGGGACAAAAACACCAGGATCCTGAAATGTCATGTGTTCCGCTGTGACACGCCGGCCAAAGCCATCGCCACAAGCCTGCACGAGATCTGCTCCAGGGTGAGTTGCTCTAGCCGCAGGATGCTGCAAAATCCAAGTCAAGTTGAATAATGAGCCTCCTAAAGCTGAACGCCCAGTGCACTCCACTGTTAACACACATAGGAAACCTCTGAAATTAGTGCTTTACCATCACCCTCATTCTGTGATGCGACTTCCTGCCAAATGATGTTGGCAAGATTTTAGTTTTACCTCATCATTATTATTTCACAATATGTGTACTTGCGTTTATCTTTGCTCAGGTTATTTGGTGTCCTTGTTGTTTCTTCTACCCAAACACAATTATCAGGAGGCGCCCTGTACTCTGCACGGTTCTTCTGGTGAATATGGATTCATTTTTAAACACCGGCAGAATACTAATAATTGAACCGTCATTTGTTTTTACTGTTTCTGCTACAAATGTGGCATTAATAGATGTTGGTTTGTTCCAATAAAATATTGGCAGAGTTGAATCTTTAATTCATAGTCTGGAGGGGCTCTTTAAATGTCATGTTAGCCATGTTTATGATCTAATGTGGAGTAGAAACAGAAACATTTTATAGGTTGATCTGGGACTTGGTTGTTCCAATTTATTGTAAACCCCCAAATCAGTGCAATGAAACCAAACATGAACTATATTACTAAAAGGTTTGGGTTCCCCCCTTGGATGATTAAATGCAGATTTTCCAACCTCACCAGTGGCTTCAGGTGGATTAATACAACCGATAGGGTGATAACAATAAATCTTATTGTCAGGTTTAAACCACCTAGAACATCAAAGTACAAGACACTAAGGGGAAAGGCAAAAGAGAGTTAGATTCTTTTTAGTCGCGAGGAGAACGGACAAACACTCAGTTACAATCGCTACCCGCTCTGAAGTACGTCCTGCCGAGCCCTCTCTTTTTATTGAAACAGACGTCCCTTTTCACATGCACGTTGCAGCTCTAAAGGAAGCAAAAGGCAGAAAACAAAACATATGCAGCTGCAACGTGATTTATGGTTTAACAGCATGGCTAATTAGCACCACTATGCTATAAACTATCTTGTTACAAACACAAAAGGTCAGGATGTCCCCCTGCTGAGCAGCCGTCTGAGTTGACCAGGCTGACGCTGGCTGTTTCTGCATCCTTCAGCAGGGCCTCCTTCAACATACTCAGAAACACAGTTAGAACAATTTTACATTCATGATGAAAAGAATTCGTTCATGAACAAAAGAAGCAAATGTTTGATAACATAATAGTATATATACTATTAGAGAAATAGTATATTTCTCTAACATTTATAAAATGTCATCACTACTAATTACTCCACAATGAGGATGTCATATTTGGTTCCTGCTTGTTGCTGATTGTTTCTGGAGGGGACGATGGGGAGGTGGGTCATGTGGTGTGTGTTTGGTCATGTGATAGTGATGCACTGCAGGATTTTGGGAAGTTTAACTAAAGAAGAGAAGCAGTGGTGAAGCGAACAGTGCAGCCATTTTTTTTTTCTCAAGATGTGGGAAGGGAAGTAAAATATATCTAATGTATAACATTGGAAAATATCCAAACTGGTCACTGCAGGGTCAGTTGAGCTGCTCCTCTGATCTGACCAACTCCTGATTAAAGACCTCTGTGCTGCAGGTCTAGCATTTTATATGTTATAGAAGAGTAAAAAGTGTGAATGATTTTCTCTCTTTGAGCTGTTTGGTTCTATTGCTTTACTTCTTTAAATTGTAGTGCAGGAGGAAAGCTTTTATCTTTTTAGTTTTAAACTGTGACCTGTTTAATTTTCTCTGTTTTCCTGTGTTCATTGGGTAAACAGCATGACAGTATCAGCTGTGAAGCTGCTCCAGCGCTCTTCGTGTAATTGTTTTCATCCCCCTCCAGCTCCTGTTCTCATCCACTTTCACACACATTATTACATGTTCTCTTTTCTTCCTGTGTGTGTTTCCACCTGGGTGTGGAAATCCTTTCTTTTATGCAGATAATGACGGAGCGAAAGAATGCCAAAGCCATGGCAGGAGGTTCACTCCAGGACAGGATGCAGGCAGGGCTGGACCTCCCTTTACAAGGTGCGCTTCATCAATATATTCACCCTCTGTGTGTGTATGGAGAGACGATGGATTCTGCAAGAGACACGAAATAGTAAATGTTATTACCTTTGGGGCAGTGTGGGAGGATAGTGAATGTTTCACAGTAACATTCTTTGCTAAAGTGGCATGTTTTTACCAGAAGCATGAGAGCAGCTAGAAATACAAGTCATGTTGGAGTCATTAAACGCCACTGATGTGGCTCTAAATAACAATGTTTATATCTGTGGGTACAAAGCTTTGTTTTGGTTATGCTGAGTTAAACCTTACTGCACGTAGAAGTGTTGATTACTATTTCATTAAATAGAATTTATTGGCAGCTCATTATTTGGTGGATGCATTTGCATTCCCTAAAAAAAAAAAAAAAAACAATTACGAAAAAAGAAAAGTAAACTCATTCAAACTCTAATATATTTACCACCCAGCAGCATCCTTCCTCGCTCCCATTCGGTTTCTTTACCAAAACTACAAATTCTGAAAAAGTATCCAATGCCTTGCAGGTTTTAAAGGTTTTGGATCAAGTGCACAAGCATAATGACTCAGTGTTGCATCATCTCCTCTTTACACTGTCACGCTTCCAAGAAAGATGAAGGAGAAGTCTTTCATTCTTTCATGTCATTTCATCAAACACATTTGTTGGCAACCATGTTTAAAAATGTCTAAAGCCCCCAACCTTGAATCTTTTATTAAGGTAGCATAATTTATCTCAGGAAAGGTTAGAAAAACCCAACCTTTTAATTTTAGAACATTTGTTCAGTAGATAAATATGTCAGCAATTGTTTCTTTAAAAAAATAACTGGTTTCACAAGTATTGGTGCACTGAAAATTCCCATTAAAGCTGCATTGGGAGTTCTGAGAAAGCTGTAAAATTTGAAAAAGAACAACTTACAAATCTCTTTCTCAGAACTTGGGAACTATAAGCATAGCTGCAGCAAACCTGCAATTATGAGTAGGAACGACAGGAATGATGTGAGCGGCACTTGTGTGCATGTACATAAGTATGATTGGCATCGCTAAGACCCTCCTCTTGGCTCTGATTGGCTGTTCCTGACAGTTTGATATCGATAGATATGTGAATTACCACCTTTTGTCCTGTAAATATTTGTTCGTAATACTTCATTTGCAAGAACTTCATACTGAAGGTTTTTATTTCATCTAATTAAATAAACCTTAACAAACCCTTCTTGAGAGCAGTGCTAAGTTTGAATTGGGTCATGATGTCGTTTCATCTCTTGCCTAGTTTTGACACTGAAATATATTATAGCAGAAACGTGAGATCCTAATGTAGAGGTGGGAAATGGTGTAATTTAATGCACTACATTGTAAAACACTTGCTGTTGCTCCAAGCTGTTGTTAATGCCGTGATGAATTTTTCCCAGCAGAGTTTCCCACACCAAAGACGGAGCTGGTTCAGAAGTTTCAGGTCCTCTACCTGGGCATGATGCCTGTGGCCAGACCAATAGGTCGGTGCACCACGCTGATATGTGCCTGCAAATGTAGTTTGAAATTTCTCTGCAGTGTTACATTTGGTGCAAATGTGATTTCATTTGTGAATCTTGTTTGATTTCCTATAATATTCTCTTTTCCAGGCATGGATATACTGAACGGAGCCATAGACAGTCTGATTGGCTCTTCCAACAGAGAAGACTGGACTCCTGTGGCCCTTAATGTGGCAGATGCCACTGTGACCATCAGCAAAGACAAGGTCAGACATCTGCTGCTTGACTGTTCCCACTAAACTCTCCTGTTTTCTTTCTCTACTGCTTTTTATAGAAAACGTCTTCTTAGACACTTTCTCGTGCTGCTGAGTTGATTTTATTTTTGTCGTTGCTCAAACTGAAAACAGATTAGGCTTGCAATAAGATGCAGCCATTACTGGGTTAATGAGGTCTAACTAGCTGTTAGCGCTCACTACTTCAGGATTTATGTACCTTTCCAACAGCTTATAGTAATATGACATCTTTCTGCTGTAGGTTAAGGCCAATAATTACTTTGCAAGATCAGAGAAATTAGCTCCCTTTCTCAAAGCTACAAGAACAAAGTACTGTCATTCTGTCCCTGGTTTTTAAGTACTTGCAGCTTGTTTGTGAGGCAGAACCTTTCTCTTGTGTTCTAATCAAGAGAAAGAAAGCTTCCTGGGTTTATGAATGTTTTTGCAAACAAGAACTTTGTTCTTTTAACCACAAGTAATTGAGAACAAGTTTTTCTGCCCTTGCAGTAATGCTAGTGGCCTTTGGGGAACACCCTTGAACTTTGAGATTTCCCCAAAGCTGGCTACATTTCAAATGAAACCTATTTGATGACAGAGGTTAAATACTACAGAAGTTCAAACAGAAAATCTTTGCTATGCTTTGTTCAACAAAGTTATCACCTGAAGTTTTGCTCTTGCTTGCTTTCTTGCTGTCCCATTGAATCGCAGGCAGGTCTCTAAAAGATAATGTTTCCTTTTAAATAGTTCCTTACATCCATCATCTGACTTGGAGCTGCAAAACATTCAGATCACATGATTTTGAAGTGTTACTGAATATTGAAAAGAAAATATAAAACACGTTTGTAAGTTATGCTTTTGTCACTTCTCTTGTTGCTTTTCACAATCTCCAAACTTTTTCCCTGCACTTATTGATCTTGGTTACTAAAATCCACCTCAGTTATGAGCTTAATGTAGAGTGAAAGTCTAATAAAAAGTTGTTACAAAGCAGTTATAATACATACTACTTAAATAAAACAATAATCCTTCATATATTACATTAAAACTCTGACTTTATTGTAAAGACCTCATTGATTTTGAAAATAGACAGGCTTCACTTTTCATCCCTGGGTGCCAACTTCCACACTGAGGATTGTATTTGAGCAGATGATGTGCTCACTCCTTAGAAACGTTGAATTTATTAAATCAATTGAATTTATTAAACTACCAGATTCTAATCAGCAGCTAATTTCTTTGAGAGTCTCCACATAAAGATGGTCATCGTACCTCTGAATAAATATATATGACCCTTTAAGTGCATGACTCGGTCCAGTGATTGTGTTATGTCTTATTCAAATCAACTTTTACATGAAGGTAATTGTTTTGATTAATCTCACACCCATATTTCTGTCTAGGATGAAAAGGAGGTGCTGGTGGAGTGCCGCGTTCGTTTCCTGTCTTTCATGGGCGTCGGCCGTGACGTGCACTCATTTGCCTTCATAATGGACGCCGGCGGCCATCGCTTCGACTGCCATGTCTTCTGGTGTGAGCCCAATGCTGGAAGTGTGTCTGAAGCCGTGCAGGCAGCTTGCATGGTGAGTCTAACTGGACCGAAACACATTAATCCAACAGGACAAGTAGGAAGATTACAAAACTAAAGTTTGGAGGCAGAAATTGTGTTTTATTTCTTCTCCCCTTTGAATAAATAACCTCAGAGCGCAGTGTTAAAATCCTTCTGTTTTATATGTGCTACTTTAATACTAATTAATACCAAGAAAACCAGGTTTATTACTTTGATATGTCTGCATTTAATATTTATAAGGCATGCATAAAATCTGAAAAGAAACTGACATCAATTCAATTATCTTTGTTGTCAGTAATGACATTGGAGATAAAGGTTAATAGACTCATAGTGAAATTCCATAAAATGTAAATTATTTAACTTTGGTCTGATCTTCAGCAGCATTAACAGGTGCACACACACAGACACCTGGGCTGTTAAGAGTACAACATATCAGGTTAATAACTGCACCATGCAAACGTTCTTCCTCCATGCTTTCCCTGCAGTAATTAGCTGTACAAACTATTTATTTCTCCTCTCATTCTGTCAAACAATAATGGCTAAATATAAATTTGGTTAATGTTGCAGGTAGGGCTGCACATGTCGTTTGTTTTTCAGCTTTGATTTCACCCTTAAACATGAAATCCTTTCCTGTTGATCCATTAAATCACAGATGCACAATTACCAATGACTGCTGGTGAAATAACAAATGTTAAATAATGTTTTGTATCTTATATCTGAAAGTGGGCCTACTTTCTTTTCCCTTCTGATAGTTGTTCGTTTTAAGCAGGAAGGCTCAGATCAATATTAAAAATGATTGAAAGCCATTTAGCTCGTTTTGACATTTTAAGGTCCAGCACTAAATATGTCAGTGTTTCAGGGTCCAATAGAAGCATTTTATTAATGCTATAGTGAGTTAAAAATGCATGTTCACATGATCCAAATATATTGTATTGGTGTGTGTTAACCAACAAATAAAATAAAATAAAAAAAAGTTTATAGTTAGAACTTGACAGCATTAAGGGGATATGAATACTACAGCAAGGCACTGTGTGTAATTTTCAGAAATATTTTTTATTTAACTTATCATCATCATTGGTGATAATTATTGTTTACAGTAATCTTGAGTGAATGAATGAATGAATACTAATGATTTCACAGTGTGTCTATTCCTTCCTTATGTTTGCTGTGTTTACAACCCAAAAACACCATCTGCAGTGTGTGGAGTTTCTGCCAGCCCGTCGGTTTGGGCTGCACCTCTCCGTCTGCCGGCTGACATATGAGATTTGTCCACTGCAGGCCAGGCCATTGATCACACATCTGAACTTTGGATATATGGCCACCCACAGACTCGCACGCTCCGAAACAGATTGACGGTGCCAAGAATCGTTAGTCATTACTATTGATCACAGTCAGCAGCTTGCACCAGTCCAGCTTCCTCCTTGACTCTCCGTCTTTCTCTCATACACCTCCACTGCCGTCCACTCAGCAGCTGTAACTCTCCATTATTTACAGTTTTCCGCTGTGTTCTCTCTCTTTTTGTCCCACAGCTGCGGTATCAGAAGTGTCTGGTGGCCCGGCCGCCCTCCCAGAAGGCCTGCGGCTCGTCGCCCCCCGGAGACTCCGTGTCCCGTCGGGTATCGACCAGCGTGAAGCGAGGCGTCCTGTCTCTCATCGACACCATCAAACAGAAGAGACCCGTCACAGAGCTGCCGCAGTAACGGCAGCGAGCCGGTACAGGCTTCCCAACACAGCTCTCGGTCACCACGGAAACATCACCGCTTCGCTGCCAAGACCCCGTCTCCATCACAGACTCCAGCAGCAGTAGAATAGCTACAGGCTTAGTGGAGTCTCCAGTGGCTTTTATTTTCGTTTTTTTTTTTTTTTTTGGGGGAAGAAAATCTTAAGCGTTTCTCAGTCGAGTAGCTGTTAAAACAAAAACGATTCCCAATCAAACAGGAGCATCCAAGATAGTCGTGTACATGACTCTCATTTCTATCAGTAACGGCGCGAGGAGAAGAGGGAACAACCTGAAGAAGAAGCAGGAGGCGCTCCTTCAAGCACAGCACGCGTGCCATGACCGAGCTCATCGCTGACCAAAACGCTCATCTCTCCATGCTTTCTGTGTATCTGTGTCTGCGCCTGTCAGCATGAAGCTCCACACCGGGCCACCCTCCCTTGTCATCGTTCAGTCTGTATTGGCTCTTCTCCCTCTCGTCGTCCTTTAGTAAACCTAAACGTCAGAACAAAACAAAGAGAGAACGAGCGGGAAAAGCCATCATGTTCTTGTTCCTGGATGAACAAAGGAAGCTGCTACGGACTTGAGAGATTCCAGTGCAACCTGTTCAGCTGAGCGTGCATGAAGTTGTTGTTTTTTTTTATTTGTTTGCTTTTTTTTATCTAAATGTGAACCATTCGAAACAATGTGGAAACAGTGCTGCTGCTTTCAGAGACAGGAGGAGGAAAATCAGAAGGCTGCATACTTTTTGGCCTCGGGACGAGCGGTGACTCGTCACCGGAATCATCCTTCACATCTTTCCTGTTTTTGTGTTTTGTTTTTGTTTGTTTTTTTTCTTTTGGTCTTTTTATCTTTTAAGAAATTACAGATAATAGCCATATCAGAGGAAGAGCTGTGGGACAGTTTTCCCTCATTGGTATTCAGTGCTAGACTTGCTGGTTCTAACACAGGAGACATCAGCATGCTGGAGGGAAATCTGATAGTTTCTCTTCAATCCCACCTCACTCCCTGGAGACGCTGGGTCCTCTAATAAAGTGGATCACCTGGAGCAGGGGTCCCCAAAGATGGCCCTCGAGGGCCGGCATCCTGCATGTTTTAGTGACATGTCATTGACATCATTGACATGCTGAAAAGGTTGTAACTACCATCAGGGAGAGAACTAAAATGTGCAGGATGCCGGCCCTCAAGGACCGACTATGGGCACCCCTGACCTGGAGGAAGAGAAAGGAGACTTTAGAATTGTTTTTTTTTTTTTTTTTCTTTTTTCTGTAGGATTGTTTGGGTTCAGCCTTCAGTTTCAAAGGAAAACCCAGCAGAACGTTTGAGGGGCTCAAACTGAGCAGGAGTTTCTGGCGCTGCTATTTGTTTTCAAGGTTCTTCTACAGTCCAGAGTGCTTTTGTGTAAGAAAATCTTCATTTGAATTTGTTTTCACCAGTGCCATGGGTATGTTTTCAAAAAACACAAATCCACTTATTTCCCTCGTCTATCTCTGTACTGTCGTATATCGGACATGTTTGGATGTAAGATAATCTTTTATTCCACCTTAAACCTCGAACTGTTTGCTAAGCCCCTCCTTCAAAACGTTATCCAATCACAGCACCAGAAACTTTGCTTCTTTTTTCTTTTTACTCAAATTGTGTTAATGTTGGGAAGGGTGCCTAAAAACAATTAACTCATAGATCTGACAGGTGATACAAGATGAATTCAAGGGGTCGAGGCTTAGCAGACTAATGGTGTTATAGATCAAATGTCCTATGAAAGAATTAGTATACCACCAAGAAAAAACTGTTGGCTTTTGACTATATTCTTAAACGTTTTAGGTTTCATGAAATACTTCAGCCTCAAAAAAGGGAAATGATGAAATTATTTTGTGGGGACATTAAATCCACCCACGGCATCAGATGCGGGCGCTTCTTTCTGTATAGGGTTTCTATAATTCAAATTAATTTGTTTTGAGTTGGTGTAAAATAGTTTTAAATCCTTCAACATCCATCTCAAAGGATTTGTCGGCCCATTTTCCAAGGTTTTGGTCAAGTCTGTGTCATGGAGACCTAGTACAGCGTCACGTGATTTGTAGACTTCCCACTTGAAAGCACCACAACAGCGCCCCCTGCAGTCAGAATTTCTACTGAGAAAGTCGGTTTTTGTCCAATATGGCTGCCTTCAATACAAATTTCAGTGAAAGTAACCTGTATAAACTATTTATTTGCACCTCTGATGGTTTTATATTTATGTGCACTACCTGCGTTTTGTTGTTTTACAATTGGAAGACTTTATGCTGTAGAAAAAATAAAACCGCCATCCTTCACATTTAACACTATAGCAAACATAATTTGATTGATAAATAAACCAGCATGCCTTTGATTTAATTCTTTTTTGGTTTAATTTTTATTTTATATTGGCCATGTCGAAAAGGCAGATGGTCTCCTCCCAAAGTTTAAAAATTTATGAAACACATTATTTTTTAAACCTTTTTTTTGTCATCCAAACTAAAATAATCGACATCAATTAGTTTTTCTGTATAACGCACAAAAATATTAATTCCCAAGTTTCCTAAAAATACATAAATCTTCGTCTCGGTATCATGTGTCATCTCGAATAGATGATTTCTTATATAAATCAAATTGTTACACATATTACTGCATTATGACTGGTCCGTTTGGTAAAGATGATGCACAGCCTCGGCCCTTTGCTGCTGTTGAGCCTATTTGGTTTTAAATTAGCCATACTATTTCTAACTTTTGATTTTTTTTTTTTAAATACTAATTTTCGTGCCTTTTTCATTATTTTTTCTTCTTACACTTCTATGTCTTCCTCAATGACTCCGGGAAATAAAGCCTGATGTGCTTGTAATGCAATAATAACGTAAAACCTAAATAGCACACATTGCTTCAGTGAAAGTCAGTAGTTTTCTGGAAGAAGTCAACAGTTTCTGTGTGGTGTATTAACTCGAGACACAAGTGTTGGTGCATCTTTCTTGTTGTCTTGCCCGTAGCTCTAAAGTAAATTCACAAAACTAAAAGGAACTTGTTTTGTAACAGAGACTGATGAGAAAATTCAGCACATTTCCCTTTTTCGCAGAAAGATGTTGACATGTGAATAAGATGACATCAGTGTGTACAGAAAACCCACTCAGTGTAACATTTATCATTGTTATAAGCTATGCCTTTATTTTTGAATGTCTCTTATTTTCTTATACGTTATAAAAAAATGCCTTTTCTGAATCATACCAAATGGCCAAAGTGTAAAATACGTATATAAATTGTTGTAGATAGGAAAATATGAGAGCAAATAATGAAAAGCAAGGAGGCGGTTGGACATTTTTACACTTTAGTTGATGCTGAAATTAACTGTGCGATTTTTATCTATGCATTCTTTTGATCTGGAGAAAAAGGAAAGTCATGAGGAGCAAAAGAGAGATGAAGTGTATTGAACAAAACTATTTTTTATTTTATTTATTCTATTTTATAAAAGGTATATACTGATTTTATTAGTTGGAAGCAAGTCTCTCGATTCTGTCATTATTTCAGACCCCAGTCAACTCTTCAAACGTCACAAAAAGCTCCCGGTTTGCAGAAACAAAGCAGATAGAGGAATATATCTTCACCCTGTACAGTGATCACTTACCGCTGAGGGTCCACTGCTGCTCAGAGCGTCAGACTGAGGAAGAGGACGAAGAGGGCAGCTGCAGTGGACCTGCAGCCTTTCTGTCAAACTCACACAGACACCCACAGTCCATTCGATGGATGTGTTAGCTTCCGTTTGCTGCTCACCAATTTGTACACTTTAGCAATGTAACCAATTGTGAGAATAAATGGCATAAAACACTCTTCCTGGTCTCTTTTATTTGAATTAAAGCACACGTATTCCATTTTTTTCCTTTTTGATCTCTTTTCATTGAGAGGAAAATTTGAAAGATGATTTTAGTTTGTGTTTAGTAATGTTTTGATAACAGGCTCAGTCATCGGCATGCATCAATTAGTTTGACCTAATTGATGCATGCCGTATATGTATTGACCTTTGTTTGTAGTCAATACAGAGCAGCTCTGTCATTCTTTAAAATCTTTATTTTGACAGCTGCTCTATATTTCTTTCTTAATTTAACGTAGAATTTTGCTGGGAGAAAATCCCATCAGAGTTGGTGAGAGTTTATTTGTGATGGACTAGTAGCCTGCGTGGGTTGTACCGCGCCTCTTTCAGGGACTGAGACACATAAAAATAATCTGAAGTCTAAAAGGATCTTAAAAATAATTCAGTTTATTTATTTAGTCCAAGTTCACAACAAATGTCACCAATATTTATTTAGTCCAAGTTCACAACAAATGTCACCAATATTTATTTAGTCCAAGTTCACAACAAATGTCACCAATATTTATTTAGTCCAAGTTCACAACAAATGTCACCAATATTTATTTAGTCCAAGTTCACAACAAATGTCACCAATATTTATTTAGTCCAAGTTCACAACAAATGTCACCAAACACATTAAAAGACAGACAGATCCACATCTACTTCCACAAGCAGATTCAGGTTCAATCATGTAGCATTTGGGCCCAAGCATGTGGTGACAGCAGAGAGAAATGATGAACTAAGATATTTTGTTTTAGGATTTTCTGCTGGAGAGCATCAGTTATAAAACAAGACATTCAGGTCCTGAAGGCTGGAGAGTATTTTCTGAAGTCAGACGACTGTGTGATGGACAGTGTGTGCGTGTGCATGCGTTTGTTTGTAACATTTTTCTGACGCATACTACGACCCACTGCCTCTTGTGGGGACCCAAAAGCAGCGTTTCCCCACAAGGAGAAACGCTGCTTTTGGGTCAGGGGTTAGATTTAGGACTAAGGTGTGAATTGAGTTTTGGGCAGGGTTAGGATAGGGGTAAGATTTCAGTTGTAGAAATTAATGGAAGTCAATGGAAAGTCCCCACAAAGATAGCCACGCAAAAGTGTGTGTGTATATATATTTTCTATAATTTTCTCAGGGAGGCTGAGGATGACGATGCTAACTGATGGCTGGAGGTTGGAGACTGTGGCTGGGTGACGGAGCCGCTTGGAGAAGAGATTGGCGGCAGGATGTGACCTGCAGCCGTCGGCGCTCCCTGTGTTTTTCTCACGTTTCCAGATCGGCTCCTTTGTTTCTCCAGGCTCCTCTCTTCCTCCTCAGGTTGGATGTTTTCCCTCTCAGAGGTCATTTGGGCATGTGAGAGATGTTTTTCTAGAACTGGAGCTGAGCCCTCTTCCAGCTTCCGTACTGGTTTTCCGCTGATCTTGTGTGCAAGAGCTGTGATTGGAGACAAGTGTCTGGAGGGTTTTTCAGCAGACATTAAGGTCAGCGTAAGACGTGGTATCCGCCTCGGTTTGCTGTGCTGAGATGGATTTACTTTTCTCTTTGCTTTCTTCTTTTGCCCTTTTGCTTGATTTTTCAGACTTGCTGCATCACCTCTGCTCTGTTTTTTGTTTCTTTTGCTTTTTCGTTTTTTCTTCTTCTCTGACTTGGTCTTGCTGTCCATCCCTTCAGCCACATTTTCTTCACCTTCTGTTTCTTCTTCCTCTTCCTCTTCATCTTCTAAAGGTGGAGCTGGATCTACTCTGTCACTGATCTCTGCTGCCTCAGGCTCCTCCTGGCTGGAGGGAGATGAAGGCCTGCTGGTGCTCGAAGCGACTCGTTTCTTCTTCCTTTTGCTCTTCTTTGCAGGTTTTGATGGTTCAGGAATTATGCCACCCAAGAGACCCTTCGCTGCCGCCCTTGCCAACACATCCTGAACTGATTCTACCTTTGTGGGATCCGGCTGAAAATATAAAGACAAGTATTTGGTGACCTGGACTGTTAGAAGATTCAAACATCACTACATTTATTTAAGACACGTCTATATACACCTTTAACATTAAATACATTTTCTCTACCCTGAGAAACTGTATTTATCACGCTCTGAGTTAAATGTTAATGTGGTCAGATTCTGCTTCACCCATCTGTTTCCATTTTGTATCACCATCCTTCCATTTTAAAACTCAACAAGCAAACTAGTTTGTACTCATATGCGTGAACATGGGGGTATTTCTTGAACAGTACATAAAAACGCCTAAAAATGCAAAAAGTCTTACCTATAATTTAGGCAAATTGTGTGAGATTTTCTGAAGATCTAATTTTACACTCGTTCCGTGTAAATTTATCCCATAGGAATGTTAAAAGTAGGTTAAAATTGCCAAGTGGAAGTAAAAAAAGATACATTGTTTGAAGAATTTTCTACAGCTAAAAATCTGAATAGTGTGGAGTGCATTTGCATTCACCCCCTGCTTATTGTGGGCGTGGCTTCACAATAAGCTCAATAAATTGACTATAACCAATCTGCATCAGCAAAACCAATCAGGATCTAGCTTTTTGTTAGGTTTCAAATTGGTATGTTGGAAAATTTGTACAAAAATTGCATAACAGACATAGGATCCATTTGGTCCCATATATATCACTTATTACACGTTGTCAACTTTGTCCCTCCTGGGACAATTTTTTAGTTAATTTCCTGTCCATATGGGTCCCAGATGCGCAGCAAATGCTTTTCAATATGCTTTCTTCAGCTTTCATTAGGATTTCCTCTCTCTGTGCATCTGTGGGAAGCAATGAACAGTCCCAGATGTGAATGTACCATCTGCTGCTCTGATGGAATTTTGCCATCATTATCTTATCAAATAATAACCTAGCCTGCTTAAAATGTCTATTTTGTCATTGGGAATATTGTGTTTCTGTTTTGGGGTTTTGAGTCACCCCCACCTGTTGTCTCACTAACATCCTCTGGTTTGCGTGATGATGCTGTGTTTTTCCCTTAAATTCCAGCAGCGTTTTTCAATTGAATTTAAATCCAGGGACTGAGATGGAGATTCTTGGAGACTTCTTCTTTGTGGATATGAATGCAGCACTGGAGGCTATGAAATTATTGCTAGTCCAGACACAGACCTGCTTGACTGTGATTGCCATAATGTTTCAGTTGGCATGTGTGACCATGTCTGCACAGACAGTTTCAGCTAGACCATCTTTATTTTAGTAAATCAGCTTCTGCACAGTGACTTACAAAAGCATCAATACTTCACTGAAATCTCTCACATTTTGCAACGCGACCATTACCTACAGTAAGAAAATCAGACTTCAATAAATATTATACAACAGCAAGATGGGATTCAGGAGTCTTAGTGTCGTACTTCTAAACATATTCATACCCCATGAACACATTTTGTCACTTCAACAACATAAATAGAAAATTATTCAAGAGATCTGATTTTTTAAAAGTTTTTGCAATTACACATTAGAACGAGTTGGTGCACGCATCTGTTCAGCAATATCTTCTCTGATCCTCCTGAATGAAATCCATTGCAACCAGTTGCCACCTGATACCAGACATGTTGGAAAACTATCAGAGCACATCACCTGGAACGTAACATCCTAGCTGTAAAACACGGTGGTATCAGTATCATGCTGTGTGGATGCTGCCATCATACAAGCAGGCCAACAAATTCATTTACACAGGAGAGAGCAAAGGACAAATAGAAGTGGATGCTATATTTTTAAGATTATCCTTTTACTTCCAATTTACAACTACACACTGCTTTGAGTTGCATTAAAAACCCAGGAAGACACATTCAGGTCTGTTTTTCCAACATAAAGTGTAACAACATTTTGATGGTTTGAATACAACAAACTCTTGTATTTATTTCCGATTATGATCTCTAGTCAAAGCAGTACAGTACTGCTTTTACTGCAGGGGTATGAATACTTTGGCAAAGCAGTGTGAGATTCATTCTTTTTTTATTTTATTTTAATGAACATAAGGGTTTTGTCCCAATATGTATCAATTCATCAGCTGGTTTTAAATTGAAGCAGATTCAGTGGCGCATCCAACGCTTATGGCATTC
Source organism: Gambusia affinis (assembly GCF_019740435.1). NCBI lineage: Eukaryota > Metazoa > Chordata > Actinopteri > Cyprinodontiformes > Poeciliidae > Gambusia > Gambusia affinis. The sequence continues at coordinate 8,095,197 of NC_057871.1, read as the reverse complement.
ATCAACATCTTATAATTCCTGGATTGTTCTCTGTGCTGATGCTCAGGCTCTGTGGCTTCACTGGAGTTTTTTTTTTTTCCCCAGCTGCAGCGGATCAAAGCAGCAGCATCTCATTTCCTACTGTGGTACTTCTCTTGTTTTATGAGTGAAGAGGAGAAGGGAAGAAATAGAAGGGGACAAGCAGATGAAGCCACAGTGTGATGCGACATGACTGTGAAGGGTAGAAGGAGGGTAGAATGCCAGAGAATGATCCGTTTAGTTTTGCTCTGAGGCACTGAAACGTATTCCGGGTTTGAACATATTTTGTCTTCAACTCGTCTCCTTTTTTTTTTTTTTTTGAGTATTGAAATAGCGCTGCAGTATTTCTACGGTGCAGCCCCCTGCATTAGGGTGTGCGCGTGTTTGCACACCAACGAGCTGACTGACCTCCCAGCAGACAGTAAAAGAGTGCCGCCTCAGCACTTCTCAAAGGTCTTGTTGCAAAGTAATCAAACGCAGACACACACTCACATTGATATAAATTCTCCGGCACACCAAACACGCACACAACAAAATCCTCGCTTCCCTTCAATCTCCACCGCAACCTTCACCTCTACATTTTTCATTTCCACATCTCACACTTTCTCTGACCTCCGTCTCTCACCTGCCGCGACAGTCTGGCTATGAAGCAGCCATTGGTGAACTGAGCGGGATGGAGCCTGAAGAACCTGGAGTCGGTTTCATCTCCTGAAGCGGAGTCATCGGGGAAAATAGGCCCATTCACCCTGAGAGACAAGTTGGGTAACATTTAAACAGCCTGGCCACTGTTCATAGAAATATTGTTACTGAATTACTGTCTAGGTGTGTGAGAGGAAAGCCTTTGTGTTCAAACTAAACAGAAGAATAAATTTCATATAGTAACAGAATTAGTTGATACAATTTTGTATTCTCTTCCCTGGCTGCCTGTTTCTTTAAAAATTCTAGTTTTTAAATGTCTAAATCTTTATGAGCTTTTACATTCACATTTCTCCCAGTAGACAGTTAAGATCTCAAGCTCAGAAGCTGCTGGTTAAGAGTGCTGCTGAAGGAGGAAATGACACAATAGACTTTGGCACGAGTTTGCCCAGACAAGCTGTGATAAAGCTTAGAACTGTGAGAATCTGGCAGAGAATAAAAGAAACCTCAGCGTATTCATACAGCTCAGAGATCTTGTCAGTAGTAAATGTGAGCCAGGTGACGAATGGGGAAGAAAATAAGGGCGCCGCACAAGCCAGGGAAAAGACTAACGATTAACAAGCATATGGCAAAATATGTCAAGACAAGATGACCACAACACAACTGAAATATTACATCTGTTATAAAAGAGTGATGTTAGACCAAAAATATTCAGAAAACCGAAATAGATTAGATCTGCAAAGTAAGCAACCTTAAGTTCATGTAAATCAAAAGTAGCTTAAGTACTTATATTTCAACCTGTTCTTATTTCAAACTGCAGTCCTCCAGGCCTGATGTCCTGCAACTTTTAGATGTCTCTCTGGCTTTGCACACCTCGCTCCAATATTAGCTCATTAGCAGAGATATTTAGAGTCTGACTGGCTGTTAGTGATGCAGCTTAGCCAATTAATTTGAATGTAGGCCAGGGACCGCATGGTCACAAACCACTGGTGGAAAGAAACCATGTGACAGCAGGTTTAGTATTTGTACCTGAATGGCAACAGTTTGGGGTGAGTGTGTGTTTTCTCCAACACTCTTCTGACCAGCTGTTCGTTTTCCTCAGGACACACTGAGCGAGTGCAGTAGACCACCGTCTGGACCTTTGGAACTAACATGACGCACAAATATAACGATCCAAAGTGCTGTGATCACGAGGCTTTTATAATATTTATGAATGTACTTAATAACATCAGAAATCCTTCTGTTTATGAGGCATATTTATGTTTAATCTGGCACAAACTGTTGCTTGTTTAAAATGCACAATGTTTACATGGTAGACATTGTTCTTATGTTTATCACAGTTTATACTCACAGGACAACGCGTGGGCCAGCAGCCGGGCCTGTTGGGTGGTGAGAGAGAAGATTTTGCTTTTGGAAATCGAGTCGTGGGATAAATCTGGCAGTAGGTTCCAGTCTGTAAACAGAGTTTTACAAATTCAGTTGAACTGAACCTTTTATTTATGAAATGAGAAGATATTTCTCATTTGGACATAGCTGGAGTTTCTTCATCCCTGTCTATAATTGAAACAATGATCTGTCAACCTTTGTTTCATTTCCATCAGTGTTTGGGGTTTATAGCTTCTTACACATGCAATACTTTTTATGCTCATGGTTGAGAAATATGTGAAAAAAATAAAATAAAATTACAAAGCAGCTGAAAACTCAGTAAAAGTTGGTCTCATTGTTGTGAAACCAAAGTCAGACATCAGTGCTTAGCACAGTGGCCCGCCTTGGTGAAAATGTTGTCTGAGAGACCTAGCAAACCGGGACTTTATGGCCAGCTCAGTGTGCCTGTGATTTCCTACTGTCCAAGGAATTTAAACAATTCCATGTTTAAATTGTAAGGGTTTAACTGATCTGCAGAAATTCAGTCATTAAAACTTTATTACAAGTTTGCAACTAAAATTTTATGTCAGTAATGTTTTCTATAGGAACCAGTTGTTTGGTAATAATAATAATAATAATAATAATAATAATAATAATAATAATAATAATAATAATAATAATAATAATAATAATAATAATAATAATAATTATAAAATCAATCAATCTTATTCTGCACATGTGGTTGGAAGGGAAGTCAAAATACAGCATTTCCTGTTCATTTGGGATTTCCTTTAACTAATATTGTTAAAATCTTTTATCTCGTACATAAAAAAAAGTAAAATCTAAAGTTGAACTACACATGTTATCATCTAATAAAGTTTATGCTCACAAACGATACCTGTAGCTGACTTGCTGCTATTGCGTTCTGTCATAACTTTAGCATAAACTGCAATTATTTTAAAATTATCAGTTTTTCTTGCTCTGCAATTATATTTACCTTTAAAGATCAAACAGTAATGTTTCAAATGCATACCTCCATGTTCACTGTGCATTGTGGTGACTGGGTCATTGAGGGCAGAGGATGAACACTGAGGCAAAACTATGATGACCTTTAACCTCTGTACAGTGACGTCCCACTCATTCAGGCTGCAGAAAGCTGCTGGCAGGACTTTGACATCTACAACATAGTGTAGAAAATCAAAAATGATTTTAAAACAGAAAAAAACCTATGCAGTGTGAAGTATTTAGTATACGTATTAGTTACTTCACATCTGTGCTATTAATGATAGTTGTTAGTAGCTTAAAGTTATTTAGAGTTAATTTTGAGAATTATTTGGCACTGGGTATTACGAAGCTTTCAAGTCAACAATAGAGCAGGATCTGGCAACTTGATATGCAGGTTTCAAATGCAAGTTAAGCTTCAGACTTTATTATCCCCTCGTCACATTAAGCTGTGGATTATACCCACAGCTTTTAGTCTGATGTACTCCCACGGAGTTTGTGACCCTGTCAGACGACACCACCACATCGGTCTTAACCTCAAAATTTAATATGCTATTTGTAAAACACTCCATCAGAAAAACCAAAACACACACTTAATGTACTGGGATTTATAGAACAAGAGATCAATAAAGACTTTGATAGGTCCACATTAAAACTACTCCTTGTCGATATTTATTCTGGTTTTTTAGATGTTTCAAAGTTTTGTTGGACTTTGGATGCTATTTTGCTCATTTTCAGTACTGACCATTTTCAGATTTTCTTCTTAAGATTGATGTATAAGTGTTTCCAACATAAAAGGTGAATCAACACTGAAAGAACCAATTTTGAGCTTGATCTTTATGCACTTGTTTACCAACGGAGTAGTTTCAGTCACAAGATCTGTACATTTCTCTATCAAATGAGAATATAAAACACAGCATGAAAAACAAACAAAAAAAGTAACAATTTAGCCTGAACAATCGATTTCCCACTGAGCTGTTTACTTGACATAAAACTCTACTGAACATAGCTGCTACTTAGTTAATCTCTCAGGTTTTGCTGTATTCATTTTTTACCCTTATTTGTTGAATAAAATTATCATTTATGTTTACTCAGGTTATATTTGTCTGATATTAAACTTTGTCTGATGATCAGAAACATTTGAGTGTGACCAAAAAGCAAAGCAAAATACATCTGTAAAGGAGTCTGTACATTTTTCACAGAACTGAGCCGATGCACACAAATCAGATCTGTTTGTCTTGTAATGTACCTTCAGATGATATTTGCTCTGCGTTGGCACTTTATAAATAAATTAAGCTGAACTGAATTGTTTCTTACTTTTGATTCCCATCTGAGAGAGCAGATTCTTCATCTCTTCTGTCTGCACAGGAGTGTGATCAGCGCCACACACCAGAACTCGGCCCGACCGAGCAGCGGCCGCTACGGCTACGTGAGCCACGGTCAGAGCTGAGAAGGAGCCCGCCACCAGGACGTCCCCTCTATCAAACAGGACCGGCTGTGACACGCTCACTGCCAAACACACACTCCTGTCCTGCAAAAATACAAAACACACACATGTTCCTCTGATAGGGATTCAGGGCTTGCAGGGCTTTCCTATTTTTACTTATCCAGCATAACAGAGCGATGTGCAACCAAAATAAAATCACACAACTTTAAACGTAAGTTTCAATTTAAAAAAAGGGCAAAATGTCAAATTGAGTTCAGCATTTGGCTTCTTCTTCTTTTTTTTTGTTCAAGGAACTGAGAATGTTTGTCAACATTCTTTTATTTTGCTCTCAAAAAAGTGTAAAATAAGTTGGAGCTTTGTACCAATGATATCAGTGCTCACTGAACCACCGCTGGAGTACTCAAGGCTGCAGCAGATAGCAAAGAGAGAGATCTTTTAAACTCATAAAACTATTTGTGATGTTTATCCTATTATACGCTGATTGTTATACCTGAATTTTAACCTTATTTGGTTACAGAGTAAGGCTTTAATTTTAAAATTTTCACTGAAATAAAGAGTAAAAAAATACACACGTTCAGCATGTTGAAGAAAATATTTTGTTCTTCAAAAACACTTTTTTTGAGGTATTTTCTTTCAGAACTCTTTGCTAGTGTTTACAGCTGCCCTTTGCTGCAGAAATAAAAAGCAGTTTTAACATGTTTAGCAGTGCAGACATTTCTACCTGGATGTTTAGCACATGTGTGGTGGTGAGGGCGCTGCTCTGAAGAGGTTTACAGAGGCTGCGGGAGAAAATGAGCGTATCTGGACAGAGAGGGTCCTTGGAAAATGTTGAACCTGTGAGGTCAGCCATGTTCTTCACTTCACTTAGGTTGGCACTTTGTAAGATTTTGCAAATTTCATCAAGACTGCAGAAAAGAGGACAAAAAATAAAGTTTTAAATTGAGCTAGACCATTGAGCTTTTCTGCAACAAACATCTGTGCTCCGGTGTGAAACAAGATGAGATAAGATTATTCAAAGGAGGATGATCAAAGGAGGACAATTCTCTCTATGTGAAATGTGAAATGTTAAAAAGGAAAACTAAGCAGTGTCCTATTAATAACAACTGGCAAACATGCCACTATTAGGAGCAGGGGAAGCAATGTCATCACATACCTTATTGAACAGTGATTTCTTAGCATTTTTCCCTACTGGATAAATTTTTCTTTCACATTTTTATGTGAAATTTTGTTACTGACTTTTTACACATCGTCATCCTTTATTTTCTAATACATGCCTCTGCCTTATTTACATTTAAATCATCATGCGTTCTCAAACATTAAGAAAAATCTTTGATCACTGGATGAGGTTAAAAAAAAAAAGAGTAAACTTTTACATTTCTTGGACTTTCAACTTCTGTGGGTTGTAGAAATTTCCCAAAAAGTATTCTTTTCACGTCATATCTGCACACGTAAGCCATAGACGAAAAAGCAAAACCAAAAATCTGTACCTGGAGTTTAAAGTGTTGACCCATGCGTAGTACGGTAAAGACTTGGCCCTGTGCTCTTTGGTTCTGAGGGAATCGGACAGAAAACGGGAAACGCTCCGCAGGCCGTGTTTCACCCTGAAGCGAGCCAGAGATGCAGCGAGTTTGACTTTCCATCTGGAAGAAATAAACAACACAACCACGCCAACGTTACGATTATAAGCATACTGATTTTATATGTTAATATGACACTTCTAAACAAACACCTCTGAAGGCATTTCTCCAAGTCTCTGACTTCAGCAACAACCTCCTGCTCTCCTTCAGCTGGATGCCGACGAAGCAAAAACCTCCTGTCCTGGAAGTCATACAGCATCACCATTGCCAATGGCAGCAAGTCGCTGTACTGTAAAACACATAATTGTTAGTTACTGGTAACAGAATGAGAATTTCTGAAGCCCCAATTTAGATTTTTTTTGCAAATATTATAAAAGGCTTCCCTACAGAGGCTCCTCCTTCCATGGCAGGAGGAATAAAAAAAGGGTCAAAATCTCTTAATAGGTTACAAAATCAGGATAAAATATGAACTTAAGAATAAAATATGAACTTGGTGATTGTCAGTAGAATTTTGTTAAATTTTAGTTTCTGCAAAACTGCCTTTATAAACCATTTTCAAAATTTTTCTAAGTAACTTAGACATCTCTTTTAGGCTCATGTAAAATGTTTTTGTATTTGTCAAATTTTTTTCTGCCTTTCTAGGGAGACACATTGAATGTTGTGGGAACAGAAATGCAACTCCTTGCACCTTTGGGCTTGTGCTGTCTGGCCAGGCTTCCATTTGAGGAAGATAAATCTGCTCCAGTGAAATAAAATATGAAAAAAAAAATAAAGAAAGAAACTGGGTTACACCTAACCTGGAGAGAAAATGAGTGCATGTGTGTCCAGAGGTTGGAATATAGATGCTGTGTGCTGAATAATAAAGGGATCTATGGTGCCTTTATGGTCTCACTTTCAGGCTAACGACACCGCAGCCTATTTCACTGCATGTCCCCCATCCTTCACTAAAGTTACCATTCAGGCATACACACAAACATGGCTATACACAAGTGGGCTGCTTCACTTTATCAGTGTGTGTGTCATTGCACATTGTTTTATGATGTAATTTACAGTCTACAAATTGCGGAGTGTGTCATCCTCTCTCTCGCATGCGTTGCTTGTCAGCCATAACCACTCAGACTGCATAAGATCTGAATACAAATGGGCTTTTAACTGCATCCCTGCCGGTCTCCTCATCTGACAACAGAAAACCTACACATGCACAGTCAGTCAGTGTTTTTAATCAGATTTGGGTTTGTGGACACTGAAAAGTTGAACCAGATGAGACTCACGATGTTCTGAGATTTGTGGAAGAAGCTGTCAAAAATCACGGCCTCCAGTAAATCTTGGTCTAGGAGGGGAAAACATCAGGTGATACATAGAAAATAAACTAAAAACTATATTACTCACCTTTTTTTTTTTAGAGCTAGCAGCTAACACGAACTCAAAGTCTGCAGAGCACATGGCATTCACCAGGAACTAATAAATCAGTGTGAAACACCTTTTACCTCAGTGTTATTGTCAGAAAACATTTTTAGAATCTTGCTGCTAGCTGAGCCTTGGAGCTACCCAGGAATGAGCTAAACACTGATAAACTAAAGGTGTCGAATGTGCAAAACAAAAGCAAACTGAAGTTTATACATCTGTATAATTCAAAAAGGACACACAAATCAAATGTCCAACTGAAATTTATTCTCATCCAGCTTGTTTGGGGTGATTTAAAAAATATATATCACAACTTGTGTCTATCAGGACAACCACAAAGGTTTTCATTTTATTACTTTTCCATATTTTCCCATGTGACCAACTTCAGCAAAATCTATTTTACAGTTACATTTTCTGTTCAATCAACCCACCTCATATAAGTGCTCATAAGCACTCATAAAGCAGATTTATATTCATGCCAACTGCACCTCTTATCACCTCCCACCCAGGCATCTGCTGCACCTTCAGCTCAAGTGATTTGCTCTCACATGGAGAAGTCAAATGAACGACTACATGCCATTTAATCTACAGATTGCATGTTGAAGTTAGTATTCACCAAGCAAATATTGGAGCTGACGCGTACTGCAGCCAAAGCTTTTCATTATGGAGATTAAGCTGCCAGCACAGAGGTCGTCGAAGTCCGAGGAGACAGCAATGAGAGCAGGTAAAATTAATTTAGCTACCATGTTATTCTGCAGCCTTCAATGCTTCATTTAGAAACCCTGGTCCTAATATTAACTCGGATTTCTCACGTCAGAAAACAAGTCTTACATTTGAGGGTGTTGAAAGCGAGCTGGTAGGCTTGTTTTTGAGTGGCCTCGTCATCGCTGTTGAGTGGTAACCTGTTTTCATACTGCAGAAGCTGATGGGGCTCCGGCTTCTCTCTGCAAAGCTGCTGAAAGATGGCTGCTGCCTGGAGAAAGACCTGATCCGATGGAGGGCAGACTGAGGACAAAGGGACAAGAAAGATGACAGCTGTGAGATGGTAGAATGGGAACGTGTGGAAATGTTCAGCTGGGCGAGTGGAGGAAAATGTAAACACTTTGATGCATCAGGTGAACATGGAAATGTGATCGCAAACTGTCATTCTACAAATTTATTTATTTTTTAATTATTTGACACTTAATATTTAATATTTAATATAAATTTCAACAATGCTGAAAACTTTAAGTAATGAAACATGATAAGATGAAAGTTTATTCTAAAAAGAAAAACAGCATATCTGGTGAGAAATAAATTAGAACAACGCCAGATTGACTGGGATTAGTTGGGATTAGTTGTAATTTTACCTGCCTGAACTGGGTAAAATACCACACCGTCGTTTACAGTGCACATGTTTACATCACTACTCAGCATTTTGAAGGAGGTTTGTCCTCTTTGAATATTACACAGTAGAGCAGGTCATTCGAGCAGCTTCACCCTGAAAGCAGGTCACAAAACGGTGTAGATTACATAGACTTGTTTGTTTAATTGTCCAGTGTCACAAAGGTGTACACTAAAACAGCTGAAAGTCAAACTTTAGGATAAAGTTTCAGTTTGCTTTGTTTTTTCTTCATTTGATGCTCACAGATCGGCTAGCTGACTGCAACCTGAGGCTGCACACATATCCGCCTCTTTCAGTTGCCAACAAAAGCTTTTGTTCAACATTCAACTGCTGCCTTTTCTTCATATGAACGATTTGAGAAAAACCGACAAGTTTTCCAGGTTAATAACTTTGCAGCACTTTACAAAACATTTAATTCGTTATTTCAGCTATGAGATTAAATCTCACCTGAGGCACGAGACACTGAATGAAGATGCGGCAGAGGAAGCAGAGAGGAGAGCGGCTGCTTGTTATCCTGATGGCCTCGCTCTTGATGAGAGATGATAATCGCCTTCTCTTTCTCAGAGCTCATATTTACGTCCTGTCTGGAGCCATCTGTAGTGTAACACAGGAGGAACAGCGTGCCAGCGTCGGCTGCTCGCGTTACACACAAAGATCAGCTCAGAAAAACACAGGTCAAGAACTGCTGAGAGCAGCTTGTTTAATTGTCCAGTGTCAGAGGCTGTGCAAAAATCGTCATACACTTTGACCTCTCTACAAACTTAAATTAACTTAATGGGATTTCATTTTACAGATCAACGCCAAGTATGGCACAGCTGAACTGTGAAGTCGATTTTTTAAATGTTTTTTTACGCATATTTAGAGAAACTGTTGCTTATTCTTTTCAAAACGGCTCAGCCTCAGTTTTATTGGATGGAGAGCGTCTGTGATCAGCAATTTCAATGTTTTGTAACAGAATCTCAGATGGACTTTTGTCTTTGTGGTCTGCAACTGAATCTGGCCATTCAAAACACGAGGACCTGGTTCAATGCAAATGTTTTCATCAAAGCTCAGGCAGAATTTTCCTGCCGTTGTCCTGCTAGATTCAAAGTTACAATTCGTCTGTTGGTTGCTTCTCTTTTTAAAGCTCTCTCAGTATAGGTGGACAACCACGTCTCGATAGGTTTAAGTTGCACAAAGTTTTTGGCTATAACATTAGAAAGTGATGAAAGGTTTGAATGCCTTTGCAATGTGTGTAAGTGGACTCCTCATGATACAATTACGCAAATAAAGTTGCATGAATAAATAAAGAGCTGCAGTACAATTACTGAACGAAGGCTCATCTATAACTCACCCACTAAACTAATCTGTTTGCAGACCTGCACTGGCTTTCACCTCATTTCGACATTAAACCAGGTCTACTCTCAGTCTGCATTCAGATTCACGCATGCAAACAGGGCGTACATCTCTGCACCTAAATTCATTTTACATAGAGACATGCAAGGTCCAGTAGCCTTTAATTAAACAGAGCCAGTAGAGGCAAAAAAAAAAGACAGAGCATAATCCTCTTTTATTACAGCTCTTCCCTTTAAAAACATAAGCTAGAGCTGACCAGAGATCCATGACATGCACCAAAACGCCAGGATAGTGCCTGTGGAATAAATCAGCAAATATCAGGCCGCAGTGACTTAATGAGTGTCCAAGAGTTTACTTTGTGCTCAACAGGCCGAAACTCAAAGTCATTTCAAAAAGTGGAGCTTGTGAAAAAAGATTAGAGTAGCAATCTGGACAGAGTGTAATGAGTTGTTTAATTTAGCTTCGCAAGTCTTACCGTTGTCACTCTGAAGACGGTTAGTGGAAACAACACGAAGAAATGCAGCTTTAACAAGAACCCAGAAAACCTCTGCTTCCTGCCTTGAGTTTGAAACGCCATGGCAACAATATGATAATGAAGGAGGGTGGACCCACTGTAAAAGATGTGCAAGAAGATGCACAACAAGATCTGCACTGGAGAAAATGTGACCGGTGTGCATTTGAACCACTATTTTTCCCCAAGGTGGAACACATTATGCTTTTGGAATTACAAAAAAATGACTGATTGGTCAGCTGACGAAAGAAGAAAAATAATATTCTTCATGGTGGCAAATAAATAAGTCATATTGCTTTACAGTTTGAAGACAACAGATATCAAGAAACTCAAACTGAGGAGAAAGGACTGTAAGTAGAAAACTAATGCAGTCCTTAGTTAATAAGAAATGTTCCACTCAAAGTCCTTCTCCAAAGAGTCAACACCATTTTTATTTTTCAACTTTTAAAGTCACCCATATTTCTGAACTTACCTAAAATATTCAATTCAAGTTTCATTAGTGGGAATTTGGATGAAAATATATGATAATGAAGGAGGGTGGACCCACTGTAAAAGATGTGCAAGAAGATGCACAACAAGATCTGCACTGGAGAAAATGTGACCGGTGTGCATTTGAACCACTATTTTTCCCCAAGGTGGAACACATTATGCTTTTGGAATTACAAAAAAATGACTGATTGGTCAGCTGACGAAAGAAGAAAAATAATATTCTTCATGGTGGCAAATAAATAAGTCATATTGCTTTACAGTTTGAAGACAACAGATATCAAGAAACTCAAACTGAGGAGAAAGGACTGTAAGTAGAAAACTAATGCAGTCCTTAGTTAATAAGAAATGTTCCACTCAAAGTCCTTCTCCAAAGAGTCAACACCATTTTTATTTTTCAACTTTTAAAGTCACCCATATTTCTGAACTTACCTAAAATATTCAATTCAAGTTTCATTAGTGGGAATTTGGATGAAAATCCCTTTAGTTTGCAGTTAATTTTTTACATCTAATGTTGCAATTCAATACAAAAACACATTTTTTCCCTTAGAGCTCAACACAAGTGATCCCCTTGAGCTTCACCTCGCTGCTTGTTCGCCTGCTCTGCAGCTGATTCCAATGCACAGGCCAGAAGCAGGTCACAGATATTTATGGGCTGCATAACTCTGTCTGACTGGATCTGATTGGTGAATGATCGTCTTGGTTAAATGAGCAGAGAAAAATCCATGCTGACCTTTAGCAGGTACTTCCCTTAACATGGGGTTTGACAAGAGAAAAAAAGCAGATGGAAATATGTTGTAAATAATTACATTTATGCATTTAAATAAATCACTGTTGTTCAAAATGAAAATCAACGTGACTGAAAGGAGAATTTATATGTGGGGAAAATAAACCAGAAAGGAAAAGAAAACGTTGACTTTTATGCATGTAAAAAACCAGTTTAACCATTGCAGCAAACTTTAAGAGACTTTAAAAATGTCATTAAATATGAATCATTTCCACTTACATTTGTGGCCAACGCAACAATCCCATTTTATTATTAATTTTTTATTATTTATTTATTTATTTTACTAATTTTCTCTTTCAACATGCTAAAGCTCTGGAATTTTCCCTTTCAAAATGTTACTAATTATACAAATTTAGTAAAATGTTTTATTAAACCAATTTTACAAATCTTCTCTTTCAACACGTTAAAACTCTGGATGTTGCATTAAACCTTTTGAGAGTTTAAGGTGGACTGAATAACTAGCAAAAAAGCTACTCTGGTAATCCTTCAAAGAATTACCGTAATGTAAAAATAGTATAAAAATATATCTTCTCTGCACTTGTTGAAATAAGATAAATGATGTAATTCTTTGTACATTCAGTCATATTGATTAAATTATGTTCTGGCTATAAGTCTCATTAGTCTCATCTAGTCTTAATGCTTTCACTAGATGCAAATGTAAAATCATCCAACAATAGTCTGTGTGCAATTAGTCAATAGTCTGTGTGCAATTAGTCAACATAATGTTTCACTTAGTGAACTGAATAGTGTTGTGAAGATAATTATAGCTTTGCGACATAAAACGACACCAAGCATCAGACACTAACACCTACGTGTTACTGCCTCCCTGTGAACAGCATCAAGCACTGCATGACTTGATGCAGTCAATGTTAGGAAGCTTGTGACCAACATCAAATGATCAGAACTATTTAAAGGGCCTTTCACATTTATTTATTGGTGAAGATGTGCAAAATGCCTTAAGTTATTTTCATATTAGCAGGAAAAACTTTAATTTAGAATTCCAACCTTCTGCCTTTTTAGCATGTTTATTCAGTGAGGGAGGAAAAATTTCATGTTTGAAAAAAAAATTCCCTGGGCCGGGAATCGAACTCAGGACCTTCTTGCTGCAAGGCAACAGCTCTTACTATGAATCATATTATTGTAATATTTTGGTGCCAATTTTGCAGTGATTGTGTTGCTTTTTTTCTTTTCCAACCCACCTTTTTAAATTTAAACAGCTCTTATGATCATCAGGAAAGCAAGAAGCCTAAACAGCAACATAAATATCTGTTTATTTTTTTAATCCTTTATTTGTCCTATTTATTCTTTTATTCATATATCTAGTTATTTATTTTCTATTCATAAGGTACAGCATTGTAGGACAGATGGCTTAATATTACAACATTTCAACGCTCTTTTCTTAGTTTCTCATATTTTTTCTCCTAACTTGCTGTTTGTAGTAAAAATGTGAGTGACTGTAATATCGACGCTTCACCGACAGAGGGAGACATTTATCTCTGAACAGCAACAGTGCTATCAAACGTGACCAATTACAAATCCTCTCACTGGCCGCATTCAAATGAGAAAAATAAAAATAAAAAATACATGAATGATTCTCACATTACATTTCAAGTGTTCTACTAAATAAAATGTTTATTTTTCCAGTACAGCAAAATTTTATTTCCTGAGCCAGAATGGCATTTGATGAACTTAAATCCTTTTTTTCTTCTTTTCTTCAGTTGCTCTCTCTGTAAGGTGGAACTAGCCAACGAGCATGGGGGAGATTTATCATTGTGTTTGGAAAAATCAGAGTGAGGTCTTCAGGCCAAATGAGCCTCGCTTCTCTGTGGGTGAGAGTACAGCTGGAGAGATTATCCCATCCAACACGCGTCATCAGTGTCGCCTCACAACAGGCCTCCAGTTGCTCTGGACGGGCTGTGTTTGTGTGTGCGTTAGCTTCAATAATCAGCTCTGTTGGAGACGACGGGTTTGTGCGGCCATAAGCTGACCTGGAATTTTTTTCAATAAAAGGTTTAATCTTTAACAGGAGGCAGTGCGGTGCCTGAGAGTTTCTTTTTTCCTCCCTTGTTTTGCTCCTTAAACCAATTTATCTGCTTGGTTACTTCAAACAACCTTTCACATGAATGTTACTCAGTCACAATATTTGCATTGCGATGGATTTGACCTCCAGTTGCATCAGTGCTGCTTGGTATAGTGCAATACTAGGCTAGAACTAATTTCTTTCATTTTGTTTGAATGTTACATTCATAACTAAAATTTCAGACATGAAGTTTGATGCCGTCTTTACTTTTTTTGTTTTGCCTTTTTATAAGTAAATAAAGAGATGAAAAAGTCTGCAAATAGGGAATGCAAATGGAATAGAACTACTTTATTTAATTCAACCTTTATTTAGCCAAATTAGTTATTAAGAAGAAATTCTTAAAATAACAACATGGCGTGGAAAGAAGCGTTTTTTGAAGACTACAAACCAGCTTCTGAATAACTATTTATTGACAAAACATAATGACTTCAATAAACGCATGAGTTCAATTTCCTTGCCCATCTTGTTTTGGCTTCTTTCTACAGTTATTGGATGAGGTCTAGGTCAAGGTGCTGCAGGATCAGGGTAAAGCCTTCACCTTGCACCTTTTATTTTTCCATCACCCAGACAGTCATGCCTGAAGCTGAAACACAAGGTCCTAAACAGGACTGATCCACATGTTTTTGCAGTAATGACAATAACACACAAATCTTTGATTATTCCTATTTTTCTTTTATGAAGCTTGTATTTGTGCATGTACATGCAAAACAACTTATAGAACCCGACAAACTCTTCCTGATTTGTTTGTTATCAAAGTATATTATTATTATTATTATTATTATTATTATTATTATTATTATTATTATTATTATTATTATTATTACTATAAGGCGATTGTTTAGCCAAGTCTCTTCCTGAAGCCTTACAGCAGTGTTTTTCTCCTCAACCTGACATTTAGTTTGTTTTCATTACAAACTAAAGAAAGTAAACATTGAAAGTTTTTTGTTATCCTCTGTAAGCCAGTCAGTCCAGGGCAGCTGGTCCTAGTCCTAATTTATTTATTTTTTTAAAATTTCCATTTAATGTTTAATAAAATTCTGATATGATGAGATGGATCAAATTTAGCAGGCAGCTTCTTAATTTTAGAAATTATTTTATTCTAAAAGAAATATTTTTTAAAAGCAAGTAAAGTTAGTGTATAAAAGATATTTTAGGCTCACCACCTATCAATCTGTATGATCTGAGTTCATGGATCCAGTTCACCACCACACACAGCTGTAACTTGATCCAAGTTTTCTTCTCGTTCTACGTTTTTTTGAACCTGAACCTTGATTGGATCCACTTGTTGCGGGTGAATAGCCACACTACCCCATCCCTTTGTGTGCCAATGTTTTGAATCATAAGAGTATCGGTTGAGTGTTTTACTGGGAATCTGGGCTCTCTGTGTCTCACATCGCTCTATTGTGCAGCAAAGAGGGCAGAGTGTGAGCTGCCTATTGTGAGGGAAGTTTACTTTGTTTACTCCTTCTGAGAAAAGAGCGAATGCAGAGGTATTGTATAGTATTATGTATGGCTCAAGAGCTTTTATCAAAAGAAAAAGTTAAAATGAACCCTGGTTTCGTTTAGACCCAATCACAGAAGGAGGTGCAGAGGGTCTTGTTGACTAATTGCCTAATTGGACACAAGAATGTCGTTCAAAAGTCGTGAATATGGTGTGATAACTGGTATCAAAACCAGACTCACCAAAGATAATTTTAAATAGCCTTCTTGAACACTTTGTCATACCAATTTAAAACTTGGTACAAATACATAATTAACCGGTTGCACACATATTTCTCTAAGGAATATGAACAAAGGGAACACAGTGTAGAGATTTTGTGTCCCTGGCCCATATCAGAGGCCAGTCTTCTGATTGTAATCTGTTTATTTGGTTCACCAACTTAGACGTTTTCATCTCCAGTAGCTTTGATAAATTGACTTTGTAATTTAATATTGCCTAAAAACATTTTCATAAAACCTTTCTGCTAATCTATAAAGATGAAATCCTCCAAGCTCCCTGCGTCCATATAAAATCACAAGAGGACTATCGTAGACAGGTTAAATCCAGGCCTTTGTTCAAAGCTTCGCTTCTGGTTGTTGTAGATTTGGACTTAATTGAAGTTTTAAATTTTACCCAATTACTTTTGTTTGGCCGTGACGTATGTAATGTGAAAGGTCAACGCTATGAAACTTACCGGAAATTGCCTGTGCTGTAAAGAAAACCAACCAAAAAAAAAAAAAAAAAAAAAACATTCTCCTCTAGAGAGAAGAGCCGACCCCATTTAGGCGGCTGTTAATGCTAATTCAAGATTAGCATTAATAATATTGCTAATATTATTAATTAGCAATATTGCGTGTTAGCAATGACCAACAGGCTGTCATTGCTAAAACTACAAGCAGACTACAATTATAAGTCAGCGCAGAAAATTGACGTCATCGTTCACAACTTCTCTGTTCGCTGGTTGGGTTATACTGGAGGAATGAGAGGAAGACTGAGCTGTGAAGCGAGATTAGCATCAAGTGGAATTGCGTAAAAAAAAAAAAAAAGCAATTGCCAGGTTAGTGATATCCCGCATAGCTTTGAGTTTTATTTAAAAAACAAACAAACAAACAAACAAACAAACAAACAAACAAAAACTTCTAAAATTGCAGATGTTGAACAGCACAGTCCTGTGCACATAGTCTGCTTTGAGGTCTCATTGAGGTTCTTTTCAACGCAGTAACAAGTGTTTCGTCGATTCACGTTTCTCCATCAGATTCTGTTTCCGCAACGTCTTCTCCGCTCCGCCCTGGCGGCAAAATACGCGCGTTACACCTGTTACCATGTCAGACATGATGAATTGTTTGCTGGTCCTGCTGGTTAAACTGCATTCATGCCTATGGGTTGAACAAACCATTACGTCATTGCTACATGCTGACTCTCTTAGGGCATAATAGAAGCAGCTTGGCTTCTACTTTTCTCAAACACCTCTTTGGTGCTTTCACAAAACAGATGGAGAGTTATAAAAAGACATCTTAATCTCACTGTCAAGTGTTTTGTGAAGTAGCTATTGTTGAAAGAAAGCCATTGGTATTTGCTTTTGCAGTTTGTCATGCCCATGTAGGGGACACAGCAAACATGAGGACAGTGGAAGAAGATACTTGGACTTAAACAGAACCTTCAGACTCACATGCAAAATCCTAAACTAACACTGGACAAAACTATGAACACACCATCCTCATGGTGGTGGCAGCATCATGCTGTGGGGATACTTTTCTTCAGCAGAGATTCGGAAAATGATCGCGATTGAAAACGTTTACAGGCTGGTAAATAAGCAAGAGTGGGGTGGAGGTTCACCTTCGGGACAGTAACCCTAAATACTCAGCGAAAATGGAACGGTCTAGATCAGAGAATATTCATGTGTCAGAATGGCCCAGTCAAAGTCCAGAATTAAATCTGATTAAGAATCTGTGGCATGGCTGGGAACTGATTTTCAAAGATGATCTTTATCAAATTCAGTTATATAGTTTGTACACAAAAATAAACATGAAACAAACCTCTCCTCTAAATCCACACATACAGAGCTTTGCTAAGGTTTGTAAAAGTGTAGCACATCACCTTAAACTAACTCACAGTAAAACACAGTGGGGGCAGCATCATCCTGTGGGACTGTGTTAGAATGAGCTAGTAAAGACCAAAATCTTTACTAGATTTTGGTCTTTACTAGTCTGTACTTTTGATGGACAGATGCTGTCCATCAAAAGTACATTAAATTCAGCTACAATGACTGTAAATGAACACCATCTCAATGAAGTGTACGGTGATTGGGGATTGCTATCTGATTGTGAAAAAGTTTCTGGGCTTAAAATACTTTTGCAAGGCCCTGTACCTGCAGTGTTGCAGGCTTAATATTGTGTGTGCATTTTTCCTTTATCTGTCTTTTCATTTAGGGCTTGTAAGATCTGTTAAGTAAGCATTAAAGTCAACGCATTGAGCAACTAATCCAACGGCCCAGCCTCCTCCCTACCAGAGTTCAGGCGCTGTGTTGAAACGATATTTCTCTGTGTGAGCACTTCTGACTCAATCTCAGTTTCCTATGCACACACACACACTTACAAGTTCCCTACTCTGTGAGTAAGTGCATATGTGTGTGGGTGCGTGTGTGTGTGTGTGTGTGGGGGGGGGACTTTATCTGAATGTATGCATGTATGTGTGTGTGTGTGTGTGTGTTGTTACTCTAAACAGGGATCCAGCTTCCTCACTTCTCTCTTCTGTCCTCACTCTGGTGGCTGGCTGGCTTGCTGCGGCTGTAACCGTTCAGCACATCGCTCTTGCTGCCTCCATGGTCTCCATGACAACAGGCTGTCACAAAGACGTCAAAAAGTCACCGAGCAGCTGAGATCAGGAAGAAGGAAGCACCTGGTCCCACCCTCGCCCGGCTCTCTAAGTAATCCAGGTAGGCAGACGCACTCATTGGGGAGACACACTGTTACACAATGTTGAATGAGAGATGAAGGCTGCTCTTTTCGGGAGTGTTGAAACAGAGCTACATGATGAAACATGTACCTTCAGGGAAAGAAAGGGAATAAAAAGAGGCCGCAATGTGAACAAGGACAACGAGAAGCTCCGGCTGTGTCACTGTTTTACTTTCAGTTCAGCTGCGAAGGAAGCAGCAGTCTCGTTAAAGGCTCGAATGTGTTGATGTTAGACATATTGAGCTTCGTATTCCCCTGCAAGTCATCTTCACGCTGACAGTAAAACACAAGGAACGGGATTGGGTGTCTGAGAGGAGCTGTTATTACATAAAGTTGTCATTATGGTGGGATCCACTTTGCTGACGTCAAAGAGCGAAGACAGTCGCCCCAAAGACGGCGAGTCATCATGACCTTACGAGGCAGCACAGGGTGATCAGTGGTAATAAGCAGGTGGTGGATGAGAGCAATCATGTGGCGAAGGTTTGGGATGAGGTGTGAAGGAAACCCCTCTGAAGGAATGCTGCTCTGGCTGTTAGGACACGCGCACACACGCGCACACATTCAGGCAGGTTGAACAGGGGCACAAGAGGATAGCATTTCCCATCCGGAATGATAGAAGGGAGGAGGTGTGCCGGGACTTTGGGCAGTTCTGATTCTGGTTTGGTGAGTTTCAGGGGCAGGTACTGTGTACACCTTACACACAGCAGCAGAGGCACGAGGCAAACGGCAGGAAGATTTCTAGTGAAACGAAAGCAGAGGAAAGGGAGAACTGAACACCTCAAAGAGTTTTGGATCCAGAAGCATCAAGGCTGAGTTTAGCGTCATGCAGCCCTGACTGGAGCGCTGCATCGGTCATGGTTTGCTGTAAAGGAAGATAGATTCTGGTGTCTCATAGGATCAAAAAGGTATTCACCGGGATGATTAGTGTGTCGGTTTGCGTGTGTGTGTGTGTGTGTGTGCGCGCGCTGAACTTTTTCATTTCTTCTACCTCCCTTTAGTCTCTCCCCCCTTCCAAGCTTTGAGGAATGTGGGGCTTATGTCAGTGAGAGTCAGGTACAGACTCACTAATTACCACTGCCCTTCTTCCCTCCATCCATCCCTCCCTCCCTCCGTCTGTTCTCTCCTTCTTCACCGTCACCTCCTGCTCTCTCCTCCACTTTAAGACCTTGCGGGCTCCCCCTCTGTTCTCCTGTCTCCCGCTGTTGCGTCTACACGTGTTGTCGTGACTGGAGCAGAGGAGAGGACAAACAGAGAGGATCTGAGTCAGGATCTGAAAAAACACCAAAAGGAGAAGAGAAACTCTGACTTGTCCTCTCTGCCTGTGTGAGTGTTTGGAGTTGGTTGCCTGAGATTTGTTCTCATTGTGCTTTTTGTGGGGGCCCTGTCACTGAAGACAGGAGTCTGCTTGACAACCAGCACGAGGCGAGCGGCGAACCTGACGGACAGCGCAGAGGAGGAGGTGAAGAGAAAGAAAGAGAAGATGAGAAAGTGACAAGTTGGATTGTTGCTTTTTGTGTGGTGGAAGAAGAACCGACAGCGACGCAGCGACTATACGTCCCATCCTCCCACAGGTTGGCTGGAAACTCATCACATGAGTTCTCTGCACTTTTTCTTCTTCTTCTTCTCCCTCGTTTTTCACTCTTGATCCCTAACAGATACGCTGTGAGGACATTGTGTGTTTTCTCACCTGGATGGCTCGTACTATACACACACTAACACACTGATGCACACACAGTGGGTATCTGTGGATAGGACATTTTTTCAGCTGGTCAAGTGATCACACTGACCCAGCTGACTGCTGTAACCTTCACGGCAAGGTTACAGTACGAGGTCTGGATGTTTATTTGTGTGTGTGCGGTTGTGTGTTTCTAACTAATGTATTGTCTTGCCATTTGTGTGTGTGTGTGTGTGTGTGTGTGTGTTTGAAAACTGGTCGAGCAGGGCGCCAGTCAGCCTTGGGTGTCCTGTTGTTGTACAAACGAGATTTAGTTGAGTGTGTGTGTCTGCGTGTGCATACACTGAGCCTGTAGTGTGTCTGTTTAGGAGGACTCATATCCAGCTGATATTTTCAAGAACAGATGTCTTGTGATGATGTACACTTTGAATTTAGATTTGAAGGAGACGTACTTTTGACAAACTCTGTCGGCCTCTTAAATAATATCTTTAACACCGTAGTATGTTTTAACCATGTAATTTAAATTCTGTTGCAGTTTTTAATCCAACTGAAGATTACACAACTTGTAAGATACAAAGCAAAACTGAGACTGAAACAAAAAAACTGGTAGTGAAACTCTTAAGTAATACATCACAAGTTCTGTAAAATAATTTGCACAATACAGCAGTGATAGAAGGTTTAATTCAAATCAGTCAAGTAATTTCCAATACAATCCAGAAATGTATTCAGATTCAGATGCAGCTCCTCGCAGTCCAATTCATGGTTCTATCAGTGGCTCTGTTTAGGAGAGACATAGTTAAAAACAAAAAGACGTAACCAGAATTAAAGTTAAGAAAAACTAAGAGAAAATGTAAAAGTAATAGCAGTTTTAGTTCCACCACTGGCTCTATCCAGAAAAAATTTCCAGCTAAATACTGAAGCACTGGGCCATGGGTTCTTTCTATGGGAAAGAAATACAAAGAGATGAGCCCAGTGAAGGGAAATAACAACTATACACATGTCTCTGTCTAGGAAAGAGACATTTCTGAACCCAGAAGCACTGAATGGAATTCCCTCTGTGTAAAATAAAAGCAAAGAGCATTTGCAAAGATGATGGCAGTGATAACAACGCCAGTGATGCATCTAGAATAGAGCAAAACATGGAAGGGTGCTTTACATAGATGATGAGGCAAAACGAGTAACAAAGTTAGAGGCAGTAATATTCCTATTAATAGCCATTTCAAAAAAATAAATAAATAAAAATGGAGAGACTGGTTAACCCCAGAAATACTTCATTCATCAGCTTTCATTACAATACATAAAGTGAGGGCAAGGAGGACTAATATATGTAAAACACAATGGATGCTAAAGTCCTTGTCTTACATGAGTTTGTAGGACAAAGTTCGTGGAACATAATAGAGACAGTTAACCTTGGCTCACAGATAATAAAACCTAAGAGTGTAAATTAAGTGTCCTCCAGAGATACAATCCTGTAGTTTTTGTGTAGATGCCTCCCTTCCTGGACTCAAATTGGACAATATCAGCATAAAAGATTCTACATGTAGGTGTAGGTATGTTTCATGCTTCAGCTGCAGGTTGATTAATATTCAAGAATGACTCAATCAATGCTTATAAACTGAGATTGTTTTCTTTATGACAATTTTCAAAGATGATGATTTATGTATCAGTTTTTAAACAATAACTTTGAGCCAGTTTTTTATTTTATTTTTATTTTTACTGAGTTTGTGTGTTACATCTCTTTGCTGTTTTATGAGGCAGCTTATTTGAAATGTATTTTTCTATTTCAAAAGCTGTCTCCATAGCGCCTCAAGAGCCTCAGAGGTTTTCACAAAATACATTGTGACATTACCTCCCCCACATTATGACACTTTAGAAAGTACGGCTATTTTAATGTTTTAAAAGCCTGACATTCTTTCGTTCTCCAAAGGCTGAATGAGACTGAGGAGTATTTACTGTAAATGTTTTTGCTGGTTTCTGAAAGGTGTGTGTCTGTTGAAGTGCTGGTCAGACCTGATGAGGTGGTGACACGTGGTTTCTTTGCAAGACCAAAACTAAAAATAGAAACATGGAAAATGGCAGAGCTGTGACACTTTTTTACTCAAACGATTCTGCCTTGGCGTCCCCTCCTCATTAAAGCCACGGGAAATTGTGCAAATAGGTCCGAAATGTTTTCAAAAAACAAAAAATGTCATTAAAAATTGAATTTGTATCTGGGCTGTTTTGTCAATATGACTTTAATGGTAAATCGTGTTTGGGCCGTTATTGGTTTCAGGAAGAAGAGACAAGTGACTGAAGCAGATTCAAACAAGAAGAATATGTGACATTTCTTTTGTTTTTTTAGAAGCGCGACTTAGAACATTGTTTAACAAACCTCAAACATAAGGAAGAGAAACAGCTTAAACGGCATGAATTAGAGGCAAACAGACACGTAGTGTACAATAAGGCCACATGATCATCTCAACCTGAATATGAGGAAGCACAGATTTAGTGCACTGTGCAGGCGACAAAGCCATAAACCAAATCCAGAAACTCCGGGGCAGAAATCCAGAGCTGTACCACGTACAGAAACTCATGCAGCTCAGGCAGAGAAGGGGACCTGTTAGCACTATTGTGCTGTTTATGAAACACCTGTAACCAGATCTGATCTCCTCTCCCTCTCTTTCTTTCTCCTTCTTTCCAATTCTTTCTGTTTGTTACAAACACACACATACCTGGAGAGCACAATGGCCACATTCTTCCCCACTGTCTACCCCCCCACCTTCCTCTTAGCTCCCATCTGACCGGGCCAAACACAGAGTAGCAGCAAGGAAGTAAAACAGGTCAAAATTACTGTTGCGTGATGTGTTACGAGAAGGCTTAATATTTAAAGTGTGCTCATTTGCAACAGGAAATATATCAGACTGTGAGGAATTTAAAGCTTCCTTTTGATAAAAACATAAAACAAGTATTAGGACAGATAAAAATGTTTTTTTGAAGAGGTAAATACGTATCCAGCTCTGGAAATATTTAAGAGACCTCTTCACTGAATCCCATTGAAAACCTCATTGTTATTCCACCAAATATTGATTTCTGAAACATTTGTATTGTTGTTTCTAGATGAATATGAACTTTTCTTTGCATTATTTGAAGTCTGAAAGTTATTTTGGTCATTTCTCATTTACTGCAAATAAATAAAAAATTTTAGCTTTGAATTTTGGAAAATTGTTAGTAGTTTATATAATAATAATAAAAAAAATCAGTGTTCATTTTACTCAAATATATACCTATGAAAAGTAAGATCAGAGAAAGTGATAATGTAAGTGATTTTAAAATTTTTTCCAGAGCTGTATTTATTTCCTTTCTACTGACCTTGCAGAAGTGTGTGTGTTGTTAGTCCTACATTTTGTTCAGGAGGACACAATTGTGTGGCTCTTTCGATAGTATAAAGTTCATTTTTAGAAATAAAAACAATATTTTATACCAGACTGTTTTGAGTAAGACAAACTGAAGATAATTTAAAAAATTTTTTATTTATTTATTTGGGAATCAATAATTTTAGTAAGAACGATAAAAAGCTGTCTTCCATGTCAAATGCTTTGTTGACCAATTTATACACCCTTCCTTCTCCATCTGCTCACTTAAAATTCTTTGCAAAACATAATTTCATATGTACCCAGAAAATGGACCTGTCGACTTGTTTCAGCAAACATCCTGTTGAAGTTTACACTGCAAACAGTCATGGATTACAGATTTCCTGTACTCATTAAGACTAATAATAATAATAAAAAAATCTTATTTAATGAGGCTTGGGTTTTAATTTTTGATTTATGTTCAGATGTGTACTTTTCTAGGTTTGCATTTCTGCTAGCATACACCGTTTTTATGAAGGAGGTTTTCCTAAAACGGTTCCTCATGACATTACATTGATATGATAATAATTAATTTATTCATCTGGAGGGTTCCTAGAATGTAGAAATCTAGAAATCTAATCAACTTGAAAGTAATCAACACTTTACTAAAGCCAGTTTCAACCCTCTGTTGCTCCACTAAGATGAGACATTGTGTAACTTAATGTTCCTCTGTGAATGTGGCGGCTTGGTTGAGTGTGTAAACAGGTGACATCCACTCTCTGCCAAGGCTGGATCAACACTCCCCGTCCCCTGTTTTTCCTCAGTCCCCTTTCCGCTGTTCAACCTTCGACCCCTGCGTAACCCCTCCGCCCCCCAGTGCGGTGACACCAGTGAACTCTCCATCCTCTCCTCTCGTCCTACACCCCTCCTTTTCTCCCTCCTCGCTCCTCCAGCCTGCTCAAGCCCTAATGCTCTTATTATGCTTCATTTCACTGTAAGTTTTATAAGTCACCTCTGCAAGAGAAAATGAGCGTACCAGAAAACAGGACCTTCTTTACGTACCCATGCGTATATGCCAGCACTGTTCTGTAGCAGCTGTTGCTAATATTTTCAATTATTTCCTTTTTTAATTAACTCTAAAGTAAGTCAGGTGATACAAGGACATTAACATTTACCCATTAAAAACTTCTTAGATCTTTCTATGGCAGGTTAAAGACACTCAATGTTGGCATTGATATTATGCTAATTTTATGAATTTCTTATGATGGATTTGAACTTTTAATTTTCAATAAACAAGTTTTTTTGGGGTTTTTTTTTTTTTAAAGAATGTTCCACCAGGATATTTGACTGATGTTCTTATCAGAATTGGTAGACTTCATTTTAACTGGTTGGTCTTCAAACAGGGTCAACAAATTCCCAGTATTAGTCAAGACAGAGCCATTTTCTTTAGACTGCTTTATCTATTAGATCTTGTTTTGATCTCTTCTGGGGGATCATTGTCCTGTTAGCACACCTAGGTGTCAGCAAGATTAATGTCATGATGACTGTGTTAGAGGTGTGGACCCAAAATGCAGCTGGCTGGAGACTGAATGTGGAGTTTTAATATGAAAATTTAATACAAATAAATGAGGAAAACTTCCAAATGTGAACAAACCAAGGGAGTGCAAAGAATCCAAAAAAAGCAATCAAAACTGGACACTTGAGTGGATCATAGACAAACAGGTGGTAAACAACAGAGAAAACAAAACCAGAGTGACAAGCAAAGTGATGAGACAGACTAACGACTTGTGACTGAGTTAGAAGAGCTTAAATATTGGGAGGCAACAACTGAAACAATGGGCCAAGCTAGATGAGATAACTGATTGCAGGTGTGAGTAGTTGGCACAGGAGCTAGCTGAGGCGCGGGGAGAAGGTGGCACAGGGAAGCTAAGGAGATATACTGGAGAATACAGAGGGGAGGAAACACCAGGGAGCTGAAAATACTCCTATTACTAAAGAAACAATAAGACTAAAGAAACCTGATAAACTTGAAAAAAGAAAAAATGTAATCTTTCCATTTTACCATTGTGTTTCCTCATACTGAAGTCATGTCAATGTTTTGAAGGAAGTTAGTCAAGAGTACTGATTTGAATCTGTGGAGGAAGATTAGGGTGATGACAGGGAGGTCTTCCAACCTCTACAAATTGGAGCTCATCACCAAAGATAAACCCTCAGAAATATTAACATTTATAAGACATGTTTGATGTCAATAGAAGTTTCTCCATTGATTACTCTGAAGGGTTTGTTTATTTTATTAAGAAAAATATAAAACATATTAAGATGGTTTTTCCCAAAAAGATGTTATTTTGTTGTATTACCTATTGAGAGATCCCTGCCTCATTTCCTGCCAGAAACAAGCTTGTTGGTTCAATGCTAATCATTTTTAATGTGCATCTCGGCAGGGTGTGAATAATTTTGGGCTTAACTGTATGTAAACCTCTGACCAGCACTGTGCACACATCCTCAGATTTCTGCTGGCTGTTCTCAGAGACACTCTCCTATGCATACCTGTTGCTCCACACAATAGTCCAGTTGTTCAGACAGCTGGCCGTGGCAAGGTGTGTGAGCATGTGTGATTTGATTCTGGTTTGGAGAAGAAGTAAATACGGATGGTATGTGTGTGTGTATGTGCTTGAAAGCGAGCAGCTCCAAAAGAAAGCCTTTCATGATAAGGTTTCACCCACAAGCACACATATTGCCTCCCTGGGTTGTGCCAGAATGGAATGTTCCATATGGTGTATCAGACTATGAACCCGTTCACAAAACTGATACAGAGTAGTCGCACGGAGGCCGCTCTTGCACAAACAAACACACTCATCTTATGCACAGACTCTCTGGTTCATTATTTTCTCTCTCGTGAGTCTCTTCCATGTTTCTCCTCTGGCCTGTTCCCACACTCCTGTCTTTTGTTGGGTTAGCGGCGTCAATGTGCAGGCGGGGCGACGGGTGTATTACACACAGCTTTGGTTTCTCAGGATGATTTCATTTTATTTTGGGTCTTAAAACACCTGACTGTTAGGTTTGCGTGACATCGTTTAGCAGTTCTGCCTTTGTGCGTCCCTGTTGGGGCGTTAGCCTGAGTTCACGGCCGCTGAATTCTAGCAGCTTTTCATTCAGCTCTTATCGGCCGGCTATACTTTCCCCTTCTCACCTTACTGGAGGTGGGTGTGAGAGGCTTTTAGGTGAGCGGCGTTGGGGAACATTTTGTCTTTCCAAGTAGCAGGGGATGGCAAGGACTGTAGGTTTGTAAAGAGATAAAATCCTTGTACATTAAAACACAAGTGCGAGGATAATAAAGAATATTCTGTAATGTAAGGAACACAAATGTGGTAAGATAAACTGTTAGGAGTTAAATTAATTGCTAAAAGAATAAAAGAGAATGTGGGAGCCTATTTGCAATTCCCTAGAAAATTAGGCATTCAAGGGTGTTTCGTGGAAAAAAAGTAAAAATCCTATTGCTCATGTATGCAAAATATTGTAATAGTCATTCTATGGACTGGACAAAATATGCGTTTCAGGAGAAAATAAATATTGTGACTCATTTATTTGAGTTTCCAAGCAAGTCCGATTGTTTCATGGTGAGATATAATTTCTTTCACACACATCCATCTTCTTTTCATTTTCCATTTAATGCTATCCTTTTCCACTCAATCTGATTATCGTGACAAACTTTCTGTCTAGATGAAACCTAAACTATCCAAGCGAGTTATTTACAGTAACCAGGAAAGCCTTCCTGAAAAGATGCTGCTCAGCTTCACACATTCTTACATTCTAGGTTACACTTCCACCTACAATTCTTTACAACTATTGTGCTATAATGAACTTGAGGTCTTAGATAACTTATTTCAGTTCACAGTGTAATATTTCCACAACCACGCTCTATTATCGCCTGATCTTTTCATTCGGTGACTAATGACTGCCTCCAGCCATCAGAGGGCTACAGGGGGGTTGCATCCTCAACAGACCACCAGTTCAGCACAAGCCAACAAAGTGACTCTCACCGTGGCTGTTTGGCTTGACTTGGATATTTTTGGACTGTGAGAGTAAGCAAGATAATTTTGATAAAACTGGGCTCGGTCTGCATGTCGCAAAATCATAGATGAATTTGAACAAACACGTCAGTAATTAAATCTGATTGTGCTGTAATCTGCATATACAGTGTTTTGCAAAAGTATTTACAGCCTTTAAACTTTTCTCACAGTTTATGTTGCATTACGTCCACAAACTTCACTGTATTTAATTGGGATTTAATTGAAAAAACAAATTGTGAAACATTTTTTGTTGTCATTTTTTTTTGTGTGTGTTTGTTTTCAGTCCCACCAGATCAATTAATACTTTATAGAACCACCTCTCACTGCAGTCACAGTGGTAGATCTTTAGGTTTATTTCTACTGCAGCTTTTCTCATCTAGAAACTAAATATTTGTCCTTCTTCTTTGCAAAATAACTCAAACTCAGTCAGCCTGAAGGGAGTGTCAGGAAACAAGTATTTTAAAGTTTCAGTAAATGGGCTAAACATCTGCAGACTAGAGTATCAGAATATTTTTCAATACTGCCACATTAATGCGTACAAACACACTCATATTTCAATTAGTTTGAGGATAAGTGCCTTGCCTTCTTTCAAGGAAGAAGTTGGAACTGAACCCCCAATTCCTTTTTCCACTAAGCCACAGCCATTCCACAAAGAAATTAATTAGCCCATTAGCAAGCTTTCTATTTGGATTTACCGCCGGAGTTTTACTGGGTCATTTCAAGCACATCCCCACAGTATGATGCTGCCACCACCATATGTTACTGTAGGGATTAGAATATGTTTAAAATACTGAAAAAAATTAAAAGAAGGTTTTGTTTCTACTTTTCTTGTGTTTGAATGATTCAGAACTGAGATGGTTGTGTCTGTGTTTTATTTTTGTCTTGAGCTCATCCTCTCATTTTGCCACAAAATGAAAAAAACAAAAAATAATTTGCATTTTATGAAACAAAACACAAACAGTGAAAACAAGCGCCTATCTACAAATTTATTTGATCATTTTCACATGGACTCTGTTGAAATTTTAGCTAAATTTAGCCTCCTTTACTTCATGAGGGCTCCATTTGTCACATGATAATTAGGATTATTTCCCGGTACAGGGAGTTAGGACAGTCATCCACGTTGACGTTAAAGTGGTTAGTGGTTATTGGGCAGAAAATAAGCAGCTGCACTGTGGCTTACATGTCATCAGCATGACAGCTTTTTGTTGTCCTCAAGTTTTTGAGCTGCTTCAGTGATTTTCCTCCCTATCTCTGCGGCACTGCCTTCCTCCTTCCTTTTCTCCTTGACCTTGGCGGTGACTGTAGCACAGAAATGCACACGCTGTGCCTTGTCCTCTGCTGGTTAGTGACAGGCCACATGACTGCATGTAGAGCGAGTGTCAGCTGACCGACTTCTAGGCAAAAGGGGAAATGTCTTTCATCAGAATGAAGGAAGGGGGGGAAAAATTAGATCTCGTTGTCTTGTATTTGTGTGTGTGGCAGGATGGCAGAGAGGTCTCGTTTTGTGCTGAGTCATTTTGCTAATCAGAGGAGCAACTCTGGAATTGGCTGACAGGAGTTACAGGATTTCACGTTGCTGGTTTTGCTGAGAAGGCGCGAAACAAGAGCAGAGCTGAAGATTTTCTCTCAGTTCAAAGTTTTACTAAGAATAATTGCTGTAAGTGATATGTTTGAACATTTTGTTTGAACACAACTGGCAATCTAGAAGAAGCTTTTCTGCATCCTGTTCCCCCCTGCTCTCTCATACTAACTCATAGTGTTAGTCACGGACAAATTATTTCTAACATATTTTACAGGTGTCGCATCTGATGCATATTAGAAGGCTGTTCGAATGGCGTCACAATGAGACCCAGAACCTCTGATGCTCACGGATAAGGCATGACTGAGTTTAGTGAATGGTTGATCATTTTTGTCTTGGAAGAGACCAGCTGTGGCCTTCTAGCCGATCTCATGTGTCCTGCAGGCCTAATACACACATTCCATTGAATTTCTGTTTATGTTTTCAATAAAAGGAGTACAGACTATAAAGTTTACAGACAATATAGAGCAGTCACCCCCCACCTGTGACATTGTTTCAGTTACTGTCTCTTTATTTTGGGTTGAAATTTACTTATCTAATGATGGCGTGTTTGACTAGTGCTGAGGAGGACTGCCTTCAATTAAATAGTTAATGTGTCGATATGCCCACTGGAGAACAAATTTAAATTTCCTTGATCATAGATTACATATTTTCAAATAGAATTATGAGCGGGTCAGTGTTCCTGAGTTTTTGTTTTATTCTGCAGTTCAAACAGGCATAAATTTCTGAATTCTTATCAGGGTCAGATTTTCAGGACAAAACCTTGAAAATGTTAAAGTAGTTGAGTGATCTGTTTTATTTCAGAAATTACAAACAAGAGAAAGACAATTCAGGAGTGCTGAGGGACTAGTTCATTTAAAAAAAAAAAAAATCTAAATTAATTTAGATTAGTTGATTTTAAAGTCTATAACACGTGTCAAATCAAAACCGAATTATCCAAAAGACTCTTCAAATCCCAGTTTGCAAAATGCCATAATGTTTTTCACTTTGTTTTTGTGAAAGTTAAATAAATAGCAGTTTTGGTGCTTTTTTTTTTTTTTTTTTTTTTTTTTTTTAGCAGTAACAGCTGTAGCTTATAACCCTGATGTAGAATTGAGGCAATGAAATGTCCTGTTTTTATTTTTGAAAGAGTGTGCATTATTCTGTGGGTTCTCAGTAGCTAATAAGGAAATCTAAAGACAGACGGGCAAAGTGCTAAACGTGGACACAGAAGAAAAAAGTCAAAGATCAAACATATTATTTGAATATAAAATCTATAGTAAAAGATTTGAAGAATTTTTTAAATTAAAATTTACTTGCAGAAAATGAAATGAATTTGGGAGCCCAAACGCTTTTCCAACCTCAGTGTTCATATTTCTATACTTATCCAGACTTTGCACATATCAAAAGGAAATTCCATATTTTCTGAGATGTCTTAAGACCTCATGTCTTGGTGTGTGTCTGCTTTGCACCTGGCACACGTTTTGTATTCCTATCATGCATGTGCAGTCTGTTGATACCGGTAATTAGCTTCCCTATTCTTGCTGCTGACAATAGGGAGAGTATTTTACATGCTTTATGAGGGAGTGCACTCTAATGTATCCCACACCAGAATTTAGACGATTCTCTGCTTCTGATTGGTTGGGAGGTGGCGAAAGGAGGGATCATGTTCCTTTCATGCAAGACTAGTTTTAAAGTAATTTTCTATAATCATGGGAGAGTCAGCAGTAAGAAAATGTGATTGTGTGACTGTAACAAATGTTAGGGTCAGCCTGCCCAAACAAGAGTCAACACAATAATCACTACGCTGAATTAATTATCTTGTTGTTTTAGAAATACATTATTGATTTATGTAAAATGTTTAATTGTCTGCATAATTAATCAGAATACTCAACAATCAAGACAGATAAACAGTTGCATGAGTACCTGGATATAAAATAGTTTGGTTATATAAAGTGGAAGGAAGTGGAGAACTGAAGAAATGTTCTGTATATGGAAATAATCATTTAGCTTTAGTTGTGTTCTGCCAATTCACATCATGGTAAAAGTGTGTCTTATTGGCACAACTTCTTTGTTCTTATTCTTACTGGACACCAAGATCTTTTGTCTCTTACAGATCAGTTGAAGTTTCTATTTAATGCCAAATAAGCATTTAAAACAGTCTCAGGGACTGATGGAGTACTCTGATTCGAAGCATTTATAACCACATGAAGTCCATTCGAGCCATGTTTCAAAGACATACAGAAATCCTGCTGCTATTAAAGAATATTTTCCCGCTTTTGTGATCTGTGAGGAGTTTTGATGATAAACAACAGGCTGCCACCAGCATCATCCTGTGGTCTGTTTGTGTACATCTTTTCATGGTTCATAAGAGACCTGCAGGGCCAGTCCCTCTACGTCTCTGTTAACACAGAGCTGATGGCTTTATATCTGCCCTAATGTTATGTTCAAATCAGCATTTTCCTGATTTATGTCACACAAAGGCACCATTTTTGAATGCTTCACATGTTTACCAAATGTCTTTCTTTTCTAATTTTCCTACTTTGAAACTGGAATCTTTTCTTTAGATCATTGTTGAAAACTCTAATCCAAGTCAATGTCTAGAACAGCTTTTAGATGCATCCCATCTTTAACACACCTGAATTAAAAGGCATGCTTGCCTCATCATTGTGTCATTCAGCTATGCAGACGGCTGGTAACGAGTTGCTGGGTAGTGGCTCACCAGGATTAGATCTGGGCATGACGATCTGGAACCTGAAACCTTGTTAATCATGACTAGTTTTCTTCTGGCACACTGACAGCCGAGGTATTTATTCATAAAATCAAAACTGCCCTAACACACATTTGCTCAAATATCAGCCCCGGTATATAAAACGTTTGTAACCAAGCCATGTTTTACTTTATCATACCAGGTTTTACAATAAGAGTTAGTTAGCACTTTTATTACATGGTAGTCAAGGGTAAGGTCTAAGTGACGGCTGAAAAAAATGATAACGCTTTACACATTTTGCAAACATTTAGACTGCTGAAGGAAATGCAAAAAAAAATTACACTGATAGAACAGCAACTCTTTATACTTAGGATATTTACTTACTGCTCTGCCCACCTCTAAACCTTTCAAACGTTGACCACTGGGATAGGCTACAGTCAGATTTTTGAAAAAGAAAAAAATAAATAAATAAAAATTACTTGCAGATTGTTAAGTAGTAATATAAACAAGAAAAAAATGTTGACAGTAGGCAGTGGTACTATTGATAATTAATATAAACACAACAAAACGTTGCTAGTTCATCTCTTGAAGTAAATGTTACATGTTACCTTCCATTAAACATGTTTTCCAGTGGACAGTATAAATGTTGCTGCAAAAAGATTAGGCTGAACCTGAAACCATGTAGAGAAACTGTGGCGCGTTCATTTGACTAATTTGGTTTCCAGCTCATACCAAATTTAAACCAAAAATGTGTAAAGAAAGTTTAACCTTTTTTAACTGCTGAGGTTTATGTTTGCAGGTAATTTTCCATTTTGAACTTATCTTTGTTTAATAAAATGGCAAAGTAGTGAAATGATGTTCTACACTGGAGGGCAGATTTTAGTCATTTTATAACTTGTTAGAGGCCGGATTATTTATACACTAAAGGCATGAAGTTAATTGAGAGTGCCGTTTAAAAACAGTTTTAGGCTGCAACAATCTACTTAGATTTCTTTAACTTGGAATGCTTTTTGATGTTTTAATCCAGTATACTTTTGTGTTTTTGTTTTTTTTTTGCTCAAGACAGACAAACACCAATGACTGAAGATGATATGCAGGTCTAAGCAAAAAAAAAAAAGGTTTTCACTGAGAGTGTATGGATGCGTCTTTCCTCTTGTTTTATGGTGTGCAGACCATAAGTCATCGTGATGCTTGTATCCTTCGTAGCCAGCCTGTAATGTAGGTTTATGATTCTGAATGGCCTTCACTTTAGGCACCCCAGGCCGTGCCGCAGAGAGATTTTATCATTTAAAACTTTGAACAGATTATCTACACGGTTTATGGAAGTGCATAGCAAAAACAGTGCCGATCACTGATTGCTTGTCCTTCATTAACAGAGTTGTTGGTTAATACGTTACTAAGGATCAGCAAACACACATACTTACATTGGTAGAGTTGCACCCCATCTGATAGCTGTTCAGGCTCCTTTTCTCTTCAGGGTTGTTTGAGGTTATGTACACTTCCACACATTGTCAGTCCTTCCTATTCTCTCTGACACTTGCTGTGTTTCTGGTCTGTATAACTGCAATGTGACAGCTTTGGTCTAGTTTGCATTGTCCGGCTATTTGCTGTATTCCCCAGTATGTGACCACCAAAAGGCCTTCCAGGTTTTATTTAGCACAACAGGATAGGATCTATCTACAATTTTTGAAAGACAATGCAGCTTAGGAATCTGAC
This sequence comes from Gambusia affinis, assembly GCF_019740435.1. Taxonomy (NCBI): domain Eukaryota; kingdom Metazoa; phylum Chordata; class Actinopteri; order Cyprinodontiformes; family Poeciliidae; genus Gambusia; species Gambusia affinis. Next base: position 8,061,673 of record NC_057871.1, on the reverse strand, counting down.
TAACCTCAGGGCATCGTGACATGAACAATGAATGAATATGAATATGAGTCTATGTTTTTATTAGGGTTAGAAACAGTTGAAACTGGATCCCCCAGTATAGAATAGCATAACTATCATTTTATCCTCAGAAAAGTGCAATGTTTTTAAGGATGAATACACACATAAATGTACAGTCAGGCTCCTGTTGCTGATGTTTGAACAGTTCAAAAGCTAAGCTAATGCTAGTATGTTTATTGTCCGTTAATTATGACTCAGTTCTGCTCACAACATGTTTCAGGGCAGTTGTGCTTAATCATACGCAGAGAAGACTTACATCACTTTGTCCTCCTACTTTATAACCTTACCACATTACTTTGAACATTTCTGTTTTAATAAGTTTCATCCACAGGTGGAGCTTTCCTAAAGCACTGTGCTGTCACTAGGCAAATCTACAGCGGCGAACAGAAACAACTACGCTGTAAAACAAAAAAAAGGAAAAGCTATTTACACCTTTTGTGGAGTATTTTTCATTACCTTAATTTAAAACATATGGAGATGCACATATTAAACGTGCAACATTTGCAATAAATTCATAGCCATATTTATTTTAATATAATGTTTTCTCTAATGATCACAAGACATTATTATTGTTCATTATATGAAAAACTTTAACAAAGACCATTCACATGTGGCATTAAAACCCTAAAATTAAAACATTAAAATCTGAGTGGTCAGATCACAGTTACCTGGTTTACATCCAAATAAACATGTTCATTAATGTTGATACATATCATCACAGATTTGTTTTATCATTTCTTAGACATCAACATAGCTGAGAATCATCTCTAATGAATATTGGTTCACTTCACTCTTAGTTTAGTGAAGCCATTTCATTCAGTCTATGACAGTTTACCTGTAAGACTGAACAGACCCAAGACATGAGGGACAGAGACCGTTACTCATGAAGCAGCATTGCAGTAAAACAGCTGACTGGTTATTTTTGGAAATTTATTAGATTATGTATTTGTGTGACTGAACATTCCTGAGATTGCAAACTTTGCTTTACCATCAAGGACGGGAAGTTACTGGGGATCAGATTGAGTCAACTCTACTACACACCAAGTGTACTATGCTACTCTATGTCATGGTACAGTGAAATCAGTAAGCTAGTGGTAGTTATCCTAGTAGTTAAATGTCAGATTAGACATATTAAGATTAGTATTGTGGCTGATTTTAACTTCAGTGAGAAACATTGTGATTATTCCTCTCCATTTTCCTGATTATCACAAACCCGTCACACCCTGTGCCCTTTAATCCCTTTACCTTCCCTTTTGTCCGATTCCTTATCAGGTGAGCAAGTGAGATATTGAAGGAGGGAGTAAAAGGTGGGGGTTACCTGTGCTGAGTGGCCCCACCTCTCCTCCTCTGGCCACTGAGAAGGGTAAAGTCAAAACCACCTTCGCTTACCTATGCACTCTGCCTGTCAACACCACAGCTAGGTGAATGGATAGAGATAGAGAGAGTTTTTGACAAGCGTGAGTGGATTGCCAGTGAAGTAAAACACACAGGCTGCGTCTCCTTGGTTTACCCTTCAGTATCTGCACCAGGATAAAGGTAAAGTGTTAATACCAGGATAAAATGTGTTTCTAGCTTTTTGACTCCTTTACATCGCTCGTCTTGTTCAAATTGCTGCTTCTCGTTGAGTGTGAAGATTAACTACTTTTTGCCTTGAAAGATTTTTTTTTGACCTCTTTATTAAAACCACCTCAACATTTGACTGTAGGTTGTGTGTCTGACCACAGACTCTTTCTTTAAATATCTGGTATTGATTGACTCATCCATTGTTAGGAAAAAGCTCCAGCTACTTGCCTTAAGAAGTTTCCCCGACATGCCTGTTTTACCAGCTCACTGTAGCCATGCTTGATTGCAAACAAAGGCAATCAGTGATGGGAAGGGTGATCAAGGAGTCTTTGCAATGAAACCAGTGGAACCAGTGGAGTGGCATGACGTGTGTGTTCAGGGTGGGGGATAAAAATAAATGCTTCAGTGATTACACAGAGAAGTTACTATTGTCGCCTTCTTCCGGGTTGTTGCTCATATAATATGTGGACTTTTGCCCCGATGAGGTGAGCTGTGTGCTTAGTGTGTGCATGTGCAGAAGTGTTCGGTGCTAGTTTCTTTTTAATGATCTGATTTACTTTTTTTTATGCTGATGAATTCCTGGAGCTCAACTTTATTTGCTTTGTTTGTCAATAGGGTGGATCCGAATGTGAAGAAAGGTTGGCTCATTTATCAGCCTGGAAGGAGGTGGAAATAATAATTAAAAAAAAGGTCACAGGCAGTCAAGTTTCTGATGAATGTTTTAATCTTGCTAGTTTATTTCACACCAGAGGGATTCATGGGATCATTTTTTGTCAGGAAACCCTCCTATCTGAATAGAATAAAAGCCAGAACTATTTCTGAAATTTAAAGGAACATTCTGCACTTTATAGAAATAGATCAAAAGGCTACACAAAATAAAATCTGATATTTTAAACCAATTTCGCACATTTGTTCTGATCCATCACTGGAGTGTGGCAATACATTCAGCTCACAAGACAAGATGATCCACAACATTAGATTACCAAGGAGACAGTATGAGCCAGTATTTTCAATGAGACTAACAAAAACACTTAATTTTTTTGTTTTGTTTAAAAAAAAAGGGTATATATTTCAAACAGCTGCATTTTAATGAAGAATCAAATCCAGATTTCACAAGTCGGCGTTTTGCAGATTTTATGCTTGTTTAATTCTAAGGTGGAATTATTCATTCTACCTTTTTCAGAAACAGAATAAATATTTAAATCTTAAATTGTATTTAAAGAATCCGTATTCTTTGCGAAAATCAACTTTGATTACTTTGATGCAAATCAGAAAGCTTTGTTTTGGTTCTAATGTTAGTAATACATGCCAGTGCCACTTTATTTTGTGACATGTTATAATTTAAAACACTAAAGAAACATATTTACAAAAAAATATGTGTGTTACTGATAAAAATAACATACAAATCATCTGAAGTGTTAAGAAATAGCTTACACCAGCATCTTTCTGTAGATGTAGCAGAGATATTAGATATTATTTTCTGGGTTGCTCAGCATGTTTTGACCAACATCAAGATCTGTCTGTTGTATTTCTTTTAGCAACTTAAAAAATCAAACTTCAGAGCACAAAATGAGAGCTTCAGCAGCAACCCAGTAGGGCGCTCCAAAGCATCATAGCATCTTGCAGTTCATGGTATTTTAGTGTTCACTTCCTTTCTTATGTCAAACTAGGAGCCTGAAAAACACTTAGGCCTAGAGGTACAATGTGTCAAGCTAAGCATTTAGTTTCGCATCTTTGGCTCATACTTTTAGGCTCACATCACACAAACTCACATCTGCTTTGCCAGACAGTCTTCACTTTGACAAGATAAAGTTTGGCATTTTCATTGTTTAATTGTTTTAGTTTTGATTGAGAAATTGTCCCACTCCTGCTGCTTTCACTGACATTGCTTCTGAATCAGTTCAATAACCTGAGCTCTGGCATGTTGTAATTAATGCTAATACTTACAAAAAAATAAGCACACTTTTGTTTAAAAGCTTCTTTCAAAAAGACACGTAAATGTGTAATGAGAAAAATTCTGAAATATTTTTGTTATCCACCATCAAACTCTTGAAAAGATCTCCTAAGAAGTCTGGCTTCTTTAAAGGATTTGTGCCTGTGCCACCCGTGCGCGCGGCTCTCCGTGGAGTGTGACCGAAAGCCTTTATCGGCAGTGCGACACGGTCAGCATCAGGACTAATTGTTTGAAACAATGTCAGCTTTGGCCTTGAGCGGGCTAGCTGATTACCCAGAGGAATGTATTCGTCTTAGGCAGCAAAGCCCCTAAAGCCAAAGCAGCTCTTCTGATTAGTGATGACTATGTTGCTGAATGAGAGGCTCCTCTGTTTGTAACTGTTGCCTTGAGTATGATAAATGTAACTCCGAGGCTTCTTTGTAATAACTGTCTCAGATTTTGGTGGATGAGTCGGATTGCGATGTTCTCTGTGACATTTGATATGAATGTGAAGGTCTTGAAAGACAGGCTGAGTGGAGGAGGCTGGGGCTCAGATTAAATGAAGTGGAATCACTGCTCTGTGCTGAAGTTAGAGCAACCTGGAGTCAGCCACCTAAAATTCTTCACTATTAAGAGCTTTTAGGCTCTGATGGAATGTTTTTTTTTCTTGCTGGCTGCTTTTATTCCTATCCTTCTCAATTTTTCTTCCGAATTTATTCCCTTCTCTGCCCCAATTCGCCATTTTTCTCTCCTCCCCCTTCCTGGCTGCTTGTCTTCGAGGTTGGTTGGGCTGAAGGAATGATGGTGACAGGTACATGGACTGGAGAAAAGCAGAAACAAAGAGGAAAAAGTGAGGAAAAGAGGGCAAAATGGATGACGAAAAAGAAGACCAGGAAGGGGTTCATGTTTTAGAAAATGGACCGTAGTTTAGATGATAATGTGCTCTGAAATTCCTCAGATAATGAGAATTCCTTCTTTTCAGTCAGCACTGTGACTAACTTCTCCATTGATCCTGCTGCGGTCGAGGTGCTGACAGCTGAGATCCTCTGCACGTGGACGTCATGTGTCCTGAAAGTGCAGCCACAGGGATCACTTCTCTCTTCTCAAGTTGTTTGGACAATTTTCCTGCAGGTCACTTTGATAATCTAGCTCACCACAGAACTGACGCTGCAGAATAGACTGAATTTCTGCTTTATGTGAAGTAGGGTCATCCTTAAGCGACATGCTGTACTCTGCAGAGATCTTTTTTTACTGATAAAAATATCTAGTTGTGAGGGCTGCTTGATACAATTAAGCAGGTGGAGAGATTAGAAGGCTATTTTATGTTTTTAAGGGAGTTTCTGCATCAGATTGGAAGGGAAACATTTCCAGGAAACCAAAATGTAGTTTGAGCAAGATCAAGAGGTCATTCTGTTCTGGAGTAAATAAACAGTAAAAGTAATCTAATCTTGTGACTCACTACTCATTTACTTACAGTGGCTCTTAAAAAGTTTCTCTGCCCAAAAAGTCAGGTCTTCAAATGAAAGATGCTAAAATATTTGAAATAATTTCACTAGCATTTATCTTGAGTAATTCATCTGAAAATCACACTAACTTATTATAAAGGAAAAAGGTGAGGTTGCCTAATAAGTTTACTTTTGATGTAATACTTTACTGAAGCACAGTTTTATTCATTTTCAGCATCAAGTACTGCTGAATTCACACCAGCCATCAATCAAAATTGATTAACTTGAAACAAAGTTTAGTGGATTTGTTCATTTCATGCAGCATACTCTGGGGTTACTTTTGAATGTAATTATTAAGATGAAAATTAAGCTGTGAGCAGTTCTACTTACCCCCTGGTTTTGACCCAAAAGCTGTCAGTTGTCAGTAAGAGGTCAGAGGATGAAGAGTGTTTTTATTTTCAGTTTAACAGTGAAAATATATTCCCAAATCATCAAAATAATGGCTTCTTTTGAAAGGAAATTATAGTGACATGGGGGAAGCCACAGTTCAGACCTAAATTTGACACAAAATCTTTTGGGGTTTTGTGGGGAGGGTTTTCCTCACAATCTGATTTATTTGGATACTTTGTCAAATCAAAACGTGAAGTCCTGATTTGACATTTATCATTACAAAAAATGATAAATGAGATAAAAGGTACTTGAATAAAATGTTAGTTCAAGGGTGTGCTCACTTAGGCAACCAGTTTACCACACCTTTTTTTCTAACAGATTAGTTTGTTTGTCAGCTGAATTAGGGTAAATGTTACATTTTACGTAAGAAATGCTTTGAAATTCATGGTCTCCTTTTACACCACAAAAGAGCCTGACATTTTTAAAGCCATGTGTTGATCTTTACAAGGCTTTTTACATGGTGTTTGTACTTTTGCTCATGTTGAGTACATTGGCAGCCTTATTGCTGAGTTTATTCCCAAATATTCATTGGTTTGCCCATGTTGCGGATTCCAGTATTGTTAATCTTCAATGTTCATTACATATGTATATATATCTGATCCAGGCCTCTTTCAGCAACCAACTTATCTGAAGTGTATCAGCTTCTCCTCCTTCTCTGTGTGGTTTCTCTTGATGTAGTTCTTCTGAGTAATTGTGCTCTCATGAACAAAATGGCTTTATCTGTGAAAGTTAGTCTGCTGTCGTGATCAAAGACCCATGGTAAACTTTGCATGCTCTTTTTCATAGCACAAACTATCCTCTGATAATTGGTTTAAAGGATAAATCTGATGACATTCCTTTTGTCTTGACAGCAAATCCCGTGAACAGGCCAGTTTGAACAATGATCCCTCTATTGCCCTTGTGACGAAACCCCTCATTGTATTAATGCTGCTCTGCACACATGTGAGAGCCCCTGTGCAATGCTGGTATTAGTTATTTTTAGATTGTAATAGCCAAATTACAGATCCTGATTTTTTTTCCCCTTCTGGAATCCGATCTGGGTCAGTTAGGTAAGTCATCCAGTATCTGCTGATTGTCTCAATCTGATACTTGAAATTTTACAGGCTTTTTTTACAGCCCAACTATGTGCAACATAGTTATTAAAGTCAATGATCTCCGCAAAGATTAGAATAGCTTGCAAACACTGACTGTTTTCCTCTTGGTATTGCAGTACTTATTGTCTGTCATATATGTTGAGTTTCTTAGTCTTAGTTCTTTCTTCTGTTTTGCTCTTTGCATATTTTCCTTTGGTTAGTAGGTTCTTTTGTGTTCTTATATACCAGGGAAAAAATGCAGAAGCTTGCTTTCAGCCAGCTGACCTGGCAATGTGAAGCAACAGGTGGAGGAAGGGTGGTTCAAGCTTCTGGCACAATGGCATTTTCTCATTAAAAACATTTCATATGGTGCTAACGCCTTAAATCCTTGATATGGGTGACAGCCTACCTCGTTGGCAACCACTCTTCATGGCATGGTGTTGAGGCAACCTGTGCTTAAATCCCTTTATCCTTCATGGATCATTTAGTATGTCTTGCATTAGTATGTGAAATGTCATTGACACCCTTTTTACAATTTTGCAGTGTCCAATTACTTTAGCATCTCCTCAAATGTTTGCTTATAATTTGTTGGATCAGATGTACGGTCACGGCTGGGTTTTGCTGCCTATCTCACGCTGAGCAAGAGGCGGGGCATGACCTTTACAGGTCACTTGTCCATCACAGGACAACATGAAGACACGCAGGACAAATAATCAAACACACTCATACCTAAGAACTTTACATAAAGCGATCTCTTAACCTAAAAGTAATGTGGGGAGGAAGCTGAAATACGCAGAGAACCCAATCATGTAGGGGGGAAACTATGCAAGTCTATTAAGAAACACTCCAGCCGGGATTTGAAGTCATAACTTCTTGCTTCAAGGCAACAGTAATACAAATTGCAACATTTTCTAGCCCAGGCCAACAGCAGTAATATCAGACAATATACCTGAAGTTACAAGTGATGAAAAAGTTCATCTAGCTGGGGTGCCATTAAGCTACGTAGTGCAATGTTTTCTGTATCCTTGCCCTTGGAAATGTCTTCTTAGAGCCATTCACCTTACCACCCAAATCACTTTTACCAGTGGTGATTGTTCATTAATAATAATTCTCCTCTGCAGGCATGCCAGCAACACGAGTTGGCATTTACATATGTAAATAAAAATAAATCATAAAAGCAGGCTTCAGAGCTAGAGACCAATGTAGGTGGTTACCCTGACACCAATCATTTGAATATGATTTGGACCCAGACCTACTACTGATTAAATAATTAAATCTAAGTGCTTGTAAGTAGAAGTGAAAATATTTAACTTTTTTTGTTTAAGAGAAAATCTGCATTGGTATATGCAAGAAACTGATTTTCTTGGAAGAAAATGGAAGAATTGTAATGTTTCCCTGAATCCCTAATGATTTATTGATAAAATTTATTATTTGGAGTATAATAAAAATCCATTCATATTAGTATTGGACATGGGGGAATGAACAGTGTCTAATTAGTGATTTAGTAGCCAGGTTCAGTGATTGAGTAGACAAGAATTTATTTTTTTAGTCCATCTCCTGACTGGTTGATGGGTTTAAAGGTTAACTGTTGACCTGATGGTCTGATGGTCCAGCTGTGCAGCCACTGGAACATCCGAAACCCTCGGAGGCGTGCAAGGGTCCCGGTTGGCTCACACTAATGACTGACAGTTAATCTTTGATTTAAAGTAACTTCAGTCACTCCCCACCTCACAATCACTCATTGTTTGAAAGGTATTACACGCAAGCCCACACACACATGTGCATATTTTTACACAAACACGGTTCACTCAAATTTATGTTCTTTTTTAAAATATTGCTCTTTTATCTCATTGCTGGATCAGTTCAGCAAACAGAGCATCTCATGCTGCAGTAGTTTTGGTTGCAGACAGAGACTTAACTCTTCATCTCCTTCTCTCCTATAACCATAGTAACATCCAGTTTATAGTATTCATTTGTCTTTGTCTTGTAATCCGATTACATAACCTGGGTTACATGTGAGTCATTGCTGTCAAGCTGTATTTATAGATGCCAGGAACACTTTTTCAGGTGTCATGCTAGTACATAAGGCGATTTTTTTTTTTCATTGTCCACCCGTTAATCACTGACCTTTATGCTAATAAACACTTTCTTGTTGGATGTTTGCTCAGTCTTTTAGGAGCCAGTTGATTTCAATGGCAGCTGAAACCGAGCACGCGGCTGACCGCACATTATCTTTCTTTCATTTCCCCTTAACTCCTTCAGTTTTTTTCTTAATTTTCAAACATAGACCCTTCAGGACTGTGTGTTTTCTCTCTCTCTCTCTTTTTTTCTTTTTCTGTGCTCTCTTAGCTGCCCAGGAAGGTGTGTGTTGTTTGTTTAAGTTGAGCTGCACTAGGAACACGTTCACCGTTGTTACAGGCAGAAAGACAAAAAAAAAAAAAAAAGAAAAAAGCCCAGAGAAATTTGCAGTATTGTGCTGACTTGACATTAACTCTGCTGATTACTCCAAGGCAGAATGTCCACTGTGAGACAAACATGAGGAAGTATTCAAACCCCGGTTTGAAGATTTCCTGCCACTTTCCCTAGATTTCTGCATCGCTAAGCAGAAAACCCTTCAACACTGTTGAAACTACATTTCCCATCATACATCTTCACATTTTCAAATTCACCATTCAGTTCTTTTTCACAAACTGTTTTTTCTCATCCAGGGGTGTGTTTTTTGTCCTTTGATAAATGTTCACTAAAAAAAAAAAAGCATTCCAACTCACCAGGAAGTCAACTGTGACATGATGTTTAAAGGGGAGCAAACTGAATGAAAAGTCTGACCAAATTTTGTAAATGCCTGACTAGTAGCTTTAAACGTATAAACAAAGTAAACAGCAAACATAGTCCAATAAAATATATTTAAAAAATGGCACTGAGACTTCTGAAATCGGGTTACTTACATATTTACATACGTATTTGATCAAGGTAGCATATTAAACATGTTTTACTGTGTCAAGATTTATTCCAAAGCAAAGTTTCTGTGAAGAGATAGATTTTATCCCTTCCCATCCTTCAAACTGAATTTTTTTGTCAGCATTTCTTACCAACTCTTGATCAGATCACACACACCAGAGGAACAGATAGTTATTTTTCAGATGTACTTAGGACAAATCAAAAAATACAGTTAGAGAAGGGGGAAAAAGATAAAAAAACAAAAAAAAACGATCAGATTTTAACAATACGGTTTAAAGAATTCTAATCAATTTAACTTAGCTATAGTCCTAAAGTCCATTTTGAAATGAATCATTATTTAATCAATATACAATCCTCCTGAAAGCAAGTCTCCACACACATGCCTTGGTATAAATGATGAGTTCTTTATAATGCTTTCCTTTATGATTACTGTTTTTTCTTAATTCCCATTCTCAAGTACATTTTCAATTCATTGGTGTTTACTTATGTCCAGCTTACTCCTTTCGTAGTGTCATCAACTTAAATAAACAAAAAGGAGGATGTGCAATTGCAACTTGCAAGTAGATGTTTTTCTTTTCATAGCACATGGATTACCTAGATACACTAATGATTTTTCTAACATAGTTGTGTATAAACGTTTTGTGCTTTATAAAAAGGGAAATGACATATAACGTAAAAATGTTAGACTGGTATCGACCAGCCACACTCACTGCACACAGTAGAACCTGTTTTAGCTCCACCCTCATCCAGCTCTCATGGTTGCAGATTTGATTCAGTGTGTGTGTGTGTGTGTGTGTGTGTATCTGTGTGTTGGTGTAAAGGAGGCTGGACTCTGTGCTCAGTGCCCTGCTGTACCTGTCTCTCATGGAGGTGGACTAACACTCCCTGAGCAGGCAGCCAGGCAGCGGAGCGCTGTGGAGCAGCAGGGGTAGATATCCTCCTATCTGACCACTCTCTGCTTCTGCTTCCTCTTTTCTCTCCCACCACCATCTCTCTCTACTAGGTCACATCTTTCTCAAGATTTTTTTTGCTGTGTTCCACTCTCGCTTCCCCCTTCTGTGCTGTTTGTCTTTGCTTCGTGGAGATCTGCAGTCCTTCGGTGCCAACTTTCTGTGGCTTCAAATGGAATGAGGCTATTTGTTTCATGAATTATACCTCTTAATGTGTCATACATTTAAAGGATGGCTTAGGCTTTGTTTGTCTGACTCATTAAGTACCTTTTGTGCTGTTGATTCATGTTGTGCTTAAATTCAGCAGCGTCAGGGCTTACAATTTAAGCATTAGTGTTGTCTTTGATCCTGTCCTGCTGATTTGAGACGCTGCTTTCCGCAGCTGCTGGGATCGACACTGCTAATCGATTGCCTCCACGCGTCCATGTGTGCATACAACAAAGACATCGCTTTCCTTTGGCCTGTTTCTGACAGTACGCCGACTCAGGATCTGTTCGTGCAACAGTCAGCTAAACATCAGTAGTGTTTCCTGCTCTTGCACATGTTGCAGTTTGGTTTCGGACGATACAATAATCTTGAGTAAAAATACCATGGTTTCATATTGTCATAGTTTTAATGTAAGGTTTAAGTGCAAAATATTGTCCCTTTTTATAGATCCGTTTTGTTAAAGTAATAAAAATACAGCAAAATGATATCAGCTGAGATTAATTGGTTATCTGGTCAGGTAGGATTCAGAGTTCAGTGCGGCGTTACCTTGATAAGAAAGGTTGGTGATGCTACTTTAGTTTCCAAAGCATTAGTATCCATTTTCTTAACTGAAATTATTTATAAGCAGCCAAATTTTTGCCTTTTTTTTTCCTCAGAGGAAAAAGCTTAGTTAGTTTGTTGCAACTAATGGAGGAGGGGCAGAGCTGTGTAACTCTGCTCCATAAAACCAGAGGATACTCTGGTCACTTTTCAAGGACTTTGAACCAAAGAGTAGGATAGCTTAATGGTTTTGAATCCATTATTTTTCAAAACATTGGTATAAATTGATACCTCTAACTGATGGCTAGTGTGAACAGGTAGGAGATTTGTTATTCGGCCAGATAACATGGAAAAAACATCAATGACAGATTATTTAATGTCAGAGCAATGAAAAAAATTTTATATCTGGGCAAAAAGTATTTTTCAGCAGTAGCCAATCTAGATTCATAAAATGATCCCAAAGAAAGCCCATAAAGCCCTTCCTCTCCACTCATAAAACAATCCATTTTCCAATATAAGGGTTAATATGCAGAGAATCAGGTGCTTCTATCAATCATAAACATAAGGTAATGGCAAATCTCCTTCGCAATAACTGAAACACTAACTTCCTTAACATTTACGTTCATAACCTTTGACCAGGTGAACTCTGTGTCTGAGCTCTGATTATGTTTAACCCGACCAGTGTTAGCCCTTCCTGTGAGAGGTTAGAGCTAAAGCTGAGAAATCTCACCTAGATCATCATAACTTTCCATAAGAGTCATCATCTGAATAATAGCCTGTGATTTGACTGAGGTTAATTATCTACTAGGTTCTTCTGCAGGTTTCCTCCTTGCTTCTTTCATTCACTAGGACAATTTAATATGCAATGAATGCATTGCAATATCTTTTGCAATGCATTCACTCCCATCTCATAGTTTTTGGCTGACTTTGGTTTTTACTACATTTTCTAGATATGATTAGATTATAAATCCACTCTAACCTTGCTGTCTTTACAGATTTATCTCACTTTATCACTTTCAGATCAGAGGAAGTAAGTAATAATCTTGGGTCGGTAAAATAAGCTATTAACACAGAAATTGAATGCATTATTAATTTACTTTTATTTAAAACAAGAAATATGCCAACTGCAGCAAAAATAATATTACCACTACAGTTCAGATCCTGTTTTCTATGTCATTTATATAATTGTATGTAGGTTTTTATACTGTGGTGTAAACATAGCATGAACAATAAGTGAAGCAGAAGTTTTCTGGTGATTCCTGTGCAGAATAAAGTTGCACCAGTTCAATGAGCTTCATTTTGGTAAATTAGTTTCTGATCATTACAATCAGGTTGGGTAGCTAGCCTGCAATCCGCTGGTTGAGAGAAATGCTAATTGTATTGACGAACTGTAATAATCAATCCGCATTAGCAAAATGAGGGTTAGCTTTTTCCACACCAAGAACGTCTTTGTTCTCACAACCAGAAATGTATGCAAACAGACAAGTTTGTTTATAAGTTGTTTTGTACACATCATGAATTGGAATGCACCTGAGTGTAAATGGTCTAAAGGACAATTCTTGTCACAATATTTTTCACTTGATAATGATAATTGGGAACATGAAGCTCCTTATCCCAAAGCTTAAGCCTCAGTGATTAGTCAGGAAGTAACTATATACATATTCACACCATTTGTCATTTTAATAGGCTAGTGTAAAATAAGCTTTATTTAATTCCATCTGAAGGACAGATGAGAATATAATTCTGTTAGGTATTGTCTTCTTGCACAGATCTACTTTTAAAGAGTTCATGTTAAGAACAGTTAAAGTTTTTGCTTCAGACATTATTTGCAGTGTGTTTCTTTTGGTTCAAACTGTTTTGTAAACTGAATCCTTTTGGGACTTACTTTTTGGTAACCCTAAGCTCTCCTGTCTTGGAGAAACGACCAACAGGTGCATGAATGTGTGGGTGACTAGGAGAACTGGATGTTGGGTCAGGTCAAATGACTGTGCATGTTACCATGGCTACTTGGCCTTGAGGTGTTTTCACCTCTGTCGACAGCTTTCGGTTACCATCAAAGTCAAGGGCATTATAACTGTCTAACAAAAAAAAAATCTAGTTTTATAACGCTCACTAAGGACTTTTAAGGTAACTATAACAAAGTAGTAATGTGGAGGCTGTAATTGGCTGCTACGATGTTGTGTACTGCAAGAAGATTTGGGGTTTTAATAACCTGTGGATTTTTCCGTCCTCAATGCTGGCTGTGTTGGAAAATAAGAAAGTAAGAGGTTTATGTTTGGGAAGCGGATTTCTGATTTTTCTCAGTTGCTCTTTTAGGGCCGGGCCTCCTAATGAAAGGACACACGCAGAGAAATACACACAGCGAAACTGCACCTGCATGCATCACATTCATATTGATAAGAGGGTTGAAAGTCCAGCAGCATTATGTAGTGTGTGCGTGTGTGCAACAGATTATTATGTATGAGCAACCATTGTGCAGATATTTGTGACTCCATATGGCATTGTATTTCACCCATAATACCTCACTTAGCTTTACTGTAGCCGTCCTCGTTATTTCTTACACAGGCGCATATGTGTCGCACACACACATACACGCGCACCCCCCCCCCCCCCCACACACACACACACACACACCCACACACACTGAGCATGTGACCAACTCAATGAACCTTGAGCTGGAGTTTTCATGGTTTACAGCCCTTCATTCTCTCTGATAGGGGTCATAGGTCACCAGTGGATCTGAGGGACTCAACAAAACAAGGTTGTAAAACAACTGATAGGGAAAGAGCTCTTAGGATTTATAGGTGCTGTATTTTTACTTGTGTTCAGGTCACATAAAATCTAACATGTTTTGTCATATAAACCGACAGAGAACAGTTTTCTTAAATGCATATTACATTGATTCATTACACAAAGAATGATATATTTCAACCATTTATGTGGTTTCTTTTGATGACTACAGAAGCTACCCAGTTCCAAGCAAATGAATTGAAAGTTGAGTGTAAAAAAAGGCGAACAAAGATTTCACAAGCAACACAGAGGGACATAACCCTCAAACAATTGTAAAGCAAAGCTCATTCAAGAGTTTGAAGAATTTTCACAAAATATATTGTTTAAGATCAGCAACCCAGATGTAGTCAGAACATGGGTTGTTGCTCAGTGGACCAAATTCTCCTTTCAATTGATGTCAACCTTTGCCTTTTATTTAAAAATCAATGTTTCACCATCTGGATAAAATATGGAGGGCTACATAATCTGCTTCAGGTCCAGGGTGAAGATTCCACAGTCAGTGATGATTTGGAAAGTCATGTCATCTGCTGGTTACCAAGTGAAGAATCACTACAGCCATCTACCAGGATGTTTTTTAAGAAAGGGAAAGCTCCCCTCTGGGGGAACTGTGTGGAGGTGCTAGTTTCATTTTCCAGAAGGTTGTGGTTTTTGCCCACACTGTCAAAAGACCCAATGTCTGGTTTAGTGCCCTAAACCCCACTGCTTTGCAGTTCATCTTATATAATGCCCTCATTTTCTTAGAATCTGAATTGTGGGTGTTCATTGACTTTAAGACATAATCATCCATGATAATATTTTAAATGTATCATTGTGTATTATGTTTTTATGTAGTAATAATTTCACTATATTTATGTTGAATAGGTGAAATAAACATTTTTGTAAAATGTTTTTTTTTATTATTTAGTAACATAGACCAGCATCATTGTTCTTGTTTTGTCTCGTTTCTCCTTTTACAAATTGATTTACGAAACTCTGTCCTTCTTTTTTGTCTCCAGGCTCAAAATCTGATTGGATGGTCTTGTCAGAATGACAGCGGAAGATCCCGTTTCCTCATCAAACATGAGCAACAACTCTACACCCTCCAAACCGTCCAAACCTTCAGGTGCCTCCTTCCATTCACTCCAAGGACAGATCACCCTCCCAGAGGGAGTTGCAGGAGCTCCCAATGAGGCTGCACTGTTGTCCTTGATGGAGCGCACTGGCTACGGTATGGTCCAAGAAAACGGTCAGCGTAAATACGGGCCCCCTCCAGGCTGGAGTGGTCCAGCTCCTCCTCGAGGATGTGAAATCTTTGTTGGCAAGATCCCACGAGACGTTTATGAGGACGAATTGGTCCCGGTGTTTGAGACAGTAGGCCGTATCTATGAGATGCGTCTGATGATGGACTTTGATGGGAAAAACCGGGGTTACGCATTTGTTATGTACACAGAAAAGCACGAGGCCAAGAGAGCAGTGCGGGAGCTCAATAACTATGAGGTGCGGCCTGGCCGGCTGCTGGGGGTCTGCTCCTCGGTGGACAACTGCCGTCTTTTCATCGGTGGGATTCCCAAAACCAAGAAGCGCGAGGAGATCCTGGAGGAAGTCTCCAAAGTGACGGAAGGCGTATTAGACGTGATAGTTTACGCCAGTGCTGCTGACAAGATGAAGAACCGTGGCTTCGCATTTGTAGAGTATGAATCGCATCGAGCAGCCGCCATGGCTCGCAGGAAGTTAATGCCGGGAAGAATTCAGCTGTGGGGCCACCAGATCGCAGTGGACTGGGCTGAGCCAGAGATTGACGTAGATGAAGACGTGATGGAGACAGTAAAGATACTCTACGTTAGGAATCTAATGATGGAGACCAGCGAGGAGACAATCAGAAAGGTACGATATACATTCTCATTCTTATTCCTTACATTTTTGGGGGGTATTGACTGTGTTTTTGAAGTTCTGTGAGAAAAGTTAGCTGAAAAATGACAGAATATGAGGCAATAAATGCTATATTTTGGAGCTCTAAACCTTGCAAGTAGGCCCTGAATGTTTTATTTGCTGAAGAAGAACAGCTATGGAGTAAATAACTGGTACGCAAAAAGCCACATCAGATAGTGAAGGGACTTGTCTTCTTTCTGGTCGTTGTAATTTTGCTTTAGTATACAACAAAAATGTAAGTGATGGTTAAAAGAAGATTAAAATTATTTTAATACCTCAACCCAACTGACATTTTTATTAATAATTTAGATGCCGTTGCCTTCTTTTGTTGACAGATTTTCAGCCAGTGGAACCCCGGATGCGTGGAGCGTGTGAAGAAAATCCGTGACTATGCTTTCGTCCACTTTATATCCCGAGATGATGCTGTGCTGGCCATGGACCACCTCAATGGCACAGAGATCGAAGGGTCCTGCATTGAAGTGACACTTGCCAAGCCAGTAGATAAAGAGCAGTACTCGCGTCAGAAAGCCTCTAAAGGAGGCGCTTCTGCTACACCAGAGCCTACCCAGCAGAACTACATCTACCAGTGTGACCCCTACACGTTGGCTTACTATGGTTATCCTTACAGCACGCTTATTGGACCCAACAGGGAATACTTTGTGAAAGGTTGGTTGTTTTTAATGCTTTTCAACTAATAGTTATTAAAAAAAAATCTATTATTTTGGTGAAAGAAAGAAATATCTATAAATATTGATGATAGCTGAAACTTGTTGGACCAGTACCCCTCCAGAGATTTCTGTTGACCTAAATAAAGCCATCAGTGTTTGTTAATGTCCACAATGACTAAAATTATGATTGAATCTTTGATCAATGTTTCGAAAAATATTTAGCTAATTGTCTGTGGCTCAAAATCAGAGGTCTGTTGTTCAAAGTCAAAAACAAAACAATTTGATAGACCAATGAATGCTAATCCCATTACTTTAAATGATTGACTGAATGTGGTCTTGGGTGGAAGCAGGAAAATCTTTTTGACTATCAACAATCATTGTGTTTTGGTTTTCTCTCCAAAGGATCCCCAATGATACAGAACAATGGTAATCCCTTATGTCCATATTCCTACTTACACCTCAAATGAACAATTAGTTTTCTTGCCATTACATTTTCTAACACCATCTTTTTTCCTGCTGTCCTGTCAACTACCATTTCATGCTGGGTTATTATAAAGTTATCACCAAAGCTCCAAACACCTCAGACTACAATTTAACTGTTTTTCAGGAATATTGCCAAAATTCCCCCAATTCTTCTCGACCAACTTCTGAGCAAATCCTTTGAGAAATGTATTTTGTACAAGCAGACTACAGCTACTGCGCTGGTTTTAAATAGATTAATCAAAATTTTTTGAAGTTATGCTCAAAGGTTATAGGTTAAGGGCAGTTAATGTTTTACTTGCAGCATCTCTCTTTGAATCCTCATTTGGTATTAATCTTAATTACTTGGTTCCAGAGGCAATCTCATAGTGATTTCTGCAATTTAATGAAATTTAAACTGCTGTTGGGTTGTTTTGGATATATACTTATTTTAAAGCCTCTTATTACTTACAAAATAGAGTGTGGAGGCTGTATTCAATATGTCACATTAAATTTGGTTTTAAGTTAGGGCAACTGATGGAAAAAGTAAAGTGATGGGAAATCAACATAATAGTCTTTAACTCAATGACTTTTTTCATCAAAACTAATACTTCTGTCCGACAGTCACTGCTAGGACATTTTTAAGACTGACGTTTTTTAAAATAGTCTGTTTTGGTCTTAGTTTCTAGCTTTAGCGTCTAAAACCTGGTGTAAGTTTTAGATGAAGATGCTATGAGAGTTATCAGCTGCAGGTAAAATACTAGCTGCCTCCAGTTTTTAAACAAAACTTTAACCAGACTCTTACATAAAGGTCAATTTCTCAAGTGGAGTTTCCAAAGATGTTCTGAACTCAACGTAAAATCCTGCTGCCCAACAAAACATCTACAAATCCCAGCCCACAACCCCATCATCATATTATACTGTAACTGTATTTTAAGCAGGTTCCGTGCGAGGGCGTGGTCGTGCAGCCTCAGGTAATCGTACCCCTGGACCTCGAGGGTCTTACCTAGGGGGTTATTCTGCCGGTCGTGGCATCTACAGTCGCTACCACGAGGGCAAGACCAAGCAGCCCGAAAAGCCCTATGAACTGATACCCAGTCTGGAGCTTCCTGCCTCCGTCAACCCAGTTGGCATCAAACCAGGCACAAGTCAGTGAGACAGACGTACTCATTAATGTCATCGCCCATCTCTTAGCCTTTACTAAACCTCTGTCCTGCGTGGTTTACGGAACCTTTCTTGAATTTGCATGACAGCTGTTGCTGGATGGTCATGAGTAAAAAGGCATAATATCAACCCATGTGAGCATGACCAGAAAGTAGCTGCTTTACTTCAGTCCTCTTTCTACCTCTAATCAAAAACGAAATGTGTTGTTTAGTGTTCAGACTGATAATAGTGCTGTGTCAAGGGAAAACAATGGGATTCATTGGTCAGCAGTTGTTTTAATCATTGAGGGAATTTAAACAATGCAGACCAGTGATGCATTCATTGGTTTAAAAGCAGTTAGGGATTAAAAATATATATCAGAACAAATACCCCAATTTGGACATGTCACACCAAGCTTTTCAGCTTAAATGTTTTTCAATTACCAGGCATCATAACCATAATGTTGAGACAAAATTTGATCTTCTCTATAAACTTTTGATTAGTGTGTGATTCCCCACACAGCACTGTTATCTGTTTAAACAGGGTTGTACTTACAGAATCTGCTTCCACAATATAATGCATTCACTCAGTTCCAATTTGACTTTATAATGGTTGAAATAGTTGAACTAAAAAAAAATTCAAATTAAATTGTTTTTCCCAACAATGTTTCAAATTTCCTCTTTTTTTTTTTTCATTAAATAGTTTCAGTCAAAATGGAGCTGAAGTGCAAAACTAATTCACAAATTTAAACTGTAATCAGCTAAATCATAATGCCAGTGTTTGGAAAAGTTGATCTTGAATAATAATACGATCTGATCCAAAAGAAGAAGGACATGACAAGAAAGTTTTGAGAGTTTTTCTACTTTGTTTCCTGCCAGTAAGAAGAAGGAAGTGCAGCGATGGTAATGCTCGGAAGATATTCAACTCATAAAGGAAACATCAATCAGGGCAGATAAATCTCAGCACAGAAAACTCAATAGCTCTGTTGGTGCACGTTGCAAAAAAATCTAGTTACATAATAAGGTAATTAACTATGTTTTGCTTATTCAGATTCAGTCCTGAGAAAGAGTCCAACCAGCTTTCCAGAAACTAGTTTGGAATTTGTCATACCTTCAGATATCATCAGTTTTGAAAGGAGGAAGAGCTGAAGACAGCATTATGCTAAGCAGTATCAACAATGGGATTGTAGTTCATTTTCAGATTAATACACAGGGATTTTCACATGAGAGTTCTGTTCAAAGAATATAAAACCTTTTGAAAAGTATTCAGCTTAATTATATGTTGTTTATTTGGCTGCAGAATAATGAGAATACATCTCAACATGACTAATTTGACCAAATGCATACAACTGAAACAAAATATTCAGATATATTGTAGAAAAGCATTCAACCTTCCTCATTTTCTGATGTCGTACTATATCTTTTGTTCTCTCTGTTAGGCAATTTAAGATTAGCTTTTTTTTCTATTTACTAAATCCTGAAGTTATAGAAAATATTTTAGAGAGGTTGCTTGGTCCTTTTATCAAAGTGAGAAGTTGTCATACATTAGGATTGGCATGCCTTTAAACAAACTAGCAAATCCCAGAGGATGATTAAAAGTTTCCTAAGCTTCACAATATTTGAGGTAATTGGAGGCACTCCTGACATCATGGTGAAATCAAAAGAAATCAGCTTATAGACTTCAACAAGTCTGGGTCGAATTTCCCAGTGCCTAAGGGTTCTATGTTCATCTGCTCAAACAATTGCATGCAAACACAGTGGAAATGTTCACCCATTGTGGCGTTCTAGGTTTAATAGATGAATCTAAAAAATTTTAAAAACAAAGTTTTGTGGGTTTTTTTGCAAGCCTGAGAATACCATCCATACTGTAAAGTTTATGGGCAACAGCATAATGTTGTCTGGGTGTTTAGTTGCAGGAGAATGATGAACTTCATCATGAAAGGACATAATATGGAAATATTGAAACAACATCTCAAACACATTAGTTCAACCCACAAATACCTAAGTAAATCATTCTAAACACAATACTAAGTTATTAGTACTTTGCCATTTAGAAAACAGAAATAAATGTGTGAATTATGTGTGTTTGAACACACTGTAGGGTTACCATGTGAGCAGTGCATACACAAAAGGGATTGACACCTAAGACCCTCTTCCTGGCTCTGATTGGTTGCTTCTTACCAGTGGCAGCGCATTTCTGTAGATGACAGTCAGACTACAGGAAGAGAAGAAGGCAGAGAAGCTAGATTTTTTTTTTTTTTTTTTTTTTTTTTTACAAATTGTTTGTCTTATGTTATACTTTCATGACACAGTGAAAAAAAAAAACATAGAACACAAACTCTTGTTCGTCGACATGCTGCATTACCTATGAATGTTGGTAATTATACATTTTAGAGTGGTGTGCCAAATTTGCTATGGTTCATTTTTTGGTGAACATTGAGCAAAAGTGAAACAAATTCAAAGATTTTTTTGTTTTTGGTAAGTCATATTATTTTTTAGATGGCACAAGAAAGAATTTTGATTGAAAAAAATAATCAAGGTCAACATGCAAACACTGGTATTATCTTTCTACTTTCTAATGCTAAGTTGTTTTGTCAACATCGTCATTACATTTGATATACTGGTCATTGCTTTAAAATCGTGTATTTATTTGGTCAATATTTGGTCAGTTTTCTTAAGTAGACATAACTGACGAAGATCGAGGAGTCGGTGTTTTGGTTTCTGTATGTTGAATCACAGGATCAGCACCATATTGAAAACTCTTTTGTGCATTTAAAACAATGACTGATGTTGTATTTGTATTGTGTTATAAAGATGTGTGTATGTGAAAGAGGGGGTTCGTTCAACTTTTCCATAGTTGAAAAGCAACATAATCTGAATCACACTCCAATTGCTGTTTTTGTAACTTATTTTTTCCCTCTTGTTTCAATCATCTCCTTCTCTTCTTTTCTTATTTTTCACAAGAAAAATAAGAAAACCTGTTAAACTAAGCATGATTGGATGCATGTTTGAGCATGGCTGGTTGTATGTGATTTAATCTGTCGTGGCCCCGTCTGTTATGCAGGCTTTCATTTTTGTACCTGTCTTTGCACAGTGGCATTGCCGGCTCTGGGTGCACAGTACCCAGTGTTCAGCGCTCCTCCTGCAGCCAAAGTGATGGAGGAGGGGAAAGTGCATTCAGTGGAGCACCTCATGAACCCTCTGACCATGCAGCACCCTGAACACAGCGCTGCCACTGCTGCTGCTGCCGCCACTGTCTTACCTTCAGTGTCCACACCTCCACCGTTCCAGGTGTGTCTTATAATGTCATACACAAAAGCATTCAGATAAATGTTTACTTGTTTTGCCTCATTACAAGTAAAACCTTATTGGACTTTTATGTGACGGGTCAATACTAAGTAGTGCATAATTATGAGACTAAAGGAAAGTGTCAGATGGTTTCATTTATTAAAATTTTTTATAAATAATATACCCACCTTGCACATCTGGACACTGAAATTTTTTATTCTACTTTACAACATAATCAAGAATGCACAAATACACTATCATTTTCTTTCTCCTTTTCAATTATCATTTTTAGTGGGTCTATCACATATTCACATCCCCACACATTGAAACATGCAAAAAAAGGAGAAAAAGTTATGAATGTTATTGGCAGGAACATGTATATGTTTTTTGATGTAAAGATTTAGAATATCCCATCTCATTCAAGGTTACACAAAGGTTGCAAAATCAAAACAGCTTTTTATCGGACGTATACTCTTAAAATCTTGGTTAATTTTTCTTTATTCCTATCTAAATCCAGTTTACCTGTCCTTCCTCCTTACCTAGGGCCGTCCAATGACTCCCGTCTATGCCATGCCCCACAACGTCCAACGCATCCCAGCTGCTGCCAGCCTGTATGGAGCTGGGTACGTTCCCATCGCTAACTATGCTGCCAACACAGCCGCTCTGGCTGCACTGCAGAAAAATGCTGCCATGGCAGCCACAGCATATGGAGGTTATGCTGGCTACGCCGTGCCCCAGGCCTTCCCCGCCGCGGCTTTCCCACTGTCCATCCATGACATCTACCAGTCGTACTGAAACGGGGGCTCAGATCGAGTCATCCAATGACTGAATCTCAACAGCATCTGTCCACGCCACAAAAACATCTTTTGAACTTGATCTCTAATGGGATACGTAGCAAAAACTAAGACTACAAGACTGGGACAAAATTATGGCCTGGTGTTTTCCATTAGTTGCTGTCATCCTCTCTATATTCCGGGGCTAGAAAGGGGAGCAGCTCTTTTAGACAGCGTCACTGTTTTATTTTCTGAATTTTGTAACACACTTCAAATGCTTCCCCTGCAACAGTAACCACAACTCTAGTAATATTCATATTGTCTCTCTTTCATTGCACCATCTTGTTGCTGTTGCAGCAGGGACATTTACGGTACTTTTTAAAGTATTTATGAAGAAAAGACGCATTATTAATGCTTTATTCCTTTTGCTTTTTTTTTTTTTTATCTTGGTTTTTTTTTTCTGAAACAGATCTATACACTGTGTAATGTATGAAAACAAAGAAAGCGAAGTAAATGGAAAGAAGGAAAAGGTAACCAGGAACTACTGATAAGATGATACCACTGTCTTTGGATATATCCATGTTTGTAGTCTTTTTCCATTAATATATAGTATTCTAGCCAGTTTTACATGCTGTAGATGATGCTATCCATGCTGGTTGAATGTGTATTGCTTTCCATATGCCCAATTGGTACTTTTTGGTGTAGTTTGTTTTGTCTGTTTCAGTTGTCTTAAATGAAGGTTTTAGGTCTTTGTTTTGTTCCCTGATTCTTTTGTCCCTGGTTATGAACTTCTGAAACATGTGTCTTAATGTTGATACACTATAAAAACTGCTGGGTTTAAAACAACCTAATTTCAGAGCATATCACTAACCAATTTGTGGGTCAAATGTAGATCAATCCAAGCTTGCATATGTATTTGAATTAAATTGAAAGATTTTTAGCTTAGCTTAGCATTAATTAAAAAAAAGTATCAAATTTGAATAAATAAGATATAGAAAGAAAGGAAAGTAATTAGGTACTGAAAGATTGTTAGTGACTAACAATTAATTTTGGATAAAAGACAAATCATGCTCACTATACAACACTATAAAATTATTATTTTGTTCCTTTCAGCAGATCTTTTATTAAACTCGAAAGTCAAAAATAATTGAATAGAAACATTTAAGAAAGTAGTAACTTTAAAACATAATTGCAAAGAAACTTAAAGTAGATGTAAAACCCTGTTTCTTCAGCCCATTTATATTAACTAACAGATTCTTTGGTCGAAACATTAGTTAGCACTAGGCTAATGTTGATCTAGAGTGACTAAGCTTGTTCTTTTAATGCTAACACTAGTGTTGTGGAAAATAATAACACAACCCACTGACATAAACACACAGCATTAATTTACCATCTTATCCTTTGGTATTTCATCCAGCAATGTTTGATCAGAATGTTTCATAGTTCAAAATGTCGCTCTCTAAACCGACAACCTTGGTCATAATTGTTGACTGATTGTTTGAAAGTACCTAAACACTCTCCCAACAGCAGAAACCCAACATTTGGGGTAAAAACTAACCCTGCAGTTTTTTTTGTGTGTGTACCTTTTAAAGATGGGAGTCCGAAAGGCACAAAAATGAAGAGCAAACTGGAATACATCATGTGCTTTCAGATGTTCCCCATCATTAGAAACTGTATTAATAGGGGACTAAGACTGAATAGATGTTTGTTTCCTACATTTAAGTATATTTTATTGTTGTTATGAAATGCTTGAGTCTTGAAAGGTGAACAAATATGTTTGTTATTCTTTAAAAATTGGGTTCCTACACTGCTTGACCCATTTCCATTTTTGGCAACCAAATACTTAATACACTCCAGTCTGACGACTTCAGAGAGACTCTTTGCGCTTGGCTACAGTGCCTTACATCACCGTACAGTACGTGCCTTCAGAAACAAAACAGGGCTGTGAGGTTGACA
This sequence comes from Gambusia affinis, assembly GCF_019740435.1. NCBI lineage: Eukaryota > Metazoa > Chordata > Actinopteri > Cyprinodontiformes > Poeciliidae > Gambusia > Gambusia affinis. The sequence goes on along the minus strand of NC_057871.1, from coordinate 8,037,513 downwards.
CCAGAAGGAACAGACTCCCATCTGTGCACGGCACCTGAGTCTTCTTCTATTTGTATTTCCAGTGAACTTTATTTTTGTTATTACTGTATCATAGTGAGATGAGTGGGTTTGAGGCTCTGGAGTCAGATGTCAGAATGACTCTGCAGTAACACTCCTGCCTCCCTCTTTATTTCCCCTCCTCCAAATCACTCTAGACCAAGGTGCACTTAAACATATTTATAACTGGCATGGAAACGCCACCTTGAAATGAAGAGATATTAAATACAGAGCATGAACTCATGAGTGGATATGACTAGTTTGGCTGTTTGTTTTGCAGTGTTTTATTAATGTGTGAGTTTTACTTTGCCAACTCAAAAAAGAAAGTCTTTAAGATATGTTTTTTTGGGCACTTGTGAAACTTCAAACTTTGCTTGCAAGACGTTTAAACTGGAGCAATACCTCACTCTTAAATATGCAAGGAGGCATGCGATGTGCTGAATGTAGTGAAACCTCCAAACTACTTCAAGCAGCTGCTAATCAGGAAGTCACTGTCATTACAGTCACATAAACAGCGGTGAAAATATGTTCGGAACCTGTCAACGTTTTCCAGTAGTTACCACCAACTTTATGGTGGTCACAACCCAAGTAGTCGACACATACGAAGGACATCATAACAAATTTAGTGTAGAAGCCAGAGTGGGAACTCAGGGAATAAGTATTGAAAGTGTTTACTGAATTGCTCATTTCTCAAGAGACAAGACTTGTTTTGGTAATTACTACTTCAAGATGTTGTCTACATGCTGACTTCAAATCTTTCTTTTCTTTCTTTATAAATATCCCACTGGATGAAAGTCCAGTGATTGACTTGGCCAATAAAGACTTTTTTCTCTTTCTTTGAAATCAACAGAGTTTCCAACACTAATTTGAAATAATAAGAAACAAGATTGCTTTTCAAATACTCTTATATTTCATATGTTTTCTTAGCTTTTTGCTTTTTTTTACTTCCTTTGATTCACATGTTCAATATTTATTCCCTAGAGAAACACTTTGATTTCTCTGTATACATACATACATAACTTGGGTTATTAAAGTCAAAAGGTATAAAAATGTGTCACCAGGCCATTTAAGAACATTTTCTTATACTGGATGCTTATTTTCTCCGCTGTATATAAAATCTTTTTTTATGTAGACTTGTATTTTCAGACCAGTTTTAGTTTCTTTTTTTTGCCATTTTTTCATTTAGAATATTCTTTTACTTTCCACATTTTTTATTACCACACACAACTCTGAAAATTGTGGAGAAAATTGGACTGTTGATAAAATAAGTTATTTGTTTCAAGATGTTAAATGAAAAGCAACCGTGTTGTCTTGAGTTAATAATCTCACTCCAAGTTGTCCCTTTTTTTGCTCCAATTGAACTGGACTTCATGTAGAGGACTAACTGCTGTTAACTGCTTTTATGATGAAGACAGAAAGTCTGGATAAATATATATATATTTAATATATGCATTACATTTGTTATGTATGAAGTTAAAAAAGGTATAATATATTTCTTTACTTATTTACAACTTGAGTAGGGATAAAAGTAACAAAAGTAGAAAAATATATATTTTTTCCTCTTTGTATTACTTTTTTTTTGCCAAAAGTGAGCAATAGTTTTTAGCTTTTGACATTTATTGTAATCTTCTAATCTGTAACCTAATGTACTTTGGTGTTATGAGTGGGAACACAAAGAACCTTCATGTTCAGCTACTTTTTAGCAGTTTCAGCAAGGATTAAAAGCTAGCTCATTGAAGTGTTACAACCCTGGCATTTTAGCTGGTCGTGTTGCAACTCTGCATGTTAGTTTTGTTCAGAGAGTCCAACAATGAATTAGCTGCCTTTGGAATTAACAAAAAGGCAAAAAGCAAAACAAAACAAACATAAAAAACATGTCAGTGAAGTACAGTCTGGCTTAACATAGGTGTAAACTTTTAACTCCTCCTAGTGTGCCTTATTGCCAAGATGTATTTGCTAAAGCTTTGTAGACTCATTCAGACTTTTTTTTCTATTAAGAGGTTTGTTAAAAGAAATAAGACCTTGTTCTTCATTGTTATATTTATAGTGAAAAACACAGTAAATAAAGTGCTTTTGAAAGGATGCAGGATCTTTGATAATTATTTGTGATTGCATGCCGTACTTTTCCATGCCTTTTTCTCACAAGGAAGATTTTTCTCTTCAGCTGCCCTGGTTTTAGATTAGACAGAGTAATAGCAGAGTGGTAACTGAGTAGCTTCTGATAGTTTCAGAGGTAACCCATCTCTGACCTCATAGATCAGCAATTGTTGAGAAATGGCTGACATGGCAGAAAAAAAATCTTTCATAAATTTTGGTGCTGCTTGTTACCTTTACTCCAGATAAATGTGCTTCACCAATGAGAGCTTCTGGAAAGATCTGGGGCTCATGATGTGGGGCAATGGCAGCGGGAGAGAGTTCAAATCTCTGCATTGGCATCAAGTCTTAACTGACTGCTTTCCAAATATATGAAATAAATCGATCCATCTGTCTATCCATCAACATCACTTTGTCAATCAGCACTCTCCAACTCAGGCTGCTGGATCCCCATGAATTTCCAATTCAAATATAATACAGCAGAAACCAGATGAACTGTCATTCATCGTCTGTTGTTAATCAGATTAGATTATCAAATTTGTTTCTTTTGCTAAATACCAGACTAGTAAGAGAGATATTTTTATTTCTTTAAATCCTCAAGAGTACTATGCCTTTAAACCAACTCCGTTCTTCAGGGGCTGTTGTCATTCAGCTGATTAAAATTAATGAAGTAGACTCTCTGCATGTTGGGCCCTGGAAGGCCCTACAAAAGTTGTGTTCAATGGGTTCAGGTGTGTTGAACCAGGGAAACATTGAAATATCAAAGTTACTGGTTCATTAGGATCTTCCATTATTGTAAGTTATCTGAGGAAGTCCAGGTGATGATATGGCTTGATTTTTCACTTAGAAGATTTGGATTGATTAAAGACTCAACTTTGAATTTATTTCAAAGCAGCACCTCAAACAGAGTCCTTTATGTGTGGGGCAATGAAAAAATAAAAGGAAACTACAGCAAGACATCAGCAAGAGAACTGTGGGCCTCCACAAGTCATATTCATTCTTGGGTACAATCTCCACCTGCATGAAGATGCCATGTTCATTTGTTCAAACAATTATGCCTAGGAATAAACACAGAGGGAACATAGCATGTTCTGGGTCTCATATGTTAGCACAGGTTAGGGCAAAGTGTGTGCATCAACCCCAGAAACATGGCAAAAGAAGTTGTGAGGTTGGTAATACTGTCATTATTCATGGCAAACTGAGATCTACATCGGCTGAATGAATAAGTGGCTTTTCCAAAAGGAACATAAAAACAAATTACAATGTGCAAACACACTCAAGAAATAAGACATTAATATTTGGAGACGTCCAATCTGATCGAACTAGTATTCAAGTGTTAGGCCATAACTGGAGCTTCATTACATTCGAAAGTAAAAAGAGGAAGCTTGCCAACCTGAGACCACGATTCTAACTGTGAAGTACAGGGCTGGAATCGGAAGAATGATGTTTTGTGAGTGTTTACCTGTCGGAGGGGCGTGTGACAGGTGTCCTTGAAGGGATCATTCTACGTTTGTGATTGTAAACCATTACCTTCAAATTAGAGGACTTCCAGGGAGCTTCACACTCAGATGTAAACCATTCCAGTTGACGCTGGACATCATGGCTTAAAAATGGAGACAGAACCACATTGTATGGAAAACTCACATTAAAACCCTAAGATTCTCCAAAGAGACACCTTCCTTTCTCTGACTGCGTCTCAAGACTCTGTCCATGAACAACACAAACAAGGTCAGCGATAAGGAGATGTCCTGACAGAGTTCAGCCTCTACTGGGAACAAGATAAACTTTGTGCCATGAGTGAACCACAAGTAATTTTGTGGTTTTACAGGGTTTGGAAATATGTAAAATGTAGTATGCTAAAAATATGATTCATTGACCTATCTGCTGACCAAACTACATATAGTTTCAATTTTGCAAAGGTAAGCTATAAATGTAACAAGAGTAAAAAATATTGGGCTGCTCAAAATGATGGACTAAAAAAGTTTCAGTTGCAGAAAAGCATTGTCATAATAAACCCATTTTAGTATATCATTTTTAATGTCACATTTTAAAAGAAATTGGGAGATTTATCATCTAAAAACAATTATTAAAAGAAGAACCACATTCTCCTGTGATAGCATTATCAGGCCACAGCTCTGTAGTCATACATCTGCATATAAACATATTTATTGGTAGCTGGGGTTGTGCATTACACATAAAAAGGGGAACATTTAACTCCCAGACGATGAGTTCTAAGAAAGAATGCTGTAAAAATACACTGTGAAAAATTATAATGAACAAAAATCTGCTCTAAAATACAGTTTTATACAAATTATCATTAGTTGATTAGCATGTAGAACAAGTTGAGTCAACAGTAATGTGAAGTTTTCTGTCTGACACATGAGAGGTTTCTTGTATGATTGTGAAACAGTTTAGTTCTATGCAACACTCCATCTGCTCATGAGATTTTCAGCTTTTTTATTTATAGCTCCTTTAAGGTTCTGTATTTTTTTTTAATTATACTGAGTTCAGATTTGGTTGGATTGTTTTTCATTTTGCACCCATTATGCTGTAGACTTGCTGGTGTTCTTTTGATCATTTTCTTGTTGATGACCAAGTTTAGCTATCTGAACGAATGCATATGTTCAACTGTAGAATATTTGATATAGACATGAGTTCCTGGCCGGCCAATGACTGTAAGGTGCTAAGGGGCTGTGGCTGCAAAATGTGCCTAAAACATCACCCCTGTTCAGCTATGTTGGTATACGGTTTGATTGATATAGTGTTCAGTTCTCTCGAGAGTGCAGTGCATTATGTGTTGATTCCAAAAGTCTTGAAGTCCACACACTTTTCAAAGGTACATCACACTATGTTCTTTCTTCTATAAAAGAAGGTTTCTTCTAGTAATTCTACCAAAAGGTCATTTTTACTTTCACATTTTTTATAATTGCTCTGTTATGGATTTTAAAAATGAATAAGCCAAGAATGGCCTGCAGAGTTTTGTAGCTCCTGCAATTTTTTTTTATTTTTTGTATAGTCTTAAACACAGGGTGAATCTGCTGGAACAACCATATTTGCCAAGTTTTGGTCAATCAGTCATCTTCATTACCCCCAAGGGACAAGTATTATGCAAGCTATAACGAAAAAGAAACTTTGACATAACCCATTTCGTACACATATAAGAGATGAGGCAAAAGTATTATTTAAATCCAATGACAGACATAACAATGTATTCTTTTCAAGGAACACATTATTGTTGATGTCAAACACAAGAACTAATTTTAGCATTTATTTCTTTCTCTTTTTCTTATTTTTATTAAAATAAAAATGTCTGAAAATGATTTCAAAAACAATTCGGACAGTATCCAGTCAGTTATTAAAGGAGATCGGGCTTTTTCTGCTGTTGCTCCTTCTCTATGGAACAATCTACCTTTCCAAATTAGATCTGCCCACAGCCTGGATCATTTTAAATTGCTTCTTAAAACTCATTTTTATTCCTCGGCATTTAATTGAACTAGTGTTTGATACTTTGTTTTTATTTATTTGTGTTGTTGTCACTCTTGTACAGCACTTTGGTGCAGTTCTAAGCCTGTTTTAAAGTGCTATATAAATAAATTTGACATTGACACATTTACATTAAAACACATACCACAAAAATGAACATAAACAGAAAAAAGCGAATTAACAATACAGTATATCCAATTTACAAGTAACGGATTTTAAGAGTGACTTAGTCAGTAGATTACCATACTATGCTACTGCCATCTGGTGGTAAAAACCATCTTAGAAATCTGTAGCATGCCCGTAGTTCCGACTAGTCAGTGTATGTTTGCAATGGCAGCCATGTTAGCTCTGCATTCATCAGTGCAGATTACTGCTGTAACATAAAACACATCCACTATTAAGGTTAATATACATATTTAGCAAGCTACTTGCTAGTGGAATACATTTTGCGTTCTGGTCTGTTAATATCTTTTGCAGAAATGTATATTAGACTCAGAATTTAAGAGCATGTATTTCAAATAAACTAAAAATAATAATTTTAGTAAAATTGGTGGGTAAATCCTCTACATATATTGGTAGATTTCCTTACTATATGAAATACAATTTCTACTGCTCATTGGTCAAATTGGGTTTTGTAAGTAAAAGTCGCTCAACGCACAAAACTGAAAAATTTGTCATCTAAAATCCAATATTAAGGCTGATAGATTTAATGTTGACTACAACTCCCATCATGCCGCAGCATCAGTGAGCATGCGCACTCTTTCCTTAGCTTGCCACTACTATTGTAGATTTATAAACAAACCAGCTAAACTGAGCAGCGCTGCGCTATGGGCCACGAGGAGATCCAGATGAGTCTGAGAGCCGCTGTCACTCTTGAACACAGCTTCAGTTTATATTTGGCTTAAAGGAGACGCAACAAAGCGCACAAAATGGCTGTTCTCTGGGCCTTGGCGAATAAGTAGGTTTACTATAGCTTTAAGAACAAGAAACTAGTGTCTGCTTCTTTAAAATTATATTGGTTTATAGCTGAATAGATAATTAAGAAAAGTTTTAAGTTTCTAATGAATTAATGTGTGCATTTAATTTGCGACGAATCCAGCAGAAAATGCATCAATGTTGGACAAGGGCCGCTTGCAGTCAAAACGGCTTTAAAGCAGATGTGCTTAGTTATTCCTCACTTTGCTTGTGAACCTGCTTGACTATAAGAGGAATTAAGAGGTAGGACATATACCCTTCACGGTGATGGAACCAGTCGACAACAGAGTCGAGGATGTAAATAAAGACGAGGAACCGAAGGAGGACAAGGCCGCGGAGCAGACCCCGGCCACCAGTACGATTGGTACGCAGCGGAGGGCACTCAGAGAGCGGGGAGCGGGCCGACCTAGGTCCGGCGTCCCCTCTTCTGTCACGGAGGTTAACGGAGCTGCGCCGAGCGCGCAGACCTCCGGACGGGTTCTAAGGGACAGGTCAACCAGGGCAGTACCGGCCTGGCTAAAGGACTTGAAAAGCGACGAGGAGGAGGACGAACCGAGCCCGGACAGCAGTGTGACCAAGCGGCGGAAAGTTTCCATCTCCAAGCGGAGGAAAGGGCTAGATTCAGCGGGTCAAGTGGAAGCTGGAGAGGGGCTCACAGGAGACAGCCTTCAAGGCACAGAGTAAGCTTCATATTTATCAGCTCCTACTTAATAGATGCAGTCAACGACAGATGCACATTTGTTTCTAATGAGCCTCTGTAGAGTTGAAATGTGCATCAGTGGGGTCTGCTCCTTCTAAAAGCACGCCTTCTGCATGGCTCGTCCCCTACATGGGTGGAGTAAAACTTACCTGTCTTTAAAGACGTTCTCTTTATAATAACTGCTGTATTAATGTCATATGGGATGTTGTGTTATTGCTTGCCATACAAGGTGATTTTTTTCCCCCCTCTTCTCTTTAGTTCAGAAGACCCAAAGAAACCTGCCTCAGATGTTCAAGGTAATCCGTGGGATCCTTCACCAAAATCTTGCAGAAGTTTTCATATGGCTTCAACATGTCTATTTTTTTTTTTTTTTTTTTTTACATTACAGCCAGTAACTTTAATGTACATTATTTGGATTTAATGTGACAAAGTTGCGTATGATCATAAAGTGAAAGGGAAAAATTTAAGATTTTTTTTGTTTATTTCTTTCAGAAACAATTTATATAGTTATGTGTAATTATTTTCAGCCACTCACATTGTGACTTCAGATACAGCTGCTAGTTTTTTGGGGATTTGCCTGTAACAGTGTTGCACATCTAGACACTGACATTTTTGTCCTTTCATCCCTGCAAAATATCTCAACCAAACCCTCTGAGCTTACGGAAAATAGATTTTACTATGTCATTCTGGTAATTCTCTAATTCTGTGCTGTGATCTTTGTTCCACATCGATTACCTTGTAACACTTTTAAGATGCTTTCATCTGTTGTAGCTCTGGCAGTATGTTTAGTGTTGTTTCCCTGCTGGGAGGTGAACCTCCACCTTAAGCCTCAAGTCTTTTCCTGCCTTAAAGAAATTGTTGCCCAGTATGTAGTTTCATCCATCTTCCTTTCAACATTGTGAAGCTCTGTCGAGGCTGAAGAAAACACCCCCACAGTTTGACACTGTCACCAGCACAATTCACGTGGGGATGGTGTGTTGAGATACAGAGTAATTTTTATTATAGTTTTAAGTCTTGCAAAGATTTTCTTTATGTGTAGTTCAAAAAGTTTTATTATAAACTTGCCTGTTCAGGGCTCCTCGTGCTCCAGGTTTGGTGTGTCCTCTATGACTTTATTTTAACACTGTCTGTGTTCTTGACTCGCTCCCATAAAGGCCAGATTTGTAGAAAACACGACTAATAGATGCCATGTTGATAGACCCGCCCACAGGAGCTGTGGAGCTCCTCCAGAGTTACCATGGTCCTCTTGGCTACTTCAGTTAGGATGTCAATGTCATGAAGAATATGCCTTCTTATTACAGTAGCAAAATGTTAAATTGCACACAAATGAGCTCTATTCTCTGATTAGAAAACTTTGATATTTTCTGTGCTAGATTTTGTGGAGAGAAAACCAACTTCTCTGTCCCTTTTAAAAACAAGCTCCCCGCAGGATCATGCTGCCGCCACCATGGATCATCTTCCTTCCACTTTTACAAATATACACTACTTTGTGTTAGATACTTGACATGTGAAATCCTGTTGTTTTTAATGTGACATAATGAAGATGTTCAGGGGCCGTGGCTACTTTTGCAGGGCAATGCGGCTGTTGAATTAATGCCGCTCTCATTCATTGTCTGTGACATTCAAACAGAACAGATGTGTCTTTGTGTCTGTGCCACAGTTCATGGCATACACAAATGTTTCATGGCTTTCTATTTCCCTTCCAACTCCAGCTCTTCTTCCCAAACGGCCTCCAGCCCAGAATGATGCCAAGCTCCCGGCTGGCAGGGCGGCCCGGAGCGTTGCCAAGCCTGTGTGCAAGACCGAACCTGAAATGGAGACTCCAGCTGGTGAGTGACCTGTTGACTTGAGCGCTGTCACAGATCAGATAAATGCTGCAACATGTTGAAGGTTTTGTTTTTAAATAACCAATCAAAGCTTGTTTTAACTTTATTGTGATCTAATTGTACATCTTAATTTTAAATCCATGTAATAAAGATTTTAACACATTAATAACAGCAGTATGACAAAAAAACAAACCCAGAAAACAGAAGCGTAATTGTTATATTATATTATATACTGAAGAAGGTTGAAATCTGTTTTTATTTTGTTGTCATTTTGTTTTGTGCACCAGTGGAAGAAGAGCGCACCGATAGAGAAAAGTGTGACAAGTAAGTATATGCTTAGCATTTAGTTTAAAAATGACTTCTACACCATGAATACCATTGAAATCCTGGTCATATGACTAAATCTAAAAAAGGGTGAATGCAACTTTTCCAAGCAGAAGTTATCCTTACAACCCTGTCTTTACTCTTGGGAAGGGCTTTGAGGAAAATTAGCACTACAGTAAAACTAGTACTTATTCCATCCATCCATCCATCCATCTTCTTCCGCTTATCCGGGGTCGGGTCGCGGGGGTAGCAGCTTATTTTCAACACATATTATTTAATTATATTAAGTTTTAACAATCTGAAGTTAAACTTTTAGTTAAGTTATAAGATTAAAGTTTTATTTAATCTCTCTATTTCATTTTGTTTACATTTTGGATACCATCATCCTACTTTGTTGTATGAGAAAATACTTGTAATAACAGTAGGGCTTCTTATTAAAGGTTATCCTTACTTTAAGGGACAGACAGATTCAGTTCATGTCTACGGCAGTTCTTTACAATCTGGTGATATAGTTACGTTAAGATTAAATCCAGATGCAGTCAGATTAGTTCGGAATATTTCTTATCAGTTTAACAAGGTCAAAAAAGGGTCATAAAACCTCTCTAACCTAATCGTGATTTTTTTTTTTTCTTAGCGAAAAGACAGAAGAGGACAGCAAGGAGGTCGCAGAACAAGTCCCGGATGATGACGAGCTTCCTTATCAGGATGATTCGAATGACTTCAGGTTCCAGCTTCAGAGTCAGAGGTAAATTTGCACTGAGCGCACCACTTGCATCATAAGCTGTTCGCAGATCATTTGTTTGTTTGCGTTTTTGTTTTCAGCAGTGGTGAAGAGGAGGACGGCCTCAGCAGTGATGAAGACGTTCCCTTTAGAGACGACTTGAACGATCAAAGCTACGACCCGAGGGCAGAAAGATTTCTGTAGGGAAGCCTCACATCGCTCTTTGCTCAATTCAGATTCCTTTTGTGTGCATTGTTCTTTGATTAATATTCTAAACTATTTATGAAGTTGATTTTTTTTGTCTTCATTTTCTTCTAGGGATATTACTAAACCAAAGCGCAAAGTTCCTCTAAGATACAAGGAAAAGAAAGAGAAGGATAAAGCACCCAAAAAGGAAACAGAGTTTTCAGAGATAAAAGTAGAGGGTGCAGATAACCTGGAGACGGTGCAGGAGGAAGTAAAGCTGGAGGAGGAAGTAGCTGAGGATCTCGATGGACCCAGGAAGTAAGTTCAGCTTGTTACGTGTTTTTATGCGGCAGCTTTAAAGTCAGAAACATAGATTGTCTGTGTTCTTTTTGTTTTTTTTCCGTTGGTGTTAGTTGGTAACCAGCTGCTCTTCCTTATTACTTCCTTATTAATGCTTTTCACACTGAGTTGTATCTGTAAACACGGAAGTAAGCACATTTTATTTCTTATTTAATCAGGAGAGGCCGCAGGAAAAAAGACGACAAAACTCCACGGCTACCAAAGAGACGGTGAGAGTGAAACCTGCATAGTGTCTCAAACCAATTACTTCCCATAAATTTATTATAAAGATGTCTGTAATTTCTCAGAAATGTATTGTACAATGATGATGCTTTTTTGTTGTTGTTGTTTTTTGGTTTCTAACTTACCTAGTGTCTCTAGTGTACTTATTTCTCCCAAAATTATAATCGGCTGGGATTGTGATTGAGAAGCCTTACAGGCCTGTCGGATATTGACGTGTCTGTGAGGATCTGATTATAAGAGTCCATGATGTTTAACTGGGCTGTTTGCTTTACTCGTTCAGGAAGAAGCCACCCGTTCAGTATGTGCGCTGTGAGATGGAGGGATGTGGGACGGTGTTGGCTCATCCTCGATACCTCCAGGTTTGTCCCAGCAGCCACACACACACACACGCACACACACACACACACTCCTGAGATCAGCATAAAGATAAGCAAACTGGGATTTACTCACACATTTGAAACAGCCTGATATAAACAAATTCAAAGCCCTTATTAATTCTTATCTTGTTGCAGAGTTTAAATATATGACATTCTTTTTCTTTTTAATAGGACGACGTTCATAGTACAATGTCGATAAGACGGGTATTTAAATAACAGGGTTGCTATTCTGTCTGAAAAAGTGCGGGAAATGAAAATAACAATATGAAAAATCTTTGTTTTTTCACATTTGATTTTTTTTTCCCTTTCAGCATCTTTTTTTAAAAATTATTATTTATTGTTTTATTGTGTTTCATAATTTGAACTTTAAACCTGTAGAAATGTACTCCTCCATGGATACTTTTTTTTCTTAGATCAATAAATTTCCCTAATAGGTAGAGATTTTCTATCACCAACCAAAGTTTGGTAAAAGTTCTTGGCAGTCAATCTGAAAATTATATCTTGGTACATTTCGGCAGATATGGTTATTTCACTGTTTGGAAAAAAATAGCTTTTTTAGGTGTTTAGTGTGGAAACAAAAAAACAAAAGAAGGAACTGCGATCAGTTTTAACATAAAGAGTGTCTTTGGTTCTATTTCTTAAAGAAACACGAGGATATGTATTGCCTTTCTGGAAGGGTACAGAGTATATTTTTAAACAGTTTTATCACATTTTCTCCGCACTAGCATCATATAAAGTACCAACATTTACTGAAGAAGAAGTACGTTTGTCCCCACCCGTCTTGTGGGAGACTTTTCCGCCTTCAGAAGCAGCTGCTGCGCCATGCAAAGCACCATACAGGTACACAAATCGCTTGAACCTTTGATTGGTTTAAAAAGTCCTAATAAAAAAAGCTATATAGAGAAAACGTCTATAATTGATTCCATCCTTTTTTCTTTGATTGTAGACCAGAGAGATTACATATGCGAGTTCTGTGCCCGTGCCTTCAAGAGCTCCCACAATCTGGCTGTTCACCGCATGATACACACTGGAGAGAAGCCTCTACAGTTAGTGTTTCTCTGTTCATTAATGAAGCAACTATGCCGTTCTGATTTCATTTAGTTTCTCTTTGCCGTGCAGCTGTAGTTTGTAGTCGGTTTTTGATAGAATGCCAAATATTTCAAGTGTACCTCTGCAGGGCATTGTGTCTTAAGCTTTACTTCCTCCCTGTTTCAACAGATGTGAGATCTGTGGCTTCACTTGCCGCCAGAAGGCGTCGCTCAACTGGCACATGAAGAAGCACGACGCAGACGCCACCTACCAGTTCTCCTGCTCCATTTGCGGTAAGAAGTTTGAGAAGAAGGACTGTGTGGTCGCCCACAAGGCCAAGAGCCATCCGGAGGTGCTAATCGCCGAGGCCCTAGCGGCCAATGCTGGCGCCTTCATCACAACCCCTGCCTCTCTGCTGGAGCTGCCAGGACACCCCGCACAAGTGGATGTGGCGGGCATGGACGGGAACCATGTTGGGCAGGACGGCCACACGGATCAGCTGGGTCAGGACGGGCAGCATGTGACGCAGCAAGTGAGCCCTCAGGTGGTTTTACTGGGGCAAGACCCGAGCCTCCACACCATGCAGGTTCCCGTGACGATAGCCCTCACCCCTATCGACCCCCCCTCTCCGGCTGACAACCATCAGCAAACGCACCTACAGCTCCAGATGCCCGTCCAGTTCGTGCAGCAACCTCAGATCCAGCAGCTGACCCTCCACTCTGGCTCCATGGTGACCCAGCATCAGGCCCAGCTCCAGCCGGTGCCGCCCTACGCCCCCCACCAGCAGAGCCAGGCTCAGATCCTGCAGATGACCTTCCAGCCTGTCAGCCAATCGCAGACCCACGTTCAGCAGATCCCCATCTTGGCCGCCTCGCCGCGGCTTCAGACCCTGAACACGGCAGCTCCAAGCCCGCCACTGCACTCCACCTCCCAGCCACAGACCCAGGATCCCTCGTCGGCCAATAGGAACGCCTTCATTCTAGACAATCCGGTGCTGTCTTCCTCCTCTGCGCAGTGCGGCTCGCTGCAGCAGACGGAGGCGGTCGGGGAGAGCGACGTGGTGTGGGAGCAGACTGGACAGTCTGAAGACGGCGAGATACACGTGCAGCAGGTCATTATATAAAAAAAGCAAAAAAAAAAACACAAGGACTGTGCATGTGAAGAAGTACCTGCAGTATGGTTTGAGATAAATGTAGGATCACACAGATATAACTTGTCCTGTTCACTAATCGTCAAACTTGGTAGCTTTTTAGAGTTTCCGTATCAGGGAAAGAAGTGTTTGTGAATGTTTGTTGCCTTTGTACATAACAGTCCTGTAACTAGCTGTTTGAGTTTGTGTATTGCTGAGATTAGGTTCCAGTTATGCAATAATACACCCCCCAACCTCCTTCCCGTAAATATTTGCCATGAATGCAGAAAGCTGGAATACATGAATTTAATTTATGAAACCTGAACAGGGGCAGCATATTTTATTTTTAGCCTTTGTTATATATAGAAGGTCAAGAAACGTGTATGGTCACAAGGACATACATGAGATGTTTAAGACTGAAACTGAAATTTCAAGACCTTGAAAGTATGAACCGTCTAGTCTGAGACATTTGTTAAGATGTTTGTTTACCTTGCAGAATCAATAACTAGTTCAAACCTCACTAATGTCCTTCCTGTTTTAAGGAGCCAAAAGACGACCACTGACACTGCGAATCACTTATATGGAGATATTAAAAACAGTCACAGATTTGTCAATATCCTCTCAAGTGTAACATTGTTTGAAAAGAGAAGCTATGTAGAACATAATAATCTCACACATTAGATTTGTTCTATCTAGCACAAAAACACAATAAAGGATCCATTTATAAAACTTAATAAACGTCTTAACATTTAACCCAATGTGTTCAGTCATTTTTTGTTGAAAATTCAATGGGGTTTTTTTTGTTTGTTTTTTAGGGACAGGAGACGTTTCAATTAGAAATTCATAAGAAATAGAGGCATTTTTTTACTGCATTTATGTTAATTCTGATACATTAAGCAAAAATGCATAAACACATGCTGCAATGAAGCAGAAGAGGCTTATTTTGTTCCTCATATATAAACAATTATAACACAATTAAATTAGCTGGTTGTTAGCTCTATCTTCTCGTTTTACCAGCCTGCAGATTAACAAAATAGAATTCCCATAGTAAGAGTTGTGTTTCTTAGGCTTTTAATATCTTCCCAGTTTGTCTCTTAACTGAGGAGAAAGTGTTGGAAGTTTGATTTCAGCCAGCTGACCAACAGTGCACAGCATTACAAAAGGAAGAGGCAGTGCTGTGTCAGCTCAAACTCGTGACTTAAGACCTTGTTCACTTCTACAGGTCTTTGCAGGTAATTCAAAGATTTAAAATACAATTTGATCTGAAGGTTTTATTAAACAAAATCGTTTTAATTGTTGCTATAAGACACCCTTGTGGAAAATATGTAACCTTTTTATTAATTTTGATACATGCAGTTTTTTTCTTGCATATCTCTAAAAGACAGGAACGGTTAGAATGGAAATTTATGTGGTTTTCAAGCAGAATTTTCTTAAAATTTGGTTTACTGCAATACTGGTAACCAGTCCATGCCTATACTCACAGGAAAGAACAACAAATTGGTCCGTGTGTAACGGAGAAAAATTAATACAGCGACAAAGGGACATCAGTATGATGTCTGGTCCAGAACTCTGCCTCTATTACTAATTTAAGACATAAAAATTTACAAAATTAGTTATTCCCAGTTTATAAACCCGTCCTCAGGACATATTAATCCTCTCTCTGTCTCTCTGCATAGTATATTGCTTCAGTGCTCTTTTAGGGGGAATCAAAGAGTTACTCAGTCCAACTTTCCTCTTCTTCATCTGCTGCTCAGCCTCTTTTTCCTTTGATTCCTGCTGAAAGCTCTGGGATCCTCCCACAGGTTCTGGTGTCTGCTCACTCACAGATGGCTGAGAGTCGCTGGGAATCACCGCCGTCTGGAGGTCACTGTCGTGAGCAAACTTGCATTTGATACCAAACCTGCACCTTCCGTCCTTCCTGTAGGAAACACAGACCTTTTTGCCTCCTATCTGGGAGGGTCTTGCCTGCATGGTGAGTGGAACGTGTTTCTGTAGAGCACTGAGCTTCTGGTCGGCCTGTGCTTTGAATGGGTTGGTGAACACGCTGCTGTCAGACGAGGCGTTTAGAGAAGGTGGAGGTAGCTTTTTAAGGGTGACAGAGTTTAAGGGGGGTGGAGGCAGGATGGGCCGGGAGGGTGCCGAGGAGCCCAGGGTTTGAAGATGAGATGATGATGATGAATATGATGAGGACTTCTGATCCTCAGAGTCTGACTCACTGGATGCCGAGTCAGACTCCAGTAAGAAGTTGCGGCTCTTTTTGACAGCGGTAGCATCATCTTGATGAAAGCTTGAAAACAAAAAACAAAATCTGGCTATTACTAATCAGAAAACCAGCAAACCTATATTATGAAAGGATAAATGTCAGTAAATAAAAGCGTTTACTCACTCAGCTTTCCTGCTGTTTAAGTCTTCCTCCTCTTCATCACTGCTGGAGGAAACTCCATAACCAACCAGCGAGTTCATACTGGAGCTATGTTGTTAGCATTAGCATATGAGGTCGGTTTCAGGATAAGACAGCAACAATTCTGTACCAGAATTGCTGCTACCCACTTTAATATTTTAATCTATGAAAATAGCCTCGCTGAAATAAGTAATATCATTTCTATTACCGTTTTGCATCCAAACTGTTTGCTGTGGGAAGTGTAGCTGGAGCAGCAGATTATGTAGCTTTTCTGTTATTTACGTTCGTCTGGGCTTCTGCACTGACACCCACAGGAAGGGCGTGGTATAGCACTCCTTAAACCATGCAAAACTAAATACACTTGCTTATTATTTTTCTCTCCAATTAATACGGATAAGATTTTGTCATCGAGATTTGCTAAAATATCCACATTCCTACACCCCCACATATTTTAAATTGTTAATTTACTTCCACAAATTTAAATTTATTTTATTGATGTAATAATGATAAGTCAATATGTACACCATTGCACCAGTGTATAGAGAAAATGAAATGATTTTCAATTCTATTTTATAAATAACATCTGTGAACCATGGTGTGTATATCTGTGTAAATTCCTTCTCTTTAAAATCTATTTCAAACCTCTTCAGAAGTCACAGAAGTCTTGACTATAATTTATTCTCAGCATGAGTCGAACTGTTTTGAGAAGGTTTTGAAGGTCTGTTATTTGACAATATTAGACAAAAATAGTATCAAAAAAAGCTTAAGGAGTTGTAGAGAGGTTTATTGGAATGTTGATTAGACTCACAACAGGCTGAATGGCAAAGTGATAATGCAGAGAAGTAGCCAGGAGGCCAAGGGTAACTTTAGAGGAGCTCAGATGAGAGAATCCACTGTCAGGACAGCTATTATTTGTGCACAGAACTATGACTCTGTGAGAAGAACATATGGGCAACATATCGAATTGTTAGATGTGCAAAATATTTGGGTAAACAGAAAAAAATTAAGATGCAATTTAAGCAAAAGGTGGTTTTACAAAGTACTGAAAATTTAAATGCACATGAAACTTTACATTTATATTGATTAAATTTTTAAAAACGTTTTTCAACTTTACCATTATACACTTTTTTGTCATTTTATCATAAAATCTATCTGCAATACATTCATGTTTGAGGTTGAAATGTCACTTATAAGAAGGTCTAAGCTGTACATTTTCACAAAGTACTATATTTACTGTATCAGCTTTTGAATATTAGTTGAATTCACTACTGAAGTTTTAGTTTGCTTGTTTTTTCTGACATTCTATGAAAAAAGTGCAAATAATGTCATGTAAGAATTTGTCAGACAACTTTAATCACTTACTCATGTTGTTTATTGTCTATAATTTGCCTATTGTCAATTTAGGAAAGCCTAACAGGCTGGTAGAAGCAACTGAAATGTTTTGTCAGATCAGAGAGTATCACCAAGAGGGACTTTGTACAGATTCACAGAGATCGTCTCCTTAAAGGGGACATAAACTATATCGTTTCTTTGAAAGGGTAAGGGGTTCTAGTCATACACACCATATGTGTACTGGACTTGCCTCATATCATTTTCCTCATAGAACTGTGTGTATGTATGTTTATTGTTTTTACCATAGTTGATTAAAATGTTTTCCCCTCCATCATAAATACCCGTTATGTGTCTCTATGAATGGACAGTTTTTGCTGACAGATCACATCCTGTACTGTCGTGATGAGTCACCAGAGGAAAATTTATTTTTTTGTTTTCACTACTAATCACATACCAATAAGTATAACAGTCATGGAAAGTCTGCTACCAGAGCCAATTTTCCACCACAGCATGTACCCAGTCCTTTCCTGCAGATTTAAATCCAGAAGCCCACTCAGCTGCTTTTGCAGTTGAAGAAGTCTGAAAAAAAAGATGCATATGACACAGCAATAAATTCTGTTACACAAACAGAGAACAACAACAACAACAACAAAACAACTCTAGCTGTACCTGGCTAGCTAGTACAAAAATGTCCTTTTGTTTTTATTTCTGTTCCTAAACAGACCAAATTTATTGTAGGTTTTACTGATAAATTATCAGTGATAAACATATTTACCTTTTCCTAAAGTTAAGATAGTTTATAATTCAATTAATTTATAAAGAGATAATTCACATCATAACATATTTTACTACAGAGCACTATAAAGGAAAGAAAAAAAAAATCAGCTTTAATAAAAAAAACAAACAAACAACACAACCTTAAATTATTCAAATATCATATTTTTCTTGACAAAATATCTTTTCATCCAGCTAACAATACATTTCATCCCATTGAAATGTATATGCTTTCTGTATTTCCAGTTTATTTATGGTAGATGATGTAGGACGGCTATCAGCAGGTTATTAGTGACATGTTTTATTACTAATGTAATATTTTATTACTAATGTCTTCTGTGTCTTGTTTACTAGCAGCAGCCAACGAAAGCGTCAGTTGGCAGGTATTTTTTTCTTTTGGTAACAACCAGAAATCAAATTTGGCCTTTTTAGCAGTCTAGATGTTCTGTCCACCAGAGGTCACTGTTTTCCTCAACTCCACCCCTTCTTGTTCTAATCACTAATAAATACAGTTGTCCTAACAATTGTGTTTTAGGTGAAACTTTAACACAGCAATAGTGCCAGTCTACCTAATATGCAAGAGTGGGCATTTACACAAATTAGTAGCTACAGGTGTGAATATTTGATCAGCTCTGTGAGCCCAGACAAGACAAGCCACATAAAATCTACTTAGAAAATCCTACATTCTTTTCAAAACTGTGTTTTACTATCTATTTGCTGACAGATCACATCCTGTACTGTCGTGATGAGTCACCAGAGGAAAATTATTTTTTTTGTTTTCACTACTAAAACACATAAAACTAGTTTTATTGTGAGTGTCAAATGTTAAAAGTTCAAGGTGTATTATTACTTTTTCAAGACATGCATTTGTCTGCTGAACTGATCTGTCTGCACACATGTTCTGCTTAAAAAAGGGCCTCTCAGAGTTTATCTTAAATAACAGGAGCTGCCACCAGGAATGAAGTGCTGCTAACAGGAACTAAAATAAGCACTTGTCTTGGACACTGGCCTGCAGTGTAGTCACATATCATTAAGGACAGTGAAAATTTGGAAGTAATGTTGTGTTGCGTCATGAGTGAAGAACAGCAGCAGTTTCCCTGCTGTAGCCGGAAACATTTTCTAAGATAAGCACTCGGTCCTGTTTATCATAAAGGAGCAGGAATACAACGGAAGCAGTATGGAACAGCCCACACAGGATTACACTCAAATTCAGATAATTCTCCCTGACTTTGTCAGTACCAGTAAGATAGATAAGCTGCTAATTAATTAGTTGATGAGCCCCTCCTACAATAGTGCTTCTCTGACTTTGAAGGCAAACTATTTTAACATTTAATAAAAAAAAACTAAAAAAAAACACCAGTTCCTAAATAAGATTTCAGTAACCACCGCAGAGCATTTGTCCATAGGGCACCCAAATAGTTGGCAAAGGCCCTGCAGATATAGAAAATGTCAACTGTGTATGGGAACAATAAATCCAACATTTCATTTGTTAATTCTAAAAATCACCTTGCCAAACAGCAACTCCTTATGGCTGGATGTTACTGTCCACCATCAGTCCCAGCTCTCCAAACTTTGAGCTCTATCTTGGCTCCATTTATTAGATCTTAGCTAGTCTTATTAAGTGAATTAAACTGGTTCATGATAAATGAGAAAGTACTGTTACAATTTGACACTTTAGATATTAGCCAAATATTTGCTCAGCCAGAAAGATATGACCCAAAAATCTTCATTTTGAAACAACCAACTTGCATAGAAAAGATTAATAAAAAAAAATAAAAATAAGTCTTTCTTTGTGATCTGGAAAATCTTGACTTGTGTGGACTCTAGAGTAAGCCTAATCTCCACAGTAAATGAAGCTTGGGTTAAATTCTATGAATTGTTTAACTCTATTATTTAAAAAAGCACTCTTATCAAGAAAGAGAAAATTAAAAATCACAGTTTTAAAATGAGCTAACAGACCTAGGACACTGAAGCTCAGCACCTTTGTCTCAATAAATGATTTTATAGATATTTTAATGAAGATGCTGTCTGAGTCCTGCATCTTTCAGCTAACATATTTAGTGTTAAATTTTATCCAATGTTTATGTCATAATAATTGTTTTCATGACCTCAACAGGGTTGCAAGTTTGTTGTTTATTGTAATTCTGTGCTGCTTGATGCCAATCGCTCCCTGCCAGGTCGTTATTGTAAATAATGATGTTCTCTTAATAAATAACTTGTTTAAACAAAGGTTCATTAAAAATCCTTTTGTCTCGGATAAACCTCAATTTTTGCTCTTACTTTGTACATTATTTTATTTCCAGAAACATCTGTGGTGGAGGGTCACCCTCTATTAGATGTGTATTTAGCTTGCCATACCAGCGCGTCGCGTTGAATTCTTGTAGTTTGGCATCAAGTTCTCGGGGGAGAGGCGGAGGGTGGACAACCAGCTCGGAAACAGGAGCAGCTGCTTGTCCAAATCACGGCGTCTAACCGGAAGACGAGAGGAGGGACTGAGTGGGAACAGAGGGAGGAATGTGATGTCACTGCGATGAGAGAGGCGTGCGCGGCTATATAATAAAGGCAGACCTGTTGCTGGCGTACTTTGTATTGGGACTCCCCCTACTGAGGATAAAGACATGGGAGGTGTTATGACTGTAAAACGGAGCACGGTGGCCAAAGTGGCTGATCTCGCCGCGCTGGTGCAGCACGAGTGCACCGACGTACTGATCCAATATGTGAGTAAATACTATTTACATAGCTACTTTCCTCTGGCGGTAACTTTCCAGCACGTCACAGTAAAAATAAGTCACTGTGGGTGTGTGATTGTGGATGCATGTCTGCATCTGTCTGTGTTTGAGGATAAAGCGTGTTTTAGTGAGAGGGAACAAAAGAATGATGACAGACTTTAAGTGCAGAAGTAATGTAAGAGGGAGGAAAGTTATGTTTTTGTGTTGCAGGGACAGAAAATGTGTTGAGTGCAGCAGGTCAGAATGAACAGTCACCAGTTTATGGGCTGGCCTTTTCATCTCTGCTCCATGAACTTTTGCCTGCCTACTGTTTTTTTTTCCCCTTTGTCTGAAGCCAGTTCATTCCTTCATCCAGCTTTGTTTCTTGCTGGGACTCAGGGAGTGGTCTGACATGTAGCATCACATCTACAGAAGTTTACTACACAAACTTGTATTTTACCAGACTTTTACAGTATAGACCAGCACACAATAAAGTATCGGCCGTATACTTTACTGTGACATTGCTAAATCTGCACGTCACCCTGGACAAATCCGTGAAAATTGTCAAACATGGTGGTGGTGGCAGCAGCATGCTGCGGAGGGCTCTTTCCACATCAGAGTAAGAGAAATTGATCAGAGTTGAGTGAAAAATGGATGAAGCTTAATGCAGAGCAAATCTGAAATGAAAGCTGTTAGAAGCAGCAGAAAGCCAGCAGGACAACAACCCTAAATATGCATTCAAACTGTATTAGATCAGTCTAAAGAACAAACAGAAATTAAGGCTAATCAGATAAACAATAATGCAAAAAATATAACCACAAAAAATCCAAAACACCTCCAGCATATGACACAGTTTGTAAAGTTCGCAAGATATACATTCCTGGGATATTACATTTGTTTGATGCATTATTAAAGAACCACTTCTGGGGTACTGAATATATAAACACCACTCTTTTCAGAAAAGATATATGAAAAGATACTTCCACACAATCTTTTTAAACCAATAGGATCAGACTTTGACAGAGAGAATTAATATATTTCATAAAATTTATTGTGGAAAAGGCATGAATTATAGTTTTAATGAAAAACAGAAATAGATAAACTTAAAAACGACACTCTTTGTGTCATTGGTATCATTTTGTCGGCAAGAGAATAGATAGGAAATCATCTTAGAATTTAAAGCTGGATGTTTATGGACATAAGTTTTCTAGGCATTTAAGGGTGTGTTTAAACCTTACCTCTTGTCAAGGCACCAGTGTAGCCTATGATATGGAATGAAACTCTCTCACAATGCGACTTTGACTGAACGTAAGTGGCCCAACAGCATCACTAGCATTCCTCTGATTTCTTTGTTTTACTGTGTTTTTTTGTTTTAAATGTGATCATATAGTTTAAACAATAAAACAGTTAACAATTCCTCAAATACAAAACAAAATATTCATATTCCTTACTTCAAACAGTAAAATAACAGACAACAGCTATATCAGTTAACAGTTACAACATTCACAAAACCTTTATATATATATATATATATATATATATAATATAGATATATATATATATATATATATATATATATATATATATATATATATAGTATAGTACGATATGGAATGAAACTCTCACACAATGTGACTTTGACTGAACGTAAGTGGCCCAACAGCATCACTAGCATTCCTCTGATTTCTTTGTTTTTTTTTTTTATTTTTTGTCTTAGATGTATAGTTTAAACAATAAAACAGTTAACAGTTCCTCAAACACAAAACAAAACATTCTTATTCCATAAATCAAACAGTAAAATAACAGACAACTGCCGTATCAGTTAACAGTTAAAACATTCACAAAACCTTTTTTTTAATATGTATGTATGTATATATATATATATATATATATATATATATTCACAAATGTATACTTGGACCCACCTAGTATTATATGGAACGAAACTCTTTCACAATGAGACTTTAACTGAACGTAAGTGGCCCAACAGCATCACTAGCATTCTTCTGATTTCTTTGTGGGTTTTTTTGCCTTTTAGATGTGATCATATAGTTTAAACAATGAAACGGCTAACAATTCCTCAAAAACAAAACATTCGTATTCCTAGCATTCTTCTGATTTCTTTGTTTTTTTTATTTTTTTGTTTTAGATGTGATCATATAGTTTAAACAATAAAACAGTTAACAATTCCTCAAATACAAAACAAAACATTCGTATTCCTTACTTCAAACAGTAAAATAACAGACAACTGCCATATCAGTTAACAGTTACAACATTCACAAAACCCTTTATATATATATATATATATATATATATATATATATATATATATATATATATATATATATATATATATATATATATATATATATATATATATATATATATATATATATATATAGTATAGTACGATATGGAATGAAACTCTCACACAATGTGACTTTGACTGAACGTAAGTGGCCCAACAGCATCACTAGCATTCCTCTGATTTCTTTGTTTTTTTTTATTTTTTGTCTTAGATGTATAGTTTAAACAATAAAACAGTTAACAGTTCCTCAAACACAAAACAAAACATTCTTATTCCATAAATCAAACAGTAAAATAACAGACAACTGCCATATCAGTTAACAGTTAAAACATTCACAAAACCTTTTTTTTTAATATGTATGTATGTGTATATATATATATATATATATATATATATATATATATATATTCACAAATTTATACTTGGACCCACCTAGTATTATATGGAATGAAACTTCTTCACAATGCGACTTTGACTGAACGTAAGTGGCCCAACAGCATCACTAGCATTCCTCAGAATTCTTTGTTTTTCTTTGGGGTTTTTTTGCCTTTTAGATGTGATCGCATAGTTTAATCAATAAAACAGTTAACAGTTCCTCAATCACAAAACATTCTTATTCCATAAATCAAACCGTAAAATAACAGACAACTGCCATATCAGTTAACAGTTAAAACATTCACAAAACAAATTTATGTGAATTTCTTTATTTTATATATATATATATATATATATATATATATATATATATATATTTTTTTTTTTTTACTTGGACCCACTTAGTACAATATGGAATGAAACTCTCTCACAATGAGACTTTGACTGAACGTAAGTGGCCCAACAGCATCACTAGCATTCTTCTGATTTCTTTGTGGGTTTTTTTGCCTTTTAGATGTGATCATATAGTTTAAACAATGAAACGGCTAACAATTCCTCAAAAGCAAAACATTCGTATTCCTAGCATTCCTCTGATTTCTTTGTTTTTTTATTTTTTGTTT
Source organism: Gambusia affinis (assembly GCF_019740435.1). Taxonomy (NCBI): domain Eukaryota; kingdom Metazoa; phylum Chordata; class Actinopteri; order Cyprinodontiformes; family Poeciliidae; genus Gambusia; species Gambusia affinis. The sequence goes on along the minus strand of NC_057871.1, from coordinate 8,013,533 downwards.
TAGATGTGATCATATAGTTTAAACAATAAAACAGTTAACAATTCCTCAAATACAAAACAAAACATTCGTATTCCTTACTTCAAACAGTAAAATAACAGACAACTGCCATATCAGTTAACAGTTACAACATTCACAAAACCCTTTATATATATATATATATATATATATATATATATATATATATATATATATATATATACACACACACACACACACTTGGACCACTTAGTACGATATGGAATGAAACTCCTTCACAATGCGACTTTGACTGAACGTAAGTGGCCCAACAGCATCACTAGCATTCCTCTGATTTCTTTGTTTTTCTTTGGGGGTTTTTTGCCTTTTAGATGTGATCGCATAGTTTAATCAATAAAACAGTTAACAGTTCCTCAAACACAAAACATTCTTATTCCATAAATCAAACCGTAAAATAACAGACAACTGCCATATCAGTTAACAGTTAAAACATTCACAAAACAAATTTATGTGAATTTCTTTATTTTTTTTATATATATATATATATATATATATATATATATTTTTTTTTTTTTACTTGGACCCACTTAGTACAATATGGAATGAAACTCTCTCACTGAACGTAAGTGGCCCAACAGCATCACTAGCATTCCTCTGATTTCTTTGTGGGGTTTTTTGCCTTTTAGATGTGATCATATAGTTTAAACAATGAAACGGCTAACAATTCCTCAAAAACAAAACATTCGTATTCCTTAATTCAAACAGTAAAATAACAGACAACTGCCATATCAGTTAACAGTTACTACATTCACAAAACCCTTTTTTAAATATATATATTCACAAATTTAAACTTGGACCCACCTAGTACGATATGGAATGAAACTCTCACAATGTGACTGAACAGCATCACAAGCATTCCTCAGAATTCTTTGTTTTTCTGTTGTTTTTTTTTTTGTTTGTTTTAGATGTGATCGTATAGTTTAAACAATAAAACAGTTAACAGTTCCTCAAAAACAAACAAAGCATTCTTATTCCTTAATTCAAACAGTAAAATAACAACTTCCGTAAAGGTTAACAGTTACAGCATTCACAAAACATTGAGAGCAAGAAACCATGTTTTAATATTTTGCTCCGACTTGTTTTTGGTGGAAAAAACTGTCAATTCAAAATGTGGGGCAGGATTTTTCTGAAATGCATTGTAGAAAATGTATTTCTGGCTAAAATTTTAACAACCATGAACTATATGTTTATGACAAAATTTACTTTTGTCATCAGCGAACGTAAATACAAATTAATCAAGACTCGTCTTGGTTTTTACCAAGACTCTCGGGTCCAGGTAACGACTGACTGCTGTTTCAAACGGGCCAAGATTATTGCTCACTTCACTTCCTCCCAGACATGCACTACGTTTTCCCTCCTCAGGCAGAGTTTGAATGCGTCTGTGTAAATTGCACTCGGCATGGTATGTTCTCTTTCTCTTTTGAGTCTTAGATTGAACTTTGTAACAATAAAACAGTTAACAATTCCTCAAATACAAAACAAAACAAGATTAAAACGCTGCAGTCTCAGTTAAATACAAGAAGCAATTTAAGCTTTTATTAAATCAATGTTTTAGTAAAAGTTCAAGACCTGAGATGCGTGATGTATTTCTTGACGATGCATCATGTTTGAGATGGTACCATGCTAGCTGGTTTAAATGCAGACTTATCCCTGTGAAGTTAATAATTTAAATCAGTGGTCCCCAACCACTGGGCCGCGGACCGTTACCGGTCCGTGGACCAATTGGTACCGCTAGAAATAATTAAGTATGTCCGTTCTATGTATTGAGTCTGGAGGAGCTTTTATTTTGAAAATACTAAACCGGAAGCTGTCGGTTACGTCTTACGCGCCAACATGCAGCAGAATAAGTAATAAACAAAGGCACCTCGATCCTTACGGCATAATTCCCAACCCCCCACCCCAGTCCGCAGAAAATTTACGAAGGGTTGACCGGTCCGCTCTACTAAAAAGGTTGGGGACCACTGATTTAAATCACCCAGGGACCTGCTGAAGCTGGGCTGAGTACTGGGAATGAGCTAAAGCGAATTCCTATCACATGAGACCAGAGTTACATTTTGTTCTCATCTTTGGCTATCGCAAAACCAAAACCAGCTGGTGTCAGTCTTTACAATTAATAAAAAACATTTATCTCGAACCGTCCTCTCACATCTCTCTCTCTCTCTCCTATTCTCTGATATCTCTTTGTTTCTTTCTTTTTAATTTCCTACATCCTCAAGAGGAATCAAGAAAATCTCCCAAACGACATGGGGAGTGACCGTCTGGTGTTCGTCTCTCCTCCTTCCTCCCAGCTGGACATCAGGAGCAAACTACAGAGCCTCCATTCTGGTTTGGATAAGTGCTACAGCCTGCTGGAGAGAGCCATCGCCTTGGAGAAGATGGAGCTGGACAGAGATCAGATGAGTGAGTACAAGAATGGGAGGAGGAGGCTGAAGGAAGAACTGTTGAACCTTTTGAAAAGCACCGAAGAGCTTCTCAAAGCAGCTGGTGGTAAACCCGTCCGGAACCAGGACGACTTGGAGGTAGGTGTCGACGTCAGCAGAGATGTTTTGGGTTCGAAACCGAAACAGAGCCACTCTTGTCTTCTCACTGGCAGCCGTATCATCCCAACAACGTGTTCCACCTGAAGCTGTGGGTATACAGCGTCTACATTGAGGTGAAGCTCTGGAGCAAGACAGCCTTCACCGTAATGAAGGAGCTGCAGTCTGCAAAGGAGCCACTGAAGAGGGGTAAAAGAAGTACAAGAAGAACTCTGCAATGAGACGGGGAACGAGGAATATTCTATGCACTAAAGATTATTCATTAGAGCATAGCTATGGAGAGAAACAGGCTTATATGAGCAGGAAAAGGGTAAGGATCAACTAGAAGAGACATGGATCAATGGTGAAAGGAGAGAAAAAATATTAGCTGGTTTTTTGATTTCTTCATACCTAAAAGTAATATAAAAACTTAATACCTCAAGTGGAAAAAGTAGACATGTGAGTTAAATACATCTATTTAGTTATTGTTGATCAGACAACAATAACAAGTATCCAGAACTGAAAGGCAGTTTTTCTTTCTTTCTTTTCACAAAATGTAAGTGATGTAATAACTTTCTACTTTTCTCTTTTGAACTTGTATCCTTCTGTTCTATACTCCTGTATTTTGATATTTGGGAAACACTGCTGGGAGACACTGGAGCTTAGAGTGAGTCGGCAAGATATTTTGATGTTGTATTAGCTCAGATATGTGGGTTCTGATGGCCAGGTCAAAGTCCAGACATAAATAACATGGGGTATCTGTGGCAAACTTCAATTGATGTTCAAAGACACTCACTATCTCTGCACATAGAATTTTGCATGCAGGCTTGAAAAATTTAGTTTTGGTGACCGGGGCACTTCTCTTTCCTTTTGTTGGTGTGTCTTAGAAAACAACACAAAAAGATTGTGGTCATTATGGTAGAAAATATTAAATGGTTTAAGGGATGGGAATACACTTGGGTGACACTATGAAAAGTGTACAATGTGCACTGCAGTTGTATATAACTGAGGATATTTTGAAGGAAAACTATGCTGCAGCACCCTCTAGTGTTTACTTGATGCTTTCACTTTGTTTCCTTCTCCAATTTCTTAATTGGCCTCAATGTTTCTCCTTATCTCAGTGTATCTTGTCTTATGACTTTATGTTTTGTAATATTTTAATGAGAATAACATTACCCCATTAGGAAATTCACAAGAAGGGAAAATGGAAACAGCAGGAGAGTGAAATAAAATTAAGTGAATGAAAATTTGGAGAAAAGCAGAAATGTCTGAAAACTAAATAAAATGTTTGTTTTATGTTGACTACGTAGCTCGATAAATTTGTACAAAAATGTATCTGCCAATTTTATAGCAGTGGTCAAAATCCATGTTTTAATCTATTGCACATCTGGCTAGGTGAAATAATCAACTAAGCAATATGATACATGGAAATGCTGCAACTGACTTGAATGGGAAATGACTCCGCCATGCTGCTGTAACCCAGCAATCTTATCTGGGCTGCAGTTCTAATTAAATTAGCCTCAGCCAAAGACTCCGATTGTATTTAAATATGCATGAAGGTTTGACGTAAGAGAAGATGGTGAGAAAAGGACGGAAACCTTTAAAGCAAACACCTGATGAGCGCACACATTTGAAAAAAGGAATGACACAGTGCGCTGACAGAAGATCCTGAGAATTAAAAGGTTTCTGTCTGCAAAGTCAGCAAAATCGAGACAAGGGGACCAATTATGTCTGAAGTTCTTCAAACGGATGTTCTTGAGATATGTTTTTCACCTGATGGTAGAGGCACTGGAAGTATGATTGTTAGGGTGAGACGAGGAACTGTTGGTTCTGTAGGCTTTCGTTCACTTACTAAAGTGTTCTGAGTCACCACCATTCATTTCCAATAAAGCTTTTCTGGGGCATCCTCAAAAGCTGAATATTTGGATCACAATCTTGCTGATTATGTCATAAATTGTTTCACAAACGTACTCATAACACAACAGTTGTTTGTTTTTTCTTTAACTGATAATGTTCTTGTTTATTAATTTTCACGTTTAGACAATTTTATCTAATAAACTAAATGTAGTTGAACATTTCACGATGTGCCGTTTCTTTATTCATGGAGTGTAGAAAAAGAGTTGTCGATTGCTACGGCTGAGGAATAGCATTGGCTTCCCCAAAAATGCTAAAATACCTGCGTAACACTTGTTTTGGTGGCTGTCAAAAAAGCCTCAGCAACGCAAAGATAAGCCACCATATTCCTTCTTTCCTTCCTTCTTTTTCCTTTCTTTGGGGGAACACTTTATGTGAATCTGTTCCTTAGTAGTTTTTACTAACAAAACAAATTAGATGAACTGTTCACAGCTCACCGATGAACTGAAAACTCCAAAGACACAGATATCAGTTTACAGAAGTCTAAAAATGTGTCTTCATAATGCTGCATAATATACGAAAACTCCAGAGTGTTGTTAATGCTACATCTGTGCTCTTATTTGATTTGCAGCTTCTTGCTAACCTGGTGGAGCTCCACTTCTCCTAGCTGACTACATAGTGATGCAACATAAGTAGAAGTTTTTTTTAAAATAACTTTTTCTGAAGCTTCTCTGTTGAGCTTCAAACAGATATGATAGATATTTTTGCAATCATCAAGTAGTCCAGCTCCACCACCCATCCACTCGGATACAGGGTGGGAAATGAGGTCTAAAGGCTCATCATGTTTTGTTGTTAATTTATAACTATATTTATTATTGATTGTTTATTATGTATTATTTTTTTTATCTAGGGAAAATGTAAGTACAGTGAGATTTTGTAAAATATTTTCTCGCATAAAAGATTTGTTTTAATTTATATTTTCTTGGGGACGCTATGTCTGATCCAGAGGGAGCTATAGCACCCCCTAGTGCTACCCCAGAGTCACAATTGTGGAGAAGAGTAAATGATATAGGTTTTTAAGTCAGTATCCAATAATAGCACAGATTTTTTTGCTAGCTGACTTTCAGAGTCACTGTATGCTCACTAAATATAGAGACAAACTTGCTAAGTTGGGAACTCTTCCTTGAGGGATTTGATTGGAATAGATGAATCCTTTCAATGCAGAGCAGCAGCAGCTCAACTCTGAGCTCCTACACCAGGATCAAACGTCTTATTTATGATTTCTACAATAGAAACTAATGTCATCTGAGATCTCAGTCTTAACTGATGAGACGTCTCTCATAACCACAAATGAGTTTAAACATAGACCAATATTTTTACTCTTCACTGTGACACACTGAAATTAAACCCCTTTGTTCAAGGTGCAACACAAATCAGCAAATGTAGAGCATTTTCGTCTATTGTCAAAAATTCTCCTTGGTGTACCAGATTTAGGCCTGACTTTGTTTTTTGTTTGATCTGAATCAGCTTTAGATCAAACATGGTGTGAAACCAACTCGGTTTCAAACGTTACAAATGTCAGTCTGCTGAAAACCAGTTTGGCTTTTTCACAATTTGAAAATAGTTTGCAACCTTAACCCACAGGTCTTTCCAGAATGGCTTACATGAAAGAAAGTGATATTAGCAACCAGAACAAATGTTAATTTATGAGGTCTGTCTGAGGTAAGTACTATCACAGGTACTAACTTTCATACCTTGAAACATACCTTATCTTAGTGAGACATATTAAAACAATGCTTAGTGGATGCTACATATCAAACTAACATTCATAAGAATAGTGGGGACCATTCTTAACAACAAATGTTTATTATTGATCCTTCTTGTGGCAATAACGCAGACTTTATTCCTTGTTCCTTTGCTTTACTGCTTAATATCTGTCTTCTGAAGTCAAACTTCAACAACTCTCTGCACAACAAAATGTTGACATCCAGAACTGACAAATCAATCATCAAATGTCAGAGTTTATGAGTGATTCGAACTAACAATTTAGCATGTAGTTGTTGGGTTTTAAATTTTTTAGCTAGCTGTTTTAGCTTTGCAATGTTCATGTCCATGACTTTTAAACAAAGTGTGTTCCTTCTGTGATCAAATGAAAAAACATCAGTGATCACTGGATTTAGCCAAAGTCAAACATGTTAGTGTGTGAACCAAAGCTTTGTAGAAAAAATATCCTGGAATGTCATGGATTTAAATTTGATGGAAAAGAAGAATTAAATGGAGTCCAGCTGTGGTAATTTCAGTTGATTGAACTTGGATTGAAATGGCACACACCTGTCTGTTGACACACCCACAGTTGATGGTGCTGGTCAGACGTCAAACCCCAAGCATGAAATCAAAAGAATTATATGTAGATTTCTAAGAAGGATTGTCTAGAGGCATAAATCTGGGAAAGGATACAAAAGATTTTCTGCTGCTTATATCCCAGTGAGCCCACTGGTCTTAACCCTTCATAAATGTTTGAAACCATCAGGACCCTCCCTAGAGCTGGCTGGCCATCTGAATTGAGCATCTAACTATTCTCTAACTAAGAATAGTTAGAGAGATGACCAAGAACCCAATGGTCCCTCTATCAGAGCCCCACTGTTCCTCTGTGGAGAGAGGAGAGGCTTTCAGAAGGACAACTATCTCTGCAGCAATCCACCAATCAGACCTGTATGGTAGTGTGGCCAGATGAAAGTCACAAAAGACTCTCAGATAATGAAAAACAAAATTATCTGGTCTAATGAATATCAGGCATCATGTTTGGCTAAATCCAGCCACAGCTTGCCATGTGGCTAATATCATTCTTACAGTAAAGCACAGTGGTGGCACCATCATATTAAGGGGATGTTTTACCGCAGCAGGAGCTGGCAAACTAGTCAGGAAGTCAGGACAGAGGGAAAGAAGAATGAAGCAACAGACAGAGACATCCTGGATGAAGACCTGCTCCAGAGTGCTGTTGACCTCAGGCTGGGGCAAAAACCAAAAGCACATGAGCAAGATCTCAAAGGAGTGACTACAGAACCACTCAGCGAACGTCCTGGACTGGCCAAGTCATGGTCCAGACTTGAATTGTATTGAATATCTCTGGAGAGATCTGAAAATGGCTGCACTGACATCTCCCACCCAACCTAATAGAGCTTGAGAAGAACAAAGAAGAATGGTCAAAACTGTCTGAAGATAAGTGAGCTAAGCTTGAGGTTGCCAAATGTGGATCAACAAAGTTTTAAGAAAAGGCTGTGAATACTTATTTAAGTCTGATTCCTTAGTTTTATACTTTTAATACATTTGCAAAAATCTCAAAAATTTTTTCACACATTTTGAATAAAAAGGATGTTTCAATTTGTAATAAAGTAGGAACATAACAAAATGTAAATACTTCCTGAATGCACTGTTCATTCCAGATTACACCAAAATAATCCCTCATGTCGGTGGATATTCACTGGAGTCAACCACATTTACCTATGAGTAAACTATGAGTACATAAAAAATGTACTTTAAATTGTCAGTTATCAAAGTGGGTGTGAAATGTCCCCCCTGCATGGAACAAATTGTCTCCTGGTTGGAAAGAAAAATCTCCCCCAAAGTACAGAAACTGGGGGTTAACATTTTGCACATGTGCTACATTTTGATTAGAACGATAAGTTACCTTCTATTAAATATCAGTACAGTTCTCTGCCAAGAAACTTTCTTTCAAATTTTCTGTTTCTTCGCTGTAAAAACATTTTCCTTAATGCCTAGTTGTTAAATTTTTCCAGTGAAGTAAACATATTTCAAACAGTCTTGGAGTTGAGTTTTGCTAATTAATGGCAGAACATCTCAGAAAATCTAGAGGTAAGTAGTTTATGATGCAGGCTGGGAAAATATTTCATATACTGTAAGCTCTGATACGTTGATACGTGTCATGATTTTGGATGTAGTGAGAGAGATTGCGTGTGTGGGTGTGTGTGTGTGTTGAACTGCAGGAGACGGGAGCATGTGCGTGAGAGCAGATGAGGTGTGAGTGTGTTTAAAAGGGTGTGTGTGTGTTTGTTTATGAGTACGTGCCTGTTTGTGTGTACATCTCTTCGTTGGTGTGTGTCTGGTTGTCAGAGAAGGAGTGGCAGCCACAATGTGTGTGGAGGAGAGATGAGGTGTGTGTGCGGGTGTGTGTGCGTATATATATTTATACAAACATACACGGATAGACATACATATATATATGTATGAGTGTGCAGCAAGCAGGAAGGAAATGTGTGTGTTATGGACAGAGAAAATGGATGCATGTGTGTGGGGGTGTGCGTGTGTGTGTCTGAGAGAGACATGAAAAAAAGAAGGGGAGAGAGGGCAGGGAAGTGTGTGTGCGTGTGTGTGAGAGAGAAAGAGACAGACAGAGAGAGACAGACAGAGGGAGGGGAGAGACAGCAAGCAGGAGACAGAAGTGTGTGCGTGTGTGTATGAGTGTGTGTTGGTGTACATGTGCCTGTGAAAGTGTGTGCAGCTGTGTGTGGGTGTGTGTGTGTCTGTGTGGTGTGCATGCGTGTGTGTGTGTGTGTGTGTGTGTGTGAGAGAGGGAAAAACCAGAGCAAGAGAGGGAATGAGTGTGTGTTTATATGAGTGAGCAAGAAGGAGAGAGAGGACATGTATGTGTGTGTGTTCGCCTGAGTTTATGTGTGTGACAGAGGGGGAGGGGGATAGGGGAGATGTGTGTGTGTGTTTGTGAGAAAGGAAAGAGGGAATGTGTGTGACTGTGTGTGTGTGCGTGTGTTTGCGCCTGCGTAGGAGGGAATGGGTGTGTAGTTGTGTGTATTTGTGTGTGTCTGACAGTGATAGAGGGGGAGGGGTGTTCGCGTGTGCGCGTGTGTGTGTGTGTGTGTGTGTGTGTGTGTGTGTGTGTGTGTGGAGAGAGAGCTAGGAGCAAGCTCTGCAAATGGTGTGTGCGTGTGTGCGTGTCAGAGAGAGAAGCAGAGAGAGAGAGAGAGAAAGAGAGACTGTGTGTGTGTGGGGGTGTGGGCGGGTGTGTGTGTGTGTGTGTTACTGCAGCACAATATGTGCCTGGGCTGAATGAAAGGGAAATGAATGTACTGTGTGCGTGCGTGTGTGTGTATGTGGGTGTGTTCGTGCGGTGGAAGAGGGTGTGTGTGTTCTTTATTCAAACTATGTTTGCGTGTGTGCAGCAGTGTGTTCTGCACAGCAGTGTGTTGGTGTGTACATGCACACTTTGCTCATGCATGTGGATGTTTGTCCTCAGCAAGGATTGTGTTGCAGTGTGTGACTGCCTGTGTGTGTGTTGGTGTGTGTGTGTGTGTGCGGGTGTGTGTGTGTGTGTGTATGCGTGCAGTTGTATATTTGTGTGCACTTTTAACAGACACACACAGATACTTATTGGGTGTATTGGTGCGGGTGATGAAGCCCTCATGATAGTATACCCACACAAATGGAGCCGAATTACAATTAAACCCAACTCATTTTGCAGCTTCAACATCTCCAGACATTTTCCCCCTCACATTTTCCTTGCTCTGACTGATCTCTTCTGTGTCCATTTGGAGCTTCTTGATGACTGGTGCAACCTACTGTGTGTTTGAGCACCGCTGCATAACTATTTTTCAAGTGGCTCTATGTTCCACAAGTACAACATTTTTATCACTGCACTTAAATAAGGTGTCTCATTAAAATTTCTTTTGAAGAGGGATTATTACTTTTGGTACAGTTTACAGATGGAAACTGTGCTGCAGTGGTGAACAAAGAGCTGAGCCAAAATACCAAAGCTTTTTATTTTCTGGCCTATGTACATTCTGAGCCTCACCTTTGTTTATGAAAAATGGAGAACGACCAAAAGAACTACATCCCAAATATAAACACAAAAATTATCATGCCTTGGTGAATGGCAGGGCTTTATCATAGAAATTGAGAGGGAAGCTTTGTCATAGGGGTCGGTTTGGAGTATGTTGCTGCTTTTCCCCACTGAAAAAAGCCTGTTGAGTAGTTTTAGGTATTTGATCAGAATCTCTTCACTCTGGAGGTTTAATATAAACCACGGAGACCAGACTGCTTGGGTTCCAGGTTATTAGAAATTAAGTGCTCTTGCATCATCAACAAGCAAGGAACTCTCAAAACCAAACAACAATTTCTGGGATTTGAAAATCGATGTGATGCTTTTTGTAGGAATGGTACGTGCTATAACGCGGTGAACAAAGCTTCACACATAGAGAGCTTGATTATGAAGATGTGACGGGTCTTTGTTGCGTCAGATCACAAAAGAGAACTAGCTTTCTCTAAAAAATAATAAGCTTGGCAAATCCAGGACTTTTCATCCCCTTGGCACACTATCACATATTAAACAAGCACCAAGGCTTTGATCAGGTGCTTGCACAATTTAAGCTGAAGCTGAAACAATCTTTAAGAATAAACATTTATCTAGTCCAGGATTAACTGCTTCAACATCAATGAATGAATGTAGAGGAGCCTGACCAAATGAATGGTGTTACCTGTTGAGCTGAGCAGCAACAGTTTGCCAGTATGATTTGATATCTAAATAAAGAGCAATGCCAGGGCAGGTTTATGCTCCTCCCACTGGTGTGTCTGTGTTATGTAACTGTTGTCATTTCTTTTTGTTTTTCGACAGGCTATATCATAAAAGCCACAATGACTTAATAAATATGTCGTAAATTAAAAGGGCTCCAAATTGGACCATGCAGAGGAAAACGTTTACTTACTTACACCCTGACTAATTTGTTTTGTTTTTTGAATATTTTTGAATAAAATTTTAAAATATATTAGAGATTTTAGAGATTTTTTTTGAGAATTGAGCTTCAATTCTTTGCCATTTAGCACTAGAATTACCAGAGAAGGGTAATTTGACATTTCTACCTTTGGAACCCAGAGAGGGGTCAAATGACCTGATGGATTCTAATTAGCATCCTAAAAGGAGGTGTGAACAGGCGCTTTTGTTCTGTAAATAAGGCCATTACTGGCGCACCCAAGGAAGGGGGAAAGCTTAACTCCCAACTAACTGTCTAGTTAGTTCTATTCAGTATATTGTATTTTATAATATAAAGATTATATATATTATATTTAGCTTAGTTTTATTTTAGCAAAAAAGCACAATGAATTAATTTTAATATTTTAAATGGAGGATTAGAAATTTTACAGCCAGGTACAGCTGTGAGCAATGACCAGAAGTATTTGTGTCTAAGTCAAGAGGACTGAAATTCCAGCATGAGAAATATACAAAAGAACAACTGTTATTTGTTTAAATGCTTTTTATTTTTGTCATTAAAAATGATACAAAGAATACAAGAAATAAAACAATTCCACATATATTTACACTAGGCACAGTGCGGGGCTGCGTGTGTGGCATGTCCTTGTGTGACTGGCATTTCAGCACTCACTCAGCAGTCAGTCTGCACTGTCGGAACATACCTGGCACTGCCAGGGTATGACCCTGGTGCATTTGCCACATGTGTATTTGTAGCAGTCAACGCATCTCACAGTTGTACAATTGTTCCTACATCGATGGTTGACCTGACACTTCGCTCTTTTGCCTGAGCTGGGTGTGGAAGGTTGTTGCCAAGCAGTTTCTCCTTTTGTGCCTTCTTCCCACTCACATGAGAGTTACCCAACTTTTTTGCAAGCTCAACCAGGAAGTCCACCCGTCTCTCCTGCACCCCAATGCATGCCTGGTAAAGCACATGTGCATTCAGTGCTGCCATGTCAATCATGTTGTAGAACACGGCAACTGGCTATCTCCATGTTCCTGCACGCACGCTGTACTCCTGCACCATTTGGTCCATCACATCCACACCGCACTTTGTTTTGTTGTATTGTGTGACCGTGTTTGGCTTCCTTTTGGTGGTATCCTCAGTCTCCACCACGCTGTGCATGCTGCTGAGAACGTAAACAGCCTTCTTCCGTTTGGGCGCATACACTGTCAGCGTGGCACCAGTGGTTGAAAACACCTGAGTGGTGAATTCAGTGCGATCCATCTGTCTAGCGGATTGAGGAATTTCCCAGCGTCTCTTGTTGACTGTGCCAAGGATAGTGGTTTTCCGGCTAAGCAGTTGTTGTGCAAGTGACAGTGATGTAAAGAAATTGTCCGTGGTTACAGTTCTGCCCTTGTCCATGAACGGTTCCATCAGCCTCATCACTACAGTCTCGGACAGTCTCTCCCTGCTGGGATGACTGGGGTCCTTGTCAAGATATGGGAAGACATTACAGATGTACTTTGATTTCAAGTCGCAAGCCACCCAAAACTTGATGCCAAACTTGTCCGGTTTTGTGGCAATGTATTGCAGGAAACATCAGCGAGTCTTTGATGAAAAAAGCTGTTCATCAATAGTGATGTGTCGACCAGGGTTGAAGGATGCGATGCAGTTAGTGACAAACGATCCCCAAACATCGGAGATTGCAGCAAACTTATCGGTCCCCGCTCGCTCACTGCGTGTAAACAGGTCATCAAAGCGTAGGTGTCGCATGATGTCTTGGAAGCGGTTTCGGGCCATAGTTGCAATGATCCTTGGGTTTGCCAGGTTTGCTGACCAGCTGTCACATAGTGATGGAACCTTGGTCACCCCCCGCAAGATCATGACTGAAATAAATGCCATTAGTTCTGGGAGATCCATGAACCAATCCAGCTGCTCCGTGTGACGTGCATGTTGAGTAGTCCATTCGTGAATACTACGAAGCATGTCAAGAGTGATAAAACAGAGGAAGCTCTGAAGGCGACTCCGGATACTTCTTCTGGCCTTAGCGCTTGGCTCTCCATCTGTGGCGTACGGTTCTATTGGAGTGAAATGGAAATGTGTCCCCACTTGTTCTTCCCGCCACACTGTGCCATCTTTTGCGGTCTCTGACGGCTCACTCCCCAAACAAGCTCTCTTTTTTGGTAGAGAGAGTCTCCTCATCTGCAAGATAAACAATTTCAAATTAACTTTTTGTTTGGTTCTAAATAAAAAATAGTCAGGAAAATAAAATAGGTAGGTTGAGAAATCTAACCTGAAGATGGCTCAGAGTCCGAATCCGGTTGAAGGTCTATGTCTTCTCCATCTGAATCACAAGGGCTGGCACTGCTCAGAATCAGTTCCAATGCCTTCTCAGTGGCGAACCTCTTCTGCATTTTGTTTCTTGTGAACTAAATAGGTGAAGCAGTCACCCATTTATACTCCACGGCACAAAAGGCTGCATGCAAATTTGCATGTGCAAAGTCTCCCAGATCTCTTTTGCTTACACTTTTTGCATGACTTTTTGAGGTGGATCAACACAATTAATTTGGTTAGTTTATTTCTAAACTTTTATTTTAAACCCACTTAGCTTTATTTAAAAGAAAAACATTACTAATTTCTTTTAGAAAAACCTTATTTCTTGAAACAGATTGTATGTTTTGCAAACTATATGTACATTTGGCAAAATGACCTGGATAATGCAGCACAACATCATGGATCAGCTGCAAAAGGTCACATCTCTCCAAAAACACTTCATGTATGCTTCAAAACTACCCAACCCTCTCTGACGAGCATTACTTACAGGAAAGTCTACTGTAGAGCTGCCTCCATCATAGATCGCACCCACCCCCAACATGGACTATTCACACTCCTACCTTCTGGCCTGATGGCTCTCCCCCCCCCTCCTGATTCCTCAGGCAATGGCCATATTTACATTTGAAGAGGGGATGCTAATTTGAGCCATCAGAGTCGTCAGTTTGGACTCAGGGTCTTTTGACCCTCTTTCGGGACTTCAGGGGAGAGGTTGAAATCCCTGGTAATTCTAGTGTTAGAGGTAGAAGCGTTGGTGTCTTTTGGATCATTGACCTACTGCATAACCCAGGTCACAGACAAATGATTGGACAAACCTTCAGGTTATATTTCACAGAGAAGAATACATTATCCCATCAATTACTGCAGGTTTTCTGTGTAGTAAAGTAGCAAAGTTTACCAAACCATAAAACTGCCAGCACCATGTTTGACTGGTGTCATGATTTTGACATCTTTGGAATCCCATAGACTTATAAAGGATTTTGTAAGCCTTTCTAGACTGACAGATGCATTGCCTTTTGTTCTCTTTTGGCCTACTGCATGCTGTCAGACAGGAACCTTTTAAGCATTTTCTTGATTCTACAGAACTGACAGTAATCAGACTGGGGTGTAGCTGGTAAAATTGTGACAAATATGTGATTATTCATAGTTTTGTCATGATTCAAAAAGGGGAAATATGTACACACAGAGGAAAATTGTAAAGGCAAATATGTTGTCATGGCACTGAATAGACTTTTTGAGAACTCCAGGAAATGTAGTTGTTTTGCCATAAACAAAACCAACATGACAGGCAGAAGGCTGGTACCTTGCAAACCGAGATCCAATATTCAAATGCATGTCAGGGTTCTCCAGGTACTGCAGCGCACTGAGCATGCCCAAAACAACTGTGTGTGGTTCACTTTTTAATTTGCTCTATCTCCCTGTGATGGACTGGTGACCTGTGTAGGCTGCAAGTTTTGTCCAATCACTACTGAAGATAGAGCCCAAACCCTTTGAAACCCTATAAGCATAAGGTCGTATAGGAAACAGACAGAATTATGGTAAATAAAGGAAAAATCTGCATTAGTTCTTCATTTGTACTTAAATCATTTGAATAATGATTCAAGTTTCCCCTAATAAAGACATAAGGGTTAAATATAAGAAGGATTCAGGTCATGACTAGAATAAATATACAGAAATTGAATGGAAAAATTACAATATTTAAAAAAGTAGCAATATTAAAGCTACAGTATATAGCCAAGCAATTATCAGATTTATTAAAAGAAATACTAATTTTTTCCTCAAGTTAGTCCAGCTATTATCAATGTTTACAATAGGTCGTCATTAATTTCGTCATCCGTCGAAGAAAATCATCTGTTTAATATCTTTCAACTTTTTCAGAAAAACCAAACCTTTAGCAGCCAGAAATGCTTACGTACAACAACTGTGAAGCTCTATTTCAAAGACAGGCAAGACCCTCAAGCCAGTGGGAAGTGAAGTGAATGTATGTTAAAATGAAATTAATGTAGTTAAATTAAGGAACAGGCAGCAGCAGTAAGTTATGTTTTAATGAACAAATAAAGATGCCGACACATTAGCTGGAAGATCCTACATCATCGAATTTTATGTGCAAGACTCCTGAGAGAGAGCCT
Source organism: Gambusia affinis (assembly GCF_019740435.1). Taxonomy (NCBI): domain Eukaryota; kingdom Metazoa; phylum Chordata; class Actinopteri; order Cyprinodontiformes; family Poeciliidae; genus Gambusia; species Gambusia affinis. The sequence continues at coordinate 7,997,948 of NC_057871.1, read as the reverse complement.
GTGAATGCAACTCAGTTTAACATTTGTAGCATTAGCAAAGAGCACAACATGTTGGGTAGATAAAAAAACAACAACTTTTGAATGACTGCTTCGAATTGAAACTGCAGGTCGACTTTTATGTTGTAAGTTTGAGTTTAAACATAAACCTCTCTTGGATGTTCTTTTCTGAAATGCTGCATCTAACAGGTGAGACATGGACAACTTGGCTGTTTCTGTCTCTGCTTAAGTAAAGATAGTGCACACAATTTAGTCACAAATTATCTCGACATAGCAATTAGGAGTATCAAGAAAAAGCTCATCCACAGGGAAATCAAGTACTTAATTTTTAATATTAAAAGGTTTGTATCACAGGCAAATTCCAGGTATCTTTAACTAACACACTTTATCTGCCAGCAAATAAGTTTGAATAAACAGTTCTATTAACTTTCCAATTGAATCATCCTGACTTGTCTTAGGATAAAGTTAAAGTTCCTACAATGTCTAAATTTCTCGCCATTCATGCCCATGAGTTTTCTCAGTACAGTGATCCATTGCATGAATTCTGCTGCTAATTTACAGGCTACTAATATGGGTAAAATGTTGGAGAATCAACCTTAATGTCTTTAATGTGACAAAATAATCAAAGAAACCACACTATGTTTCATTGGTTAAGAGGATGATTTAGAGAATTGAACTTTACTTGTGCTCTATCTACTGCAGATCTACTGCTATTGGTATTTTCTTTGCTCTTAAGTCACAGAGGACTCATTAGCTGTGTATTTAGCCATTTTTAAAGGTAGTTTTCTGTTTTATGTTAAGAATGTGTTCAGAGATATAAAAACTATAATGTCATGCACAATCATAAAACAGTGTACCATATCACTTTTTTATTTATCAAACCTAAAATTAAACATGATCATCTCAAAGCAGGGCTCCTAATCATTTTCAGAAGCAGACATTCTCTGTTGGTTAGTGGTAGCTCAATCATAAGTGAGGTAAGGATTTTGCTTCTCTGTGGGATTCAGTTCAAAAGAGGAAAGAGTACATCTGCAGGGGTTCAGTAGTCAATTAAATTTAAATTCTTCTGCCAAATTACTAATGATTTCTCATCTGTAGGGAACCAATGGAAAAATAATCTGTTTTTGGACTAAATATAAAATAGTTTTTAAATGATGGTTTCATTTGTTAAGGGAAATTTCTGTCTAAAGAAACTTGGGTTTTTGTGAAAAAGCAATTGTCCCTTAAAGCTAACAATTCACCGGCGGCAGAAACAACAGTCATCAAACATCTGCAACAACTAGCAAGCAGTCTTTCAGATAGCTGGGGAGGAATTTCTATAAAGCCAATAAGATGTTTTCTTAATTACAAGTAAAGGGCAGTAGTTTTAAAGGTGAAAATGCTTCCTGAAGCTGGTTAAGTGCCATCATTCACAAAGGTCACTCAGGAAGGAAGAAGCATCGCTTTAAAAGAAACATAAAGACATAATTTCCAGATGCATTCAAAGAGACCTCGATTGGAGAAATCATGTTCTGTAGATTGTAAACATAAAATTCAATACTTGATGGCCATTGCTGCGTTATGAGAGAAAAGGGGGAAGCTTGCAAACCTCAAAAACACAATTTCAGTTATGAAGCACGAGGGTGGCAGTATCATATTGTGGTTGTTTTGCAGTATTAGGAACTACGGCAATTTAATGAAGTAATTGGCCTCTTGAGAAAAGAACATTGTGTGTAAAGTAAAGCTGTGGTGCAAATGGGCCTTCCTTGCAGACAATAACCATAATCATACTGTAAAATATATATACATATGTGTGTGTGCGAGCGTATGTGTGTGTGTGTGTGTGTGTGTGTGTGTGTGTGTGTGTGCGTGTGCGTGTGTGTGTGTGTAAACCATTTAGTAAAAAAAATGGTATTGGACTTAAAGTAGGGAAGATTTCAGTAAACAGTCTGTGTAAATATTTAATTACAATAATTGCTTGCATGTTCAGGACATAATAAAACAAATCTTCATAACCAAGCTAACAAGTGGTTTGAAGTCACTTTGGTCACGTCATTCTGAGCAGCATTTTGCCAAATTTCTGTGTAGATTCATTCGTATGGGATTTTTGTTCAACTGTTGATTAAATAAAAAAGGTCTGTAGTGAATTCTCAAAACCTCAGCATAAAGTGTCTGTGTGTTTAGAGGACAAACTAAACCTTAACATTCCATTCATCAGTTTTACTCAGTTCATTCTCTTTAGGCGAGTTAATCACTCTTCTTAGAAACGATCTACTTTTTTCATCAGCTCGCTGAGCGGGTCCATTCCTCTGTGGGGGTTGGTGGAAATTCCCGGAATTAGTAACAGCAGCGAGCCACCGTATTTCCACACATATGAAATGACAAAATGTGAGTACTTTTAAATCTACCTTTTTAAATCGACTGATAACATCTTTTAAATCTCTACCGGATTTATTTTGTGGCTCGATGGGCGCTGCGGACCCCTCAGAGCAGCGGCAGTGGGAGTGGCCAGGATAACCTTGGTGTGAGGCGGCTGGTTGAGGCTGGAGAGCAGCGCGAGAGGCTGAATGGTGAGGCGGTGGAGTATCAGCGTAGTGCTGGCGTGAACATGGCGGAGACCGTGCGCTCGCTCTTCGAATACCGGGATCCACACGGCGACGGAGAAGGCGTCAAAGCGGCACCACCAACTCGCGGGTGAGTCCAGCAGGGGAAAAAAAGAGGACGTATTAGACTCATAGTGCAAGTGTTTTTCCTGCCTATGGAGAAAAACGCACACGGGTGGGTGTGCGCGCGGTATGTGTGAGGGTGTTTTCGGTGCCACTAAAGTTATTGTCACGCGTTTGTTTTGCTGTTTATAACTATTTAAACCTCGGATACACTGAAACTAGCTTGTTTCTTCCTCGCTAGCTTGTTTCTGACCGTTAAATCCACCTTGCTGTGCGGCTCCAGAGGGGTATGTATGCGTTGGTTTCATCTGCTGAGTCTCAGACTGAATTCACCGCTTTTACAGAAAACTGTGTGCTTGCTAGTAGCTGGGTTAAGCTAAATAATGGCGAATATATGCGTCTTTTGCTGGAAAAAGGCACCAGTGCAAGAAATTAACACTTGTTACTCTTTCACGTAGCCCAATAGAGGTGTTTTTAAACAGTACTTCGCGCGCTGAACTCCTGATAACTAAAGTTTCCAGTCATGATATTCAAATGTTTACTGTCAGAAAGTTTATTAGACATTGAAGTTTTATAAATTGTACAGGCAATGATAGCATGTGCGTGTGTGTGTGTGTGTGTGTGTCTGCAAGTGCGCGCTCTTGTATGTAGTGCGCGCGCTCACGTGTGATTTGAGAGTCTCACACACGGGGAGAGGAGAGCGTGAGAGAGAAAGGAGCACCTCTCCCTGTGTGCGTGGGTGTGTGTGTGTGTGTGTGTGTGTGTGTGTGTGTGTGTGTGTGTTAGAGCAAGGGAAAGAGGAGGGAGTGTGTGTGTGTTGGTGTGTGTGTTGGATATGGGAGGGGGAGAGAGTGAGTAGTGTGTGCGTGACAGAGTGTGTGTGAGAGTGAGACAGAGATGAGGAGAGGGAGGGGGAGCTCAGTGTGCAAGGAGTGTGTGACAAAGAGAACAGGAGTGTGTGTAGTATGGTGTGTGCGTGTGTGTGTGTGTTTAGGAAAAATGGGTGAGAGTGTGTATGTTGAAAAGAGCAGATAAATGTGTTTTTAGATCGCCTCTGTGTATTCCTGTGAGAAGAGACAGAAAGTTAGAATGAAGAGAGTTGGAAATGAAGGTGTGTTTACTGTGAGGCTGTGAAGGACGTGTGTATGTGTGACAAGAAGCATATAAAAAGTGTGTAACTGTGAGAGAGAGGCAGATAGAGGGGAAGTGTGTTAGAGGCACAGAGAAAGGGAGGGGAGTGTGTGTCTGTGTGTGTGTGTGATCAGAGAGTGGGGGGAGGGACTGTGTGTGTGTGTGTTTGTTTGTGTGTGTTTTAGAAAGAGTAAGTGAAGTGTATGTGCGTGAGGTGTTGTGTGTTTGTGTAACCTAATGCAATGAATAGATTAAAAAAAGCAGGGAATGTGTGTGTTTGGTGTTTTGGGTTAGATTGTCCTGAGAGGAAACCTGGTGTCTGTCTTTAAGAAACTGAGAGGTGTGTATGATGAGCTGGGGAAAGCAGGTTGAGCATGTGTGTTACCACAGAGCAAGAGAAGACGGGGGTGTGTGTTGCAGAGAGAGATCGTTGTGTGTGTGTGGGTGTGTGTGCGTGCGAGAGTGAGAAGGAGGGAAAGAGGAGGGACGGGGGTGAGGACATGAGGATGTGCGTGTGTGTGCAAGCGTCCAATAACTAGCATGTATACATGCAAGCTTTTAAAGCAGAAAGATTGTGTGTGTGTGTGTGTGTGTGTAGCTCGTGCATATGCTGTCTGTTTCTGTGTGTGTGTATTTGCTCTGGAAGAAGAGTTGTGCGTGTGTGTATGTGTGTGTTTGTTCTGCAGTCAGTAAGAATGGGAGGGGTGTGTGTCATGGGGGAGACAGACACAAGGTTTGTGTGTGTGTGTGTGTTTGCGTGTGCATGGGCGAATGTGTGTGTAGCTCCTAGACAAGGGCAATGTGTGTGTGTGAGTGTGAGTGTTGTACGGAGGGAAGGAAAATGTTTATGCATCTACTTTGTTTATGAAAGAGGAAAGGACAGTGTGTGTGTATGCATGCTCAAAGGAAAAGTATCTTTGTGTGGGTGGTATGGTATATGTGAGATGGGGGGCTGTTTGTATGTGTGTTATTATTGAGAGCTGTGTGCGTGTGTGTGTGTGTGTGTGTGTGTGTGTGTGTGTGTGAAGGACGGAGTATACATGAGGCTTACTGAGTTTTTGTGTGCAGTTCAAATGTGTGTGGAGCAAGCAGTAGGAACAGTTTCATGACAAGAGGTTGCGTGTGTATCTTTTTATACAGCAGCACATTCAGTTTGCTTGTTGGTGGCTAAAGGAGGAATAACTTGTTTGGTGGATTGCGTGTGTGCGGGTGTGTGTGTGTGTGTGTCAGAAAGTGGAGAAGAGAATATGTTGTGGCAGACATGCATGACTGTGAGAGAGTGCGTGTGTTTCTGTGTGTGAATGAGTGAAAAAGAGAGATGGAACATGAGACTGTGGGTCTGGTTATTTGAGTGTGTGTGAGGGAGCTTTAGAGGCAGGGGGAGGACTGTGTGTGTGTGTGTGTGTGCGCATGCATGTGAGCTTGGCTACAGAGAGGATATTTGTGTGTACTGTAAGTTTGTGTGTGTGTGGGCGTGTGTAAGTCAGTGTGTTTGCCTGCCTGTTAGCCTGAGAGGGAGAGGGAGGGGGAGTGTGTGTGTGTTAGAGAGAGTTAGTTAGCGCTTGTTTGTGTGCCTCAGTGTATGTGCGTGTTCCTGGAGGGAGGGAGGGGGAGTGAGAGAGATGTTTGTTACGTGTGCACATGTGGCCTGTGTGAGCTCTGCGTGTCTCTATGTGGGTCTAGAGTATGCACTTTTTTTGTTTGCGTATTTGTGCGTGCATGTTGGCTGGTGGGAGGGGAGCTGTGTGTGTGTGTGTGTGTGTGTGTTGTTTAGAAGGGAGAGAACTGTTCAGGGAGGGAAGATGGAGAGAATCGATGGAGAGGGTGAGACAGAACGAGAGATATATGGAGGGAGATGTTAAGGGGTCAGCTCAGTCAGGAAGGGGTGGTGAGACAGATTTGGTCAGCAAGAAAGTTTGAGAAAACTTATTGAACTGAACAGACCCAAAATATTCAAACAAACATAAACTTTGTGTGTTTTTCTAAGAAGAAAACTGCTTACATAAACGCAGTGTGAGTAATAGTGTAAACATTATTGTACTGAAAATATTTGAAGTGTAAGTATCTGATTTGATTTGGCAATATTTCTGTATCCTGCATATAGAGATGCACCAATCCGGGTTTTCCTGTGCTGTGTGTTTCTTTTTATACAAGAAGAAAAAAAGTTTTCAGTTAAGAGAAAATTGGCAGAATCAGATCTAAGGTATAGACTTATGCATCTACAGGCCTGTCACAATAACAAATTTTGATAGACCATAAGAACTTCTTGCGATAAACGATAATGTTGTTTTATTATGTAATATATAATAATCATATTTTTAATTAATATAATAGTAATAAAGGAAGAACAATGCAATAACAAATTCTCAAAAATCAATAAACTTTAAATTCTGATGAACATTTAAACATTGAAACTGAAAGACATTTTAAATGTCCAAAATAAATAAACAAAACAACAGAAACAACAAATTTAGTGAATTTGAAGTCTGTTGACAAAATTGTCTTGCAAAAAAGGGATAGTTGAGACCAAAGCGACAAAAAGAGAAAAAAGAAAAATGATAAACCAAGCAAATGAAAATTATTTGTTTTAGTTTATCATGCGATTAATTTATTTATTGTTCATTGTGACAGACCATATGCTTTATTTATTTCATGTTCTGGTTTCTTGAAAAATGGTTTTAGTAATAATTGTTATTATTTATTAAGCTTGAGACTAATATGTAATAATTGGGTGTTTAATAAAGAATTGTTTAAGGATTTAAAAGACAATTATTACAATTAAGTTCTACAACAAGTTCTACAACAAATATTGGGATAAAATTAGAAGATTAAATTTGAGTCATTAATCATTACAAGTAATCAACAAAGACAGATTTCTGTTTTTACCAGCCCTAACTACAACTTTGTGACATGATCCATCAGTTGAAGCGTGCAAGTCAAGACACTGAAATTCCTTTTGATGTTGAGATCTGTGAACTTGTACTACATTTTCGCTACTACTCTTCAGGGTTCTGAGTGTAAAGCAGTAATGTCTGCTCTGTTAACTGACTACTTAGAGCAATTTTCAGACGGGCAAGCTGTTTTAACTACACATGTAGCGCTAACTGTAGCGTTATGCCAGTACGCCGCTGACGGCCCTAACTACAACTCCTGACCAGTGATTTGACTTTCTTTTTTGTACTTATGGAATTTTGGTTATTTCATTTAAATAATTGCAATGTTTTTTGCACACCAGTTTGTATCATCTCATTCAGAGATGTAAAAGTGATTTCCTATAATTAGCCTGTTGTTCACTACTACAACAGAGCTATACTTTAGTAGGTGCTAGTCATTTTGTCCTCTTGTTTTGTACTTTATCAGTTATGATCTTTTCTTTTCCTCATTAGAGGTGTTTTGATAAATTGGTGAAGTGAATTTACCCTAAGTGACTTTTACTACTAATATGCATAATTATTGTTGACACAAGGCTAGAAAGGAGCATTGTGAATGCTGTTAAATTACAGTTTGTAAAAAGAAATCAGAATTGACAGTATTGGGAAATCTAAGCTAAGTTTTTGAATCTTCAATCAGCTCTTGTTAATTATCCTTTTTCCCCTCAAAATTGACATTTGTGTGTTTGCTGCAGATGAAACATTTTCAAAGAAAAACTATGAACCCATATGAAGTTGTACCCTCTTAAACACTGAAGTTTGCATACAGTGTCACAAATGTAGATGGAAGTGGACTGGCTCAATCAAAATGTTGATGTCTGTTCACTATGCATCTCTTTATTAATTTTTGCCCTCTATTTTCAGTCTGTTATTCCATTGATTAAGTTTTCTATTGAAACTATTTAGCTTCTTTTTTACCACCAGCGAAAGGCGCATCGATTCACATATCAACATGGGCAGTACTGATTAGATCCAAAGCATGATCTTCCCATGGCCTACTTTCAAAAGACTCCAGTGTCATGTGAGGGAAAACAGATTGATGGGGAAAACAAAGCTGAGATTTGTGCTCGCAGAACTAGCTCAGATTCTTCAGAGGCAGGATCAGTTTGGCTCTTCTAAGTGTGGCTGTTTTGACATGGACTTATTCTGAAAGATATAATCTGACTGTCGGCTCTGGGTGCACACAAGAGGCAGCGTTCTGTGCTCGGAAGTCATCATACTTGGCTAACGATATGGAGTAAATCATAGCATATTATGGGGTTTTTAAAAATATTTTTTGGTACTATTGGCCTTTTATTGAACAGTAATTTGAGCGTAAAAAGGATGAAGTGAGAAGGCGAAGATATGCAGCAAAGGGCCTGAGACCAGGAATCAAATTCAGGACAACTGCACTGAGGAGGAGGTAATTTCTGATGTAGAAAGTGGTGAAAGTTGGAGCAGAGTCTTTTTTATTTATTTATAAGTTTTAAAGATCTGGATGCACTCAGTTATTACAAAAACAAACTTGTAGTTCTTTTAATAAAAGGAAAAAAAATATAGAACAGTGTGCTCAGTATTGACTGATTCATCAAGACGTTTAAGGCACTTTGCATGTGTGTCGCTGAATTTTATTTAACTCTCCTGCCGTCTTAGCGCGACGCTCAGGTAGAAAACCTTTTAATGTTCCAGAATGTATTGACATTGGGGGGATTCAGGTATATCAACAGAAAGTAAATGGAAGTATATTCAAACTAAGGTAAAAACTGGTGGTCCTCTCTGACCGACGTGAAGCCTGGCTGCTAGACACACTGATTAAATGATAATTGGGAGTTTTCTATCATGTGTTCGGCAGGCGTGGCTGTGGAAGGAAAAGAAAAGGGACACCTGTGAAGGTCTTTGTAACACACACTGAGGAAGAGGGCGTGCCTGAGCAAAGCATCAACCCAGGTTTGTATGTATGTGTGTGTGTATGTATGTGTGTCTTTCGGATATATTCTGCATGTCATGTTCTTCTAGCCATTAGCTGGAATTGTGTGTATGTTTGAGCACTGTCTGCATGTGCATCTGTCTGCGTGGGGGCGGACTGTGAGTATGTGAGTGACCTACTTCTGGTCATGTTTGAATGTGTGTATCTGACTACATATGTGCATCTGTGCCTGTGTGCACTGCAAGAGATGAGGTTGTGACCCTTGTGTTCATGTGTGTGTATCTGTGTGTGTGTCCCTGGTGTGTAATCCTCATCCACATACTGCTGTACTCTCAGGTGATCGAAAGGAGGGAGGAGAGAGTAAACGTCCATCACTGGACGCACCTTCCTACATCACACACCCTGCTCATCACAGCTGGTGAGTTCACATCCAGGCTCCTGTTGGTTGTTTTAACTGGCATCTTATAAAACTCAAAGTTTTAGAAAATGATCAACTGTTGCTGATTTTTACTTGAGTACTGCTTAATTTAAGCTCTGCTCATTTGAGTCACTCTCCTTGGCTGCCACCAACCCTTCAGGTCTTGATTTCATCCACATAAACAAGCTGAGTTGAAGCTGAAGTGTGTGTTTGGTTGAAAAATCAGTCTCCTTTAGTCTAATATTCCTAAATAAATTTAAGTTTTAAATATTTTTAAATGTCCAGAAAACATGACGTATAAAATTAAAATATTACATCACATGCATAAAAGCATAAAAGTATGTTTAATACTACTCAAATGTTTTTTTTCTAAAGGTACTTTTAATCTGAATGCATAATCTAATTTATTGAACAGGATTAACTTTACATTTGGCAGGATATTACTGAGGGGTGCATGTTGCTTTTTTCCCCCTTTCATCAATTAATCCTTTGTCTTCCCAGCGGTCCACCAGAGCAGACTCGAGATAAGGTCTCCCGTGGATCCAAGGTCAGCTCAGCGTCCACCCCGGCTCCGCCTCCCACTGCTTCCTCAGCCCCGACGTTGACCCCTGTGCCCGCTCCGGCCCCAGCCACCACAGCTTCAGCTCAGGGCCCAACTCTGACCCCAGCTTCCACAGCTCCAGCTGCTCCCACTGCCTCGGCTCCGGCTCCGACAGCCATGTCCTTCCCTCCATCCCCCAACTGCCGCATCAGGGAGGTCCACTGTGGCAGCCAGGTGCGCCTGGTCGTTATTGCCATTCGAGACATCACCAAGGGAGAGGAGATCACCGTTGACTACAGCCTGACCGAGTGGGGAGAGAATCTAGTGAGACAAATATATTTTTGATTAGTCCTTGTGTGGAGTTATCCCTCTTTTCCCCTTTGCTGTTTCAATATGTCGTCTTCATTTCTGTAAAAACAGACGCATGAAATATCTGACATCAGACAGACATATGTTTGTTCTGACACTGCTGATAACACTCACACACACTCACAATCACCCTTCTTCTGCATGCACAAGCTAAACAAGGCATATGGTTGCCATGGTGATGACAGAGCTCCAGCTCTCCTTCTACCTATAATGCTGTAGCAACAGTTACCATGGTTATAACATGACATTTGTTGCTGTGATGGACCCATTAAATTTGATGAATATTTTCAACCAAATGACACCAGAAACTGTTTAAGAAGTTGTCAAACAGCAAAAAAGCTTCAGGATGGTCGATGAACTCAAACACATTCTTTTACTGCATGCAGGCCCCTTAGTTTAATCTGGCTTTGTTTCTCAACCGTCTCGTATTTAAAGCTTGTTTCAAACAATAAATATCTCTTTCTTTTTCTGTTTTTTAGTCTACTTTACTAATGTGTTTTCCTGCTCTCTGAGTGACAGCTGAGGCTGATTGTGACGCTAAATATTAATGAGTGTTGTGCCTGCTGCTGGTTTAATCTGAGTTTTATGCGTTCCTCAGGGTTTCCGTGCAACTGTGTCTCCAGCGCAACCGGAGTGTAACTCAGACTCTGAAAATAGCAACAACGTGAAAAAGGTAAAACAATGTCTCCTGTTTACACATTCAGACATTTCTAATATCTGTCTTACTGGATTTTGCACACCTTTCACAGTTTTTGACTGATAAAGACCACAAGCCGTAAGGCATTGATGTACGAATAAAGTAACTTAACACAATTCAATGATGTTGAAGATTTACATTAAACAACTTATTCCACAAAGTAAGCAAATATAAATGATATGTTTGTTTTTATTTTATTTATTTTTCACCGTATTTTGTTTTGTCTGTTTTTAATTTGTCTGAAATGTAGGCTGTAGTACATAAGCATATCTTTTTATCTAAAATAATTTTGGCAATGCATAACAAATGGGTATTTCTCTTATGAACTTGTAAGGACTTCATGTTAGGTACTCGGTTACCTTTAAATACAAAACCAGTTCAACTAGTTGCCTTCAGAAATCGATTGATTAGTTAATAATCCCTCGTTGCTGGTGCTGTTCTGACTCCTGGGTGCATAAACATAATCTATAACATAACCCCCCCTTCCCCCCGCGCCCCTCCAAAATAAAAAACAACTAAAGTCTGTGAAAAAGTCCTAAGTGTGACTAGTGTGGGAGGATCTGTGAAGGCGGTGACAGACGGAAACACAGCAGAAAACAAACCTCATCCTAACCCCAGTTCCATTTTTATCATTGCTATTGTAACATTACGTTGACATTTGCATCTTTTCACTCCAGGAAGACGAGCCCCTTCCTCTGACCGCCCAGCAGCATCGGCAGCAGCAGCAGGAGTTTGTCACCCCGTCCTGGTCCCTCTCCCCGTCATCCTCCCCCGTCTCTCACTCTGATGCCAGCGACTTGGACGCTGCAGATGAAGACAACTCCAGCCCCCGTGGTCGTGCACTTCGCCGACGGAAGAAGCGTCGCGGCACTCCTTCCAAGAAAAAGATGCCCCATCGGACCCCACCCCGACGCCCTTCGCCTGTCTCTCCCTCCAGCGTCCCACATCATAACTGTACCCTACCTTCGTCCCCGTCTCCTGCCTCCTCATCTTCCTTCCCCTCCTCAAGTTCGACCAAACCTGAATTCAAAACTCCGACCTGTTTCGATTCTGAGAACGGGGCAAATCTCACCACAAATGTCCCAAGAGAAGGAGTGTCCACTGACTCCACACGCCAAACCTGTGAACACTGCGGACGCCACTTCCGCTCGCTGGGCCGCCACCTGGACAAACACCACGCCCACCAGCCCGACGTGTGCTCCGCCCTTGTCGAGCGCTACACACAGATGCCGCATCTGCAAGCGCACAGCACAAACTCTGCTTCACTGCACGCTCACACAGAGAACCACTCCAAGTTCTCCCAGGTCAGAGGACAGAGCAGTGTCCAGGACCTGTCCATGACTCCGCCCTCTCTCACCTCAGCGGACCAATCCCACGACTCCTCTGGGAGAAGCTCCACCAGTCCTGTCCTGACTCCCCTACGCGGGCAGAACGCAGTGGCAGTGTCAGTCCTAAAGAGGAGCCCCCCACCTGTGGCGGTGACACAGTCCAGGAAAGGAGGGGTGAGGAGATTAAAGAAAGAAAAAAGGATGGAGGAAGAGGAGGACATGGAAGATGTAGATTTGGATGTAGTGGACATGAAGAAGACAAAAGAGGAAGAGGAATTGGAGCTGGTGTGCCCTCAGTCCTTCAACAGCATAACAGCTGAAAAAATAGCACCAAAAAAAGAGGAGGATGAAGAGGAGGAAGAGAATGATGTTAATGGAATCATGGAAATTGAGGATGACAGTGGGACAGAGGAAAAAGAAAAGGAGTTGCTGAGGTAATTTGTTTCCTCTTTATGCAAGTTGAATAACGTTTGTTACCAAGCAGTTTCTTCATCTGTTAGCATCTATTTTCTCCAGTCCACATGGCTTCACAATTATATTTACAAATAAATATGTTCATCCTCACTAATGCGCATCAGATTCAACACCACATATGGAAGTGGAATAAATCAGATGTTTTTTTTCTGGTTGCAAAAAATCAGAAGTTTTTGAAAACGTAACAAGGACTAAAAATAAAAGAAGAAGCAATGGGACTTGGGTTGCATTTACCAGCAGTGTGAACCTAGCCTAACTTAAATAAGACATTAAAAGTCCCAAATGAACGACATTCATGTCCGTTATAACTGTACGAACATAAACTCATGACTGCCACTGTTACTGAAACTTTGGGGATGAAAAGTGTCCTTTGTGTCTTGCAGTGGTTCAGGCCGTCACCACATGCTGCCCCTCCTGTCCTCTCTGTCCTCTCTGGTCCTGTACCTCCGTCGGCTCCAGCACTCCGCGTTCCTGTCTCTGTCCCGGCAGCTGCAGTCCTCCGAGGCCTGGCGCCTGCTCTGCCACTCCAGCCTGGCGCTCCTCATCCTGTACAACCGAAGACGCGAGTGCGAGGTCTCCAAGTTGACCATCGCCGAGTATCGCGTTCGCGTCACCCCTCAGTGCCCTGTCCCTGTCCCTCCTGGCGCCCCCCCGGCTCTCACGCCGCTGGAGGCTTCCCTCTCCCCATTTGAGCGACTCGTTCTTTCTCACCTGCCTAGAGTCGGGGTCCAGGGGAAGCGCGGGCGCGTCCAGCCGCTCATCCTCCCCCCCCACTGCGAGCCCTGTCTGGAGCTGCTCCTGCAGACCCGTCATGACGCCGGGGTAGATCCTGTCAACCCGTACATCTTTGCCCGCCCCTACCACTCTCCTGCCACCCCTCTGCGCGGCACCGACCTCCTTCGTAGCCTGGCCCGCTCCAGCGGCACCCGCAACCCCAGGGCTTTGACGCAAGCTAGGGTCCGCCGGCAGGTGGCCATCCTGACCCAGCTGCTGCTGCTGGGGGAGGGAGAGGAGCCGGGGCAGCCAGGAGGCGGCGCTGTGGAGCGGCTGGAGCACTTCCTGGAGAGGGAGTATCACGTGACGCAGATCTGCACCGGAATCGGCCAAGACCCGGGTTTGATGGGCAGAGTGGGCCGAGTGGTGCTGTGTGGGGAGAGAGACGGCGTTCTGTTCAGAGGAATGAGCCTGAACCACATCTGCCTGGAGCTGGATGGTGAGACGAATGAACACAAACATGATGAGTCAGTTCCCAGATTAGTGTTTTATTGTTCCTTCCTAGGAGATGATTTTTGTGTGAAATTATATTTTAATGATTTTAAGTCCGTACGGCGTCTGGTTCTGATTCAAAATTTGATTTCCAGTTTTATCAGGAAACTCTGCGGACTCTTTCTCGGAGGGAGACTCGGATGGGGAACATGTGAAGGAGAAACCCGTGGTGACCCCCCCAGCCCCAGCTCTGAGCCCTCCACCCACCCTGCTTTACGTCAGGAAAGGCAAAAACAACGGCCGGGTGGGGCGGCCCAAGAAGATCAAGAATGTCCAGTCTGGCCTCCTGCCGCCGCCCCCTCCTCCACCTCTCCCACCTGCAAACCGCAGGAGAGGCTCAGGTTAGCCCCGTTACTGCTCTTATACTCAGCAACGTTTGTATAAAATCCAAAGATGGAGACAAAATAAATAACATTTTCAATGTTATTTTTGCAGCTAAGTTATTGAATAAATGAAGACATGAGCTCAACAACAAAGACATTGCTTTTAATCTACAGTATTTCCTCTCTCTCTTGCATTGCAGGGAAGCGAGGGGTCCTGAAGCGTCCCTGGTCAGAGGCGGAGCGTGCAGCAGTTGAAGAGCATCTAACCAAAAACATCAACGAGCTCCGTGTCCCCGCGAAGGCCGACTGCGAGCGCTGCCTGCAGCAGTGCCCCCTGTTGGTCAACAACCACCGTGACTGGCGAGCGGTCAAGTTCTACTGTCACAACCGGATTCAGCTGCTGAAGAAAAACCAGCGGCGTGAAAGCCAACCACAGCCGCTCACCGTCTGCTGAGAGAGCTGGAGAGCCGGGGTGCTTTTTTAAAATTTTTATTTTACATTCAGAGCAGCCAATCTTATCACATGCTGGCCTGCTTTCCTTAAAACAAATACATTTGGAGAGTCCTTATTTCACTAGCACTCTGAGAGTGGACCTTTTTGTTTTACAAAAGAGAGAAAAAAAGTCTTTTGCTCAGTTTTAGGTCTTAAATTAACACTACAGTGAGGATGATGGTCCTACTCTGAAAGCGCAGTGCTGGTTGGATGAAGAACAGTGGATTTGGATCGCAGCATCTGCCACTTCCTGGCTGAGTTCGTGTAGAAGGATGTAATATCCTCTATCCAGAATACATACACTATAGAGATGTGTTAAAAAGAAGGGCAGCTGATCCCTACAGTGTTGAACAGACTTTGTGAAGTAGCATTAGTCTTCAGAACAATGGGAGACGTTTGTAGGAAATGGCCTGTGCTCATCGTTTTCAACTAAGATTTCTCCTAAGATAAGCTAGTTCTTCTTTTCAGACAATTGACTGTGCAATTCTTGCGATGGTTTAAGTGATATTTGGACCTTAAATGACACACAAGGTACTACATTTCTGAAGTTAGCCCGCCACTCCAAAGAACATAACATTTCATCACCATGGAGCTAAGAGTTTGGTTCTTATAGAGTGAACCACTTCATAAAGTCCAAAAAGTTTCAAACTGCTGTGAAAGCCTGTTGTCTTTTGTCTGCTTTTCAATCTGTCTGAAGTTGTGTTGCTGCCCTGAGCAACTTTATTTGCTTTATTTTTCTGCTTGTTGCAGAATTGTTTTTTTAAGCCTCAAGAAGGTGCTACAGTCCAACAAGCTATCATTATACGTGTAAAGAGGTTTTTCTTTGGTTGTGTTAATGTTAGTTTTAGGGCATTTATTGGAGAAATGAAAACATTGTATTGTCTGCAGTCCTCTCTAGAGCTCCTCCTGTCATTTTGCTCCACCAGATTTTTGCTTTTGCTCCAAATCTGTCTGTCAGACTAAACCCTCCACTAAAACCTCACATCAGATACTTGAAGTTATTTCAGTCTTTCTCAGAATATCTTTCCTCCTGTAATGCTCTAGACTGGCCAGTTACACTTGTACATAATAAATATATTACCAATACGCTAACTGGTTGCTCGAGTTACTGTTGCGTAGTTTTTCCTGTCCACTTCTGAGTTCATGCTGTGTGTAAATAAGCCTGTTTTGTAAATACTCCTCAGAGAATCAAAGGAAAAACACAATGTAAGACATTACCTGGTTATTGTGTTATGTTTTTTCTTTTATATAAATCTTATAAAAAGTTAAAGCTTCATTTGTGTTGTGGGTATTTATTTCACTGGAATTTATTTCTTTGTGTCTATATTGGGGTTGCACAATATCTGAGGTATCGTTATCGACTGATGTTGGTCATGATTCAACATATTGCTCAGATATATTGCTAAAATCACTTGGTATTTCTAAGAATTCATCACGCTTGTCAAAGTTTCCAGTGTTTTTGGTGAAGAAAGAAGACCACAGCGAGAACCACATGTAATGTGTCCTACCATCACAAACCTCAAGTCTTCTGCCATATGAGCCAGAATTAAGTTAAAAGCATTTTTAATATAGTATTTATGTCTTTCCTTCTTTTGCTCACTAAACTAAATTTACAACATTTTAATGAAATGAACAAAATAGCTGTGTAGAAAAGGGATCAATAACTATTTGTAGGTCAGAATCAAACAGGGTTTCACTGTTTGGCCCTACTAAAGCCACACAGTTTCCTAAAATGTTTCGGCCGATTTCTTTCTGTTTTCTTGGTTTTGTTCTTCAGCAACATGAACAAGAACATGCGTTCAGTTGTACTTTGAAAAACATACTTTGAAAAGGCATGTTTGTTTAGCAGATCTTCATGACTTACTATGCTGAGGTCTGGTTTTAATAAGTCACTGAATGCATCAACCACTTTGCTGCCGAGTTGAGTTTGCACCATCCCTAAATTATGTCCCACTCTTTGGACGCTGCTGAAAGGTTTCTATTTCTTCTTTTTAAGAAATAGTTTTGGATTTTTTTAAAACTCCACCTACATCCTTCTTGCTATTTGAAGTGGCAGAAAAATCTGCATTTTCAGTCAAGTTTGAAGCTTTCTATTTATTGTTCCAGCTGTAAATATGAGCAAGGTAAGTTACTCTTGATGGCCCATTTTATCAAAAAGGCACCAAATTAGTAGAGCTAGAAAAAGGGTGAAGTAAGACATGCAGAGAAATTCTCAAGATTGGCAACCAAATCCATCAGTAATTTTATCAAGAAAAAATAATTCACATCAAACAATCAAATGGTTGCCTGAAAACACAAACTTATATGCGCAATATGACCTTAAATCAAAAGTAAATTAGCTGACATCTTCAGCCTTCTGTTCCACTGTTTGGCACATTTAAAACAATGCTAAAAAAGTTTAGATGTGGTAATGTATTCTGTTAAAACGTACTGGTCCATATTAAGACCTCCAAAAGCATCTGCCTGCTGAACCCAGATGCAGTTATCACTGTAAACACTAGAGGGAGGCATTGAACTATAAAATAACAAAAATCATTGAGATGCATTTTGTCTAAGCAGTTAGTTACTTATATCGTTATTATATATATATATATATATATATATATATATATATATATATATATATATATATATATATATATATGTATATATATATATATATATATATATATATATATACATATATATATATGTATATGTATATATATATAAACTTCAGTTTTACAGGGACCTTTTCACAGGAAATTTTCCACTGTCAAAATATTGACATCCAAATTCAGAATAAGTGATTTTCTCTACTTTTCCTTGAAACTTTTCAACTCATCAGCAGATGTCAAGCCTTGAAATCAAAGTAAAATGTGGAACGGTTTATTGCCTGCAGAGATTTTTCTTCACAGAATTTTTTTCAAATTCAAATTTCTTCTGAAAGCTAAAAAGGTTGAGACAGGTCTTTGTAAAAGCTTGATTTGCAAATTTCCCTTGAAATTATAAATAATTTGAAAAATTTTAGGAATTTGATTATAGAAGAAGCTGAATGTTTCTTTTATTCTGCTTTTTTCTGAATCAAGTAAAGATTTCATGAAAATGTACCAGGAAGTTGGTGTAAATGCAGATCCATGGAATATCAACTTCATGTTATATTGGCCAAAACAAATTCCTTTTTTTTTTTTTTTTACATTATTATTTTCCAAAAGGTTGTAGTAAAGGAACAAAAAAAAACTCATCAATGTATCAATAAAGCCTGTTGAGTTGATACAAGACCTAGAAAATGTAGCCTTCTCTTTAGAAACCCAGCAGATTATCCTTGAATATTGACATCTACCAGGCTGTTCATGATTCACACCGAGTCTCATGAAGTCTCAGTGTGGATGGATACCTGCTAGCAAAGGTGGACTGGTCACTGGCTTTGATTCTCAGCTTCTTCAGAGAGCATCTTGAAGAAAACATGAGTCCCAAACAGCTGGAGTTGAATTTGTTGTCCTCTCTTCCTACTTACAGAATATGTGAATAGGTGGAGGGGTGAATGTGAGGCGTATTTAAAGCTCCTCATTCTGCTTAGAAAACATGTCAGGGCTTCGACTAGACCACAATGTTCCAGGTGGAGATATAGGCATTTATACACACACCAAAATCTTAACTCTCTAATTAGTGTCAAAGGTCACTTTTGGCTTCCTTAGATCAACTAAAGCGCATTTAAAATATAAAGCTTTATAATTAACCTACTGGCCAACTTATAAGGTATAGAGGAGAGTAGATTAGTTTTTTTTCTGAGGTGTGAAAAGAATCTGTGGTGGGGTAGCGTGGATGCTGAGCTCATCTCTTCAAGCGGAAAAAGGTAAATGTGTGTCTGTTGATCCGGCTCAGACATTTCATAAAAGTTAGGAGGAAATAAAGTTAGCAAGTTTAAAACCTTCATTCTGCTGCAGTATTCTGAGCACACTCGAGTCACCATACATGTTTCAGATGATAATAAAGGATTTTATAGTTTTCTTTAACAGAGGAGGAGCTGCATGAAGAGCTGCCAAGGTGGCGGCCAGCTGAGCGGATGAGGATGCACAGAATGTGCTGTGCTAATTTCTCCTCCTGTTCTTCCTCAGTGAGTGACTGCTGAATACTTTAGGGCTTATCTATAGATATTATTGTCTTAACCCCCCCTGTTTCTCCTCTTACTAATTTTGTCTTTTCTTTCTTTTCTGTTCTCTCAGACTCTTCTGGTTCCACCTCATCCTCTGCCGGTTCTGTTTCTTGTTTTCTTCTGTCTTTCCCTAAAGGTAAACTTTCAATATGAGTTTGCCTGCATCCTGCCTGCATTTGAGTCCACCTGCAGAAGTTGTGTGTGGCACAGTCCCAGTCTCAGTATTTTGCTGGAACAATATTTTTTTTAACACATTTATACACATATTTGTAGTTCTAACCCAGTTCCACCCACTGTTGTATTTCATTGTGGGTGGATATTCTTTGAGTGAAGGAGCAGATTTGTATATGTCCATATGTGTTTAATTATGTGGTTCTGTGGTAAAAAAAGAAAACAGTACAGAGTTGGTCCTAATTTGCATTTGAATACCTGCAGAAATTTCATATCTGGCTATTTCAGGCTAACACAAACAGCACTATTTCTGTGAAGAAATAAGAAGTTTAGTTGTTATTGCACAAATGTGTGAAATATATGACGTACCAAAATTTTGCTTCACTTGTTTGATTTTTGGTTTAGTGTTTGGCTAAAGCATACCTTCTCCTGTTTCATTTACCAAAAAGGGAAAAGAAATCCTTTCATTTACAGAATGCATCAAAGCAATCAGCCAGGATTTTATTTGAACAATATCTCTTATTTATCTGCACGCCTTGCTTTGCCCACAGGCTTTTTTATGTTCCCTATTTCTCATATCTTCACATTTCCTGCTGACCAGTTCTCCAGCTGGCATATGAACCCTTCGCCTGGAGGAAATTGACTTCCTCCTCTCCCTCTGGTTTGTAACTTTAATATTTATATGCATTTCACATTTTCATGATTCTCACCTCACATTTAATTAGTGTACATCTTCCAAATCCTCTCATGCCCCCACAGGATGTCTTACTCTGCACTGCACTCGCAGTAACAAACATGTTCATGTTATCTTAATCCGTGCTGATGAATGAATCTGGCGGCAGCAACATGACGTGTACATTTGTTTTGGTCCTGCAGGAAACGTTCAGCTCGCTTCGGGGACCGTCACAATAATTCCCTCATTCGTCACGAGTGTTTAGAATGAAACCACCGTGGCGATCCCTCAGCGAGTTTCACTGCGTGGCTCCTGATCTTTGGAGCCTCAGGGCGGCTCTGCTTCAGTCAGCCGCTCCTCCTGCAGGTTCTCTGCTCTTTCTGCTCACATTCTGTTCTGTCTATACGCCCCGAGTGACAGACGGTCCCTGTCGCAGCAGGATGTTGAACATGAAACGTACTCCAAAACTGTGACGTAGCTGCGTTTTTAATTATTACGCCTTAAACGCAGCAGAAGCCTGTGTTCCAGCACATCCAGCTGGAACAAAAACTATTAAATAAGTGTAATATGTTTGTGCTGATGAGTGATTAGAGGTCGCTGCGTTGTGGTTCAGATGGTGAGAGGACGAAACCTTAATACCCCCCAGCCCTCCATTTAGCATGAAAGCAGGGTCATGCTTGACTAAAAAGCTTGGGAGATGGGTTAATTGGATTTTTGTTTTTGGTTATAATTATTTGTGCAGTGTTGCCAGCAGCTTCTGAGAGAATGTCGTCACTTAATTAAACAACACAGATTTTAAATCCTGATGTACAGTCCTTGGGGAAAGACTTGCAGAGATAGAAATTGGTTTAAGCCACTGGTTTTAATCCTTTAATATAAACAACAAATGCAAAATAAAAATGTAATCCTGTGCATTCCCCGATTGAATGTCTGCAGTAATTTTGTCAAAATGTTTTGTTTTCAGAATTTTACAGAAATGTTTATATGTTATATTTACACTGAGGAACATCATTAATTAACAACTAATATAAAATATTCACTTTGCAGTGAATGGACCCAATGAAAGCTCGTGGAGGGGATTTTTGGAAGTGCAGGAATGTCCTGATTTCGGCTTTTTAGTTCCCGGCTAGAGTCAAACTCGAGGCCCAGTGGCCAAATCCGGCCCGCCATAAGTTTTTAAGTGGCCCTCTGGAGCCTGGAGGGCCACAAAAATGGCAACTTAAAAATAACAGCTGTGTACTGAAATATTATTTTACAAATCAAAGCAGTTTTCCTTTCTTTCAAATTAGATCAGCATGAAAGACGTTTCTAATTATTTAATTTTCAGACGTTGTTTTATCAGTACATTCTGTTATAAATGGCCCCTTGAGAATATTATTTCCCTTTGGGATTAATAAATTGTCTTTGAATTTGAATATTTCTAATTTTGATTTGACCCTAAATGAAAATGAGTTTGACTCCTCTGCTCTGTAGCTTAGTTATTGCTGATGGATTGTCTGAATTTGTCAGTCCTTCCCCACGATGTGCTTCTCACTCCTTACACTGATATCCACAAGGAAAGAGGAAATATTTTAATACTTTTTTTTTTTTTTAAAGAAACATTTAGAGCTCAGCAAAACATGAAAATCCCTAATATAAAACAGGAAAACTGCTTGATGGAAGCATGTGTGATAAACATGCAACGGTAAGAAAAGCAAAAATCTTGAAGACAAAGCCGAGATTGTGACAGAAACTTAGAAACTTAAGAGAATTTGGTTTCCAATGCCACTTTCAATAGTATTTGAACTTTGTCAAGAAGTTTTATAATGAAATGAGTCACAGCTGTGTGAGTCAGAGTCTGGAGTGGTGGGCTGTGTGTGTAAACACATCTCTATGTTATACTTTTCTCAAATGCATCTAATGAACACTCGTAGCTGCTCAGATGAGTTTTCTCCAACTTTCTGCACAGACATAAAATATACATGGAAGTGGTATTAAATTGCTTTTCATGCTGGACTGCGCCTCTCATCTGTAGGGACAGCTGAGAACGCTTTCAGCCAACGCTGAAAAGATCCTGAACGGAATAAAGCTTGAGATTGACGTCAACATACTTCAGGAAATATAAGGCCTGAATCTAATCCAAATCAGACCAGGTTCAAAGCAATTTTTAATACAATCCGACGACTCAAACTCAATAACAGTCAACAGAAATTATAATACAGCTAACTGAAACATGTAAGACTTCAGTCCGATCGTCTGACCGACGTTCTATGGAAGAAAGTCATCCCCACAGCATGATGCTGCCGTGGGGAGAAATCTTTCCTATTTAACACAAATAAACCTCACTGAAAACAACTCAAATGGAAACTATCAATTAGTAAATGTCTTCCTGTTTTCCTGAAAACAAGCTGCTTCCAGAGTGTCACTAGACCTGAGCCCATTTAATTGTTTAGTATAACCTGAAGAATTTTATGTGTCCTACCGATCTCTTTAATGAATGCTTAGAAATGCCAGATATTTATTTCCAAAGTCACAAAAGGCCTTCAGCATGATGTACGTAGAAATTCATATAAAAAGCCATAGCTTTCTTTAAAATGTCAACACCAGCCTTCACCACAGATGGTTAGGAATAATCAGAAAAGATGTTTTTATTCATAGGATGGTTGAAACTGACATTTGGGAAGACGGGGAAAAAAATCTCAGAACTGAGATAAAGTAAAGCACCTTACTGTCAGAAAAGCAAATAAGAGATGCACTGGTAAAATTAATGATTCGGAGGTCTCAGAATGGAAGATGCTTGGTATGTACTCCATGAGACTAATTAGATACTTCGTAACCTCTGGCTTTAACTGTAAGATCCAAATGTCAGGAAAATCTTGCAAATACAGCTGATCTGTAATTCTGATCAATCACATTTACTTTTACTCTGAGCAGCAAGGATGGACTCAAAGAGATGATGGAAAGGGTTTGTATTAGTACTTCAACTAACTTCCTGTCTTATTATCATTCTGTCGCTCAAACACAGTGATAACCAGACAGTGTTACTGGAGCAAAAAGTTCTTATCAGACATAAAAGTACATTTCTGAGCTCTTGTTAGATGTTGCAAATGAGGATAAAGAGATAAGATGAGGCAATTTATCATTTAGCAATGAAACGATCAAGATAAAGATAAAATGGCATTTCTTCAATGTTACATGTTTTATGTATCAGGTTGGACTCAGTCACTGTTGCTTTATATTCTGAAGGTTTATTAGTGTTTTGGAATAAATACTATTAATAAAAACAGCGGTCTTTTTCCTTTGTGTAGCCAGAGACACATTTCTTACCCAATTACCGGTAGATGTAAATTAATTTTGTGTGTCACTGAAAAGAACAAGAAGTTTAATATATCAGTGTATGAGACGTATAGGAGCTGAAGCACTCATCATTTGGACTATGTTTTCATTGTTGGGCAGCTGGTATAGTATTGAGATCATTGATTTAAGTTGAATCTGTGTTGCTATATTGTTGTGCTCAACACTTGTCCTGCTAGATGTGTCTCTGGGTGCGTTTTGTGAAAATAAAAGCCCGAAAATGTATTTTCATATCCAGAATAAAATGAATACTTATTATCAGTGACAACAAATGATAAGTCATGTGCTCCCTAAGCCCAATGTCTCCTTGGTGAATCTCATCACCTCCTGTCATTTTTTATCAGGCTTTGACAAGCATCACCTTCCTGTTTCTCTAATCCGCTGGTCTCATGTTCCCACTGCAGGGCCAGAACGACCTGACCTGCGTCGTTAATGTCTGCTCTGGGATCACTGGAGTGAAACAGAAGGCTAAATTCTCTTTGCAAGCAGAAAAAACTCCAGAAAGCCTGGTTTACCATTTCTCTCAGCATCAGGCTTATGACCTTATTGTTAAATAATTTTGTCAGTGCACATACTGTGCATGAAAATCTTTCTCTATATATATATTGTTGTTTCATCATCTAAAGACCTTTTTTTCTTCTTTTTTTAAACTTTTTTTCATTTAGGTGCTTTAAAGTCGATTACTTTCTTAGTTGCAAAGCAGAAAACCTAAATGTTATTTCTCATCATTTGAAACAGGGTTCTGTGCGCTGAAAGTAAGAATATAAACATTGAGGGATGAAATTCACTTCTTAATATAGTCCTGTGAAAAAAAAAAGAAAAAAGAAACATGTCAAGGACAAATCGAGCACGACAAGCAAAAATGAGAAGAGTGTAACGCAGTGCCTGTAAAAGACGTTCATTCCCTTGGATGTTTTAAAAGTTCAATTTTTAGACAAAAAAAAAATAATCTACTTAAAAACCCTTTCATGTCAAAGTTTAAATTTATTTTTGATTAATAATAAAAAAAAGACTAATAAATAAAAAGTATAACAAGACTAACTTAAAATAAGTGATTGGACCAAAATATAAAGTTAAGTTTAAATTTTGGAATTTTTAGTATAAAAATGACAATAATTACAAAATCAGGCAAAATCTGGGTTTTTTCCAAATCCGTTTCTTTCAATAAAAACAACTTATGAAACTTTAACAAAAAACTGCAGGATTTGTCTGGTGAATTTTTGGTTAAAACATGTTTGGTTTTCATTCAGTGGATGGGGAATCCAGAAATATTACTCAAGTAAGAGTAGTGATACTCCACAGTAAAATGACTCAAGTGAAAGTAAAAATACTCCTTAGTACAAAGGAGTCACTCAAGTAAATGTAATTGAGTAAATGTTACTAGTTACTACTTAACTCTGCTGAGTTAAGTAGTAACTAGACTCTGCAGACACCGACTGTTTCTTTTCTAGTCAAAGCTTCATGGGAGCATGGCAATAAGAAACTTACTTAAGGAGCTCAAGGTTCCAAAACAGATCAATATTTAACCAATCACTAGTTTTATTTTTATTTAATTATCTCTATTTTGTCTAAATCAGTTTTTTGTAAATTTTTTTGTCCAAGAAAAAAAAAGACATTTTGTTAATCATAATCAATTTTTAACAGCAAAAAGTGGCAGTAAAACATCCAAGGTTATGACATTTTTATTGGCACTGTAGCTTATAACACCAACACAAAATACAGGATTAATTATTGAACAGCAGCAGAGCTGAAAGACTGAAGTCCCAGAGGCTCTTTATTATCATGAAGGTTTATCTGTTGGCATTCAGAACAGGTTTTCAGCAAAGTAAGCTGTGTGCCAGAGAACCGAATGCAGATTGAATGCAGTGAGTGGCCACGATACAGTTCTGAGAAATAACTGATGCCGAATACATATTTCATCCGGAGTGGCAAATACAGAGCTGTGTTTGAGGTTCAGCTCAGACAGATACAGAGGAGATAAAAGTTTGGGAAGGTTACTTCTGTCTGTGTCTGCTTCCATCTTGCTTGATTAAGTGACCATTTTGTGTTGGCCTTTTTCTGCTTCATGTGAAAAGGTGATCAGATCCACAAGGTGAAACACGATTTTGTTCACTACAAAGCAGCTCAGGATTTTTGACACATAAAAGCATGAGCAAACAGAAATGAACCTCCATTTGTTTGCTTATCAAATCATTTCTCACTTTTCCCCGTTACCAGTGCAGCGTTGGACGCAGCCGATGAACCTTTCAGATTAGATCAAGAAACTCTGCGTCGCTTCATTTGTTTAAAACTTATGTTTCAAAAACCCTGTCGCAAAAAAACAACAAAAATCATCTGAACAATACTGAGCGTAGCCGTTTCTCCTGTGGAGGAGTTCAGAGGCTTTGTTAGACGCTTTTCTGACTTGCAGAATAGATTATTGTAATGTTCAGCTTTTTTGGCTGTCCTAAAAGAACAATGGATTCATTACACATACTTCAGAAGTCAGCTTCAATGATGCTGACAAGGACCAGAAAGCAATTTTGTTTTTGTTTCTTCTGTCTCAGCCCTCAGCTCTGAGCAGCCTTCCATTGAGGAAGCTTCATGAAGATTTCAGCTTAAAGGTTTATTGAAGGGGAACGAAATGGGTTGTGTGTGAGGATCAATCATCTGGTGAGACTTTCTGATGAAGGGTTAAAGGTCCTTTTTGTTTGTGACTTGGAGTCTTCATGACGACAACATTAAATGGGTTATCTTTATTTTGCAAATTGGCATGCAGCACAACATTCTCTCTGTATTGCTTAATTAACCATCAGCTAATTATGTCGCCGAATAGAAAATTCATTTATTTCATGCATTTGTTTTTTTAGCTTGTGAAAACTCATTAGTCTTGGCTCTGACAGATTGCTTGTGAGAATGCATTTTTGACTCCTTTCTTCATGCTGCAGCTCATCAAGTTCAGAGAAATGTTTTAAAGCTAATTCATTATCACCCTCTAATGCTCTGCTCAGATGTTATTTCAGAATTATATCAGCTAAATCAAATTAAAGCTAAGTTCATTTTTAGATTTGATGTAGTTGGCTCTGTCTTTAGGAAGTCAGACTTCTTAAGTGATGCTGCACATTTGGGGGAAAATGTCTTTGCCTCCACGATGGGATTTGAGAAGTTAATTTATTCTCAGGCCTGGCCATTGCATACATAAATGTTGATGTGCTGAACACATCAACATTTTCTTTTTCTTTTTTTTTTGTGATTAAATTTAATTTGTCCATTAGGGATCATTGAAGCCATAATCAAGAAGTGGACAGAAAATCATTAAGCTATAAACCAGCCATGATAAATAATAACCAGAGTTGTTCAAGGAGCTCTTGTAGAAATCTTCAGACAGACTTGTAAATAGCAGGTGCAGGTTTTCCAATTAAAAGACTCATCAACCATAATGGCCTCTACGAACATCCACTGCTCAAGACTCCACTGCTGAAAAAGCAAGTTGCTTGCTTAAAGTTTGCTGCTGAACATTTGGACAAGCCAGTGAAACACTGAGAGAACATGCTGTGGTCAGATGAGATCAAAGCTGAAAGTGGCGAATGCTGTTGGAGAAATTATGATACGGGCCGCATCATAATTTCTCCATAAAAGACATAAAAGTCCTCCTCTGGGACGGTTACTTGATAGAACATTTCTTCCAAATCTGCCATTAGAATCTCTCCTTCCTGCCTGATCCCAGTAATAACACCAGGGAGGGCGCTGATTAAATTGAACCTTTGGGCAAACTGCTTGTTCGTTATGCTATTTGCACAACGAACAAGTGCAAATAGCGCTTGCTTGAATTAAGGACCACTCTGATTTGCTATTTTTTTCTGGGCTAATGACAAACCTCTGTGTTAGAGGTATCAGTCTTTGCATCAGGACATTTGTTGCTGTTGCTAAGCGATATCACAGCATATCCTTTTCAAGTACAATTTCCATTAGGTGCTCTGCATTGAAATTTCACAATTGTTTTGTAAAGCAGCATGGTGATGATAAAAGGCCCATCGTTTAGTGTACTGGCTGTGCTACAATAGCAAGAAATTGAATACAATCCCGAGGTATTTATATCTTTTCATCTTTCTCACAGTCAGACAAATCACTCTGGAGGTACTGACTCCAGAGTGATTTCAGGAAATTCTCCTGCTTACAAAATCCAGATGTCCTCTTCAAACATCACCTAAAATCATCTTTTATCTGTTGCCTCGTGGCTTGCTGCCACTTGAGTTGTTGTCACTGTTCTCCTCTAACAAAAACATCAAGAAATCTAATTTCAGTCTCATTTGCAGTAGATTTCCATTGAAGTCACTGATCTTAAAGCTCCTTTCATATCATTGAAGACATCTGTAAAGTGTGAAAAGGCTCCTGATGACAAGAGTGGTCGAGGGAAGTTCTCACTTTGATTTGATTTTGATTAGTCTGCAGACAGTTTTCTTGACAGTTTCCGTGCTCAAAATGTGTGCTGATCTCCAGAAGGCAGGAAACGTCTTATGAAATGATGTCATATAGCATACCAATACTATATGGTACCGTATCTGTAGTCGTTACAATATCTTTGGAAGAGTTTGCAAAGTTTCAGCCCGGAAGCTGCAGCAGCCATTACAGTCACCTCCAGTTATTGTAAAAGGTTTTGTTAGATAAAACACATAACATGCTGGGTGATTTTTGAAGATGTGCTGCTCAAAAGCCTCTGTGAGGATGTCAGAGGCACCAATTAAAATTATGAAACATCCCACTAATAACAGCCCTTGTTTAGTTTTACATTTCAATTTTGTACATACATTTGTTTGTTTGTATGTATGTTTATTCTGTGTTCCTTGTTTTTCTCTCAGCCTCTTTGGTTGTTTTCTGCTGAAAACATATCCAGTACGTAGAAGAGTTGACATTTGTGATGAATATTATTATGATGGCTCAGGAAACAAAATTATCTCAAATTCTAAACTAAAATTGTTACAACACTGATCTTGTGTTACCTTTCACATTTACTGTGAAATTAAGTTTATAAATGACTGCAAAATGTTCTAACATAATGTCACCAGCTGCCTCACTGATTAAATGTTAAACCACTCGACTAGTTTTTTTTTTTTTTCCTAAAGTAAGTAATTAAATTCCTCATCATGCACACATTACATTACAATTTGAAGTAAGTGTAGCATGAATCACCAGGTGGGGGGGGAATGTTTTTGAAGTGACAAATCTGAGGCCTTCTTCTAGCTTAGATTCAATGTCGAGGTATTTTTATGTTCTTAATTGATTTGATATTAAACCTGATTTTAACGTTATAGTTGTTATGGTAACCACAGATTTTTGTAAAAGCGCAGCAGACTGAGTGGAGCAGATGGTAGAGCAGATCACAAAGCGAAGCTGCGGAGAGCACAAGCGGCACAATGAAGATGTAGATGTAGGTGAAAAGTATAGAGGGTTCGATAAAGTTCAGTGAAAGTCAAAAGAAAGACTAGAAAGAAAAACTAAGAATATTACTTTTTTCAGGATAAATTGACTTTTTCCTCTACGGCTGGATTTTTGAAGCCTGGAGGGCATCAGAGAACAAACTCAGCAAGGTTCAAAATCTCTGACGTGGGAGGATTTATGTGTGTGAAAACACATAAATCAGCAACAGAAAGGTAATGGAAATGTGCATTTTCATCTCAGAAGCATTTAAGTTCAAAAACAAAATCAAAAAAGTAAAAGAAAAAAAAAGTTGTGAAATCAATTTTAACAACTTGTAAACATAATTAATAAATTGAGTAAATTATGTTTGTAATCTAATCCGACTAACCTTAATTGAAGGAAATAATTGGTTGTCATGGTAATGCCATGTATAACTGTATTTAGTCCTTTCTATTGAGTCACATCAGCAGCTTCCCAGTATGTCTGGTTGATAATTAATCTCATTAAATGTATATTATATATAATAGAAATTAATTACATAAATAGGCTAAATAGTCACCTGTAAGTTGAAACATTTTTAAACACTTCTTTTTGATGCAGCTTTAAAAACCCAACAGAAGAATTGGGTTCTTGGAGCAGATGGTAGAGCAGATAAAAAATAATAAAAATGTCTCCTTGGTGAATCTCACAAATAAAAAAATTTAAATAAAGAAAAGAAACACAAAGTTCAATTTCAATT
The DNA here is from genome assembly GCF_019740435.1 of Gambusia affinis. Taxonomy (NCBI): domain Eukaryota; kingdom Metazoa; phylum Chordata; class Actinopteri; order Cyprinodontiformes; family Poeciliidae; genus Gambusia; species Gambusia affinis. Next base: position 7,968,983 of record NC_057871.1, on the reverse strand, counting down.
CTTTATTTGTAGCTTCATTTAACCACATTTAACCCTTCATGCAGCTGCAACAACAAAGTTGTTGGGTCATTCACAGATTGACCCAACTTTGACTGAATCACATATCTTACAGTGCCTTACAGAAGGGTTCGTGCCCCTTATTCATTTCACAGTTTGTATTCGAAACAAAATGAATTTTCTTAGATTTTACATGACACTAACAAAAGTAGTGCTTACTATAGATGGCAAGGATACAGCTCTGCTGTGCTCTCCACCAACCTGCTCTTTATAGAAAGAGTGGAAAAAGAAAACTCCATCGGTAAAACAAAGAAATCTAAAGTTTAGTCCTGTAGACATTCAGTAAAAGTGTTGAAAGTGTGACAAAATTTCACTTTTGTGCCACATGAAGAGTTTCAGCTGAGGCAGAAAACACTGAATCTCACCCTAAACATACCATCCCCAGGTAACGCATCATGCTGCGGCGATTCTTTATCTCAAAGAAACATAAAAGCTAGTTAGAATAATCCATAAAAACAAGTCAGATTAAGATGCTGTACCAGCTGGGACCGCGTTAACGCAGTCCTCTACCATCTCAAACAAAAAGTAATACGGGCCACTACGTCGGGCTACATCGCCAGCCGTCTCCCCGCTGCTGCTGCGGAGCGCCGGTTTCAGATTCCTTTTGGAGAGAAGGAACTCTAAAATGTGTGCCATGTTCGGTTTGGAGGAGTTGGAGTGGGAGGCGGCCAGGTGCAGCGGTGTGAGGCCACCGTTGGTCTGGGCGTTCAGCTGGGCGCCGTGTTGCAGGAGACAACTCGCCACGGCGACGTGGCTCCATCGGCAGGCGCTGTGCAGGGGCGTCCAGCCGTCGACCGTACGGTGATTTACCACGGAGCCGGCGGCCAGGAGAGCCTTCACGACTTCAATATGGCCGCTGTACGCCGCACGGTGCAGCGGGGTGTAGCCGTCCTCATCGCAGCAGTGAACCAGCAGAGGATCAGCAGCCAACAAACGGAGGACGGTGGTGAGCTGGAGACAATACAGGACAGAAAACATCTTCATGAGGGCTGCGACAAAACGATTTTTAACAATATTCTGATGATTAACAGGGGAAAAAAAATTAACTGTCACAGTCTGATGTGACAGTTAAGATAGATTACATTTTTAAAATACAAACATTTTATTGCCTAAAATGCAAAACCACAGCATTCCTTTTGGTGAATGCTTTATCATTTGCAGAAAAGGTTGAATCTGTAGCTAATTAACATACAGCTCTGGAAAAAATAAATTAGGATTTTATTCTATGAACTACTGACAACGTATCTCCAAAATTCTGAGCAAAAATTTTGTATTTATTTGCAGAAAATAAGAAATGGTCAAAATCGTAAAAAAGACGCAGCGCTTTCAGACCTCAAATAATTCAAAGAAAACAAATTCATATTCATGTAGAAACAACAATACTAATGTTTTACCATCAGGTTTTCAATAGGGTTCAGTGCGGAGGCTGTAGATCTGTGCCATCTGCAGGACTTAACATCAAAGGGCTAATCTATTGAAATAAGCAAAAGGTGCTTAATTGACAATTATTATTATTATTATTATTTTTTTTACAGAATTTGAATCAGGTGAAGCTAAAGCTGTGCGACTTGAGTTTTGAGTAGAACAGATTTATAGACAGGTTTTTGAGAGTCAGCATACTTGAGTTAACGATTAATTGATCACTAAATGAATTGATTTTTTTCAATAACTGATTCATCTTGATAAATCTGATTAATCATTACGAGAGTTCTTTTTACTTTCCTTTTTTTCTTCTCCTGTCAGTCCAAAGCATGACCATTAAGGTAATTGGTCTCTAAGGTTCGGGATGAGTGCGTGTGCGTCGTGTTTCTGTGTGTCTCTGATGGACAGGTGACCTGTCTGGAGTGTATCCCGCCTGTTACCCAACGACAGCTGGAGATGGGCAGCAGCGCCCCCTGCTACGCTGAATACACAAGCGAGTGTAGATGATGGACGGAAGAATGAAAGTCTTATTCAATAACATTCATATCAAAGAAACTCTCCTTTGCTGTAGTGAATAAAACATTCAAATCTTTAAGTAATAATGAACTCATCATTAATTTAATTATAATGGATCAAATATAGAGTCGCTTTTTCCTTTGAAAAGTCTAATGGCTCAACCTGAGGGATTCAGGCAGGAGGAGAACTCTGTCACCAAGGCTACAGCCGCAATATCCGACTAATGACCCTCCACCACCGGCAGTAAACCAAGCTGCTGCTGTATCACTTCACAGCAACCACCCACATTCAAAGAGAAGTGATTCAATGTTGCAAATAAGATCGTCTTAATCTCCATTAATCGAAAATAAATAAATAAAAAATGCCATGCAGTTCAGAATTCCCTAAAAAACATGAATACCATCAATAAACAGAGTAAATTCACTCCATTGCCTCTACTTATTTTTGACCTTATGTAATTAAAAATTGTCTTCTTGAAAATTGCTCGCGGTGTGAGTCATCAGCCACGCTTACCCAACCCAAACAACAGGCTTTGAAAAGAGTAAGTCTTTGTGTTCGAATAGTAAAATTGCCATTTGCAGAAATGTCCCTGGTCAAAAACAACCAATCAGAGCCAGGAGGAAAGTCGTCCATCATGCTTGCATAAATGCTGCTAAATGTGCTAATGGTAAAGAAACAACATTGCTCCAGGAAAACAGCTTATTCATCGTGCTAACTAGCCTGAGCATTCATGGCAGGCTCTGTTGTGGTGATCCAGCTACAGTGCAGCAAAGAGGAAGGAGAACAAATGATGAGAGCAGCACATACATGAGGGTGATTGACAGCACAAAGACCTTTCTCCTGGCTCTCATTGGTTCAAATCAATCAATCAAATTTTATATGTATAGCACATTTCAGCAGCAAGGCATTTCAAAGTGCTTTACATCAAATCAAACACAAAAACACAATGCAACATAGAATCAACAATAAAAACAATAATCAATACGACTGAAGATAAATGCATGGATGAGTTTCTCTAGATCTGGCTGAGACATTAGTCCTTTAATCCTGGAAATGTTCTTCAGGTGATGGAAGGCCGTCTTTGGTTGTTTGACTGAACAATGTATTTGTGCATGTCAGCAAGTCGGTAGGAAAACAGCAGAAAAACTAAATTTGTACACAGATTACCTCTCGTATTATATTGTCACAACATGGTGGCAGTTTTTACAAATATGTAAAAACTTTTTAAAAAATAAGTTACATACTGCAGCTTTATTGCACATGTAAATGCTGGGTTAGACTAATCACTCTCCCAATAGCAGCAAAACCTGTGATATTTTACACACTATGTTAAACTTTGACAGAGAATCCAAGTAGAAATCATCATAGATTAATGTTTGTTCAGTTAAAATGGGGTTTAAGGATGAAGGTTTTTCCACCTTCTCAAGAATTGCGAACAAATATCAAACTGTGTTGCAAGCATTTCTGTTCTGGTGACACAGTGTGATAGAATCTGTAATAGATTTCTATCTAGACACCACTGGATACTAAACCTCCGCTGTACCAAGACACAGTGTGGGAAAAAAATAAAAATAGTCAAAGCACAGACTAACATAATTATAGTGCAGAGCAGACTGTCCACTACTCACACAAAAAGAGAGACTCCGCTAATAGAACTGACCCAAAAGAAAATGGGTCATTCATATTGATACATGGCCATTTTTAAATATTCAAGGATAATAATTACTGTCCTAATCCATGCACTGTGGCCACCAACAGCTGTGCTCAGCAGAAATTGTTACATAACAGTTGAATTACGCTTAATGTGCTTTGAAGACACTCAGTACAGACTCATTTTTAGTGGGCTGGACAGGTCATTGTGTGAATTTATCAAGTCAAATTTTCTGCATAGCACATTTCAGCACCAGGGCAGTTAAAGTGCTTTTCATCATAAAATATCAGTCATCAATTGTAAAACAATAAATAAATAAATATGACATTATCAATACATATTACATTACTTTTAATTAGGTACAATCTTCTGCTGATCAATGGCTCAATTTTGTAGTTATTTGGCTTAAAAGACAATTTATGGAAAGTCAATGACAGACAATTCGATGGCAATGATCTGATAATAAACATCATGTGATAGCGAAACAAAGTATGTATGCCACTTTAAAGCCATTGCTGTCCACAATTACTATTATCATGAAAAAAAATAAAGGTCAAAATGTGGAACAATTCAGAGAGGAAACGTGGATCAAAGTTTACAAATTCTGAACATCACATAAAATTTTACAGGATGAAGGTTTAACTTACAAAACTGAAAACAATTTTTCCTTATTAAACAACATTTCTCTGCCTACATTCATCAGGCAGAACTGGATGTTATCAAGATAAAAGGACAAGATTTAAATTAATAACCATTACTAGGCCCGCGCAATAAACAATAAATCACTTAATCGCATGATAAATTAAAGCCGGTGCTCTCCACTGACCCTTCCTTCCTCATTTCCTTAGTGTAATGTCCAGCGCACACTACACCATCTTAGAGTTGTCGGCCGATTGTCGGCCCATTTTCAAAACCTGAGACCACAGATGAGCCGACAGAAATCCTACGTATAACGGTTCAATCGGGTTCGATCCTGCCATGTGGTGTCCAACAATGGGCACAAAATAATGGCTACAAGTCTAGTTAACTAATTTTAAAACCAGGCATTAATCAATGCTTTACTACAGTCTACCTGCAATGCATGTGGCTCTAGTGTCAGTCCTGACTGAATGAAAATCATTATAACCTATTTATGTCACGTTAACAAAGAACAGCTGAAAAGTTACCATGTTTATCAACTGTGGTAGCAATTTCTCTCCAACTCCTCCCCTCGTCATTTCTATATTCTTTGCACGAAATGTTTTATAAACATTAATGTTGTTTCCTCATGTCATCTCCAATGTCCGCTGGACTTCGGTTTGCACCGTGTCAGCTGTTTGGGATTCCCCTCTGTAATTTCCTCTCATAAAGACCGGAGGAGAATCCGCTGATTGGCTACCTGTAACATTCAACAGGCTGCGTTAACGCTCCCAGATTTCTATAAACCCCTGATTTACATCAGAGCGGCCACAACGATCTACCGTAACACACCAAACACGACTACAGGATGGTCGGTTGCAAAATCGCAAGCGACAATCTTAGAACAACCAATGTTCTAAGATTATCTTCAGGGGAAAATCGGGGCAAAAAATTGTGTAGTGTGAACTATTTCATCAGGTAGTCAGCTGTGCCCATTTTCTCATTTAAATCTAATGACTACTTCATAATCTGCAGTAATTATTTCCACTTTTGCTTTATGTTGTTTAGTTTTTATTAAATTTTTATCCATTAACATTTTTTGTTAATGGAGACTGAGAATCCATTTTATTTTTGTTTTTGGTTGTTTTGTTTATTTTGTTCATCAGTTCCAGTGTTAAGCATTCATTTGAAAATAAAGTGTATCTGTCTTTGGCAGGAAATCGCATGCATTATTACATCATTTCCATTAAATCAGTGTAAAAAGGTCTTCAAACAATATTATAAAATAAGTTTCGAGACAATTAATAGTTCAGCAAAATTTGTTATATTGACAGGCCAAACCATTACTTCCCTCTCCCCATATTTCTTGTACATATTTCTTCCCCATACAATGCCGTGAATGCATTGTAGCGTTCACAATGCCGTCAGGTGCAATTTGTGAACCTAACAGTGCACAATTTGGCCCCATCAGGCCAATTTGTGCTTCATCTATGTGAATCTTAAGTCTGTGCATGTCCCGGACACTGACTCTGCATGGCTGTGATTACCCTCTCAACTGTATGTGGTGCAGAATCTTTTCCATTTTTTTTTTTTTTCACAGTTTTCAGCACCTTCAAAACAGAATGCTTAGACTGATGGAAGACTAGAAAGTCCCATAAAAATACCTGTCTTGTGACAGTCGCTGTACTTGTCTGATTACTCTAAAAGCAGGAAGGGGAGGAGGAAAAGAGGAACGAGTTGTTTGTGACGAATAAGCTGGGTGGCTAAAAGAGAAGAGCTCTGAATGCCGCTATTAAAGAGAGAGAAAAAGAGAGAGCCGAGGAGAACAGAAAATTGTTCGTCTCACCACGAAGACACCACTGAGAAAATTGCAGCAGCATTTAAACTGCATGAAACATTAAGCCAATGAAGCAGCAAGACTAAATCAAATGTATCTCAGCACTTTGATGGATTTAGAGAAGAAGCTGAAAAACTGGTCAAATCTGTTTTGTTTTTTTTCTTGAGCGAAATAAAATCACTTTACCTCAAAATGTGATATCGTCTGTCAAAGAACAGCTTTTAGAACTATTTTCAGATCACAAGTTTCTAGAACAAACGGATTTCTAGGGTTTGGCAATGACTGTAGTAAAGCGACGTCTTGTATCATCTCAAAAAGTTATTTGAATCTTAACAAGTTCCTTTTTCACGGCGCAGACAAAATGAAACTGACCAAAATACAAACGGATGGTTGCAAAAAAGAACCAGAGTGAAGGCATGAGAGCTGAATTATCAGTCAGTCTGATGGGGGAGATGTATACAATGTTTGGGTTTGATTTTTGGGAAGAGGGAGTCACCTTCTCCGCCTTTCCTGCAGGTGGCGGTTCGACCGCCATTCCAGTACAAATCCTCTGCTACTTTTCCTTCCTTCAATAAGAAGCAGCAATTTTGCACTTATCTTTTCCCATCTCCGCTTTGTTTTTCTTCATTAAGCAATGTTACCATGGGATCCTATAAGACCTTTTGTAAATTAGAGATTAAATTTAAATAGTTCACATCTTGTTAAAATTATTTTATTACATCATAATGCATCTGGTCCTAATTAGGAAGCAGTTGGATGCAAATGCAAAACATTTTAACAGTTTTGTTTTAAAGAAAGATAGCAGTCATCACTAACTAACTTAAGACGCACAAAATATTCAGCAAAATTAAATAGCAAATGGATAAAGCAGCAAGCTTAGAGAACTGAATTCTACGTTTCTTGCAAATAATGTTTCGGCTGATGTAAAAGTTTGAGTGAAATTTGTTTGCAGATTAGATAACGGTTTTCTCAGCAAAACAAATTGAGGGCATTTTTCTCACATATTTCAGTCACCAACATGATTTTCAAACTCGAGCTGCAGACTTGAGGAAAACATCTCATTAAAGAAAACTCACTAACTGACAACAGTTTGCTCAAATGAAAAGCAGCAACAACTTGAACAAACTAAAGGAGTTTCCCAGAAACAACCTCGTAGGAACAAATGATCACTCTTTTTTTTTTTTCCTCCAAAGAGTTTTTGTTTTTCCATTTTTGAAAGAAAACATCTCAGTCTTTAGATGTGTGGAGGTGGTAGGAACATTCTCCCGAAAACTTTCAGCTGTAGCTGAAAACTTCTTAGTTATACTATGGCAAATAATATTTGGAAAAATAAGTAAGTATTATGCGGTTTCCCTTCCGGCTGGTTTATGACCCAAAATACCAAATAAAACATATTTGATGGAAATTAAATGGGGATATGCATGTGTGGGTATTTATTATTTTTGCCTCAACACAGACTGTGGAGTGTCCATTTTTTTTCCCCCAATCTTTTTTTTTTTTTAAATATAAAATAAACAGAGAAGCCTGTTAAAAGTCATCCACAGAACTGTTCAGGAGAGTTCATGATGATGTGGATAACAAGACCAGAAATGCGACACTATACAAACAAAAATAATGACCTGCATGGACTGACCTTCAAGCAATTATTTCAAGCCGTTGTCAAATGTAAGCCTTGCTTGATGGTACTTACGCGGTTGTTCTCTGCTGCCCAGAGAATGAGCTCCTTTGGGTTTTCTTTGAGTGCGTCCTCCTTTTCCTGATACCACTCCTCGCTGTGCGTCTCCTCGTCCACCTCCTCCTCTTCGTCCTTGCTCGCGGTCCAGGAACTCGTGGGCCCTCTGGGGATCAGGTGTCCGTGGGTGTCGAGCAGCTCAAGCTGGTTGAAATCATCTGGAAACTCCATTCCACACCGAGTTTGTTAAAGAGCCTGAGACGCTAAAAGAAATGAAGTCAGAATAACTTGAGAAACTGAAGGAAAATCTTGAGTCAAACAACTGTGCAAATATTACATAAACAATGGTACTGAACTAATGATAAATCTTCCTCTGAAGAAGTCAGTCTGCCTGAAACTTTACTGTCCAGGAGGGAGATGTGTTCTGTGCCGTAGAGAGGAATGTTTAGGTTAAAGATGTATTTATCAAACCCAGAACAAAAGACCTTGCTGCCTGAAGCTTTAGAGAAAGTCATAACCCACAGTGAAACAACTTCTGTAGCAGTGAAGGGAGAAAAGTCAAACAGCAGAGAAGAAGCCATTGCTCCAAAAGCAACATAAAAAGTAAAGTTAAGTCTATGGACCTTTTATTTACCATTTTAGCGTATTTCTTTAGAATGAATATCTAAACAGTGTGAAGCCTCCAGTCTAACTCCTCTAAGCAAGCATACACAACTTTAATACCTTTTAAGGACCTGATTACTCAGTGTCTGCCACAGACTGGCGGCCTGTCCAGGGTTTTCCCCTGCCTCTCACCCGAAACGTTAGCTGGAGATGGGCACCAGCAACCCTCCCGACCCCACTATGGAGTTAGAAAATGGATTGATGGACGGCTCAGTATGTCCTGGAATTTAAAGGCAACACATTATTTACGTATTTTTGTTCCCATAATTGTGTATAACATACGGTTGTTGCATATCAACTGTTTTTTTTTTTTTTTAAGTTTCAGAGTTTAAAGATTACTATATGATCTTCCTGGTTTGTAAATTTGTCAAACCTCTACGGTCAACAAGTGCATTAACTGGAGGTAATGGTATGCCTGTCACAATAAGGAATACATCAATTAATCGCATGGCAAATTAAAATGAGCTCCATAGTTTACAGCAGAACAACTATTATTAAAAAGCTAGCATTTTGAGAAGTGTTGAAAACACCCAGTACGACATAGATAGTTAGCACTTTATTATTATTATTTTTTTTACTAAAGTGACACTTTTGCCGGTTTCACTCTCTTAGCTCAATGATTGTGTGCTTTTTTTGTTGTTTTTTTAAACATTACTGGTTACAGAGACTCGTGCGTTATAATTCATATCAGAAATGAGTTCAGGTCTCTCTTATGATCAATAGAAACAATGTAAAGTGCAAGGAAACAACAACAAACGCGCTCTGCCATGCTGAAATAAAAGCTGGTTAGGCTAACATTAGCCGCAGTTCATACTCGTTGTGGAGTAAACAAAGCTGAAAAAACTCCAAGCAAAAACATTGTCGCTTCACTTAACAGATTTTATTACCGCTAAACTAAACGTATCTGAGATCCAAAGTCTTCTGCAACGGACACAAAATATCAATTGTTTCAAACTTACGTTGATGCTTAATTTCACCTACAACATCTCACAATCGGCTTTTAAAGACAGAAAATTAAAACAGTCTTCTATCCTGAAAGGCAACATGGGATGTGTAGTTCTTTGCAAGAATCAAGAATGGAGCGTTCGGGTAGAAGAACAGCATTACCCATAACCCTCTACTGCTTGCATACTTCTTCGCTGATTTAATTTCGGGTAGGTCAGTTCAGATGCGTCTTGCGCAGCTTTTTGTCCCTTGTTGGTGCGGCCTCAGCGGAAAATGTCCCAGAAAACACGGTGTTAGAATAAAAGCTCACGATAAAAACGTCTTTAGACGAAAAGATCTGAGAAATAAAAGCGTCAGAAAAAACGATCTCATACAAAATGGTCTAAAAACTCTCAGAAATAACGGCCTTGGTCTGACAACTGGCTTTGTTCTAACGTGTGAGGATTTTCCTGAAATCTGAGTTTCTTTTGTGGTTTGGTTTCCTAAAAAAACAAAACAAAAAAACAAAGATAAACGATGCACCATTCAGTAAATGAGCATCAACTAGTTCCCCTACAAGAGGACTTTTTTTCATACTTTAAAATTATAAACTGTATTTACAAGGATGTAAAAAGAGGAGTGCATGGGTTCAAACTGGGGTTATGAACCAGGGTGGTTTTGATGCTGGTCATTTCACCCTGTATGACTACTTTTGTGGTTTTGGTTGTTTCAAATTCAAATTTTGGAGGTATAAAAAGACGTCTTCTGAAGTGGCATCAGTAATGGCTGGGGGAAGGCATAAACTAGATGAAGATTCATAAAACACCAAAACTTTCCATACAACTGGTTCACTCCGAAGCCAAAGTTTGGTGGCCTTTCATTTGCTCTAGTGTGCCATCCACTGGACAATACATGCACAGGAAGCATAATTTGTGATCGTATTTTAAGCTTTTAATTTGATCTGCTTGAAAGATAACGCCAATCAACAAGTAATTAGGCACATAATTTAGTTTTCTGACAGTTTATTGGCATATATTGATGGGAAACTTTAAAGGGCCGTGACGTGGGTGTGTTTTTGTCTCTTTTTGTGTTGGCTTGCATTACAAGAGACACAAGTTTTGATCTTATAAACCTTTGGAGTTTGAGCCTGCAGTGGTTTGAAATGTTCCTCCTGACATCTTTGCCCTCAAATTGGTATTTGCTTAGACTAGATGGGTTTTCAAATGACTGGCTTTTAGTTCTATTATTTTTTTTATTTATTCTTGCTATGATCTCAGATAATCCTCACCCATAAAAATGGCATAGGGGTTACTAGGTGTCGAAAAGACTTCCTGTAATACTGAAAAGCACCACATTTATTGAATGGATGCACTCATGTCTGTGTTTTATTTTTTTTTTTAGAAAACATTACTTGTTTAATTTTTCTCAACTGCTTATGCTAGCTAACCAAATGTATAACATTCTTCAATTGTGTTCAGACACAAAAACAATAGCTTTAAGTCAATGGTTGTCAAACCAGGTGGTACAAAATATGTATCTCCCTAGTGGGTTCAAAGTGATGCATGGCCTGTAGGAATTACTCTGAAGTGAATGGCTCTGTCTTGTGTTTGAATAAATCGGGCTAAAAACAATCAAAATTGGTAAGAATACGGCTTATGGGCAAAATGTCAAGTACCCAAATGTCAAGTACCCATTTTGTGCACAATATGCACAAAATGTACAAAATGTGCATATTGGTATTCACATTTGCTCAGGTTCTCATACAGCTGAGTTGTGGTCTCTTGAGTGTTCTCTCACAACTGTCAGTGTTACTCAAAGCATGTCTGCAATCCAAAGCAGAGACGTCTTATTATCCGACACCAGCTGAAGAATGACTCAAGACAGAAAAGGAAAAATATATGATGAGTGAAGAGGACAGAAATGAACAAAACAGACATTTTTTTCCACATGCAGTTCTTAAAGCAGAACAATCTTGCCTGAGTTAGATGAGTAAAACTGTAAGATGACATTTATCTCATGAGGGCTCTTTAGTGACGCCTCTTATAGAGATCTCAGCATCTGTTTTCAACCCCTTATGAGCACAAGATGTTGATATAATAAAACAGAGGCAAGCATTAAGATGAAGAAGACATACTGAATAAATGTCTCATTACCATATGAGTTACTTTTGTGCAAACATATTAAAGAAATTAGTCCAGAAAATACTTGTGCATGTGCATTTAAATCTATACTGGAGTCATCCTTTCTAAAATTTATCTCAATAAAATGCTTTGTCCGACTTATTTTCTAATTCAAACAATTTTAAGGAAGTATCTGCACATTTTTGTGTTTTCTGAAATTTGTCCAGAAGAGAAATGATTCTTCAGTCTGTTTGTGGTCTTGTGAAGTTTTTTTTGTCTGTTTCTTTGCTCTTTGTTACAGAAGTACCTGCTAGTGCAGCTAAATTAGTTTCTTTTGTATTTATTCATCAGTGCAGTACCATTCAAGAATTAAGAATAGAGAGCTTCAATGGCCTGACACTTTCTTTGCATTTTGTCCAATATAAATGTGTTAAAGCACATCTTGCAGAATATTTGGCCATCATCAGTCAAACGTATAAAAGGCAGCAACAGCCTAAAAATGTGTTGACCTTCATGAAATGTTGGGAAAAGTTGAGCAAAGCTACTTTTGCAACATCTTTTGAAATATTGCAAATTTCCAAAGTAACATTTAGGATGGTTTTGAACAAAACTTTGTAAAAATATTACTACTTTTATGAGTAGTTTGAATAGCCTGGAGTAAAAAAGTAAAAGTGTCTTCTCCAGGTGTCACTAAATTCATACAATTATCTTTGGAATATTTCTTACATAACACCAAACCTCAGGGCTATTTGAAGAGAAATTTCTTCAAAACATTTTTTACCCTGAGAGCTAAAGTGCAATTCCAATTCCAACATGTATTTTTTATGTTCAGCAACATGACATGAATGAAAAAAAAAAAAAACACATACTGTATGATTCATAATTTAGGAAGATAAACAGAATATTCAAAAAAAGATAACTTTGATAAATACACAGCATGTCACAAGTAGAAATTCCAGTCAATTAGAAGATAAAGAATTCATGGCACAGCATTTTAAATGCAAGTTCTCCTGATTAGTCTTTGGGTCTCAATTCTATACAATCATTGTTCTCTCTTATTTTTCCACAGTGCTGCACAGTATTACAAACTTTTCCTATTTGCTGATACATCTATAAAATTAGTAAATCAATTTTTAAGGACCAGGATCACTCAACAGAATTTAAATAATAATTAATTCTCCTCTTTACCAAATATCCTGAAAGAGAATGCCCATACAAGCCCTTACCAGTTTTTAGTAGTGCTTGATGCCAGTTGTTGTTGCTGCTGTAAATGATGGCACAACCAATTCTTAGTGCTTATAACAGTTGATATGAACAGCCTCTTTCCTTTAAAAATGAAGTATGCTTTGTATCTAAAGCGTTTGAGTATCACCACAAAATATCAAAATAGAACTCTGTAAGTTTTGTGTGACAAAACAAAGGGCTCACACAGGAGTTGTACAGCTGCAGAAAATGCTTTTAGGTTACACAAGATAACTCTGCCAGTAATGAGGCAATATTCTCTGAGCAAGTGAAAGCAAATGGGGAATAAAAGATGTCAGTGAAGGGCAAACACCACTTCATTTACATGCATTTCAGCCATTCTTCTTATTAAAAGGATTTAGATTTAGAGCGCCTGGAAAGTCTCCGGGGATAAACACAGCAGCTTTTGACTTTTAAAACAGGCACGTGGAAAAGACAAAAAGCTTTCCGAGTGCAAATCAATAATCGCAGAAAGCAAAAGTCTTTTTTTTCTCCCTGATCTGTTACTTCAAAGTGTCTGTATTTAGGAGTCAGACTGGCTTAAAAAAAACATCGATGGGCAAAGTGCGTGTGTGGGTACGTGTATGTGTGTGTGTTTAATGGGAGGACTGCGCGGCCAGGGGTCCTGGCAGAGTAAGCTGCAGCCCACCTGGACCGCAGTCAGAGGATGCCCCGCGTGTTTAAAGATATCAGCGCTGCAGAGCTGCATCACTACCTGTTGTTGCAGCTTCAGCACCAACAACCCCTCAGACGCACAGCTAGAGCACGGAGAGACCGCACCTTCAGATCACACCTTATTTCTTATCGGAGGGCAGAAAAATGCAAGCTGCGTGTGTTTGGACATTTGTTGTCTGGATGTTTGGCTCTCACCGTGCAGCTGCGGAACAGACGCTTAATGACTCCTCGCTTCTCGGCGAGATGTTCTCACACACGGAGAGTTTACTGAATGTTTCGGCCAAGTCGGGGAACCGGACTCCGGGTGTTTTCCTCCTGGACTTTGACGAAGGGATGCTGGAGGACTGGCGCGCCCTGGCCAATAGGAGGAGCAGGGGGAAGGAGTCGCAGGAGTGCTGGGTCAAGGTGCTGCTGGTGGCCGCCTACTCGCTCATCATCGTGGTGTCTCTGTTCGGAAACACGCTGGTGTGCCATGTGGTGGCCAAAAACAAGCGCACTCAGTCCTCCACCAGTTTATTCATCCTGAACCTGGCTGTGGCCGATATCTTCATCACAGTGCTTAACACACCGTTCACTCTGGTAAGACAACTTTACCGGAATGGTCCCATCGCCAAATATTTCGAAAGGGTCCCACTTTAAGTGAAGTTCACCAATAAGAGCTGTTGTTGCTTTGTTGAGCATTTAACGCACTCATGTGTAATGTAATGTAATGTAATGTGTAATGTCTCTACAGCAGTAAAAATACGTTAAATACTAATCAAATGTAACAGTGCGAGCAAGTTTTATTTTGGTAGATTTCAGTCAATATTTATAAGCGATAATGATAGCTATCAATAATCTGAAATAGTAAATTGTCAATTATTTTAATGAGATTAATTTGGAGTCACTGTATAATACCTTTAGTTCTTATATGATTAAAATAAATGTATTCATCAGTAAGCCACAGACTTGTATGAGACACTGTATTATAACCTTAAGTTAAATAGCCAAAAATTGTAAATAAGATCTTAACTAGCTTTGCTTAAATAAGCTTGCTAATCACCTTGCAGCTTTTCAGTTGTAGTTTTAAATCAGAATTACTCTAATAAGAGGAGCTTGTTTATCCACTCTGTCACCGTCCACATCTTTCGGAGTCTGAATTATTTCCAAACAGCCAAATTTGTCTGTTTTGTTTGTATGACAAAATAAGCAATCTTACTTCCAATATGTTACAGACATCTCTGTCCTTCAGAATAAGGTGGAGGAGGAGCAGTGCTGTATTAATATATTCTCCAAAGCTTAATACCAAAGTAGTTTAAATGCATCTGAGCAGCATCCAACCTGCATGACAAACAGGTGTTAAATATATAAGTCTTTCCAAATTTTCTACATAGTTTTTTTTTCTGTGATCCAGATAGTTTAAAATGTTTCCACTGGCCAAAACCTTGTTACATTTGTAGCTGTAATCTGAGCTCCTGGGTGTTTGTGTTCCCTCAGGTCCGCTTTGTGCACAGGACCTGGGTGTTTGGGAGGACAATGTGTCACATCAGTCGCTTTGTACAGTATTGCTCTCTGCACGTGTCCACTCTGACTCTCACCGCCATCGCTCTGGACAGAAGACAGGTCAGCTTGTGCTTGCACTACAGGGTTTCCCCTCTGTCTTTGCTGAACAGCAGGGTTTTATAGTCAAACCGAAAGACAATCTTCTCTCTTGTGCTAGCCCCTGTTCACCTCCTTACTTTGCATCTAAATTTGTTTTCAAGTGAGGAGGAAAAAGAGAGAAAATAATGAACACAGGACATTTTTAAGCACATGAACACGTTTAGAATTTAATTTCATCCTTAGATTTGATTTTTCAAGAAGAATGTCTATGTTACTGACAATATGAATTAATACAGCATCCATCCTTTTTTAGGTCTGCGTTTTCTCACGTAACTCTACAAACACGCCTCCTCTCCGCTTTCCTTCTTCAGAATAAGACTTTTCTCATAATGGCAGTCTTTGATTGATTTCCATATTACAGGCAGGAGATGAGAGGAGACGAGGTGACATAAAATCTGCAACCTGAAAGGATCCCATTCAGGGAACTTCATGACACCTTAGCGGCGCTGTAATTATTTGAAATCTGCTTTGTTTTCGTTTTAACAGGTGCAATATGAATACTCTTCTTGAAATTAATATTGAATGTGAGATTCAATAAATGTGAACATGTTCCATCTTCAAAGATGCTTTTAAAACAGAATTTCAGGCGGATTAACTGTGCTATTAGCTTTCAGACCCGTACAAAAAGATTGAGTCATTCTTTATTTCTTTATCTATTTGTTTCCAGTGAGCCAGACTGTGATCTCTCAGTGCTTTTTTTGAGGTTTTCTAAACTTTTAAAATTTGGTCTTCTTTTTCAGTCATTTTGTAGTCATTTTGATTCACTACGTCCCTTAATTTAATCTTAAAAGCACAAAAGAGGTTTAGTTATAATTTAAGTGAAACATGAGTAAACTTCAGAGAAAATGGAATGGTAGAAAATGTAAGAATAGGTAAGGAAAAAAATAGCAATAAAAAACAGCCAGTGATTGCCTTTTTATTTGTTACTGCGGATAAAATACAAATGAAATGTTTGTTTCTTCAACTTCATTTTAGATTCTGCTTCTGTGACGAGAGGTAACAGTGAAACACGTTGGGTTGGGGTCCCTTTCAGCTAAGATGTGATTGAAAAACACACACTGAAAGCACATTGTATCTGGAGATATCCAATGGTTTTATGAACTACAGCCATGTTTTCTAATGCTGTGCCTCAGTCTTCTGTCTTTTTTTTTGTCTGGCTGAATGAATGAAGAAAATGATGAGCTCATGCAGCAACAACACTCACATTAACACCAAGTACAACACAGA